>NC_089269.1:912500-2187500 GCF_963930625.1 Muntiacus reevesi
GGATTGTGGAGACAGACTATCAGCAGAAGAAGAAGAATTTGCTCTTCTCTTCTCTTCTCTTAGCTCATTCTCTACCAGCCCGGATCAGAGTACCTTACTGCCACACCAAAACAGCTAAATGCTAAAACTCAAAACCCACATTATGAACGGTAACTTCTGGATATCATATTTAGAAAATATTCAGATATGTTGCAGGAATAAATCTCTTCCAGCCAGGTTTTAACAGTCCTGCTTGAAGCTGAACTTCGAGTATTCTGCTCTTACAAGGCCCCACGCATCTTCAGGGTAAAGAGCGTAGCCACGCTGGCTTTTTTCAAGAGTAACGATGAAAAAGGCATTGGACTGAGACCTGTAGTGCTGTCTCTGTTCCTTTCTGAAAGGAAGCAGGAAATCAATCACCCTTTTCAACCACTGGGTATCAGCATGGGGGCAACAAAATAAAAAATAAGCAGGAGGGGAAAGTGAATACAACTCCACATTTATTTTTAATTCATACCCACAGGCTCCTCTTTTGAGCATCATCCAAAAATCAGGGAACATGTCTACTATAGGCATCTTAAGTTTAATATGCCTAAATTGAAAGTGTTAGTCGCTCAGTCATCTCAGACTTTTTGCGACTCCATGGACTATATCCTGCCAGGCTTCTCTGTCTATAGAATTCTCCAAGCAAGAATACTACAGTTGGTTGCCATTCCCTTCTCTCGGGGATCTTCTGAACCCAGGGATTAAACCTAGGTCTTCTGCATTGCAAGCAGATTCTTTACCATCTGATCCACCAGGGAAGCCCAAATATGTCTAAGTTTATTATATTTAACCTATGAGCAGCTCCTTTCCACATATAGTGTCTATCTCACTGAACTGCATGAACACCTAGTCAGTCAGCTAAGCCATTGGTAGGTATAATTTTTGTCTATGTCCTTTGATCCTCACATTCAGTTCATCACCACGTTCCTATGAGTTCTATCACACAAATATTTCTCAGATATGTTTATTTTCTATCCTTCCACAGCTACTTCCTCAGTATTTTTGCCAGTTCTTAAGATTTTTAATTGGAGGATAATCGCTTTACAATGTTGTGTTGGTTTCCGCCATACAACCACGTGACTCAGTCATAAGTAGGTCATAAAGAGAAAAAATAAACAGCCATCATTTATTAACACATATATATGGAATCAGAAAACAAATGGTACTGATGAACCTATCTGCAGGCAGGCTATAGTCCATGGGGTCGACAAGAGTCAGTCACGACTGAGTGACTAACACTTTATGAATGCAGAATTGTGGAACTCCATGTAGAGTATTTAGTCTAGTTCTTAACTTGTAAGTAAATGAGCAAATGGTCAACACATGTTAGTTATTATTGGTATCCCTCCTATTGGTTCCCTGTTGCTGCTGTAACAAATTACCATAAACTTGACAGTGGATGAAGCCCAAGCTGGAATCAAGATTGTGGGGAGAAATATCAGTAACCTCAGATATGCAGATGACACCACCCTTATGGCAGAAACTGAAGAACTAAAGAGCTTCTTGTTGAAAGTGAAAGAGGAGAGTGAAAAAGTTGGGTTAAAGCTCAACATTCAGAAAACTAAGATCATGGCATCCCGTCCCACCACTTCATGGCAAATAGATGGGGAAACAGTGGAAACAGTGGCTGACTTTATTTTTGGGGGCTCCAAAATCACTGCAGATGGTGACTACAGCCATGAAATTAAAAGATACTTGCTCCTTGGAAGGAGTTATCACCAATCCAGACAGCATATTAAAAAGCATATTAAAAAGCAGAGACATTACTTTGCCAACAAAAGTCTGTCTAGTCAAGGCTATGGCTTTTCCAGTAGTCATGTAAGGATGTGAGAGTTGGACTATAAAGAAAGCTGAGTGCTAAAGAACTGATGCTTTTGAACTGTGGTGTTGGAGAAGACTCTTGAGAGTCCCTTGGACAGCAAGGAGAGCCAACCAGCCCATCCTAAAGGAAATCAGTCCTGAATATTCATTAGAAGGACTGATGCTGAAGCTGAAACTCCAATACTTTGGCCAACTCATGCGAAGAGTTGACTCATTGGAAAAGACACTGATTTGAAAAGACCAGGAATGACTGAAGGCAGGAGGAGAATGGGACAACAGAGGATGAGATGGTTGGATGACATTACTGACTCGATGGACATAAGTCTGAGTAAGCTCTGGGAGTGGGTAATGGACAGGGAGGCATGGTGTATGGCAGTCCATGGGGTCGCAAAGAGCTGGACATGACTGAGTGACTGAACTGAACTGAACTGGCTGCTAAAATCCACATAGCTTTTTTTTTTCTCTTATGGTTTTGGAATCCAGCAGTTTCCAAAATGGATTTTAATGTGCTGAAATCAAGATGTTGGTTGGGTCACACGCTCTCTAGATGCTCCAGAGAAGAATCTATTTCAGTATCTTTTTCAGCTTCTAGTGACTAGCTGTGTTTCTTGGTTCATACCCACATCCTCCCTTTTTAAAGCTACCGGTGTAACATCCCTTTCTGACTCTGCTTGTTCCCTTCACATGACCTTCTCTT
Organism: Muntiacus reevesi; assembly: GCF_963930625.1. NCBI lineage: Eukaryota > Metazoa > Chordata > Mammalia > Artiodactyla > Cervidae > Muntiacus > Muntiacus reevesi. The sequence goes on from NC_089269.1 coordinate 915,043, forward strand.
CTGTCAAATCTCCTTTGGCCTGCTTCTTATGAGATCACTGGTGATTATACTTAGGGTTCACCTGGATAATCCAAGATAATCTTCTATTCTCAAGAGCCTTAATCACATCTGCAAAGCCTCTTTTGCCATGTAAAGTAACATTCACAGTTCTAGGGATGAGGACCTGATTAATTAGGGGAGCCATTATTCATCCTACCACACCACTATTGTTATTATTGTACTTGAAATAGTGAGATAAACAGTAATTCTAGAAAAGCAAAATACCCAATTAGAGTATAGGTATCTCTGCAAAATGTACAGTACCTAACAATCTGTTGAGCAAGGAATCCTTTTATCTCAAGCTTCTACCAAAGTAATACACTTGATGAGAAAAGGACTACAGGACTACAGCTTCCTCCCACTTAGCTCATAAGAGAAAGAGCCTGTAATGTTTCCTCGAAACAGCTTGAGGCCTATATACTGCCTAAGGGTCAGTGACAGTGCTCAGGAAGGTCAAGAGATGATAACCCCCCTTACAGAAAGGAGCTGTTATTACCAATTCTCTGAATGGCACGGTCAGATAGGGCTGCATTCTCTCTTCTACCTGCAAAGTCACAGCAAGATCTATCTGTGCCTGAAGATGCCATCAAGGGGGAAATAGAAAACATTAGGTTTCTTTCAGACCTAGATGTCCTCTTTAACTTGTTGACTTGCTCTACCAAAGGAAACAGAACAGGGCCTTGCTGTCATATTAGGGATTGTTGCCAAGTCTCTATGCATGGCATTTGCTGCAAATTTAGTGATCTGTTCTCCAGCCAACATGCCTTCTCTAACAGAGCTGTAGTTTGATTGGGAAAACTTTTGAAGTTTAATAAAAATCAATAAAAGAAATTCTAATTGCAAAAAAATTACAAAGTGAATTTCTTCTAAGCCTAAGTCATTAGAGAAGAGTTTACATAAAGACCCTTATATTTCAATTTTTTCTTATACCTCAATGTTAAAAAAATCAAATAAACAAAACAAGAGGGAAACTGCACAGTTTTCAATGGTAAACTTACTTCCTAGTGGTTGGTGGATTATTATCATTTGTCCAAATTACAGGATCAAAAATCAGAGATACTGACATAAGAGATAACTGGAATAAGTAATGATGTCAATGGTGTGAGAGAAAGAGAGCCAGAGACATAGAAATGGGGAACAGGAAAAGGAGAGGAAAGAATTGTGGACTATGAAATGGTAAATGTTCTTAAAGACTGTTTTCTTTTAAAGGATTTAGTGAATCTTATAATTGTGATTCAAGCAGAAAACAAAGGAGGAAATCAGGATTAGCTTCCAAAGTGTTTTTCTTCCAGTCTAGGCAACACAGACATAGCAGACTATTAATACAACTGACCACCATACAATGCCTTTTTCTATGAGACTCTCTGATACCTGCACAGACAAGTGTGGCTGTCTCATGATGTTGGACGCAAAACGCGGAGTGAAAAGTTAGCATGTGGTCCACGTGCAGTTGAATCAGGACTGGGCCCCTGTCTGGAGTTTTGAAACAGAGATCTATCCAGATCAGCATCTGGCATTTGTTCTGGTCTCTCTTCTCAGAGAGGGGGATGCAGTAAGTTCAGTGCAAGGTCACAGGGGCACAGGGAGAATTCCCCCAACTCAGGGTAACACGATGAGGCTAGGAAAAAGGATGCTTTGCCCTCATACCGTGAAACCACTGCACTTGACTTCTGAACACTACCCTGTTCTGCTCATTCTGATTTTAAAGAAGAAACCTTGGGGAAGGAGCTTTATCGTTTATCAAAAAGTATCATGGGATGTAATTAACAGAGAACATACATTCCTCTTGTGAGGGCCATTCACATAATACCCAAGGTTCAGGGGTGGTGGTACTCAAGGAAGAAAAGGCTCAGATCCAAACAGCTGGCACTGACCTGAGTTATGCAATGCCTCATTCCAGCTCCCCAGGTCAGGCCTCCATAGACATAGATGTCTGGGAGGTGGAATGTTCAAGTCATCCTTTAAAGGTCACCAAATGGGAAAAATGGGTACTAAGCCCCTCACTTGCCTAGGAACCTGCAGGTTCCACAGAAGTGCCCCTGAATAATGAGCAAGTTATCCTCTCCAAGTGTGCTATTAAATTATTAAAACCCTACTACAATTACTACAGCTAATAAAGTGCTGGTGCAGAGCACAATCTTGGTAGTAATTGTGTGGCAGGATGATTAAACAGCAGGCTGCAATAATTATCCCAATCCATCTTCAGAGATGGAGTCAAAGCTCTAACAATCAAATAAATCAGTTAATGCAGAAAACTGTTAAGGAAGAAAAAAAATCAATGAAAACAAGTTTTCACAACAAAGCAATAAATCAATCCCAAATAATCATGCTATATCATTATATTTAAAAAATGGGATGATACCAGTTATTGCAATCAAATACTAAAGCAGTGATTTCACTGCCTATTACTCCTGCTCAAAGTGGAGGGACATCTGATTTTTATTGGATTTTGTGGCATCTCAGTAAACACCCAGAACTCAAATTTTACTTTTAAGAGTAATGTAATAGCAGGGTATCTCTTTTGTCAGTAAGTCCCAGGCTCCTGTCACTTTCCTCTGCCAAGTACCCTAACAACCAAGGAGAATGGAGAACTACCCTAGGGTAAAAACCCAGAGCAGGGCCGGAATGGATCTCATTACAGCATTTCACCACTTCCAAAGCCCTTTGCCAACATTATCTCAGGTTTTCTTTCTCAAGAAGTATGGAACAAGGTAGAGTAGATATTTTTAATTAATCTATTTTACAGTGAGGCATATTGAGGTTCAGAGAAGTGACTTTCCCAAGACCACACGGGGTGAAACAGAGATGGGGCCACGTGTCTTTCTCTTTTCATCACTCTACCCTGCCTGGGGGATGGTGCTGCCGAGGTCCAGAAGGAAGGATTTAAGTCACCCTTAAAGCCTCCTTTCCCCTGAAGCTACCTATAAGGCTGAGGAGGCAATTGGGAGTGGGCCCAGGGAGTGCTCAGGGGAGGTTTACCCGTGGCGGGCTATCATGGTCTTCAAATGAGACCTCTTGGAGTGTCTTGAGATGTGACTCCTCATGGGCCAGATGGCTTCTGCTTCTCAGAAGGGATCTTGAGAGTACCTCTGAGTTGTTTCTGTTGTATTTTTCATTAGCAACACCTACTTATGCCATTGATCCAGCACTTAGAACATCCCTGGCACTATGTAAGTATATTATATGTTATCTCAAGTTAATTCCCCAAACTATATCCACAAGTGGGTACCAACTGCTTCCTCTACCCTTACATAAAACTTAAGATCAGGAAAGCTAATTTCTACAAAGTCACAGAGCAATTAAGTGGTGGAGCCAAGCCTCATACTCAAATTTCTGGCCATATGCTGACCTGCTTCTCACGTGGCTATATGCTGTCAACATTTCGGCTATAAGTTGTTTAATCAGTTGTATATAACATAAAGAAAATTTACATTCCCCACTGATCTCACCTTATAAACATCTTAAAAGACTATTCATTTTGATCTCATTCTTCAAACAAAATAATGGGTATAGAAAAGATGAGTCAAAACTTCTCTTGGGCAGTTATAAAATCAACACATAGTTGTTTTTTTTTTTTTTAAAGTTATTAAGTGATGGCAGAAAGGTGGTATATCATGAGTCGCCAAGACCACCACCAAGTCCAGTGATGTGCTAGGATTCAGGGAACTCAGCATAGAGTTGTGTTTGCTGCTATGACTTCTTATAGCAAAAGGATACAAAACAAAATTAAGAAAGAGAAAAGTACATGGGGTGAGGTCCAGAGAAAACCAGGTACAAGCTTCTAAAACCCTATCCTGGTGGAGTGTTGACAATTCCTTCAGCAACAAACTGTGGCGATGCTGTCCATTAGGAAAGCTCCTCTACTAAGCAGTTATCAAGATTTCTGACTCTCGGAAGTCACACAGGCATTCATCACGAGCCACAGCATTTTCACAAAAAGGTCAGGCACAGTGAGGCTTTCTTATCAAGAAATGATGAGAATCTTCCAAAATCTAAGTTCCTATATTCCAGCCAAGGACCAGTCTTGCAAGCAGGTCTTTCAAAGGACAGCAGTCTCAGGACGGTTACCCCTACTCTCTTCTGCGGAGGTTAGGTTTGTCGTGTCTTTTCATTTTATTTCCTCTCCATCCTTCTTCCCTTCCGTCTTTCCCTCCTTCTCTTCACAGACCTTCAAGACTCCTGTGACCCATTTCAGCTTCTCCCAGAGGGCGGTCCTCAGTAAGCTTTCGTCTTGTACCTCCTGGTTAGCGCACTGTCTGTCATAAAAAGTCTGTGCAGTTTCATTCTGAGGATCAAGATTTCTGGGGTCTCAGGCTCATTGCTTCTTTCATTAGGGTAGCTTCTAGGTTTTGAGGAATCCTATTTTGAAGCTTTGAAACCAGGTAGCTCTCTGTGCAGGAAGAACTATTTTGTATCTGCCTTTGATGGCTCCTGGGACTCACTGTCTACTCCACAATGAACTTTGAGGAATTCAATGCTGCTCCTGGAGGGAGTCCAGATGCTCCTTTTCTCTTGCAAAACTATTAGACCCTTGTAAGGCCTCACTGAGAAGCGCTAGGTGGCCGCCCTGGATTAGCCATTTATAACACGTTCAAAGGCAAGAAAGGGTGCTTACAGGGAGGAGCAGATGATACGAGGTAAGGTAGAGACTGGAGGTCACAGCAGAACGAGAGAAAGCAGTTTAAAGAAACAGAAGAAAAGAGAGCCAAAGGTAGCCTCGGTTTAGAGTGGCACCAGGTCAGGGAAGAGTCTGAGCTGATTCAATCCAAAAGGCACAAAACGGAGAATCTCTGTGGCTTTGGAGAAGTACATTTTGTGCAGGTATTGAAAGAGATCCAAATGACCTCACAAATCTGCCTTGAAGAAACCTTTCAGGTATTCGACCAGAGTCTGATCATTCTGTGTCAGAGGAATAAACGACCATGTAAGGCAGTATCTACATCTGAACTGTTAACAACAACCACACTTCACAAAGATACTAAGCAATTATCAGTCAGTTGTTTGAACATAAATACATTTTCATCTTCAGTCCAATTTGCTTTGCATATAACTACTCTATGGATACTGAACAACAAATCTCGAGGTTTTGTTTGGTATTGTTTGCTTCACGAGGATTTGCTACTTAATCCAAGTAAAACAATGTCCTTACTTTGAATACTACCTCCTCACACTCTCCTCCTCTCGCTCCAGGGTGTGTTCCTTGCTACCCCGTATATCCTACCCCTTTCGCTCCCCTCTGCCCCTCCACTGAGCCCAGAGCTTCTACAGGAACTGGTGGTTTGTTTGGTCCTCCCCTCCGGCCATGTTCCGTGTCCCTAAGTCCTTGAAACAAATGACACGTCTTCATTAGCTTCTGTAGCTGATGCGCTTGTTGGAAATATTCCCCCATGAAATCAGACAAATGCTCAGCTATGCTTCTGGTCATCCATGTTGGATGATCATTTTTGATGTCCCATGTTATTAGAAGAAGAGAACTTTTTTTTTTTGTAATTTAGCATTGGTGTTGTCATGAGAAAACAACTATGCAAAAACATGTCTCAAGGTTTTTTCTGCTGTGTTACACGCATGAGAGGCATTCAGAGACAGAAGGCCAGGGGCCAAGAGCGGGTGCCAAAGGAACTGAAGGCTGCTGCTCTAGTTCAAGGGGGCAGAGAGGAATTTTTACAAATAATACGCAAAGTAACAACCCTCCCAGAGAGAAACTTAAAAAGGGGGACTCTAACTGGCTGTTTCATGAGGCAGCAGCCTCTCTCCCGTTCTTTGCTAGTGAGCTTGCTGGATGACAATGCTCCTTTTTTAGTGCAATTTTGACCCACAAGGAAGAAACGCAGGCCTAAAGAAAGAAAGAGCCGGTATTCTGATGTCTGGGCACAGAGGGAGATGGAGCTGCCTTACCCTGATAAGCAAGCTGCTAAATGAAGACAGCTTCAGGGTCTTTTGAAACTCAGAGACACGTTTAGCCCAGACAAGCTGAAGCAAAACCGTCTGCTGGAAGAGGCAGTGCCAGCTGAGGCCATGCCTTCCACCCCGCCCCTGCTCAGCTGTTCCTAGTTTCTGAGGCCAAGAAAAGAGTCACTCTGCTTCCTAAGACCAGATAGCCAGTGACAAAATGATTAACTCCATTGACTCTATGTGCAAGTAAGTATCACGGCCTTTTCATAGATTACCCGTTTTCTGAACTTTGAAGATTTATATGATTCATAAAGATTATGAAATAGCAAAATTTAAACTGATGGTATATATTTATCTGGTTTTCCAATTAGAAGTGACAAAATTCTAAACCTCTCTGATCACCAGAATCTCTGGGGAGTTTAATACACGGAGATTCCTGGGCTCATGTCTAGAGATTCTTATCCAGTACATTTATACCTGTGTTTTTTAAAATCTGTTCTATTGACTTTGGTGTCAAATCAGATTTGGAATTCCCAGACCTGACTTTCACTACCAGCAGTCCACATGACCAGAATTTCAGGCATGGTTTATCACAGAGCTTATCAAATTAATATGTGTATCAACCACCTAGGGATCTTGTTAAAATGTAGGTTCTGGTTACTATTATTGGGTAGAGAAAGAGATTCTGCATTTCTAACAAGCTTCCAGGGGAGGCTGCTGCTACTGGTCTGAAACTACGCTTTGAGGGTGACTGTGATAAACTAAACCCCCAAATCTCAGTGGCTGGTCACGCTGAGTGTTTACCTCTCACGCATGGAAAGCCCAGCAGGGACTGGGTACCCCTCCTCGATCTCCTTCTTTTTGCTGTTCAGTCACTAAGCTGTGTCCAACTCTCTGGAACAACATGGACTGCAGCACACCAGGCTTCCAGGTCCTTCACTGTCTCCAGGAATTTGCTCAAGTTCATGTCCATTGAATCAGTGATGCTACCTAACCTTCTCAATCTCCACGGCCTCCTCCTCCTACTCTCTACCTTACCCAGCATCAGGGTCTTTCCCAATGAGTCAGCTCCTCTCCTTTCAGAACTTATGGCCTCCAAAGCAGGAGCTGAAAGGCATGGAAGTGGCAGCGTGGCTTTTAAATGTCTCAATCTAGAAGCAATACATGACATATCTCAGGCATATGGCCCCAAAATAACTGCAAGGGAGGCTGAGGAATGCAGAGAAGCACCTGGAAATTGGGGGGAAATAGAGGTTTCTGCATAAGAGTCTAATGCTGACCTGAATCAATGAATGAATTTAAGTATCTATTGGGTAAGTGACTCATTTTAACTTTTTTTTTGCTACTTTTATTTTACTCTAAACCACATTATCCAAACATAATTAAACCACAGCCTTTTTAATTCACTTTGATCCACAGAATGATTATCTTGTCACGTTATCTGCAGCCCGGGATATGCCATGATAATATGTTCGATTATTGCATCACACACAAAATTATATTTTGTTTAATTATAACATCTGCTTTCTGTAGTGCATGTTTTATAAAGTAAAAACATCTAAAATCAGAGACTAAAAATAAAATAAAATTTAAAAAAATAAAAATAAAATCAGAGACTTTCCAACAAGTATATCATGGGATGATGGCAGACTTATTAGGAGACCTGCAAATCCAGAGAGCAGGTAAACGGCATTATCAATGTGGCACAATTTCCTCAACAACCCTGTCCAGCCTGGATCCCTCCACTTTGCTGTATACTCACTCCTATCCTCTCAACAGTAATACTCAGACATCCTTTTTTAGCTTTCTTGCCATAGGTAAGTGTAACTCTAACTTTGTTGAGTCTCAATATCTTCACATGTAAAATGGGAATTCAGAAAATTATGCTTCATAGAGTTGTTACAATGATAAAATAGTCACTCTATTAATATTCTTCTCTTAGAAACAGATTATGAAGAAAATCTAAAAGAATAAGTAGGAGAAACTATGGATTTGAGTATATTTAGGGGATCTGCTCTGAATTCTATTAAGTTTTGTTTTCATGAGTCAATGTGTATGAATACAATAAATATAGGAAATGTTGAGACAGCTGTGAAATCTACCTGGACATTCTTGGAGCTGGGGGAAAAAAACTCTTGGTGAGAAGAAGATCAGTTCTAATGGAACAGATAATCTCTCAAGTGCCCCTTCTAAAGTATGATTCTATGATAAATACATTATTTTGACCTCATGTGCTCATGTTTTTCCTCCAAAGCTTGAGATTGTTTTTACACAAGCATAGTACTCTTCTTGGTTTGCTCTCCAAAGTATACAATAGCTCTATAGGCAGCTGATTCTCAGTATATATTTATTATGAGCTATGCTATTTTGGACTGACATTTTATTTGACTTATGGCAGATATTTTTAACTTTTGGGAGATCATAGAACAACTCAAGGCCTTAAAAAAACTACAATCCCCTCTTTCCTAGAAAAATTCACATTGTCTACACATATAAATTTGTATATATAATTTTAGGAGGTTCATAAACCTCCAAAGCCATGTATGGACTCCAGCTCCCTAGAAAACAGCATTATGCTAACTTTCTAAAATTTACCAAAAAATGCTATTAATATTAACATGCAGCCATGAAATTAAAAGACATTTGGTCCTTGGAAGAAAAGCTATGACAAACCTAGACAGCATATTAAAAAGCAGTGACATCACTTTGCCAACAAAGGTCCATCTGGTCAAAGCCATGGTTTTTCTGGTAGCCAGGTTTGGATGTGAGTGACAAAGAATTGATACTTTGGACCTGTGGTGCTGGAAATGACTATTGAGAGTCCCTTGGGCTGCAAGGAGATCCAACCAGTCCATCCTAAAGGAAATCAACCGTGAATATTCATTGGAAGGGCTGATGCTAAAGCTCGAATACTTTGGCCACCTGAAGTGAAAAGTCGACTCATTGGAAAGGACCCTGATGCTGGGAAAGAGCCACAGCAGGAGAAGAAGGGGCGACAGAGGATGAGATGGTTGGATGGCATCACCGACTCAGTGGACATGAGTTTGGGCAAGCTCCGGGAGATAGTGACGGACAGGCTAGCCTTGCATGCTGCTGTCCATAGGGTCGCAAAGAGCTGGACACGACTGGGCGACTGAACAACAACAATATTAACAGGCAGGGAATACAACGGTATTCCCCATAGAATGAAGCAACCAAGGGGATGACTAGAAAGGCTAGGGAAATCCCATAACAACAGGCCCCCTCTTACACTTTCCTAGACTTCTGGTCTCTCATACACACTCGGCTGGGGAGGGAGAGCTACTGATTCCATCGCCTCTTTGGCGAAGCCTTCCCTGATGCTACCAAGTGAAGCTGCTCTTTCCCGCATTATGCATCCCTCCATCCAGGAGCACCGTGGGGCAAGAGCTTATCCATTTCTGCATCCTCAGTGTCCAGTCCGGCAGACAGAACGCAGCAAGCATTTAGCAAGTACGTGTTTAGCTGTGGTGAAGGGTAAGTCACACTGATCTGTTCTTTTTTGCACTGAAGGCAATTCCACAGTCCGTCAGAAACGGCACGCTCCTGAAGGGCCGCCTCACCAGCCCTCTTCTTCCAGATGCTGCCCGACCCTGCGTAGGACAAATACCAGTCAGATTAGATTAAACTGTATTTAATATGCCAGTCATAGTTCTTCTGACAAAGAAGTTACTTATACACTATGCAAAAACAAAAGGCAGATTCTTCCAACTTGGTTAAAGTTAGAGTGAGCAGAAAGAAGTAAGCAGAGTTAAACAGAGAGTCAAACCCAGTTATGCAGTGGGGGCCCTGTGGCTGAGGCTTTCTATTTCTCTTAAAAGCTTGCAATAAAGTTTTGTTTGGCATGGGAATGCCACTATTGATCTCAGGAGGATACTCAGCCAGGAATCAGGAAGAGAAACACATTGTTGGATTTGGAGTCAAATCATCAGTTAAAAAAATAAAAAAATAAAAAAATTAAGTTAAATTTTGCATTTAGGTACATAACAAATAGCTTTCTAGTATCAGTATGTCCCAAATATTGTCTGGAATATATTTATACAGTTTCTTTTTTTTTTTTTGCTGTTCACCTGAAATTAAAATTTCATTGGGCATCTTCTGTTTTTATTTGCAAACTGTCGCAGCCCTGATCTGGACGCCTAAACCTCGCAGCCATCTCTGAAGTTACGCAGCATCACTGTCTTCAGTCTCTTCCTCTGAGAAACAGTTTGAATGACTTTGATTTATATTCTCATTTAGCATGCTCTGAAGACATTACCTTTACCTGCAAGTCAACTGGGTTTTTCTGATGACAATCTGTAACTTCCCAAATCTTTTGCATCTGTGATCATTGCATTCATGGGAAACCAGATCCCCCCAGCAGTCCCCCCCCATGGGTGGGCGGTTTGTGAGAGGAGAGGAGCGGGCGGTGCCATGCCTTATCGGCTGGCGCTTCTGAGCTTTCCTCCTAGCTGGTATGTGTTGGGAGAGGAGACAGCTGTCATCCTGTGGTGTCAAGTTGTGGGGCTACCCATTTTGGGGAGAGTAGACAGTCCCCTTTCTTAAGGGGAAAGGGCCCCAGAGGGCAGCAAGGCCAGCACCTGTTGGGTCTTGATAGAGTTCCAAAGTGAAGTCAAAAGGCTTGGTCTTGCTATTTATATTGGGAAAGGACAAAAGGGCCTTGAAAGCGTGAGACAGCTGATCAAACCAGGGCGCAGTTACATCTTGGCGAAAGAGAACAGATGTGGCTTCTCCTGAGCTATGTATAGGGTCAACCTGGGAGTTCTCCTCCAAATGAGGGATGCCGAGCCCCAGCATGCGTGTCAGCTCTCCACGGGTCATCGCATGGATTGCTGTCTGGTGTTTTCGTTTCCATGTGAACCAAACAGTCTGGGTTTATTTTGCCCTCATGTATCGGGCAACGTGACACTTTAGTGGTATTCCATTCTAAATTTGAAAGTTATTGCTAGACTATTCATCACTTTCCCTGACACTGCTGGTGGTCTTCGTGGTGTTTTGAAAACAAAAACAAGGGTCAAAAAGCATATGAGTGTCTGTGATCAAAATTTTAAAAATTTACTAAAATATTTGCCAAACTGTTTAATTTTTGATCAATGCTTGTTGTTTGTCCAGTTTTGATTATTATCACCTAAAGACTCATGCGTCTCTTACACTGCTCAGGGAAATCTTTAGGCTTGGAAACTACTAGGACCTTCTCATTCTTGAGAATTCTCAAAACAAATGATCAGGGTCACATCTGCTTCAAAGCAGAACCTGTTCCAGCAAGACCAAGTGTTCACCCTGCACAGAACTTCAGAGTGAGCTGGGTTCTACTCAGTGCCTGCAAAACATACGGAAGAGCAACTGCGATCATTCCACTCTAGGAGCATCACACACGGTCCCTTGTGAATGGCTTTTCAATGTCATTTCCCACCATTCTCTGGCATTGATTTGAGACTATTACATGGCTTTTTGCCATATTCTTTATCACTGTCACTGCTCAGAAACCACACTTACCACAATCATAAACACTTTCCCCAATTTCTTTTATTTTACAAACTCTCTTCCTCACACACAACTCAAATATCACTTCTACTGGGTCTCCCTGTAGGAGCTCCAACCACAAGATGGGCTGGTCTTCAGGGACGGGCATTAGTTATGTTAACCTGAGGCAGTATAAGCGGGTCGAGAACAAAAAGGGTTGAGAGGAGCCCAGACTGATCTAAGGTTGGGAGTGGGGAGGTAACTCACAGCCAAGTCAGACAGCAAAGGAAGAACAGAACAGGTTAGTGGATAACGGAAGGCAGCTGGGGTGAGTTCTGAGGCGTGAGCCCTGCATGTCTGACGCTGTGACTCAGCGCTGGGATGCCCTTTTGTGTGTAGAGAAAGTAGAGCCAACAGGAGATGGCAGAGTCACCCCTGACTGACTGTAATTGCTGTCTCCAGTGTTGATTATATCTTCTCTCTGGCGGTGTCACTGTCTGGATCCAGGGTTCTCTTCCCACAATATCTACCACATCACAATGCATGTGGCAAGTGTTCAGGGGGTGTTTGTTGATTAATTCACTGCCAAGGAGTCTCAAACCTCTCTAGGAGGGCACTGTAGGTTTCACTTACCCATTAGGTGTAGTGTTTACTTTCTACCTTTGCCATCAATCAATGGTGAAGAATAATTCCCAAAGATTCTACGTCCATGGGAATGCTGGGTGATGCCATTTAATAGATTGCCATTATGTCTTCAACTCAAATGATATGGTTTGTCATCAAAAATACTTGGATAAAATTTACCTCTTTCCCTGCCTTGTATTAGACTTATGTCCATGAGAAGCCAATTCCAAGGAAGTGCAGAACACAAACTAAATAGAACTGTGATTCTGATTTCAATATCTATAATAAGATGGAGCAAAGTTCATTCAAGAATTGAAAGGATTATTGATAGGGTGGATATGTCAAAGGAGTGTGAAATTAAGGGCTAAGACAAATGAAGTTGAAAATAAAAAGAACAAATTCTATAGCTTTGTCATAGTGGAAAGAAAAAGGGTTAAAGCTACAAGAAACTCATGATGTTTTACTGCCTCAATGAGCCATTCTCTTCTCCTCCTTCTAACCTGCCAACCATTTTCCAAAGGCCAAAGACACAAAAATTCCAATTTTAGTGGAATCAAAATGTTCTTGGTTTTTGGCACGTTAGAATCTTGCTACTTAAAGTACATTCCTAAGGCCTTAGCATCAGCATCTCCTGGGAGCTTTAAAAGATGCAAAATCTCAGGACCCACTCCAGACCTACAGAATAAGAATCTATATTTTAGCATGTTCCCCAGGAAATTTATATGTACTTAATAAATTTTGAAAAACTGACCTAGGTTAAGCAACCCATAGAGCTCTGAGAGCTGTTCAGAAAGTGACTTTTCTCAATGCTCCAAGTCATGGTTTCTCTCATTTTAATGACTGCATCCTAATCACTAGAGGGATCTTATTACACTGCAGAGTGTGACTCTGGTGTCATGATGGGGTCTGAGATCCTTGATTTCTAAAAAGCTCTCAGGTACTACCATTGGCTCTGATTCACAGACCAAACTGTAGACTCCAATTCAAACCTATAGACCAAGCAGAGCAATAGCTTTCAAGTGTAGTTAGGCCAAGACTAGTCACATCAGCACCACCCAAGACCAAGCCTGGTAGAAATTCTAATTCTTGATGCTCATCCCAGACCTATTGAGTCAGAAGCCCTGGGGTTGGGACCTCTGCATGTCAGCAAATCCTCCTGGTGATTCTGATCACATCTAAGTTTGAGGATTACTGAAACAGGAGACTGCACTTGCAATAACTATTTTTGAGTTCTCATTATTTGAGCAACTTCACATAAAATAATGCAGATTATCTTCCATAAATCTACTCAATATACAGATAATTATATAATTTCAGAAACTATCTTAACCACATTGATAGAAATTTAAATTTCTGCCATTGTCATACACAACACTATGAAGGAAAAGAAAATCACCAATCAATGTGTTTTGAAGATAAATTATCTCCAGTTATGGTTCATTTCAATCATAGGTAGAACATGAAAGTCTATGCTGCAAGAGATGCAGGTGGGTTAGTCAATCTTTGCCTTTTGGATCTTACAGTTTCACGAAGAAAACACTGAGCATGAGCTGAGGCTACTTCAGGGCTGCTTTCTAGGCTTTAAACTATAAATTCAGCAAATAAGGAATGATCAGAAGTCTATAAAAAGGGAATTGATAGATAAAATGTTTCCTGCACTTGAAGTGAGATGGACAAGAATCATGTGATTCTAGGATAAAGGAGAGCCACAGAGATAAACACTATTCGGTTTTTCTATCTGGTTTGGCCCTGCTGTGAAGCTGCTTTCAACTGGGGTGCCTTTTGTGCCAACATTTAGAATCACCGCATTGCTCTGATCACTTCTGCTATCCCAGTTTGTATATTACCCAGAGGGAGAACACACTCTGGTATGGCCAGTCCACCAGACAGCGGATCTCAATCACAGTGAATAAAGGCATTCTGGGCACACTCTTGTGAGTTTAGGAATTGTGTGGGTTGGGCTGACTCTGAAACACTGACAAGAGAGAATTTCTGGGTAGTAAGGTTGGAATCATCAACAGGACCCTAGCGAATTCTCTACCATAAAGCTCCCCATACAGTACCTGTGTGGAGAGGCAACCAGACTCTCTAGGTGATATCCATTTCAACACAGACCTCCTTTAAACCTCTGAAAGTCACACAAGTACTTGTATGACAAAGCCACAGGATTGCTATAATAGAGTTTTGCTTAAAAGATAAAGTTTCAAAGGAAGAACAGATCAGATTGGGGTGGATACTGAGGATGATCAATAAAGCTTAAAGAGTGGGTAGAATGTTTTTGTTGAAATATAGTTCACATACCATAAAATCACCGCTTTAAAGTATACATTCAGTGATTTTTAGTATCTTCAAAAAGTCATGAAACCATCACCACTATTTAATTTCAGAACATTTTCATGACTCCCAAAAGAAACCCCATACCCTTTCAAAGTCGCACACCATTTTTCTCCCCTAAGTCCTGGCAACCATTAATCCATTTTCTATTTCTCTTTCTATGCCTCTTCTGGACATTTCACATATATAGGATCATGCAACACATGGTTTTTGGTGTCCGGCTTCCTTCACTTAGCATGTTTTTGAGATTCATCCATGCTGCAGTGTATATCAGTATTTTGTTCCTTTTTATGACTGAATAATATTCTACTGGATGGATATACCATATTTTGTTAATCCATTTATCAGTTGATGAACAGTAAGACTTTTAATTTTACTATTATGAAAAAGATCACTTTCTAAAAGTAGATCACTAACCAGAGTTTTTGAGTTGTAAGAGTTGTTCCCGGGACTTCTTTTAGAAAAACAGTCACCACTGGCAGCACACTTCAGCAACACTGAATGGGTTACAAAACTTGCTTACTTGTGTGACATATTCAATCTGATCAACAAACTCAATCTGTCACTTCAGGGGAGAATGACAACTGTGTTCAAGTCAGCAGATAAAACGGCTGCATTCAAAGGCAACCTGGAATCATGGGGGCAATGAGCAAACACTGGGATTGCTGACATGTTTCAAACATTAGCAGAGATTTTGAAAGAGACTGAGCCAGAGCCCTCTTTCTCCCAGCTGGTGCATGATCACGTATTTCAGCTTTCAAAAGAGTTTGAGCATTATTTCCCAACATAAAAGACCCCCGAAGTGGGAGTTATCAAGAGAACAATCTTGATACAGTCTTGAACAAATGAATTCATAAATTAACAACTATGTACATTAATAAATGGAGAAAGAACCTTTTGTGGAGATTTGAAAAAAAGAGAAGAAACAAGATAACTTTATATTGATTTTGAAAAACTAAGGGAGATAAGGGTGGAGATTATTCAATCAATAATTATCGAGCTGGAGAGACAGACCAAGAGAGCAAGAGTAAGAGTGAGGGAGAGATATGAGAGCTAAACTGTGAAGTAGGTGAGGCCGAGGAGGACTGTGTGCAGTGAGAAGAGAAACAGGTTATTAGTTCTGGAAGAGAAACCTAAGTCAGGACAGATCAGTCAACACATGGTCAGAGAGAAGAACAACACAGATCAAGGGTATTAAGAATAAAAGGTGGTCAGTAACATAAAAAATGTGTTTTGTAATTATTAAATAATGTCTCTTCCAAAATTCCAAATAGAGTTAGGTCACATCTTTTTCTGCAGAGATCTATTTCACACAAGAAAATAAGTTAATTGAAGGCTACATGTAACAAAAGCCTAACTAAGTTTAGTGGAGGGCGAAGAAGAGATAATTAGAAGAAAAGAAAAAAGGTTCAAATCACCCATCTAAAACTTAAGACCAAGCAGCAAAAATCAACACATATAACAAACAAAACAAATAAAAATAAATTTCAATTCCAAAATGTACATAGTGAAGAGGGAATCAGAAAAGAGAAACGGAATAAGGAAGAGAGAAGGGAAAAAGAGTAGCAAGAAAAAAAAAAGTGAGACTAAAAACAAAACAAAATCTAAGAGGAAACAACCTCTTAACCTGAAGGTTTTCAATGCTTGTGACACATTAGAACCACAATTTTTTTTTTTTTTTAATACTCATCCCTGGACCCATCCCCAGAGATTCTGAACTAGTAGGCCTAGAATGAGACTTGGGATTGTTATTTAAAAACAAAAAACAAGGCTTCTAATGTGTAGTTCAAAGTGAGAACTTGCTGCCTTAGAGGTAGAGAGGAGAGATGGAGAGGAAGCCATAACAAGATAAATTACTTCTGTCCAATCTCATGGTCCACTTGGGCTACAGACTTCAAGAAATCTTTAAGGTATAAATTAGCTAACTAACCAAGCATAGCTTAGCTGCTTCTTACTCTTTAGACAATTAAATGCCTGAAGACCTAGCTTACACAAATCACTTAGCCTCACTGAGTCTGTTTCCACATATTCAAAATGAAAAAGTTTAGGCAAGATGATTTCAAGGCCACTTAACACAACTATGGTTTGAAGTTATCAGAACAGGAGAGGATAGGGAGGCCAGTCACAGTTAGCTCCTTCCAAGGTCTGTATTGAATCCGCTGGGCACCCTTGGCATGTTTGTAAGGAAAGGCAGAAAGGGGTGACGTGGGAGCAAAGTCAGAAAAGTATAACCCGGCACAGTGGGAAGTCCTAGCTTCCAGTCCCCCAGTAGAAACACTGATTTAACAGCCATCCTTGGACAGAAATAGCTTATGTGAGGTTTGGAATCCAAGTGACATGACAGCATGTGGTGGAGCTCAGAACAGGACAAGACTGAAAAGAAGACAGTGTCATTTACCCACACTGGTGCATCCCTCATCTGGCGCAGCGCAGGGCAGAGACAGCCCACTGGCCCACAGGCTCCCCTTTGGGCCGAGGGCAGAGGAGGTCCGTTTGTGGCTCCTAACCCCGGGTTCGCTTGCCTGTGAATCCCAGTATCAGGTCTCCCAGTGGACACCAGCAGGGCTGCCCAGGGAAGAGGTGACTGCTCCTCCAAAAATCACAGACACCAACACACGGCTACGAAGACCACAGAGAATCAAGGAAACGTGACATGACCAAAGGAACAAAATAAAGCTTTAGCAACCGACCTAAAGAAATGGAGGTTTACAGACTGCCTGACAAAGAATTCAAAGTAATTATCCTAAAGAAACACACCGAGCTCGCAAAGAACACCAAATGACAAAGAGTATCAGGAAAACATTCCATGAACCAAATGAAAAGTTCAACAAAGAAATAGAAACCACAGAGAGGAACAAATAGAAATTCTGGAGCTGAACAGTACAATGACTAAAACGAGAAGTTCACTAGAGAACCTCCACACAGACTTGATCAAGCAGAAGAATCAGTGAACGCAAAGGCAGATCATTTGATAATACACAGAAAAAAAAAAATAACAACAAAGAATGGTTTAAGAAAAAAAGAGCCTACAGGACTGTGGGACACCATATATTATGGGGGTTTCAAAATAAGAAGAGAACGAGGTAGTAAGTTTATTTAAAGAAATATGACTAAAAACTTCCAATATGTGTGCAGGGAAAACGACATAGAGATTCATGAAGACCTTAACTACAAACTAAAGACCTAAAGAAGTCTACACGAAGACATACTAAAATTAAATTATCAAGAGGTTAAGAGAAAACTTTGAAAGAAGCAATATAAAAGCAACTCATGACATAAAAAGAACCCAGATAATAATCACCAGATCATTCAGCAGAAACCATGCAGTCCAGAAAAGAGTTGTATGGCATATTCAAAGTTCTAAAAGAAAAAACTGCCAGCCAAAAACACTATATCTGGCAAAATTGTCCTTTAAACATGGAGGAGAGGTAGACTTTACAAAATAACCAAAAACTAAGACTTGTCACTACTGGAAGTATCTAACGTGGAGTCCTGAGAGGAGTTAAGCTGACATAAAAGGACAGCAAACAGCAACACAAAAGCATCTGAATCCACCAGTGATGGTGAATAGAGACGATTACAGGATAATGTGGTCCTGTAGTGACTGAATATGTAAACCTCAACCCTAGAGTAGGCTCAGGACGACAGAGAGGAGCTACTCCACGTTCAAGGTCAGGAGGCGCAGCTGTGAGGAGATATCCCTCGTCCAAGGTAAGTTCCCGTGAACCGTGAACTTCCAGATGTTCAAGCTGGTTTTAGGAAAGGCAGAGGAACCAGAGATCAAATTGCCAACATCCGCTGGATCAGCGAAAAAGCAAGAGAGTTCCAGAAAAACATCCATTTCTGCTTTATTGACTATGCCAAAGCCTTTGACTGTGTGGATCACAACAAACTGTGGAAAATTCTGAAAGAGTTGGGAATACCAGACCACCTGACCTGCCTCCTGAGAAACCTGTATACAGGCCAGGAAGCAACAGTTAGAACTGGACATGGAACAACAGACTGGTTCCAAATAGGAAAAGGAGTACGTCAAGGCTATATATTGTCACCCTGTTTATTCAACTTATATGCAGAGTACATCATGAGAAACGCTGGGCTGGAGGAAGCACAAGCTGGAATCAAGATTGCTGGGAGAAATATCAATAACCTCAGATATGCAGATGACACCACCCTTATGGAGGAAACTGAAGAGGAACTAAAAAGCCTCTTGATGAAAGTGAAAGAGGAGAGTGAAAAAGGTGGCTTAAAGCTCAACATTCAGAAAACTAAGATCATGGCATCTGGTCCCATCACTTCATGGGAAATAGATGGGGAAACAATGGAAACAGTGAGAGACTATTTTTTTTGGGCTCCAAAATCACTGTAGATGGTGACTGCAGCCATGAAATTAAAAGACGCTTACTCCTTGAAGGAAAGCTATGACCAACCTAGACAGCATATTAAAAAGCAGAGGCATTACTTTGCCAACAAAGGTCCGTCTGGTCAAGGCTATGGTTTTTCCATTGGTCATGTATGGATGTGAGAGTTGGACTATAAAGAAAGCTGAGTGTCGAAGAATTGATGCTTTTGAACTGTGGTGTTGGAGAAGACTCTTGATAGTCCCTTGGACTGCAAGGAGATCCAACCAGTCCATCGTAAAGGAGATCAGTCCTGGGTGTTCATTGGAAGGACTGATGTTGAAGCTGAAACTCCAATACTTTGGCCACCTGATGCGACGAGCTGACTCATTTGAAAAGACCCTGATGCTGGGAGGGATTGGGGACAGGAGGAGAAGGGGACGAGAGAGGATGAGATGGCTGGATGGCATCACTGACTCGATGGACATGAGTTTGAGTAAACTCCAGGAGTTGGTGATGGACAGGGGGGCTTGGTGTGCTGCGGTTCCTGGGATCGCAAGGAGTCAGACACGACTGAGTGACTGAACTGAACTGACTGATAAATGTTAAAAAGACAAAAGCATTAAAAATAACTATAACCATAAAATTCTGTCAATGAATACATAATATAAAAAGAAGTAAATTCTGATATAACATTAAAAGTTAGTGATAAAAGAGTAGTTTTGTGTGCAGTAAAGTTATTATCAGCTTAAAATGGATTATTATAAGCTTTAGGAAAGCCTCAGGATAACGACACACACACACACACACACAAACTATAGTAGACACAAAAAAGATAAAAAGGACAAAAGAATCTAAGTGTATTACGACAAAAAAATCACAAAGGAAGATGGGAAGAGAGGAACAAAAGAACTACAACATAGAAAACAATGAGCAAGATGGTAATAGTAAATCCTACTTATCAATAATCAGTTTAAATGTAAAGGGATTGAATTCACCAATCAAAAGATACAGAGGAACTGTATACATAAAAAATAAGATCCAACTATATACTGTGTACAAGAGATTCATTTTAGATTTAAGGACATACACAGGCTTAAAGTGAAAAAAATGGGGGGAAATTCCATGCAGATGTTGACCACAAGAGAGCAGGAGTGGCTATACTTATATCAGACAAAATGGACTTTAAGTCAAAAGTTGTCACAAAAAGACATAACGTCAAAAGGTTCAACTGAATGGGAAGATATGACAATTTTAAATACATATATGCACTCAATACCAGAGCATCTACATATTTAAAGCAAACACTAACAGATATGATACAATGATAGTAGGAGACTTTAAAATCCTATTTTTGATAATGAATAAATCATCCAGACAGAAAAAACAAGGAAACAGCAGATTTTAATACAATACTGCCAGACCTAAAAGACATACACAAAACATGCCACCAACAGCGACAGAAGGCAATGTCACCCGGAACATTCTAAAGGGCAGAGCACAGACTAGGTCATAAACAAGTCAACACATTTAAGAAACGGAAATCATTTCAAGTATCTTTTCTAACCACAATGTAATATAAGTAGAATCAAAAGCAAAACAGGAAAACTCAAAAACACATGTAAGTGTAACGATACATTCTTGAGCATCCATTGGATCAAAGACAAATCTAGATGGAAATTAGACAGTATCTTGAGTCAAAAACACAACATATCAAACTTGTGAAATACAGCAAAAGCAATGCTAGCAGAGAAGTTCCTAGCAATAACTGCCTACAAAAGGGACAAATACTGTATGATATCACTATGAAGAATCTAAGACAGTCAAACTCAGAAACGAAGAGTATAATAGCAGTTGCCAGGGGCTGGGGTGAGGTGAAAATGGGGAAGTATAAGCAAAGGATATGAAGTTTCAGTTGTACAAGATACGTCCTAGAAGCTTACTGTACAGTTTAGTGCCTACAGATTACAATACTGGGCACTTAAAATGCTGCTAAAAAAGTAAATAGTGGTGTGTTCTATCACACATTATCACCATCACCACCACTGTAATAATACAAGCATACCTTGGAGATATTGCAGGCTTGATTCCAGACCACCCCAATAAAAGCAAATATTGAAATATTCTGGTTCCCCACTGCATTCACAAATTACATTATGCTATGGTCCATTAAGTGTCCAATAGCATTACATCTAAAAAGACAGCAAGCAAACCTTAATTAAAAATACTTTATTGTTAAAAAATATTAATCATACTTTGAGACTTCAGTGAGATGTAATCTTTTGCTGATGAAGTCTTGCCTTGATGTTGATGGCTGCTGACTGATCAGGGTGGTGGCTGCAAAAGGCTGGAGTGGCTACGACAATCTCTTAAAGTAAGACAACAATGAAATTTGCTGTATTGATTGACTCTTTCTTTAATGAATGATTTTTCTATAATACATAATGTTGTTTGACAGCATTTTACCCACTGTAGATCTTCTTTCAAATTGGAGTCAATCCATTCAAACTGTACTGGCACTTTATCAACTAAGTTTATGTCCTATTCTAATCCTTTGTTGTCATTTCAACAGTCTTCATAGTATCTTCATCAGGAATACATACCATCTCAAGAAACCACTTTCTTTTTCACTCCCAAGAACCAATTCCTCATCCATTCAAGTTTTATCATGAGATTGCAATTCAGCCACATCTTCAGGCTCCATTTCTAATTCCAGTTCTCTTGCTATTTCTATCAATTCTGCAGTTACTTTCTCCATGGAAGTCTTGATTCCCTCAAACTAATCCACGGGGGGGTTGGAATCAACTTCTAAACTCCTGTTGATGTTGATTCTTAATGGCATCTAGGATGGTGAATTCTTTCCAGAAGGTTTGCAATTTATTTTGTCCAGATTCATCAGAGGAATCACTGCTTACACATGCTACAGCCTCATCAAATGTGTTCCTTAAGTAATGACTTGAAAGTAAAAATGACTCCTTCATCCGTGGACTGCAGAATGCATGCTGTGTCAGCAGGCATGAACAACAAGTATCTCACTGTACATCTCCATCAGAGCTGCTGGGTTACCTGGCGCATTGTCAGTGAGCAGCACTATTTTAAAAGGAATCTTTTTTTTCTGAGCAGTAAGTCTGAACTTAAAATATTCAGTAAACCATGTTGTAAACAGATGTGCTGTCATCTAGGCTTTCTTGTTCCTTTAATAGAGCACAGACCGAACTGATTTAACGTAACTCTTGAGGGCCATAGAATTTTCACAATGATAAATAAGCACTGACTACAATTTAAAGTAGCCAGCTGCGTGGCCTATGATTAGCCTCAGCCTGTCCTTTGAAGCTTTGGAGCCAGGCCCTGACTTCCCTTCTCAAGCTATGAGAGTCCTAGATGGCATCTTTTTCCAGTAGTACAAGGCAGTTTTGTCTACATTTGAAAGTTGTTTCTAATGTAGCCACCTTCGTAAATTGTCTTAGCTAGGTCTTCCAGATAACTTGCGGCAGCTTCTGCATCGACACTTGCTGATTCACCTTGCAGTTTGACGTTATAGAGACAGTGTCTGTCCTTAGACCTCATGAACCAGCCTTTGCTGGCTTCAAACGTTTCCTCTGCACCTTCTTCACCTCTCAACCTTCATAGCACTGAGTGAGCTAGAATCTTGCTGTGGATTGAATTTTAGCTTAAGTGAATGTCGTGGCTGGTTTGATCTTCTATCCAAACCACTAAAAGTTTCTCCATACCAACAGTAAGGCTGTTTTGCTCTCTTACCATTTGTCTGTTCACTGGAGTAGCACTTTTAATTTCCTTCAAGTACTTTTTCTCTGCACTCACAACTTGGCCGTTTGTCACAAGAGACCTCACTTTCATCCTGTCTTGACTTCCTACTTGCCTTTCTCATTAAGCTTTATCGTTTCTAGATTTTGATTTAAAGTGAAAGATGCAGAACTCCTCCTTGGATGAACACTTAGAGGCCACTGTAGGGTTATTAATTGGCCCAATATTGATATTGTTGTGTCTCAAGAAATAGGGAGGCCCAAAACAAGAGATATGGGGAAATAGTCAGAGGAGCAGTCAGAACACATAAAACATTGATTGATTAAGGTCACCATCTTACGTGGGTGCAATTTGTGACCACTGCAGAATTACAAGAATAACATCAAAGATCACCGACCACAGATCACCATTACAAAATAACAATAATGAAAAAGTTTGAAATATTGTGAGAATTAACAAAATGTGACACAGAGATGAGAAGTGGGTAAATGTTGTTGGATAAACGGTGCTCATAGACTTGCTTGAAGCATGGTTGCTACAAACCTTCAATTTGTTAAAGATAACAGTATCTGCAAAGTACAATAAAGTGAATTGCAATAAAGTGAAGTATGGCTGTAATAATCAACTAAAAGGCTGGAGGAATCTTTGGTTGTGTTTATGGTATAGATTGCAGTGATGGCTTCATGGGTGTAGACCTACCTCCGAATTTATCAAGTTGTATACATTATGCACAGCTTTCTGTTCATCAACCATACTTCAATAAAGTGGTTTTTAAAAATCAGAGAAGTATGAAAGACAAAGCTTTTTAAATTTCAGTTTACACAGAAGCTTTGTGTTGCTCTGAAATATGATTTTTCAAGGATTGCACTTTTTTAAAAATAAGTATTAGAGAATGGAAACTCTTATTTTTTTCTTGCTTATGGCCTCTAAATTATTACTATGGCTCTGCTTTTTCCATTATCCACAAATAAACTGAAGAACCTTGAGGCCTGGAAAAATTTAGCAGAATAAGACAGTAAGACTTATGCGGAAAATGTATTAGAACTACTTGCCTATTTTTTTAAAGTGTTGTGAGAGAGCTTCCGCTTCTGAATCATGCTTGCGTTTTTAGACACTGCTGTGTGGAGGCAAGAAGGGAAGCACGAAGGCAGACGCAGGACCAAGGACAGGGCAACAGGACGCCTGCAAGCCCCCGCCCTGTGACTCCCCTGTTTGTGTACAGACGAGACTCCAGCTGGCCCCGGCCTTGCAGACTCAGGCCACCCCCGTTCCGAGAGAAAGGCTAATGGTTGCTTGCACCAGAGGTGACTGTTCTGACCCTTTACCAAAGCTGGTCTAGCTTGCGCTCCTCCAGACGCCCAAGGCTCAGAGGACACGGAGAGAATCCAGCCTCACTGAGCCGCCCTGCTTGGACTCACGGACCTTCGCATGTAAGCCAGCTCGGATGCCACCCGGCCCATTTTTAAGGTGCAGAAGATCCATGCGCTATGGGAATGTTTACATCAATGGATGTCTTGTCTCCATTTTTTTTTTTTTAATCCAATTCTCAGTGGCACCCTAATTCAAGAAATGAACGTGAATAGAACAAAACCCAGTTCAAATGTCACGTCCCCTTGCTCTCCCGGTCAGGATTAGGTGTCCCTTATCTGTGCTTCTCAGTTATTACAATAGTTACCTTTCATCACGTTAGACACAGCAACAGGCCTAAGAATTTTACATGCACTGATGCTCACAAAGCCCTAGGCAATAAAAATGATTATTTCTCCTTTTTTTTCCGATATAAATTCTCATGCTAAAAGAGGTCAATCCACGTAACCAAGATTGTTTAGCTGGTAGATGGCAGAACCAACATACAAACACAGAATGCTTAACTATGGCGTTTCATCGCTACAAAACTCTGCCGCTATACAGTTTCTTTAAAATAGCCTAATTTGCTGATCATTTGTCAGTCAGACATGACCACTGTAGGGAATTTACACAAATCAAGAAAATGTGAAAATCTGTGTTTTCTTTTTTTTTTTTTTTCATTTCACTTCCTTGTTTGAACAGCTTTGATGTTTCCCCGTGTTCACAATAATTTTCTGTAATCATCACTACCACCCACGTTAGACCTCAATTAATATTTTGATGATTTTGTGGTATCTTTAAGACTTTTATAAAAATTGTTTAATTTATTTATTATATCATTTGCCCTTTCCTCATATCACTGAATTCTTCATGAGCACAACTTTAACTGGCTTTAATAGGAGTTGATCATACTTTACAGAAACATTCCCTTCCTACTTTGTCTGCTGCTGTAAATACGAGGGTGAGCATCTCACAAATCTTTGCTCCCATCTCTGATAATTACCTCAGGACACATGCCGAGTTCCCCACACAGCTCCTCTCTGGGGGCCCCTGCCCCACCCATAGCTGTCTCCTACATTCACATTTAAGCTGTGGAATCTTGCCTTCTGACTGTAACTAATTGCTGCAGTGCTGTATACTAGACCCAGACCAACATATTCAGTTTTGAAATTTGGAATTTTAACCTGAGAGACACATAGCCAGGCCGTATCACTGGCCCATCCTAGACGGAGGGACCGCAGTCTCCCGCTGATGAGGCCCCCAAAGATGCTCTGCTTGTTCTTCCCAAAGCCTGGCTTTTCAACCACTTCTTGTGCACTGAGATTCATCAGTATCCTCCCAACCAATACCTCTGTTTGACACACTCTTCTGGTTGGTTTCAGCAACTTTCAATTAAAAGAAACTCAATTAGTAAAAAATATACAGCAATATTTCTTGAAGAGGTATTACTTGGCTAAACTAAATTTAAGACCATTCATGCATATGGTTCCACTGTTGAGAAAACTCTAGAGCTTGTATTCCTATCAGTAAACACATGAGAGGATACTATTATGCTTAATATCTTTGCTAAATGTGAAGGCAGATCATATCATCTTATTATTCACATTTGAATTTATTTAATCACCAATGATGTTTAACATTTCAATATGCTTATTATGTTTATCAACATAGGTGCCTATTTCTTGTCCGCTTATCTACTGTAGGTTAAAAGTTTTATTCTTTGTCTATATCAGATCTTCTATGTTGAGAATGTTAACCTTGATTAGAGCACTTTTCATATTTTTCTCAAATGATATAATTACATATCTCTCTCTCTTTTTGTTTTGTTTAGTCACCAAGTTGTGTCCAGCTCTTTGCAACCCCAAGGGCTGTAGCCCACCAGGCTCCGTGGTGGAGTGGGTTGCCATCCCTTCTCCAGGGATCTTCCCAACCCAGGGATCGAACTCGTGTCTCCTGCATTGTAGGCAGAACATTTAAAACACTACCACCGGGGCCCCATCTCCCCCTCCACTTGCTCATCACTGATTTCCATCCTAAGCTTCTGCCAGTTGAACTTCACGCATTGCCTGTACTAGGATAGGTTAGACCAATACTTCAGTTGCTCAGCACACACACACAAAAAAGAATATGTTTGTTCAGATTTGTCAGAAGAGAGATTTTCCTAGTTTTAACCACTCAGTGACCCAAGTTGATGAAGTCCCATCCTGACTGGTGCCTCCATGAGAACTGTAACAGGTCAGGGAATGAGGCGATTCATGTGATCTTTCTGCCTGGAAGTAATGAACAGCCCCTTCGTTCATGTCTCACAGACCTAAGCAAGCCACGTGGCCGTGACAAGCTTCAGATGGGCAGGGCATGCGGCCTGACTGTGTGCCTAACCGGGGGTGAGAACCGGAATATATGTGAAGAGCCTGGAACGGCTACCCCCCGTCCAGTCTTGCCATTTCTCGCGGTTCCAGCTCCTGCTTCCCTTATGCTTGTGGCTGCTTTGCTGTCCTTCTATTGTTATTCTTAGCGCATTGGTGGTCAAGTTCTCCCCACTAAAATGCACTGTCTTAAGGACAGAGATTTTGTCTTTTAACTACTATTTTGACGACAAGCAAACATTGCCTGGTACAGAGTATGCAGCAGAATAAACATTTTTTCAGATCAATGAATGAATGAATAAAACATTCTTCCTGGGATGATGGGTGGACTGTGCTGTCATTCACTTGTAAAGAAAATGCAAAGGCAGAAGTAATTTCAGACGAATGGTGAGTTTGTCTTTGAACATGTTGAGCTTGAGATTCCTGTGTGATATTCAGATGCAGATGTCAAATAGGAACTTGCTTCCATAGGCCCGAAGTGCAGATCAGGGAATATAGCTGTGGAGATTATTTGCCCATGGGTGATAGCAGAAATCATGGTCATGGCTGAGACTCCTGGGCAGGTATAGTAGCTCAGTCGTGTCCGACTCTTTATGACCCCAAGGACTATACAGTCCATGGAATTCTCCAGGCCAGTATACTGGAGTGGGTAGCCTTTCCCTTCGCCAGGGGATCTTCCCAACCCAGGGATCAAACCCAGGTCTCCCTCATTGCACGCAGATTCTTTACCAGCTGAGCCACAAAGGGAAGCCCAAGAATACTGGAGTGGGTAGCATATCCCTTCTCCAGTGGATATTCCCGACCCAGGAATTGAACCAGGGTCTCCTGCATTGCAGGCGGATTCTTTATCAACTGAGCTATCAGGGAAGCCCTAAAGAAAATGCAAAGGCAGAAATAATTTCAGAGGAATGGTGTTTGCCTTTGAACACGTTAAGCCTGAGATTCTTGTGTGATATTCAGATGTCAAATAGGAATTTGCTTCCATAGGTCTGAAGTACAGATCAGGGAATATAGCTGTGGAGATTATTTGCCCATGGGTGATAGCAGAAATCATGGTCATGGCTGAGATTTCTGGGCAGGTGTAGTAGTTAGAACAGAAAAGGACAAACTTTGGCCTCCCAGATCTTCCCCTCTGTGATGTCTGCTCCTCCCAACAGCCTTAATAGGCAGAAGTCCCAGAAACCTTCCACTCTTGACAGTGTAAATGACCTTGCCTCTTTAATCTCATTGGCCTACCTATCAACAAAGACAGCTCGGGAGAGCCAGCTCTGCATAGTCTATTTATCCCGGTCTGTTAGACTCATGTTCGTCCCTGATGTTACAGTTGTAGGAGAATCAATACATCACACGGGGCCTTACGGAGGCAGAAAGCAGACCCCAGTTGCTTACCCAAACACTTGCTCTGAGTCCTTCTGGCAAAATTCCCAGGAATAAAAAACAGGGATGTGTGAAGAGTGTTTTATCGGTGATGCACAGCAGAAGCCAGCTGTCTCTCTAATGATTATTTGTATTCACACGGAGATCTGTTCAACAAAGGAATTCACAGGCAGAAGGAACTCCTCCTTGGTAATACACACCACAGTCCCGCAAAGTGTTTTCATAATTTACTATAGCTCTGCCCTGGGGCTGTTCAAAGCACAGCATGTAATTCAAAGCTTTTAAGAATAAATAAAAGTCGAATCCTGTTCTATAGTTAAGGACACCAAGTCAGAGCAACCTGCCTGGTGACTCCTGAAGATCAGTTCTGGCACCAAAAATCACACTCCTGCTTCCTAATTTTCACTTCAGAACTCTTCCTATGTCCTAACGATAGTTTCCTAAAAAACGTAACCTACTTTCTAAAGGTTTTATCAGTCTCAGCTCATGAACCAATATAATGCCACTCAAAGATTATCCAATGCCTATGGCCAATTCATATTGATGAATGGCAAAACCAACACAATATTGTAATTATCCTCCAATTAAAATACATAAATTTTCTTAAATTTAATAAAAAACAAAAAAGATTATCCAGGAAGCACATAACCAGTGAAGGCTGATTTTGTCCAGAAGTAGTCTCAGACTGTATTATCTGTACCCTTCTCTGCAACTTTTATATCCTCTTCTTGAACACCAAATGCCAAGGTTAGACATTAGAGGTGTCTACTCAGATGTTGCTTAAATTTTCTTCTACAGTTTGCTTATGGAGTGTTTATCCATTTCTGCACGGACACCCCTGGGATGCAAAAATTACTATTTCCCTGGCTAGTATATTTAACTTTTAGATAGATCGTTAGGCAATTCCATGTGTTGAGCTAAAATAGTCCACAGTCTATTCCTTGTAAGCTTTCATCCCGAACTCTGCAGCCACCCAGAATAAGTCTGAAAATGCTCTTCCACAGACAGATGAGGCAGGTTTAACAAGAGAATCATCCACCCTCGCGCTTTCCCCTTATCCATCGTAAATCCCTGCAGTCCCTTCAGCCTGCTCACGTGCATCCCCAGTTTGCCAGTTCTGTTGTCCATCTGGGATCCCAAATAGACTGCTCTTTCTCAAGTGTGCTCTGCCCATGCTGTCGGAACCCCGTCAGCCTTTTTGGCAGGCACATCACACCACCGATTCAGACTGAGCTTACACCCAACTGTAACAGGATGTAAAAGTGTTTAACATCCTGCTGTTAAATGATGCCTCCTTTACCCTGCTCTCAGGCAGCTAGTATCCTGATTCCAAGCACAGAGCTTTGCATTTGCCTCTGCCTAATTTCATCTCACTGAATTCCTATTTTCAGTGTGCCATTCAGTGTTCTCACTCAAGTCATGAATAATAATTACAAAGAGGACAGAGTCAAGAATAAATCCCTGTGGCAAGGGGATAAGATCAATGACGATTCATTAATTGATCTTTTTGATCTCATCCAACCAGACACTAAGTCACCTTCTCCCCCATCGCCCACACTCCTGCTGACCCACAGCACCACATATTGCCTCACAGGTAACACAAGAGACCTTGTCAAACGCCTGGCTGAAACCCACACCCGGCCCATTCACAGCATCCTCAAACAGTTGGATGAGTAACCTTATTGACTTAGCCTCTATTTAACAGCTTAAAACCCACAGTAAATACATAATCTTTAAATACCAAAATGATCCTCAATAACTTGGCTTTTTGGATGAGATCCAGGCAGCCTTTGAATGTGGTCCCTATAAGTAAACACACACCTAGGTACCACCTTGGGTTTCTATCAGAACCCACTCTGTATCACTCTGCCTCCGGGTTCTGTTGCATCTTACTTTCAAGTCAGTGTCAGAAACTTGAGAGCTATTAGATGCTTTCTCAGTTTTCTTTGAAACATTACTTCCTCAGTGGAAGAAAACATAGCCTGGGGTTTCAACACTTTTCAAGGGATTGGAGGATGAACAATGAAATAGCTACCATGCTGCTCTGAGAGCAATCTCGCCACCTCACATCACAGGGATCTCCCCTGACTGCCTTCCCTGGGACCTCCCTGGAACACTGGCAAAGAGGCACATTAATCCACAGGTCGTTATAAAAATCCCCATTACCTCGGATGTAGACCAATTATTTATGTATCTCTTGAATTTCATGGTTAAAGATGTGAAAATACTCACACCGTGGCCTCCACAAAATGCGCAAGATGAGCCTAGAATTCCTGCTCCCAACTATCATCTTTAACATCCACTAAAATACCACTCGGTGATCTCCACAGGACCGCCCACTGTTCCAGATCCAATTACAACTTCCTGGAGGCTTGGGAGGTCACCACTAGGCTTTACAGCCATAGTAAAGTTCCAAAGATGGAGAAGGCAATGGCACCCCACTCCAGTACTCTTGCCTGGAAAATCCCATGGACGGAGGAGCCTGGCAGGCTGCAGTCCATGGGGTCACTGAGAGTCAGACATGACCGATGGACTTCACTTTCACTTTTCACTTTTATGCATTGGAGAAGGAATGGCAACCCATTCCAGTGTTCTGCCTGGAGAATCCCAGGGATGGGGTCGCACAGAGTCGGACATGACTGAAGTGACTTAGCAGCAGCAGAGTTCCAAAGAATCCTAGATATTCCAGATTCCTCCCTCTTCTTTGAGAGATGAGAAAATTCCCAGAGACGTTGGTTGAGTTGCCTAAGCTCACGAAGCTAGCTGAACACAGAGCCAGAATAAGAAAGCATGGCCTTTGACTCAGGGTCCGGCTCCTTTAAAGCACGGAGAGCTGGAACAAGAGAAGAGACAGAGGCGTCTTCTGACCATGCAAGAAATTTCCCAGACCACTGTAGCCTGTGCGTCATTTCCACGGCTGAGCAATGAAGAGGGAAAGGGCCCCTGCCTCTGATGCGCACAGTCTGTGGGGTCAGAGGGCAACCTCCTCCTCTCCCAGAACAGGAGGCAGCGGCCACTTGCACCCTGGTACCCACGCAAACCTTTCCTGGCTCACCAGGGACTAACAGCAGGTTTCATCACCTCAGGGCGCGCCGTGGAGTAGCACGGGGTGAGGAAGGAGCAGGTTGCTGGCAAACAGCCGTCCCCCCTTGCCTGCCCAGCGTGCGCCACTGGCGGGACGCCCCGAGTGTGCAGCTCTTCTCCAGCCTGTTTGCTGCTCACACTTCTTTCCTTGGTACTCTCACACACAGAAAAGAGGACCCCATGCTTCAGAAGTCTGTTTGTTTTCTGAAAACAGGCCAGCACCACAAAGAGCCTTTTATTCTTTTTCAGAAATCTGGAAAGCTGCCTTTAATTATTTAGCTATCCGAGGGCCCAAGGCTGGGGTAATAGATAAGAAGGGAACAAGGGGCCATTCAGTGATCCAACCAGATGGAAGATGGAGAAAGTCCTCCCACCTGTCTCCAGGAACTCCCACAGAGTGTGGACCCTCAAAGTCTCATGTTACAAAGTCAACTCATAGGGACTAACTTAAAATCTGTACAGATAAGGACAGCAGGATCTTCTCTGAAGAGCGATCCCCAAACCAGAACAAATGTCAATCATCCTGGGTGTTTTATAATCAAGTTCAAACGCTAGAAGGAGATCTCCACGCTTGTATTTTAACGAAACACATGACTTGATTCTTACTATAATTATCTTATCACCTCTTAGAGATGATTTTACTTTATTTAGAATTTTTTTATCTCTTGCCATACAAGTATCTTTAACAACAAGGAGATAATAATGACTTCTATGTAAAACAAGTCTGACACGGAGAAAACAGGGAGGGATTTGAACATGCAGAGGGTATTTTCTAGAGGAATTACTGTCAAAGAGGCAAGTTCCCCTCTTGAAAGTCAAACCAATCAAATCTGTTTCTGCAAAATACGACGTGAACAAGTGTTAGATGCTGAAACTATGACAGTACAGCTTGCATTTAGTGGCCCTCCAATATCAAAGGTTTTCCTCAGGATAAAACCTAAGGTGAACTGACCTATCTCGAGGGCACGCTGGCTGTGTCCACCGGGAGTGGCACTCCCTGCACCAGGCTACCTCGCGTGTCCTCAGACGCTACGGCTGACAGTGTCTCGGCTCCTCGGGGCAGAGGCAGCGAGGCGGAGACAGGCTTGCTCTTTGTCCAACTCACAGCCACATAGCTAGATTACATTTTTTACCTTGCCTTGCAATTAGATGTGGCCTTTGACGGGTCCTGGCCAATAGCACATGGAGGACATGAGTCCTTTCCGGGCAGTCTGAGAGCAGGTATGGAAAATAGAGCGGTGGATTCGAGGTCTAGGAGATGACCCGCCCCGAGCAGGGAGCCTGGGATCCTGAGTGCGCGTGCGGAGCGGAGTCTTCCTGCACTTGCTGCCCACTAGACTTGACATAAGGAAGAAATAAACTTCTGACATGCTAGCCCCTGATATTTTGGGGTTATTGGTTCTAGCAGTTAGCTTTCTCCATCTTACACAGAAATCAAGACAGAAAAACTGAAATGCTGACTTAGTGAAAGCTTAAAATGACTGGTATTGTTTTAGGAGTCAGACAGCAGACAGTAAGGGGGTCAACATGGTGAGCTAGAGAGCTGGAGAGTCTTGATGATCTCTGGCCAAACATTCCATGTACGTGTCATTGGCAATAACTTAAGAAAAGGATTGCATGC
The DNA here is from genome assembly GCF_963930625.1 of Muntiacus reevesi. Lineage (NCBI taxonomy): Eukaryota > Metazoa > Chordata > Mammalia > Artiodactyla > Cervidae > Muntiacus > Muntiacus reevesi. The sequence goes on from NC_089269.1 coordinate 947,310, forward strand.
TTCTGAGCTTGAAGCTGTGAGGAAAGTGGCTAGAAAAAGGTATAGTAAAGAGTGTGTTGATTACTCTTAAATGCCTTTAGTGCTGGAGCTTAGGCAAGAAAGGAGAGATTTCCATGCAGAGACTGAAGGGGAAAAGCCCAAGGATCAAGAGTCCTTGATTTGTAAGGACCAAATTTATAAGAATCAAGTACTGCTGAACTCCAAATAATAAAAGATAAGACTGGAAAATGTCTTTAGCTACCAAGACCCATAAGACCTCTTACTGACACGCTGCGGCTTTGGAGCAAAGATCAGGACAAGGGATTGTTTCTGCGAGTCTCAGTTAGCCAGGAATTTGAGAGAGGGATACATGGGGATGAAAGAGAAAAGAAGAAAATCAGGCTCGAGAATTATGTCTAGGTACAGGGAGCTATATTTGATATCCTGTGGCGAACCATAATGGAAAAGAACACACAAAAATTGTGTGTGTGTATCACTTTCTTGTACAGTAGAAATTAACACAATATAATAAATCAACTATACTTCAATTTTTATTTAAAAATTAAAAAAAATATGTCTAGGAGAGAACTTGAGTGCAGTTACTGATTAGAAGCAAATAGGTCAAATGTCTAGAGGGTCTCTGAAGAAATTATATTGCCAAACTAATCACTAACTTCCTTGCTCTAATGAGGCTTCTAATTGTTTACGGCTTAAAACAATTCTTGAACCTCTCAACGTGCATGAGTGGGAAGCAGGTTACTAAGCTCCCAGGGAAAACGTATTCCTACCATGCCCACTTCAGAGGTGACCCTGGAGGAAAACAGCAAAGGGAGAAACTCCCAGGGGGTGGATGGAGGGTCACAGAGGATGGGGGACGGGGAGCTCCTCTCAGACAGGACCCTGTGTCTGACCAAGTCACCGCCCCTGTGGGCAGGAAAGGGCCTTTCACAACGCCTGGTCAGGAGGATTGCAGAAGAATGCTGGACCAGGGGCTGCTGTCTCCCATCTGCCCTTCTCCAACAAATGCCTTAAGTTGTACATTGCTTGACCATTGTCTACTGAGGGGGAAAGGGGTGCAGAGGAGGAACACATAAGTTATTTCTTCTCTTTGAAGGTCACCAGAGGCTCCACCCCCAAGCTTGATAAGGACTTGGCAATGCTCAGAGATCCTGGACTCTGAGCTGGAGGCAAGAACTGTTTGGGACTTAGGGTTGTCTCCCTTGGATAGGGAAACAATAGGTTCTGCATGTGGAAGAAACAGTGAAATCAGTATTCAGTGACCAGAAGAGGAGACTGGCACAGACTGTCTAGTCATGAGACCTATTTTCTCCTGTGCTCTCAATCAAGCGACTTTTCTGGCCTCTTTTGCATGTGATCAAATCTAGTGGTTTAGGAATACAGGGCAAAAGGAACGTGTCCACTTCCAGGTCTGACCCATAAGTAATCTAAAGGTGCCAAGCTCACTCTTTCCCCTCAGATGCTAGCTTCTGGCAGAGAATGCAGCTGAGGGCCCCACGACTGGCAAGAAGGATCCCTCAATGCAGAAGCTCCACCCCCTCCTCATTCATCAACACTGATTGGCTTTGGTGTGTGAACAATAAACTTCTATGAAAAGACATTGAAATCTATGGGCTGTTTCTTCTAGCAACAAGCCTTTCCTTAGTAATGCAGGTGTGCACCAAGCCAACCTCTCAGACTTAGAGCATCTTTAATTGAAGGGGAACCCTGGCAATTCATTAGCTCTCAGATACATGGACTTCTGAAATGCACATCTTTCTTCCTCCTTTGTTTCTATTGAACATGGAGTCACAACACAGGAAGTATCCTATTGTGAAGTAAAGACCTGATTTTAAATCTAAGATCTGTCACAGATTAGCTACTTGTTCTTAAGTAGGTCATTTAATCACTGTGAACTAGCTACCTTACAGAGCTATTATGAGGAGGAAATCAGGAAACATGAAAGTTTTTAGCATAATCCCTGAAATGTGATATGTATTCACAGTATGTGGAAGGTAATATCTATCTATCTACAATCTCATTTAATCTCACAACAATCTTATGATGTTGGCACTACTCTTATTCAAATTGTACGCACAATGGATGTAAAGGCACAGGAGATGAGGAATTGCCCAAAGGAACACCATCAGTAAATGGACTGAAATGCAGGGGTCTGACTCTGGAGCCTTCCTTCCCCCTGCCTGTCCAACAACGCTGCTGCCTCCAGGCATCTGGCCTAGCAACATCCCTTCCAGCTTCTGTGAACATATAAAGGCCTCCCATGAGGGAGCTCAGTAACACGTCTCCTACAACTGAATCCTCTGATCTGCTGGGGTCTTGCCTTATTCTTTTTTCTAATCCCTCCCCTACACATGTCACACACCCCGTTCCTCGTTTCTGGAATGACACAGAAAAGCAAGTTTAGCTGTTTCTCTGGTCTTGCCTGATGAGTGCACTGAAGGGAAGGTCAAACAGAAGCAGGTGGCTGAGATCTCTGCTTCTTCCTCTCTGACATTTGCTGAAATGGCCACCTAACGCTACTCAACAGACATACGTGGTAGGGGAGGGGGATGGTAATGGTCCACCTTCTGGGTGACCTGGGAACAGCAGCTTAAGAGGCAAAGCTTATATGAATGCAACAGATCCAGATGAACTGATCTTTCAAAATTCAGGACATATTATGGAAAACTCTCCTCTACACACAGACACGCACACACACACAAAATTTTGGTTGGCAAAATGGTTGTCTAAGGAGGCCTTACAAATAGCTGAGAAAAGAAGATCAGTGAAAGGTCAAGGAGAAAAGGAAAAATATAAGCATCTGAATGCAGATTTCCAAAGAAAACCAAGGAGGGATAAGAAAGTCTTTCTAAGTGAACAATGCAAAGAAATAGAGGAAAACATAGGATGGGAAAGACTAGAAATCTTTCCAAGAAAACTAGAGATACCAAGGGAACATTTCATGCAAAGATGGGCTCAATAAAGGACAGAAATGGTATGGACCTAACAGAAGCAGAGGACATTAAGAGTGGCAAGAATACACAGAAGAACTATATAAAACAGATCTTAATGACCCCCAAAAATCATGATGGTATGATCACTCACCTAGAGTCAGACATCTTGGAGTGTGAAGTCAAGTGGGCCTTAGGAAGTATCACTACAAACAAAGCTAGTAGAGGTGATGGATGGAATTCCAGTTGAACTACTTCAAATCCTGAAAGATGATGCTGTGAAAGTGCTGCACTCCATATGCCAGCAAATTTGGAAAACTCAGCAGTGGCCACAGGACTGGAAAAGGTCAGTTTTCATTCCAATCCCAAAGAAAGGCAATGCCAAAGAATGCTCAAACTACCGCACAGTTGCACTCATCTCACACGCTAGTAAAGTAATGCTCAAAATTCTCCAAGCCAGTCTTCCACAGTATGTGAACTGTGAACTGCCAGAGGTTCAAGCTGGATTTAGAAAAGCCAGAGGAACCAGAGATCAAATTGCCAACATGCGTTGGATCATCAAAAAAGGAAGAGAGTTCCAGAAAAACACCTATTTCTGCTTTATTGACTATGCCAAAGCCTTTGACTGTGTGGACCACACCAAACTCTGTACAATTCTTAAAGAGATAGAAATACCAGACCACCTGACCTGCCTCATGAGAAATCTATTTGCAGGTCAGGAATCAACAGTTAGAACTGGACATGGAACAACAGATTGGTTCCAAATCGGGAAAGGAGTACATCAAGGCTGTATATTGTCACCCTGCTTATTTAACTTATATGCAGAGTACATCATGAGAAATGCTGGGGTGGATGAAGCACAAGCTGGAATCAAGATTGCTGGGAGAAACATCAATAACCTCAATAATATGCAGATGACACCACACTTATGGCATAAAGTGAAGAACTAGAAAGCCCTTGATGAAAGTGAAAGAGAAGAGTGAAAAAGTTGGCTTAAAACTCAACATTCAAAAAACTAAGATCATGGCATCTGGTCCCATCACTTCATGGCAAATAGATGGGGAAACATTGGAAACGGTGACAGACATTATTTTTGGGTGCTCCAAAATCACTGCAGATAGTGATTGCAGCCATGAAATTAAAAGATGCTTGCTCCTTGAAAGAAAAGTCATGACCAACCTAGACAGCATATTAAAAAGCAGAGACATTACTTTGCCAACAAAGATCCATCTAGTCAAGGCTATGATTTTTCCAGTAGTCATGTATGGATGTGAGAGTTGGACTATAAAGAAAGCTTAGCACCAAAGAATTGATGCTTTTGAACTGTGGTGTTGGAAGAAGACTCTTGAGAGTCCCTTGGACAGCAAGGAGATCCAACCAGTCCATCCTAAAGGAAATCAGTTCTGAATATTCATTGGAAGGACTGATGCTGGAGCTGAAACGTCAATACTTTGGCCACCTCATGTGAAGAACTGACTCATTTGAAAAGACCGTGATGCTGGGAAAGATTGAAGGCAGGAGGAGAAAGCGATGCCAGATGATGAGATGGTTGGATGGCATCACCAACTCAATGGACATGAGTTTGAGCAAACTCTGGGAGTTGGTGATGGACCAGGAGGCTTGGCGTGCTGCAGTCCATGGGGTTGCAAAGAGTTGGACACATCTGAGTGAATGAACTGAACTGAACTGACCTAAGAATCAGCAAAATGATATGTATTTGAAAGCCCACACTAAATGAGCAGAACTGGCTTGATAAAATTAAAGCAGCTTTCCCCCCCTCCAAGAATCTCCTTAAAATGTTTTCATAAGATGGGAGGATGGTCTTTTATATGTCCATCGATTAAGTCAAATAGTTTCATGATTTTTTCAGTGACCCTTAGGTAATAATTCTACATGTACCGTAAATATCCAAACCTATCTTGATGCTATATTAAAAATGCCTAATCTTACAATATCAAAACTCCAAATGTGATTGAAAGTTAAATCCTCTCCCTAGTTGTTAAGCAGGAAGCTGGAGAAATGGGAGCATGGTCCTTCTTTTCTCTCTTCCTATGCTATGGCTTTCATCCCTCCTCTCCTCTTGCTAACTATGGCTTCTGATCCCTCCAACATTGAATCCGAGGAAGGAAGGAGAGACATGAATATACTCTCTTTGGACTGGTACTGTCATAAGATGCTTTCAATATTTCTGATCGTGGCTGGAGACATAGTCTCTAACAGAAATTTTCCTGGCTTCTCTCAAGGGCCACCCATCACCTGCATTGGGGGTCCCTAACATGCAATTCCTATAATGTGGTGACTCATTACTCCTAAGTGTTTCCCCGGTGGCTCAGGAGTTAAGAATGCCTGCATTGCAGGAGATGCGGGTTAGATCCCTGGGTCGGGAAGATCCCCTGGAGATAGAAATGGCAACCCATTCCAGTATTCTCACCTGGGAAATTCCACGGACAGAGGAGCTTGGCGGGTTATAGTCAATGGGTTCACAAGTGAAGTGAAGTCGCTCAGTCGTGTCCGACTCTTTGTGACCCCATGGACTGTAGCCTACCAGGCTCCTCAGTCCATGGGATTTTCCAGGCAAGAGTACTGGAGTGGGTTACCATTTCCTTCTCCAGGGGATCTTCCCAACCCAGGGATTGAACCCAGGTCTCCCACATGGTAGGCAGACGCTTTACTGTCTGAGCCACCGGGGAAGTCTATGGGTTCACAAGAGAAGGATACAACTTAGCAGCTACACCACCACCATCACTCCCGATCACATTACCTACTCCTTCTGAAGTCCCTAGGAATCCAGAAATGTGCTGAACTTCTATCTGTCCCTTCAACTCTCTACTGAGCGGGGCCTCACGGCTCCTATGTTGGCTCTTTTGCTTGTAGCCCACTGTGGACCACAGGAAATGACTATCTGCTCTTTATCCTCACAAGCTCTGGAAGTGGGGCTGATACTAAAAGCAGCCACCTTAGGTTAATCTGCCAAGATCTAGACTGTCCATTATCTCTTTCAATTTTTCAGATGGGAGTCAGACATGAGGCCATCATCCTTCAACTAGAAGTGTCACACATCAAATTTGTCCAGTGGTCCTCTCGAAACTCTCTCTTCTTGGCTAGAGAGGAAAGAGAAGCATGCCTTCCCCTCTCCTCCTTGGTGGGATGGGGCCATTGGTACATGTCTTTTCAAAGAAGCTCCTCTAGAAACCCCACACCACTGACTGTCAACATCTGGCACTTGAATCCCTCACCATGGATGAGGTTATTAAAAGTTGTGAAACTGCTTGTGAAATGACCTTGAAATTTTGCAACTTGGTCCAGAATCTCACTTTGGAATAACATACCCATTTATACCTTGGTGCTTCATGGGAAATTCACATTTAACATTTCAATACACATATTATTAAAAATTGGGAACCTGTCAAATCACATGATTAAGAAAATGAAAGTCATTGATAATTTCACTTCTCACACAAATATAATCCCTGCCAGCATTTGGGGGGAATATTTGTTCTGTCTCTGCCTGCAAACACACTTAAAAGTATCTACTTTTAGAAGATGAAATTATACCTTCTGTATTATTTGTAAGTGGGCTTCCTTTGTAGTTCAGTCGGTAAAGAATCTGCCTGCAGTGCAGGAGATCCGGGTTGGATCCCTGGGTTGGGAAGATCCCCCAGAGAAGGAAATGGCAATCCACCCCAGTATCCTTGCCTGGAGAATCTCACGGACAGAAGAGCCTGGTGGGCTGCAGTCCATGGGGTCACAAAGAGTCGGGCATGACTGGGCGACTAACAGTTACCTACTTACTTATTATTTGTAAGTAGTTTTTTTCCCTCCATAATATATTTTGAACAACTTTTTAATAAATGTATTTCTACATATTTTTAGATGGCTATTCTAGATGTCACCTTTAGATATACACTGTTGATTCAATAAATCATTACTGTTATAATGATCCCATTATATATCCTCTTTCATGAGTATATTGGTGGACAAATTTTTGTGTTCATAATAAAGGATAAATAATAAAATTAGAAATATAATAATATTAAAAGTTACAAGTAAAACATAAATCCCACCACACAGGAGTAGTATTTCAAGCTATAATCAGTACTCGCTAGATTCACATTAGTCTGAATTAAGGGTCTAGGAGAAGATTTTGATTGAATGTCTCATGGGAGAGATGCCAAATCCCACAAAGTGCATTCCAGAGGACTGGAGACAAATTTTACCCACATTCACAATTTTTCCTTCTAAACCAGTTCTTACTCTCACCATGTGCTTAAAAACATCACTAAATACTAGCAATTCTACTTTGGAAATATTTCCTGGATGCAGCCCCCTTCTCCATCTTTTCACCCATTATGTTCACCCAGCACCTTTCTTCACCTAAACTGCTATATTCATCTCCATGCCCCACTCACCTTTCATCCACACCGACACCAGACTGGACTCCCTTCAAACACCTGATATCACTTCCAGATTTCAGTTCTCCGTGGCTTTCAGGTGGCTAAGGATGCGTCTAAATGCACCCCGCCCAGCAGGTCAAGGCATCCTTGTTCTCACCCCTGCTCACCCTCACTCCTGGTGCCCCTGCCTTGCACCTCATGCTTTAGACACACTCAGTTTCCCACTGGTCCCAAGATACACGGAGCTTTCTCTAATGGTGACTGTACACTTGCTGCTTTCTTTGTCTGGAGAGTCCTCACCTTCCTTACTCCCTTTTGTCAAACTCTTACAATCCCGTGTCCGACTCCTGTGATCCCATGAACTGTAGCCCGCCAGGCTCCTCTGTCCATGGGATTCTCCAGGCAAGAACACTGCAGTAGGTTGCCATATCCTTCTCCAGGGGAGTCTTCCCGACCCAGGAATGAACCCAGGTTTCCCGCATTGCAGGCAGATGCTTTACCAACTGAGCTATGCAGGAAGCCCCTTGTCACACTGAAAGCTACCATCTCCTCTCTTTTCCTGACGGGTCTTGGTGATGATTCCCATTGCTCCCTCCTCTGGTTCACGGTATGGAGCTAACAGGTTTCTCTGTTTCATGCTTGTCTTTATCGCATTATATTCCCCCGCCCCCCAATTCTCATACTTGATTTTTTATTCTAAATCTGGTGCTTTTTATTTTTTTAATTAATTTTTAATTGGAGAATGACTGCTTTACAGTGTTATGCTGGTGTCTGCCATACGACAATGGGAATCAGCCATAAGCATCCTTATATCCCCTCCCTCCCATCCCTGTAGGTTAAGTGCTGGGACATATATACAATGGAGTATTACTCAGCCACAAAAAGGAACAAATTTGACTCAGTTCTAGTGAGGTGGAGGATCTGATAGCTTGTTATATACAGAGTGAAGTAAGTCAGAAAGAGAAAAACAAATACTGTATATTAACGCATATATGGAGTCTACGGTACGGATGAGCCATAAACTGTACCGATGGGCCTATCTGCTGGACAGGAGTAGAGCCACATACCTAGGGAACAGACCTGTGGGCGCAGCGGTGGAAGGAGCGGGTGGGGTGGACTGAGGCAGCAGCACTGGAATGCGAGCATCGGCACAGACAGAGCAGACCGACAGCCGGTAGGAAGCTGATTGTAACACAGGAGCGCGGCTGGGTGGTGTGTGGCTTTCATTCCTGGGCCTGTCTATTAGACTGAGAGCGGCTGGAGGCAGGGGCTTGCACACTCTTGCAGCTCACACCATCAGACGTGTAGCATACGCTCCATAAACCAGACTGACCACTTAGAAATCTTTCTGAAACTAATAAATGACTTAACTGCTCTGCGACACACTGTAGAAACCACTGTTCCTTTCCCCCACCTCTTTTATAGCTTAAAAAAAAAAATAAAGCCAACGGAGGGAGGAGTCACCACACCAAGGTAAAGCAAAGCAGAGCCTGACTCAGGATGCTGGGGTCACCGTCCTGCTTTCCAGCTCTTGAGATGATAGGATAGTAGGTCCGCCTTGACCCAATGGGGTACATTACAGAAAACTCACAGATTTGCAGGTTAAAACTGAAGCCTAAAGAGTTTAAAATACACTTCTCCTCTCACCGTGCCGATTGTGTACAATGATAACATACGTAATGTCCATAAAATACAAGCCCAGATATGCATTTCCGGGCTGTGTGGAATAAGCGCTCCAGCTCCAGTAAACACCGTTTTTAAAGCACACACTCAATGATAGATTTAAATTAGAATAGAAAGACGGAGAACATCATGTGAAATACTTCATTACCTTTTGCATTTCTATGAAGCCTAGGGTAGAGGCAAGCATTAAAATAACAAGACAGCAAAGTGGCTGGTGAAAAGGTCTTTAGCGCTTCTCATCTGACATTTATAAAGGGGCTTATTAATGCAAAAACCCGGAGGCTTGCATCCTGGGCACAGAGAAACGGAATCTGAGGCGTAGACAGACTCTAGAGGAGTCGGCCCCACGGGAGGTGTTCGTTAGGAGAGGCTGACAGGAGGCTGCGGCTTCTCCTCCTGTGGGGTCCCTTCGTCCGCCCCTCCCATCACCCTTTTCCCACAGCCAAGCTGAGAAAGGTCGTTTCAGGCCTTATCCCAAACTCTGGCTTCCCCAAACTCCGGCTTCCCCAAACTCCACAGGCTCCGCGCCCCTGCTTCACAGGCTGCCGGGCTGGGCCACCCTCCCCGCGGCTAATGACGCTGACACCACACGACTCTATCGCGGCTCCAGGGCCCGGGGCGTCGACCTGGGCCTCTGGCGTTGACTGAATAAGAAATGCCTGCACAGAAGCCAGCCCGTTCTCCTTTCCAAAGCCGACAGAAGTGAGGCTCGACTATGGGAGAGAACTCTACCCAGACTCAGACGCAGAATGTGAGGGGCTGCCTCCCAGCGGTGCTCCCCCTGGTCTCCTAGCCCAGAATCCTGCTCCCTGTTTACTCGGCTCTGTCTCACTGTGACAGATGAAATGTGGGCTCCGTGGTGCGCCCTGGAAGCCTCCTGCTCCCTGTTTATTCGGCTCTGTCTCACTGTGACACATGAAATGTGGGCTCCGTGGTGCGCCCTGGAAGCCTCCTGCTCCCTGTTTATTCGGCTCTGTCTCACTGTAACACATGAAATGTGGGCTCCGTGGTGCGCCCTGGAAGCCGCGTCTCATCCTGCTCCTCACGCGCTCGCATCCTCAGGCAGCTGGGGACTGGACCAGAGCTGTCAAAAGTCCTTTCACTCTTGAAAAGCGCTTCCTAACTCTCCCTGAGAACTCCTGTCCTTTGTTTATTCTGGACGACTGCTAAAACTGCGCTCTCTCGCCCCAATCCACCCTAGCCTCACCCTCTCGGAGCATTTGAACCTTCATCGTGGTTCAAGAGGGCCCCGGAGAATCCCCTAGAGGGCCACAAGTCCTTCTTATCCCCACCCACATCAACCCAGACTAGGCCTCCCCTCACTGGGTGGGTGGGAAAGAGAACTAGGTAGAGGGAGTCTCTGCTCTTCAAACTCTCTATTCACAACATAGAAGAACTTCCCAAAGATAGTTAAAATTCCAGTTCAAACTTCAAGGAGCCACGTCAAGAATACGACAATTCACGTGGAAGAGTTTTTATTGCCTTGATACCACACTGGTACTTGTTCTTCAGGCCTGTGCCTTTGAAAGTTCTCCTGAGTCTTTGCACCTCAGTAAAGCAAACGCCACCACAACTAAAACCGTCCTGAACTCCCCTGATCGGTCCTCCTGACCAGATGTGCAGAGCCAGAGTCCCAGAGCTTAATGGCAACCTGGAGGCCATCTCGCAAAAAGTCCTCCACAGCTCTTCCCTCCATTTTACAAAAGGGGAGCATGAGGCAAAAAGGAAGAGACTTGTTTAAGTTGGGAGGAGAGGTAACATTTATTAGCATTTCAGGCCCCTGACTACTAAACGGCTGCTTTTTTCACCATTTCACCATTTCCTGATATTCAAGCTACTAAAGATGGCCCTGAAATGCTCTCTTATCAAGGCAGAATCTGACACCCAGCACAGGATTCTGTGCTCAGGGGTCATTAACAAATAAGGGAGACGCCAAACAGCACAAGTTTCCTGGATGAGAAAGGCCTGAGGCAGTGGTTTGGGTTTTTGTTTTCTTTTCTTTTCCTGACCAATAACGGATTCTGTCAAGATCCTGGAGGATTTTCTACTTCTAACATCAGAGCAGCGACATCTTTAAGAGTGGTGCTGTAACAGCAGTGTCCAAACTGAGAACCTGGAAACTCCGGGGATACCTGAGGGGCAAAGCAGCTTGAGAGACCTCAGATTCCTAGGACTTTGTCAGCAGTCAACTCCTGAGGGCCTTCAGAGATGACAGGATGACTGCAACATAAAATACCTGTTTTTCAACAAACATGGTGAAACCTGATCAAGTGAATTCTTGTTTTCTTTTTTCCACCTCAAACAGTCACTCTGTAAGAAAGCATACTTTATCCTGACATACAGCCATTTCACAAAATATTTTCAAACTTCTCTTTGGAAACTGCCATCAAAGCCTGCTCAGTATTCTCTTCAGGCTTTTCGGTTTTAATAGTTGCTTTTTCCTTAAGGTGGATTTAGATAATAGAAATTATCACCAAAAGTCACACCCTTAGTTAACTAAAAGGAACAAGGCAAATAAAACTATATTTTTCTAAAACTATGTATTCTTTTAAATTGTATATTGATAAAGACAACAATTTTCTGGGATATTTTGAAGGTGTTTCCAAAGACATCATTTCAAAAATAACTGAAGGAATGTCAGTGTCATTTGAAGAAGAATATAATCTCTCTCAGTGATTAAAGCAGAGTTAACATTCACATAAACTTCAAAAAGCTTCAGTATTGTGTTTCAAAGATCAGGCAAAAGTGTGACACATTCCCCCAATAAAATACATGCTGTCACATAAACGGACATTTGAAAAGATGTTTAATAGCTTAGAAAATGCTTTTGTTACAACATTAAATGAAAAAGCAGGGTATAAAACTATACATCACAGAGTTTCACAACCACATAAAAATATTCATAGACAAGGATAGGAGTAATAGATACCAAGAAGTCAAAAGTGATGATCTTTGGGTGGTGGACGAGCAAGTGATTATATTTCTACTGTTCAGTATTGTCTAAAAATTTTTAATGAATGGGTCTAACTGTACAGGTATTACCTGTACAGTAATAGACATGCTTTCCTTTCTTAAAAAAAAACTCAATTATAAACATTTTCTCATAACCAATAAAAGAATTGCTTCTACTTGGCCTCAGATTATGATCACTTTCATGCATGATGCTTCACCTGTAACATGAAGTAACTGGGTAGTTGCCATCACTCTGAAGGCTTTAGAAAAGACCAAATGCAGCAGCCATAGATGCTAAGATTAAACACCTAGAAGAGTTTCAGACTAATAAAACAGCATGATTTGGTTCTATGAAAGAAGTATTTTATTTACTTGAACACCTTGTACCATAAGAAGACTAAATTCTTTAACTACTTCCCTGGTGGTTCAGATGGTAAAGAATGTGCTTGCGATGCTGGAGACCTGGGCTCGATCCCTGTGTCAGGAAGATCCCTTGGAGAAGGGAATGGCAACCTTCTCCAATATTCTATCCTGGAGAATTCCAGGGACAGAGCAGCCTGGCAGGCCACAGTCCATGGGGTCGCAAAGAGTCAGACATGACTGAGCATGCGCACATGCATTCATTAGACCAATGGGACCACGTTTATTAAGAAATTTAAACATACAGCAGCAGAGCTAGACTTTTCCTAAAGACACGAGAGTCTTTAACCCAACTGGCGTACTACATAGCTCGTTCCTTTGGTAGGCATTTTCCAAGTGCCATGAAGCACCCAATAACCAGGACCCAAAAGCTCTATGAGAAACTGTACTTTACATATTTATGGTACAGTCCTTTCCTTGTTCCCAAAACATGATGATTTGTTACCTCCAGTTTTTCACATAACTCTATACTCATGATACAGCTATTATTAGGGTCCGTCACAAAGAATTAGAAATAGTTTTAGGTCTAATTGCAACACCCTAAGGTCAGGAGCCATGTCTTAATTGTCTTAATAGTCAATAAACTTGCAAATTAAATTCCCATTGTGTGGATTAGGACACTGAGGTTTGGGGATGTCATGTGATTTGTCCATGGGCACAAAGCCAAAAAGTGTTTTAGGATACCCAATTTCTTTTCTATTGTATATGCTTTCTATAATAATAGCTGAACTTTGATAACTACAGTATCTTTTACATATGGATAACAAAAAATTTAATTCAACACCCAAGAACCTAAATTCCTAGAAGAGATAAAATTTATAATGAAGAGAGTGATCCTTTATAAAAAATCTGTAATAACCATATAAACAATTAAGGATGATTAAATACATTTATAACTAGGCAATAACAGAGAAAAAGTGCTATAAAATGTAAATAATAATGAACCAAGCAAGTTGAGTTTATCTTCATTGGAATAGTTATACTCTGAGCTATGACATAATAGAGGTGCTCAAAACTCAAATCCTAAAAATATCAATATAGGTTGAGAGAGATAAATTACACTATGGGTGAAGTGTTAATAAAACTGTCTGAGACTCTCATCTAAGAATTATGTGTAGGGACACACAGGATTTGAGGCAGTATACTTTGTTATAAAGAGCAATAAACAGGGCTCCTTGGATTCAGTTAGCTCAAATGTTATATAATTCTTCTCTAATATACCTGAAACGAAGCCCTCTATGCAGTGATGCCCTAGCAGAAGTTCACAGTTGGATCTCGGGGGCTTGTGGGAGGCTGGGTTGGGGATGGATGCGCCTACGAGCGTGTGCATGTTAAGTCTCTTCAGTCGTGTCCAACTCTTTGCGACTCTATGGACTACGATCTGCCAGGCTCCTCTGAGATCCCGAGATTCTTCAGGCAAGAATACTAGAGTGGGTTGCCACGCCCTCATGCAGTGAACCTTCCTGACCCAAAGGTTCAACCCATGTCTTTTATGTCTCCTGCATTGGCAGGGAGGCTTTTTACCACTAGCACCACCTGGGAAGCCTGGATGCATGTATATATGCTTATTATAGATTTTATTGATACAAAAGATGTACTTCAAGTAATTTAGGAATTAAAATAACATGCATGATTTTTTATTGTAAATTCTACATAGTCAACTGATTCTCACAGAATGCATTTGCTAGTTTTTACCATAATTTTGTAGCCATAAACCACCTATGGCTGCAATTGAATGATTATAGTCCTGACTTGTTGATGTCACTGAACATCTAATTAGCAAAAGATGTACAGTAGTGCACCATTGTATAATATTTCCACCAAACAAATAAAATAAATGCAAATAGCCACAAGAGCATATATTATAGCAAAATCCAGTAAAATGAGAATGTGGTGAATTCTGAATATGTTCTACTTTTGTTTCTAATATGACTTATTTGGTTTTTAACTTAATGTAATTTCAATTTAATAATGGCTCTCTTCAGGGGCCAGTTCCCAAGATGGTGGAGTAGAAAGACCCTGAGTTTACCTCCTCTCATTCACACACTCGAACATCTCTATTTACAGAACAATTATCAGTGAAAAAGACTTGAACCTAACAGAAAAGATCTCCCACTCCTAAGACACAAAGAAGGAATCATAACAAGATAAGTAGAAGGCGCACAGCTGTGTTATAGTGAAGACCCACACACCCAGGTAGGTGATCCAAAATTGGAAGAATAATTATAATTGCAGCAGTTCTCCCTAAGGAGTGAGGGGTTTGAGCATCACATCAGGCTCCCGAGCTCAGGATCCTAAACTGGGAAGATGAGCCCCAGAACATTTAGTTTTGAAGGCCGGCATGACTTATTTGGTGAAGGGTTGTGGAGGGTTGTAGGACATAGAGACTTCATTCTTAAAGGGTGCACACAAAATCTTACAAGTTCCAGGACTCGGAGCAGAAACAACAGATTGAAAGGAGGTAACCACACTTACGTGCTGATCTTAGGGAGTCTCCTGGAGAGGGAAGAGGCAAGGGCAGTATGCTCTAGGGCCACAGACCCTGAAGGTGACCCGTTTGGGGAGCTTGTTCTGCCATATGGTCACTGCTGCTGGCAATAACCATTCTGGAATTCTCCTTTCGCTTCTCAGCCTTAGGACCCAGCCCTTCTCTGACCTAACAGCCTATAGGCACCAGTCCTAGGATTCCTCAGGCCAAGCGGCAAGGGGTGGGAACACAGCCCACCAGCAGACAGGCCGCCTTAAGGCTTCCTGAGCCCACAATCACCCCTGTACATGTCTGCCAACCAGAGGCCCCAGGGCCCAGCACCGTACACGGGTACACAGGGAATAGACCTGGGGTTCCAGGATCCAGCTCTGTCTCCCAGTGGCCAGGCACCAGCTTCAGAACGCACTGGGCCTCAGCCCCACAACTGAGCCTGCTCGAGCCTTTGGACCAGTCTCACCCACCTACAAGTGGACACCAACCACAGAAAAGCCACAGTCCCACATCTGCCACGGCAGGACCCCACCCACCCATCAGCAGGCCAACACAAGCTTCAAAATCCCCCAGACATCACAGCCAGTTGTGTCAGGAAGCAATCGAATCTACCAGTGGTTGGACACCAGCTCTGGAGCCCTAGGTCTGGCAGCCAGATCCCAAGGCCTGGCTCTGCCTTCTAGTGGGCCAGCACTAGCCCCAGAATCTGGCTTCACCCACCAGTGGAGGCAACAGTCCCCGGATCTCCTGGATCCTGACTCCACTAACCAGCAAGTCAGCTCCAGCCCGGGGGCCTCCCAGGGGTCCACAGTCAGCTGTTCCATGACCCAGCCCTGCCAGTCAACAGCTGGCAGCCTCCATACAAGGTGGGGCCTGGCAACCAACCAGACCAGGGGCCATCTATGTCTATCAAACCTCTCAAGGTAATCAGCCCACCACAACAAAAAGATGCACAAACCTACACAGACGCACTCCTAGGGTATATACCTCTGGTGACTATAAGACAGCTGCCGCCAGGACACACAGGACGTCTCGGCCACTTATCCAAGGTCAGGGGACATAACAACCTACCAGATACATGAAAATAGAAACAGCAAGCTAGACAAAATGAGGCACCAGAGGAATATGTTCATAACAGAGAAACAAGAAAAAAGTCCAATAGAAGAACTAAGCGAAACAGAGATGCAATCTACCCAGTAAAGAGTTAAAGGTAATGATCATAAAAATGCTGAAAAAAAGAAAAGAAAAGGAAAAAAACTAGGCAGGTAAAGGACAAACACAGGGGGAGTTTAACAAAGTGTTAGAAAATAGGACCAAACAGAGCTGAAGAATACAATACTCATAATTTAAAAAATACATTAGGAGGAATCAACAGTAGATTAGAAGACACAGAGGAACAGGGAACAACAAAAGATGAAACGAACAAAAACAAAAGAACTACAAAAGCAACCCCAAAACAAGGAAACAATGGCAGCAAGCACATATGCACCAGCTATTACTTTAAGTAACAGAAGTATTAGAACTAAATGTTCTAACCGAAAGACATAGACTGGTTGACTGCATACAAAAACAGTACTCATATATATGCTGCCTACAAGAGATTCATTTCAGATTTAAAGAAGCACAAAAACTGAAAGTGAGCTGATGGAAAAAGATGCTCTATGCAAATGGAAATCCACAAAAACAAATCAGGATGGGGACGCTTATACTAGACAAAATAGACTTTACAACAGAGTACTGCAAGAAACAAAAAAGTACATTACATGATGATCAAGCGCCAGTCCAGGAAGATATCACAGCAGTCAGTATGTATGCACACGGCATAGACCAGCTAAACACATAAAGCAGAGAGTAACAAACACAAAGGGAGAAGCTGACAGTAGTACAACAACAGTAGAAAACTTTAGCACTCCACCTACATCAACAGACAGATCATCCAGACAGAAAATCAGTAAGGAAATACTGATCTTACATGACATGTTACATCAGATGGACTCAATACATATAGAACATTCCATCCAAAAGCAGCAGAATACATATTCTTTTCACATGAAAATGAAAGGTTCAGGATAGATCATGCGCTAGGCCATAAAACAAGCCTCTGTAAATTAAAGAAAATTTTAAACACATATTTTCTGACTATAATGCTGTGAGACCAGAAATCAACTACAAGAAAAAAACTGCAAAAATCACAAGCACAAGGAGGCTAAACCATATGCTACTAAACAGTCAGTGGACCACTAAATAAATCAAAGAAATTAAAAAATACCTGGATGGAAATTCTCTGCTGGTCCAGTGGTTAAGACTCAGCACTTCCACTGTGGTGGCCTGGGTTTAATCCCTAGTCAGGGAATTAAGATACTTTAAGCTGTGAGGTATGATCAAAAGAAAAAAACCTGGAGACAAATGAAAATGAAAACATGATTCAAAAATCTATTCTTCTTGCTGTTCAGTCATTAAGTTGTGTCCAACTCTTGCATTCCCATGGACAGTAGCCTGCCAGCTTCCTCTGTCCATGGGATTTCCCAGGCAATAATACTGGAGTGGGTTGCCATTTCCTTCTCAGGGGATCTTCTCAACCCAGGGATCAAACCCACATCTCCTGCTTGGCAGGGATATTTTTTACCGCTGAAATGCCCGGGATCTTCCTGACCCAAGGATCGAACTCATATTTCCTGCATTGGAAGATGGATTCTTTACCACTGAGCTACCAGGGAAACCCTCAGATCTATAGGATACAGAAAAAGCAGTTCTAAGAGAGAGCAATTCTAAGTTTATAGTGATACACGTTTGCTTCAGGAAACAAGGAAAATATCAAATAAATATCATACACTTTCATCTAAAGGAACTAGAAAAAGAGCAAACAAAACCCAGAGTTAGTAGAAGGAATGAAATCATAAAGATCAAAACAAAAATAAATAAAGCAGAGACAAAACAAAAGTAGAAAAAAATCAATGAAACTAAAAGGTGTTTCTTTGAAAAAACAAAATTGACAAATGTTTAGCCAGACTCATCCAGGGAAAAAGAGAGAGGACTCAAGTCAGTGAAAATAGATATGAAAGAAAACTTACCATGAACACTAGAGAAACACAAAGAATCACAAAAGATTACTATGAAGAATTATATGCTTGATGATAAAATCAATAATGTAGAAGAAATGGAAAATTGCTAGAAATGCAAAACCTGTCAAGACTAAATGGGGAAGAAATAGAAAATATGAAAAGACCAATTATCAGTTAGGAGTTTGAATCAGTAGAAAAACAAGTAAAACAAAACCTTCCAACAAGCAAAAGTTCAGGATCAGATGGCTTCATAGGCAAATTCTACCAAACATTTAGAAGAGTTACCACCTAGTCTTCTCAAGCTATTTCAAAAACTTGCAGAGGAAGGAATGCTTCTAAACTCATTCTACAAGGTCAGTATCACCTTGATTCTAAATCTAGACAAAGATCACAAAAAGGAAATTACAGGCCAACATCATTGGCAAGCATGCATACAAAAATCTTCAACAAAATATTAGCAAACCCAGTTCAATAATACATTAAAAGGAGCATACACAGTGATCAAATGGGATTTATTTCAGGGATGCAAGAATGGTCCAATATTCACAAAACAATCAGTGTGATACATCATCATTCAGCAAAGGAAACCACTGACAAAACAAGACAACATACTGAATGATGGGAGAAAATATTTGCAAATAAGACTGCTAAGGAAGGCAGCAACAGAGACGGACCCAGAGATCATCATACTAGTCAGAAAGAGACAGATACCATGTGATAGAGCTTTTGCATGGAATCTAAAATACGAGACAAATGAACATATCCACAAAGCAGACACAGACTCACAGACATGAAGAAGGGACTTGTGGGCTCCAGGAGGAAAGGGGGTGGGAGAGGGATTGTTGGGGATGGGATTGGCATATGCACGCGACTACGGAGGAAGCATAAGCCACAAGGGCCGGCTGCATGGCACAGGGGAGCCACATCAGATATTCTTTGATGAGCCATAATGGAAGCAAATGGAAGGAATATGACATATATGTGTATATATCTGAGTTATACTGCTGTACAAAAGAAATTAACACAACACTGGAAATCAATTATACTTCAATAAAAGTTAAAAAAAAAAAAGACTGCTAAGGGTTTAATATCCAACACACATAAACAGCTCATACAACTCAACATTAAGAAAAGAAACAACTCAGTTTTAAAAATGGGCAGAAGATCTGAACAAACATTTTCTGAAAGAGAAACAGGAAGATGAAAAGACACTCAGCGTTGCTCATCATCAGAGAAACGCAAATCAAAACCTCGGTGGGATATCACGTCACACCCGTCACAACAGATATCTTCAAAAAGCATGCAAATAACAAATCTTGGTGAGATTGGGGCGGCAAGAGAATCAACCATGGGAGTGTAAATCGGCACAGACACTGTGGAAAACAGTATGGGGGTTCCTTACAAAACTACAAATCGAGCTGCCCTATGACCCAGCAATCCCAGTCATAGGCATATATTTGAAGAAAATACAAACACTAATTCAAAAACATACACACTCACAATGTCCATAGCAGCATTATTCACAGCTGCCAAGACATGGAGGCAACGTAAATGTCCATCAACAGATAAATGGAAACAAGATATGGTACACACACACACAGAGGAATACTCTTCAGCCAAAAGAAAAAGAATGAAATTTTGCCATTTGCAACAACATGGATGGACCTCCAGGGTATTATGCTTAGTGAAATATGTGAGACAGAGAAAGATAAACACCGTGTGATGTCACTTGTATGTAGAATCTAAAAAATAACTATATAAAAACAGACTCAGATATAGTGAACAAATTAATGGCTACCAGTGCATAGAGGGAAGGGCACTAGAGGGGTACAGGTTTAAGAGATAAAAACTACTGTGTATAAAATAAATAATCTACAAAGATATTTTGTATAACATGAGGAATGCAGCCAATATTATAACTACAAATGAACTATAATCTATAAAATTTTGAATCACTATTTGAAAATCTGAAACTAATATAATATTTAAATAAACTGCACCTCAATAAGAAAAGGAAAAGATTATAATGGCTGTAACAGTGCCTTGCAAAATTCCCGTGAATTTAACAACAGGTCCTTATGAGGTAGTATGCAGCGGCTCCAACACACCACCATCCTACCTCACCCTTATTACTCTCTTGTTCTGCTTGTTCCTGCTTTATGTTTCTAAATGGCATTCATCATCAGACAGCATTAGACATCTGTTTCTCGCTTACCTCTCCCAACAGAACATAAGCTCAATGAGGGCGGGAATCTTCCGTGTCTCAGTCATCACTGCCATGGTATCTGGCACGTGGCAGCCAGGTGAGAGGGGCCCAGGCTCAGTCTGAGGAGCCACGGATAGCTCAGGTCCAGTAATTCACGCCATCACCACCGTATGCTCAGTGAGCAGAGCATGGTATGGAGATTAAAGTGAAGCAGTTCTTTGGGAAGTGCTTTTATTATCAATACCTATGGGGGAAGGGGGGCTTCCCTGGTGGCTCAGATGGTAAAGAATCTGCCTGCAATGCAGGAGACCCGGGTTCAATCCCAGGGTCAGGAAGATTCCCCTGGAGAAGGGAATGGCAACCCACTCCAGTATCCTTGCCTGGAGAATTCTATGGGCACAGGAGCCTGGTGGGCTACAGTCCACGGGGTCCAGAGTCAGACACGATTAAGTGGCTCACACTTTCACACTTTCACAGTAGGGGGAGGGAAGGAAGTCTAGCTATGATACAGTCTAACCAAGTCTTCAGCTTATCCCAGAGAAGCTCTGGAGCTGAGACGGACCATCAGAGTTGCCCTGGGTGGGGCAAAATGCAAGTCTTTATACCCTCACAGTTATTAGGTATGGGCTGCCCTCAAAAGGGGGGCGACCTTGGAGAAGGGGGTTCTCTTATTGTTAAGCGTTGATAGCTAAGGAGCCTCTGTTGGCAGCATTTCAGCAGCTGGGGAGCACGTCCTGTGCAGGGTTAGGGTTAAGACAAGGAGCCAGGGCCAGCAGGAAACTGGAGTGCAGTGAGGAACTGGAGAGGGAGCCAGTCATGGGAGTCACAGGGAGGGAGCACAGCTGGTGGGGTGGTGAGAGAGGCGGCAACTCCTGAAGCATCCACCTTTCCAGGGCTTGTTCCAGGGTCACTGCTTCCTGTGATAGGCAGCAACAGCAGAAGCAGGGCGGGAAGACACTGCCTGCCGCTCTCACCTACCTGGTATACCTGTAAACCTCCTAGAACTCCCAGCCAGTTCAGCCATACCTACGATTCCCATTCAAAAATATCTATTACGTGTCAGGCTGGGCGCTGCGCTCTACGAATGCAAAGGTGCATGAAATCAACATGGTCCCTGCCCGGAGGGAGCTCACAGCTGCTGCAGAGGTTCTCAGTCACGCCTGCGCAGTGATATCCCCGCAGTGTTACCTTCTAACATGCCCGTGCCTGGGCCTCGTGGCCAGAGATTCTGATAGAACTGGCATCAAATGCGGCCCTAGGAGCAGTATTTTCATCTTCTTTTTTTTCTTTTTTCATTTATTTTTATTAGTTGGAGGCTAATTACTTTACAGTATTGTAGTGGGTTTTGTCATACATTGACATGAATCAGCCATGGATTTACATGTGTTCCCCATCCTGATCCCCCCTCCCGCCTCCCCCCCATCCCGTCCCTCTGGGTCTTCCCAGTGCACCAGCCCCGAGCACTTGTCTCATGGATCCAGCCTGGCCTGGCGATCTGTCTCACACTTGATAATATACATGTTTCAGTGCTGTTCTCTCGGATCCTCCCACCCTCGCCTCGGAACAGTATTTTCTAGTTGACATTCATATGTAGTTAAGGTTGGGAACCCTTGCTGTAAGCCACTGAATGCAGAGAAAGGATACACCCAGTACTCTCAAATTTGAACTGGAAAAAAAAACAAAACAAAACAGAGACCCTGAACACAGAGAAATCAAAAGCAGAAAAAAAAATCTAAACAATGGCCTGATCCAAAATATGATCTGACCTAGTCCTGTGCACTCCAGTCTGAACCATCACTAGACTAAGCTGTTGACACCACGTCGCTAGAGTCGCTAGGGTGGACGCTGACTCTCTCTGGGACGGGCCGGGATTACACAGTGTATGGATCCCCTGTGCTACCTTGATGCTCAACTAGAAGTGCCTTTCACACGGCAACAGGCGTCAGGGCAACCCAGACAGGGTCTAAACTGCTCCTGTGAAAACTGGCAACATCGTGGGGTTTTTGGCTCCTGATATTGTTACCAGCAAGCCAGCCTTTCTTCCTGAATTCCCGACTCCAGTTCCCAGACACGGTATTTAGTTAGTGTCTCAATTATCATTTAAATGTTGGCACATCAAGTGCAATAAGGATCAGGCAGATGAATTTTGGTACAGCGGTTGTATCATCAGTGATTCCCACAGAGATAGCTTATTTGAGGGTTAAGAATTCGAGCAGAGGGCTTTACAAAGTTGTTAACTGGTGTAAATAACTTTTTCAGCTGCAGAAATCAGCACCGTAAACAAGTGACTAGCCCCTTTGATCTTATGAACTAGGATGTTTCTCATGCGTCACAGCAGCTGCTTGGGTCCTAGTTACCAAGAGCACAGAGGTAGCCTGCTTCCAAACAAGTTTTCGTATTGGCTACATTGTACACAATTAGTCAGAGGACTATCAGAACAACTTTAGTGCCTGGAACGTTTTTAAAATCATTCAAATAATAAAATTTGAACAGAAATGATTTGGAGTGGAAAAGTCAGCTTTATATCACTATCAGAAAATGAAAAAGAAATGGAGAATGCCCATAATCAGACTGGCTGCTAATATTATCTACTTTTGTATTTAAAGGGTAATAACCTTGCTTATAATCAAAAGAAATGTAGAGGAGCTAAGGGAAGGGAGGAGAAAGGAAAATTAAACGGCATACCTGTCCACAGCACTTCATGAGGACTAAAATGACTTGCAATACCACGTAGATCAAGTGAGTGAGCACGTGTTGAGAACTCTACCCACGTTGAGGGAGGTGCAGCTGGATTTTCATTCTGAGTTTTCCTGCCTACAGGCCTTAACAGGTTTTGGTTAGTTTTCAACTCAGGTTCAGTATGGAGAAGGGAATTTTTAATAATCCACTTCTAAATGAGAAAAATGGATTTCAGAAAGCAGAAGATTCCAGAACAAAGGCAGATTACCTGGGGATTCCTTAAAATGGAATCTCTGGGATTTGCACAGCTTCTGAGTAACCGTTATTAAGGGGGAGGTGGGAAGAAACCACATAAAGTGTTTCAATCTCCCATGAGTCATATCTCCACCATTAGGAGTCACTCTTCGGATTCCAAGACATAACATCATTCAGTATTTTAGAAATCTTTCCAGGATTCTTCTAGGACTTCACTACTCAGTTTGAGGTGGTTGTGGCGACTTTTTATTTCCTCAAAGGAATTTTCCTGGTCTCTAGCTGCCTTTTCTCAATGCCAGAGACTTTATATTTTTAAACCTTTATGTCATGTTACCTCTTTATTACTTCATCCATCAGAAGACAGAATTGGACAGGATCTTGAAACTGGAAGCTATGTCATGCATCACCAATTTTCTTATTTTATAATACCATCAATGCTCAAAGGGTTAGTTGAATCTTTCAAGGCCCAACACTCTTTGGGGAAGCAATGATTGAGAATTCCAGCTCTAGAGTAATACACACTGGTTTAGATTCTAGCACCAAAATCTATTGGTTGTGGGACCTTGAGCAAGTTAGTTAACTTTCCCGAGTCTTGACTTTCACATCTGAAACAGAAATAAGAACAGGACTCTCCTCTTGGAAATGTGAAAAGGATCCAATGAAGTAACCATGAAACGTGGTTAGCCCAATATCCAGGGCAGTGTGCTTGTTGTTGATGCTCGGTTGCTTCTGTCTCTCTGCAACCTCACGAGCTGCAGCACACCAGGCTCCTCTGCAGGGAACTCACTCCGTCACGTCTGGCTCTTTGTGAGCCCATGGACTGTAGCCTGCGGGCTTCTCCTTCCATGGAATTCTGCAAGCAAGAGTACTAGAAGGGATTGCCATTTCTTTCTCCAGGGGATCTTGCTGACCCAGGGATTGGACCTGGGTCTTCTGCATTACAGGAGGACGCTTCACCATCTGAGTCACCAGGGAAGGCTCCTCTGGCCTCCACTATTTCCTGGAGATTACTCACAGTGTGTACTTGACAAATGGTGACTCATAAGCATTGACAGAACCCAGACTAGAATCAAAGACCCTGACTTCCATCCCAAAGTCCATTACTTTCTATCACATTGGACAAGTTTTCAGTTGTTCGAGTTCTACCATCAAAGTTCTAGGCCTTCTTGCTCCAGAAAAAAGTTTATTTCCTTTCTTTTGCATTCTATTGTTATTTCCTTCACTCCTATGAAGAAATGTGTTAAGAACTTCCTTCAAGGGGGCTCTTCCAAAATGTCTCAGCAAAAGCAAAAGGAAGTGTGGGGTCCTTTCTTTGGAGGAGATAAAACCACTGTGCTATTTGCAGCTGCACTGCAGTAATGCCACATTGGTGTTACTCTCCCCTCTGACTTCTTGTTTATTTCTTCCCACCTACACAGTTTGGCACAGTTCACACCTCTGTCTCCAAGAGCACCTATTTCATAAATTAATGACGGTCTCTGAAAAGGCAAGAGACACCTAGGGTGCAGAAAGCTGCTCCAACATGAAGTGGAAAGGCCACTGTGTCTCCTTCTGAAAAATGACATTGCCATCCCAAGGGGTATTCTCGGCCCGTTCATTTAGAAACTGCACCATTTTCATAGTAAAGAAGGCAAAACAAAACACTCGGGCCACCACTAACCTCGATTACCTTGTCAGAAGGAATAGCTTCTGAAGTGTGCCAAGCATGAAAAGCAGTTAAGGTGGAACATTTTCAATTTTCGACCCTGGTTGGTACAAAATGAGTTTTCCTCTTCCGATGTGCGTCGCGGTGAGTGACTGCCACCGGCGGGCTGGGGGAGGCGGTGCGCCGGCCAACCGGCGGCTCAGCTGCCACGGAGCTTTCGGGGAAGCGCAGCGGTTCTGTCGCCGAGAAAGCATCCAGGGCACCGGCTCACACCGCTGTGGCCAACGCTCAGCTGTAGAGGTAACAGTGATCTGGGAGAACCGCGCTCCCAGCCTTGTCAGGGTGCAAGCAGAGAAACGTGACATGAAGCTCACACTGAGCCGGTGGGACCCTGGCATCTTGGAAGCTAGCTGACTCCCCGGTGATGAGCTTGAGGATTAGACTCTTGGAGGCTGGTTCACAACCAGAGAAACTTTACAAGCCACGTCAGGATCCGCGTGCCCTCCGCCTGCGCTCTCTCTCCGCTGCTCCCTTCTCTAGATGCTCACTGCGCTCACAGCCCTTCCTCGTCCACATTTCTCAGGGCTGCCTGGCCCCTTCGCTTCCATCACGGCAGACGTCTTCCACATTCGCATCTCAAGTATTTCAGCAGCCGCTTTGGCTGCCTTCTTTGCAACCAGGTGCTTTATGACCAAACCAGCTTGCATTATGCTACAGGGTTAGTCTCTTAGTCTTCATCGCATCTTGCCTGCTTGCACACACACGATGGTTCTGACGCTGTGCGTGCATTCACCCCCATCTGTCTTTGAATACACACAGCTCCACTTTCACTACACATTCATTCGCCACAGATTGAATTTGCCTCCAGCCTTCTTACCCCTGGGCTGCTTGTTGCTCCGTTTTCTGATGCAAGATCGCCTTTCCTCTTCCTGCATCACTTTACTTCTGAAGGATCCTTTGGTGGGAAAGTAACTCCAGTCACTTCAACATTCAGCATTCAACTTCAATATTCATCTTTCATTTCAGCTACTTCTCAGGAATTTTTTCTTCTCTAAAATATTTTCACTTAAAAATATTTCTTTATTTGGATGTGGTGGATCTTCACTGTGTCATGTGGGGTCTTTTTGTTTTGGCGCACAGACTCTGTTGTGGTGTGCAGGCTTAGTTGCCCCAAGGCATGTAATGTCTTAGTTCCCCGACCAGAGATAGAACCCACATCCCCAGGATTGCAAAGTGGACCCTTAACCACTCAATCACGGGAAGTCCCAGTTTTTCCCTTCCTTACCACTCCACGTCTCTCTTGGTAGCTCTATCCCTCTCCAGCAGGCACAGATTCTCCGGAAGTTTCCTTTCTCCCACACCTTTGTGCCTAAACCACAACCAGCCTCCTGGAGTTGTGCTCCTCACGGAGCATGAACCATAAGCCAGAGTACAATTCTGGAAAAAGCACGAGACAGAGACCCCAGAGACACTTCTCTTTTCACCAGTATTGTTGAGTACATGGAACACCTAAAAATTCTGGGCAAAATGTAAAAAGCTTTTATAAAAATGCATGGCTGCAATGGCTGGAAAGCAAGAGATGCCCTTAGAGGTCAGAATAAAAATGAAATTTCAAATCCATTTCTGGATTTGTCATCCATAATTTGTCATACAGAAATGAAACATTAGCATTTCCTTTTCCAATTCTGCTGGACTACAACTCAGCTTTGGTAGCCCATGAGGAGACCATCTGAGGTATAGGCATCATGGAAATGCAGATCAGGAGTCTCTGTATCCAACCAGGTCCCTGGAAGTTTCCGTGGGTCAACTAAGAAAAGAACTGCTTCACACAAAGAGCTGATGGGAGGTTCATCTGTTTTGGCCTTGGTTATGGGAAAAGGGGAAAAAGGAAAATGATTCCTTAGAAATCTGAACCACAACTCTTCCCTCACACAAATTTAGGGCTAAAATTCACAGTGACTGTAAGAGGCATGAAAACCACATGCTAAAAATTTACTTTAAAACAGGCGTTGGTATGGTCGATGGCCAAAACCAACCTGCCATCTGCTTTTGTACAGTCCATGAGCTAAAATGGTTTTTGCAGGTTTATAAGACTGAAAGAAAATCAAAATAAGAAAATATATCATGACATGGGAATAGTATTTGAAATCAATTTCAGTCTCCAATTGAACATTTCACCAGAGCAGTCATGCTCACTTCTTTACATGCAGTCCATAGGTCCTTTCACTCTGCAATGGCAGAACTGTTGACAAAGGCTGTATAACCACAAAGCTTAAAATATTTACTCTCTGGCCTTTCACAGCAAAAGTTTGCTGACCCCTGGTTTAAAGTTATCTCAGTGATCTCTTTAAACCTCAAGGAGTTCTACAGATAACATACTAAGGAATGAAAGTTCACAATTTTTTTTTAAAGGCAGTCCTAACATCCAAAGAATAGGATAGGATGGGTAACAACAGAAATAACTAACTAGAGAATCCAAGCTACAAAGAATATAGATATCCAAATTGTCAGACACAGAATTCAAAATACGTTGTTATCGCATTTGCCTAAGTACATCTGGGAGCCTCTATGCAGTCATATTTATGTATTTGTTTTCTCACTCATATACTTTTTGCCTTCTGTTTTCTTTCTTTATAGAAAGTGATTGATGGTAGTTTTTTCCCTAGATGTATTATAAATGCCATTTCTTATAGAGCATGATATTTAGGGCTTAATTTTAAATTTTGTTTAAAATAGATCCTGGGATCACTTTAATACCTAGGCACTTCATCTATTCAGAATTTAACTGTCCTTAACAGAACCAGGAAATTCTAAGTCTGTTGCAGTACTTACCACTAAAAAGTACTAGGATCAGCAGTGATTCCTAACCAGGAAAAGGTCACAATTTGTGCTCAACAGGTAATCACTGAATTGGGAAATCCTCTATCCACTTGACCTTCATATGTGTCAGCCACTCCAATCACTGAGCCATGCCTGCTGATGCGGTGGGTCATGATCTTTGCCAAGATCATTGAGGACTCACTCAACTCATCTTATAAGAGAGGCCTTCCTGAACTCTCCTTTTTACAACTCTACACACACACACACACACACACACACACACAAATTATTTTCCACATTTCCCTATTTAATTGCCTTCAAAGTTCTTCACATTCAGTTCAGTTCAGTCGTTCCGTCCTGTCCAACTCTTTGGGACCCCATGAACCGCAGCACGCCAGGCCTCCCTGTCCATCAACAACTCCCGAAGTTTACTCAAACCCATGTCCATTGAGTCAGTAATGTCATCCAACCATCTCATTCTCTGTCGTCCCCTTTTCTTCCTGCCTTCAATCTTTCCCAGCATCAGGGTCTTTTCCAATGAGTCAGCTCTTCCCATCAGGTGGCCAAAATATTGGAGTTTCAGCTTCAACATCAGTCCTTCCAATGAACACCCAGGACTGATTCTCTTTAGGATGGACTGGTTGGATCTCCTTGCAGTCCAAGGGACTCTCAAGAATCTTCTCCAACACCACAGTTCAAAAGCATCAATTCTTCTGCGTTCAGCTTTCTTTATAGTCCAACTCTCACATCCATACATGACTTCTGGAAAACTCATAGCCTTGACTAGATGGACCTTTGTTGGCAAAGTAATGTCTCTCTTTTTAATATGCATGTTGTCTAGGTTGGTCATAGCTTTTCACCATCTGATTTCGGAGCCCAAAAAAATAAAGTCTGACACTGTTTCCACTGTCTCCCCATCTCTTTGCCATGAAGTGATGGGACCAAATGCCATGATCTTAGTTTTCTGAATGTTGAGTTTTAAGCCAACTTTTTCACTCTCCTCTTTCACTTTCATCAAGAGGCTCTTTAGTTCTTCTTCGCTTTCTGCCATAAGGGTGGTGTCATCTGCATATCTAAGGTTATTGATATTTTTCTCAGCAATGTTGATTCCATCTTGTGCTTCATTCAGCCCAGCATTTCTCATGATGTACTCTGCATATAAGTTAAATAAGGAGGGTGACAATATACAGGCTTGACGTATTCTTTTTCCTATTTGGAACCAGTCTGTTGTTTCATGTCCAGTTCTAACTGTTGCTTCCTGACCTGCATACAGGTTTCTCAAGAGGCAGGTCAGGAGGTCTGGTATTCCCATCTCTTTCAGAATTTTCCACAGTTTGTTGTGATCCACACAGTCAAAGGCTTTGGTATAGTCAATAAAGCAGAAATAGATGTTTTTCTGGAACTCTCTTAATTTTTCGATGATCCAGCGGATGTTGGCAATTTGATCGTTGGCTCCTCTGCCTTTTCTAAATCCAGCTTGAATGTCTTGGAGTTCACGGTTCACGTATTACTGAAGCCTGGCTTGGAGAATTTTGAGCATTACTTTACTAGCGTGTGAGATGAGTGCAATTGTGCAGTAGTTTGAGCATTCTTCACATTACCCAAATATGATTTATTCAGACAGTCACTGTCTAGCTTTCCTTTCCAGAATATAGATTACATTAAAAACGAATGCTGTTTTTGTCAGACATCCACATTACTTTTGTACGCAGGGTACTTGTATCCTTAGGACCTAGAAGGGCACCTGGCGTGGAAGCACTCTTCATGTTTAGCTAATTAGTGGAATCTTGCCTGAAAAGATGAATGCGGACAGGTGGTCCACCCTTTGCTTGAGACACCTTAGAAACTATACATTTTTGGGGTCTCTCTGTAAAAGCCAGTGACCTCTGGTTTACATTCATCTCTGCCTAAGAATTCAGGATGGTTGTGCCACACCAGACTCCAGATTTCATCTATTTTCAGCACTGAGAACCCGGAGAGAAGAGTTTATAAGGTTTCAGGTCCAATTGCTCTTGAATTGTGAACTCTGTCCTTTCCGTCTGCACGCTCTCCAATCTAGCAGTCACGGCATCAACAGTTGGGGGGGCATTCCCAAGACCACGAGCCCCTCCCCCGACTTCACAGCTACATTTGCAAAAGGCCGTGAACAGAGCGCCTTGCCTCTCCGTGGTCAGCATGCTGGGCGCCTTTTCTCAGTGGGGTCAGCATTCATCAGACTGCACCCCTGGAGAGTCTATCCTTGTTGGAATTAAACTGGTCCAAATTTTGGTGCTTATTTCTCTGTCTTGTGGAATAAAGATGCATATATACTTATTATCCAGTTACCACACAGATGACTCATTCTGGTCACAACTGCTGTGTAACTATTTATCCCAAAATGTATAGATTAATAGGCACAGTAGCAGCCAGCACAGAAGGGATGGTTTGTCTCTGCTCCACGAAATATGGTGCTTTACCGGAGAAGATTCCAAACCAGGAATGACCTGATGGCTGGGACTGGAGGGATCCCTCGGAGGCTCCTTCACTCACATGATCTGCACTGGCCTGAACTGTGCTGACTTACGGTTACCCTGCGTGGCTTGACTTCCGCAGAGTACAATGGCCTCGGGATGGTCGGACCTGAGGGTCCAGGGCTCCAAAGTGGAGCCTTACAGTGAAAAGGCAGGGCTGCCTCAATCTTTATGAGCCCAGCCTGGTGGTCACAGAGCATCATCACTCAATGGTCAAAGCAGGCTCTCTACGCACAGTAGAGGAGACAGACCTCAGCTCTCAAAGGGAGGAGTGTCAAAAAATCTGCAGCCAATTTTTTAAAATGCTGCACTCTCCCTTCCTCTTAAATTTACTCCTCTCTTAACATAGCCTAGTACATCTGCCACTAAGGCTAATAAAAACTTCTCTTACAACCTCTTTAGGTTTGGGTGATGCATCTTTCGCTCATTCATCTGCATAAAGCCTGAGCAACTCACCTTCCGTCACTTCACCTGCATAATAACGGAGTTGGGCTTGATGGCTGGTTTTCTCCCTTCCAGCTTCCACACTGCATGCTTCAACTACGGTAATGGGTTGAATAGCGTCATCCGAAAATTCATATCCACCTGGAAACTCAGAATGCAACCTTTGGGGCAATAGTGTCTTTGTAGATGTAGTTAGTTAAGAATAAGATTAAAATATCCTAGATTTAGGATAGGCCCTAAATACCGGGCCAGCTGTCCTTATAAGCAGAGGGGACACAGAAGGACACGGAGAAGAAGGCCCTGTGGAGACGGAGGCAGAGATTGGAGTCGGGCTCCCAGAAACCAGAAAATCCCTGGGAACCCTGGAGACTGGAAGAGGCAAGGCAGGCATCTCAGAGCGTTCAGAAGAGGCAAGGCCCGCTGAGGCCTTGATTTCAGCCTTCTTGCCTCCAGAACTCTCTGAGGATAAACTTGAGTTGTTTGAAGCCACCAGATTTGTGGTAGCTTACTGTAAGCGCTCTACGAAACAAGTACGACTGCCTCGTTCTGTCCTTTCCTCCCTCAAACCAAGCCTCAGTCACCACAGCAAAAGGCTCCGCTCTGCTCCCCACTCCTGACCTGCTCCCCAGAAATGCGTGGCTCCGTGAGCCCGGCTGGAAGGCATGAATTTACAGCACGGAGACGCTGGGGGATAAGCTCACCATCCAGAGCCTTACTGCACCCAGGTCACCTCCGAGCTGCTGCTTGTCATCACTGGGTAACAGTGCGGCTGAAGCCGAGGAGCAGAAGTCCCAGTGTGTGGGAGACGCAGACGTGCTCTGATGCAGGCTCCAGAAGATGGGCAGGGAGGACAGGAAAACATGCTGGGCTGCGTCCCCTGTAGATGCTACTTCTTGAGAAGAGACAGCCAGCATGTCACAACCGCCAGTCTGAAGTACAATTACCAGTGTTCTCAAGGCACGGAACGAAGAAAAAGTAGAATATGTAGAATGATGACGCCTAATCAATTCAAGAGTTTAAACCTTTTTTTTTTTGGTATTAGAAGCTGAAGAAATAAGAAATTTAATGGGGGCATGAATAATCTGTATGAAAATCGTAAAACTGCAAATGGCTCAACTGTTCATGTTTAGACTTCTGAAGACTCTGCCAGCTCCCAAAGGCTGCCTGCTCCTTCTTGACTTGAAAGATGCTTTCATTCCTTCCTCCCGACTCTAATATAGCTCTCTCCCCGCCTGCCTTGACTGCTGAGTCCAGAAATGTGTTGCATCCTCATGGGAGAACTCCCCTTCTCTCTCTCTCACATCTCATTTAAATTTCTAATTCCCCAAAGCCTAAAAAAATGGATGCCTCAAGACAAGCTGAACTCAGAAAGTCAAAGTGAATAGTAATAAGGGGTTCAATAACAGACCATGCACTTCCCTCCTCTGGATGACATACACACTCATGCCATTTGAGTTCCTGCCCTCATTTTGCTTTGAAAGTGATTAGGAGGTCTTAATATATTTTGAAAGAAAGTATCTCCCCCACCTTTATATTTTTCACAGACCACATGCTAAGCTAGCCGGCAAGAAGAAATTTCATTTCTAAGCAAGATTAGAAAGTGCCTTTTTGAATGCTATCAAAGCTGATGCTAAGATGTGAAAGGTACAGTTAACCAGATATTTAGAATATAGCGGCTTGCATCATTAAGAGGGTATATTTTTCATTTATGCAAATCATTTTCGAGGAGATGGTGAGGGAAAAGAACATATGTAATAAGGACATTAGTTTTTAGTTTATAAGGCAGAAGCTCACAAGGGGAGCAGCAAACGAGCTGAGCTGTTTATCAAAGGGCTGCAACGAGAGAAGAGCGCGGGCGGCTGCCTGGCGCAGCGGGCGGGCCAGTGAACACGGAGGCGCTGCTCACAGCCCCTCTGCAAACTGCAGAAATTAAGCCTTTTTGTTCTTGCATTGCGGCCTGGCTGACTTTGCACCAGGTCGAAGCAGTGATCTGTATAATTGCAAACCCTCCCCTATTACCAGAGCCTGTCACTTCACAAAGTGACATCTGGGCTCCAAGCCAGATTTTTGGTTTCACCTTCACTTTCAGGATACTCCATACTGATGAAAGGAAATATATTGTGGTGTCTAAAGTGGGGAGAGAGGGGTCAGGCGGTGAGAAGGAGAGAGAGAAAGGAAGAGAGGAGAGGAGGGAAAGGAAGGAAAAGTGTGGGGAAAGAAAGAGAATGAACACTGGGAGAGGAGGATGGGCCAGAAGATGGCCTGTGAGGAGTGAAATGTTTCAGAAACAGCATATCTGTATTTGTCTGTTTGTGGAAAAGCGGTGTGAGGAGGGATAGCAGCGTCCCTTCTAACCAAGAGGGAAAAGGGCTTAAAAGGATGTTGCTCTCTCGGCATGCTCTGCTATGCCTGTTCTGGATAATTACCGCCCTTATTCTTAAGATTTGCGCTCAAAGAGTAATTGTCCTCTTCAGTCATGCATCATTCATTATTTCAGTTAAAAAGTAAGTGCACAGAAAACATGGCCGCGTGGGAAGGTACAATTTCAATTAGGTGGAGGCAGAGGACACCAAAGAACAGCGTGGTGGGATGTGATCACAAGTCCGCTGAGTCATTCTGGGGAACTCATCTCTGCTGAGAACTATTTATAAACCATAAAAGTCTCTAACAGAAAACAATGGCCCATCACTCCTAGAAACTCAAATCTCCTCCTAGGCTGCTGCCACCCTTTTCTTCGAGAAACACTGATCCATCTGCTCCTTAATTTCTTTTTGTCTCAAGCTGTTAGTTGGCCCACAATGAATGGCAGGAATCATCAGGTGATCAATACTGGTTAGTCCCTGGTAATAGGGAATGTTTCCACATTCACAGGGCCGGGGAAGAAACAGGAATGCAATTGCCCTTCTCACTGGCAAGTGAGCCACTCAATGAATGGTGCACCAGATCCCACTACACACTGCCTCTCCCTCAAGGGGAAAGCAACTATATATCTCCATAAACCCCTGGAGGGACAAGCTCTCCCCGCCACATCCTCTGTGGACTCTCCAAGGTGCCCGGATAGGTCCTGCACCTCGCAATAGCTACAATTTTCTCTGTAATAGCTCTTTTCGCTTCTCAAAGTACATCATTCTGCTTTTTCTAGGTGAAGAAAGCCTCGGAGAGAAGTGGTTTATTCAAGACTCCATGACTAGTAAGAAGGGATTCTGGACCAAGAATTCAGGTTTCTCACATTATAGAAGAACTAGATCTACCTAACTGCTCTGAAAACATCATTTTAGGCTGGACAGTGGACCTAAGTAACTAAATAAATGAATAAATAAATGTTTAACTTATAAAAGGTAAGTAGGAGATGTTGCTGAAGATAAATCTCTTGAACTTAGGTAATAAGATAAGAATTGGGGGTTGGGAAATATTAGCAGCATAATATCTACTTAAGCAAAAATATATATGTATCTCTCGGCGTCCTTGTTTTTAAATTGATGGAGGGGATTAAAGAAGGAGTTATGACAGATCTAGTCTCACAAATGAAGTGAATCAGGGCACATTTTATTGACTGAAATGACCTTAAGGCTATAAACAATGTATTAGTGTTTTCTAAGTTATGCTTATCGTAATTAAAGATGATTGTGTGGTTATGCTTGATAAATGGGGAAGAAAGCAATTATAGCTTTTTATGTCCCCATTACTATGACCTATGAAAATTAGATAATTAATAGCTCTCTGCAAGAAGCAGCCTACCCCAATTTGGCATTTCTTTCTACTCATCTAAGCAAAGCTCCTCACCAGTACTTAACTTTCTTCCCATCCATCTGAAAGCAGATTCATATTATTCTGCTTCTGCTGCTACAAACTGAAATATGCCTTTTCATCAGTAGTTCAGTCAGCACACCTACTACAATATTTATTGCGAATACACCATGTTAGGTACCAAGGGCATAATAATGATTAAGGCATCAAAAGCAATCATTCCCACTATGATTATGGGAAAAAATATCTATTTTCTAAATAGCAAAATGGATGGCTTAAATCTAACCATTTTATTTCTTATTGAAGCAGAGCAGACGTATAATATTGTTCATTTCAGGTGTACCATATAAGTGACTTGATGTTTGCATACATTATGAAATGATGGCCACAATAACTCTAATAACCATCTGTCTCCATACAAAATTATCACAGTATTACTGACTAATATGCTGTATATTATACAACTGTGGCTTATTTATTTTATGTTTAACACTTTTAATCTCCTCCACCTACTTCACCCCTTCTGCCACCTTCCCTCTGGCAATCACACTTTGTTCTGTTATCTAGGAACCTACTTTAATTTTGCTTTTTTTTTTTAGTTTTGTTTAATTTTGTCTTATAGATTCCACATATAAGTTAGAGCACACAGTGTCTCTGACACTTCATTTAGCATGGTACCCTCTGGACCCATCAATGTTGTCAAAAATGGCAATGTTTATTTTTCTTTGTTTAACATTCCATTGTCTAAATATACATCATCTTTATCCATTCACCTGTCAAAGTGCACTTAGGTGACTTCTATACATTGACTATTGTAAATAATGCTACAATGAACACTGGTGTGCCTATATCCTTTCAAATTAGTGTTTTTTATTTTTTCAACAGCTTTATTGAGGTATAAGTTACATATCATAAAATTTACCCATTTTAAAATGGTGTATAGTTCAACAAGTTTAGCAAATTTATACAGTTGAGTAATCATCACACAATCCAGTCTTAGAACACATCCACCACCCCACAGAATTTTCACCCTGCCCATTCCCTGTTTCTATTTTCTTCATGTAAAGATTCAGAAGTGAAATTGCTGAGTCATGTAACAGCTCAATTTTTAGTTTTTTGAAGAAACTCCCCACTGTTTTCCATAGTAGCTGCACCAATTTACACTCCCACCAGTACATGAATGTTCCCATTTCTCCACATCCTCATCAACATTAATTATTTGTTGTATTTTTGAAAACAACCGCTTTGACAAGTATGAGATGGTATCTCATTGTGGTTTTAATTTGCGTTTTCCTGATAAGTAGCAATGTTACGAATCTTTTCAAATGTCTGTTGGCTATCTGTATGTCTTCCTGGGAAAATGTCTATTCAGGTCCTTTGCTCATTTTTAACTGGGTTGTCTGGTTTTTCCAATAGTCATTTATGGATGTGAGAGTTGGACCATAAAGAAGGCTGAGTGTCAAAGAAATGATACTTTCAAATTGTGGTGCTGGAGAAGACTCTTGAGGATCCTTTGGATTGCAAGGAGATCAAACCAGTCAATCTTAAAGGAAATCAACCCAGAATATTCATTGGAAGGACTGATGCTGAAGCTGAAAACCCAATACTTTGAACACCTGTTGCAAAGAGCAGACTCACTGGAAAAGAGCCTGATGCTGAGAATGATTGAAGGCAGAAGAAGCGGGTGGCAGAGAATGAGATGGTTAGATAGTATCACGGATTCAATGGGTATGGACCTGAGTAAACTCAGGAAAATAGTGGAGAACAGAGAAGCCTGGCATGCTGCAGTCTTGCAAAGAGTTGGACATGACTCAGTGACTGAACAGCAACAATATGCTTTTCTGAAGTTGAGTTGTATGAGTACTCTGTATATTTTTTATATTAAATCCTTATGGAGTGTATCATTTTCAAATATCTTATTCAGTAGACAGCCTTTTTATTTTGTTGACAGTTTCCTTTGCTGTGCAAAGCTTTTTAGTTTGATGTAGTCTCATCTGTTTATTTTTGCTTTTCTCTCCCTTGCCTTAGTACATATATCAAAAAGAAAATAGCAGAATGCATATTTTTTCTTCTAGGAGTTTTACAGTTTCTGGTCTTACATTTAAGACATCAATACATTTTGAGTTTTTTTTTGTATATGGTATGAGAAAGTAGTTCATTTTGATTCATTTGCACGTAACTGTCTAGTTCTCCCAACATCATTTTTTGAAGAGGCTGTTTTTTTCCCCACTGTATGTATATTCTTGACTCACTTGTCATAGATTAATTGACCATATAAACTTGGGTTTATTTCTGAGCTCTATTCTGTCCCATTGATCTGTATGTCTGATTTTATGCCCGTACCACATTAATTACTGTAGCTTTATAGTATAGTCTGAAATTAAGGCATGTGATACCGCCAGCTTTCTACTTCCTCAAGATTGTTTTAGCTTCTTGAGGTTTAAGGTTAGGGTCTTCTGTACTTTCATACAAATTTTAGAATTATCTGTTCTAATTCTGTGAAATATGACACTGGAATTTGTATAGAATTACCTTGAATATGTAGACTGCCTTGCGTAGTATGAACATTTTAACAATATTAATTCTTTCATGAACATGGTGTATCTTTCCAATTGTTTCTGTCATCTTCAATTTCTTTCAACAATATAGTTTTCAGAGTACACATCTTTTACCTGTTTCTTAAATTTATTCCTAGATATTTTATTCTTTTTGATGCAATTTTAAATGGGATTTTTTTCTTACTAATAGCTCATTGCTGGTTTACAGAAATGCAACAGATTTCCATATATAGTTTTCTACCCTGAAGTTTATTGAATCCATAATTTAGCTCTGTAGTTTTTTGGTAGTGACTTTAGGATTTTCTGTAGAATACTACCATGTCATCTGCAAATAGTGACAGTTTTACTTCTTCCTTTCCAACCTGAATTCCCTTTATTCTTTTCCTTGTTTGACTGCTGCAACTAATACTTCTCATAGTAGATGAAGAGGTGAGAGCAGGGATCCTTGTCTTAAGAGATCTTAGAGATCTGATCTTAAAGAAAATGCTTTCAGCTTTTCACTATTGAGTTTGATGTTCACTGTAGTTTTGTTATTCACAACATTTATTATGTTGAGGCATGGTTCCTCTGTATCCATTTTATTGAGAGCTTTTATCATAAGTGAATGTTGAATCTTGTCAAAAAAATTTCTGCATCTTTTGAGAAGATCTTACAATTTTCATTCTTTAATTTGTTAATGTAGTATATCATGTTGACTGATTTGCCGATATTGAACCACCTTGCATCTCTTGGATAAATCTCACTTGATCATACTGTGTGATTCCTAATGTATTATTGAATTTGGTTTGCTAAAATCTCGTTGAGGATTTTTTCATCTATGTTTATCAGTGATATTGGCCTGTAGTGTTCTGTCTTTGGTTTTGATATTAGGATGATGCTGACCTTATAGAATGAATCTGAAAACATATCTCTCTCTTTTTTTTTTTTTTTTTTTTTTTTTGGAGTAGTTTGATAAGAATAGATGTCAACTCTTCTTTCAGTGTTTTATAGAGTTCACCTGTGAATCTATCTAGCCCTGGACTTTACTGGGAGTGTTTGAATTACTGATTCAATTTCAATACTGATAATTAATCTGCCCATATTTTCTGCATTTCCTTAATTCAGTCTTGGGAGATTGCACATTTATAGGAGATTATATCCATTTCTTCCAGGTTGTCCCCTTTCTTGGTATACAATTGTTCCCAGTAATCTCAAGGCCTTTGTATTTCTGTGTTGCCAGTAGTTAATTTCTCTTTCATTTCTGATTTTATTTTGGCTCACTTTCTTTTTATATTGATGATTGTGGCAAAAAGTTTACCAATTTTGTTCATCTTTTCAAAGAAACAGTTATTGCTTTTATTGATCTTTTGTATTTTTAACTATTTCATTTATTTCACTTTAATTTTTTTTTTCTTTTCTTCTATTAACTTTGGGTTTTATTTGACTTCTTTCTCTAGTTTTTTTGTATGTAAGGTTAGATAGTTTATTTGGGATTTTTCTTGTCTCCTGAAGTAGGCCTGTATTGGTATAAACTTTTCTCCTAGAACTGCTTTTGTTGCATCCCATAGATTTTGGAATGTTGTGTTTAGATTTTCATTTATCTCTAGGTATTTTTTAATTTCCTCTTGATTTCTTCAATGATTCATATTGTTAGAAGCATATTATTTAGACTCCACATGTTTTATGTTTTTTAGGGGTGTTTTTGTAGTTGATTTCTAGTTTCATATTGTTGTTGTTGGAAAAGACACTTGATATGATTTCTATCTTCTTAAAGTTACTGAGATTTGTTTTTTGCCCTAGCCTGTGATCTATCTAAGACAATGCTCCTTGGGCACTTGAAAAGCAGGTGCATTTTGCCCTTTGGGGACGGAATGTTCTATATAGAGCTATTAGGTCCATCTGAAGTGTTGCTTAAGGCAAATGTTTCCTGACTTGATTTTCTGTCTGGATGATCTGTCCATTGATATAAGTGGAGTGTTAACATTCCTTACTATTATTTTGCTACTGAAAATATCTGCCTTTATGTCTCTTAATGTTGTCTTTATGTATTTAGATACTCCTTTGTTATGTGCATATATATTTACAATTGTTATATCTTTGTGGACTGATCTTTTTATCATGATGTAATGCCCTTGTCTCCTGTTACAGTCTTTGTTTTAAAGATGATTTTGTCTAATATAAATATGGCTACCCCAGCTTTCTTTTCATATCCATTTATACAAAATATCTTTTTAATTTCTGTCACTTTCAGTCTGTCTGTATTTTAGATATGAAGTGATTTCTTCTAAGCAATATATATTCTTCTAGGCAACAGAAATCCATTCAGTCACACTATGCCCTTTGGTTAGAGAATTAACACATTACATTTAAAATTTATGGATGGCCATATATTTATTCCATTTTATTCACTGTTTTCTGGTCTCACAGTTCTCTATTCCTTTCTTCTATTCTTGATCCTCTTGTTATTTGATTTTAATCTTTAGAAGTATGTTTGGATTTCTTTCTCTTCTTTTTTGTGTATCTATTATAGATGCTTGGTTTGTGGTGATTATGGAGTTCATATACAAAAAAAAAAACTATATCTATTTTAAGTTAATGCTCTCTTATGCTCAGGCACATTCTAATAGCCCCACATTATCACACTCCCTACCCTGTTTTATGATTTTGATGTCATATTTTACATTTCTTTTTATTTTGTATATTCCTTAACTACTTACTATAAATATAGATGACTTTACTACTTTTAATAACCTTCCTACTAGTTTTATAAGTGATTAATCTACTACATTTACTACATGTTTGCCTTTAGTAGTAAGATTTTTCCATTCTTTAAGTTCTAATTGTGGCCTTTTATTTTCCACTTAGAAAAGTCCCTTTAACATTTCTTGTAATGAAGTTTAGTGGTGATGAACTCTTAACATTTGCTTGTCTTTAATAGTTTTTATCTCTCCTTCAATTCTGATTGATAACTTTGCTGGATGGAGCATTCTTGCTTGTAGGCTTTTCTCCTCTCATTATTTTGAATATATTTGTGCAACTCCTTTCTGGCCTGCAAAGTTTCTGCTGAAAAGTCAGTTGATAGTCTAGTGGGAGACCACTTGTATA
Source organism: Muntiacus reevesi (assembly GCF_963930625.1). Taxonomy (NCBI): domain Eukaryota; kingdom Metazoa; phylum Chordata; class Mammalia; order Artiodactyla; family Cervidae; genus Muntiacus; species Muntiacus reevesi. The sequence goes on from NC_089269.1 coordinate 987,175, forward strand.
CAACTAATTGCTTTTCTCTGGCTGCTTTTAAGATTTTCTCATTAATTTTTGCCATTTTAATTATAACATGTATTACTGAACAGTGCTTCCTGAATCTGGAAGCTGGTTTCCTTTCTTAGATAGAAAGAGTTTTCAGCTATTATTTCTTCACATACGTATCTGCCCCTTTCTCTCTTTTCTCTTTTCTGGACTTTATAATGCAAATGTTACTATGTTTAATGTCCTAGAAATCCCTTAAGTGATATTCATCTTAAAAAAAAAAAACAGTTTTTCTTTTCTATTCAGCTTGGGTGATTTCCACTACTCTTTCAGATTGCTGATTTGTTCTTCCGTATCAGCTAATTGACTATGGATTCCTTCTAGTGCATTTTTCACTCCAGGTATTGTATTCTTCATCTGTGATTGTTTATTTTTATATTTTGTAATTTTTGCTGAAGTTCTCACTGTGTTCATCTATTATTCTCCTGAGATCACTGAGCATCTTTATGATCATTGCCTCGAGCTAGTTATGGATAGATTATCTTCACTTTGTTTAGTTCTTTCGCTGAGATTTTGTTTCATTCCTTTATCTGGAACATATTCCTCTGTCTCCTCATTTTGCCTAACTCTCTGTGTTTGCTTCTACATATAAGGTGGTTTTGTTACATGTCCTAAGCTTAGAGGAGGGGCCGTATGGAGGAGACCTGTGGTGACCAGCGGTCCAGCCCCTCCTGGCCAGCAGTACTAGATGCTCCAGGATCATCCTCTACATGGGCCGCATGCTTTCTCATCACAGTGCTGCTGAGGACTGTGGGTGAGCGTGGAGGTGGGGCTGGCCCCCGGCCTGGCTGGCTGTGAGATTCTGCCTCGTGCGGCTGCTGCAGCTCTCTAGCAGCAGGAGTGGCTCCCAGGCAGCTGGCTGTGTGGCCTGGTGAAGCCCAGCTGCTGTTGGCTCATTGGCTAGGATGGGTCCCTGGTGCGAACAGGCTAGGGGAAGGGTTCCAAAACGGCACTTCGCAATGCAGGTGTCAGTGTGGTAGAACAAGGTTACAAAGATGACTGATGCCAGTGTCTCCAGGCCCAGGGGAAGCTCAGCTGCCTCCTGTCCCCCTGAGAGGCTGCTCAAGATCAGCATGTGGGTCTGACCACAACGTCTTTCAAATTACTGTCTTTGTGCAGGAACCCAGAGCAGTGACATTGCGGGTGTGCTCTTTAAGAGTGGATGTGTTCTTCCTATAATTTTCCAGAACATAAGTCTCACTTGTTTCAAAGCCCAACTTTCTGCTGGCTTATCTTCCTAGTGCAGGATCCCAGGCTGGGAAGCCAGATGTGGAGCTGGGGAGGGTCCACATTGGGAAGTATCTCTGCAGTTGTGATATCACTTCCACTTGTGGGTTGCTGACCTAGGAATTGTGTCTCTGCCCCCACCCCACCACTTGTCACGTGTGGCTTCTTTTTTATATCTTTAGTTGAGGACAATCAGATATGCAGATGACACCACCCTTATGGCAGAAAGCAAAGAACTAAAGAGCCTCTTGGTGAAAGTGAAAGAGGAGGGTGAAAAAGTTGGCTTAAAACTCAACATTCAGAAAACTAAGATCATGGCATCTGGTCCCATCACTTCAGGGCAAACAGATGAGGAAACAATGGAAACAGTGACAGACTTTATTTTGGATGGCTTCAAAATCACTGCAGATGGTGACCGCAGCCATGAAATTAAAACGTTTGCTCCCTGGAAGAAAAGCTATGACCAACATAGACAGCATGCTAAAAAGCAGAGACATTACTTTGCCAACAAAGGTCCATCTAGTCAAAGCTATGATTTTCCCAGTAGTCATGTATGGATGTGAGAGTTGGACTATAAAGAAAGCTGAGCGCCGAAGAATTGATGCTTTTGAACTGTGGTGGTGGAGAAGACACTTGATAGTCCCTTGGACTGCAAGGAGAGCCAACCAGTCCATCCTAAAGGAAATAAGTCCTGAACATTCATTGTAAGGACTGATGCTGCAGCTGAAACTCCAACACTTTGGCCACCTGATGCAAAAGACTGACTCATTGGAAAAGATGCTGATGCTGGGAAAGATTGAAGGCAGAAGGAGAATAGAGCGGCAGAGGATCGGATGGCATCACCAATTCAATGGACATGAACTTGTATGAATTCTGGAAGATGGTGAGGGACAGGGAGGCCTGGCGTGCTGTGGCCCATGGGGTCACAAAGAGTGGGACATGACTTAATGACTGAACAATAACAAAATGGTGACTCTCTCCAACATGCCACCATAGACACTTTCCTACTTTTCACCCCCCAAGAAGAGGCGTCAATGCTTACATCACAAAGTGCCAAACCTAACAAGATTAAACATACAGGAACCCTGATTATAAATCCATAAAGAAGGTAGGTGATGAGGAATAAAATCTCAGACTATAATAAAGCATTTTCATCTTGGAACCTTCAGCCTTCCTAGCAATGCATCACAGATTGCACTTTAAAGTTTTCATTCTGTTAATATGAGATTTTTTTCTCAATGGTAAATAAATACATTGTCCTGTTATCAGTAATAACCCTGTGGATTACCAGAACATTTTCTTCCAAGTCACAGTACCTTTGAAGTTTATTGATGGTAATTTATTGCAGCACATTTATCAGAGCAAGGGAAGCTAGTGTTAGGTCAGACTCACAAAACGCTAGTATTTCAAACATCAACGAGTCTCTGGAATCTTATATTAATCGACTCAATAGCCTATGTGGTTCCATAGCTGTGTCTCCTTTATTCTCCCACTTTTACTCATTTAAATTTTATCTGCTTCTAAAAAGAACATTGTATGATTTAAATACATATACTTAAAATGAAGGTTAAAGAAACAATTTAGGGGAGAAAGAATAATTTTACCCATCCTGAGAATGAGATCATTACTGTAATTAAACACTTATTTTATCTTCCAGCTTCCTAGTAGTTAAGGACAACATTAAATGCAATATTATATAGTTAGATATATATATATATATATTTTGAAAGACTACAATTTTACCTAGGGAGAAAGTTTCATGTCTCTAAATTCCTGGGCAATGGTTTTCCAGTCTATACCATACATGAAGCAGTAAGCAATAGAATAAGCACAACGAAAAAATAATAAGTTTAGAGGTGATCATGAAATATTCTTCAATTAGATCTATATGTCAAAATTTAATAAAATGCCAACAACACAGTGAAAAGTTTGACATAAATATACCTTTGTGGGAAGTTAAGATATCAGTCCTGGTATATAATATCCTGATGATCTCATTTTTTTACAAGGATCAGGTTTGAAGAACCTAGATAAGGTACCTCTTAGCCTGTCTCCTTTAACCACAATTTATCAGTTATACCTTCAGTGGATGCTTTATAGAAGCCACTTCCAGACTCAGATTTTTTAAAGATGTCTAGACTGCTGACTTTGTGTGTGAGAGAGTGTGTGTGCTGTTGACTGGTAACAGTGCTGTGATCAGGAGATGGATTTTTGCTAAGTAAAACATAGGTGAGGGTCCCTCATATTTATTACAAGACGCCAACTTTGACATCCCCTGTTCCTCTGGTACCACAATCAGAATGAGCTATCATCCCTGTTCGAGAGAGTGATTTAGTTCACCGCTGAACACCACCAAACACCACCAACAATAAAAACTTTACAATTTTAGTTTAATACATCAAGTCTTTGTCAATAATTCATTTGTTTTTTGAAATACTAATTAGCTCAAAGTTACAGTGAGAGAATCAGAATCTTAAACCTGTAAGATACTCCTTCAACGTTGGGATGTGAACACATCCAGCGACAGGTAACTTACTGCTAAATGAGACAGCTTGTCTAGCTTCTAAAGCACTCTAAATGTGAGAATGTATTTTTATATAATACAATTTTTATACAATTTTTTGTATAATTTTATACAACTTTTATACAATTTACTTCTAACTTCCATTTATAGTCTTTGCTGCTGCCCTCTGATGCATGCAGGATATGTGTGATAAATAGAAAATGTCCATTTCAAATCACTGCTATGCAGGCATTTTAATTATGTCATGGGTTAAAAGCTCATCTTTGCCCACATGATGTGCAGCGTCCCTGTGTTACTTCCATACAGAACGCTCACTGCACGGTTATTTTCGTGGTGTTAATAGTATATGTGATTCTTCTCTATTGACTTAATAGGTCTTCTCTTTCCTCTGTTAGAACTTAATCCAAATGATTTGTGGGCCTGCCCTTCCTACACTTCCTAAAAGGTCTGTGATATTCAGTATGTGCTTACACCCCATCCTAGATCATGACTGGTTGGAATATGGATAAATATCCCAACCAAAAGCTACCAATTCATGACCAGAGTGATTTGTATTACTCAAAGGAAATGGTCCCATAAGTCTCTCTCTTTTGAAGATGGATGTTAACTGAATCTGCTTTGGTAATATATGCTGTATGCCTTAAAGTTTCAGTTATGTTTGCCAATTAGTTCTTGATATAACTGGAAAACATTAATTAATTTTTTAAAGATTTTCTCTTAAATACAAAATACGTTGTTAGTCAATGGTGAATGTTAGAGTAGGAAGATCATGAAGATTGGAGGATCTTACAATTTAAGCTGTCATTGAAAAGGTGACTAATAAAGATAAAATAAGCATTTAAAGGAAGGAGGACAGAGTGTGCAGAAGAGGACTTGCCGGTAGTTTATCTGCGCCTGAGCAATAGAGAAAGCAGTTTTTACATTTACTGCCTTCCGTTTCCACAAGACCTGGCTACAGTGGTTCCCACCCTCAGACCCCTGTGTGAGCTCCGCGTCCTCACAGGGCCCTCCCACCTTTACTGGATCTGGTCTGACTGGGTCTCTGCGCCTTGAAAATGGGACAGCCCTGATTAAAGAGGAATGAAATGCAAACAGCCCAAGTGTACAGAAGGAGAATCCCAGTTACAGATGGGACTTGGATTAAGAGCACAGAGAGCTATACGCAGCACGGGCAACTGAAATACTTCTAAGCCCCATGTTTGTTGTTATTCATTTGTTCAGTCGTGTCCAACTCTTTACGGCCCCGAGGACTGCAGCAGGCTAGGCTTCCCTGTCCTTCACCATCTCCCGGAGCTTGCTCAAACTTGTATCCATTCAGTCGGTGATGCCATCCAACCATCTAGTCCTCTGTCATCCCCTTCTCCTCCAGTTTAGTTCCATTTTATATGGAGTAATTTCAGCGACAGATTATTTTGTATACTTTTATGCATAAAAAAGGAAGAGATCAGATGAAAAGAGATTACCTAGACTCTATGCAGCCTGTGTGGTTCAGAGAGCAAGTATCTGCATATAAAGAATTCAGTGCACTTTGCGCCACAGATCGCCCCCAGGAACTTGGTCTCCTTCGCAGTAAGATGCTGGTTCAGCCTGCAACCTGTCCCTGTTTCACGCTCAGGATGAGCAGCAGTTCAGACTGAGGTTAGGAAGCCCCACTTTACGGAACTCAGCAGATCACAGAGCGTATGGAGACATACTCGGGAAATCCTCCTCACACCCGTCTCCTCTGGGCTGGGCTGGAATTCCAGGAGGAGAGACGGTGTCTGATTGAGGGACAGTGGGGAGATGAGGGGCAGAACTGGCTTTGACTACTCGGAGGGGAAGCTATAGATGACACTGGAGAACCACTGGTTTGGAACATGATCCATAGTATTTTGCAAAAGGGAGTTCATACCACATAGCGCACAATTTTACAACATGCAATAAGTATTCACCTTCCCTTCCTTCTCCCTTCTATTACAGACTTTCAATGAGTCATTCCTGACACAGGTTGTATTGTTTCGGACACCAGTAATTTTGAAAACCAATGTGGAATAAAATGCTTTCTCATTACTTCATCCCTAGGAGCTACTGGTTATTTCATTTGGTTTGTAATATTTCTTTTTTTGGTTCATGAAATAAATCATTCAGTGAAGCCCCAAGGTAATCATGCATGAAAACAAAAACATTTGAAAGCAAAAATTCGCCTCACAAAATTCCCATTTTCTTTATGCCCAAGGGAGGTTTTTGGGGAATTACAGTGGGAAGTAAAAAGCGGGAGAGAAAAAGACAAAGACTTCATAGTTAAAGTGATTTGTAACAGGCATAGGATTTAAAAAAAAAAAAAAAAAAAGGCAGAAATTACATTCAGCAACCAAAGCAAAAAGGCAGAGTGAAATGAATCACAGAAATGTCTGCTCAGAATCTGAAAATTAAAATATCGCTCTGAATAAAACAGATATGACTCCCAATTGAACACTGAGCTGAAATCCAGGAAACTTTCAAAAACAAATAGAAGGTAATCACAGTGAAGCATAAAGGTAAGTGCACCTCCTCATTTGCACAAGCGGACGGTAGCCCCAGACACTTGCTTATTAAAATGGATCGTTGCCCAGACCGCAAGGAGCAAAGTGAAATGGCTCATAAAGTGGCTCATTTCAATGCCAGAATCTCTCAATGAAAACGTATTTTCAAATTAAGATATAATGTACGAGATGAAATCTCAACATCTGAGCGATCAAAGAATTACTGAGAGGGACTTTGAATTAACCAACATCTACTGTTCCGGGCAAAGAGAGTTTTTGTCTAAGTGACCCACCCATCATTATAATTCAAGGGCTTGTTAGGAGCCTTCCATACACCCTTTCTCATAGACAATGACTGTTCTCACCTTTGCTGGATAACTGTATCACTGCCCTCGCCGCTGCGGAGTGACCGGCTCAGCCATGAAGTTCCCTACCTAGGCACCAGGATACGAGCCCTACCTTCAGTGAGTTTACATATCTGTGAATGAGTTATTTCTTGCTATTTAACAACCTATTCCAAAACCTAAGGACTTAATTTACTGACTTATGATTCTACAGTTTCGGCTACACTCAGCGGGGCAGCTCTTTTGCTCGTCTTTCTGAGTGGTGGATGATCTACAGCGGCCTCACTTAACTAGATCTGTGGTTCTCTCTTCCACGTGACCTTTCCATGTTTCTAACATAAAAGAAGCAGCCTTCCACAGCGGCAACCCAAATACTCAAGTGCATACTAACCCTCGGTCTGCGTCATTTTTACTGATGCTCCACTGGCCAAAATCACATGGCAAGTCACACAGCCAAACCCAGAACCAATGTGGGAGAGAAATCACCCCAAATCCTGAAATTCTAGAAGGCACTATCCATAGGGCTATTAATGCAGCAATACATTACAAATCCTATTTTCGGTTGAGCATAGAAGAAAGCACAAAGTACTTAGCCTGGCATTTCTGCATATTCTTATGCCAAACCACCTTTTGTTCTCCCATAGAAATGTTACAGTTGCAAAACCACCACAGGTTTCGACATAAAGACAAATGCCACACCCAGAACCTGTCCTTTTCCGTGCTGAGATACACTCTTATTGGTCTGCACCCTCTCTGCCCAGGTCCTTCCATCTACTGAGAATCCTGGCCATCCATCAAGGTCCAGATTAGAGGCTGCCCACTCTGCGAACACTTCCATCATCGTTCCAACACATGAGCGATTTCTCCCTTCTCTAAACCCTGTGTCAAGATGGCATCACGTACTGGAAATGACTGAGTTTGGAATCAGACATACTTAGTTCCAAACCCCAGTCCTTCTACTTAGTAGTTTGTGATTACGATCATATTACCTCACTTCCTGTTTTACTTTATGTCCTCTTATTCTAAGAACTTGTCAAATAACGTGATTCTTTAAAGACACAAATAAGTATTAACACCATTTTATTGCCCAAGCCTACCTCCCAGTCACTTCAGTGTGTAGTGTTTATTCAGTGTTAGCTGAAGGAAGAAAGAAGAAAGAAGGAAAAGCAGAGAGGGAAGGATGGTATCCACATTACTTCTTAAAGCAAATGGTGTCAATTGTAGCACCTCTCTTTGTGAAGGGCAAAGTTGCTGATCACCACTGGTAACTATTCAAACTGCTAAACTGCTAAGACATGCTAAATTTCATTGTAGAAAAACATTTTTCTAACCATGGTAGGTATATTTGATAAGTAAAAATATCATGGATTTATAGACCTAGAATAGATGCTAAGAAGTTGTTTAACCTAGCGTCTATCTTCAAACAGCTGCACCCAATTCACAAAGACAAAGGTGAGGCTTGTCCTCACACTGGAGGAACGGAAAGGCTGCTGAGAGGAGGAGTGGCAGGCCCACCACGTAACCAGGCTCCCACCGCTGACACACCCTGGGGCAGATGCTCATGGTGGATGTGTAATTTCCAGCAAGTCACTGTTAAAGCAACGTACTTTTCCCAGTCACAGGGCTGTGTCTATGAGCCTGGTTTGGAGCAGTGCAAGAAGGTCCCTGGAGAGATGCTGGGAGACAGTGAAGCTGACATTCAGGGAAACAGGACCATGTGATTGGAGTCGAATAAAGAGAAACGGGTAAATGATTTTAGAAGCTGCCATCAGAAGAAAGGAGCTGTCAGGAGGTAGGGATGGGGGTGAGGAGGAAGTCAGAAGTTGTAAGAGGGGCGGCTGGAGGGATGCTCATACAGAACTGCTTCGTATCCTGACTGTATCAGTATCGATACCCTGGTCCTTATAGCGTCCCATACTTTGCAAAACATCACTGGGAAAACTGGGTAAGTGGTATACAGGAGTCTTCTCTGTTTTATTTCTTAACAACTGCACATGAATCTACCTGTTTTCAAAATTAAAAGTGTGATTTAAGGAAACTTCTAGAGACACAAATAAATCAGTTGAGCTGAGAATCAAGCATAGGACACAGTTTGCTGTCAGAACACGTTTTCAGCGCCACATCCCTCCTTAGTAGTTGTTTGATCTTGGCCAGTGTCTTAACCTCACTGAGCCAGGAAACTCTTGTCCTTCGAATGGGCTTACTATTAATATTAGCATCCATCCCAGAGGGATATGCAAGAATTCAATGAGTTAAGGTATAGAGAGTCTTACCCCAGAGCCAGGCACACGGCAAGTACTCCATAGATGCCATTTCTAATTATTACTTCACATTTCCTCTCTCTCGATACAGTCCATATCATTTTAGGAACACGGGAGAAATAACACTATACAAAAATAGAAGACTTGGTTTTTATTACACTGAAGCTGGGTAAAGGCTTGGTGTGAATATCTCAAATGCATAAATTATAATGAGACACAAAATGCAGTTATAATTAAACTAAGCAATTTTTATGAACTAGAAACAAAGTCATTGCCCAGGTTTTTGCATTATCTTTTTCTTTTTTTATGAAACAGAGAACCAATTAAACAGCCTGGGTGGAATTTTTGAATTAGCATTAAACAGGCACAAAAGTGATAAAGATAATTCCTTGCTAGTTTCCCAAATTGCTAGCAATAATAACTAAAATCAATTAAAGTTTCCCTAAGATCTTTTTCTTAGAGAAAAATTTCTGAGATGTTCACACTTATATGAATTCAATTACCCAGGTTTTTGTGCTTTTTCCTCTACGGAGTATTCTTCTCAAAGTCAGGAGCGGTTGTAAGGGCGTGTGAACCCTCTCTTTTCCAGAACAGTGGTAGATGGGGATAATACAGGCAATTGAAGTCCCTTGGAAAAAAATGTAAATTTGTCTTGTCAACTATTTTGGTCTTCTTCTCTAACAAGCAGCTAACCATCAACCATACGGACTAACTAGCATTTTTGGTTGACCTGATCACCAATTGCTAAAAGAGGGAGGGAAAGAAACACTCGAGGGCAGAATAAAATATAAGCAGTCTATGGGCTTTCCTGGTGCCTCAGTGGTAAAAAATTCACCTGTAATGATGGAGACATGGGTTTGATCTCTGGGTTGGGAAGATTCCCTGCAGAAGGAAGTGACAACCCACACCAGGATTCTTGCCTGGGAAATCCCATGGACAGAGAAGCATGGCAGACCACAGTCCACGGGATCAAAAAAGAGTCAGACACGACCCAGCAACTAAACAAGAGCCAAGGATACCATGCAACCTTGGCACTTAAAATCATCATGGATTCAAGATTTCATAAAAGACAAAAACTGAACTATGAAATAGAGAGCAAAAGAATTCAGCAGAACATGGATAATATGAATTTCCTAACAAAGTTTCACTATGAAATGACACATCTATCACCCTGGTGAAAGGGAAAGAACACACACGCTGAAATCAGCTAAACTTTAGTCAAAACCCAGGGTCCAGTGATTACTTGCTGTGGGACTTTAGACAAGTTACTAATGTCTTCGAGCTGCAACTTTTTCATTTGTAAAACTGGAGCTATCATAGTAACTGTCTTGCTGGTGGCTCTGGACCCAAATGAGAGCACACTCATGACATGTGCGTCTCAGTGCCCGGCTCACAACAGGAGCTGAGGGTAGTGTTAGATCCCGTCCCTCTTGGCTCTTGTACCTTCTGTTTCTCCTACTATCACGGCTTATTGTTGGATTCAAGTTACTCCCCACTATTGATTATGAAACTTCCTTAAGGACAAACCCTGACTACTCAGGGCAACACTGAAGATAGATATCTTGACTGTCAAGTCTGGATATTCCATTCCAGGTTGTTACTGACAAGTAAATCCTTCTGAATCAATTGCAATACACACACACTAAAAAAAGCTCACATACAGTTATTCTTTGGAATATTGAAAAGGAAAGAGAAATAGGTAAATGGAATGGGGGTTGGAGCAGAGCTCAGTTCCACTGACAGGGGGCAGGCACCTCATAGATCCGGGTGTTCATTCTCATAATCTTGCAGAACGGTCTCACCCATCACCTTAAGCAAAGGCCCCTGACTCATGCAGAGAAGCTTGAAGGTCTAACCCAGTTTCAGTCACCAAAACATCAGAAAACTGATAAAGTGGTTGTCTCTTGAAAGAGAGAAGTTAGGTGGATCTCTCATGGGCCAAGAAGCAGGAATCTAGGTTTAAGCAAAGGTTGAAGTGTCCTTTGATTACTTATCCATTATGCCTTCACTTCACTTGTGCCTTAACTTTTTCCTAATTGAATAGAAGCAATGTACCATTGTAAGATGTATTCTGACATGAAAAAAATGTTAGTAATAGTGTGCATGAAATAGTACAGGGTTAGACAACTCTGGTCCTTTGGTATATTTCTGGTTGCCTATGATAGATTGCTACAATCAATGGCTCCAACGAATGACGCTCTCCTGTATCAACTTCCCTTGCAGTGTGACCTGAGACTGCTCCTACCAAGTAGAATCTATTTCCCCATCATGTGAGTGCAACCTGGGCTTGTGACTTTCTTGGACCAAGAGAATGTGGTAAAGTGATAGTGTGTGACTTCCAAGGCTAAGCCTGAAAATGCCTTGCAGCTTGTGGAGAGGCCCCATCGAGAGCCGACACCAACCATCAGTCAAGTGAATGAGGTCATCCATGAATGTCCCAGCCCTGAGTTCACCAACCAACACTCTTGAGAACACGCGACTGAGTCCAGCCAACGCTAGAGGAGAAGCTGAGTCTAGTCCTGCGACACTATGATTCATAATAAGCAACTGGTGTTGCCTCCTGTTTCTGGCTGTTGTTTAGTCTGCCGAGCCATCACGCTTCTGGTACAGAACTCCTACAGCCCTTGAAGTTTCCTAAGTGAGGAGAGTAATAAAGGCGTCTTTGTTATGCTAATGAGGCCACACTGGAATTACACGTAAGGTGGAGGCTGGTTGTTGGGAAAATCAAACGGGTTGGTCAGAGGATTGAAGCCTTTGAGTTCCACCCTCCTGGCCTCCCAGGAGTGAAGACGGGCTGGAGGTTGAGTCAGCTGCCTGTTGCCAACGGCCAGTGATTCAGTCAATTTTCCTTGTGTAAAGATCCAAAAGGATGGGGTTTAAAGAGCTTACAGGCCAGGAACACATGAAGGTGTGGGGAGAATGGTCTCCTGGAGATGGCGTGGGAGCTCCATACCTCTCCCCCACACCTTGCCCTGAGCATCTTTTACTGCGTCACTGAGCTACAGTCTTTTACAATGAACCGGTATTTCTCTGAGATCTGTGAACCACGCCAACAGATTGATCATACCCAAGGAGGATGCTGCTGGGACCTTCAACCTATAAGAGGCCCATCAAGAGCACAGGTGATAAACTGGACAGGTGAGGGGCTGCAGCCACAGAAGTGAGAACAGGACACCATCTCCGGGCACACCGGGTCAGGATGGAGCCAGACTGCAGGACGCTCCGCTGATGTCAGAGAGCTGCTTTGTGGGGTGGGGAAACACCCACACAATGTAAACGGACATAGAATCATAAGCCCAGACTGCCCACGCACGGAGTTGTGACCGAATACACAGCTTTGCTTTAAGCTACTGATTTCTGGTTTGGATTCTTATCCAGTAACAGATAATCAAAACACAAGGGAAAAGGACCTGGTGAGCAAACTCCTGACAAAATAAAAAGGAAGCTGAGACTAGTCACCCCACCTCCCAGTTCTGCTACATCCAGTTGCCTTCCTGTCATTCTTGTCTTTTTCCTCGGTACTTCTGCAGTTTTTAAGGTGTCTCATCACCCTTTTTGGCGAGGTCTCCATAATTTCCTTCACAGCTCTCCTGGGTGCTACACAATCTCCTCCCTCTCCATCACCTTTTCCAGCTTCTTTTCCTCTAGACTCTCAGCATCCCAGCTCTTGACTCTCTGTTCTCTCCCACTCACTCATTAGCTTTCTCCTGAGAATAATCTCCTCTATTCTGATGACATGCAACTGTTTAACTATTGCCTTGATCTCTATATGCCACTGGTTTTCAGTAAGTACCTGTAATATGGTTTTCACATGGCTTCACATGGAGAAACACACACATACTGTGGACCTCAGACTTGCGTTTGACAAAACCAAAAACATCTGAAAATCTATTTGTTGTTTTTGGCCACTAAGTTGGATCCAACCCTTTGCCACTTTGAAAGGGTTCTGATTTCAAAAGACGATTTCCCACCTGAGTGTGAAAGTCTGCTGTATTATATTGGGGTCAAAATATTTCCCGTCCTGAACGAGGATGACAAAAAAAATCCAGTAGGAGCTCAACTCTTATTGCAAACCCGAAGACACAAGATGAAAGAAAGATTCGAGTATTAAATACTCACATGTCACTGAGGCTTAAATACCTTTCTTCAGTTCTCACTTAGGCATTCAAGGAGGCTTCTGACAGTTCCAAATAGGAATCCACATGTAGCTCTGGGCTTCAAAGAATGAAACAAAACAATAATTTCTATTTCATAAGTCCTCAGAGTGAAAACAACTGAGAATGTAGCCTTTTTCTGGCTGTTGTGTGTTCCAATCCCTGCTGGCCAATTAAGTTCTTTCAAAGCCCCAGCAAGGGCTTGAAGGTTAATTAAAATGTGTGATTTAGGGAAAAAGAGAAAAACCAAACTGAGGATGCTGTAAAGGCACAGAGTCCATCAGCTGCTTTGGAAGCGACGTTTAATTAACTAGCAGTGAGGCAGAGCGCCCGCACCGTCCATCTCTGCACAGACACCGCGGCTGCAGGGGCCAAGGTCTCAGTAGGGGATGTTTGCAAAGACAGCGAACGGAACATCTCTCCATTCCCCACTCCCACTCTGCCCCCTCCTCTTATAGACAGGGATCCTGCTTTTTTATTGTCTTTATTATCAAAACTGGAAAGAGCACCGCTGGAAAGGGGTGGCCAGCCTCGGAGGCGCCCCCAGTGACCTCCGCCTCCAGTACGCACGCCCATGTGAGACCCCCTCCCACGTTTTACCAGGGTTGGTCTGGGTGATCAGTAACATAACCACAGTAATACTGTGTCATTTCCAAAAGTAGGCTATAAAAAAGGAAAGCTTCCATCGCAGGTTTTCTCTGATGAGTTCCTTCGGGGGAACCACGGAGCGGCAGCCCTATGGAGAGGCCTTCCAGCGAGGAAGTGGAGTCACAGGAGCGAGCGCGGGAGCGGTCCCCTCAGCCCGAGTGAAGCCTGAGACCGCAGCCTTGATGGACGGCTTGGCTGTGACTTCTACAGCCACCGAGGCAAGCTGCTCCCAGATTCCTAGCCCAGAGACACTGCGACATACTCCAGCCCACCAGACTCCTCTTTCCATGGGATTTTCCAGGCAAGAACTCTAGAGTGGGGTGCATTTCCTGCTCCAGGGGATGTTCCTGACCCAGGGATCAAACCCACATCTCTCTTGTCTCCTGCTTTGGCAGACGGGTTCTTTACCACCAGTGCCGTCTGGGAAGCCCCAGAGAGAACTTATCTCAAAGCAGTAAAGGCCACAGTTAGCATCGCGGTAAAAACTGAAAGCTTTTCCAGTAAGTTCGGCAGCAAGCTAAGGACGTGTATTCTCACTACTTCTATTCAACACACTACAGGGCGTCCTAGCCACAACAGTCAGTAAAGAAAAGAAATCGAGGGGGTTCAAACTGGAAAAGAAAAAGTAAAGTTACTTCTGTTTACAGATGACGTGATCCTGTATACAGATAACTTTAGACTACACACACACACACACACACACACACACACACACACACAAATGTATTAGAACTAATAAATGAATTCAGTAGAATTTTAAGATAGAAAATTAACATAACAGCTGCATTTCTACGACTTTCAAGCACGACAGATGAGTGGCAGTGGGTTGCTTTGATTAGTGGACGATGTCACTGGAGTGAACCTCAGATAAAGAAAGGCTGCCTCCCGCCTATGGTATTTTATAACTGGTATTAGGTGCAGGTCTTATTTTTGGGGGAGAGGTGCAGGTGTTTTAAATAAAGCACTGGTGATAGAAAGAGCATGGATGTTAGAGTCAGGCAGACCTGAGGTTAAGGTCTCTTCCCAGCACTCCAAGTTTCTGACTGTGAGAAAGCTATTTTGCCTCCTTTGCTTCTCATCTGTAAAATGAGACTATTAATATTTACTCACAGACTTGTCAAAACGAGATACGATATGGTGTATATGAATATAGAATGCTTAAAATTTAGTAGAGTACCATAAAATTTTGCTGTGAATGGTGGCAATAGGAGACTAAATAGGAACAGTAAAATCAAAAGTATTTATCAAGCACTCACACCTTATGTAAGAACTCTTCCCTCTGAATGCCCAGACTTTGGAGACACTACTCCTTTCTCAAATTTCTCAGAAGCTCTAAACAGAAGAGAGGGTGTGAGTATGTCAGTGTAGAAAGGGTAATACAGGTAGCAAATACATCCACTCCCCCATGGTGCTCCTGAACTTGGCCAAAGCCACGGCAGCTTCCACGGTTTGTGACTGAGAAGCAAGATGGTAGAGGTGAAAACGCACGTTTTGGCACCAGATGCCTCTGGGTTCTAATGCATTCCCTGCAGCTTACCAGTGGGGTCAGGTGGGTAAGTCCTCTGAGCCCTGGATCACTCATCTATAGAAAGGGGATGATGTCTAGCTCATTCACTTATTGGAAGTGAGATAATACGCACAGGCCTCCAAACACAGTTCCAGGGATCTGGAGCATGTTCACCAAGTGCTCAAGTCCCTTCTTTCCAGTCCCTCATCTGAATCATTCAGGGCAGCTCTAAGTCCTAGGGGTTTAAAGAGAACTCCGGGGTCTATTGCACAAGTCAGGAAAAGTGAGAGGTACATTAGAACTCTTATGGATGCGCAGCCACTTTTCAAGAAAGAGGAAACATATGTATGCCCTAATCTTCATGTTAGTTTTGCTCCACCTCCAGATAATACTTAAAATACGCATGATTCAAATAACTTTACAAAATTATTCAAACCACAGACGAAGCATATATGAATATTTAACTGTTACTGATAGACCAAGGACTAGCTCCATGAAAAAGATTTCCAGATGAAAGGAGACTCAGAGCCCATGCAGGCTGAGTGCACACTCCACGAGGAAGTCCCGCCAGAGGTTATTGGGGGTGCCTCTGAGACAGAACAGCGCTGGAACACCTGGATTCAGATCCCAGCTCTGCCGCGCATCAGCTGTGTGGCCGTGGGCGACACTCTCTGAGCCTCAGTCTCCTGACCTCTAAAATGGGAGCAACTGTAATACTTGACCTTTAGGGTTATTGTGCAAATTAATTATATCTATAATATATACACATATCAACAGGGGGCTGCCCTGCTGACTCAGATGGTAAAGAATCTTCCTGTAATACAGGAGACTCGAGTTTGATCCCTGAGTAGGGAAGATCCCCTGGAAAAGGGAATGGCCACCCACTCCAGTATTCTTGCCTAAAGAATTCCATGGACAGAGGAGCCTGGTGGGCTGTAGTCCCACAACTAAGTGACTAACACTTCCACACCAACAGTGCCGATTTATACTAATGCCTGG
This sequence comes from Muntiacus reevesi, assembly GCF_963930625.1. Lineage (NCBI taxonomy): Eukaryota > Metazoa > Chordata > Mammalia > Artiodactyla > Cervidae > Muntiacus > Muntiacus reevesi. Next base: position 1,003,379 of record NC_089269.1, read on the forward strand.
TATTGACTAAATGTAAGTGGTCACTGCCATTTTCAAGTAGCTATTGAGCTCTAGCTTGAACTTCAGGAAAACTCAGGAAACAGCCCCTGATAAGGCAGACCTTCCACTGTTTGATAGCACTGGTTCCGTGTTCTGGGACAGAAGAAAGCAAGGCTCCCCTGTCCAGACAGGCCAGCCTCCGGATCCTCAGGGCAGCGAGGGCCATGTTCTGCACCGTGTCCCCACTCATGAAGGGTCTCCAGGCCGTCCAGTCCCTGGGCGACCTCCTCTACCTGCCCCCAGCTCGTCACTGATCTTTCTGGAGTGTGTCATGTAGAATTAACTCAGTACCACAGATACGATTAGCATCAGTAAAATGGGACTGAGATTTCCATGAACAAAGACTAACTCGGTACCTTTACTAAGACAGAATCACATCATGCTAGGGTTTGTGTCTGCTTGTTTTTTTGTAGGATTATCAGACAGAGCTTGTGCTCCGAGCTCAGTTAATTCAGACATGTCCGACTCTTTGTGGCCCATGGACTGCAGCCTACCAGGGTCCTCAGTCCATGGAATTTTTCAGGCAAGGATTCTGGAGTGGGTTTTCATTTCCTTCTCCAGGGGATCTTCCCAACCCAGGGATTGAACCCACGTCTCTTGCTTCTCCTACATTGGCAAGCAGATTCTTTACCACTAGCGCCACCTGGGAAGCCCCAAATCAAGCTTGTTAGTACTGAATATGGGTCTTTATCTCCTGGATTTTACCTTATTAGTGTGATTCCGGTATTCTAGCTATTCTATTCTAGTACTAGCACTTTGAATTCTTCCTGTTTTTCCCACTTTTGTGTCAGCTACAAAGCTACAAACCAATAAGAAGCCTTCATCCAATTCATGTGGAAAAGGGTTTTTTCTTAGACAGCTGCTAGTAAGCAAGGAGTATTCCCTGTCTCAGTGTGTGAAACAGGGTAACGTGGTGGGCATCTTTTGGTTCCAACATGACCATGGATGGCGTGGCCTCAAGGGATGCAAGCTTTGCAAGGCGACAAAAGCTACTGAGCACAGCAAAATCAATCAATAGATCATTACGGAGAGGCCCAGAAGAAGAAAAATCCAGACTAAAATTCACATTGAGCAAGAAATGACCAATATTAGACACTCTGGAGGAAAAAAAAAAATTTTTTTTTTTTTGAGAAAGGTAACTGTATTCCTAAACAGGGTAGGAAAATAAGTTATTCAAAAGAGGAAACATTCAGAGACTTCCCTGGTGGTCCAGTGGCTAAGATTCTGCCCTCCCAACGGAGGAGGGCCTGGTTCTATCCCTGGTCAGGAACTAGATTCCACCTTCTGCAACTAAGAGTTTACATGCTGCAATTAAAAAAAAGATCTTGAATGCTGCAACGAAGATCAAAGATCCCCATGCTGCAACTAAGACCCACCCAGCCAAATAAATAAATACTTAGAAAGAGGAACTATTCAATAAAAACTTCAGTTAGTTCACAATACAAGCAGACTCTCTTTCCTAGAAACTTTGAGGCAAAAGGCTTTCTTGTCTCAGTAAAGACTTTCAGATCACATGATTTACACCTTTCACAAATGCAAATAACAAATAGCTAAGAGATACAAAGGACACAGACTCCATAACCTGAGGAATCTGCTCTAGAACTAGGAGAGTGAATGAAAACCTGTAAAGAGAACATAGCGATGTTAAATAGCAACAAAAGCTATGGGAAAAAATAAAAGGAAAATGGAAAGTAAACCAAAACATTATTGAGAGCCTACTGTATGCTGAGGGCTTTCCACACATGATCTCCTTCATTCCTTCCCAAGACTCTTTAGTGTAAATAATCCATCTTTTTTTTTTTTTTTAATAGATGAGAGAAGTAATTTTCTCAAGACTTACCGTAATAAGAAGCCAAATGTGACTCAAACCAGATTTGCTAAACTATCCTCCCTCAGTGCAACACATTACCTCCTTGGGTTTCAGTCTATTTGGGGAAAGTAGACATATACAAATTGAAGAAAACAAATTATGCCAGTGATCACTGAATTGATCATTGACAATAGATAACTTTTGTAGCACAGATTAGAACTTGTTTTGAAGTTCAAAAGCAAAGAAAACCTAACAAGTCTAGAGCTGTCAGAGAAGGTGGCTTCATAGAAAGGTGGACACTTTAAGGGCGAGTATAGAACTTGAGTGGATGTGGTTAGCTGGTAAGGACCGCAGAAGACATCGCAGGAAGATAAGGAGAGCCTTTTCTTAAGAAAAAGTGTGGACCTGGTGTGGCGCATGATATGGACTGTGAAGGATAGAAGAAAAATGACAGCTGCAAAGTCTAGCGGTGGTCCCACTGACACGGGTCAAAAGAAAGTACAGAGACAAGGTGCTTTTAGATGAAAGAAGATCAATTCTTTTCAGAACTGCTGAATCTAAGATGACTGCAGCACACAAGCTGAAATCTGAGTGGAGGAGACAGACGAAAACCAGTGAGAAAACTGGGCTTGAAATAATACCTGAGGGTACTTTACCATGGAGGCGATAATTGCACTTAAAGATATTATTAATGAAGACCAGAGCATAGTACCAGCAACAAGGGCATCGCTGAAAACCTCAGTTACACACAGAGGATGCAGCGAAAGGTCCCTGGAGTTCAGAACAGTGTAGTCACAAAAGCCAGAGTGGAAGGGTCTCGGGTAGGGGACCCTGAACGACTGGCTTCAATTCCCTGCACGCGGCCTCTGCCGTGGCCTCATTAGAAGCAAACGTACCATTCCTGCCCATGACTTTGGGCTCACCCAAATGACTTGTTCTGAGCAACAGTGGGAGAAAGTGACACGATTCCAGCTCCAAGACTCCAAGAAGCTTCCCATGGTTCCACTTAGCTTCTTGTGTCTCTACCACTCCCGCAAGAAGACCAGGCCCCAGCCTGCTCACTGACCGTGGGAAGAGGGTGGGAGAGATGTGGGAAAGAGCCTCCCTGGCTGAACCTAAGTGTACTGCCAGCAGCCGCAGCCCGAAGCAACAGACACCAGCCAAAGCCGTCCTTTATCAGCCAAATGCCTAACAACCTGCAAACCTGAATGAGCAATAATATCCGATGGTTGTTTTAGATCGATGAATTTGGGGTTGGTTTGTTATGCAGCTATGGCTAAGCATCAGGATTGCTGACCTGAGCAAATACGTCAGAGATGATAAAGAGAAAAGGACTTCTGAGCCTGGACACAGGGCAGCCGATAGAGATTTTCAAGAATAAATGATGATGTCATTTGTAGTATTTCTCTGAATGTGAAACACAACTGCAGTGGGCTGGCAGTGTATGAAGACCAGCTTTGGAGAGGGACAGGGAGCTGAATCTGAACATGCCACCGCATTCTAAACGTACTGCCGGCTGAACACAAGTTGTTGCTGCAGGCTGGACTGCCTGACGACAGAGCTTTCTCAATAAGCTCTCTCGAATAAAAAGTGTACGTTCTCCGGAACCAGTGCTGTAGGTACAGAATTATTTAGACGTGCAGAAATGTTATCATTTAAGAGCATATATGGTCTGAAATGGCTCTAAAGGAATATCCTGTGATGGGCAATGAAAACGTGTGACTCTCAAAAAAAGAAAAAAAAAGATGATGTTTCAGGAAAACCACAAGTGCCAAAACTAGATTTCAAGGAATAAATAACAGTGGGAAGGATCAGGAAATCACTCATAAGTAGAGATCACTTGGCTGAGAAGCTTTAAGGTTAAAATAAAGAGGATAACCATTAGCAAGATACTCAAATATCACATCCCAAAGTGACTTGTGCATATCTGGAAGCACAGGGAAGGAATTCGTGGAGGTCCAGGGGTGGAGGGGTAAGGAGGCTGATGATTGTGGAGGATGAGAGCCTCAGGAAGGAAGGCTCCCCAGAAATCAGAGGGAATGGTGTACAGCACAGAGTATAAAGTGATTCTGCAATCTCCAAGGTGACACGATGAAGGAACTGAAGTCAGGTCCTAAACCAACAGACCACAGATGGGAGGAGTAATTTTTCAGTGAAATTCTTAGATTGTAACTTGATAGCAATGATGAGGGTGTGAAAAAGTATTGCACACTTGTTCGTGAAATTTGCTTTCTTTACATTGAGTAGGATTCTGTAGAGTCAAATATCTAACCAAGAGATATATCCAAAGAGTTCTTCAGTTTCTGAAGAGGAAGAATTTGACACTACATAAAATTCAAGTCCATGGCTTTGAGTGTCTTTAGGTACTTCTAAGTGACCAATCAGGATGTCAAATGGGGAAGTGGAAGTTCACGGGATCACTGCGTGAGGAGGGAAGCATGATGTACTGATGCTCCAAGATGTCACTGGACCATTCTAGGATAATGAGAATTCCTTCGTGTTCCTATGACCCAGGAGGTCATGAGATTTCCTTTCACTGGCCTGACTTCCCAATCTCCAGCCAAATAAATGAACGTATCTGTCTGAAGACCTTTCAAAAAGACATAATAGGGCTACAAAAAAGACCTGAGAGCAACTCATGGATGAGGCTGGTTCTGTTTTTGAACGCTGGTTTGCAGCAGGGTGCCCCGAACAACTGAGGCCAGTGTGTCGGAGCCACCTGAGCAAAATGAAACAGGATCTATTCCTGGCAGGGCAGCTGCTGACTCGCCAGGAGAGGTAGTGAGCACCCCGCAACTGTGCCATCCCGCATGCTGTCCTGCCTCATTTCTGCTCTAGTGGGGAGTCAGGGTGATTTACTCTGCCTGCTCTGACCCCAGTGGAGTGCTATCAAGGCTGCCCTCCATCTCAGGCTACGTCTGGACTGTCAGGGGAACTGTCAGGCCTACATGCTTGGAGTCACTGGCCTCCTGGCTGCAGGCGCATCAGAGAGCAACCAAAGCCTAGCCTATTCCAGGGCGCCCGTCAGTGGGGGGAGCACCGGCGGGAAAGGATTAGTACAAGGGTGGAGGGAAGCATCTCCTGGGCCTTCCAGGGAAGGAAAAACAAGTGACCCTGCTCTCTGAGGACAAGGGACCCCACCATCCGGCCTGCTGCCAGACACTCATTCTGGAGGCACGTCTGGAAATGCTACGTGCAGCAGGGAAGAAGCAGGCAGGGTGGGTCTAGGGACATTAGCCGGGGCATTCCCTCCCCCCTAGGCTCAGATTTTAAGGCGGCTGTTACAGTATGTCAGGAGATCGGGATCAGTGCGATAGACTCTGCCCACCACAAAGTCCCCGGTCAGCGAACAAGCACACCGCTAGCTATTGTTGGTGAAAAATCAGACCCTCCCTACCTGTCTAAGCTGTCCTCTGTACTGCAGGGGATGAGAAGCCCAAACCCCACAGTTCCCGAGGTCCCCGGCCAGGAGACCCAGTTAGGTTTGGCCAGCATGTTGAGATTTTGAGGACGGAAGAGAAGAGCCAGTTGCTCCCCACGTGGCAGCTGCAGACCAGGATGTGGGTATCAGCTGATGACGCACACGGCAAGGACGCTACCCTAGGCTTCCTCGCAACCTCCGGGGAGCCATCCACCGCTCCATGTGAGGCCACGGTGACGGCTTCTCGTGAGCCTGTTCTTCCTGGTTCCTGTGTTAAAATTTTGCTTGCCTTTACTCCCCCAGCCTCCCAAATGAAGGCTCCAGTTATGCCAACTCCAATTCTTCTTATTCAACCTCTTCCTCCTTCAGATACCTGGGGTGTCTTCTGTTTTACCGACAAACCCTGCCTCATACACTCATTAGAATCATATATACTCATTCATGTACTCATTAGAATCTGCAGGCTTATAATTAAAGAAGGCTTGCACATATTTACATCTCTGGCTTTTTTGACCCAAACTAAGCCCCAGCAAGCCACACCCTCATCTGAGTTGTAAAACACAGAATGAGATGGGAAACTGCTAGCTACTTTTGAGCATGTGTGACTTTTATGCTAAGGAGAAAAGAAAACTTGTTTTTAAAACAATAGAACTTTAATAGGTACTCTTATTTAAAAAGGAGTACAGATCAAAGACGATATACAGATGGCAGATCAGCCTATGAAAAGATGCCCGATATCATATGCCATCAGGGAAACCCAAATTAAAACAAGATACTGTCCCACGTATTAGAATGACAAAATTCAGCATCATGACAACACCAAATGCTGGAAGGATCCAAAGCAACAGGAACTCTCATCACCACAGACGGAAATGCAAAATGGTACAGTCGCGTCAGAAGACAGTGGTCATTTCTCACAAAACCAACCATATGCTGCAGCATTCATATTCTTTAGCATTTACTAGAAGGAGTTGAAAATGCATATCCACATTAAAATATGCATACAGATGTTTATAACAGCTTTATTCAAAATTGCCAAAACTTGGAAGCAACCAAGGTGTTGTACAGTAGGTGAAATGATAAACTGTGAGATATCCAGACAATGGAGTGTTATTTGCTATTAAAAAAGAAATGAGCTACAAAGGCATAGAAAGCCATGCAGGAGCCTTACAGGCATATTACCAAGTGAAAGACGCTAGTGTGAAAATGATAATCTGTATGATTCCAACTGCATGGCACTAGGGAAAAAGCAAAACCATCGAGACAGTAGAAAGATCAGTGGGTTGCCAGGGGTTGTGGGGAGGGAGGCATGAATGAGCAAAGCAGAAAAGACTTTCAGGGCAGTGAAAATACTCTGCATGATACTATAATGGTGGGTATATGTCTTCATACACAATTTTTTGAAGTCCATAGAATGTACAGGACCAAGAATGAAACTTAATATAAACTATAGACTTTGGATAATAATGATGCATCAATATAGGTTCATCAATTGTAAAAGTATACCACTCTGGTGGGGCCTGCTGATGATGGAGGGGGGAGCTATGCATGGGTGGGAGTCAAGGTGTCAATGGAAGCCTCAGACCCTTCTATTCGATACTGCTGTGAACCTAGAACCGCTCTTAAAATAAAGAATATTAAACTACGGAGCATGAGACAGCACAGACACAGCATTCATTCTCTCCTTGAAAGCCGCAGTGCGCTACGTCTCCCACTGGCCAACTACTCCTCAGATGTAACCTACTGACTCCTTGCCTTTGGTTTGTAAACACCATTTGCAACCTGGCTCATAAAGTGATTATGAGCTCCACACCAAGCTCTTATCGGAATTTTCTGCAAACTGCAAAATAAGGGCTTAGTTCCCCAGATGACGACAAGATGATGTTGGATTGAACAAGAGGGAAGAGGCTAAAAAATAACTGAATGCTAAGAGAGAAAATGCACGTAGTTTGGCTGAGATGGTTTCCCTGGGAAGAACGGCCACTAGACACTGGAGAAGGTCTCATGGAGGGGCTCCAGCACCAGGAGACCATGAGAGACCCACCGACCTGAAGAAGACGTCGGGACAGAGGCTCTCTGCTCCCAGAGGCGCTCACAGGTCTGCAGGGCTGCACACAAACACTGCGCTGAGACAGCTTCGTCCGCGCCGGCACAGCTTCGTCCGCGCCGGCCGCCAGCACCAAACCGCTGAGACCCGGAGGAGATGGTCAGGAAAAGATGAGATGGGGAGAGAGGAGGGGAGAGGGAAGGGGAAGAAGAGGAAAGGAGAAGGAGGCTAGCTATCTAAGGTAATACTCAGGGGCTGTGAGGAAGAAAAATCCCCAAGAAAACACTGGGCAACAAGAGAGAGAAAATATCTGAATTTCATTCACTGCACTTAGCCAGGACTAACATTCCAACCTGACTTCAGAGACACTTTTCACTGAAAGGATGAGAGCGGTTATTACAGATTTTATTTGCTGTTTGGTTCCACAAAATCTTTTCCTTGATAAGCTTCTCACCTAAAGCCTCATTTAGGAAAACATCACATTGTCATTAAAAAAAAAAATCTTCCAGCTCTATGTCGATATGAAAAATGTACAGCAGAATTCACAGGGCCGTTAAGACACCAACGCCCTGAATTGTGAAAAGACAGTCCCGGCTCTACGGCTCTCTTTGTCAAGCCACCCCCCTGCTGCACACACGTTCACACCCCCTGCTGCACACATGTTCACACCCCTGCTGCACACATGTTCACACCCCCTGCTGCACACACAACGTTCACACCCCCTGCACACACAACACTCACCCCTTGCTGCACACACACGATGTTCAGACCAGGCACACCACAGCCCTTCACCCCCCCACGGCTCTGGGCGTCACACCTTTAAATGTCCACACACAAGCTCCTCACCCTCGGCTACTTCAGTGGCTGACACATGGAGTGGGCTGCTCGGTACGGGGGCGATCTCGGCCTCGGCTGTTGTGTTCGTGGCCTGAGTTGAGAAGCACTGAGACCCCTGTGGGGGATTGTGGTCTGCTCACCTTCTAAGTTTCTTGCTCTTCAGGCGGGAGCATGGACCACAGCCTCAGCATCCCCCGCTGTTTAGTCACTAAGTCACGTCAGGCTCTTTGGGACCCCATGGACTGCAGTGCACCAGGCTCCTCTGTCCATGGGATTCCCAGGCAAGAATACTGCAGTGGGTTGCCATTCCCTTTTCCTGGAGTTCTTCCCAACCCAGGGATCAAATGTGAGTCTCCTGTATTGCAGGCAGATTCTTTACCATCCCTGCTGGCTCAGATGGTAAACACGCCTTATATATTCCAAATGCAGTCATCCAGATGGAACAGGAATCTGCCTGCAATGCAGGAGACCCCAGCTAGATTCTTGGGTTGGGAGGATTCTCTGGAGAAGGGATAGGCTACCCTATCCAGTATTCTTGGGCTTCCCTTGTGGCTCAGCTGGTAAAGAATCTGACTGCAATGTGAGAGACCTGGGTTGAATCCCTGGGTTGGGAAGACCCCCTGAAGAAGGGTACGGCTACCCACTCCAGTATTCTGGTCTGGAGAATTCCATGGACTGTATAGTCTACGCGGTTGCAAAGAGTCAGACATGACTGAGTAACTTTCACTTTCATTTCACCTTCCGATGGAACTCGTTAAGTTTGAAGATCACCTGAGTCTGTCATGCATTATGTCAACAATCACGGGTTCCATTTCCCTGTGTACTTTCCTCCACAGCAGTGATGACAGACAAGATACACTGCCACATGCGGTCGTATTTGCTGCCACAGTTGCGGTCACATGGAACAAGCACAGAATGCGGAGTCAGGATACACAGGGTTGAGGTTTTCACCCGCATCTTAGCTATATGACTAAGTCCAGTTTCACTTTTCAGCCTCAGTTTCCTTTACTATAAAAATAGTAGCTCGTCTATGTATACTACAAATACATAGGATATATACATGAGAATAAATGAATGTAAGGTGTAGGTGTAAACTATTGCATATTATAAATGCTGGATGTTGTCATTCTTGTATCTATTAAACGTAGTATTCCCGCACATAGTTGTTGATTGGGTACTAGGAGCATAGATAATTATAGAGCTTTCAATTTCGAAATAAATTCCCTTTTCATTGCCTCCTCTAGGGCAGAACAATCTTTAACGTTTGGTGAGCAGGGCTGTACTGTAAGATATCAAGTGTAATGTATATAAACACCCCTTTGCTGAAGAATGTGACCCCGTGTGAACTGTTTATGCAGGGGAAAAAGGCTGGTGAGGGCAAATTCAGATTAGAGTGAAGTTAAGAACGTGACTTTGGGGACAGAAGTCCACCTGAGATGATTTGACCTGCTACTCACTCGGTTTTCCTTCTTAAACCTCAGTTTCCCCATCTGTGAAATAAACTACTGCCTGGAACTGCTGTGAGGCTTCCAAGAGAAGATGCACACGATTAGTAGTGTCGTTGATCCACAGTCTACCCTCATTAATCCGTAACCGTTTCCATCATCATCTCAGCTCAGCAGAAGCCTGCCTCATCATCCTGGGAGAGGCAGGAGCTTTGGTGAAGTTTCAAAGCGACCTGGCCATTCATCTCGTGTGGGGGTATGTGTGGAGGCTGTCGGCAGGTTTGTTTAGAAGGGACAGGCTCTCGGCTGGCACTCCGTTTGATAACTTCAAGCCATTTAGTCACATTCTGCTGGACAGACTCATTATTGCTGAAGAGCAAGAGACGCAGTTCACAAGATTGATGGCTCCTTCCAGTACGGGCTCCCGTGGGGCACCCCCCCCCCCCAGCGTCTGGCCTCCCAGGGAGAACCTTTCTGCTTCGTCGACTCGGGCAGATTGAGTCCTGCCTCATGAGTGCCCATCCCTGACGGGCGCTCTATGAGTTTACGACAGCCAGTGTCATTACTCCGGCTGGGTATTCATAAGAAGCCCTATCAGCCCAGCAGATCTCAAATTACTTTCTACAGCTTCTCCTCTTCTGAGAAGCCTTTTCTTGGAATGATGCAATCCCTGGGTGACAGTGGGAACACCGGCGGGGATGGCGCGTGCCAGAGCAGAGACAGTGAGCAGGTGTTTACAGTTGTAACTGGCTGTGCCTTGGACGGCAGAGGCCGGAGGACTGCCTGGATTTATCCGAGACTACGGGGTAGGCTTGGATGCAGAACTTTAGCAGACTACTGAGAAGTGGAAAGTGTCAGGTGGCCAGTCGTGTCCAACTCTTTGGGACCCTCTGTCCATGGGATTCTCCAGGCAAGAATACTGGAGTGGGTTGCCATTTCCTTCTCCGGGGGATCTTTCTAACCCAGGGATTGAACCTGGGTCGTCTGCATTGCAGGAAGGTTCTAAAGTTCTCCTGAAAATGGGTTTCCGGAAAACCTGAAACTCCAGGATAACTATTAGATTATTGAAAAGTCTAGACAATAGATCTCATTCTTGGACCAATAAGATAGGGTAGTGCTTCTCAAAATTTAATGCACGTGGAGTCGCCTGGGGATCCTGATAAAATGCAGGTTCTGACTCAGCAGGTCTGAGGTGGGACCTAACAGTCTTCATGTCCAAGCGGCTCCTGGGTGATGGTGACGTTGTGAATTCTTAGACCACTCCATAGTGGACCTCTAGGAGGCCTGGAAAAGGCTTGGCTTGGCCACCTGGACACATCTCTTCTCAGACACGATTCTTTGAACTTCGCTTTCCTTGTATGCTCGAAGCCTATCCCCCTGCAGATAAAACTCACTGTCCAGGTTACTCATAATTCTGGGTTCCTAACCCCTCATCTTCAATCTCCCTATGCAGCCCCTCCTGCTTACCAACTCTTAGCTTTCCCTGTGTAAGCCAGGGCTCACAGCCTCCAGCAGGGGCACACAGTCATACTCAACAGACGCCACTTTCCTCTCCCCACTCTTCGGACCTTCATTAGTGCCGACTCTAAGTCAGCGCCATCAAAACCCCTGTCCTCCTCAACCTTAGCCATTTCATCCACTTCACCCAATCCAATGTAAATGTGGGTGATGTGGGCCTGGGTGTGCCCAAGGACATGTAGTCACAATCGTTCCCCTTCCAGCTGCAGGCTTCCCAACTGTGGTAGGCAGAAATCTAAGACGGTAGAAATGACTCCTGTCCCTTGGTGTATGTATATCAGTATACCATCTCCCAGTAATTCAAACAAACGCTAATCTAGGTGCTGCTATGAACAGATTTTGCAGATGTATGACTCAATGGACATGAGTTTGAGTAAACGCTGAGAGATGGTGAAGGACAGGGAAGCCTGGTGTGCTGCAGTCCATGGGGTCACAAAGAGCTGGACATGGCTGAATGAGCAAAAAACAAATTAGTTTCCTAACCTGCTGACTTTTAAGACGGGACAGTGATTCTTGGCAGACCAGACCTAATTAGATGAGCTCTTCAAAGACTGGACCCTCCTTGGTGTGAGAGATCAGAACTGGGAGAGTGATCCAATATGGGGAGAGACTCTCCATTGTTGGACAGAGGGTGCCATACGACAGGGGACTCTCGAAGCTGAGAGTGGGTGACAGTCAGCAAGGGAATAAAGATCTCAGCCCTGCAAGGAAGAAAATTTGGCCAACCACCCGAATGCGCTTATCATCAGCTTCTACCCTCAAAGCCTCTAAGTAAGAACCTGGACCAGTCAACACCTTGATTTAGCTTGTGAAACCATTAGCAGAGGAGCCAGTCAATCTATGCCTGGACTTGTGACTCACAGAAATTACAGGTGACAAATAGCATTGTTTGAAGACACCAAATTTGAGGCAGTTTGTTTTGCAACAATAGAAAATGAATACCCTAATATAATCTCTCACGTTACCATAGCAGAAAAACAAATGACCACCAGTCCATTTGGCTGGACTTTCTCTTCTCCCAGGAATCAGAGCACAGTGGGTCAAAGTGTAAGTGAAGTGACAGGCACACAGGATCTAAACGAAATGCTTACTGAAGTTGAGAACTATGATTTCTCTCTGATTTCAGCCCTCAGCATTGTTTTCCTCATTTCCCCCATTCCAGCCATACTGGCCTCTTTGCTTTTCCTCATATACATCACGTGTGCATCTGCCCCAGGACCTTTGCACACGCCGATCCCTCTGCCTACATCACCCTCCTCCAGGTGGCTCTGTGACTCCTCCCTCACAAGCTACAGGTCTCCACTCACATGCCTCCTCATCACTCATGTTTATTATGTGCATGATCCGTCCCCAGTACTATTTAAAATAACCACAGGGCTTCCCCCATGGCTCAGTGGTAAAGAACCTGCTGCCAATGCAGGAGATAGAGGAGATGCAGGTTCAGTTCCTGGGCTGGGAAGATCCCCTGGGGTCACAAAAGAGTGAGTACAATTTAGCTACTAAACAACGACCACCACCTTTCCTCACCAAAACCTACCAACATTCACACACACTCCCTATCCCTACACCCCTGTTTTATCGTTTCTCCCTGCTTTTCTGTCTCTTCCAAGCAGCTATTAACATCTACTTAATTTATTTCTTTATATCTTGCATCCCTTCACTGGACCATACATTCTGGGAAAGCAGAGAATTTGCCTATTTATGCATTCCTCCAGTTCCAGTGCCAAGCAGACAGCTGACATGTAGTAGGCATCAAGAAATACTAGTAAATAAGTGGCTATTGTAAGTTGTGACATAGCAAAATCTTCTATATAAGAAAATAACCACAATTAGCCAGATAAACGCACAAATAGACTACAAGGCATAAAGCAAATCCCTTTATAAATTCCTTCTATAATATTTATAACTTTGAGTTTCTGTACCTAGAATTGCATAGGTGTCTACGAACTGTCACATGTGGGCACACATTCACACGCAGACACATACAAACATGCATACACACAGCTTAGTAAGGGGTACAAACAGTGGGCACCATAGGTGTGCCCTGGGGGGGGAATCAATCCCCTGTGATCCTGAACCGCAGGGCACCACTGCTTGAGCACAGAGCAGAGGCTCCCCTCCTGCAAGGATGGCGGTCCTAGTAACCACGCTCCTTCCAACATCGCCCTGACCCACTCAGCGAACGTGATGGGCTGACCAAATCTCTGTCGTTGAGCAAGAGGACAGAGCAGAAGGCATACTGGGCCTAAGGTGTCCCGACTGCTTCACAATGGCCTTAATTTAGTGCTAATGGCTTAATTTCCAGGTTGCACACCCTCACTCCCTAAATGGCACTTAGCGTAACTGATGCCAGGTCAATCACCGTGCCAGCCGAGGGAAGCGTCCAAGGGCAGGAACCACATGCCGTTCCACCTCCGCTTAAAAACGTCACGGCTCTCGGAAGATACAGTGCTCTCTGAAAATAGTGCTGAGTCTCACCAGACCTTAGAGAAAAAGAAAGCCTGAAGCACAAAGTGGGAAAAGACAAGACTCACCGCTGTCTAAGAATCAAGGTGAACATTAAAGTGTTTACTTTTTTCTTCCTTATATCATTAACTTCCGAAAATAGAATGATGTATATTCCTTTATAACTACTGACAATATAGTGTTATGTAAAAGATGTATTATATGGAAAGCACTCCCAATTTTAATCGGGACTTGTCTTGGTCTATTTGGGCCACAAAAACAGGTAACCACAGACTGGGTGGCTCAAACACAATAGGAATTTGTTTCTCACAGTTCTGCAGGCTACGGATTTCAAGATGAAGGCATAGCAGAATTGGACTTGGTGAGGATCAGCTTCCCAGTTCAAACCCCGCTGTGCCCTCCCTGGGTCCTCACACAATGGCACGGGGGGTTCTGCGGGTTTTCTATTATAAGGACACTAACCCCACTCGTGAGGACTCTGCCCTCTCGATCCAATCACCCTCAAAGGTCTTACCTCCTAATACCATCACACTGGGGGTAGGCTTCAACAGATAAGCGTTGTAGGGACACAGACATCCAGTCTGGGGCAGGACTAGTGAGAACTGGAAGGTTCCAATGATGCAGGTACCATGTTCAGTCTTGTCCGACTCTCTGCGACCCTATGGACTGCAGCCCTCCAGGATTCCCTGTCCACGGGATTCTCTAGGTAAGAATACTGAAGTGGGTTGCCATGACCCTCTCCAGGGGATCTTCCTGACCCAGGGACCGAACCTGTCTCTTAGGTCTCTGGCACGGGCAGGCAGGTTCTTTACCACCAGCCACCTGGGAAGTCCCTCCAAGGATGCATACTGAAATGTTAACAGTAGATACCTCTAAACAGTGAGGTTAGTGTTAAATCTTACTCCTGCCGCCTCTCCTTTTTATTATTTTCTTAATTTTTGACAGTGAACATCAGCTACCTTTCTAATTTAATACCAAGTGGGTTGATTTTCTTAAAATTACTACCATCCTGTTTCTGTAATAACTAAGCATTTATTTGCTTGCCTTGAAAAGTGAAAATTAGTCACACAGTTGTGTCTGACTCTTTGCGATCCCACGAACTACAGCCCACCAGGTTCCTCTGTCCATGGAATTCTCCAGGCAAGAGTACTGGAGTGGGTCGCCATTTCCTTCTCCAGGGGATCTTCCCAACCCAGGGATCGAACCCAGGTCTCCTGCATTGCAGGCAGATTCTTTACCAACTGAGCTACTAGGGAAGCCTTGCTTGCCTTGGGTTCATCTTAAACGGATTCCATCTCAGATTCCTGGCATTATATATACTAAGAAGCGGAAAGGTTTTGTCTTGGAGAGGTAGAGAGAGTGTTTTCTGCAAGGTGTCACCTCTTAGAAGGAATCCTGGCATCTCGCCTTTCCCTACGATTTCCGCTTCGCTAGTGGAAGCAGGGGCACGGGGCGGAGCTGCTCTCCTGGGCTCACACTCATCTGAGTGCAGAGCCGAGTGGCCTGGAAGTCGCCGAGCGCCACCCTCCTTCCCAGGGGAGGAAACACGAGTTCCTGGAAGAGGAAAGGGTTTACTCAGGATCACAACATGTTGGCGACACCATCACACACCTGGGTCTGGAACTCAGGGAGAACCTGTGTTTGCTCCGCTCTCTACTTATTCCCTGGACTCAGATATAGGATCCTTGAGAATTCTCAGCCCAGTGCCTTGCAGAGACCCTAACAAATGAAGGCTGGAAGAATAGAAAAATTAATTTTAAAAATCTGGAACATTAACCATCAATACTTAACATTGAGAAAAAAAAAAAGAGGTTCTGAAAACAAATACCAGTTCCTTTTCTTAACTTGACAGGAGAAAAGAAAAAGCAGAGACAAAACTGCCTTAAAAGTAGAATATCCACCCTGTGGGCCACCCATGGTGGCGGCAGGTGTCCGGATCTGCCCCCAGAGAGAAAGCCAAGATGACTCTGGAGGTGGGACACACCGGGAGGCCTGCACACACCCGTCTTTGGGTTGAAGAGGTCCCAAGAGCTCAGGAGAACATGTAAAAATGTCTATCTCTTCCTGATGGGAAAGAGAAAGCCTCGCCCAGCGGCCGCAAGGGAGTTCCGGTAAGTGATTGATAGCGGAGCCTCCAAAACCCAGTGGGACATCACTCAGCTCAGCAGCACCGACGTGGCCCACACACGACAAGCTTCAGGTGTTGGAGGAGGTCTAAATGCACCCGGGAGGCAGCAAAAGGAACAAAGAGAACATTTAGTCCCCAGAGCAGGGACAGTTTTAGAAGCGAAGAGAACATTTTCGGGATTTAGGACGGCTTACCAGTAACGAGGCACAGGCTTCTCCAATGACAGGCTGCACATAAAGGCAGGCCTTGCGTTTCTCCCGTCACTCTCTGTCGTTTGAACCAGCCAGCTTCTCCTCGGCAGCCTGGCTTACTCTGAGAGGCACAGTCATTTCATATGACTTGGTAAACCGCACCACGGTCAGAACGGCGGCGGCCAGAGTCGATGGAAATTTCTCCATCATCTCCATTTGGAGGGTTTCTAATGCTAATTTTCATATTTTCCCATCTAGAGATGCTTGCTGTCAAGATTCCAGATTGTCTCTTTCTAAAAAAATGTCCGTATTTATGCGTTGTGGCTGTGCGGGTCTTCCTGCGGTGCAGGCTTTCTCCAGCTGCGGAGGGCAGGGGCGACTCTCCAGCCGCGGGGCTCGGGCTTCTCCCGCTGCGGAGCACCGGCTCCAGGGCGCTTAGATGCTCCGCGGCGCACCGGATCCTCCCAGACCAGGGACTGAGCCTGTGTCTCCCCATCGGCAGGCAGAGTATCTCCCACTGAGCCACCAGAGAAGTCCTCCACACTGTCTTTTCAACCTGCATCTCTGGCTCAGGTGAGGCGTAACGCTAACATGATAACCGTGGTATGCCAGGCGTCCCTTCTTAGAACGTTTTCTCACCCAGTTCTGAGATTAGGGATTCAAACTGTCTTGATGGGGTGAGAAAACAACAGGCCAGTGAAGACAAGAACGTGGCATTGCTGGCCTGTGTATTGTGGGGGCCGTGGGCAAAGACAGGCACGCAGCTCTCAGGGAGCTTCAACTAACTCAGATGCTCCCCTTGTTAGAAGATAATCTCCACTTGTTTTCATTTACTAAAACCATTAACTATCAACTCGAGTTACGTGGTAAAAACATGGTTTTCCAGAAGGAGTTGTCCAGCTTGAAAGGAAATTTACCACAGGTTCTCAGTTTTAGAAAACAGGCTTCCATACAGAAGTTCCTTAATATGCATTCATTTATGTATCACTAAAAAATCTGTGGAAGGCAGAATAATGACCTCCTTAAAGATGCCTATGTTCTAATCCCTGGGGCTTGTAAAAATGTCACCTTACATAGCAAAAAGGACTCTGCAGGTGTGATTAAGTTAAGGATCCTGTGATGGGGAAATTACTCTGTTTTCTCATAGTACAATGTGATCACAAGGCAGAAAGGTCAGAGTAGAAGGAAGCTGGAAGACGCCCCACTGCTGGCTTTGAGGAGGAGGAAGGGCCACAGGCCAAGGAAGGCAGAGAGCCCTCCCGAAACCAGAGAAGGCAAGGAAACAAATGCTTCCTGAAAGCCCGCAGAGGGCACACAGCTGTGCTGACACCTTAGTTTGAGCCCAGTAAGACCCAGTTCACACTCTGACCTCCAGAATTATAAAACACTAAATTCTGTGCTATTTTCAGCCACTTGGTTTGTGGTAACGTGTTAGTTACAGCACTAATAAGAAGCTACTAGATAACCCAAGTGAAAAGGCACTTTTGAGAATTACCCAAATTATCCCTCACCCCTTTCTAGAAAGAGATGATCAATAGGCAGGAAAACAACTCCAGAGACTTCCAATGCAGATTCTTCCACCAGCCTGTCTCAGCAAAACTGCGCCACGGTGACCCACTAACATGAGCGCACAGAAGCGCGGCCGCCCTCGTGGCTAGTATGCATCTCACAAAGTCGTCTGCAGTCAGAATGGTCACTTCTGAATAACAGAGCTTGTTGCTCTGCAAATCAGCTCTCTGGCCTTCTTTTTACTCCAGATTATAACAAACTCAAATACCTCAGTAGCGCATGAAACAAAGGCACAAAGACATTGCCTAATGTGTAATTTGGGAGGGAATTTAATGATACATCTGTCTGTTTTGACAAAGCACAGTCTTGAAGTATCTACTTAAAATAAAATCAGCAGATTGGCAGCGATTAAAAATGAAAGGCTATAAAAAGTTTAGGGAGAAAAAGCATTAAAGTCTAATAGCTTTTGGTTTATGTGCCAGTACTATAGTAAATATTTCCAGCACCAAATTTCTCTCCTGAAATCTCAAGTGTTAGCTACTGCAAAAAATACCACCATTAAACACACACCAAGAAAAAAAACAACACAAAATCCATCCTTTATAAAGATTAGGCAGTGAATCTACCTGGGATACAGTAAGACTCAGTATGCACAATGTTTTAAGATATTTTATTGAACATTGCTGAACTCCATCTTTCAAACCAGAAAAGTAGGGACAATATCCTGTTATTTTGTGTAAATGTTCCCGTGCAATCTTTCTGACACTAACTGAGCAATCTATTAAGGAATTGGAAGCGTGTGAATTTAGGATATTCTAAATGATCATTTGGAACTATAATAACCATATAATACCCTGATATCTGCTCTCAAAAACTCTAATACAGTTTATAACTTAAAGCAATAACGTAATGACAGCCAGAGACATCTATTACCCAAATGAAGCTTTTAAATAAAGTTAGTCATAAAATCGCAGGAATTACCAGTGATAGAATGACACCTATGAGAACACCAAGGATAAAATCTACTTCATATGAAACAGTCCTGGACACAGAGGCCACCCAGAACCACACCCCAACACAGACCCCAGTTCTCTTGGGCTCCGGTCATACTTAATGTCTCCTTAGGGCAACTGCTTCCTCTACTTACCTTATTAAATCGTTGGAGATTTGTGAAAATCTAGTCCTAATCTAACAGATCTCTTATCTAGTATAGATTCTCTTAACACAAACTTCTTATTTCATGGAGAATCCTTACATGCGATAACTCTTCCAAGAACTACAATGAAGATTTCAAATAATTCTACAGCTTTTGAAAAATGAGTTAATGGTGTAAATGACTAAGGATGATTTATGGTACAGCATAGGACTATACAAGTGTGGACCTTTGCTAATTTTATTATTGCAACTACTTCCTTAGTATAAACCTGGCCAAAGCTTCTCTAAGAAGAAAGAAAACGTGGGAAAGAATATAATCAAGGAAGTTATGCTTATTAATTTATTTAATAAAGATTAAATTTTCTACCTACTATGGTATGTCTTGTACTAGGTGTTGAAAATACAAGGGGAGATGAGATGGACGTGGCTGTGGTCTTTCCCCTCAGGGTCTAAGATGACTGCTAAAGCTACAGCGATCACAGATGCATTTTAGGTATTTGGATGTAGGAAGGGATAAAGAAGATAGTGTCTTTTCCATTTAAGGGAGGAATTTTTCACACTGTCACTTAAATCTCATTAACAGATACTTAGCCCCATGTTCACAGTAAGCCGTGAGGGAGCTGAGGAAAACAGATTCTTAGGTGTCTGATCTGTGCCCAGCTTAAAATCAGTGTCCTCATTTCTAAGGAAAGAGAAACGGATCTTCAAAGTTAACTAGCCTATTCTGACACAGTATCTATTTCTTTTATATCCAACAACATGCAGTCTGACTTAAAACATAGGAAATTCTTCATTCAATTTGAATAATAATCACTTGTGGCAATATAAGAAACAGCTCTTTGTACTCTCTAAAGTGCCACATACATGTAAAATACTAACACTGAAGATAAAAATCAACTAGCTGTTAATTCAGGAAATTGGTACTTTCAAAACCCAGAGCCTGAGAGGTGTTACAGGACAAGACAAAGATCAATCCCATAAAATACTGAATTCTTTCCCGTTAAATTGAGTTATTTCAGTCCATATATTTAATTGCTAATTTTTATAGTTATTTCTATTCATACATTTTGTTTTCAACATATTTAAATATCATTCTTGTATAAAACATCTGTTCTTGGCTTTTTTTCCAGAATGCACTGCATGCTCCTAATTTATTGAAATGATTCAGAACTAAATTGACTCATTAACGTATGTCTATTAAATGCCTACTGTGTAGCAGGCACTGTTCTAGGTTCCAGATGATAGAACATACAGTTAAAAAAACATGCTTTAAGAGAGCTTATATTTTAGCAGAAGACAGAAAACAGCCAAGAAAATCTGTTTAGCTTTGCAATTTCTGTGAGTGATACAAAATCAAAGAAACAGCGGCGTTTCAGGCCCTTTACCCTTATAATGATAAAGCGAGCATGTGCCACGTGCTGCGTCACTTCCGTTGCGTCCGACTCTTTGTGACCCTGCCCGTCTCCTCTGTCCATGGGATTCTCCCAGCAAAATTCCTAGAGTGGGTTGCCATTTCCTCCTCTAGGGGATCTTCCCCGTCCAGGGATTGGACCCCAGTCTCTTGCATCTCCTGCATTGGCAGGGGGAGTCCTTACTGCTGGCGCCATCTGGGAAGCCCTTAAACAAACACAATCTGGTTGTAAAATAAAGATGGGGTGGGGCGGGTGTGGAGGGAGGCAGAGTGCAGGGGAGAGAGGTTGAGAGATTGGTTCATCTGCAGGGCCGGAGGAACCAACTGACGCTGAAAGTGAGTTTCTAGTGAGGGCGGTTCAGTGGTAAAGAATCTGCCTGCTAATGCAGGAGCTGTGGGCTCAATCTGTAGGGAATGGCAACCCACTCCAGTCTTCTTGCTTGGAATATTGCATGACCAAAGGAGCCTGGCGGGATACAGCCCATGGAGTTGCAAAGAGTCTGAGTGCGCTGAGTGCGCGCGCGCGCACACACACACACACACACACACACACACACACACACACACACACAGAACAGCGCGAAAGGAAAAAGTTGGTAATTGCTAATGAAAGAAATAAATCCCCCTACCTTCAAACGTGCCCCATAGAGCTAACAGAAAGTGGTGACGGACACAGTTTCTTGGGCTCCTTTTACACAACAGCAGACAGGCTGATTAATGCAACAAAACTGCCCCAAACTGGATGGAACCGATGTGGCCGATCAGTCTGCGCAGAACAAACTCGCTTGTGCAACCGCTGAGGTCTTGCCATCAGGGTCCCAATCTCCCGCACCTGCTCCACGCCAGCCCGCCTGGGACCCGCCCGCGGGACCCACAAGGAGCTGGGAAGCCTGCCTGCACCTGCGCCTAACGGTGTAGCAAGTCGGGAACTTGGAAATCCACATCCCGTTCCGTTCCTCCTCCTCGCCTGGAGAGCCCTCGCCCTTACACACCCGTCTCGCCTCGCCACGGGGCGGCAGAGCTGACCTCGCCTGCTGCCGCTTGCGTGACCCACCTGCAGCAAAGCGTCTTCTTTCCTCCGAAGTCAGCAGCGTGGTGTGCGGCTTCCAAGCCGGGTGTGCCCCGGGCAAGGGGCGCTTTGCTGCAGCAGCAGCCTCGCCGCTCACCCGTGGCGACAGTGCGGAGTGCTCTATGATGTGAGTCCAACCGGGGCTGCGGTCGGTTCCAGACCCCCGAGCCTCCTGGTGAGGTCTGAAACGGACCCTCTTGCAGAGGAGACCTCTGCCCGCTGGCCAGCCTCTAAACGTTTACACAGAGGCCGTACCTGGTTCAGACACACTAGCACCCAGATGCCCGCACGCCACTTGATTTCTCAGGGCTGCGTCCTGGAAGACGCCCGGCTGTGGGGAAGGTGGGCAGAAGGTACCCTGCGGGGATCGGCAGGACCCGGGGTGGAGTCTCCGGCCGCCTGACCCAGCCTGTGGGTCGGCCGGCAACCACGTCCGCCCCCGGGACCTCGTCTAACGGATGGGGATGGTCGGGAAGGCAGCGGCTTCTCTCGCCCTGCGGTGTCTTAACAGACCGGAAAGCTCGTGGCCCAGATGAGCAGAGGAAGGCGCCTCGGCGAAAAGGAGGTGACTGTCTCCCTCCATTCATTCATCGGCTGCGGGGACTCGGCGGGCAAAACAGACGCAGCCCTGCCTCGAGTGGTGTCCAGTCTAGGACAGACGGTGAAGAGGAACAAAAGGAAGCTATGTCCGTTCCTGTGTTGGATGTAGCGCTCTGAAGTGAGGGCTGCGGTGGAAAATTACCCCGTGTGGTCCTCTGATAAACTGCGTCGGGGCGTGGGGACTCCGGTCAGCGGGAACTGAGAAAGTGACGTCTGAGCAGGACAGAAGGGGTGAGCGGAGGTCAGCTGCGGAGTGTGGGCTGCATCCCAGGGAAGTATGAAACATTAGGGGTTACCGGTGAGAAAAATAGATCTCGGAGACTAAAAATCACTCAAAAACTCCCAGTGTCCATGTGCGTGCAGATGACTCATCTGAATTTAGATATATAGTAAAACATCTTCCATTAATAGAATACAGTATATCCCTAACACTGCTTTGCTGGAGCTACCTGGTACTGGCCCCCTAGAGCCTGTTCTAGGCATCTCTTCCTGAGTCTGCATTTGGTGATCTCAAATTGGCAGCGGTCAGAGTCTTTAAATCACGGAAATTGGCAAAGGGGACACAGCAGGGCTTTTTTTTTTTTTCCTTCCAGAAAACTTGTTGTTACCAGTACATCATTGTCCTTATGTCAACTAATGACAGGATGACTAGGCAAGAAACACCCAGAGAAAGGCAATAAAAACCAGTAATTTAAGTCATTCTAATAAAATCTGATACAATATTTTAATATTTCCCTGATGGTTTAATGTCTTCATAGAGAAAGTATCAAAGTTTATTTTGGGAACAAAATGGAATAATCATATATTTGCTGTATCTGTAGTAAGTTGCTTAATTACAATGGTTCAAGAATTTACCTAGGTGCAATAACATCACTTCTAAAGAATGTTGGTAATTTTCTGAAAACTGCAACACATTTCATTGATCCTTATTACTGTTTATTCAACTTTAAACATTCAAAAACCTATTTTCTGATTACTAATTATTGTGCCAAGCTCGGCAGGGGAAATGCCAAAGGAAAATAACAATCCTAGGACTCAAAAAGCTTTCAGTGTAGAAGAAATGAGGAGAAATATTAAAGATTCAAAGGCTACAAATGTTAATGACCAATAAGATGAAGACAGATACACATAGGTAAAAATGATGAGGGAGGGAAGACATCACTGAGAACTTGAATTGATCTGGGCTACCAAAGATGTGCAAGACATAATAATCTAACATATTGCCGGTTGGAATGTAACAGAGTCTAGTCAGTCTGAAAAGGAGCATGGACGTTTCTTAGAAAACTAAGCAGGTACTTACCATAAAACCTAGCCATTGTACTTCTGAGCATTTATCTCAGAAAAATTAAAATTTGTGTTCACCCAAAAAGCCTTATACATATGTTCATAGTAGCTTTATTCATAATAACCCAAAACTGGAAAAGAAAAATGAGTTTGTCTAACCATTTATCCTTCAATGGAATGAATGACCCCAAGTGTAGTACATTTACACCATGAAATACAACTTGGAGAAATCTCAAGGGAATTACGCTGAGTTTAAAAGCCAATCTCAAAAGGTTACATACTGTATGATACAATTCCATTTATATAGCACTCTTGAAATGACAAAAGTATAGAGATGGAGAACAGGTTAGTGGTTATGAGGGTTTAGGGAGGAGAAAGAGGGAGGGAGTTGGCTATGGCTACACGAAGACATTAGAGAGATCCCGTGGAGAAGGCAATGGCACCCCACTCCAGTGCTCTTGCCTGGAAAATCCCATGGGCGGAGGAGCCTGGTGGGCTGCAGTCCTTGGGGTCGCAAAGAGTCAGACACGACTGAGCGACTTCACTTTCACTTTTCACTTTCATGCATTGGAGAAGGAAATGGCAACCCACTCCAGTGTTCTTGCCTGGAGAACCCCAGGGACGGGGGAGCCTGGTGGGCTGCCGTCTGTGGGGTCGCACAGAGTTGGACACGACTGAAGGGACTTAGCAGCAGCAGCAGTGAGATCCTTATGTGGAATTGTTTTGTATCTTCACTATAGTGGTGGTCATACAGATCTACACACGTAGTAAAATTGCGTAGAACTAAATGCACACACACACATGTCCGTAGGCATCAGAATGAGTGCATGTAAGACTAATGAAATATGAATAAAGTCCATTAATGGTACCAAAGTCAATTTCTTATTTGTGACATTTTACTATAGTTTTTTATTTTTATTTTTTCAAGATTTTATCACTAGGGGAATAGGTGAAAAATACACAGGGAACCCTCTATGTGGTTTCTTCCAACCACATGTGAATCTATAATTACCTCAAAATTAAATGTTTACTTTAAAATTATAACACAATAGTGAACAGAAATGAGAAAATAATCTCCGTAATGCCATCACACCTTTATTATAATAATGGCCATTTATTTTATTCTTGTGGGTAGTAGTTAGATAAACACACAGGAGGGGATTTATTAGAATACCTCAAATAATAATGTGTGACTCTAATAAGACAGAAATCAGTCTTACTTATCCTCTCTGACTATTAAATGTGAGAAGAAAACAGTAGAGAACTGCATTACAGAGACTCAGACTCTCTTTCTTATTCATCCTATTCCGCCTTTGGTAAGTATGTCATCCAAAGATCTCTACATCATCCTTGGCCCTCCTGAGAGGACTAATGTGAAAAAGTCACAGCTGCAACATCAGATTACAATTTAGGGAAACATTGCTATAAAAACTGAGTATTTCTTTCTGTACCTTTCTCTTAGTTTTTCAAGAGACAGTGACAGTAAGTTAATGGTAGAGTAGACATCAGAGTCTTGGCCTGCTGTTGTGTTGGAAGGTGAAACTTTAGGCTTACAGCGGCGGTGAGGTGTAATTTTCACGTGATAAAGCACAGACCGAGGTGTGAACCTGTCTGTGTAGTTAGAATCAGAATCACGGAGTTTGGATCTTGACACCCACTACCCCCAGCACCACTGCATGCGTGTGCTGTCATTTCAGTCGTGTCTGACTCTTTGCCACCCTGTGGACTGTAGCCCGCCAGGCTCCTCTGTCCATGGGAATCTCCAGGCAAGAACACTGGAGTGGGTTGCCATGCCCTCCTCCAGGGGATCTTCCCAACCCAGGGGTTGAACACATGTCTCCTGCAGCTCCTGCATTGGAGGCAGTCTTTGCCACTGAGCCACCGGGGAAGCCCCCAGCACCACCACACATACACTCACAATGTGTACATGTTTCACGTTCATCTCATAAACGACTATAGAAAATTATGTAGGACTAGCTGATGAAACTAAGCCATAAATTCGACATTTGAATGCTCTCTTCTGAGTGGCCCCAGGTAACATCCAAAAGGCACAATTTAATTTTAGACCCAGAGTGAAAGGTTTATGACCATGTTATTCAAACAAACACATGTTGCTGTGAAATGCCACTCTGGTCAGACCATCTGTTTATCTGGGCAAATTCATTTAGTACACAGATCTGAAGGATAAATCAGCTGCTTTTTGGCATAAATGGGTCTGCAGAGAAGGCCAAAGTCTGTAAGTCAGTTTCTGCTCAACCATGATCAAGCTCAAAGCCCTCATCAGAGTCTAGTGGAAAAGGGCTGATCTGAAATGGCAGCCTCTGGGCTCTGGTTCCAATGTCTCTCTTTCTAGAAGATGCTTAAGATCTTAGGTCAAAACAGAGTAATTACTCTTAACTGGTCATTGTTATATTGCTCAATAAAAATCTCATTTGGTAAATGTAATAATTATGTATTTTTTGTTTTGTAAAGTGCGTCTTTTTTAAAATCATAGTTGATTCACAATATTGTATTATTTTCAGGTATAGAGCAAAGTTCTTTTTCAGATTCTTTTCTATTATAGCTTATTACAAGATATTGAAGTAAAGTCCCGTGTGCTATATAGTAGGTCCTCGTTGGGTGTCTGTTTTATATGCAGCAGTGTGTGGGTTTCCCAGGTGACTCAGTAGGAAAGAATCTGCTTGCCGATGCAGGAGAGCTGGGTTCGATCTCTGGGTCGGGAAGATCCCCTGGAGAAGGGAGTGGCTACCCTCTCCAGTATCCGTGCCTGGAAAGTCCCATGGACAGAAGAGCCTGGCGGGCTGCAGTCCCCGGGGCCCAGAGTCAGACGGGATGAGGGATGAGCGCAGCGCACGAATGTAACAGTGCGCGTGTCTTAGCCCCAAACCCCGACTTACCCATCCGCCTCCTTTTCCCGTTCAGTAACATAGTTTGTTTTCTGTGTCTGTGGGTCTATTTCTGTTTTGTATGTAATTATGTATTTTTAAAACCAAAAATCTGTGAGGAAAACAATTTCAAATATTAGTTTGTCCATGCTTCTTAGTGGAAGGAATACAAATTTGAAATCAAACAGACACCTTTTGAATGTCTGCTCTTTTTCTTGACCAGGTGTAACTTGGGCAAGTTACTTCTACTCTATGAATCTGTTTCCTAATTTGTAAAACAAGGATAAGAAAA
Source organism: Muntiacus reevesi (assembly GCF_963930625.1). NCBI lineage: Eukaryota > Metazoa > Chordata > Mammalia > Artiodactyla > Cervidae > Muntiacus > Muntiacus reevesi. The sequence continues at coordinate 1,029,486 of NC_089269.1, forward strand.
CCTACCCCTCACATTTCATGACAATTGACTCAATAATTGGCACACAATAGGAGCTGGATAAATTCTCTCAAGTCTTTTATTGAGTTTTTAAGTAACACATTTCTTTGCATTGTTATGAGAACCAACCAAATAATTAAGTGCGGCTCACTGAATGCTTGTTCTAGTCCTTTACTGAGATTTTTCCATAACAGAGTTACCATCAATTCAAGGCAGTGTGTGTAAGTGGTGAAGAGTGCAGACCCTGAAGCCAGACTGCCAAGCTATGAAGACCAAGTGTAGCATTTTCTGCTTAGAAATGCTTGGACAAGTTATTTCATCTCTGTTCCCCGGTGTCCTTATCTGTAAAGTGTGGATGATGACAGGATCCTCACAAGGACTCAGCGAGTTAACATAAAGCGTGTTGAGCAATTTCTGGGACATGGCACGTGCTAGATGAGGGTTAACTCTATTATAAAGGGTTAACCTTTATAATAATAAAGGTATTATTGTCACCAAGTGGTGTTTAAAAACTTATATTTCATGGCTTGCATCTATTACATCCAAAGATCTTTTTTTCTCTCGATCACTTAGTAAAACAATTTCTCTTCCATTGTTTTATACTAAAAATAGGTAAATCTGGTTCTCTTCCTTCCTGCCTCGTCGTCTTCCCAGATGACACTATGCTTCAAATGAGGGATCAGCGACCTTTATAACTCTCTCCCAGGAGGTGGAGTCAGCTCTACGTTTCTTTTGAATGTCTGAAAAAAAGTTTTTTTGGTTTTTTCTTGTGGTAAATCTGCCCTCAGGCTTGACATTCTCTGGGGTTTCTTTCTGCATTAAAATTCTGTGAAGAAATCCTTTTCCACTCATGGAGATGATTAGAGAAAAAGAAAGAAGTTTATCTAAATCTCTGTGGGAAAGAACTGAATAATAAAAATGGAACTAAGACATCCTTACTCTCTCCTCTTCTTCAATGATGAGTCCATTAATACATTTCAAGGCCATTCGATCACAATAGCTCTATAAAAACTTACTTTTTGCTCTTCATCTTTATAAAACACCATATTTAATTGTATTGAATACAGTTTTCTACAACCCTGAATAATAGCAGCGGTCTCCTTTGCAAAGACGAAGGCGCCACCGCTGTTCTCAAGGACAGGGCGAGGCTTTTGGGTGGATGCACGCTGGAGTGATGCCAGTCTTCCCGAACACTCTCAGCGCTTCTCCTCTTTGACCGGGATGAGACGGCACCCCGCTTGGGAACATGGGTTCCCCAGCGCCATGGGCGAAGTGCCGCTGCCGGGCTGCACGCTGACGCCGACGCCGGGGCGACAGCTCTGAGCTCTGTGGACCAGCTGAAGGCGGCAAGTCACCTCACCACAGAGGGTAGGAGTGCCAGTTCATCTCCTTATCTGGCTCTCCAAAATAAAGGGTCCTTAAAGAACATCCTGAGTCCTTTCTCTTTCTTCCCTCAGAAAATCCCACGCTCTCCTCCTATTTCAGGTCCCGGGTCACGTCACAGCAGCCTGAGGCACTAGAGGCCTCCCGGGGTCGGGAGAGGCCGCCCCCTTCGGCTAGAGAGCGCTTTCCTGGCGCGCGTCTGATTGACAAGCAGTGCTCCCGCCAGCGTGGCGCCCCCGGAGCTCCTCCCTGCCGCCTGCCGGCCCACACCCCCTCAGAAGCGACTCCTCAGGTAATGGTTGGGGGCAAATAGCTGGCCATCTGAGGTAAACTTTCTGTCAGGTAATTGTTGGGGGCAAATAGCTGGCCATCTGAGGTAAACTTTCTGTCAGGTAATTGTTGGGGGCAAATAGCTGGCCATCTGAGGTAAACTTTCTGTCAGGTAATTGTTGGGGGCAAATAGCTGGCCATCTGAGGTAAACTTTCTGTCAGGTAATTGTTGGGGGCAAATAGCTGGCCATCTGAGGTAAACTTTCTGTCAGGTAATTGTTGGGGGCAAATACTTGTAATCTGAGGTAAACTTTCTGTCAGGTAATTGTTGGGGGCAAATAGCTGGCCATCTGAGGTAAACTTTCTGTCAGGTAATTGTTGGGGGCAAATAGCTGGCCATCTGAGGTAAACTGTGTCTGTCGTCGGCCTTGGATAACATGAAACCAGCCCCGCAAAATAGGCGAGCACGGCTCTGATTCCCACGCTGCTCATCGGACGTCTCGCTGCTGGAGAGCGCCGTGTCGGTGCCCGGAGGGTCCCCGCGGCCAGCAGAGCTGGCGGGCTGGAGGGTTGAACCCGACTGACCAGCTGAACAGACACACCCCGAGCTCCGCGGGGCGCCCCCGGCGGCGGAGGTGCAGAGCCCGCCCGCGCGGGAGGAGGCGGGCCTGGGACCCCGTCCCCGGCGGGCCGAAGGGGCTCTCGAGCCGGAGGCCGGGCAACGCGCTCCAGAGCGCCCCCGCGCGGCCGGGGCAGCAGCACAGCGCGGAAACACCCCGAGGTGCGGGGACGGCTCGGGTCCTTGCATGTTTTATTCTTCAAAGGAGCATTTTGCTAAATGTAACTAGAGATGACCTAACTGGAAAGACTTCTCCAAGGCAGCTTGGGGGATGTGTCGGTTGTCCCACGCGTCCTCGTTTGAGGGCAGGCGACCACAGCCTTCACCGTGAGGGATGCGCGAGTCCGCTGGCGGCTCAGCGCCGGGAGAGGGGGCTGGCCGAGCTCGGGCCGCGTCCCTGCGGGAGGCCGGGAGGGGCCCGCCGCGCCCGCGGGAGCCGGGAGCCGGGAGGGGCAGGTGGGCTGCAGCCGGAGGAGGGCGCGTCCACAAAAGCACAGGCACCCGTGGGCCGCCGAGCACGCGGCTGGGCTGTCCTGCCTGCCCGAGGTCTGCACCCGACCCCGGGCTCCCTCCTCACACAGAGGACCTGCGGGAAGTCTCTCTAGGAAGTTGCTCAGAGTCTGTTTCGGGGGGAGCTTTTTATTTTAATAGCAGACACCCATGGTTCCGGGAATTCAGAATCGCTGGCAGTCTCCCTGTGTGTGCGCTGAGTGCATGAGCACCTCCTTCAGGCGGCCCCCGGGGCCGATGCTGGCTTTCCGACCGGGGCGGCCCGCGCTGAGCCCGCCTGCACGCGCCCCCTCCGAGGCTCCGGCAGAGCCCCGGACGCGGGCCGCTCGCAGCTCAGGCCCCAGCGTCCCTGCCCGACGGGGCTCGTCTCAGCAACTCAAATGCATGCCCTTGTGATGGCCGAGCTCCGCCCCTGAAGCCTTCCTCTCCAGCGTGAGAAAGTGTGAGTTGCAGACGCAGCTCAGAAGCTGAAAGGGTGCAATTTCCCAAGCAGTGTGAGAGGCAAACCCAGTGACACGCACATCACTGTTGCGAAAGTCCGTCCTCTGGACAAGCAGGGCGACCCAGGCAGCGGCTCAGCTGGATAGAAATGTCTCACTTGAACTCAAGCCTAACTACCTATGTGTTTTCAGTATTGTTTTGTGATTATAAAACGGATACGTATTCACTGAAATGTAGGATATCTGACAAAACCCAAAAACATAACTATAAAAATCTATTTTAACCTCATAAAGCGGTGCTGGTAATGTTTTAATGTATTTATCTCAGTGTTATTTATACAGTACGCACATACACAAGCACATTTTCATGCCTTACCACTTGTGACATAATTGAGATTACAGAATACACTATTTTGAATTATACTGCTTTCAATTTATATATTACTAATATTGTCCCATCATGTAAAATATTCCTTGAAAACATTTCAATGGCTGCATAATGTTCCAAAGAATAAATGTACCATTATATATTAACTTTTCTCTATTAATGAGTTTTTTATTTTTCCAAACATTTTCTCTTTCAAATAATAATTTAATAAACATCTTGATACAAGAATCTTTGTCTGATTGTTCTACTATATCCATAGATTGCTAAATGGAAAATTACTGAGTATATGGACTTTCTTTTTAGAAAGATGTATTAGTTTATATTTCTAGAAGCAGTGTGAGAGAGTATTATTTTATTATCTTGTTTTCAATACTGAATAGTATGACCTAAAAGTTCTTTATTGCTATAAGCAGTGAAAACCAGCCACTTCACTGCTGTTTCAGGCCTCATAGTTTTTACGAGGCTTCATTTTTCTAGGTAAAAAGCATCCTTGTGTGTATAGCACATTGTCCTCACAATGTCTACGGACCGTCCTTGATTTTCACAAATGCAGCTACTGGGTGGGAACTGTGGTATTCTCACTGTGGGGTTTCCGGAAAGGCTCGCCAGCCTGGGTGTGCCTGTGGGATCAACACCCTAGAGCCCTGGCTGCAGGAAATCAGGGGTAGGGGGTGGTGCTGAGAAGGGGGCGCTTCTCAAGGCGGGATCCGGCCCTGAAGGGCAGTCCTGTCGGAGCCGCTGCCGCAGGAGGACTCCGGACACGGAAAGGAGGTGCTGCGTAGTAGAAAAGAATCTTAGGGTACAGAGGTATCGAGACCAGCAGTGAATAGCTCGTCTCACTGAGGATGTTCCTGAGAGGAAAGCCTCAGGAGGATGCTGGAATCACAGAAGTCATTAAACACTCTTATATCCATGGCTGTCAGATGCAACTGCTCACTAGCAATGGAACAGGTCAGACCTGCCCATCTGGTGGGCCGTACTCAGCAGAAAAACATCCAGCTAGGAAGGCAGAGCGTGGTGTCCCAAGTATAAGGGGACAAGCAGACGGCTTGCTGCGGCCCAAGAAGACGGCACTCGGCATTGGAAGTTCCTTGGATGATCGCTGCTGCGTTTCCCTGACCCTGAAGGGGCATGGAGAGCTCAACACACTGTCAGCCGGAACATGAGGCTAGACAAAGGTGTTGCAAAGTGCAAAGACAGACCCCAGCCCTTAAGTGTGGTTTGGGGAAGGACCCGCGAAGGTAAGGTGACCCTGGACGATCTGATGATCAGGACAAGTTAGGTCAGATCTTTAAGCCTAGACATCCAGACAAGAGGCCAGGCTTCTAGAGCTCATGAGTAAGGACGGAGCTGGGCAAGGAGATCCTCAAGAGACCCTGTGCGTTCTTGTGGTGACGCCTAGGACTGAGGCCAGACTTTGCCTCTGGATGGGACTGTGAGGTCTCTGCTACGGGGCCTGGCAGGCTGAGATGGCGCAGAGCCAGGGATGTCATCAGAAAAACCAAGCAGAGAGCCCTTGAGGACACCCCCAAATGAACACTGCATTTTGTTCTCACCATGCATGTTCATGAACAACTGGATGCTTCAAATGATAAACTGCAAGAGATTTATGCATGAAGGGGGGAAAAATGTATCTGTAGAGGCCTGGTGGGGAATGAACAAAACCACAACTGTTAAAGTAGGCTAAATGGAATGAAATAGCAACCAGAATGAAATGTGTTCTGAAACTAGCGAGAGGGGGCTAAAAAGCAGAAGGATTTGTAGGGACGCACTTTTTTAAAGCCAGCTTGTAAATCAAGACCATGAGATTAATGATGACTTTGAAATGGTCAAGATATTGAACTGATTTTCTTAATCGATCTTTAATAAGAGAAATGGAACCAAGCGGCCGTTTCAATTAGGAAGTAATAGAGAGTTTGCAAAAACATCCACAGCTGGTAAGAAAAATCTGGTGACCATATAAATATGCTGCTCAGCAGGTTCTGATGAGATTCATCCTTGAAGTGATGTCTCAAATAATCTTCACAGTGGAGGAAAGGGTAGGCAGAGTGGGAAGGGGTCAGGAGACTGGGGAAAAGATGGAGGGGAAGCAGCCTGTTGGGAGGCTGCCCTGTAAGCAGGCTGGTGGGGATGGGCATTAGAAAAGAGGCCTGTGAGAAATGTCTGTTGGAGGGCAGACATTCGAGCGAGTGAGTCACTACTCCAGGAAATATGCCTTAGGATAAAGTAGTTAGGAATGTAGGTGGTGGTCAACATCACCATGATTTCCCACATGTCTTTATGTGTTGAAGACATAAAGACAGTTTGCCAGATTACTATGAAAGACTGTTTTGAAAGAGCTACCCTAGTTTTGAAGAGGGTAGGTTACATTTTGTTCAATCCAGTAGTTATTTGCCCAAGACGTATTACATGCCTCATCTGTGTTGGCGGGTGTGGAGAAGGCCAAAAAAAAAAAAAAAAAAAGTTACATCAAGTCCCTGCCTTTGTAGAGCTTGTGAACTCCAGGAAATACCCGAACCAAATGGGAAAATAGTGCCCAGTGATGTAAACCGACTTGTCAGCATGGGAGGTGCAGGCTCTGAGGGTCGGGCCCAGGAACAGAGCTGCTCGCGTGGACTGTCCCTGACATGAATTTCCTTCGTGTCAGGGAAGACATGCAGAAGAGGACACCTGAAATGGGCTTTAAAAGGAGGGGAGGGAAGGATCTAGGCAAAGAAGAGGGTGTGGGCTCCCCTTGCAGAGGTTAGAACAGCAGGTCGTGTGTGATGGGAGAACAGTAAAGAAGCTGATGAGAATAGAGAGCTCAGCTGGGAGGTGGGAGGTGCTCAAGTAGACAGGAAGAATGTCAAGTTGCAAAGGGTTAGAGTCCTCAAAAAAAAAAAAGCAGAGGACATGATTTGGTCAAACACAAGGAGCTATTTTGGTGTTCTTGAGTTAAGAAAGTGACGAGAGAAGAGTAAATGTACAGAAAAAGGGCCAAGAAAGAATTAATTCCACCCTGGGAAGGAAGGAGGGTTAGGGAGGAAAGCCGGAGATGGAGGGGTTTTGCAGGTTGAGAAATGGTGAAAAGGGAGTCCCGGTCGGACCACACACAGACACGGTATTATGGAAGTAGATGTAAAGCTCCAGAAAGTCTCTCAGAGACAACTCTCATACCAGTGGGTTACCTAGAGGGAGTGGCAAATGAGATAAGAAAGGTTACCAGCAATCCCACTGCTGGGCATACACACCGAGGAAACCAGATCTGAAAGAGACACGTGCGCCCCAATGTTCATCACAGCACTGTTTATAATAGCCAGGACATGGAAGCAACCTAGATGCCCATCAGCAGACGAATGGATAAGGAAGCTGTGGTACATATACACCATGGAATATTACTCAGCCGTTAAAAAGAATTCATTTGAATCAGTTCTAATGAGATGGGTGAAACTGGAGACCATTATACAGAGTGAAGTAAGCCAGAAAGATAAAGGTCATTACAGCATACTAACACATATATATGGAATTTAGAAAGATGGTAATGATAACCCTATATGCAAAACAGAAAAAGAGACACAGATGTACAGACAGAATTTTGGACTCTGTGGGAGAAGGCGAGGGTGGGATGTTTCGAGACAACAGCATCGAAACATGTATATTATCTAGGGTGAAACAGATCACTAGCCCAGGCTGGATGCATGAGACAAGTGCTCGGGCCTGGTGCACTGGGAAGACCCAGAGGGATCGGGTGGAGAGGGAGGTGGGAGGGGGGATCGGGATGGGGAATACGTGTAAATCCATGGCTGATTCATGTCAATGTATGACAAAAACCACTACAATATTGTAAAGTCATTAGCCTCCAACTAATAAAAATAAATGGAAAAAAAAAAAAGAAAAGTTACCTGGGGCCAGATTACGGAAGGCTGACTATCTAGCCAGAGAGGGCAGACTTCACTCCTGGCAATGAGGGGCTACTGAGCAACTTCCAAAGCAGGGAGTGACAAGGCCAGAGTTATGTAGCATCGTGCAGGGCAGGCTGGAGGAAGGAAAACCTTATCCAGCTAGAAAATAAAAGCTCACTTCACGTTATTATTATTCTGTAACTACCCTTTAGCCAATTTGAAATTAAGATAATAAAGCTATAACTGAAATTATGTTAATAATAAAGTTTACTATATGTTTTTTTAAAAAAGAAAGTAAGAGGTCCAGCCGTGTAGAACACAGGGAAGATTGGAGCAAGGACAGATGTTTAGGAGGGTATGTCTACAATATGAACCTCACTTTTCCTGCCCAGACCCTGATCTAACTAAATGCCTGAACTGTTCTCTGAATTAGACACCCCACACTCCTGCTACAGGGCCTTTGCACCCGCTGCTCCCGCTGCCTGGATAGTTCTTTCCCCAGATGATATCCCCTATCCCTTCCCACTTTCCCCTAAATATCACCTCCTCCGCGAGGCCTCCCCTGGACACTCTACCTAAAGTTATAAACCCTATGCCCCCAACATTTTCTAACTCCTTTTCCTACTTCGCTTTTCACTCATATGCATCACTTTCTAACACACAACTTATTACATTAAACTGCCTCCTCTCACCTTCTCCACCCACGAGGTAGAGATTTTTGTTTGTTTTGTCCATTGCCATAGTCTCAGCATCTACAGAAATGGCTGAGAGCTCCAAGACGGAGAATTGGGTGATGACTCTGGGGAGCTGTACAAAGGGGTCAGGGCCAAGGAAGAAACAAGGAATGCACACCCTCTCCCCAGCAGCCCTGGGCTGACTCTCCTTACCAGCCCTGTCTGAAGCACAAGGCTGGGTTTTATAGAAGGGAATGGAATGTTCCCTTCAATGGAGTGTGCAGAAGGCTGCACACTCCATAGAAGGGAATCATCTTTGAAGCATGATGTACAACTAATCAAGACCCACTAAGTGACCTGCTAAGACTTGCCCAGTAGCTCAGTTGGTAAATATCCGCCTGCAATGCAAGACTCCTGGGTTGGGAAGATGCCCTGGAGCAGGGACAGGCTACCCATTCCAGTATTTCTGACTTCCCTGGTGATTCAGTTGGTAAAGAATCCACCTGCAATGCTGGAGACCTCAGTTTGATCCCTGGGTTGGGAAGACCCCCTGGAGGAGGGCATGGCAACCCACTCCAGTATCCTTGCCTGGAGAACCCCCACGGACAGAGGAGCCTGGGGGCTATAGTTCATGGGGCGGCACAGAGTCGGACACGACTGAGCGACTTTCACACTTCACTTCTCAAGCGACCTGCTATATGAAAAAATCTCAACCTTTCATTTCCAGGATATTCCTGATGAGGTTTTCAAACATGTACTTCCCCTCTTCTGTCTTTAATTCTCCTTGATATTACTGAAAATAAAATCCATTTTAATACTGGTCAGAAATCAGTATTAGTATGTTCTATTCACTTTAAAAGTTTATTTATGAAAAGAGTCTTTTTAGGTTTCTTATGACAAATATTATAATCTACTGTTTTACAATTTAGAAATCTCAAAGAACCTCAGATATGAGGAAACTGAAAATAAGGAATAAACAAAGATATGAGATGAGTGATATAAAGGACAGGAATGTGAACGTGAAAGTGAAAAAAATTGAGGATAAAACAAGAAATGGGTGGAGTCAAGTTTTTGCTAGTGCTGTTATAGAGAAATACTGGTAGGACTAGAGGTGAGTTGAGATCAGGGCAAGAATAAACCAATGGCAGGAACAGAGACAGAGACACAGAGAACAGACGTGTGAATGTGGCGAAGGAGACGAGGTCGGGATGAAGTGGGAGAACCGCAGTGACATGGAGACACCGCTGTGTGTAAAGAGCCGACTCACTGGAAAAGACCCTGACGCCGGGGAAGATTGAGGGCAGGAGACGGGGACGGCACAGGATGAGGTGGTCGGGGGACAACACCGACTCAGGGGACATGAGTGTGAGCAAACTCTGGGAGATAGTGAAGGACAGGGTGACCAGGCGCGCTGCAGTCCATGGGGTCGCAGGGTCGGACATGACTGCGCGACGGAAGAAGAGGAGGAATGGGTAAACCAGACAGCTAGTGGGAGGCTGCCGTAGAACCCTGAGCTGAGCCCAGCGCTCTGATGACCCAGAGGGATGCGATGGGCGTGGGAGGAAGGCTCAAGAGGGCGGACATACATGTGCACACATCGCTGACTCACACTGGGGGACAGAGGAGACTGCATGCCAATCATACTCAAATACTTTTCCAAAATGAACAAGCCGGTGGAGTTGGGGTGGAGGACAGGAGGGGCCTGCTCCTGCTCAGAGATGGACAAGAGAGGAGCTGCAGGGAGGCTTTGCGAAAGTGCTCAGCATCTCCGCATCCATCTGGTAATATGTGGTCCAGATGGTTAAGGACATAGAGTGTGTGTGGAAGGAACTGGGAGGCTGGGCGGACATTAGCAATTAGCAGCGTTGGGGAACGGAGACTGACATGATGGCCTTTCACACGAGTGAAGCAGTAAGAATCCGTCTTTACACACAAGACTAGAGCCAACACCACCCCTTGCCTTTCTTCTAGTCAGCCTTTTCTAAAACCATGTTTCTACCCCAACAGGTGAGTTTGGAAATTCAGAGCTATTCTTATAGCTTCTTCTCTTACCTTTTCTGGTTCAAGGTTACTTCAAAGCCCTGGGGTCTGACAGTGGTGAGGAGGGGTGGTGTCTCTTCAGGCTCACCACCCTGGTGCCCTTCTCAGCGGAGACGAGGACAGTGAAGTCTCACCGCCCGTATTTGCTGGGGAACTGTTCCCTCTGAGGCTCTTCTAAACACACAGAAATACCCGAAACTGTATCCCTTGTGATACCAACCATCCGAGAGCATCTTTTTTTAGTTTGAGAGAAATTGCCTTTCTCTTCAAACTTTATTCTCAGAGCAATGGGTTTAGGCTTCTGGGAAAAAACACAGAGAAGAATAAAACCTCCCCTGACATGAAGAAAGTACTCCCTTGAAAGGGGAAGGAGATGGGGCAGAATATGGAGAGAAAGTGTGATAATTAAACATTATCGTGCCACTTACAAAGCCTCTCCAGTTCAAGAATAAATTAACAGTAACCGATCTAATGAAAGTAATCAGCTTACTTCGGTTTCTCTCTTGGTGTGGTCAGTGGGAAGTCTCTGCCCACATCCCCTTTCAGAAAAGGACTTGCCTCAGCTCTCAGCTCCCGGGGTGATTCTGTTGCAAAGGGCCTCCGCACCCAAGGACATGCCTTTTCTGGGCACCCTGCATCCAGTGATGGAGGGGGCAGGGCCTGGCCAGGAGCCGTTTCAGCTCAACATGGGACATGCGTGCCCCAGACTTGCCCGTGGATGGAGCGATGCTTCACAGATCTCCCTCACAGTTCTAATGTCTTTCTGCCCAATTTTGCTTCAGCCCCTTACCTTCCACAGGTGTTTGTCTCAAAAAAAAAAAAAAAAAAAAAAAGATAGCCTGCACATTCAAATCCATCTCCGCATCTGCTTCCAGAGAAGCCAGCCAACAGCAGTGCCTCCAGGGGTGGTCCCAGAAAGTACATCAGTAACACGGGATTTGGGAGCCACATCCCGAGTCACCGACAGGCAATGAGAACCCAGCTGCTGAGAGAGGGACACGGGCACCCTGTGGCCCAAGGTGACAGTCCCAAGGGACACGCAGGGATTATAAGGACAATGGGATTGTGTGGATTTTGCTAAGAGCCACTGCACACCAGGCCTTCCCTAGTGGCTCAGATGGTAAAGAATCTGTCTACAATGCCGGAGACCTGGGTTCCATCTCTGGGCTGGGAAGATCTCCTGGAAAGGTGAGTGGCAACCCACTCCAGTATTCTTGCCTGGAGAATTCCATGGACAGAGGAGCCTGGCGGGCTACAGTCCATGGGGCTGGGAAGAGCTGTGCATGACTGACAGCTAATACTTTCACTGATACAAAAAGCATAATGAAAAGCTGCAGGCAACTGCTAGGCCACAGAAAAGTCAGACACAAACACCAGAGGATCTCCCTGACAGTTAATAAGTAGGCTGCACATCCTGAGCCGAGGCCAAACTCAGGAGTAACCCTAGTGGTGACCTCCAGAAACAGTCAAACACCTCGCCAGGCAGACCTGCGACTCGTTGGGGGAAAGGAGACGATGCCACTGGGGACGGGGATATCTGGGAAGACTCCCCTGAAGGCGCTGAATCTCCAGAATCCTGGGGTGACCAGCTGTCCTGATTTTCAGTGACTGAGCGGTTCCCTGGGAGCTGGGACTTCAGTCTGTGCCAAAGGTTCGGCAGTCCTGGGCAGACCGGACTCACCTTTGTCCTCTGTGCCGGGCTTAGTCAGCAACGACTCTTTGCAGCTCCCCTGAATTCTCCGCGAGCACTTCCCTCTTGCCTGGAATCAATACAGACACCACTGCCCACCTTCAAGACGGCATATGCCCTACTCAAGATCTACCCACACCTCTCCTCCTGGCTACTAGGCCTCTAAGTAGGATTAAGTCACAGCAAATCACCCTGGGACATGCTGGGCCTGATAGGGAATAAGGGGACTTCACTCCAAAGAAGCTGCAAGGCCTAGCCAACATCCACTGGCAGATGCAAGGCAGTACCAGTTCTGGGTTCCGAGGCTGTGTGACTGAGCAGAGCTGGAACATGTGATCAGATGAGGCAGAGTTTACTGATTTGGGAGCATACTTCAGAGCTACAGGATTTACAACCCGGCAAGAACCCGAGGCGATGATGTCTAGCAGGGTAGGGTACCTAGAAGCATGAAAAAGCCCATCGACTAAGTGAAGCTGGAATGCCAGAATATCCTGGAATATAGAGGAGCAAAGAATTAAGGGCTTAGGGATATGGACATATAAAATACGACATAATTCTGTCTTATGTGAGGCCTGAAAACTAAAAAGGCGATGCCATGTATCAAGGTGATGCTAGTGAGGCGTGGCCTCAGTATCTGCTAGGAATGTGGCAGCGGGGAGCTCTGGCATCACCAGCGCTCAGCAGTGATGCAAACACCACACGTGGAGTGGGAGAGTACCCCTCCGCCCCACGACAGAACCCCACATTCTTGTTCAGTCACCAAGTCATCCAACTCTGTGACCACATGGGCTGCCGGGCATCAGGCTCCTTTGTCCTCCGCTGTCCCGAAGTTCGCTCAAATTCACGTCCACTGAGTTGTTGATGCTATCTAACCACCTCATCCTCCGCTGCCCCCTTCTCCTCTTCAGTCTTTCCCAGCATCAGGGTCTTTTCTAATGACTTGGCTTTCTGCACCAGGTGGCCAGAGTATTGGAGCTTCGGCATCAGACTTTCCAGTGAATATTCCGGGTTGATTTCCTTGCTGGCTAACGGACTCTCAAGACTCTCCTCTAGCACCAGTTTGAAGGCATCAGTTCTTCTCACCCGGCCTTCTTTATGGTCCAACTCTCACACGTGTACATGACTACTGGAAACATCAAAGCTTTGACTATAAGACCTTTGTTGGGAAAGTGATGTCTCTGCTTTTTAACATGCTGTTTGGTTTGTCCTAACTTTCCAAGGAGCAAGCATCATTTAATTTTGCTATGGTCACCACCCACAGTGACTTGGGAGCCTAAGAAAATGAAAGCTGTCACTTCTTCCACTTTCCCCCCTCCTATTTTCCATAAAGTGATGGGACTGGATGTCATGATCTCAGTTTTTTGAATGTTGAGTTTCAGGCACCTTTTTCACTCTCCTCTTTCACCCTCATCATTATGTGAGAATCCCACATAATAAAGGCCAAGTGTGCAAATGCCTAGCAAGCCAGGTGGAGGAAGTTATCCTAATGAACAGCCAGGTAGCAGCAGCAGCCAAGGGGGCCTGCAGAGTGTTACGGAGAAGATTACAGGAGTCCCTGTGATCTTACAGGACCACCAGCGGCAGCACGTCCTGGGAACCTCTTAGAAATGCAACTCCTCAGGCCTCTTCCCTGACCGACTGAATGAGAAACTCTGCAGGCAGGACCCAGAAATCTGAGTTTTAACTAGCTCTCTGGGTGATTCTAATGCAAGCTGAAGTTTGAGAACCTCTGAGTTAACAGAACACAGGTAAATCAAGACCAACTTTGAAAGCAGGACTATGCCTGGAAACCCAGAAAGTCGGCATGTGCTAGAAAGTCCTTTACATTTCAGAAAAGCCTTTGTTTCCTCTTTAGCCACTACAACAATGGGAGAGTTTACAGAGAAGTCACAGCTTAAGTCCCTATGCCCTGCACATTTCTACTTAGAAAATCCAAATTTTAGGGAGTCAGCAACTGGGAGCTCTGAGCAATGAACAGTTCTGCCCAGCAAAGCAGCGTTTGGTTTGCTTTGAGCTGAGAAATGCAGGTCAAAAGCATCAGTCCCACGCTGCACCTCTGGGTTTTACCATCGAGGAGAAGTGTTTAGAAGCAGGGAGGCAGATTGTGGACAAAAAGGTTGGGATGTTCTTACTCACGATTCCTGAACTAAAGCCAAGTTGGAAACCCAGGTGGCACTGGTGGTAAAGAATCTGAATGCAAACACAAGAGGTGCGAGGTAGATCCGTGAGCGGGGAGGATCCCCTGGAGGAGAAAATGGCATGCCACGCCAGTATTCTTGCCTGGAAAACTCCACGGCAGAGGAGCCCAGCCGACTATAGTCCACAGGGCCTCAAAAAGTCAAACACGACTGAGCGTGTGTATGCACACACATACATAGACACACACACACTAGACTAGAGTGTCAAGGGCTAAATTTTGAGATATGAATTATTTCCTGGATGATTCTCCATCTAATTTCTCTAGAGCTTTTTTGCAGCAATCTCAGGTTGTAGAAGAGATTTTTTCTCCGTATGTTTTACTTCTTGGTAAAAGCATAAATCTCAAGGCTTTTCCCAGAACCTCTGGGGAGAAGAAATTCAGAGGCAAAAATATCTGATTGCAAGAGTTCATGATTCTGTTATCTAAACATGAACAATCATCATACCCAATTTTTTTGACTCCTAATTTGAATTCTTCTCCAAACCAACTATTTGTGTAGAGTATGTCTGCTCTTTTGTTTACTGTCTATTTCCCATCCATTCAACACCCAACTAAAATATAACATGTTCACTTTTGTTGTTCTGACTTCATTCCGACACTGTTTTGACATTCTGGGAAGCGTGCAGGTATGCACTTACCTGTCCTGGGGCAACACGGCCATGATTTCAGAGAACGAAGGCTGAGAAAGAGCCAAAGCTATTCGGGAGCAACAGTAGGACGGAAGGACAGACAGGCGTGGCGGGGAAGGCCGACGATGGTCGGAAGGACAGACAGGCGAGGTGGGGAAGGCCGACGGCAGGCGGAAGGACAGACAGGCGAGGCGGGGAAGACCAATGACAGTCAGAAGGACAGACAGGCGTGGCGGGGAAGGCCGACGGCAGGCGGAAGGACAGGCAGGCGTGGCAGGGAAGGCCGACGATGGTCGGAAGGACAGACAGGCGAGGTGGGGAAGGCCGACGACGGTCGGAGGATGGCAGCTCCGGTCCCTGATACCTCTCTGTCCTGCGTGCAGCTAGAGGCGGCCTGTGTCAGCAGCGTACCAGCCAGGCGCCACCAGCTTGCAGGCGCCGACTGGCTATGTCCCTTCCCCGCTGACTTTCCAACCCACGAGCACGGTAAGCGTCTCTGTTTACTTAGGTTTTCTTTGACGTCTTTCATCAGCCTTTTATAATTTTCATCGCTGAGACCCTATACAGGTTTCAGTAATTTACACCTAAGCATTTCATTTTCTTTGGCACAATGGCTCATGCTTTCCTCTACGTGGCTGAACATACACAGTGTATTTATAATACTGGCTTAATGATCTTTCTTCACCCTCCAGGTCAGAGGTTAGCTAACTATGGGTCAAATCCAGCCTGCAATATGACCCATGAGCTAAGAATGACTTTACATTTTTAAAGGACTGTAGGAAAAAAAACAAACAAAAACCCATCATTAGCAGTCAGGGAAATTAAAAATCAGTGAGACAGCACTTCGTATCTACTAGGATGGCCATAATCAAACAGAGCAGATGACAACAAGCGCTGGTGAGAATGTGGAGAGACGGAAACCCTCGAATGGGGGGCTGGGAGGAATGTAAACGGTGCAGCCACTTTGGTGAACAGCCTGGCAGTTCCTCGGAAGGCTCAGTCAGTCTCCACATGATCTAGCGGTTCCACTCCTGGGTATACGTGGAAGAAAAATAACACACATGTTCACACAAAGACTTGTACATGAAAAATGCATAATTCTTTCCAGAAAGTAGGAACAACCCAAATGTTCCTCAACTGAGGAATGGATACATGTGGAATATCTATATAATGGAATATTATTCAGCAATAAAAATAAATGAATGATAAATGCTGGAGCATGATTGAACTTTGAACACATTATGCCAAGTGAAAGAAGCCTACATATCATGTGATTCTATTTACATGTAATGTCCACAATAGGCCAACTCACAGAGATATAAAAGTAGATTGGTGTTGCCAGGGATTGGGAAGGGGAAGGGGGACGGAGGCAAGGAGCAAATAGGAGTGGGTTTCTTTCTGGGGCAATGAAAATATTCTAAAATTGACTTTTGATGATGATTACAAAATTCTCTGAATAACTAAAAAGCATTGACTTTTAGAATTTAAGAGTATGAAAATTATGGTATCTCAATAAAATGTTTCTTTTAAAGTGGTTCCTATTTTGAGATTTAACAGATCAGTAAAGCATCCATCCCTAAAATAATACAGAAATGCAAACTTAAAAAAGATTAAGAACATATTAAAATTTATCATCTAGCACTAATACCATTTCATAAAAGAGGGGACATTTTAACACCTAAAGACTAATCAGGAATGAAAAACAGTTTTTAAATGGAATAAATTCAGTTTCATTTAAAAAGTATTAAGTAATTTTCACAAGCAATTACAATAATATTTAACTTATCATGTTTTAAAAAATATTTACAATATTGCTTGAAGTATAAAAGTACTCCTGTTGCTATTGTTAAAATCATTTTTAAAAAAGGACTCCAGTACAGAAATTTACTACTTCTATGAAAGATGCTCTTTAAATCTTGAATTTTATAGTCATGTAATTAGGCTATTAATCTTTATATGTATTTTAATCATAGTTGATTTATCAATAATGAAAATGAAAAAGTTTAGTTGATAAAAACTTTATTCAAAACACATCAAGAACCACATAGTTCAAAACTGCAAAAATAAAATACAATTTCTGGTAACTTAAAAATAAAGAGTATCTAAAAACAACCACATTAACGTCTACTATTTATAATACAATCTCAAAACCAAAGCTAATCTCCGTTATTTCTATATCGTGATACATTTGCACTAGAATCCTCCTCCTTACCTCACTACCTTAAGCAACCCCTTCAGTTTTAACAGTTAAAATATAACTTGGGTATTTTCTGTATACTACTGATCTCTTCCATACTGAAAAATCACAATAGTTCAAATGATTAAAAACTAATTTTCACTTTAAAAAAAAGAACAGGTTAGTAAAACATTTCTTTTGAAAACAATGGGTGGATTAGTATTTTCAATTGAGCTACACAAGAACATATTTCTACTTGAGGACTCTCCAGATTATTCACTATGCATTTTTATATATATATGGTATAAGACATTTGAAAATAGCTTTTCATCTTTTTTTTTTTTTTTGGTCAAGATTAACACCACCCAGGTGTTGTGAAACAGCAGAATTAACCCCAGTTTATAAGGGGAGAACCAAGGCACCATAGTGAGATCTCACCAGGGCCAGAGTGAGACCTCATTTACCTTCTGACTTCTTATATCCACAGCCAGACTCCTCTTTCTGGAGGATATTAATTTGTTCAACGATGGAAGTAAGCGATGTGGGATTTATTGTGGGAGAACTAGGTTTGGCTCTGTAGGTAAAACGTTCACAGCGCGGACACAGTAGAGAGGACAATTTCAGTGAGAAGAAAGTTAAAACCAGGGCACAGACTCTATTCAGACAGAGATCACTTTTCAGACATAAAAATAGCCAAACAAGGATAGGAAAAAATAGGAGCTATAGAGTTTCTCACTTCTAAGCCAGGAGGCTTTTACAAAATCACTTTAAAAGTAGGAGCTCTCTTGAAGACAACCCTTAAGCATCTTACTCTCCCCGCGCTCCACAAAACTCCGGTGAGGTGGAGAGCACCAACTTTTCACTAGGGATGCGAGTGAGAAGTAAGGAAGTTAAGAGGCTAGCACCACAGGGAGAACGAATAGGCTGGAGCAGATGTAACGTCGTAAAGCTCTGGCTTAGAAATAGAACCAGAAGGTAACGGATAAACACGAGCTTTTCTGGGCGGACAAGTGGAATAATCCAGGGATCCAGTAACACCACCACCTACTTAACATTTCTCTACAAAGAACTTGGAATTTCAAGTACATGGTGAAACCTAAGATGACAAATGCTCTTCCGGGAATTGAAATGCTCAGTTGAAGGGAATATAGCAGTAAGTTCTCATAAGACCACATGAAAAACAGAGGCATTAACAAGCCACAGTGTGCATTTAGGACAAAATAACGCTGCCTGGAGCTAAAATATGGTGGACATGGAGCCAGCAACATGACTTCTGAGAGGAATTTAACTTAGCCTGGTCAGTGAGTTAGGGTGGGTTAAAGAAAAAAAAAGAAAAAGAAAAGCTGGTCAATATCGGCAAGAATAATGAAAGCTAAAACAACGGTGCGCATGCATTTGGGAATCAAGGGAACTCTGGGCTTTATAAACCCACTGTGAGTTACTAAGGGACATTACGAATGCTTGGAATACATTCCTAACCTCTGGAGGAGACACACACAACATTTATTCATGGCTGTCAGACATACTTGTAGCAGGACGGGCCACAGTTCTCAGTCAGTGTAGCAAATCTGATGCTCTGGATTCCCAAGGGGTTTCCCCTGCGTCTCCTCCAATCAACTTTACACTTCAATCCTGTGCCCCAGTAATAAATGCAACCGGTTCAGGCCATGATATCAGGGGTCCTGCTGGGCCACAGGGAGCCTGATCATAAAATCTCTAAGTGGTAATGCTGGGAGAGACCTCAGAAAGGAACTGTTCAGTCCCCCATCCC
Organism: Muntiacus reevesi; assembly: GCF_963930625.1. NCBI lineage: Eukaryota > Metazoa > Chordata > Mammalia > Artiodactyla > Cervidae > Muntiacus > Muntiacus reevesi. The sequence goes on from NC_089269.1 coordinate 1,048,154, forward strand.
TAGATGGAGTGAAACACTGACACGTCTCAGCTGGTTTTTGTTTGCTGAAGATTGTTTGGGATCGCAGTTGTAATCCAGTAATAATTTCAAGTCCATTAGTCTATCTCCTTGGGTCTAAATGACCTGTGTGTGTGTGTGCGTGCACTCAGTAAATGATACGCCTCCTCTATAAATCGTATGCAAGTGGCAAGTAGACAACACAGCTCTAGAATGCCAGTCCTTAGAGGACAGGGCCCGGCCGGCCTGAACTCATGCAGGTGCTGCTGTTTTCCCATAAATGTTCACAGCATCTGAAACTTAGGCATTTATCCTTACACCTCACAGCTAGAGGTGACAGATACTGCATATAACTAGAACTTCTGGACCACAACAAACTGGAAAATTCTGAAAGAGGTGGGAATACCAGACCACCTGACCTGCCTCTTGAGAAACCTGTATGCAGGTCAGGAAGCAACAGTTGGAACTGGACATGGAACAACAGACTGGTTCCAAATAGGGAAAGGAGTACATCAGGGCTGTATATTGTCACCCTGCTTATTTAACTTATATGCAGAGTACATCATGAGAAACGCTGGGCTGGAGGAAGCACAAGCTGGAATCAAGAATGCTGGGAGAAATATCAATAATTTCAGATATGCAGGAAGAGAAGAAGGACAGAAAGCCTCTTGATGAAACTGAAAGAAGAGAATGAAAAAGTTGGCTTAAAATTAAACATTCAAAAAACTAAGACCATGGCATCTGGTCCCATCACTTCATGGCAAATAGATGGGGAGGCAATGGAAACAGTGACAGACTAGTTTTGGGGGCTCCAAAATCACTGCAGATGGTGACTGCAGCCATCAAATTAAGATGCTTACTCCTTGGAAGAAAAGCTATGACCAAACTAGACAGCATGTTAAAAAGCAGAGATATTATTTTGCCAACAAAGGTCCGTCTAGTCAAAGTTACTGTTTTTCCAGTGGTCGTGTATGGATGTGAGTTGAACTATAAAGAAAGCTGAGTGCTGAAAAATTGATGCTTTTGAACTGTGGTGTTGGAGAAGACTCTTGAGAGTCCCTTGGACTGCAAGGAGATCCAACCAGTCCATCCTGAAGGAGATCAGTCCTGGGTGTTCATTGGAAGGACTGATGCTGAAGCTGAAACTCCAGTACTTTGGCCACCTGATGCAAAGAGGTGGCTCACTGGAAAAGACCCTGATGCTGGGAAAGACTGAGGGCAGGAAAAGGAGACGACAGAGGATGAGAAGGCTGGATGGCATCACTGACTTGATGGACATGGGTTTGAGTAAGCTCTGGGAGTTGGTGATGGGCAGGGAAGCCTGGCGTGCTGCAGTCCACGGGGATGCAAGGAGTCAGACATGACTGAGTGACTGAACCAAACTTTTGGTGAGGGCGATAAGTAGGTATGTAATTTGATAGACATCACGGCCTTATCCCCCAAACACTGACTAGAATACTCTGGGGGAATGGGCCAACGGAAGGGACTTATTCCCAGTCTGGGGTATGGAGAATCCTTCCCTTTGTCAGTGGTGGTTTCCTTCCTCCTTGAAACATAGAAGGAGCTTCTACATCAGTCTCAACTGATAACGTTTGATAAAAAGATGCACAGGGTCATCTGAATTGCTGGCATTCTCTTTACTCTCGTCTACTCAGTTCCAAATGTCCACAGTCAAACAAACATGACTACAGAATACCTACCCTAATAAATGGAAATACAGTGGAAATAAACCTAATACTTTATATATTTTGGCCATTGAGACCAAAAGGCTTCTGAACCTACTTCTAACCTTTTTGCAGAAATAATGCTAAAGTATTATTTTAAAAAATGCTACAGCAAGTTAATAAAATGGGCCTGAAACAGATGTTTGCAGATCTGAGGGTTTTCTTGCACGTGTGAACTCCAAAATGTTTTTCAACTACGGATTTTAAGTGGGCTTCTCCCCTCTGTCTTTCTCTGTCTCTGATGCACACACACACACGCACACACACACACACCCATCCCAAGAAGGAAAAGGCTGTCACTAAGGAGAAATGCCATCAGGTGGCTGACTTGAGAGCAGCGAATACAGTGCATCCCAGTGGGAAGGTGTGGTAACAAGGAATCCTTAAGAAATTCCGTTATGTTGAACGTAATTTCTCCAAAGAAGACATACAGATGGCTAACACATGAAAAGATGCTCAACATCACTCACTATCAGAGAAATGTAAATCAAAACCACAATGAGGTACCATTACACGCCAGTCAGGATGGCTGCTATCCAAAAGTCTACAAGCACTAAATGCTGGAGTGGGTGTGGAGAAAAGGGAACCCTCTTACACTGTTGGTGGGAATGCAAACTAGTACAGCCACTATGGAGAACAGTGTGGAGATTCCTTAAAAAACTGGAAACAGAACTGCCATATGACCCAGCAATCCCACTTCTGGGCATACACACCGAGGAAACCAGATCTGAAAGAGACACGTGCACCCCAATGTTCATCGCAGCACTGTTTATAATAGCCAGGACATGGAAGCAGCCTAGATGCCCATCAGCAGACGAATGGATAAGGAAGCTGTGGTACATATACACCATGGAATATTACTCAGCCGTTAAAAAGAATTCATTTGAATCAGTTCTAATGAGATGGACGAAACTGGAGCCCATTATACAGAGTGAAGTAAGCCAGAAAGATAAAGACCAATACAGTATACTAACGCATATATATGGAATTTAGAAAGATGGTAACGACAACCCTATATGCAAAACAGCAAAAGAGACACAGATGTACAGAACAGAATTTTGGACTCTGTGGGGGAAGGCAAGGGTGGGATGTTCAGAGAGAATAGCATTGAAACATGTATACTATCAAGGGTGAAACAGATCACCAGCCCAGGCTGGATGCATGAGACAAGTTCTCGGGCCTGGTGCACTGGGAAGACCCAGAGGGATGAGGTGGGGAGGGAGGCGGGAGGGGGGATCGGGATGGGGAACACATGTAAATCCATGGCTGATTCATGTCAGTGTATGGCAAAAACCACTACAATGCTGTAAAGTAATTAGCCTCCAACTAATAAAAATAAATGGAAAAAAAATAAATAAAAATAATATCAACCAAAAAAAAAATTATTTCGGCACTTGTTAAATGGTCTTAACCATACACCCTGGAAGCATTCAGTTAACATTTGAAATTTCCTAGTTGGGAATACACCCTCCAAAGGGTGTTAGTTAGCATTCAAAAAGCTCACTTCAGAGGCTACTACCACAAGAGTTCAGCACAGGGACTTTGTTAATCGCTGATTATTTTCAGGGGTCAATTAACGGTGTTAAAGGCATGCGGACTGGAAACATCCTACCGGGCGCTCCCCGCTTTCACAAACGGCTTTCGGTGCTAGCAAGCCCACGAGCTCCAGGATTCCCAGATCACTACCCTGCTCTGGGTCTAGAATTGAACAGAATCAGGCTGCCGGACACTGAGCCAGCTGTAACATTACTGGATTCACTTCTAATAACTTCTAATAATTCACTTCTAATAACCCTTTTACACAAAGTATCGGTGGGTTCTCTACAAGAATGGAGTGGGGACTTTTTCAAGCTTACATGACAGGCTGACTATTGTAGGATGTCTGTTCTGGTGCCTGCTTGTGTATGTACATGAATGACGCAGACACTGGCTTAAAACCTGATATCCGTGTAATATACCACCTAGCAAGGTTGTGGGAAGGAGACCTACAGCCCTCATCTACTGGAAGCCACCAAAAGTGAAAGTCGCTCAGTCGTGTCCGACTCTTTGCGACCCCATGGACTATACAGTCCATGGAATTCTCCAGGCCAGAATACTGGAGCGGGTAGCCTTTCCCTTCTCCAGGGCATCTTCTCAACCCAGGGATCAAACCCATGTCTCCCACATTGCAGGCGGATTCTTTACCAGCTGAGCTATCAGTCAGAAGCCCACCAAACCACCTAATAATTGCAAGTGACCAAACTGACAAAGTCCAGCTTACAGCAATTTTAATGGAAGGAACACAAGTACCTTTCAAGGGCCATAGGATGAACCAGCATAGCCCACAGCTGAACAGGCTTACAAGCCACAGTTTCTACAAGCTGCCCGCTGTGGCCAGTTCAGCCCAGGAACAAGACGGGCACAGAACTGAGCCACAGGCAGGGGTCCTGACATTTCCACGTTCGTTTCACTGACCGCCCTCCCCCCTCACATGTGCATGTCACAGGGAAGCCAAGGGCAGCTAAGAGTCTTCAAAGCTAACTAGCATATTCTGACACTCCTTCTTATGTGTGTGTTCTCAGCGGCTCAGTCATGTCTGACTCTGCGACCCCACGGACTGCAGCCCACCAGGCTGCTCTATCCTTGGCCATAAGAAAGCCAAGGATAGAGGAGCCCTCACAGAAGAGAAAACAAACCACTGCCTGTTAAGAATTAATCTAGACTCTTATCCCATCGTGTCAGGGCAATCCTAAGTGATGCTGACACTAGTTGAGTGTAGTGTGCAGAGAACCGGGTGATCTGCTATTGCGGCGGTGATGCATGCTCCGGGAGGTTAGGCCAGCTACAAAATCCAGGCTGTGTGTTTAAGATGGAGCATGCACACTCCCCCTTGAAATGCAAAGCTGCAAGCGTAAGTGGATAAGCACTCTGGGATTTATTTCTGGTTCAGTGTGTTTTAATAAACCAGTTATGGGAAGAGTATCTAGTATCAGCTGTGGCTTACATCCTTAAGCCTCACTCACGGACCTTGAAGAGTCTGACTTCCAAATTTAACTGTCCATCCTCAAGTGGTCTGGACTCCAAATTTAGAGATCAACAAGCTAATTTTGGATGGCATTTTTTGCTTGAGGGAGCTTGTTGATCAAACCCTTTTAAAGCTCCATTCTATTCCCCTCAGTATTTAGAGAGAACAGATGGAAGGCACCAGGATAAGCAATTATATAGCTTCTGTGACCCGTGTAAGGGGCCAACAGCTATGAAATCTACCAGTTTGTTAAAGAAATACCATAGCTGACAGAGAAGCAAAGAGGATATTGAACTAGCTGGCTGCTGCAAGAGGAGTCTACACCCTGAGATTTCTGTTCTATAACTACACCAAGAATGTCAAAAATTGCAATAGTGGCTACTTGTTGGTAGGGAGGCAGAAAGACAGGTCAAAGGGTTCTGAAGCTCAGGGCTTCCAATCTCTCTCCCTAGTGCCAACGAAGACATCTCAATTTCCCCTGAGGTCCAAGGTCATCTTTTGTAACACTAATCCAACAATTTGCTTCCCACCAGGACCCAAGAAACCATCCCCAATTTCTAAAGCTCACTAACAGAGCGACTGCACCTCCGTATCTTCCACTGTAACATGCAGTGCGTACAAACCACTTCCTTATCACAGAGAGCTCTGACTAGAGTCAACTTTCTACTGGAAGACACTGCAAGGATCCCTATACCTTCGGTTACATTAACTCACTGATGGGATTCCCAGTAATAAAGTTAGGTACCTTCTTTCTGTGCCAGCTCGCTAGCAAGGGCAGTGAATGAACTTCGAGGTAGTGCAGTGATACAGCAATGACGGTCCTTGGCGTTTGCTCATTGATTCCACGTAGCTATCATCTTCTGGGGCTTCCCAGGTGGCTCAGTGGTAAAGAATCTGCCTGCCAATGCAAGAGATGCAGGTTCCATCCCTGGGTCGGGAAGATCCCCTGGAGAAGGAAATGGCAACCCGCTCCAGTATTTTTGCCTGGGAAATCCCAAGGACAGAGTAGTCTGCAGGCTAGTCCACGAGGTCACAAAGAGTCGGACATGACTTAGTGAGTAAACAACAACTGTAATCTTTCACAGAATTGCCGGTCATCCATGTAAAGGAGGGTGGCGTGGCATTACTACTGCAGAACAACTTGGATACTTTTTCTGACAAAGCAAGGCAACCGAAGAAAGGGAATAAACACACAAGCGAGAAACAGAGTCAGAGCAATGTGAATCTAACTCATCTTTGGCATCCCATTAGAAATCTATGTTAATATTCTCCTAGCCCTTGAAGCTTAGGTTGGAAATGTGTACAATTTTATTTCAGTGCTTACGTCACACTTTCCTAACATATGACAAGTCTGCAGTGTTTTCCTATCTGTGACAGACCCATAGGCTTCCAGAACTCATAGTGAGCAATGCTTGTCCAAGACGTGAGGACGGGAGGCTGACACTTGCATGTGTCCCTCTGCTCCCCACTCTGTTCACCCCATCATAATTGCTACCTTCAGAGCTCAGTGAGGAAAAGCTGGCAAAGGGAAGTGAGAAAATTCCAGACAGACATTGGCAGGCACCAAGATGCTGCAGGAAATACTAGTAAGTCAGTCACTGTAACATCTGCTGTTAGATCTCCTTCCTCTTATTACTGACCAGGTAAAGATGGTGAGGAGGGATCAAGGACCACATGTGGGTTTAGCACACAGGCCATATTAATGGGGCTTTTTTGTTTTGTTTTATTTTTAGGTTTTCAAAGTTTTGATCTGGCTTTTAAGAGCAAGGATTATTTCACGGTGCTTTTTCCATCAGGCTTTTTTTTTTTTTTTTTCCCCCTGAGGTAGATAAAACATGGACAATAAGAAGTCTGAAGAATGCAGAGGGTAGCTGAAGCCTGTGTGGACAGGATTAGTTTGAAAGAAATTTCAGAAATGAAAGGTGAGCCTGTTAAATACAATACCCCAGAAAAGAGGGAAAAGGCTCAAGGCTGTCCCCCATTTAGAAAAGGGCTTTTAGATTTTAACAGGTGGGAAATAGGCTAATCTGGACTGCAAAGAACAGAACTGTGGGAACAATGACCAAGTAAGAGAAGAACCTTAGTCAGCACACAGTTCATCAAGACTAGGTCAATGATAGCAAAAAGTATGCATCCCTCAGGACCTTGGTGATCCTGAGAGCATAGGAAGGAACACACAGTACAATATCACAAGAGTATAAAAGCAACCAACAGACCTGAAGGTTTAAACCGCCTTTTGTTATGTTTTGGGGATAAACAATAAAGTATGCCTCTTAGCCTCTTATTTGTAAGCAGGTATTGCAAGCGTACTAAATAAGTCAGGAAAGCCCAAATTCCATGAAATATTAGTGAGATGGAGTCTGAGCTCCTTTTCCTGCCTGTTTGAATCACAGATGAACAGGCTGGTCTGCCTGAGACCCAGTGAGGCTAATATTACCAGCTGGGGCCTTTCTTTCTGGAGAATCACTGCTGTCATCCCAGGCAGATGCTCTACTTTTAAATGAACATGCCATTGTGGGCCAAATGTTAGTAGTTAAACGCCATCATCGCAGAAACACACAAAGCTAGAGTCAAGTTCACAAACACAGCTGGTGGCGAAGAAACTCTTAATGAAAGAAGAAATTTGCTCTTGGAGCCAAGTCATTCATCACAACTTCCGATACACTTAGACCGGGATTGCTTTATATGAGAGAGAATAAAATCATAACTATTGGCCTCGGTTTCTCTCCCCCCAACCTAAGAGCAAACATTTGCTAAAACAGCACTGGAGGAACAGGACCTTCACACGTAATGCTCCCGCGGGTTGATGTAGACGCCCTCCAGGTCGCTACGTGGATGGTGCCTTCCAGGGCTCCCGTCTGGGTGGCGCATCTGACCATACAGGGGGTATATCTGCCGAGGCCCGTCCTCCCCCACCGGATTCTCATCTTCACAGTCGAATCTCCTGCTGTTCAGTCCATTCTAAAAATTCAAACATTGCTTACATTAGTTGAGCAGCTGTTTGCACTTTTTCTAGCTCTTGGGTAAAGACAGGCAAGCACAGAGCTCATCACACAGCTATTTACTGAGTGGCAAGACGGAGTTCAATAGCTCACCATTTTCTAGTCGCTTGTTGCTCATGATACCTAAGAGTGACGGCATCTCCCAAACAGAACACTGTGACTAAGGGGGGCTGTGGTCAGCTTCAGGCTTCGAAATTTGGAGCTGGGATCAGTTAAGGTAAAGTGGAGAAAAGCAAGGCTGGGAACTGCAGGGGTCTCTCAGCAAGGCTCAAGCTTGGAATCCGTGCGTGAGATAATACAGAGATGTAAATCAAATAACCAAAACCAAACCAAAAGAAGCCTCAGGATTCAGAACTGGGGAATTAGGGGAGAGACACAGTGAAATGCATAGACAATATCTGCCTGTACACCCACCACGGCCGAGAACAAGAAATGCTTTCAAAAAGCAGCCTCTTGTCTCAACCTTTCTTCCTTGCTTGACTCTGGGTCGCAGCTGCCACCATAAAACGAACCTCCCTGGTGCTCGTGTTGCCTCTGGTACTGACCCTCTGCCAGGTTATTGGCTTCATGTAACTTGATTACTTCTAAGAGGAATAAGCCAGCTCAAGGCCTTTACACAATCACACTACAGGTGCTCAGATCGCAGAGGTGAAGAAAAGGAAATTGCATGGAAATAAAACGATCTTTTAATCAACATGGTGGTGGCTGGCTCCACCCGGGCTGACCCTGTGAGAGGGTCGTGTTACTTACGGGGCGCTGGACACTCCCAGTCTCTCTCTCTCTGAACTGAGTCTGCAGAGGCAAGTGTTCAGTCTGGGGGAGAAGACAGAAGAAGACACGCACTTTAAAGCACAAAGTCCATGATAAAACAGATCAGCCAAGACCGCTCAGACTCCTATTTTTAAAAGAGCCCATCGTGTCTGGTTAAATGTCTGCCAGTGAAGCAAACCGTTCCACGTGAGGATGGGAAAAGCAACGGCATTTCCTGAGTCATCTCCCTCTCAGCTCCAGCCTTCTTGTAGAGGAAGAAAATGCACAGAACATCTCCTACAGAAGCTCTCATGCAAACTGGTAGCACCTTACTCGAGGGAGCATGCAGCATAGAAGGGCTCTTGCCTCTTCTTGGTGGAAGAGTCTGATGTTTTGAATCGGCTAAAAGGGGTTTGGGGAGGTAATGAAAGGTTATTCTGTTTTTATCTATAGATGTGTATATGGTCTGCTTTCTCTACCTCTCACTACTCCTCGTCTCCCAGCCCCAAACAGCTCATAAAAGGGATTCATTGTTTCCAAACCTCAGCCTGAGAGAATGTTTCTCAGCTTCCCCTTGGCTTATAAACACACACTTACCTTCAGCCCCAAGTTCAAATACCGTGTCTTTCAGGAAGCACAGCGCTAAACCCTCAGGCAGAGACAGTCACTTTCCTTTCTGCATTTTCACAGCACGTGCAATCACATCTACCTGCTTTCCCCTTCACTGGACGGAGGGTACCGGTTGGAGTATTTACCGACATTACCTCATTTAATTTTTATAATAATTCTGTAAAACCCATGCCTTTATTTTACAGAGGAGTAAAACCGAGGCTCAGAGTGGTTAAGTAAGGTGTCTCTGGTCACACAGCTTGTAAGTGGTGGAGCTTTGTCTGATTCCTAAACCTATATTCTTATAACCCCTGCTTGCGCCTGGAAAATAGATGTCCAAGAACGGTAATAAAAGAATGCCTGAAAATCCCAGCATGTGGGCGCATCTATCAGCATGTTCTTCATTCCACTGTCTTTGCTTACGCTGTCCTTCTCGTCCGGAATGCCTGCCGCTTAGCCTCTGGCACTTGAAATACTACCAATCTTGGCCAGACTAAAGTCATTTTTTTTCCTAAAAGGGTTTTCTGCAGCACCCACCAAAGTTGATTTATTTACTCCCACTTTTCCTGTTGTTCTTACTCTTGTTTACACCTCCATCACAGCAGACATCGTGATCTGTTTTTAGTTCCCAATGTTTTTATCTTTCAACCCTTGTGAGCCTTTCCTGGCCATCCTCCTCCAAACCCACACCTAGCCTGTGGGTCTGTCACAACAGTAAGGCAACAGCTAATAACTTCACTGAAATATGAACCATCAATTCTTGATATCCTCTGTCATATGCCGTGTTATCCAAAGCATGAGTTACTTGTGACAAATCTGTTCCCCCGTCACATTCTGCGTGATTCTGGGGTGCTTTCGGCACGATCGGTTGATACTCACAGTACACAGTGGTGAACAGTCAAGGCAGGGCCTGTTCCATGGACCAGTCACATGGGGCCTTGTGCTCAGGAGGGTCCACTTTGGGGTTCAGTGTTCCGTGGTTGCCACCTGAGACTGCGTAATGATTTTACCATGAACTTGTGGTTTGTCAGTGGCCAAAAGGACAACAGATTATGCTTCGGGACCTGTAACTTCAGCCTGAGGGCGTCCTGCCTCCTCCTCTGGTCTATGATTTCTTGGCTGCGACCCCGGCCCTCCCAGTCTCCCCCCCTTCCCCTGTCCGACGACTGCTGCCGCCCTCTGCCCTGGCGGGGGCCTGAGTGCTAAGTGGGGTCGGGAGTGCGTGCCCTCCACACCACAGAGCACCGGGCGGCTGCAGGAGGATATAAGGACACGCTCAGTGAGGCCAAACCTCGTATGTCCAGACAGGAACCTCGTCTCCACACTGAAAACCTTAATTGTCAAACAAAGGGCCCTGCACTTTGCTTTGCACTGAAACTACAAATTACATGGTTGATTCTGGTCCAAGAAAAATAGATTCAGGGGGAAAAACAAACCTTAAAAGTAAAATTAGCATTTTCCTTCGTTTCTTGGCTGTTTTAGATGAGCCGTGGCTTTATGGGCGGCTCAGACAGTAAATAATCTGCCTACAATGCAGGAGGCCTGGGTTCGATCCCTGGGTCAGGAAGATCCCCTGAAGGGAATGGCAACCCGCTCCAGTGTTCTTGCCTGGAGAATCCCAGGGACAGAGGAGCCTGGCGGGCTGCCGTCCATGGGGTCGCAAAGAGGCAGACACGATTTCGTGACTATACACATACACACAGGGCTTTATGAGCAGTAACAGCATTGCTCCCCTTTTCTCATGGCTGCAGATATAAAATCAGCAAGGACACGTGAAATATTGGACAAGAAGAGAGTGCCTAGGACAGAGCAAGAAGACGTGGGGCCTGGACACACGCTGCCTTCAGCTTCACTGACTGCACGGTCAGCAAACGTGAAGTTCTTCTTCTCTACCCAATACTGTAATTCTCTACCAATAAATCATCATACCTCACACGAGTCTATGAATTCTGTAATACAATAGTGAGCCAAATTCTTTATATAGACAGCAGCCCCACACGTCCTAGGGATGGCCCTGCATGAGGGACCAAGACTATGGATGCCTGCCTCTGCAATGTATGGCCATCTAGCTTCTGACCAGATACCTACAGAACTTAATTTTATAGTGGCTGATAAATGCGCTCTCCTTCTGCTAGTCCATAACGACTCCAAATGTTACATAACTGACTTTCTAAAAAATTTAATCACAAGAATATATAGAAAAGTGTCTTACATGATACCTCACATATGGCTGGTGCTTGGTATATGTAAACTGAATTAACCCATGGTATTTCAATTGGTGGATACACGGTATATATTATTCTTCTCGGTTTTTTTTCCCAGAAAGCCTTGGGCGAGTCTGAATCTCTAACACATGCTTAGATTTCCCTGCTTTACACGCACCATCTCGTAACAATTTCTATTGAGCTACAACCCGTACTTACCTTCCGGATTCACTAGTCATGCAGATTTTCACTCCTGTCTGCCAAGGTGCTAACAAACTAGTTTTTCAAACTATGCATTATCATAATGAATATTTTTACTTTCTCTGACTCAACAAATAAACCTCCACATGTTACTATGTGCAATATTTTATTCTTTCCATGTAGATAAGACTTTAAAACTCTACAAACAGAGCTTTTGGAGTTACTAAAGTTTATTTTCAGTAATAAACAGAATCAAGATTTCAGGTTGCTATTGTCAACAAGTCTGCAATCACACCGGACACTCTGCTTGCTCTGGCAGTGGAAAAACTAGAAACTAGAGTCCCAGTTGAAACCATTATTCCCCTACCGAATTAGCATCCTTCTGGCCGTCTCTCGTATCATAATTTCATCCTCAAAATGCTCTTCTACTGCCTTCCATGCTTTGGCTCACACTCTTTCACTGTAATTTATAAGCCTTAAACATTATTTTTTAAACACATCCTCTTACCTTCCCAAATGCTTCTCTAACATGTTTCCTCCCATTTCTAGCCCCAACTGACATCCATCCGCCTCTCCAACAGTTTTCTTAAGCCTAGAGAAAATTACTGCAGATCACTCCCACATCTACAAGAACTTCCCTATTGTTCTCTTATTTTTCAACTCTCTCACTCTTATTTGCCATGGATTCCTACCTCTTGGCATGACAATATGTTCAAGCATCTGCCATCTTAAGAGATGAGTGAAAATATAATATCTATTAAAACTTCAACATCTTAAATTCTAAAAGGGCATATACCTCTTGAAACTTCAGCTTAGCAAGATACCTAAAACTCATTACCTGCTGAAGGACCACCCTTCCTCTCCCAGTTCCTAAGATTATAGGGGAATATGAACTAAGCTACGACCAGTGCGTTCTCTTGGCAAAACTCTATGAGCTTAGCCCTGCTTCATTCTGTGCTCCAAGCTCAAATTTGCCTGTTACTCCAGGTGTCTCTTGACTTCCTACTTTTGCATTCCAGTCCCCTATAATGAAAATGATATCTTTTTTGGGTGTTAGCTCTAAAAGGTCTTGTAGGTCTTCACAGAACTGTTCAACTTCAGTCTCTTCAGCATTATTGGTCGGGGCATAGACTTGGATTACTGTGATACTGAATGGTTTGCCTTGGAAACGAACAGAGATCATTCTGTCGTTTTTTGAGATTGCATCAGAGTACTGCATTTCAGACTCTCTTGCTGACTGTGATAGCAGCCAAAGATGCAGAAGCTCCACACAGTCAGCAAAAACAAGACCGGGAGCTGAATGTGGCTCAGATAACGAACTCCTCATTGCCAAATTCAGACTTAAACTGAAGAAAGCAGGGAAAACCCCTAGACCATTCAGGTATGACCTGAATCAAATCCCTTACGATTATAGTGAAGTGGGAAATAGACTTAAGGTACTAGATCTGATAGACAGAGTGCATGATGAACTATGGATAGAGCTTCATGATACTGTACAGGAGACAGGGAGCAAGAAAATCCCCAGGAAAAAGAAATGCAAAAAAGCAAAATGGTTATCTGAGGAGGCCTTACAAATAGCTATGAAAAGAAGATAAATGGAAAAACGAAGGAGAAAAGGAAAGATATACCCACTTGAATGCAGAGTTCCAAAGAACAACAAGGAGAGATAAGAAAGCCTCCCTCAACGATCAGTGCAAAGAAACAGAGGAAAACAATAGAATGGGAAAGACCAGAGATCTCTTCAAGGAAATTAGAGATACCAAGGGAACATTTCATGCAAAGATGGGCTCAATAAAGGACAGAAATGGTATGGATCTAACAGAAGCAGAACATATTAAGAGGAGGTAGCAAGAATACACAGAAAAACTACACAAAAAAGATCTTCATGACCCAGATAATCACGATGGTGTGATCACTCCACCTAGAGCCAGACATACTGGACTGTGAAGTCAAGTGGGCCTTAGGAAGCATCACTACCAACAAAGCTAGTGGAGGTGATGGAATTCCAGTTGAGTGATTTCAGATCCTAAAAGATGATGCTGTGAGTGTTGCACTCAATATGCCAACAAATGGAAAACTCAGCAGTGGCCACAGGACTGGAAAAGGTCAGTTTTCATCCCAACTCCAAGGAAAGGCAATGCCAACGAATGTTCAAACTACCGCACAGTTGCACTCATCTCACACACTAGTAAAGTAATGCTTAAAATTCTCCAAGCCAGGCTTCAACAGTACGTGAACCGTGAACTTCCAGATGTGCAAACTGGTTTTAGAAAAGGCAGAGGAACCAGAGATCAAATTGCCAACATCTGATGGATCATCGAAAAAGCAAGAAAGTTCCAGAAAAACATCTATTTCTGCTTTATTGACTATGCCAAGCCTTTGACTGTGTGGATCACAACAAACGGTGGAAAATTCTGAAAGAGATGGGAATACCAGACCACCTGACCTGCTTCCTGAGAAATCTGTATGCAGGTCAGGAAGCAACAGTTAGAACTGGACATGGACCAATGGACTGGTTCCAAATAGGAAAAGGAGTACGTCAAGGTTGTATATTGTCACCCCGTTTCTTTAACTTATATGCAGAGTATATCATGAGAAACTGGGGCTGGAGGAAGCCCAAGCTGGAATCAAGACTGCCGGGAGAAATATCAATAACCTCAGATATGCAGATGACACCACCCTTATGGCAGAAAGCGAAGAACTAAAGAGCCTCTTGATGAAAGTGAAAGAGGAGAGTGAAAAAGTTGGCTTAAAGCTCAACATTCAGAAAACTAAGATCATGGCAACCACTCCCATCACTGCATGGAAATATATGAAGAAACAGTAGAAACAGTGTCTGACTTTATTTTTCTGGGCTCCAAAATCACTGCAGATGGTGACTGCAGCCATGAAATTAAAAGACACTTACTCCTTGGAAGGAAAGTTATGACCAACCTAGACAGCATATTAAAAAGCAGAGACATTACTTTGTCAACAAAGGTCCGTCTAGTCAAGGCTATGGTTTTTCCAGTGGTCATGTATGGATGTGAGAGTTGGACTATAAAGAAAGCTGAGGGCCGAAGGATTGACGCTTTTGAACTGTGGTGCTGGAGAAGACTCTTCAGAGCCCCTTGGACAGCAAGGAGATCCAACCAGTCCATCCTAAAGGAGATCAGCCCTGAATATTCATTGGAAGGACTGATGTTGAAGCTGAAACTCCAATACTTTGGCCACCTGGTGCGGAGAGCTGACTCATTTGAAAAGACCCTGATGCTGGGAGGGATTGGGGGCAGGAGGAGAAGGGGACGACAGAGGATGAGATGGCTGGATGGCATCACCGACTCGATGGACAAGGGTTTGGGTGGACTCCGGGAGTTGGTGATGGACAGGGAGGCCATGGGTCACAAAGAGTCGGACACGACTGAGCAACTGAACTGACTGATAAACAGCCCTCTGCAGCTTCACGCCTGCTGTGTAAACCCAGTCTCTCCTCCATGGCTTCCTCCCGACTCAAGCACCTGCTCAGCTCCCACATCACTTCTCTGGGTAACTTTACACCACCACCTATAGTACACCAGACATAACCACAGATTTCATATGCACTGTTTTTATAAAATCAGAGAATCTCAGAGTACAGATTATGTGAAGAATGCATGAATAATGAATTTATTGATAAACTGTCATGATTCCACCTGAAATGTCTTGAAAGACACAATGTCCTTCTTTCCACAGCCCTAATGGGACCACCAGTAAATTCCACCAAATGTTTAAAAAAGTAATATTACTCACAAATTCTTTATGCACATGAGAGAAAAGAGAACATTTTGTAACTACTTTTATGAAATTAGCATCATTTTAATAACAAAACCAGGAAAAGGTGTTACAAAAAAAAAGTTTTTATTCCTTTCATCCCAAAACCTTAAATGAAAACAGCTCTCTGCAGTTGAATATTAAACAGATCGTGGTGCATTCGTAACATGAGGAGTATGATTCAGCAACGAGAGGACATTTATTTATGCAACATGAATCTCAGAAATATTATGCTAACGGAGTTAGACACAAAAAGGCATGCTGTCTTCCTCCGCCTGTGAAATTCTTTATAAAAATGTCACTATTATTCTGTGATAGAAATCACATGAGGTGTGGTACAGGGTATGTACGAGAAGTTTTTCAGGTGATGGAAATGTTCTTGATTGAGATAAGTGTCCATGAATGTACACATTTGGCAAAGCTTATCAAACTGTTAAAATGGGTCAAGTATTATGCCAATTATATCTCAATAAAGTCGGTTTAGAAAAAAAATAATGCCTTTCCATTTTATCACAGTCATTCAGTTCTGCAGGAGGATGCACATGGAGGGAATCAGAATGGGAATTCACTGACAGTCTGGAATCTGGTGTGATACTAAAACATAGTAAATTTTCAATAAATACTTCACATCAGATCACCCTTGACGCAGGAGTTTCTCGACTATAATATTCAATTGCTTACTTGTGTTCCAGTGACCGAGTTCCTAATTCACAGATGGGATTTTACCACACTAAAGGAATAATACATGAAGAAATGGTTATCATACATAATTCACTAGGTATGGATTCCTCAAGGCATGAAGGATATTACTTTCTTATCAAGTACCTCTCTAAACCATGACTAAAACTGTGAACCAAAAGTCAATTTTCCCTTTCACTTTTATTAATAGTTGTGAGAGTGGCCAGCCATGTTGTACGAGCAACTATAAAGACTGTTCTAATCAAGCAAAATTTACGACGACATTAATTGGGCACTTGTTTAATGAGATAGATAATTATTCCTGTTCTCTGCAATAATTGCTCAAGCTATTCACATGAATGTCTCTTATTAGTATAGTAGACCCTTGGCATTTACAGATTTAACACTGCTGGTTTTAACCATTCACGAGTGAATTTTACAAGGTTATGACAGGTTGTAATTTCTAACTTTTTGTTGAGAAACAAATTTGAATGCAGACTGAGGAGATTTGTGTTACGGAATAGTTATTTAGCTAGTTAATGAGCTCAGCGATTGCTAAGCTGTGTCTTTGTTATTCTCATTTACGGATTCTATGAAAGATAGGGGTACTTAAGAAAGCAGCGTTTCTCTAAAGCCTGTGGACGTTTCCTCGGTGAATGTCAAAGGGGTGCTATATTATTAATCAATCTTTTCCTTTTAAATTGAGAAATTGTTCTCACTAATTTTTAGTTAATTCTTAGGTTTCTAGTATCTAGAATCAATTATGATTGATGCACTATACATTATACAGATTAAACGCATAAAGGCTTTCTGGATCTTATTCCCTAAGACTTGATATTTTATTTGCCTGTAACTCCTCTTTGCTAATTATTGGGAGAGTAAGGCTCATTTCTATGTTCTGTCCATGAACTCCATTGTATAAATCCTTCCCTGTTAACACTCTAAGAAGGTGACTGGGAGGTTTCCCCCAAATCTTACATGGTGCTCAACAGAGGAGATGCTCAACGAACACTTGCGGATGTATTACCCGTACACAGGATCTGTTCTGACTCCCACTCTCAGTCAGCGGTCCCTACAAAAGCCTTGGGTGGTAGAGCATGTTGAGAAACCTGTGCCTGGACTAAAAACCTTGGGTCTAAATTCCCAACTACAAAAATAGGGCACAGTTAGGTCTGAACTGGTTCAAAAAAAGAGTGTGAACACCATGAAAATAGGTTCTAGATCCTTAGTACTCAGAAATTTTATAAAGACAGACTGGAGGAGAGAGTCTAAGGCAAACGGAAGAGAAAAAGGCTCTGCATAGTAAAAAGAACAAGTGTAACTCGTAAGGACTGACAAGGTATTTCCCCTGCTCCTTGCCCCTTAAGGCAAGTGTACAATAAGTTTTGAATGATCTCATATTCTTATACGTACATCTCCTAAAGGTGGTTTTATCACTGCTCCTATAATAGAGATGAGGAAGCTGAGGCTCAGAGAGTTAAAGCAATGCTCCCAAGTTCAAAGAGCTAAGATTCAAATTCAGTCTGGGTCTTAGACTGTCACACAAAGCTGCCTCCCTTCCTCTGAGTATATCCAGTCTCTCCCTAGTTTGACCGTAGGAGAGGACTCAAAAGGAAGACTACAATGGGCATGTGAAAGGGGAGAGGGCATAAACCTAGGGGAAGGGCTGGTCGTGCTCAGTACCGGGCAGTCTGGCCACCTGCTGAGTCATCTCCATCTGCACCGCTCAAACAGAAACTGCGGCCTAAGTTACTTTACTTCATGCTCGGGCTTCAGCCTCGACTGAGGAAAGAGAAAGGCAGGGCTTTTCCTGAGCAAGCTAGGGCTCTCCGAGTCCTAAATTTTCATCTGCCCCAGCCCAGGGCTAAACACATAACGGTCATCTGCTGTGGGATGATGCT
The DNA here is from genome assembly GCF_963930625.1 of Muntiacus reevesi. Taxonomy (NCBI): domain Eukaryota; kingdom Metazoa; phylum Chordata; class Mammalia; order Artiodactyla; family Cervidae; genus Muntiacus; species Muntiacus reevesi. The sequence continues at coordinate 1,066,013 of NC_089269.1, forward strand.
TTATAAAATTAACTTAAGGGCATTTTCCCTCCTGATTCCCTCCCTTCAGTGATATGGTTAGTGCCTTAAAATGAAATGTCCAGGCCCTTAATTTATAATGTTAAGGACTGCAATGAGGCAATTACAAGCAGAAATGCCTACAGAATATCCTCATGGCAAACTTTTCAAATGCAGACTTAAATCATGAGGCTTTTTCTAAGAGAGAATATTAGATGTCTTATCCCACAAGGTAGCTTTGGGTTTTTCTTAAGTCCCCACAGAATTGTAACAGCCTAGCAGTTGTTGAGAACATTGTCTTACCCAAAAGGAAGACAGCGCTCCTTCTGATCACTGGTAAACAAATGCGTTACTTTGACTGAGCATACATTCTAGATTTTAATTTTTCAAAGTAAAATCTGACATGACACATTTTAATGAAGTTTCTTGCCTTAGCTGTGGTCTTACTTAATAATCCTTACCTTAAACTACACAAGTGATACTTCACCTAAATTGTAATATGTATGCAAAGCCAAATGCCTAATTAAGGCAGACTGACGATAAAGATGATGGAAAATTATCTGCAGGCGAACAAGACATTCACATACATACTAAGACGGCCTCCCCCGTCATTAATGCTACTCATTGAAGGACACGCATTCGTGTGTGCTAACGTCCACGACTAACAAACACCTGCACATTGTAACACCGGAACGCTTCACTGTCCCTGTCAGTGGGCATCTCTGCTCTTCAGCCCTTCGTCATAACGCTACACCAGTTATCCATGCATACCACTTCATCTCCAAACCCGCCCACAGGCTAAACCTTCAATCCAGAGCTACTGATACACATTCATCTATGCACCCAAAGGCCCTCAAAGAAGGGGTCAGCTACCTCCTCTGTGTCAGGCACAGCACTGCACTCCCAGTCACGATGTACAGAAGTATTATCTTGACAAACCAAATTCTAATTCCTCTCATGAAACTATTAATATGGGCCTTCCCAAGTCTTACATTTAATTCATCATTCCTGAACTCATGGCACTGGAAAAAAGATACTTTAATAAGAATCTTTCTGTGGTTAATGTTATGCTATTCCTAGCTTAAATAGATTTAAAAAAGTAAAAAGAGCCTCCCCAAAATCTTTAACGCCATATTTTAGATTGTGAAACAAAACATAATATATTAAATGTAGAGTACCACTACTCTTATATTCCTTCCTGATGAAAGGTGAGAATAATATAGGAATCATTTCCTTTACCAATAATCTACAGTTCTATGGAGGGTGTAATAAAACGGAAGAAAATGAAATATAAATAGGTCTTTATCTGTTCACTAAATGATTACTCTCCTATGAACAATCTAAAGGATCTTTGAATATATTTAGTTAATAATTACATGTATTTTTTCTTTGGGGTCTTACATTGGATTGAATGTAAGAGTTGTGAATTTTCCCGAAAAGAAAAAAAAAGATATATAGGCAACATACACTGTTTCTTCTTCTAAAGGAAAATAACCTAATAATAGTAAAGAAGGCCAAGACAGAAGAGAAATCACCTGCTATGGAAAGCTAATATTAACCTTCAGGGATGGCAATTTCATAAATATAAAGCCCAAAGCAGGCATTTTTGTTTGAAATAGAGAAGCAGCTGTAATCCTAGTTTGGCATTTCTCTGCCTACAGGCACTAATGTCGAGCAACCTGCACAAAGATTTCTTGAGCTGGAATCCAGCTCCCGGGTTAAGCACAACCAGAAGTGTCAGTGATAGCAACAGAGTTCACATCGCCGGTGGTTTATGGGGAGGGTGCGGTAGAAATGACACGAGGAGGAGGATCCTGCTGGTGGAGAGAAGGTTGCTTAGCTCATAAACAGGCCAAGGATCTTTTGCACACCTTCAATCCACCCTAGAGTCAGAAGTGAGTGTTTAAGATGCGCTTCTGAGGCACGCCGTTCTGTGTCAGGCGAGAAACACCGAGTGTGCCGTGGGGTGCTCAGTCGCCCAGTCACGTCTGACTCTCTGCAGCCCTCTGTCCATGGGGATGCTCTGGGCAAGAATACTGGAGTGGGCTGACATGCCCTTCTCCGGTGGATCTTCCCAACCCCAGGATCGAACCCAGGTCTCCAGCATTGCAGGCAGATTCTTCACCACGTGAGCCCCCAGGAAGCCCAGACACTCCTCACTAACAGTTAAACGATGGGGGACATCGCATCGTGTCTTCATGCACACATGATTTAAACGGCCAAACAAAGCCTAAGTATTTTCTGTGAGCCCCTAGAACAGGCTGACAACTACAAATAACAGGTCATCCACCAAGTCTGGATTTGCTGTCAATGCCACTTCAACTGACATCCCTTCACAGATACTGAAAGAAGTTGTCTGTTAGGACACGATCGCTTCCATTATTTGAAACAAAGAACGAAAGGTGAACTTCTGGGGGAAAGAGCAGAAGTAGCATTTTTAAAATATCAATTCAAAAGATATTCAAATTAATTCTATATTCATGGCATTTAAAGTGACGGTTATCTAACCCAGGTCCAAGCCGGAATGGCCACAGGCTGTGGGTGCCCCTGGCCGGAATGGATCCCACCTGGAGAGGCCCCCTTGGGAGCCACCGGCAGGGGCCACTCTGGTTCCCTGGTTCTGGGCAGTTGGTACAGACACAAGGCTCCTGAGAAGTGCCATCAAGTCAGGGAATCCTACCTAGCCTGAGAGCTGCTGGCAGTTTTAGTTCTACTGCTTCTGAGAACTGATCTCCACAGAGGCAAACTTCAGTCCTGTCTAAATGGTCTGGAAATCAACAGTCTGTCCTGAAATACCCTCATCATTAGTAATACTCTGCAAATCAGTTCAGCTCAGTTCAGGTGCTCAGTCGTGTCCAACTCTTTGCGACCCCATGGATTGCAGCACGCTAGGCTTCCCTGTCCATAACCAATTCCTGGAGTTTACGCAAACTCATGTCCATCAAGTTGGTGATGCCATCCAGCCATCTCATCCTCTGCCGTCCCCTTCTCCTCCTGCCCCCAATCTCTCCCAGCATCAGGGTCTTTCCAAATGAGTCAGCTCTTCACATGAGGTGGCCAAAGTATTGGAGTTGCAGCTTCAGCATCAGTCCTTCCAATGAACACCCAGGACTGATCTCCTTTAGGATGGACTGGTTGGATCTCCTTGCTGTCCAAGGGACTCTCAAGAGTCTTCTCCAACACCACAGTTCAAAAGCATCAACTCTTGAGCACTCAGTTTTCTTTATAGTCCAACTCTCACATCCATACATGACTACTGGAAAAACCAGAGCCTTACCTAGACGGATCTTTGTTGGCAAAGTAATGTCTCTGCTTTTTAATAAGCTGTCTAGTTTGGTCATAACTTTTCTTCCAAGGAGCAAACGTCTTTTAGTTTCATGGCTGCAGTCACCATCTCCAGTGATTTTGGAGCCCCCCAAAAAAACTCTGTCACTGTTTCCATTGTTTCCCCATCTAGTTGCCATGAAGTGATGGGACTGGACGCGATGATCTAAGTGTTCTGAAGGTTGAGTTTTCAGGCAACTTTTTCACCCTCCTCTTTCACTTTCATCAAGAGGCTCTTTAGTTTCTTTGCTTTCTGCCATATGTCATCTGCATATCTGAGGTTATTGATATTTTTCTGCCAATAGGGATGCCAAAGAACTTATCTATTCCCCTGCCCAAGGAATTTGCAACCTTGCTTCGTGTGTCTTCCGAATGGTTAAACAACAAAGCAAGACAGTTTGAATGTAAACTAACTAAAAGTGGGAAACCTATCTTATGCTTCTACTTCTATCACAGTGCCTACCTTGCTTTAGATATACAACCATCTGACCTGATTATAATCTCAAATCACTACAGGGTCACAATTTCTTAACTGAAAGTTTTAGGGATGGATATATTTTTGATTGGGGGTTCCCAAGTGGCTCAGTGGTAAAGAATCTGCCTGCAGTTCTGGAGAGGCAGAGACTCGGGTTCAATCCCTGGGTCAGGAAGATCCCCTGCAGGTGGGCATAGCAACAACCCACTCCAGTATTGCTTGGAGAATCTCACTGACAGAGAAGCCTGGTGGGCTATAGTCCACGGGGTCACAAAGAGTTGGACATGACTGAAGTGACTGAGCATGCATGCATTTTTTAGAATTCAGAATTTTTCAGATTTTTAGAAAGGTGATATATACTATACTTATTCCATGTATTTATGGAATACATGAAGAGCTTGGTATAGAACTCCATAATCAAGCATACAATTATTTTTGCAATGGAAATACGAGCATTCACATTAAGTGAAGAAAGGGATGATTATGTATAGCTTCATGAGAGTCAGCAGTTCAGGTCAGATTTTGGTGCAAAATGAGTTTAAAAAAAGTTAACTGCCTGGAGATATTTACAAATGTAGATAACGGATTGTGGACCTATAATACACATCGTCAGAAGTTCAGAGGCTAGAGCAATCAAGATAAAGCTGTGGAGAGGTGGAGGTTAAACACTATAAGTGAGAATCCAGACGTTATTGGTGGGGTGGCAGGACGCATCTGACCACACTGAGGGTGTGAGGTCTGATCACAGACCACCAGACAGAGTCGCCAGCCTCCAGAGCCGCCCAGGTTCTAAGTTATAGACAGCAGGGCCCAGGAAACATCAGTCTAACCAATGATGCTGATCATGCTGGTGGTGAGCACAGGAGAATCCAGGATTTGACCAACAGCAGGGAGTGCAGACGGAGAAGTGAGAGAAGGCAGAAAACACCAACAGACCTATAGCTGTAAACCAAGTCTGTGGATACTGCAGGCATGTAGAAAAAAGAGAAAATAAGAGGAAAAAAGAACAAATGTAGGTCACGTACTTCATTTAAGGTTTATGGGGCAGAAGGTATATTCGTCCATGAAAAGAAAACAATGTGGTTAATAGCAGAGATTATTACTACAGATTGAGTTGAATCACAAGAAAAATCACATTCCATCCAGGAAAACAACATAGATTTTTCAAAAGCACAATGAAGGAAGAAATGAATACTCACTCAATTGTAGGAAGGAGTACATTACTAAGGGGGAAAATGATAGTTCTTAAAGAGTGCACAAAAGACTGTAAAATCCCCGGGGAGGGCTATCAGGGGGGTGAGTGAGCAGCTCATATTACAGACATTGAAGCAATTGTGAGGCTGGGGAGGAGCAGTAGAAGGGAAAGGGCTGCTGTGCCCCCAGAGATGGCTGACATCTTACGGGCCCCCATAAAAGATTAAGGTGAATCAGAGCTGAATCAAGGAATTCTGATCGAAAGGATCATGCGTGATTACAGGTCAGAGATCCAGAAGGGGTGAATGTTGCTGGCCTGAAATTCACAAGATGCAACAAAATGGGAGGGGTTAAGTGTTATCACATGGAGGAAAACACCAGTGCTCACGTGAAGGCGAAGAGCATCTGGCGGTTCTGTAATAGCCCTTCCTCGCTCACAGAGATGAAGCATGTTATGTTAAAGAAGAGTGGCATGCACTTGGAAGAGGAGTCATGTTTTCCTAACAGACTCAGAATGGGTAACACATCAAAGAGAGGAAGCACCATCTGTGTATTCAAGGAAAGGCATAATGTTTGCTTCTGACTATAGCCTGTTTTTTTTTTTTTTTAAATGTTGCATTTCTAAGTTTCTTGGAACAGAAGAAAGAATATACTCAATGCAAAGTGCCTTAAACGCTCTAAAAATCTTCCATCACTTTTCCTCCAAAGCAGCTCAGACTGCTTTGCTAGAATCTCTTTAGTTCCAAAAGGACTGGGGCCAACTCAGCAGTGAGAGTTAGGACAGACAAAGGTTCTCAGAGAGAATTGCGCAGGATTTCACAGTAAGTCGAGGTGCTTTACTCTGTTCATAGAACAAATGAGGCCTCCAACCAACGTGCATGGTATCTGGCAGATCAAAGAAAAGGCCAACAGGAAAAACAGCCTCTGATAACAATTTGTGGGTAGAAAATTTTCTAACAGACATCACAGCACCATTAAGAATGAAAGTTTTACTTCTTATCATGTTCAATAACTGATCCTAAAGACTAACTTGAATGTTCTCCTTCTAAAGTCATTAATTTTCTTCTTCTAAAGTCAGTTTTGAATATTGCATTATCTTATATTTAGTATGGTTTGGAGAAATACACTTTTTCCAAAACTAAGTACATAAAGAAGCTAGGTAATCCAAATTTCTAAGAAATAAAATCCAGGCTAACTTCAGACCCCAAATATGTGGAGAAGTAGATAAAAAAGATCTTGTTTTGATATTCCTCCTTCCTCATCCAGATTTTGGCAAAGACTCAAAAGAAAAAGGAGGTGTAACAGCAGAAAGCCCTCCACTCCTATGTTTTTAAAAGTCAGGCTGGTGGACTCTGCATTCACTTCAAAACAAGAAGAGATGGCTTAGAATTATTAGATGACTAATGCCAGCAAATGCCTGAATGTTTCCCTATTTCGTGAAATGTTGGAAAAAAATCTACCTCAAGAACTTGGCTACAAATGTATGCAACAGATCTTTAACAGGGCTGGATGGCGAAGTGAGTTGTTCTGAGAAAATGCATGCATGTGTAGCTAAACATTTTTTCTTAGCAGGAGATGACATACACACATACATCAACTGTTTTTAATTTAAGAGTTTTTTTCGTTAGGAAGTTCCGCCCATATGTGAAGGGGGGTCATGTGATATCCTCTTATAAATAGCTTTCAAATGGCAACATGCACTGAGGCACCGCGTTCTGTTCTGCGGAGTTGCAAAGGCCCCCGACGTGCTGGGAGAGGACGACGTGCTCCGCCGCAGCAGCCGAGCATCTCCTAGGTGTATTCTCAGAGGCCGTGGAACAACACAGCTGCTCAAGTCTGAGGCTGTCCTTAATAACTGGTGAATCCAAAGCAGCAGCCTGGCTTAGCCCTTTTCATCTGAGTAATTCTAAAATGTTACCGAAAGAAAAGCCTCTGGAGTTATCCAGAGACAGAGGCCCTCGTTTCACATGTGAGGGTACAGAGTGCCAGAGAAATAAAGGGGTTTCCCCAAGGATTCGCCCATGATGCAGCTGGGACTCAAATCCAGATCCGCATCTCTTGGCTCCCAGGCCAGCGATCATTCCAGTACCTGTGACACAGTGTGACTCTCACGCGGGACTGCCTGGGTTCTGCTCTGGGCTTCCACGGCTGGGGACACCGGCAGGTTATTTAAGCTCTGGGCCTGAGTGTGCTCGTGGGAAAGATGAGGATCATACGAGCAAGTGCCTCACAAGGCTGTGACGGGGGGTACATAAACTCATAATATAAAGCAGTTAAGACCATGCCGGGCATTTAGCAAATGCGAACTATACGTGAGCTCCAACGATTACAGGCAGTATTAACATGTGTCTGCTGGTTGGCAGGCACCAAGGCACAGGAGCCCTAACCCAGAAGCCCGTCACTAGCAACTACCTGGGGTAAATTCACCCCTCCAAGCCTTAGTTTCCTCATCTATAAAATGGGGAAAATAGTAATTCCTACCTCAAGGTGACTATAAGGATTAAATGAGATGGTTCATGTGAATGTTTACAACAGAGCCTGGCATATGAGTAGTGCTCTACAAATAACAGCTAGTATTCACAAACAATAATTCAATGAAAACTATAACTCTATCACCAACCTACTTCCTCCCCAATTAACACTGTCTCCTTCTACCTTTCAGCTTTCTCTATATCCATGCCCAATAAAGACGAATAAGGGATATATTTTTCAACATTAAATAAGGGAAATAAAGAAAAAAAAGTTTAAAAGGATTTTTTTTATATAAACATCCTAATTTAACCAGTACGTTAGTACATGAGAATTAACACTCTGGAGAAAGGAAAAACTGTATGCACAAGAACATTTTCAACTCACCAGCATATCATTTAGGGCCTAAACAAAGTACAGTAGTGATGTAAATACAGAACAAGCTAATAAGTGAACTAAAAGATGTGTTTTCCTCTCATATACTATTGGTGGCAGTATACATTGGTGTCAAGTACAAATCTGTGGGCAATAACCATCAAAATAAAAATCCACATACCCATTAATTTCTACTTCTTAGGGAGTCATCTAATACATGTGTTTTAGACATACAAAAATTATATGTATAAATTAATCACTGCAGCTGAATATAAAACTATTTCCTTAATTCTTAGTTCAAGATTCTAGTTATCTCTCCAGTACCTAGTCATATGTACCTATCATTGAGAATTTTAAGGGAAAAGTAAATCTTCACATTAGACTCTACAAGCTAAGTAAATAGAATAATCATAAACAACTTTAAAATACGCTTTGGTAACCATGCTTAGAAATCTATTATTTTTCTATATTTCTATTTTCTATATTTCTAATATTTTCTATATTTTTCTATTTTTCTATTATTTTTCTATAGTGTATTTTACTTACCCTTATGCACAGTTTGCTAGGGGGAAAAAGTGTTCATTGATAATATCTCAGTATCAAATATTGCCAAATATTGCTTTTAAAACATCAAACATTTTGGGTAGTGCTATCACCAAGATGGTTGAGTAGGAGAACCTAGGCACTAGCTTCCTACAAAAATGAAAAAAAAAAAAAAAATCAGACAACTAATCACAAACAAAAACAGTTCTGAGCGAGCTCAGGAGTCCACTTAAGAAACTTCAGCAACAAAGTGGAACAAAAAAACTTGAGAGCAACTATAGGAAAAGGAAGGAAGAACGAAACTTCATTTCGCCTGCATCGTCCCGGCCCCAGGCCTACGCTGCTCAGCGCCAAGAGCACACTCCCAGCTAGAAAGCGTTCCTCTCCCCGGGGAACGGAGGGGCTGGTGAACGACCAGCTTCCCTAACCATGGGGAGCACCACACGCAGGATCTACGTCCGTTTCACGGCGCCCAGAGGCCGGCACGGCTGAGATGCATAGAAGGGACTCGGAAGGCAGAAAGAGAACAGGGGCCGCCGAGCGGACGAGAGCCACACCGCGGGGGCACCCACACCTTCCAGCAACCTGGTCCACAGAGGAACCCTGCAACTCTTGCCACTGAAGAAACCAGCAGTCAATGCAGCTGTCATGAAAACCTTACAGATTTAACCTTTCTCATCCCGAGGTATCTGCATTTGCAGACTGCCGGCGACCGCGCTGCATGCTAAGTTGCTTCAGTCCTGTCCGACTCTTCTCGATCCCGTGACTGCAGCCAACCAAGCTCCTCCGTCCGTGAGTCCTGCCCAAATCCCTCCCCTCCCAGTCTCCTCTGTAGTCCAGGATCCGTGCTGGCAGCCAGCCCAGGCCTCTATGGCTGAAGACACCAGGCTAGGCTCCTGTGGCCGATTCCCATCGCGTGTGTGTGCTTGGGGGCAGGAACTCTGCCGGAGCACTTGCGTTCTGATGGTGCACACCCAGCCCTCGTCAGCACTGCCCTCTATGCACCTGTTGCCCTGGAGCAAGACCCCGCGGCCACAGAAGGCCCCGTGTGCATCTGTGTGTGTGTCTGTATGGAGCAAGACCCCGCGGCCACAGAAGGCCCCGTGTGCATCTGTGTGTGTGTCTGTATGGAGCAAGACCCCGCGGCCACAGAAGGCCCCGTGTGCATCTGTGTGTGTGTCTGTATGGAGCAAGACCCTGCGGCCACAGAAGGCCCCATGTGCATCTGTGTGTGTGTCTGTATGGAGGAAGACCTGCGGCCACAGAAGGCCCCGTGTGCATCTGTGTGTGTGTCTGTATGGAGCAAGACCCCGCGGCCACAGAAGGCCCCGTGTGCATCTGTGTGTGTGTCTCTATGGAGCAAGACCTGCGGCCACAGAAGGCCCCGTGTGCATCTGTGTGTGTGTCTGTATGGAGCAAGACCCCGCGGCCACAGAAGGCCCCGTGTGCATCTGTGTGTGTGTCTGTATGGAGCAAGACCCCGCGGCCACAGAAGGCCCCGTGTGCATCTGTGTGTGTATCTGTATGGAGCAAGACCCTGCGGCCACAGAAGGCCCCGTGTGCATCTGTATGTGTGTCTGTATGGAGGAAGACTCCGCAACCACAGAAGTACATACGGACCGCCAAGGGCCCCACGGGCGCTTCGGGGGCCCACTGCCAGTGTGCCCACAGCTGACCCCACCCCAGGGGCTGACCGCCTGCCTTGGCCTCCATCACTACACACGTGTCTGTGGCCAGTGTCTGCTACGCCGGCCCCTACAGCTGGCCCCCTGCAGCCTGGTGTACGCACGCTCCTTTCTCGGGCCAGACTGCCTGCTCCCTAGCTGCCGTACCCAGCTGCGCTGCTGCAGATCCCCTCACAGGGCTCACCAAGAACTACCTGGCTGTTGACGCGCTGACTCAAGCAACCTGAGCCGAAGCGACATCATGCCTGGCCTGTCCCAGGGCCACAATATGGTCCCTCTCTTGTGAAGGCAGATCATCTGAAGTTATTCACTCAGAGGACCAGAAAAGGATGACTAGGAATCAAGAAAGCCTACTGGACTTGTGGAATGCCATTAAGAGAAACAATCTACGCCCCACTGGAGTCCCATAAGGAAAAGAGAGGGAGAAAGAGGCAGAAAACCTAGTTAAATAAATAATGGCTGAGAACATCCCAAACCTGGGGAGAAATCTGGACATCCAGGTTCATGAAGATAATAGTTCACCCCATAATTTCAATCTAAAACAATTTACTCTTAGTCACATAATAATAAAACTAGCAACATTAAAAAGAGTTTAAAGAGCAACAAGAAACAAATTTCTCTCCAAAAGGGAACCGCTATAATGCCAGAAGTGGGTTTTGCAGAAAAAATTCTACAGGCCAAGACAGTGGCATAACATATTCAAAGTGCTAAAAGGAAAAAACAAAACAAAACAAAACTGCCAACCAAGAATGATTTACCCAGCAAAGCTGTCCACCAAAAATGGTGAGGTAAAACAAAAATATATGCATGTAACTGTAACAGTAAGTATACATAGTATTCAGAATACTCTGAATACTACTCAGAATACTACTGAAATATGGAGGTATGCTAACACTTAACTCTAGTTTAAAGCAAAAGGGACAAACATATTAAAAATAGTTTAGTTACAGTAATTTCTTAATGGATTCACAACAAAAAAGAAGTATATTTTAATTAAAATCACAAGATCAGGAACAAAGACAAGGCTACTCTCACCAATCATACAGAACAGTAGACTAGACGTCCTAGCCCGAGTAACAGGGAAGAAAAGAAAGGCATCCAAATTTGCAAAGAGAAGTAAAACCATCTGTTTGCTGATGACATGATTGTGTATACAGAAAATCCTAAAGATTCCACCAAAAAAACTTTTAATTAATAAATGAATTCAATAGCTTCAGGATTCAGACTCAATATACAAAAATCAGTTGCATTTCCATATAACAAGGAACTATCTGAAAAAGAAATAAAGAAAATTCCATTTACAATAGCATCAAAACCAAAAAATACTTAGGAATAAACTTAGCCAAGGAAGTGAATATACTGAAAACTACAAGATGATAATGAAAGAAATGAAGATGACTCAGATGAACGGAAAGTTATCCTCTGTTCATGGGTCAGAAGAATTATCACTGTTAAAGCATTCACACTACCCAAAGCAACCAGCAGAGTTAATGCAATCCCTGTTAAAATTCCAATGTCATTTTTCACAAAAATGCTTCAAAAATTCTAAAATCTGTATGAAACTACAGAAGACCATGAGTACCCAAAGAACAATAAAGCCAGAAACATCAAACTTTCTGACTTAAAACTATATTATAAAGGTATAGTAATCAAAATAGTATGGTAATGATGTAAGACTAGACACATAGATCAAGGGAATACAACTAAACAGAAATAAATTCATGAATATATGGCCAGTTATATGGTCAATATATGGTCAGTTAATTTTGAAAAAGGAGCCAAGAATATACAATGAAGAAACTGTATTTTCTTCAATAAATGGTATTGGGGAAACTTGACAGCCACAGGCAAGGGAATGAAACTGGACCACTCTCTTACACCATACACAAAAATCAACTCAAAATGAATTAATAAGGACTTAAAAAAAAACTTCTAGAAGAAACAATTATTCTTGGCCAGGATTTTTTAGATTTAACAGTGAAAGCAAAGGCCACAAAAGCGAAAATAAGTAGATTTTGCACAGCAAAGAGCACTAAAAACTTCTGCGCAGTAAAGAAAATGAAAAGGCAACCTATGGAAATTGAAAAGGCAACCTATGAAATGAAAGGAAATACTGACAAACCTATTTCCAATAAGGGATTAATATGTAAAAGGTAAGAGGTTCTCACACAACTCAATAGCAAAAAACAAATAACATATGTTAAAACAGCTATTAGAAAAAAGACAAGAGATGACAAATGCTGGTGAGGATGTGGAGAAAAGGGGACTCATGTATACTGCTAGTGGGAATGTAAACTGGTACAGGCAATATGGAAAACAACATGTAAGTTTTATAATTAAAAAAAGAATCACCATAATATTCAGAAATACCATTTCTGGGTATACATCCAAAGGAATTGAAATATGAATCTCACAGTGACCTCTCTCTCATTCCATTGTTCACTGAAGCATAATTCACAATAGCCAAGATAAGGAAATAACCTCAATGTTCATTGATGGAAGAACAGATAAAGAAAATACAATAGTTGGAAGGGTGCTGGAGAGACAGCTAGCGAAGCTTCCTGGATTTCAAGGAGACTTTTGGTGTGCATTTAAGGAAGGTTAAGGAAAATGCTGTTGTGTTGAAGAAAAGGGAACCCTATTACACAGTGGGATAAACTTTAGAAGCACTGCTGCCCATGATAATGTGGGAAAAAATTAACACACATAATGAAATCTACATGGTAGATTTACTTTAGGAGATTTCTAGGTAACATGCTGTAAGTGCCAACTATTTTCTTTTAGTTGGTTATATATATATATATATATATATATATATATTTTTTTTTTTTTTTTTCCTTTTTAAGGAATTGCTTCATTTTCTGCATCAATATACCTAAGGTAAACTACTAACTGTGGCCTCCCAAAATGCAAGATTTTTCCAGGGTTTTTTTTTTTTTTTTTGCCAGCTTATAGAGATCAAAATTTCAGAACCTAGGAGGAAGTAGATACAAACAGTTTTGAGTCAGGTAGAAGGAATATAATATTGAATCAAACAGAACATGTTTATAAATATGGTACTAAATCAGTATTTTTGATTCAATATATTGAGTAGCTGGTAGTAACTGCAACAGTCTGATTAGATGCCTGAAATCCAGGCCCCAAAACAGACAACACTAAATTAAGGTAAAATTCTAGCATTTCCTTGCACACTATAGTGGAAAGTATCCACAGATTTAAGGAGAACAAATGTTCAGGTCAGTTCAGTCGCTCAGTCATGTCCAACTCTTTGTGACCCCATGGACTGCAGCACGCCAGGCCTTCCTGTCCATCACCAACTCCTGGAGTTTACCCAAACTCATGTCCATTGAATCAGTGATGCCATCCAACCATCTCATCCTCTGTCGTCCCCTTCTCTTCCTGCCTTCAATCTTTCCCAGCATCAGGGTCTTTTTCAATGAGTCAGCCCTTCGCATCAGGTGGCCAAAGGACTGGAGTTTCAGCTTAAACATCAGTCCTTCTAATGAACACCCAGGACTGACGTCCTTTAGGATGGGCTGGTTGAATCTCCTTGCAGTCCAAGGGACTCTCAAGAGTTTTCCCCAACACCACAGTTTAAAAGCATCAATTCTTGGTTCCCAATAGGAAAAGGAGTACATCAAGGCTGTATATTGTCACCCTGCTTATTTAACTTACATGCAGAGTACATCATGAGAAGCACTGGGCTGGAGAAAGCACAAGCTGGAATCAAGACTGTCAGGAGAAACATCAATAACCTCAGATATGCAGATGACACCACCCTTATGGCAGAAAGTGAAAAGGAACTAAAGAGCCTCTTGATGAAAGTGAAAGAGGAGAGTGAAAAAGTTGGCTTAAAGCTCAACATTCAGGAAACTAAGATCATGGCATCCAGTCCCATTGCTTCATGGCAAATAGATGGGGAAACAGTGGAAACAGTGGCTGAGTTTATTTTTCTGGGCTCCAAAATCACTGCAGATGGTGACTTCAGCCATGAAATTAAAAGACACTTACTCCTTGGAAGGAAAGCTATGACCAACCTAGACAGCATATTAAAAAGCAGAGACATTACTTTGTCAACAAAAGTCCGTCTAGTCAAGGCTATGGTTTTTCCAGTGGTCATGCATGGATGTGAGAGTTGGACTATAAAGAAAGCTGAGCGCAGAAGAATTAATGCTTTTGAACTATGGTGTTGGAGAAAACTCTTGAGAGCCCCTTGGACTGCAAGGAGATCCAAGCAGTCCTTCCAAAAGGAGATCAGTCCTGGGTGTTCACTGGAAGGACTGATGCTGAAGCTGAAACTCCAATACTTTGGCTACCTGATGCGAAGAGGTGACTGATTGGAAAAGACCCTGATGCTGGGAGGGATTGAGAGCCGGAGGAGAAGGGTACGACAGCGGATGAGATGGTTGGATGGCATCACTGACTCAATGGACATGGGTTTGGGTGGACTCCAGCAGTTAGTGATGGATAGGGAGTGCTGCGGTTCATGGGGTCGCAAAGAGTCGGACACGACTGAGCGACTGAACTGAACTGATATAAACTAAACAAATACAAAAGTAGACTTATAAAATTTAAAGTTCAAATTAGCCATTAGCACATCTTCTTTGATGAAATGTCTATACAATCAGCCCTTCATAACTGTGAGTTCCCCATATGAGGATTCAACCAACCACAGATAGAAATTTGAAAAAATTTTCCAGAAAGTCCCAAAATGAAAAACTTTAATTTCCCCACACATTGGTAACTATTTACACAGTATTAACTCTTATTTACAAATACTCACAAAGTGTTTGTATTGTACTAAGTACAATGTAATCATAAAGTAAATGAGAGATGATTTAAGTATGAGAGAATGTACACAGGTCAAGGGACTTGAGGACCTGCAGGTTTTGTATCTGCAGGGTGTCCTGGAACCAATTTCTCCCCCATCCCCCATACTGAGGGATAACTGAACAAAATTTCTGTCCACTTTTTAAAAATAGGGTTGTTTGTTTTCTTCCTATGATTGAGTTGCAAGATTTCTTTATTCTGGATATAATTCTTTTGTCTGATATATGTGTTGCAAATATTTTTTTCCATCTCTGGTTTGCCTTTGTTTTCTTACTGATGTCTTTCGAAGATCAAACAATTTAACTCTAATGAAGCCTAATTCATCACTTTCTTCCTTTTCTACTCTGCATCTCTGTGATCTAGTATAATTAATTTGTTTTGTAAACTGCATGTACACATACACGTTTTACAGCTTTACATGCAATTCATATCTCAGCAAGAAGTAACCACAGCAAAACTGTTCAACTTTGCAGCTTACCTTTTCTCAAATATAGCCTATAATGTCTCAGGTTCTACTTAAACATAAAGCTATTATTTTACATTGTATTTCAAAAGGGGTATTTGTGGTTTCCATGGGAATACATGTACCAGCAATAAAGCACTTAAAATGTTTCAAACAGATACATTTACATGGCATTTCTTTTAATAAACAAGATAGACAGCCTAAATAATTAATGCCCACCAAACATTTGAAATTGAGACTATTGCCTTTGTAAAGTGCCAATGAATTTAAAATAGGAATCATTATAAAGCTAAGTATTCCCTTTCAAAGACCTTTAAATTTCCTTTCTTCTGAAGTTACTTATATACATGAAATATTCTGCAGTTACCAAGTTTTACATTTCATCATTTATTCATTGTAGTTAAAGTCACTGTAAAGATTTCATTCAAAGTGTATTTTAAGCTTCAAGAATCTATGTGGGCAGTTAGTCATTAATTGAAAACCAACCATAAAACAATGTATAATTTGCATTTTAAGAAGAAAGTCTTTTTTATTCCTTAAAAAAGGGTGAAAAAATTTGAAGTAATTTTTCCTTTGTCAAACTGCTTTTAATGAAGACTCAATAAAACTACATAGAAATAGATCTTGAAATCAAACTCAGTGAAAACACGAATAGTCAGTTACCTCTAATGTTAGTACTTCTAGTAACTCATTAACAAACTAACTAATCATATAGTAAAATAATATGCTCAGAATCAAATTGAAATATCTGTGTAGAACATTGGTCCCAAGTAACACTGATGTTGTTTTTCAACCTAACACCAACATTATTTACTTAGGGGGAAAAAAAAATCAACAGATAGGACTAGAATGGGCCTTAAAATTCAACTTTACTCAGAATTTAGAAATTATTCCTGTAACATACAATAAAAGACATCAGATGAGTCCTTTTCCCAACAAGGCCCATGGGGAAATATGTATTATTTTTAAGAGATCAGCCCCATTATCAGACAGACCCTAACTACTGGATAGGTCTTCTTTGTACTGAGCATTCAAATCCGTGCTCCTATGGCCTTCATCTTCTGATCCTAGCTCTGTTTTCTAAAGTTACAAAGAAAAATTATACTCCCCAAACAAACAGAACAATACAAAATCATCAAGGAGTTCAGTTCTGAGGAAAAACCAAAGAAGTAACTATGTAATCACAGAAACGGTAAATGAACTTAAGCTTGGTCTCTTGAAAAATAAGAAACAGACCTACAGGAAGTCATCACAAGACATAACCTTGAATATACCACATACGTATTTGCTAGTAATCAGTACACAGAGGTAAAGAGAACTGTGCATTTTTGAAAATATGTAAATGATCTTAACAAGCTTAATGATTATTGAAAAACATTTGCATGGCAGCATCAATGATTCAAACCAAAGTACCTCTCTAGATAAGTCCCCCCCTCATGCTCCTCAATAATAAAATACCATTTAGTCCAAACTAAAAAAATAATTTTTTAGTTTACACACCCAGAGAAACACTTTTCACTTTGGGGCTTACTTCTTTTCAGAATCAGATTCCCAAAGAGCAAGCAATGCATTAAAAATACTGAATGAACAACAGACTGCTTGCCCTGCACATACTTCTAATTAAGCAAGTGTCAGGAAAGCAAAGGGCTTCCCAGATGGTGCTAGTTGTAAAGAACCCGTCTGCTAATGCAAGAGAAACCAGAGATGCAGGTTTGAACCCTGGGTTGGGAAGATCCCCTGGAGAAGGAAATGGCAACCCACTCCAGTATTTCTGTCTGGAAAATCCCATGGACAGAGGAGCCTGGCAGGCTACAGTCCGCAGGGCTGCAAAGAGTCGGACACAACTGAAGTGACTTAGCAGCAGGTAAGCAAAAAGAGCACACAACATTGAGGGGACAAGCATCTCGTTTAGATAATGAGTCAAAGAATCAACAAAACAAATCTGGAATCACGCCACAACCTAACTGAGCCAGTGCCGACAGCAAGTCTCTGGGGAAACAGAGCAGTAACCATGTCTACCACCATGCCCAGGTACAAGAAATTGTAATATGGTAGCTTGGTAACTGTGGAAACTCATCTAACTGTAAACGCAGAAAGGGTGAAAGAGTCCTATATGTCTATAAGAAAATGGAATAATTCAGTGGCTTTAGATCAAATGACTAAGGTTAATTCACCCAGGGATAAACTGGGGTCTTGACTACTTTATCCAAAGCAAAGCCTTTAGAATGTTTTTCCATTTTTTTTTAAAGTTTCTTAATTTTTGTCATTGTAAGGATCGTGAATTTAATTTAGTATTTCTAATCAATTTCTAACTTGTAGCACTAAAAGTACATATATATGGTTTGTGCTATATCACACTGAATTTTTTTTTAAGACAATGAACAGACTATTTCTTCTTTAGTCGCTAAGTCATGTCAGATTCTCTGTGATCCCATGGACTGCAGCATGCCAGGCTTCCCTGTCCTTCACTATTTCCTGGAGTTTGCTCAAACTCATGTCCATTGAGTCAGTGATGCCATCTAATCATCTCATCCTCTGTTGCTCCCTTCTCCCCCATGTACTTAGAAATAGAAAAGGCTATTAAAAAGTTAGAGAAAAGGCTTGGGAAAATGCAAGGAAGTCTCAAAACTGGGGATGCTGTGCTGGGCTTAGCCGCTCAGTCGTGTCCAACTCTTTGTGACCCCATGGACTGTAGCCTGCCAGGCTCCTCTGTGCATGGGGATTCTCCAGGCAAGAATACTGGAATGGGTTGCCATGCCCTCCCCTCCAGGGGATCTTCCCCACTCAAGAATCAAACCAGGGTCTCCTGCATTGCACGTAGATTCTGTACCAGCTGAGTTACCAAGGAAGCCCCCAAAATGGGGGTCAGTTCAATTCAGTTCAGTCGCTCAGTCGTGTCCGACTCTTCGAGACCCCATGAACTGCAGCACGCTAGGCCTACCTGCCCATCACCAACTCCTGGAGCTTACTCAAATTCATGTCTATCGAGTCGGTAATGCCATCCAACCATCTCATCCTCTGTCTTCCCCTTCTCCTCCCACCCTCAATCTTTCCCAGCATCAGGGTCTTTTCAAATGAGTCAGTTCTTCACATCAGGTGGCCAAAGTATTGGCGTTTCAGCTTCAGCATCAGTCCTTCCAATGAACACCCAGGACTGATCTCCTTTAGGATGGACTGGTTGGATCTCCTTGAAGTCCAAGGGACTCTCAAGAGTCTTCTCCAACACTACAGTTGGCAAAACCATCAATTCTTCGGTGCTCAGCTTTCTTCACAGTCCAACTCTCACATCCATACATGACCACTGGAAAAACCGTAGCTTTGACTAGATGGACCTTTGTTGGCCAAGTAATGTCTCTGCTCTTTAATATGTTGTCTAGGTTGGTCATAACTTTCCTTCCAAGGAACAGTGTCTTTTAATTTCACGGCTGCAGTCACCATCTGCAGTGATCTTGGAGCCCAAAATACATAGTGACACTGAAGCATGAATATGTAAAATCAGGATGATCCTGGAAATTCCAGGATGCAAGACTGGTGTCCTAATACGTTTGGAACATTTGATAATAATCAGCAGCCTGAGTGAGTCTTCCCATAGTGATTTCATGTTAACAGGCAGTAACAGATAGTACTAAATTAATCTCTACTGATCTCTATTATTAATCCCTGCTCATCACTATTATTCTCTGACGCTAAGTCAGGCATTGTGGCAGGCTAGAGGCCTCACTGCACCCATCACAGTATGAAAAAGGCTGCCTAAAGCAACACTCCATTTAGGTCAGCTTCATTTAACCATAATTGAATCTACTTAGGAAGAGATTTAAAAAAAAAAAATCATTCACCATGGTTTACTGTAATTCACTGAATGAATGAATGAACACTGTAAATTCAAACATATGGGTAACATTTATCTAAAATAATGTATCATTTACATTACTCTCTCAAAACTTCATGTGTGGCATTTACTAATTTTTTATATTTAACATGTCAAAATAACTTTAAGAATTTGCTGAGATGAAAATTAAACTAAATAACCAAATTCAAAGTAAAGTTTGATTATTAATGTCTATGTAAAATTAAATTCACTAATAAGCAGTCTGTTCTCAGAAAACAAGTGTTAGTTTGCTCTGAACATTTAAAGTAACAGCTCTCAGATTTCTCCGTAACTAAAAAGGAATCTCTCCCAACTAAGAAAACCAAGACTGCTTTTAAGAATGCTATTAGGTCCCCTAAAATTTGGAAGAAAATTTCATTTTACTTAGTTTACTGTATGTAATTTCAATAGCTCTTTTACTCCTCATTACTCATGAGTCAATCAAGAGTCACCTTTAATTAAGACTTATAATTCCTTGATGGCAGTATGAATTTAATGTAGATCTCAAATAAACCACTCAAAATTTAATACTGCCTGCACTTGAAGTATGAATAGCCTAAATTTAATTCTTTAAAAATCAAGGCAAAAAACTACAATTTAAGTAAATTAATGGTTAGGATAATACTTTTTTTCAGGAGTTCCCAAGTAGTATTGAGGCATTAAAACAGTTTTTTCCTCCAAAGTTTAGCATTAAATTCTGAGTTAATACTTGAGACTTTAACATAGTTTATGAGGTGCCTTAAAAGTATTCTGGTGGTTATGTCAAAGAGTGGACGCTCATTTCCAGTTATTAGGAGTTAACACTGATTAAATCTTGGGAAAAGACAGAATAGATTGGCACCTTGCTACAGCATCTTGGGCTTCCCTGGTAGCTCAGACGGTAAAGCGTCTGCCTACAATGCGGGAGACCCAGGTTTGACCTCTGGGTCAGGAAGGTCCCCTGGAGAAGGAAACAGCAACCCTCTCCAGTACTCTTGCCTGCAAAATCCCATGGTTGGAGGAACCTGGTAGGCTACAGTCCATGGGGTTGCAGAGTCGGACACGGCTGAGCAATTTCACTTCACTTCACTTACATCATCTTACTCAAAATTACTGATGAACTGGCTATAATGGTCCAAGAGGTTTAAAACGAACTTTCTAGGTGTCACACAAGTAGAAGGATGAAGTGACACTACTGAAGACTTTGATGTCTTTTTTTCTCCCCCAAACTCCTGAAATAACCCTCAACTAGCTCAGGAAACTGTGACTTTGCAAACAATTTCACTACCACTGTAGCCCAACAACAATCACGGAGTGGCTTTGTACAGTGAAGTCTATTAGTTACAAAGAAAGGTCACAAAGGCATAGTAAGGCACAGCTTTTCTTTCTAAAGATTTTATAATAGAAAAACAGAAGACTCATAAATACGTGTCTATTAAAGACAAATAATGAGTATGCAATATTTATAATTAGTTCTTACAACTTATTTATAGGTTCAAAAGGAAGAAAGGAAATGAGATGTTTATCACAGATAGAACCACAAGGAATTTTACTATAAAAAGTCTTACAAAAAGGTGTCAGTTAGATGGTCTCTCTGGATCGCGAAGCACATCTTAAAAGGCCAACATTTAGTTCTTTTACTTTAATCAGCTACTTATTTCTTCTTTTTTTGGTAATGAGTATCGGTGACTGGGATGAAGCCAGCTCTTTTCTGTTATTTAATCTACATAAAATAATTCGATTTTTTTAGAAATAGTTCTGAGGGAACTATTGTGATGGTGTTTTTTTTTTCTCCTAAGATGGTCCAAACGTTTCCACTCAGACAGGTCAGCTACAAATCATAAACAATCAGAATCAAGGTAAGAAGATTTCAACTCCTTTCTGAAAAATCACATAATAAATTCACTTATGCTGGTAATATCATTAAAAACACTAAAATGCAACTAAACTCAGAATCTTTAGAAATTATTTCTCCAGGTTGCCCAGATTCATGCTGGTTTACATGTATACAGTAAGTCTGAAATAAAGTTTCTTAGGGTATTTCTGTAATTTATAGCAAGTCAAAATAAGTGAATTTGAATCTTTTTATTATAACAAGATTGTTAAATCCCATTTGATTCTACTGAAAACAAGAGGTAACATGACCTAAATGTTGTTTTTCATGTACTACTTACTACTATTCCATTTTAAAATTTTTAGTAAGCATCTTCTCTCTACTAATTATTGTTTTTGATACAGATGAATAGAACATATAGAGAGATAATGGCTACTTCAGTACAAGGACCACAAAATACTATTATTTATGTCTCTTGAGGATACTAGATATTGAAGGAAAGCTAATGACCAAGAAAAACTACTGTCTTTGAATTAATTCACTAAATTTCCTAACTGTTGATGCTTACACAGGAAAAATAGAGAAAATTATATATCATAAAATGCATTAACCAAATTAAGACAAAGTAATAGAAATACATATGCAACATTCAAAAAACAAAGATCAAGGCATCTGGTCCCATCACCTCATGGCAGACAGATGGGGAAAAAGTGGAAGCAATGGCAGATTTTCTTTTCTTGGGCTCCAAAATTATTGTGGATTCTGACTGCAGCCATGAAATTAAAAGACGCTTGCTCCTTAGAAGGAAAGCTATGACAAATCTAGACAACGTATTAAAAAGCTTTGCCAACAAAGGTCCATACAGTCAAAGCTATGATTTTTCCTGTAGTCATGTATGGATGTGAGAGTTGGACCACAAAGAAGGCTGAGCACCAAAGGATTGATGCCTTTGAATTGTGGTGCTGGAGAAGATAAGATCTTCAGAGTCCCTTTAGGAAGATTAAATCCTAAAGGAAAGCAACCCAGAATATTCACTGGAAGGACTGATGCTGAAGCTCCAATACTTTGGCTATCTGACGCAGAGAATTGAGTCACTGGAAAAGACTTATGCTGTGAAAGATAAAAGTCAAAAGGAGAAGGGGATGGCAGAGGATAATATGGTTAGATAACATCACCAACTCAATTGACATGAATCTGAGCAAACTCCAGGAGACGGTGAAGAACAGGGAAGCCTGGCATGCAGCAGTTTATGGGGCTGCAAAGAGTAAGTACAACTTTATAGAGACTGAACGACAACAGCTAAAATAAAAACAGGCATTACCACAACCAACCACCGTTCCATTGTTGCCATCATATAAGCTGGACTTCTTCAAAATTAAGAGCTTGTGCTCACAAGCAAGAAGAAAATGGGAGAAAATGTTTCCAAATCAATTTTCTAACAAAGGACTTAAATCAAAATGTCTTGTTCTGCTCAGGTTGCTATATCAACTTACATGGATTAGGTATTTTTAAAGAATAAACATTTATTTCTCAGTTCTATGGAAGTTCAAAGCTCCTATGCGTCTTAAGATTTTGGTTCATGGTGACTGCCCTCTTCCTAGCTTGCAGGCAGCTGTCTTCCTGTAGTCTCACATGGCAGAGAGCAGAGACAAAAATAAATTCTCCCATCTCTTCTTCAGTTCAGTTCAGTCATTCAGTTGCGTCCGTCTCTTTGCAACCCCACTGACTACAGTACGTCAGGCATCCCTGTCCATCACCAAATCCCGGAGCTTGCTCAAACTCCTGTCCATCAAGTTGGTGATGCCATCCAACCATCTCATCCTCTGTTGTCGTCTTCTCCCACCTTCAATCTTTCCCAGTATCAGGGTCTTTTCAAATGAGTCAGTTCTTCACATCAGGTGGCCAAAGTATTATAGTTTCAGCTTTAGCATCAGTCCTTCCAATGAGTATTCAGGACTGATCTCCTTCAGGATGGACTGGTTGGATCTCCTTGCAGTCCAAGGGACTCTCAAGAGTCTTCTCCAACACCACAGTTCAATTCTCTGGCACTCAACTTTCTTTATAGTACAACTCTCACATTCATACATGACTACTGGGAAAATCATAGCTTTAACTAGATGGATCTTTGTTGGCAAAGTAATGTCTCTGCTTTTTAATATGCTGTCTAGGTTAGTCATAGCTTTTCTTCCAAGGAGCAAGTGACTTTTAATTTCATAGCTGCAGTCACCATCTGCAGGGATTTTGGAGCCCAAGAAAATAGAGTCTGTCACTATTTCCATTGTTTCCCCATCTATTTGCCATTAAGTGATGGGACCGGATGCCACGATCTTTGTTTTTTGAATGCTGCCTTTTAATCCAGCTTTTTCACTCTCCTCTTTCGCTTTCAACAAGAGGTTCTTCAGTTCCTCTTCACTTTCTGCCATAAGGATGGTACCACCTGCGAATCTAGGGTTATTTCTATTTCTCCTGCAATCTTGATTCCAGCTGTGCTTTACCCAGCCCGGCATTTTGCATGATGTACTCTTCCACATAAGTTAAATAAGCAGGGTGACAATATACAGCCTTGATGTACCCCTTTCTCAATTTGGAACCAGTCTGTTGTTTCATGACTGGTTCTAACTGTTGCTTCTGAACATGCATACAGATTTCTCAGGAGGCAGGTATTCCCATCTCTGAAGAATTTTCCACAGTTTGTTGTTTTCTATAGTCAAAGGCTTTGGTGTAATCAATAAAGCAGAAGTAGATATTTTTCTCCAATTCTCTTGCTTTTTCTGTAATCCAACTGATGTTGTGAATTTGATCTCTGGTTCCTCTGCCTTTTCTAAATCCAGATCATCTGGAAGTTCTTGGTTCACATACTGTTGAAGCCTGGCTTGGAGAATTTTGAGCATTAGTTTTTGTTAGCATGTGAGATGAGTGCAATTGTGCCGTAGTCTGAACATTCTTTGGCAATGCCCTTCTTTGGGATTGGAATGAAAACTGACCTTTTCCAGTCCTGTGGCCACTGCTGAGTTTTCCAAATTTGCTGGTATACTAAATGCAGCACTTTCACAGCATCATCTTTTAGGATTTGAAAGAGCTCAACTGGAATTCCAACACTTCCACTAGCTTTGTTCTTAGTGGTCAAGAGTGTCTCTTCTTACTAGGGCACTAATCCCATTATGAGAGCTCCACCTAGGTGACCTAATCACTTCCAAAGACCCCACTGTCAAATATCATCACATTAGTGATGCAAGTTTCAGTATATGTATGGGAGGAAGGGTGCAGACATGCACTGCATAACACAAAACTTAAAGAACTCTCAAAATCCAACACTTGGAAAAATCCAATAAAAATGTGCAAATCTTTGAACACAGCCTGCACTAAAGAAGACAAATCAGTAAATGAAAAAACTGTTCCATGTAGTAGTAACTATGGAAAAAATTAAAATAATAATGAACTGACCACACACTTAATTAATGTCTACATTTTAAAAATCTGATCATAATAAATGGCAGCCAGGATATGAAGCAACAAATGATTGTTGGTCAGAACATAAATGCTAAAACCACTTAGGATGACAGTTTGGCATTTTCTTAAAAAGCTACATTTACCATATGACCCAGTCATCCCACATCCCATCCCACATCCCACATCCCAAATACTTGGTGAGTATTTACCCAAGATAAATAAAAGCATACATTTACACAAAGACGTAAGTAAATGTTCATAGCAGCATTGCTTATAATAGCTCCACACTGGAAATAATGCAAATATCCATCAACAAATAAATGTAGAAAACAATATGTAATTCAATAACCTCAGATATGCAGATGACACCACCCTTAAAGCAGAGAGTGAAGAACAACAAAAGAGCCTCTTGATGAAAGTGAAAGAGGAGAGTGAAAAAGCTGGCTTAAAGCTCGACATTCAGGAAACTAAGATCATGGCGTCCAGTCCCATCACTTCATGGTAAATAGATGGGAAAACAGTTGCTGACTTTACTTTTCTGGGCTCCAAAATCACTGCAGATGGTGATTGTAGCCATGAAATTAAAAGATGCTTACTCCTTGGCAGTAAAGTTATGACCAAACTAGACAGCATATTAAAAAGCAGAGACATTACTTTGTCAACAAAGGTCTGTCTAGTCAAGGCTATGGTTTTTCCAGTGGTCATGTATGGATGTGAGAGTTGGACTATAAAGTAAGCTGAGCGCCGAAGAATTGATGCTTTTGAACTGTGGTGTTGGAGAAGACTCTTGAGAGTCCCTTGGACTGCAAGGAGATCCAACCAGTCCATCCTAAAGGAAATCAGTCCTGGGTGTTCATTGGAAGGACTGATGTTGAAGCTGAAACTCCAATCCTTTGGCCACCTGATGTGAAGAGCTGACTCACTGGAAAAGACCCTGATGCTGGGAAAGATTGAAGGTGGGAGAAGGGGACGACAGATGATGAGATGGTTGGATGGCATCACCGATTCAACGTACATGGGTTTGGGTAAACTCCGGGAATTGGTGATGGATAGGGAGGCCTGGCATGTTGTGGTTCATGGGGTCGCAGAGAGTCGGACAGGACTGAGTGACTGAAGTGAATTGACTGAATATATCCATTAAGTGTATCTATTTAAAAGGAATGAACTATAGACCAACACAGCATAAAATAATCTCAAAAGCATTATGTGCCGTGAAAGAGGTGAGACCAAAAAAGAGAACCTACTCTATGATTGTTACTTAAAATTCAAGAACAGTTAAACTCATGTCTATAGACAGAGAGCAGATTAGCAGTCGGTTCTCTGGAGACGCAGCAGGAGAGCAGAGATATGGCAAGAGGGGGCACCAGGAAACTTCTGCAAATGGTGAATATGCACATTATCTTCATTGTGGGGCTGTTCCTAGGGTATGTGTGTATGTTTGTTTTTTGTCTGTGTATTTGTTGTATGCCAATTATACTTCAATAAAATTCCTTCAAAAAAAAGGAAGAAAAAAGTCATCCTAGGCATTTATCCCTTTGTCACTAGAATGTAAGCTCCATAAAGACAAAATTTTTAAAATCTGTTTTATTAACTACGTATTCCCAATACTGACATATATTAGTACTTAAGAAATATGTTTGATAAATGGAAGACAGAGAAAAATCAAAATAGAACTATGAATCAAAAGAGGAAGACTCCATTTAATTTCATTTCAAGCACTACTAAGTTAGCTTATAATAAAAATATCAATAATTTCTTAAAGAAATATATGCTGAGTTTACTTACATGAGTCAAAGTAGTATTAGTTTTTTGCTTCTACTGAAATAATTTCACTGCTTGGTCCCTTAAAAATGTTCTAAGAATAACAAAACTTCTTTTAAACTAACAATAACAACAATTACAGCAAACACATAGCATTTACTGTGTCAGGCACTATTATAAAGATATAACAGATGGTAATTTATTAATCTTTATAAAACCTTATCAAGTAAGTTTATCTTTTTCTTACTTATAAACTGATTAGTAAGAGCTTTGACTCAGTTAATTTAAAAATACCAATCCTTTATACTTCAGACGTTTCACTATTTTATTTGAATATATTATTTAGATATTAGTTTGTAAATCAGTATTTCATCCAAATTTGCTGAGCCCAAAACTTTTCCTTCCTTAGATCAGAACAAGGCCCTACAATCTTTCAGTACTGAGTTCAATAATTACCACTACCTATTAACTGGAGGAAATAAGCAAGATGAAGACATTTTGCTACTCAAGGGCAAAACTATCCTAAGAAACACTCAGGACCCATTTACTTAAATATTCCACACTCAGTCATTTAATTTCCATGAATGTGGAAGAAAATGTTAATTCTCTTACCAGTTTCCTCTCACCCTTCCGTCTTGGGTGGCCCTACAGGGCATGGTTCATAGTTTCATTGAGTTAGACAAGGCTGTGGTCCATGTAATCAGTTTGATTAGTTTTCTGTGACTGTGGCTTTCATTCTGTTGGCCCTCTGATGGATAAGGGTAAGAAGCTCATGGAAGCTTCCTGATGGGAGAGACTGGGGGGGACACTGGGTCTTGTTCTAATGGGCAGGGCCACGCTCAGACAATCTTTAATCCAATTTCCTGTTGATGGGCAGGGCTGTGTCCCCTCCCTGTTGTTTGACCTGAGGCTAAACTACGGTGGAAAGGAAGACAATGGCCACCTCCTTCAGAAGGTCCCCTGCATGCAGAGCAGCACTGAGTGCCCCCAACCCTGCAGCAGCCACTGCTGACCCACACCTCTGCCGGAGACTCCGGACACTCACAGGCAAGTCTGGGTCAGCCTCTTGTGGGGTCACTGCTCCTTTCTCCTGCTGACCCACGCCTCTGTCGGAGACTCCGGACACTCACAGGCAAGTCTGGGTCAGCCTCTTGTGGGGTCACTGCTCCTTTCTCCTGCTGACCCACGCCTCTGTCGGAGACTCCGGGACACTCACAGGCAGGTCTGGGTCAGCCTCTTGTGGGGTCCCTGCTCCTTTCTCCTGCTGACCCACACCTCTGCTGGAGACTCCGGGACACTCACAGGCAGGTCTGGGTCAGCCTCTTGTGGGGTCCCTGCTCCTTTCTCCTGCTGACCCACACCTCTGCTGGAGACTCCGGGACACTCAGAGGCAAGTCTGGGTCAGCCTCTTGTGGGGTCCCTGCTCCTTTCTCCTGCTGACCCACACCTCTGCCGGAGACTCCGGGACACTCAGAGGCAAGTCTGGGTCAGCCTCTTGTGGGGTCCCTGCTCCTTTCTCCTGCTGACCCACACCTCTGCCGGAGACTCCGGGACACTCAGAGGCAAGTCTGGGTCAGCCTCTTGTGGGGTCCCTGCTCCTTTCTCCTGCTGACCCACACCTCTGCCAGAGACTCCGGGACACTCAGAGGCAAGTCTGGGTCAGCCTCTTGTGGGGTCCCTGCTCCTTTCTCCTGCTGACCCACACCTCTGCCGGAGACTCCGGACACTCACAGGCAGGTCTGGGTCAGCCTCTTGTGGGGTCACTGCTCCTTTCTCCTGGGTCCTGGTGCACAAGGTTTGTTTGAGCACTCCCAGCGTCTCTGGTAGGTATGGGGTTTGATTCTAAACATGATTTCGCCCCTCCTACTGTCTTGCTGGAGCTTCTTCTTTGCCCTTGGATGTGAGGTATCTTTTTTCCGGTGGGATTCAACATTCTCCTGTCGACGGTTGTTCAGCAGCGAGCTGTAATTTTGGAGTTCTTGCAGGGGAAAATGAGTGCATATCCCTCTACTTTGCCATTTCCTCCGCCATGAAATAGCACAAAGAAACGGAGCAGCCATTACAGTCAACAAGAGTCCAAAATGCAGTACTTGGATGCACACTCAAAAACGACAGAATGATCTCTGTTCATTTCCAAGGCAAACCATTCAATGTTACAGAAATCCAAGTCTATGCCTTGACCAGTAAAGCTGAAGAAAATGAAGTTGAACGGTGCTATGAAGACCTACAAGACCTTCTACACCTAACACCCAAAAAAGATATCCTTTTTATTAGAGGGGACTAGAATGCAAAAGTAGGAATGCAAAAGTTACCTGCAGTAACAGGCAAATTTGGCCTTGTAGTACAAAATGAAGCAGGTCAAAGGCTAACAGACATTTGCCAAGAGAATGCACTGGTCATAGCAAACACCCTCTTCCAACAACACAAGAGAAGATTCTACACATGAACATCAACGGATGGTCAACACTGAAATCAGATTGATTATATTCTTTGCAGTCAAAGATGGAGAAGCTCTATAGAGTCAGCAAAAATAAGACTGGGAACTGACTGTGGCTCAGATCATGAACTCCTTATTGCCAAATTCAGACTTAAATAGAAGATAGCAGGGAACACTACTAGACCACTCAGGTATGACCTAAATCAAATCCCTTACTATTATACAGTGGATGTGACATATAGATTCAGGGGATTATATCTGATAGACAGAGTGCCTGAAGAACTATGGACCGAGGTTCATGACATTGTACAGGAGGCAGTGATCAAGACCATCCCCAAGAAAAAGAAATGCAAGAAAGCAAAATGATTGTCTGATGAGGCCTTACAAATAGCTAGAAAAAGAAGAGAAGCTAAAGGCAAAGGAGAA
Source organism: Muntiacus reevesi (assembly GCF_963930625.1). Taxonomy (NCBI): domain Eukaryota; kingdom Metazoa; phylum Chordata; class Mammalia; order Artiodactyla; family Cervidae; genus Muntiacus; species Muntiacus reevesi. The sequence continues at coordinate 1,095,123 of NC_089269.1, forward strand.
AAGATACACCCATCTGAATGCAAAGTTCCAAAGAATAGCAAGGAGAGATAAGAAAGTCTTCCTCAGCGGTCAATGCAAAGAAATAGAGCAAAACAATAGAATGGAAAAGACTAGAGATCTCATCAAGAAAATTAGAGATACCAAGGGAACATTTCATGCAAAGATGGGCTCAATAAAGGACAGAAATGGTATGGACCTAACAGAAGCAGAAGATATTCAGAAGAGGTGGCAAGAATACACAGAAGAAGTATACAAAAAAGTTCTTCATGACCCAGATAACCACGATGGTGTGATCACTCACCTAGAACCAGACATCCTAGAATGCAAAGTCAAGTGGGACTAAGGAAGCATCACTATGAACAAAGCTAGTAAAGGTATTGGAATTCCAGTTGAGCTATTACAAATCCTAAAAGATGATGCTGTGAAAGTGCTGCACTCAACATGCCAGCAAATTTGGAAAACTCAGCAGTGGCCATAGGACTGGAAAAGGTCAGTTTCATTTCAATTCCAAAGGGCAATGCCAAAGAATATCCAAACTCCCACACAATTACTTTCATCTCACATGCTAGCAAAGTAATGCTCAAAATTCTCCAAGTCAGGCTTCAACATCATGAGAACTGTGAACTTCCAGATGATTAAAGCTGGATTAAGAAAAGGCAGAGGAACCACAGATCAAATTGCCAACATCCGTTGGATCACAGAAAAAGCAAGAGAGTTCCAAAAAAACATCTACTCTTGCTTTATTGACTATGCCAAAGCCTTTGACTGTGTGGATCACAACAAACTGTGCAAAATTCTCAGTTTTGGAATACCAGACCACCTAACCTGCCTCCTGAGAAATCTGTGTATGTAGGTCAAGAAGCAATACTTAGAACTGGACACAGAACAACAGACTCGTTCCAAATCAGTAAAGGAGTATGTAAAGACTGTATATTGTCAACTTGCTTATTTAACGTATATGCAAGAGTACATCATGCAAAATGCCAGGCTGGATGAAGCACAAGCTGGAATCAAGATTGCTGAGAGACATGTCAATAACCTCAGATACGCAGATGACACAACCCTTATGGCTGAAAGGGAAGAACTTAAGAGCCTCTTGGTCAAAGTGAAAGAGGAGAGTGAAAAAGTTGGCTTATAGCTCAACATTCAGAAAACTAAGATCACGGTATCTGATTCCATCACCTCATGGCAAATAGATGGGGAAACAGTGGAAACAGTGAGAGACTATTTTCTTGGGCTTCAAAATCATTGCAGATATTGACTGCACCCATGAAATTAAAAGATGCTTGCTCCTTGGAAGAAGTTATGACCAACCTAGACAGCATATTAAAAAGCAGAGACATTACTTTGCCAACGAAATCTGTCTAGTCAACGGTATGATTTTTCCAGTAGTCATGTATGGATGTGAGAGTTGGACTATAAAGAAAACTGAGCGCTGAAGAATTGACACTTTTGAACTGTGGTGTTGGAGAAGACTCTTGAGAGTCCCTTGGACTGCAAGGAGATCCAACCAGTCCATCCTAAAGGAAATCAATCCTGAATATTCATTGGAAGGCCTGATGCTGAAACTGAAATTCCAATTCTTTGGCCACTTGATATGAAGAACTGACTCATTTGAAAAGACCCTGGTGCTGGGAAAGATTGAGGGCAGAAGGAGAAGGGGAAGACAGAGGATGAGATGGTTGGATGGCATCACCGACTTGATGGACATGAGTTAGAGTAAGCTCCGGAAGTTGGTGATGGACAGGGAGCCTAGCGCGCTGCAGTTCATGGGGTCGCCAGGAGTCAGACACGCCTGAGTTACTGAACTGATACTATTTATAGGAATGTAAATTAATGCATCTAGTATGGCCAGCAATGTGACACATATTTAAATGTAAAAAATATTCACAGCAGTTCTATTTTTTGCATATATTTTATAAACCCATGTGTATAATAAAGTATATAAAACTATGTTCAATGCAACAATTAATGTAACAGAAAAAAAAGAAAACAACCTAGGAAAATCATTAGGCAATTTGTGGTGTATCAACAGAACAGAATACAATTACAGCCATTAAGAATGACACAGAGAAACAGCAATAGTTCTGAAACATGAATGTGCATTAAAATTCACCTGGAAAGAAAGCGAAAGTGAAGTCACTCAGTCGTGTCCAACTCTTTGGGACCCCGTGGACTGTAGCCTACCATGCTCCTCCATCCATGGGATTTTCCAGGCAAGAGTACTGGAGTGGGTTGCCATTTCCTTCTCCAGAGGATTTTCCTGACCCAGGTTTGGAACCTGGGTTGCCCGCATTGTAAGCAAGATGCTTTACCGTCTCAGCCACCAGGGAAGTCCAAACTCACCCGGTGAGCTAGGTAAAATGCCCACTGTCTCCAACCCCGGGGATTCTGATTCAGTAAAACTGAAACTGTGGTCCAGAATCTTCCTTTTTAGTAACACAGAGGATTTTGATTAAGGTGGCAACATTAGTCATTCTGAAAAATACTGGTTTGTACTAGTGGAAAAAGTAGTTTCTAGAACAATATGTATTCTATGATCACATTTATGTTTTTTAAAAATTAAACTACTTGTAGATATAAACAAGGACGATGTATACTTCAAAGTAAACATGTGGGAAAAGTCTGGGAGGATATAAATTTGTAACAACAGTGACCTCTGTGAAAAAATAATATATTTGGGAATATGGGTATGAAAGAGAACTTTACTAGTTAACTCTATAAATATCTGTACTATTTGCATTTTTATACCAAAAATATACTTATATATTACTTAAAATGTTAAGAAAATAAGCCATAATAAAAAGGTAAAATATATTTTAATGTCATGAGTTAGATTTAGTTACCTAAATGGAGACTCACTGCCAGGGGACGTTCAACTTTAAGGGAGCCAGTATGCTGCATTTTCTTCCTTTGAGTTTCCTTGCTCAAGGACTCTCTGTTCCTGATCGCTTCCTGGAATACAGGAATGAGTAGAGCTGCAGGCAGTTCTCAGGACTGAGACCACGGGAAGGAGCACCTGCTTGGATTCCCTGCAGCGACCTTGTGCTTAACAGACTATCCATTTTGTTGCAACTAGTGGGATTTCATTCTTTTTAATGGGTGAGTAATCATTCTACTGAAGATATATAAGCATGCATTTCTGCTAATAAAATACCCTTGTCCCACTAGAGACTTGGGTCCCCCGCGTCCTTCTTTCTGTCTCTGGCTAATTCTTTGGAGCGTGGAAACCTACCAAGCTCACTTTCTCGCCCGGGCTTTCAGGACCTCCTTGAGAGGACGCCCTGTGCCTTCGTGAGCGGTACAAGTCCTGTGTGTGGGCTCTATTGGGTTTCCACGTAACCCGAGGGATATTGCTCTTTCTCTTTCATCAACTCCAGTCCTCAGGTTCTGGTCTGTAAAAGACCACAACAACTCACTTTTGTAGGATTATCAACTAATAATATAACAAGCTGGTGGTGTTTCTTTTTTTTCATATTCCTTAATTTATTTATAATGGAAGGATAACAGCTTTACAGAAGTCTGTTGTTTTCTGTCAAACATCAATGTGGATCAGCCATAGTATTTCTTACTTACTCTTTACCACCAGGCAAGACATTCCTGTTTTTATTTCCTTCTTTTTATATTTTTGTGGGCATACACACATCTTCTCTGCAGTGTGGTAACAGTTCCCTTCCCACTCTAGGAAATTACCTCTCCACAATACTAGGCCTCGTTTTCCAGCTTATATTTAGAGTGAAAAACCTCAGGTATGGGTTTGGTAATATCCCCCGGTGGCTCAGATAGAAGAACCTGCCAGCAATTCAGGAGACCCCGCTTTGATCCCTGGGTTGGCAAGATTCCTGGAGAAGGAAATGGCTACCCACTCTAGTACTCTTGCCTGGAGAATTCCAAGAACAGAGGAGCCTAGTCGGCTACAGTCCATGGGGTTGTAAAGAGTTGGACACAACTGACTAACACACACAAATATAAGTAGTAAGGAACTTTCTCTTTGTGTGGTTTCCCAAGGAGAGAACACCAGTGGGTGAAACAAGTGGGACTCTCTTTCTTAAAGCCATGGTGGTATTTGGGAGCATGGCCTGGTGTGAGGACTAAGGACTATTGACTTCAAATAGGAATTACCTCACGAGTTTAAAGTTGACAAGTTATCTACTGAAGCAGAACATCATGATGGCGTTTACTGTTGCAGCATGGTTATCATTGCATGAAGCTAATTAGATAATAATTACACACTTATAGATTTCTAGGTAACCAGGAAACAGTTCTGTGTATTTTGCATTTTGGTATCACAACATTAATTAAAACACAAACAGCCATATAATTAACATATAACATTATAATGCATGAATCACAACAAATTATCTTACTAATGGATAATAATTTTAGCTTAAATTATTCTTAAAATCTTTACAGAATTAAGAATTATTTCGTTTCTAACTCGTTTTGACTCTCCCAAGCAAAATGACTGGAGAAGACAATGGCAGCCCACTCCAGCACGCTCGCCTGGGAAATCCCATGGGCGGAGGAGTCTGGTAGGCTATTCAGTCCACGGAGTCGCCGAAGAGTTGGACACGACTGAGCGACCTCACTCTCACTTTTCACTTTCATGCACTGGAGAAGGAAATGGCCACCCACTCTGGTGTTCTTGCCTGGAGAATCCCGGGGACGGGAGCCTGGTGGGCTGCCGTCTATGGGGTCACACAGAGTCGGACAGGACTGACGTGACTTAGCAGCAACAGCAAGCAAAACGACACAACCAGCAGACCCTTAGCAAGATCTTATAGACTCAATTTAATAGCTAGGAGAGGGAAACGATCAGTCCTCACCTGCTTAATTTTACAGATGAGGAAAAAGTCACAGTGATCCCAGGTGGTCTCTGACTGCAAAAGTCCAGTGTTATCCACTGCAGATGCTGTCCCACCAATTCCCTTTCTAAATTTCCATTACTCTTTCACAAAACTGTCCATTTCCACTTAGACTTATGCCTGTGATTATGAAATTTATTCTAATCAACAACTGAGTAATTTTATCACATGCATCAAAAATCCTACTTCCAAACTGATCCATCCAGAAAGCTTTCTCTGACTCCAAGGATAAAAATTTCAGTCTGCACCACGATCAAATCATCCAAGAAAAATCTTCCTTCTGTGTTTATTTAGCAGCACTTACATATATAGAAATTATATTTTCTTAACTCAAACCAGGTCGCATGATCTGTGCCAAGCATTTTTTTTCAATTCATAAGCTTTTATAAATATTTAATTTGAAAGTATTAAATAAAAAGTAACATAATGCATTGATTTTATGGACAAGAATAAAATTATATGCAATTAGGGCTGTACTAAACATTACTAACAACCTTCTTCAACTACCCCCTCACCTGTATCTAGAAACCCGCAGGCAACTTCCAGCTTTGTAGAGGAAGAAGGCGGCTATCCTATCCATCTGCAGCAGTTAACACCACCTCCAGCTGAATCCTTTGTTGACATTTCACACTGCTTACCAATTTAATTCATTTGCCAAAGGAGATGTGAGGCTGCACTCTGTGTGAAAACAACAGTCCTGAGAAGACAGGTCGCCTTCAGCTCTAGGACACCAAAGCTGTGCAAGACCGCAAAGCTGGCGCCCACGGTCAGCAAGGGCGCCCGCTGTGAGACGCCCCGCCCGCCCCACACTCGGGCAGTAGACCCACTCGACAGTCAACCAAGGAACAGAAGCTGGGAGCATCGAGACAGAAATATTCCCTTTAACTTTTTCCTCCAAACTAAATAATTAATCGCTGGGCAAATGATTTGCCTTATTCAAGCTGAAGATACAGGACATATCTTAGAAGAAAAACATTCCAAAATAGCTTCTCAGGTAATAAAACTCCAATATGGGGTTAGAGTCCCACGGGTGATAGAGGAAAGAAACAAAAAAAATTAGAACTAAGAATGCATGCATGCTAAGTCGCTTCAGTTGTGTCCAACCCTGTGTGACCCCATGGACAGCAGACCACCAGGCTCCTCTGTCCAAAGTATTCTCCAGGCAAGACTACTAGAATGGGTTGTGATTTCCTTCTCCAAAATTTAAGAATAAAAGTATTCAAACATTCCGTTGGCTTAAACTTTCCCAAGTAGAGCATATTAGTTCAGAACTAAGAAGGACTGAATCAGTATTTTCACATGAATTTCTGTAAACTGATTCTAAGAAAAACTTTAAACTATCATCAGTGTAAACTGGGGCCCAATATTCATGCCCAATATTTTAAATTAGAATATAAATCTTTTGTTGCTAAAAAAGAAAAAAAAGAAAAAACTTAGACCTTGCATATACTGAAAGGAAACAAAATACATATGCCAAGGAGAAAAACCGCTCCAACACACATTAAGCCTTAAAATTCAATTTTTCTTTTATTTTATAGGAAAATGCATATTTTACAATAGATCTGTATGTCAATAAAACTGTATTAATAATAAGTCTTCAGTCGTAGCCTTTAAGCAAAAATTTGGACTCCTAATACAGTGCTCATTTGTTTTACCTATACCAGCCATAACTTCTTTTATCCAATTTATAGACTAAATTTGATTCCTTGAGTGTTTCACAGAAATTATTATATAATACTTAATGTATAATGACTAAACAATATTTAGAAATAATTATTGAAAAATTTGAAACAAACACTACTTTGTATTTTTTATTTTATTTCATTTTATTTTAAGTGTACTCTAGGATACTTACTTGATATAGAAGGTCTTTCTGAGGCAAAGGGGGAGATTGTTCTTCATACACAGGAGGTGGTTTATGTGTGGGTGGAAGGTCGATCCTGCATGAAAAAGTTTAAAAAATATGATTACCACATTTCATAAAAGACAACATAACAAAACAAAAAAGGGGAGGAGGAGCCATCAAGAGGCTCTTAAGTTTTGAGAATACTTTCCTCACACTAATATTTGTACTAGTATACATGTTTAATTCAGTTCTTACATTTCCATTAATCATATTTGGGAAAAAGTAAACTAGCTTTACGGGTTCTAATGTTTAGGAGTAATCTGAAATAAACAATTCTTCAAAAATTTTAAAAAAGAAGCAACTCATATAGAAGCACTTTTTGAAAATTGTTATTAAGCAGTCTAGTGTATAACGGCTTCCTCGGTGGCTCAGTCGGTCAAGACTTCAGCTGCGGAGTGGGAGACCCGGCTCGATGCCTGGGCTGGGAGGCCCCGGAGGGGTCACGGCAACCCCTCCAGGATTCTTGCCTGGAGAAGCCCCGTGCAGAGGGGCCTGGCGGGCTACAGCGCGTGGAGTCACGAAGAGTCGGACAGAACTGAGCGACTAACCGCAGCACTAGCAAGTGACTAGCTAGGTACTGCGTATGTTTCACACGTGACCACGCGTGCCAACATTTTACAACAGTCAACTGTGTGATGGAAAACACTTTCCTCCAAATTGTCATAACAGTGATTTCAAAGACGAAGGGCTTCCCAGGAGGTGCTACTGGTAAAGAACCCGCCTGCCAATACAGGAGACATAAGAGACAGGGGTTCAGTCCCTGGGTTTGAAGATTCCACGCAGGAGGGCATGACAACCCACTCCAGTATCCTTGCCCGGAGAATTCCACGGACACAGGAGTCTGGCAGGCTACAGTCCATAAGGGTCACAAAGAGGAGGACATGATTGAAGCGACTTAGCGTACATACACAAAAGACTGTATCTTAAAATGGTTATGAAAAAGTAAGTTTATACTACATTTTGGAAACACTTCTAAAATTAGTTTTCAAAAGCCATGGTCACCCCTAGAACACTGATCATGTAAATTAAGATTTTCAGTCTACAAACCATGATAAATCTTACTACCTGAAACAAACAGGCTATTATATCCTCGGGGAATGCATTTACCTTTGCCAAAATGACCTAAACTACTAAAAAAGTATTTTCATATATTTTTAAATTGTTATATTACAACAAAAATAGAATGAAAAATATCTTGTAGCTTTCTGCATTTTAGAAAGCAGCTTTTTATATAGACTCTTACTTTTGAAGATCACAGATAACTACTTTTCAGTAATTAAGATTAGCAAATCAAACAAAAATTCACCTATATTAAAAGATAAAGAGTTTGAAAGCTATAGAGGCCAAAGTAATTAAAAATTCTCAGGAGTCTAATAACTTCTCAATGTGGTCATGAAATAATATTTTAAATGATTAGAATTCAAACAATTAATAAAATAAATTACATGTATTACTAGCCTACTAGTAAAGTATGTTTTTGAAATTATAGAAGAGCTTGAGATAATTCAGCAACTAATACAAATTTAACCACAAACTAGTTAGTTACTCTTGAAATATTAAAGAAATTCGGTCTCGCAGGTAACAGACTGGAAGAGTACTTTACAGTTCTTTTATTTAAAGTAATTATTTCCTTTAATGTAATAAAAATTACAGTAAATATATAGCTCCAAGGTGCCATAAGTCATTTAGGTGAGAAAACCAAGGTTTATGGAGGTGATTCACTCATGGTCATACTATTAACTTGGTCATAACAGAGCTGAGACTAATACCCAGGTGCCCTTAACCCCAAAAGATTCGTTCTCTAACGGTGCCAGATGAGAGAGGCAAAGACATACACAAGGCATTTATGAAGACAGAAGAAGTACTTCCTTTGAGAGCTAGCCTTCTATCTTCATATAAAAACACTAATAACCACACAGGAAATAATGCCATTTGTGCAGAACTTCACAGCTCATAAACAACATCATCTATTCCACTCTTACTAAAGCCATGTGGGGTAAGCAGGAAGAGTATTATCTACATTTCACAGGTGAAGTAACAGAAGCTGCTGATGGAATTACGTGAACTGGGACATAAGTCTTTTGACTATACAACAAAGCGCAATTTCTTTTTTATAACTCTATCTAATGATTAGGTCCAAAACATTCCTTTCTCTTTAAATAAAAAAGATGCACATTTTGTAATTCACCAAAATCAAATTTCTTTAAGAACTTTAAAACCCAATGTATCTAATGACTTGGCAGCTTCAGTTGTATCTATACATAAGACAGGCATATACAGTCTAAAGAAGTAAGCCTCTAAGACTTTTCTGTCTGTCTTTCACCCACTGCACTGAAGACTTGCCTCTATTCAGAAGGCAGGACAACACACACGGCCATCATGCCACCATCTGGAAAGATGTGTAACGTGCTGTAGGGGAAAGGGAATATACTTGTCTCTAACAGCCCCTTGCAACTGTTTATTTACCAAGATGTAGTTTGAGACTTTCTGATAACACTAGCCATCCTACAGATACCTAACAGTATCTTTATTTCTCTCCCTCAGACACTTTTCATATGAGCAGCTGTAATGATAAAGACTGACACATACTGAATATTCATAGTTGAACACCAGCAAAAAAGTTACTTACACTTTGTCGAGGTAGGCTGGTCTCTTTTTTCGAGGAGTCAACAGCACAGTCAGGAAGATGGCAATGATGAAGAGGGCAAGGACAGCTCCAATTACAGCTCCAGCTACGGCTATAGAAGAGGTCTGCTTAAATGGAACATCTGTAAGTAACAAAAATTAGGTTTTTCAAGCAATTGTACAAAGAATTCTCGAATTCTTGTCCTCTGATTTCTACAATGTGCAAGAAACTTATTCAACCACAAGCTCAGAAGACCCCAAACTTGACGTTACTTTTTAACGCTAACACACTCTTTGCAAGAAGTAACCTTAGTACTCCAACTTTACTTTTTTAAAGTTATGAAAAGAATATCCCCCATCACGTATCAATGAGTGAATCTACAGTTTATGGGCAAAGAATGTCTTAAGAAGCAAAGAAGGTGAAAACTAATTTCTTATTCTAAGAGATGATAAACAAACAAAAAATATTCAGTATGCTTTAATGGAGTTAGCCAACACAATATTCAGCTTTTATTATATTAAAAGAAATTCTATTAAAGAAACCAAAAATCTTCAAGAAAGGGCAAGATAACACTAGAAAATAGAAAATATCTTAGCTCTAATAATAAACAGTCAAAAACTGACACTGCAAAATTTAAGTTTTTAAAACAGAAATGTAAATAAAACAGTACTTGTTGCAGATAACTTCCCTTAATTAACACATATGTAATACATAGTACACTTAAAGATAGTGTCTCTACTACAAAATTATATAAATTCTTCCCCATCTCCTGGCTACACACTATATAATTTCTGATTACCAATTTCTCATTTCCAGCCTGTATCATAAAAATTTTATAAGAAAGGATTTTAAAAACATATTTAGTAGTTAGCATTTCACACAATTTTTTTTAAAAAGTCACCCTATTTTATGAACTCCCAACTAAAAGACTTAACTAAAATTATTTTCAGATGTAAGTATTATGGATATGACAAAACCATCAATCCTTATGTATAGGTATTATTTTGACAATTTCAGCCATATTACATCCAATAACTAAATTTTGCGGAATGACCTATCAGTTACAAAAAACCTAAATACTCAATAGAACATTCTATAAATGAAGATACTTCTGTTCTAAACTAAATGTTCTGCCCAAGGTCAGTCAGTCAATGAACAGGAGAGAACACAGCATCAAATAAAGCTAGGTTAGGACAATGTTATAAACCTCTTCCCTACCCTTTTGGGGAAAGAATGGTTTTTTGCAACATCTAACATAATCTCTTCTTTTGGGTCCCCTACTTGGCAATAAAGAGCTCTTTGTCTTCAATTAAACTGATGTTCACATACATCCTTAAATAGTTACTACTGGACTCCACACATGACAAATTTAAACAGAATCAAAGCACTATCAGTTTTGAAATATTTCACCTACTTACCATCATAGCATTTCCAAACATAGTGTATTTAGGAGTATTTTTCAACAGTTTTTATTCAAATGTGATTCATGTGATGTTTTAGATTGCTAAAATGAATGTTTCACTTCTTTACCAATTATACAAATTTCCTAGCAAACTAACATCTTGGGTTTGTAAATATGTCATTTTATTAGTTTTTAGACTAAAAATCTCATACCAATGAGTGCCAAGTAACCAATTTCAACAATAACTCAAATACTGAATAGAATCTAAAAATACACAATTATTGTAAACAATATAACCAGCTTCATCATTCAAAATGTTACCCTTATTTGCTAATACATACCTGGTTCATCATTCATTGCTGCTCTTATCTCTAACCAGTACTAACTCCATTTGAATATGTGCTACATGAGAAAAAAAAAACTGAAAACCAAGCCAAATATACTGCTTTTATAAATGTAGAAGAGACTTCGGTTGATTTAGGGCTAATCTCATCTATACTATCACTTTTTCCCACCACATAAATTATAGTTCAGTATTCAGGTTTTAACAATAGGCCAATTGAAACCTTTTAAGGTTACAATGCAAAGGTTATTTGACAAAATCCCCATGTGTCAAGTATGCTACCTATTTCACACTAAAGTTTCCCTCTAAGAGATGGTTTTCTGTTCCTAAGGAGTAAAGAGACCCTATCACTTTCGCCCAAGTATGGAGAATTTAAATTTGAGTGTTCTTACTTTGATGATAATGACAAAGTTATACCATTTATTTATAATAACAAATATATTTTATTTATGTATAATAATATAGTATTTATATTTATAATAACATATTTATAAGTTATTTATAACTTAATTATATTATTAATAACTTAATTAAAAATAACTTGTTTATAATACTACTTCTGAAATTATTTTTCAAACACTCAGGTTACTTTTTGAATGTAATCAGTCCAAATTAAGATTTTCAAGGTACACTATAAATTCATCAAACCTCACATCTCCTACAAGAAAGCCTTTCATTTAACCTTAGCATTATTAAATTTGGTACTGCTTTGTAATAAAACAAAATCAGACTTTTAATATCCTAACTCTGAAAACGTACTATTTTTAATATCCTCAAGTTGATTCTGAAGTCTAAATAGATATGATTCTTATTTAAATTATGGTCTACTTATCTAATTCTGTCCTGCTTTAGAATTCCATAACTGAGAGTTGACTCCATGTATACCATCACTCTTCCTTCTATCTCAATAAATATTAGAGCATATTTATTTCACCTGGCTCCCATCATTCTTTAATCATGTCTAAGAGCTTTTTGCACACCTCTTCTTAGTATCAGAACAGGCTAGTAAGTGCTAAAACAAGAAAGTGGAAGAAAAGTTAGGTATGAATCCATTTACCAACTGGATACCCTACTCCACACAGGTAAACTAATTATGTCAAGTACATACATGCCATAGTTTCATGTTTCATGTTTGATTTTTCAATTCTTCAAATCTTTAATTAAGAAAAGAAGAAATTATACATTTCAGAGATTCAGATTTTAAAGGTATTAACGGGTGATGAACACTAGTATGAAATGTAAATGAAAAGCTGAAATTTCTTGCATTCAAGTCAAAGATTTTTGACAAAATCTGAGACTTTAGCACCAACACTGCCTCCCCACATCCCTGCCCACATAATCCACATAGTCTCTATACTCCAACAAAACCAGAAGGAAAAGAAATTAAGTAAGCCAATGTATAAAAATTTGGTATTTTTAAACATCGAGCTAGTTTACTGAGTGATTGACAGAAAGCAACATTACCTTACCATCACTTACGGAGATGTTCTACTAAATCTAATTATACGTTTAGAAGCAGCAGAAAACAAAAGGACAAACATTCAAATATTTAGCATTAAAGGACTGGTGCACGTCTCCCAAAAGAACATATTCCTGTTATCATGGTAGTTTATGAATCCAGATACACTGGAAACCACCTCCAAAAGCAGAAAAACAGCATTCCTCAGTACAACTTAGGTATACTGTCCATAGAAATATAGACACCATATATTTGTCTTATGGAGAAAACTACCAAAAATCAGTTACCAATAACTCATTATTTTTTGAAAAATATACATAAATATTATAGATATTAGATTGAACTAAAGTCCATGTTATTGCTCTGATATAAGTGAATAAAACTTACATAAAAGCTATTCAAAAGTGCTTACTTAATTCACATCTGAGACTGAGGCACTTTTATAGTTTTGAAATTAAATACTATTCTATAGACTAAAATATGTGTTTCTGGCAATTTGCTAAAATCATTTTAAAATGAGTACAGAAATCTATAGTTCCTTATTATACTTATGTTAAAACACCAAATCTTAACAATTAACTGAAACGCCAAGTTTCATCCCTTTTTCTTCATTTCCTTCACCAAAACTTATGTAATCCATCAACTGATTCACAGCTTAATATGATACTCTACAAACTTATGTTCCTAACTTTTATTTGTGTTTAAAATACAAACATATTCCCATACTACATGTCACTGTATCACCAATTTTCTCCATAAATATGCCCCACTCTCACTTTTCATAAAAAGCCCTTTTTAACACTTATCTGTTCAATATGACATCTAAGCCTCTACATCCAATTATATATTTATCTCACTACTTTTTTTTTTTTTTCTCTCACTACTTTTTAAAGAAGGTCCTCTGTTTGGATGAGGAGGGTCTCCTTAGATTTTCATCCAACAAATTACCAATCGTAACCTACTCTGTGTCAGGTCTTGTTCTAAGTGCTAGGAATGCAAGGGTAACTTTTACAGTCCCTCTCCTCACCATAGAAAACAAAATCCTCAAACTGTTGTAGAATCCATAAAATAATTTATTTTCCAGTGAAGTACAGACAGAAACGATCACTTATCTAAGCAGAAACGAGAGGGAGCCGGCGTTTAGTAACAGCGGCATCGTGCTAGGTGGGTCGGCACTGGCGGCCCTGCTGGGTCCAGGCGTCAGCGGGCACCCGGCGCACGGGGCGCCCAGGACGCCCCGTGGGGAGTGTGGAGTCGGACAGTCCCGGCTTACAGCAGACAGTCACCTCTTCACTTGGCGGTTCCCCTCGTCACAGTCTCCACCTTGTGAGAGACGTATTATGACATGTGGGAGCTCAGCCGAACTAAAACTTTATCTAGATGTGACGCAAAACCAGAAATGTAAAGGAGGCAAGACACGGGTGCTCTATGTGACAAGCGAACATCTGACTCATAAGCCGAGTGAGGGTATCGGCACTAACCCACGTCAGACACCAGTAAGCGCTCTCTCTGGGCGAATGCCATTCCTGCACAGAGGTGACAGATGAACGCCAGTAACGCAGGCACAAATAACAAAACAGAATCCTCCCAAGTGGCAATGCAAATATCTTACTCCTAACACCTAACCTGCATGTTACATTGTGAAATAAAACCATGGTAACCTAGTTAGATGTGACAAATCAAGCCCCCTCAGATAAACTAACTAGAAACCAAATAAAATACACATTTATATTCACTCCTCTTTAACAACAAACCTCACCCTAAACCCATACTGTGCTGAAATAGCTAATGTGAGGGTGATTAACATTGACAGTGGAAAACCAAACACCATAAACAGGAAGACTAGCGCTAAAAACAGTAGTTGGGATGAAAACTGTGAAGGTCCCTAAAAATGTACATCTTTCATTTGAATCTACTTGTTTCTGAGAGGTAACTGAGCTTTCAGATATAAAAACCAGTTGTCAAAATATACTCAGCATGGACTTAAAACTTAATCACTGAATCAAAAAGTGTAAAACCAAGATGAAAAAACAAATGAAGCACATTCATTCATACGGCTTTTCTCAAAAATGTTTTAGTGAGGAAAAAAGTTAACTTTCAAAATGAGGTACTATTATTATATTATTTACTCAAAGATTCCTCTTTTAGTGAAAATAATTAATCTTTTAAAAATGTTAATCAAATTTAAAAATTTTCACTTCTGAATATTTTATAATGCATATAGCAAACTTCTATGGTAGCACACATATAATTTAAACTCTACACATGAGAAGTACATACGAATTCTTAACTGATACGTATAGTCGTTTCAGTTGAAGACCACTGATCTAGAGAAGATAGATAATAACTAGAATAATGTGATATTATAGTAGAGATTAAGTTGATAAAAAATAATAATAAAAGCAGTTATTAACTCTGAAGGGAAAGGTTTCATTAAGCTATAATTTGAACTGGACCTTGAATACAGACTGACTTTCCAGTATGGCAAAAGGAGGAAATGGAATTTCAGGCCAAGGGAGCAGCATGAACAGTTACTAAGACATCAAAGTACATGGTATGGTAAAAAACAGAATGAATAGATCTAGATGTTACGTAGGCTCCCTGTCAGTAAGTCTAGGCTTTGAGCATCGAATCGTTGCTAATATTGTGCAAGAAAACCAGGTATTATGTGCCTGATAGAGGAACAAACCACCACTTAAGTAACCTTGCTCCCCAAAATTAAACATTGATCTTGTCAAGGCTCTAGATCTCTCAGGAGATGCAAGCAAGAGGTCCAAGCAACTGCACAATCCAAACTGGAAAACTGCAGGACAAATGAAGCTATTTCTTCCCAAGAAACTGCATGGGAGAAGTGTGGGAGCGGGAAGCGGCACATAGAGAACACAGATTAGAAGGCGTTTCAACCAACCAGGATATGGATCATACTTGGTTACTAGCTAAAACTGCAGAAAGAGATGATTAGCAATTTGAACAGTAACTGGATACTTGATATTAGGAATGATTCATTTCGGTAGAGTAATGAATCTATGATCACTTTTTCTAAATGTTCCTTATCCTTCAAGTTACAGACTGACATACTTAACAGATGAACTAACAATAATGGCAGGAGGGATCATGCAGACAGGAGTTTAAATGAAACAAGACTGACCATGAATGGACAATAACTGAAGCAGGGACATGAACACTCACTTCATTATTCTGTCTTACTTGTGCATATTTTTAAATAATTTTTTTTTTAAAGTCAAAGCCTCTAGGTTTTGTTACCTCTAACTTTGAGATCAAACTGTCCCTTCAACACGAGGTTTTTCCTGAGGTATTTCTCATAACTGAGACTGTGAAAATTAGGGTATCATGTCCATGTAGAAATAATATGCATGAACGGGAGTGAAGTCTTGAATTAGTCTCAAGTTTTGAGAATAACTTACACTACTAAACTTTCACTAGGTTTCATCCACAGTGCTCAGCCAGAATAAACAGCCAGTTGGTTGGCCAAAAAGTTCATTCTCGTTTTTTCTGTAACATCTTATGGAAAAATATAAACGAACTCTGTGGCTAACCCAAGGCAACTGAAATAAAACATCACAAAACTGAACCGTTTTATCCTTCGAAATTGAAATGCACGTGATATTATCAAGGTTCAAGAAAAGAAATGACCCCAAGCGTAGGTATACAGCAAAAGCTTTTGTAAGCGGTTCTTGGTTTTAAGCTCCTGATGGAAATCTATCACAACTCAATTCAAAGTAGATACACTTTTTTAAAAAACAGTGCTTATTGGAAGATAACAGAAGAAAACAAAGGCATTAATAGAAACAATCTAAAAACAAAAGTTGGTATATTCTGTACACTACTCAATGATTCTTTTGTGCATGAATTTTTATTGCTATAATAAGAATGAAATCAAACTTAATCCAGTCAAATTGTACGTTATTTGGAGGGGAAAAAAACCTGTGCTGCTTGCTGTAAAACAGTTTCAAGTTTAGAGGAAAAGTGTATCATAATTTTATTTTAGTTTAAATATTGTAGGCTTTCAAGCTTTTAATTATTTTATTTTGTTGTCTACACCACGCAGCATGTGAGGGCATGTCGGCCTTGGTTTCTGACCAAGGGCTGAACTCAAGCCCTCTGAAGCGGAAGCACAGAGTCTAAACCACTGGCGTGCCAGCGATCCCTGTACTACAATTTTTAAGGTCAGAATAAGGAGACGAATAAGAATCAATGTTATTCCTACCTGAAGCAGCTCATAAGCTGTAAGGTAAAAACACTAAATGCCAACTTAAAAAATGTCTTATGGAATTTGTTAATTCCAAACTTGAAATTAATATATAAAAAACTGATGTCAAAGTCACAGCAAAACACTTAAAACATTTTAACTGCTAGGGCTAAAGAGATAAGACAAGACTGTGGGGACTGTTACTGATTATATGTATATATGAAATAGGAATTTTATGATTAATTAAAAGTAAATTTTATAATAGTTAACATACCCAAACAGTTCCTCAAATTTTATTTAACTGTATCCTTAACATGGTATGGTTTTATTTGGAAAGAGAAATTAAATCCGTTTCTAATTCCACAAAACATCATTAATTAAAGGGAACTAGATTACAGAGACACACACACACACGCAAACACTCTCTCTCTCTCTCTCTGGGGACAAAGAAGGTAATCCATAACCATATACTTGTTACAGAAATATGCCTCTAAAGAATTTTTTTAAAAAATTTTTATTTAAAGATCTGTTGCGCAGCTATTGGGGCTACCACCGGATAAGTAACTTGATAAAAAAAAAAATCCCTGGTACAAATCAAAATTAAATATATCCCAACATACCAAAAATTTGAGAAAGGAGCTTTTTATGGATGATACATCAACAAGTAAATAAGAAAAACAATTCAATCTGTAAATAATTCCCGTTAAAATTAAAAATCAATATGGGTACCATTTCTTTCTTATACTTTACATTGATTACTTCCACACATTAATAACTTCTTGTTCATACTTTTGTTTTTAGCAGTATTTACCAAAAGCAAAATCAAACTCAAAACAGATGTTTTCACATCTAATATTGCTACATTTCTCTCAATTTTTGCACGTATACATTATACTTCCTACAGCCTCTTGTGCTAAACATTCAGCCAGGGATACCATTATAAAACTTTCTTATTTATGGCTATCAGAAGCAATACTATTACTGAAAAAGCTTAACGATTTCTTTAATGTTAGACTTATCAAATGGAAACCTTTCAGGCACATGGTAAAATACTAAATCTTTCAACTATAAAGTACTTCTCAAATATCACTTTTAAAGTTAACCCCTATCCTATTAAAGTTTCAAGACATTTCAATAAAAATGGAAAAAAAGGCAAGAGTTGAATTAATCTCCACTGTACGAGTATTTTAACCAGTGTGAAAGAAAACTCTAAAGTGAATACAAAAATGAAAAACCAGCCCAAATACAAAGGTAATAAATATAAACATGGCCAAAACACAGTAAAACTATTCTGCCATCTTTTCCAAGAAGAGAGTAGGAGTTCAACTCATCCATCAGTCAGCTGTGTACATTACTGATATTCAAAATTAATTTAACAAAATGTTTATTAATATGACTATGTTTACAAACAAGTCTCTATGTACAATAAACATACATAAAGTTCTAATAAACAACAGTGCAATGCTTCAGAAAGTCTTAAGCATTAGTAGCAAATTCTTAAAATTCTGAAGTCTTTTAGCTTGCCAAATGCTTTGGATTAAGGATACAGAATATATCAAATACTCACTTGCAGTTTTCCATGTCACCCTCTACTGCCAAAAACAAAACAAACCAGCAAAAACTAAACAAACAAAAAGTCCTAACCACACAATGACCACAACTGAAAAGGAAATTCACGATCACTAAGAAGATATTTATACTTTTAAAACACAGCTCCTGAAACACTGCTGACTTCCTTCAGATCAGACTCAGAGATCCGTACGATGTTCTAAATGGGGTTACCCTTCTCAAATTCATACAACACTTCAGACCACTGTTCCAAAGACGAGGTTCTGATCCAAAAAGGCACAAGTTTACATCTTCCAAAGGAAAAAAGCTTCAGACTCATCTTTCTATGGCCATATCATTACTAACATTTAAATTAAAAGTCACTTTAATCGTAAGAGTATTATCAAGAAGTTTTTCTTCCAATGATTTGGATTAAAGAGTCTTAATATTTACAGTGGTAAGCTATATTTAAAACAAATATTTTCAACAGGACATCAGCGAACTTTACCTAATTGTATCCTTAATCAATACTTTACTATACTGAGCATTTGAGGGAGAGAAAGAAAATAGATTTCAAACTTCCACAAAATACTGCTAGTTAAAATAAACTAAGTTATAATCACTGAGATTAAAGCCTTCACTACTTGCAAAATTCTATGAACATGTTAGAACTTTGCCTTATAAAAATATCTTTTTTTAGATCTGATGAGGATTGAGAAGGGGTAGGTTGAGAAGGCAAAAAAAAAAAAAAGTAACTACTTTGTCTTTATTAACAAAATAAGTCGATTTAGGGTTCTCCTACTAACTTCTATTTCAATTCCATGGCAAAACACCTAAAGGCAATTCTACAGTCCTTTTCTCAAATGAATAATCAACAGGAAAAATATATTCTATGGGTTACAAAGTAGTTGTCATTATTATAGTTGTATAGAATCCCACTGCAGAAGCAATTTAATTACCTCACAAAGAAGATCCACATTTGAAGACTTAGGAAAGATTTCTTTTGCAAAAGATGCATGATTTTTGGAAAGAATAAACTTAATTATGTAAAAATCAAAACAAAAAACCTCATGATGTTTCCAGTTTTA
This sequence comes from Muntiacus reevesi, assembly GCF_963930625.1. NCBI lineage: Eukaryota > Metazoa > Chordata > Mammalia > Artiodactyla > Cervidae > Muntiacus > Muntiacus reevesi. The sequence goes on from NC_089269.1 coordinate 1,114,570, forward strand.
ATTGGAAAAACAAAAATCTTGAAACACATACAAACATTTAGGAGAAAAGAGGGGATGGTTTGACGACATCCATCAGCAAGTGTTAGTGACAGGTTCTATAACTAAGATTTTTTTCTTGTTAAATCTCAAATTTCCAAGTTTATTCTATTTTTTCCTATATATATTTACCCGTTTGAACAACATCAATAATAAATGACTAAAACAAGATGGTCTACCACATTCTTTGCACAGATTCTTATCTGAAACATCTGTCTTATGTTTTAAAAAATGGTACTCCAATGCTTGTTTGCTTGTTTACATGGTTTTCCATATAGTGAAATGCCCTCTCTACACTCTATTAAACTATGTACCATCTTCTCATTATTATTCTTATATTTAGCACATAAAGCATTAAAACAAACTACCACTTCATGTACCAACGTTCGCATGACAATATAAGCATTGTCCTCCAGAGATGAAAAAAATTGTAATAATTATCATGTTTAAAAGGCATGTTTTTATTACTTTTAAATGTATTTTGGACAAAAATATTGATCAGCTAATTATGCTCTTCCACACATCATGTTCACTGAGTTTACTACCACAGTTTTTAGTGCAACAAAATACCTTTGAAAAGCCACTCTACAGTAATTATGGCAAGGCTCATTAAAATGCAGAGGTAAAGATTCCATTTGTATAGAAACATAGAAAACAATGTTTGAAAAGAAAAGGTGTTTCATCAAGCTGAATTTTTTGTATACTAAAAATATATATAAACATTTCTTGAATTAGTTTTATAGTCAATTTAGATGTAATATCATTTAGTGGTGATAAATTTTGAGAGGTATATGTTCAACAAACATTATACTTGAGATTATATAGTCTTAGGTAAACATTTAATACACAATGCCAAGGTAGTTTCCTTTTTTTTTTTTGTTTCTTTTAATTTTTGTACCAAAAAGTCATACATTTAATGTTGACATTTCTTCTTACCTGTGTGCCTCAGACCAATAAAGTACTCTGCATTAAAATTTAAATCTTGAGACAGTAGTATAGCATTGAAAAAAAATTGTAAAGCAGCTCAGATACATTGAACCCAGATTTTACATTTCCATTTGTCAAATCAGAATATAAAAAGTAAGCTTGAAAATCAAGTTGAAAAAGCTTATTCTTCCCCCAAGAAAAAGTATGAACAATCTGAAAATGATCAACTAGTATGAATGAAACATTGTACATTAAGTCATATTTAGTGGTTGCTAAACATACCACTCCCTCCTGGAAATTACGGAACCATCTACATGTGAAACTAAGTCATCTTCATTTTCGTCATACTGTTCATCACTGACGAACTTCATTCCCATTTTTAGATCTTCGTAATAATCCATTGGTCTTTCAAACCTATTGAGATTTTCTACATTGTTCCACTGCATTTTCTCAGGCTCTTCTAAATAGTCTTTCCGTATTAGATTGTTCACTGGATTTTTGTTTTCTTTTTTTACACTGTCTGGGTAAGAATCAAGCTCATCTTGCTGAAGAACATCTATTTGTGATTCTTTTTGCATATCTGATGGTGGAATGTAGTTCTTGGCAAAGTAGTCTCCACGAAACGTCCGTCTTCTCCTATAGCAGAATATTCCAGCCAAAACACTCACAAGTACTATGAAGAGAGCCCCGCCCACTACACTAGCAATGATGGTGCCGATCGTGTCATCCTTAATTGTTGCCAAAGTTGACAATGGGAAGGGCAATTTTTTTGGTTCTGTTGCTAGATCCTCGAAGTCAGCAGTTGAGGGATGCCACTGAATTGTAGGCTGAAGGGTGGTAGTAGTAGGAGGATCTAATGGAAAAAGTAAAGATAGACAAGACACAGAAAGGCAAAGAATGTCAATGCAGGCTGGTTCAGCAGCAAGCTGAAAGACAGCACAGTTAATGAAAATATATTCATAGTAACAATAGTTTTTCATTCTTAATTTAAGATCAGAGGGTAGTGATACTTCTATATATATATTTTTTTAAATAACAAAATTGACACTAAGTCAGTTACCAATCACATAAGGGAAGTGAAAAATTATGCATGGTGTAAATCCTAAATTTTCTATTCCAAGTTTAAGCACAATATTGTACTCTAAGAAAAGTATTTTTTAAAATAAAGAGCATTATTTAAATGTTATATATATACTATACAGCTGGCTTAAGAATTGTCATTATCAAAAAATTAAATCAAATCATTCATATGTACATTTTCTTAGCCAGTACAGTAGCATAAGGAAATAATAGAATGATAAAGTAAAAGAATGAAAAAAATTCAAGTGTGTTTTCTTAATATCCATCTTTACCTAATAGTTAATCTTTATTAAGAGGTGAACTTATCTTTAAAAGAATGAAAAACTATAGATTGTTAAGTGGCCGTAGTATAAGTTGTTGGCTTAATAATTCTCTCAAAAATATTTTCCTTAAATAAAGAAAATGCTTTAAATTTTAGAAAGCATGTATGTAGTATATACCATTATTTAGTGATTAAAAAAAATAAAAAGTACATATTTATACTATGTTAGCCAATCATGGGCTATTATCAAATGAGACTGACAGACAAAGAAAAAACATGTTATAAAGTGTTACAAAAATATCATCATCATGTCTATATCCCATGGGTAAGATATCTGAACATTTAGGAAATTTGAGAAATTTCAACCATATCTGCAAAATTCAATGTCACATTGCTTTAGGATGGAGTCTCAAAAAGAGCAACTAATATTTTAGAGAGAACATTCTAATGATACTTAAATATTAGATGCAAATGACCTTGTGTATTGCCATTAGATTATAGAGTAAATAGCCATTAATATTAAAAAGCAACTAAACATAAATAGCAAAAAATAAAGATTGGTTAATTATCAATTAAGTGGTATTTGCAGATCATGTTACACAAAATTCTAGAGTTTGAAGAAAGGATGAGTTCAAAATTCTTGAATTTCTTCATTGATAAAAAAATGATCCAAATGATAATCTCCTATAATTATTTTTTAAATGAGTGGTACTGACAGAGCTTTTAAAAAGTGATTGTTAGAAAAATACTAAATCTACATGGGGTAAGTTATTCTAAAATTACAAGCTAAAGAAAAATACTTACTGAAACAGGTTTCATCACGGAATGCCATATGTACAGAATGTGGTAAAAATTTAGCAAGTACAGTATAAAATGTAACAAGGACATTATAAGTAATTTCCTATGAGTGTAAACCAATATAACAGGCAATCCAGTCAAGTACCTTGAAGTTGAATATTATTTATCATAATATATGTAAGTGAATCAAAGAAGTTTTAATTTGTGAGAACATAATCACTAGTTGAATAAATTCAATCTTAAAATTGTGGAACAGTAGAATCATTTCCACTATAAAAGTAGTAAAGCCTCATATAATCCAATCCAACCTCACAGAACCAGGATATTAAAAATTAATCATTTATAAGATAACTCATGTATTTTCTGAGGAGGACTAATGGAAAAGTTTTACATATTCAATGTTGTCTTTATAATGATTACCAAAGAAAAAAGTATTATAATAAATGGGCATCAGCATGTTTAAACAAAAACACAAATTACCTAATTAACGATTTAAAATTCTAAGTTTGTGACAGCTCTTAATGAAATATTTTTCTCAGAATAGTACACCTGAGTTCTCGCCAAACATAAGATACGTAACTGTACATTTTTATGAAACATTCTTTAAGAAATCACCATTTTTTTCTACTTGTGATGTTTTTTATGTAAACACAAATGGATATCTACTGTTTATTTAACTGAGATTTAACAAAATACAGCTTTCAGAAAATCCAACTACAAAAAAACAGTAACCCCCCAAAAAAATCTATTTAAAAATCTTAGTCAGTGGTTCTAGAATTTTTTTTTTAACCTACCATCTCCTCAACTATTAAAAAAAAAAGAAGAAACAGAATAGCCTCACTGTCAACAAATCCCATGAAAAAGGGACTTTCACTAAACTTTACATTTTGTATCTTAAGCAACAGACAGACATATGATAATTCACATGAACCATTTATTCCTGCTTTCCAATTTTGCTCTACTCCAAGATAATTAACGGTGAGAGTCCTATCTGTGAAATGAAGCATCTAACAGCTACTTATTTATCAAGATTTAGAAACCCTTCCCAATAGCATTCTGTATTAATGCAGTTTTTTTTAATATTCTTTGCTAAATGTGGTAAATATATAACAAATGTAATAAACTAGTAGATTCTGAGTTCTCCATATCCAACTTCTCAATTTTCCCTTTTCAAATGAATTGAGTCCTGCCAAACAGGAAAACAAATAGTCCAGCAAAACCTCTGTAGCTATAAGCATGTTTTAGCCTAATAATTACTATGTTAAAAATGGAATGAATTGGTTCCTTCTTCTTTCAGACCATACAAATTGTTAAATAAACAAAATCTATAAACATTAAAATTTAAGGACTGCTAAGTTAAGTGTGCTTAATATGTGTGGATCAAATCAATTCGATTTGAAATTAAAGATTTGCACAGGAATATACTTTGATTTTTTTAAGGCATGAGGGAACTTAAGTGATACATGAAAATTTGCTTCTCTATTCTCAGAGAAGTAAGAGGGATCAGAAGAAAAAACCCACATCAAAAGCACTAGGAAAACACAATTTCATGCAGTCGGTTAGTATTGGGCAGAGTCATTGTACCATGATGAGTAATAACTAAAGTTGTATACTGCAATCTTGGATCCTGAATATACAAAAATTATGCCAATGTGGGAAAATGTATGACAAAATTTCAAATAACTTCTCTCGGAGCTAATAACTCTATTCTCTTCTGGGTTACCATTGAGTCTCCAAGTCATATGACATACTCATTTTACAAATATTTTAAAAAATCAGTAATGAAATTTTAAAATATAAATTTTATTATTGAGATGAAAATGTTGTCCTGGAAGAAAGCAAGAACATATAACTCACAATGAAAAAAGACTAACTTTCTGACCATTCATTGTGTAAGTTAGCGCCTTTTATTGTGATAAAAGTCTACTAGTAGACCTTAATAGCCATTTTGGAAAGGCAATTTATATCTAGGATACTAGATATAACTAAGAAGCTCTTAGAGAAGTTAACTAAACTCAGCATGGTATACTGTATTAAAGACTATGGATAGAAAAGTCAAGTCTAATTCCTGATGACTACTTAAAGAAAACCATCTCACATAATGCCATCTTTTTCTGAAGTATTTAGTGGTAATTAACTTGATTTTTCATATTTACTCAAAATGTTGTTTCCATTTTTATAAGACTTGGTAGAAATTGATTTTAAAATGTTTAAAGTTTATCATCAGTGTTACATTAGGACTTTTGCCATGAAAATAAAATTACATAAATGTAGATTCTGAGTTTTTTCTTCTTTCCTGATTGTTTTCTTCTTAAATGTATTCATGCATGCAACAAAAGTTTACTGAACACTTGTTATGTGTTAAGTATTGCTGCAATTGGTGAGAATATAGTATTGATTACAGCAGACAAAAATCTTGCCTTCAAGAACATATGTTCCAGTGGGGATAAAAACAGGCACGCATATAAATAAAACCAAATATGCAGTCTATCACATGGTAATATGCACCACAGAGAAAAAATAAGTCAGAGAGATGAAAGACAGACAGTAGTAAAGGGGTGAGAAGAGTTTCAATTTTAAATACAGTTGTGAAGGTGATATATGAGCAAACACTTACAGGAAGTGAGGGAAAGAGGTATGAAGCTATCTGAAGAGTATTCTCAGCAGTGTAAACAGCAGAGGCAGTGACTCTGAAATGTTCCTACTGTGTTCAAACACAGCAAACTGGCTGGTATGACTGAAGCCAAGCAAGCAAAGGCTATAGAGTAAGAGGTGAGCTCAAGAAGATAATTAGCACCAGAACATGGACAGAGCTCACAAATCGCTGTAGACGTCTGGTTTTCATTGGGGGCAAAGTGGGAAGTCCATGGACAGTCTGGAGTAGAGGTCTGATGTGATCCGGCATGCCCTCTAAAAGGGTTAATCTGGCTGCTCAACTGATGACAGGCTGAAGAGCAGGAATGGTAAATAACTGTTCTATAGAGAGGCAAGGGCTGCTGATGGTTTGTGCCAAAGTACTAGCAAAGTAGTAGAGAATTGCTAAGGTTTTGTATATAACATAATGAAAGAGTTCAGACCAACTTGTTGATGAATGGGGTGTGGTATGAGAAAAAAAAATCAAAATCAAGAATAAGTATCAAGGATTTCACGCCCTGAGCAAGTGTACGACAGAGATACCAATAACTAAAAGACAGACAAAGACTCCTAGAGGAAGAGATTTCATAGCAAAAGGCGTAAGAAAGATGAGGAGCTCAGTTCTGAACGCAAATTATACTTCTACAGACAAAGGGCTGTGTGTGTGCCAAGTCACTTCAGTCGTATCAGACTCTGCGACCTTATGGACTCTACCCTGCCAGGTTCCTCTGACCACAGGATTTTCCAGGCAAGAACCTGGAATGGGTTGCCGTGTCCTGCTACAGGTGATCTTCCCAATCCAGTGATCGAACCCACATCTCCTAGGTCTCCTGCATTAGCAGGCGGGTTCTTTACCTCTAGTGCCACCACTGAAGCCCCCATACGGGGTTAATGATCACTAATAGACAGTGGGACACACAAGTAACCAGAACTGGGAAATGGACCCAGAATACCAATGATATAAATTTGGCAAATCACCAATTGATAAGACGCTAAAATTGAGCCTTGATATTTAAATGATTACAAAATTAGAACGCACTGAGCCTAGGATTTATAAGTAATACTCCACACCAAATTCTGTACAACAGAAATAGTAAGTATGCAGTCCTTAGGTAACTACATTTTAAATATGGATTTCCTGTGGCTTCAAAATTCTTTTCTTTTTTAACAAAAAACCTCGAAGGGAAGAAGAAGAGACTAATATATTAACAGATTTATATCAAAGCACTGCTACTGGCAGGAAAGACTAGCTAGAGATGCACAAAACTATAATCTGCTTGTGAGATACATGCAAGAAAAACAACGTGTATGCCTACCAGGGGCCAGGCACTAAGGATACAATAATAAAGCAAGCACAGGCTGTTCAAACATGAAGACAGATGATTACGTAAGCACACAGCTACAAGCTGTGATAAATGCCATGCAAAACAATATGGAGACCTGTTCTTAGATTAAGAGGTCACAGAGGACAAAGAACGTGACATTAATGCAAGCTTAAAATTTCTCTAAAATCATGCAAAAGAATCTGAAAAAGAATAAATATATGTACACATACAAAACTGAATCACTTTGCTGTACACGTGAAACACTGTAAATTAAGTATAGTTCAATTTTTAAAAATTTATTAGTTTTAGACTGAACAGAGATAAACTCTAAATATCTATTATCAAATTACTATACAAACCTGTACTTCTCAAGGTTCTTGTCCTTTTTCCTCTCATTTTCCATTTGTTAGAAATAAAGATTACTACAGTTTTATAGTCAAGAGGAGATGCTTAAAATATTTATATAATCTTTATAAATAAGCATTCCATTGATAATTTATTATTTATAGCCATACCCGGGAAAAATATTTTAACTCCAACTATGTTTTGTAAAAACCCAAATTAATACTCAAACTGATGAAAACATTCACAGTGAAACAAATGAAATGCATAAAATCTAAATTCTTAGTGGCTTATGGCCCAACCAGAAAAAACATCTTAAATTTTATTTCATCAGCACATTTTCAGTAGCATGCCCACTTCACCTCATAGTAACTCAATAAGGCATAATCTCATATTGAGTGACAAAGATATTTAATAAGAAAGGTCATCAAAATGGATATTTTATTTATTAAAGACATTTGCGTGCGGAATAGCTGCCAAAAGCAAGCAAAAAATCCACTATTTATTTTTGGTATAAATACAAAAGAATCTAGAAAGGTACAGACTATATGTAATACTATAACTGAAAAATCAGCTATATGCATAGGTCTTAAAATGTGTATGAACTTACTGTATAGACATTTTGACAATTTTTAAGTCATGGAAAGCTACTTTATATATGAATTTCAGGTAGAGTTATTTTATCACATCTCTTTTAGACTATTTGGAAAACCTCACACTGAGGAATATGTATCTTCACAAGTACAAATTACTGCCTCCATCACAGTGTTATTGTTATTACTGTTGTTATAGAAATAATCTACATAACTCATTTTGTGAGTAGATAGTAACTTACCTGAAATATAGATGACCTTTTGATCACTTCTTTGGCCAAGCGAATTGGTCACTTTACAGACATAAACACCAGAATAATTGAAAGTCAGTGGATGGACAAAATGAAGAGTACTGTCTGAAGCCAATAAACCATCAGGCCACTGTCCATCTAACCTAGATTTTAAAAAGCATGAAATTAAATACCTTCAGATTCTACTCACTGACAGCTATTTAAGTAAGATATTACACTTTCCAGTTGTTAGAGAAAGAATCAGCATCATTTAGGTAAAATTCACTATGAAATAAAAGCATGTAAGTTATGAAATTTCATTTTAGTAGAGATGAACCAACAGATAAAGAACACCCATTTAGAACACCCATTCTTTTAAAATATCAATTCATATAAGCGAAGCTAGGCTAACATATTAGAGGGAATAGGAGAGAAGGAGAGAGAAAAATTATTTATTTTTAAAGAATTATATTCAGAAAACTGGAAAATTATAACTATTTAAAAACATAGCCATAGTCTTAAAAGAATTAAAACAATTCTTAGTGAATTATGAATCCATACATGATGCATCTACAATTTTCATAGTGAAAGTCATCACTTTGGCACATGATAACACTTTAGCACCTTCTGTAACATATTTAAAGAGGAGCATTTAATACTGAGCAGATAAACTCATACTGCACTGCAGTCCAAATATGGTTAACCTCTAAAGCAGCGACAAGGGTCTTCTCACAAAATAGTTTTGCTCACAAAGCAGGCGTTTGTAACAGTAAAACCAAGGCCCCTTTGCTACGGGTAATAACTCTTTTAAAATGATTTTTATACTAATTAGGCTAAAAGGTTCTATCTGGTGTACACATTACTCTATAAAGTATAATAGGAATAAAATTTCACTGTAAGAACTCTAAAGCTATTCATTGCAATGGAACTAAACGTATTCTGTTTTACATCATTGTTCCATGTTAGGGTATATCCCACATGGAGTGAGGAGGAACCAATTAAGTCTTTATTTTGAAAGTGTTTTACAGCCCATAAATTATTTTTATTAAGATAAGAGGATAAAAGTGAAGTAAACCCAGGTACTCCACTAGTAGTATAGTTCGAGTTAAGCAGATTTGCAGAAAGTTCATTCACTCCCTCACTCAGCCATCCACTATTTAATTACTAAGAACTGAACCATTCACCACACTCTTCTCTGCCAGTGCTGCTGGAGTGCACAAGGAAGGAAGATGTGGGCCCTGTTTGCAGTGGCCTCAGCACATGAGCAGACCAACTAATTACCCAGGGAGTGAGAACGAAGCACGCCGAACAGGCACAGAGAAGGGAGCAGCACGAGAGACAGGATGCTGCTCTGTGATCCAAACCACCGACAAAACCTTCTGGAGTTGCTGTGACTTAATTTAGCATTGAAGGGTAAAGGTAATATTCTTAAATTATTTAAAAAACAAAAACTTCATATCTTCTTAAGAGGACTTTGGAAAGAACACTTTTACAAACATCAGCTTTCAAAAGGTTAACTCTTTTTTCTGGACGTACAAGAACGAATATGAAGTCTATGTATCTTACCAATTGGCTCTGTACTTTGGGCCCTATATTCTAATCCCTTTAACTCTGAGAAATATAAAAAATGGCTTATAATCCTTTAAAGGTGTTTATTCAAATAAGCTAGAAAAATATAAATGCCATATTAAACTCACAACAAAGGACAGGCTAAACACCTCACAGGCTCTGTACCTACACTACATGGTTTAGATTCATCAGCTTTACTCTCACAAAAACTCTATGAAGCACTATTATCAATGAGGAAACGAAGGCTTAGAAAGGCTAAATGATTTATTCAAAAGACTGCTCCAAGTACAGACACCAGAATGAGAACTCAGAAGTGTATGACTTTCAGATATACCCTATCACACATCTTAACCAATGCCTGCTTCCCACTTTGAAGAAAATGTAAATGGAAGGCCTTCACTACTTTAAAACTTTATCTTTGCTTAAAGACAACAGGTTAACCAAACATTCTTTCTCTGATCCCACAAAACACCATCTAAAACAGGAGCAAAGGAATGAAGAACTACTAAAGACCAACAAGGAGAAAGAGAAAAGGAGGCAGAACTCACCACACAAGATGTGTCAACAAACTTTAACAAGATAGAAAACAGACAGGGAAAACCATATATGCATGAGGCCAGCGTTCCCCAGACAGAAGACGGACAAAAAGGACAGAAGCAATTCTGTCTCCAGGGGACGTATCTTGTGTGCCTTGAGACAGTTTTGGTGGTCACAGCTGAGAGTAGGGGAAGTGTATGCTACCGACTCTAGAGAAGCAAGGCCAGGGATGCCACTAAAATATCCTATAGTTCACAAGACTGCCTCCAACAACAAAGATTTATCGAGCCCAAAATGTCAGCAGTGCCAAGGTTGAAAAGCTCTGCTTCTGGCTGAAGAAGTCCTTGAAGGAGGCACACGAATAAGAAAGCAGCCAACTTGGACCAAAGAAGCCGCAGATCCAAAGTCTGACCCACTGTCCCGCAGAAGGCCAAAAACAGATTAGCTGAAAGTTGAAAAAACAACAGATTCCACTCGACCCTGCACAGATACCAGGTATTCATGATTCAGGCAAAATAATGAAGGTTAATTCACGAAAAAAAGAACTCCACTCTTCAATAAGTGGTATCTAAAGCTTCTTCAGGGAAATAACCTCCTCTATAGTAGAATCTACCCATTAAGTACTCCCCACTATAGAGAGTTTCCACTCAGCATTTTAATGCATCACTGTGAAATGAATGGACAACTGAGAAAATCAAGAAATATCTACAAAATAAAAGACCAAACAACAACAAAAGTACCTGGAAGAAAAAAGAAACAGTAAGTAGGAAACAGAAAAACTCTGCCAAGGAAGTAACTCTAGTATCCCAATTTAGAAACAAGAAGACACATCCATAAAAGACGAAAAGAATGCTATGAAAAAGAACAAAGAATAAGAAAACACTCTCAGAAACACTGAAAATATCTCAAAAGAAAATTTTCAATCAATGGTGGGGAAAAAATCAAAGAAATGTTGGGAGAACAACAAAAATTATTTGAAAACTGAAGAAGAAAGAATGTTTAGTATACAATAAACAGGAATTCTAGTATGAGCAAACAGAAAAGAAAAAAAAAAGAAAAGTAGGGGAAATGACCAAAAAAACAAAGGAGAAAAAAAACAGAGAAAAGAAAAGAGAGAATTCACAGGTTAACAGATAAAATTCTCTAGACTGAAAAGGTGGGGTTGGAGGGGGTGGAAGTTGCAAATACTGGGAAATAAGAATGAAATCTCAGCAGAACAGTGTGAAATTTCACCAATAAAGAGAATTAAGGCTTGTCAGTAAAAACTACACAAGTAAAAAGAAAGAATTATTAACCTCAGGAAAAACAAACAGTTTTAAAAAAATAAAAGAAAACAGAATTCTAGTATACTCCTTAGTTCTCAGTAAATAATATCTATCTATAGAGAGGCAAGGATTACACAATTTAAAGGCTGCTTAACGTCACTGAGATGACAAAGGGCAGGAATATGCATATGGGTATGCTTGTGAAGAGGCAGACATAAAACTAAATTTTCATTTTCATCATGAGTCAACAGTGTTAAAAGTTAGTAGTTCAGGAAGTCAGTTTAAGACCCATGACGGTAAACGCCAGGAGGAACTACTGAAGCTCCAAGGCAGCCCCTGAGAAGCAGATCTGAGGGGGCTGGACGGCGGGGGGAGGTGAGACAGAGAAACAGGCAGAAACCCAAATTTCCAGCTGCTGCTGTCATCATGTATTACACTGATAAAGACAACTTCAATACGCACTGAAGAACACTTCTGACTTTAAATAATTCCTCTTTAGAACTATCAACATTATTACCTGCTCCACACAGATTTGAAGGGTGGTGGATTTGCATCAGCATTACATTTGAGATTAACACCTTTTCTTCCCACGAACCAGTTTCCATCATAGCCTGTTACTGAAACCTCAGGAGCATCTATAAAATAAATGCATTACACAGCAGGTTATCTTTAGTTAACAATAGGTGCGATATACAAAGTGTTAACAACTTCCCAGCCTGAGAAGCGGTGTGCCCTCCTCCTCTCACACACACAAGAAGTAAGGAACGCGGTTTTCAGTCCCCACTGGCTCAGCGGTGAAGAACCCACCTGTCGAGCAGGAGACGTGGGTTCCATCACTGGATCGGGAAGATCCCCTGGGGGAGGAAATGGCAACCCACTCCAGTGTTTTTGCCTGGAAAACCTACCTCATGGACAGAGGAGCCCAGCAGGCTACAGTCCATGGGGTTGCAAAGAGTCGCACACGACTCAGCAACTGAACAACAACAAACTCCATAAACTCTGGGTATTTAACTAAACGAACGAATGGATGGTGGACGATGAGCACCAAACACTAGACAGCCACACGCATGTACAATGCTAGTTATTTTGGACACAATGGAAGAACATTCACAAGCTTACAATCACCAAAAGCAAAATATGAGTCCTATTATGATGCAGAAGTATATGAAAAAGAAAATATAGTAATTTGATAATGAGACATGACATTTAAGCACAAAGCCACTACATAAAACTGCCCTAAGAGATATCAATTATAAAAAATTATAAAATCCATACATTTAATTAATAAGTGTTATATTACAGTTAATATCATGTTAAAATTAATATTATATAATATTAAAATAAATTATATTATAATTAATATAATTAATATCATACACTTAATATCCACTGGGCATGAGAGAGATGACAAACTTTTTAAAACTATAATTACAACTAAAGTAAATTTTCTGAGGCTCAACTGTTCCAAAACATGAACTTTTATCCACTCAACGTACCTAAAGGTCTTTTAGCATATGTACTATATAATTAAATGAGTAATTATCCACATCTAACATCAATATAAATGTATACTTTCAAACTGTGAATTCCAATACTAATCATTCACTGAACCATCATTCGTTTAGCTCCTATTAAGTGACAGGCACTGTTTTAGATATTTAGTATCGATATTCTATATTTATAATACCTATATTCTAACAGTAACAGGGAAGATAACATTTTAAAAAATTTAACAAAAATCTGTTATGAGGACTAACAATGAAAAATATAGAATGATAAGAGAGAAGGTAAAGAAATGACACTTAAGTTTGGTGCAGAGACCCTCAGCCCTTCCGTGAGCTGCACAGGTAAACTAGACAAACAGCAGGCCAGATGGGATGTTAGAGAGACCAGGTCAGTCTTCTAACTACGCAGGGAAGCCTGAAGTCAAGGAAGGTTTACAAAAAACAGTGGGGAAAAGTTAAACTTCTTCTACTAAGGTATAAGTACCTTAATGATTTTAAAAGGCCTACCTCATAAATACCAAGAATTAACATTTTTCTAACTTAAAATTGGTAATAATTAATGTTGCTGAAAGAACAGTACAGATATGTGTGTTTATTTTCAACAAAGAATAAGATAGATACTAAAGTATCCTCAAAGAATACCTCTAAATTTTGAGATATGAATTTTGCATATAAGATTTTATCTCCTCAAACTTTGTTGACATGTTTTTTAGGGCCTAATTAACAACAGCAAGAAAGAATATTTTAGGTATAGGCCAATAAGTTTAAGCTGTAATTATAAAGTCTTACATCAGGAGAAATATTTTTATATTTTAAAATTGTGTTTAGGCAAAAAAAAGTAATAGTATACATAATCGATGAAAATTTCAGTCATTATTAGACACAGGGAAGAGAAAATACATATGAGAAAAATATTAATGGACTTATAACTGAATCTAAATTTTATAAGAAAAAAGAAAAATTTAAGAGTATGTACAAGACAGAAAAATGAGGAGAAAAGAAGGTATAGCCAGCCATCTTTATGGGTTCAGCTTCTGTGGATTCAATCAACTGTGCATGGAAAATATTCAGGAAAAAAAAATTCTGGAAAAGTACAAAAATCAAAACTTGAATTTGTTGCATATCAGCAATTATTTCCATAGTATTTACATTGAATTTGAAGCTATTTATATAACATTTAAATTGTAGTATGTATTATAAGCAATCTACAGATGATTTAAAGAACATAGGAGGATGTGTGTAGGTTATATGCAAATTTTTGCCATTTTATATAAAGGCTTGGAGCATGCCAGGATTTTGGCATAAGCAGGAGTCTTGTAACCAACCCTTCATGGACAAATTACGAGAAGGGACTACTACTAGGACTGTATTTGCACTCAAGAATACAATGGTAATAAAATCCACATAAGACAGCTTCTCAAGTTTAACTCTATAAATGTTGAAAAAGATCCTTATAATTAGTTTTCAAAACAATCATACCACGTGTAACGAATATGTGTAAATTAAAATTCCATGCATGTCATATCAAAAAAACAAAACAACAAAAAACAGAACATTTCCTTCAAAAACCTATCTAGATTTATGATCTGTGCATGGATGGAAATGACACAAGAACCCAGAGACTTTTCATAATTTTATCTTTAACCTACTTAACTTTCATTATCTTTACTATAAGCTATCTGCATTTCTCTTGCTCAAATTTTAAAATGCTACAAAAAGACTATATAAAAAGTGAGAAACTTTATAAAAAGGGGAAAGTATATACACATATGTATCATATACATATGATATCCACACACACACACACATATATATATATCTCCACAAAAATACACAGATAAGAGAGCATCTCTTAAGAAAAAAAGAAGCACAGGATGGGCCCACTTTGAACTTTATCTACTATCCCAACGATCACTTTACTGTTTTACCTTTATGAGAATCTTAGAATGTCATCAACAAAATGTGACTACAAATAATATTGAAAGAAAAAATTTTCCAGCTAATTAAAATGCATCTAGCAAATTAAAGATTCTTACTGAAAATATCATGGGTAGCACTCATAAAAATGAACAGCTAAATTAATTGGATTGAAGAAGCAACTGTTTTTCTCCAAGTTCTGAACATTCTGAGGTACAAATTTCCACAATTCACCTAAGTCTAGCCTATTTTTAAGGTCTAAAAAAGACAAGGCTAAATAATTTAAAGTGAGACAGCAACTTTAATCATTGCCTTTACAAACTAACAATAATGTTCTGGTTAAATGAAATTTCCATGAAAATATTTTTTTTTAATTAAGAAAAAATGTCAACAAGGAAAATATACAACAATATATGGATACTACATATTCAAACTAAATACAATTTGATACAGAATTATGTTAGAGGAATAATATTAAAACACATAATGCTTAAAAAGCAAACATTATCATTTACTTACACTGTATATCTAATATGACGGAATATCGGATGTCCTTTTCCAAGGCTGGATGTTTTACAACGCAAGTAATTCTCCTTCCTTTGGCAAATCTGGTAGGAAAAAGCTTGTATTGGCTGACAATTGTTGCTGTTTCATTTGGAAAAGAAGTTGTGGTGGATTCCATTTCTCCAAGATCACCTTCCCAATCAATATGTGCAACTGGTTTTCCAGTGGCTGCGATACAAATGGCTGCTACTGTTTCATTTCCTCCATCAATTAAAGAATCTGGCCCTTTTATCAGGCTCACAGTAGGTTCAACTGTTTAAATTTTAAAAAATTAGTTACATTTCAATTAAGAGCATATTTACTCCTTCCAAGCCACATCTAGCCACATTTCATAAACTTAGGGACAACTGAATGTAAAATACACACACACAATGCCAACACCAAATGGATTCTTAGAACCAGAGAAGATTGAGTCAGGCCAAACTAGAAGCAAGACTTCATATCACCATCACAAAGATGGTTCCCCTGCCCTGATAGAGACACACCTTTTTTTATAGGGACAAATGAGTTTCTTCCAAAGTTAACATATAAAAAAAATCTGCAAATTTGATCATAATTTCCATTAGGAGATTAAAGGTACTATTATTCTGAAATGGAAAATAAAAATGCAGTTTTAATATATAATGCTTCAAGTTGTGGCAAAAATGTTTATATTTAAATTACAACTGTTAAACTATAGTGTCATTAACAGCTATGCTTACTGAAACGTACTTGCTACCTACCTTTATCCGATATAAGAAAGACCCTCAGCAGGAGAAGTGACCTTAGTATTAGACCCTTTTAATCCACCCTCCACAGACATGCTAGCAATCTCTTCAGATTTTCCAGTAAATTTCATGTGCTCCTTTCTGTATAAATCCCTTAGTACTCACTTTGTGTTCTTTGGCTCCAGCCTGTAGTTTACTGTGTCCATTAAGTTTTTAATCTAAAAGACTTTTTTCATTTCCAAAAGTTTTAATTGGTTCATTTTTAAAATATATTTTTGTCTCAATTTTCTGTTCCTGTGATTTATTCATGTAGGATCATTTAGCCTTCAATTATTATTTTACAATTGTTTGTTTTACTTTTAGATCATTTAGATTTGCATACAATTGTATAAATTATAACTACTTAACTACTTATGTACTTAACTACTGTATGGTTAACTACCTATGGTTAGTCTTAACTACTGTATGGTTCATTTACTGTTGAATATTGGTGGTTTCCTCTTTGGAAAAAAATGATTTTTTAAAAGACATTTTCACTCATGTATCTTGGTATATGTGTAAAAAAAGTCTCTCTAGTTTTCCTCTTGCTTCTATGTTTATTTCCAACTTTACCAAGTGAGCCCAAAAAGCTTTCCAAAGTACCAACTTACTCTCAGCCTTAGCACTCCGGTTGGTCCCAACACACCCACTGCAGTTCACACTGTCAGACTTCTCAGTGTCTGACAAGCCTGTAAGTGTATAACAGCATATAATAGAGGCCCTGATTTTAATTTCCCAGATTATAAATGACATTAAAAATCTTGTCTTGTTCATGAGCCATCTGGGGTTTTTCTGAAAATACCTATTAAAGTCCTTTTTTTTTTCCTTACTGATTGGGGAGAGTCCATTTCTGATTATATGTGCAATATCTTCTACCATTTAGGGCTTCTCTCTCTATAGTGTGTTTTGATGAGCAGAAGTTTTTAATTCAAATGTATAAAATTCATCAGTTAACTGTTTTTTATATACAGGCACACCTCACTTCATTGTGCTTCTGCATTATTCACAAACTAAAGGCTTCTGGTAACCCTGTATTGAGCAAATCTATTAGCATCATCTTTCCAACAGCATTTGCTCACTTCCTATCTTTGTCACATTTTGGTAATTCTCACAATATTTCAAGCTTTTTCATTATTATTATATTTGTTATGATGATCTGCAATCTCGGATGTTACTACTGTAAAAAGATTAAAACTGGCTGAAGACTCAGATGATGGCAAGTATTTTTTAGCAATACAATGATTTTTTAGCTAAATTATATACATTGCTAAGACAATGCTATTGCACGCATAACAGACTACAGTGTAGTATAAACATAATCTTTATAACATTGCGAAGCCAAAAAATTCATGTGACTGTTTTACTGTGATATTTACAATTACTATGTGAAATTAATACACACACACACACACACACACACACGCACGCTTTGCTGGTGGCTCAGATAGTAAAGAATCTGCCTGCAGTGAAGACCTGGGTTCAGTCTCTGGATGGAGAAGGGAATTCTCCAGGTTTCTTGCCTGGGGAACCCCACGGTCAAAGGAGCCTGGCAGGCTATAGAGTCCATGGGGGCATAGAGATGGACACGACTGACACTTTCCTGTTCTCTGCAGAAATTCAATAATTTATTGAATTTCTTATCCCTTCAAATGGTAAGCACTGCTGTTTAACAGTCTAGGTCAGATAATTCCAACATCTCACACAGGTCTATTTCTCTTCTTGTTTGCACTGGCTGCTTCTGGGGCCTTCTTTACTTGTATGCCTGGTCATTCAAGCAGATGCTTGAATTTGTATAATTAAGGTAGAAATAATTTGAGGCTTAGAATACAGGACCTTTCTACCAGAAAAGATCTTTCTTTTCTTCTGCTAAGCTAGCTTCTAGGAACACTATCCAGCCCAGGACCTCAATTTCAGATTACTCAAGTGATATAAACCAAGCCTCAAAGTCTGTAATAAGGCTGTTTTACTGTGGGTGAACCACTCTTCTGAAAATGTTAAGTTGCTGGGTACCAGGAGAATATAAGAAAGGTTACTAGACATCCCATCTCGAGCAGACTTACATTTAGATATTTGTCTCTCTCACTTCTCAAGGATCTCAAAATCTTAGCTCATCATCTTAGGTATCTCTACTGAATTGCTGAATGTCCCCAAGGTTGAATATAGATTTCAGCTTTCAGAGCTAGGTTTATTTCTATGTTTCTACTTTTTCTTAGATTTTAGTGTGCATTCCTTACTATGTTGTTATTTCTTTGAAGTTCTCAATGGTTGTTAATATTTCACCTGTCCATCCCCCAACTATGGCAGAGTCGGTGTGAATAACCTGTGCCGTCAATAGAGGTTTTTATCCTTGAGGAAATTTAAAAATTATTTTAAAGTTAATTTTAAATTATATTATTTGTTTCTTCTGAAGGGAATCAAACCCCTGGGTGTAGACCACACTGGCTTTCTAAAGTTACTTTTCTCATACTCCCCAGCGTTTAGCTAACTTCCCTGCACTTCGTCCCGAGAGGTTTTGCTGCTGCTCGCTCTCCTACCCAGGGCCCTCTACACTCTGATCTGGAGGAATACGGCGTTTTCCCAGCCCTGTATTAACACCAGGATTGTGAAGACCACTTCTTTCTGTTGGGTCTTTCCCTCACCTCCAAAGTGTCTTCCATGTGTACACAGTAAGTTCTAAACCAAAGACTTCAGAGGGCCCTTCTGTAGGTCTCTAAAGCACACATTCTTTCTCTCGGATACTCCCTTCTTTCTTTCTGCTCCACAAATTCTAAACATCTGTCCAATCCATCTCTTAAGAGTTGTGTCTGATTCTTAGGGACCCCATGGACCGCAGCCTACCAGGCTCCTCCGTCCACGAGAAGAGTACTGGAGTGGGGTGCCATTGCCTTCCTTGATATACTAATATAGTCATTATCATATACTTTACTTCTTTCTCTTTATTTTTGTTTCCAGTGTCTATATAAATGTAATCATGGCATTCCTACAAATTTATGGCTCATTTTATTTTCAAGCAGGAATACTTCTCTTAACTATAATTTTAACAACTATATAATATCTCATACATCAAGAAGAAGCCATCAATTATACAACAACTTTTCTGCTATGGGACATTTGTTGTTCAATTTTCCCAAAAAGGTTTTGCTACATTACAGTCTCTTAATTCAGCTGTCTCTCACTACCACTCCTCTGAGACTCTAATGCCACTGTCTCTGCCTAATCTACACACTCAATGCTCTTCTTTGTCTATTTTCTATGACTGACTTGGTAGAAATCTGATACTTAGTGCAGTTCTTCCCAATCAGTTCCAAAAGAAGTAAGTTCTAATGCCTTCAGGTATCTGCTCTAAGTGATGAGTTAACTTCTGGGGTATGCATTTAGAATGGTAGCAGCCATGTGCCAACCATGCACGCCAGGCCGCTTGGTCGTGTCCGACTGTGACCCCATGGACTGTAGCCCACCGGGCTCCTCTGTCCGTGGGATTCTTCAAGCAGGAACGTTGGAGTGGGCTGCCATGCCCTCCTCCACGGGATCTTTCTAACCCAGGAACTGAACCTGCATCTCTCATGTCTGTGGCATTGGCAGGTGGGCTCTTCACTGCGAGTGCCACCTGAGAAGCTATATGTGCCAACCACAGGAGCACTGGAAAAAACGGGTCACTGAAATCACTTCTGTCGGGCTTGATTCTCACTGTGGGAAAATGTGCTAGAGCAATCTTACAAACTTTATCTTCTCTTGATATAAATAATATTACTCTTAACAGTTTTTTTTGCAATGCTATGTTTTTGAACTGTTCATCTCTATTTCTTCTAATCTCTGCCCGAATAAAACTTCAGTTACTTTCTGTATGTCTCTTAAAAACTTTTATCTGATAAACACTATTACCTGAATGATCCCTAATTTTATTCACTTTTGATACAAAATTTGGTGTCACTTGTCTATGTATCCTCCAACTCAGTAAGCCAAAGGTTGAATTCATCATCTCATCCTCCCAATCCCCAACATGATTTTCACTCAGAAATGCCAATTTAAATTAACGGCAACATAATTTACTCAACCACTAAGGCTCAAAACCTGTTACTGTTCAAACCTTCCTGGTTTCTTATATACAGTCAGTTACAAAGTTCTGTTAGTTTTTCCTTCCTAAAAGCTCCCTTCTTCACTTAAGTGGCATAAATTAGAAAATTAACTTCAAGCTTTCATGGCCTCCTACCTGAGGAATTATGACTTCAGGACTCTTCATTTTAATCCATCAAAAACACCTGACTGATCTTCCTAAATCAGAACTTTCATCACATTACTTACAAATAAACTCTATGAGTTAGACATCCCTCTAAGGAAGGTGAGAAGATGGTCAAAGTAGTGTTTTTCAAACTTTACCTACTGTGCATAAAAATTACTTGGGATTCTGCTATAATAGATTTATCATTCGACAAGTCTGGGGAGGATCTGAATTCTGTATTTCTAACAATCTCCCAAGTGATACCACTGCTGCTGGCTCATGAACCACACTTTAAACAACAAGAATCTGGTACTTCCCTGACAGTAGTGGTTAGAGCTATGTGTTTTTCACTAAAGGCATGGGTTCAATTCCTGGTCAGAGAACTAAGATTCCATATGTCACGTGGTACAGTCAAAAATAATAAAAAATAAACAGAAAGAACTTGAGAATAAGAGAAGTGAGAAATGCTCAGTCTGCATTTCAAGTAATATAAGGCTCAAATTCCCAATCTTGATATACCAGTTACTTTAAAGTGGTCCCACTCTTCATTTCTAGCCTTTAATTCTTGACTTTATATAAATCCTTTGAACAATCAACAGATTATTCAGTGGTCCCTCAGAGGACACTTGGCAATGGTGGGAGACATTCTAACTTGTCGCAACTTCTAAGGAACTGCTCCTAATATCTAGCGGGTAGATGGCATGAAGGCTGCCGAACAGTCCATAATGGACAGGACAGTTTACCCCAGCAAAAATTTCCAGCCTAAGACTTGAAGAAACTCTGCCCTAACATATGTTGTTTTCTGCTTCCTTGCATTGGCTCACTTATTCCCCTACGTATGTTTCTTTCCTTTTTGCCTACTAAAACCTATCCACCATTCAAGGACTAGCTCAACTATTTCTCAACAAAACATTTCTGAACTGGAGGTAACGTGGGCCCGACCTAAGGAGCACCTGGTGCATCACTGCCGCCCCCGAGGCTCTCACAAGCTCACGGACATCAAGTCGCAGCTGCCGTGCACCACAGGCCTATCGTGGAAAAGGCACACAGCAAGTGCCAAACGAGCTGCTGCAACAGAGACAAGCTCAAGATACAACGGCAAAAGAGCAAAACAAAACCCCCGCCAAGCAGCAGAGGGCTAGGTGCGTTTGATACGGCTACCAGAAGGATGTGCCGTGATGAGCAACGGTTAAATAGAAGACATGGAGGGAGGCAGACAGAAGGGGAAAGGTGGCGACCTCTTGAGAAGAGAGGCATAGCACAGAATGCGTATAAGAACACAGGCGTTAACATACCACAGTTCATTATGATTATAAAATTTAGGCTGCTGGGAGAAGTAGAGCAAGGAATGGGATAGATGAAAGTAGAGAAGCAGACACAGGTAAAATCATGACTGGTCTCATACTATAAACAATCCTGAGTTTTAAACCTCTAAATGTTTATTAACTTAGGAAGCATTACTAAAATTTAAAGCAAAAAATCTTATTCTCATGAGTTCTCTCTTGTACATACAATTTTTTTTTCTTGAGCTTATTTTTTTTTAATTTTTTACCCCAATGGCTTGCACTTGATTTTTTAGATATCAATACCTTGTTTTCCAATCAAAACAGTTCTCAAAAGTATCAATTTTGTGAACCTAAGTTATATTTTCTCCACAGCCCTTAGGACAGGGTCTTAAACACAAAGTCTTCAAATATTTAATTTTATTTCTGTTTTTAAATAGTTTTTCTCAACATGAAAAACTATATGATAAATTTGGACAAAATTTCTTCCCTGAACTTCAGGGATCCTGAAATCATACCATTAAATATTAGAGGCTGTGTAACTGTTTGGTTCTCCTGAAGCAACAGTGAGATGAGTGAGGACTGCAGAAAGTCTATAAAGGGTCAGCATCCTGGAGAGGAGAGAGGAGGACGGACCAGGGAAGCCACCAGTGACCTGACGGAAGCTCTGACAGGCAGGCAGCTGCATTTGGGGCAGAGACCCCCCATTAAAGGGGCTCCACTCTGGGGGGAAATGGCTAAGGCTGCTACTAGTCCTTGGTCCTCAAACTAGTAGTCTATGAGTACTCACCAGCTGTTCCAGATTGGTTTACCTTTCACTGCAGGTGGCTATTTTAATGCTAATAAGCTCTCTCTAAAGTTCAACATAATTTTAATAGTTATCAGATAGTAAAAGGCAGAAGATCCTTCAATGGAAGCAACAGCCCATGATTCAAATAGCTATGCAAATCCACAACAGCAGAAATAAAAAGCTGATTTGAAAAACAAACATGACGTCAATGGCTCTAAGACCACAGTCATTTAAAAAAAATGGAAAAGCTTATTTAAAGATGGTAATTTAATTAAAGGTTGAAGTTTGAGGGGAAATAAAATAAACATCAAAGAATATTAGCACTTAGTATTATAAATAAAAAAACAATCTTTCATGAACAAAGTAAAATAGCTATGAAGTACACAGCATTATACAGACAGGTAGATATGGACAAGATTTTGTTTAAACAGAGTCTAGAATCATAGAGTTTTATGATAGAAATTGAAAAATCATATTTGAATTCTTTCATTTTAAATCTACATTTATATGTAATTTCAATCAGTTTAAGTTTTTGAAAATATTTTTACTATAATCCTCATCAGTACCACCAAAATACACAATTCAAGTACACATACCTAATACAGTTACAGTTGTAGAGGACTCAGCATTTCCAAGTGGGAATGTAACAGCTTTGCATATGTACTTTCCAGAATCAGAGAATCCTATGTTATGTAGAGTAATTGTTGCATCATTAATTGAATAGTTTTTAAACAAGACTCTGCCCTGATAATCTCCTTGAACAGAGAATCCGTGTTGAGGATGATGAACTGCAACAGTCTGGGAACTTTTGCCATGAATCTTCTCCCATGAAATCTGTGTTATAGTTTCATTTACTTCAATTAAGCACTTCAACGAGACATTCTTTCCCCACACTGCTGTGACATGTGGCTCCACAATAATTGGTCCAGCTAAGGCACCTAAGGAAAAAAGAAAAGCATAGTTCTTGAAAACGAACCTAAGTTATGCTAATATAGGATCAAATTCCCTCCCTCCCTGTTTCCTACACACACAGACACTGACTGAGCAAACAGAAGAACTGAAAGGAGTCAGATGTTCTCAGGGCTGGATTTAAGCCCAAAGCGTGATTCTTAAATCAATCAAACAATCACCACTATGTGTGGCGGTGGACAAAGCACCACACCGGGCCAACAGCAAGCTTAAAGGAGGTCCTTCCCCCGTCAA
This sequence comes from Muntiacus reevesi, assembly GCF_963930625.1. Lineage (NCBI taxonomy): Eukaryota > Metazoa > Chordata > Mammalia > Artiodactyla > Cervidae > Muntiacus > Muntiacus reevesi. The sequence goes on from NC_089269.1 coordinate 1,138,395, forward strand.
GCCAGGAGGTAAGGGCCCAGCCCAGCTGACACCCTGACAGTGGCCTAGCGACAGACTCTGAAACAAAGAACTCAGCTGAGTCAGCCTGGATTCCTGACCCACAGAAACTGACATAGAATAAAAGTATGCTGCTTTAAAACTACCAAACTTTAGGATATTTTGTTACTCAGTAACAGATAACCAAATCCTAAGGTATCTTCCTTCAGAGGGTTTCTCTACCAAAAATCTGTATAGAACACATTGGTAAAGACAGATCAACTGCCAGAAAACATAAGTCAAAAAAGCACATATAAACGTGAAATCAAAATTTTCTATCTCATAGATGAAGAAAACATACAAACAAAAGTTAAAATAAAATCATCAAACTTCACCCTTATGATACTGATTCCTTCCTAAAAGCAATGGGCCAAATACAAATCATTTTACAGAACATAGGACTAATACTCATTAATACTAAATTCAAGCAAGACACTCTTCACTAACAAGTATATTAGAACATATATAGCAAATACATGGGGTGTATCATTTAAAAGACGATTAAGAAAAACATTTAAACATGTTCAAACAGCTCTAAACAACAATAAAAACTTAATACAATATTATTTCCATGAACTTTTGCATGAAGGAAAAAAAAAACCATAAATGAATACATTAAATCAATAAGAGAGTTAACTTTCCTATCCAAGAGATGACTGAGGATATTACAGGAAAGGACTGAAAATCCACACTGATCATACTTAACACCTATGGAAGAAAAGTTGTCTTTTTTTAAACTACTCCACCAAAAAAAAAAATCAATCCAAAAAATGTACTTTCAACCATATGATAATTACAAAGCTTTTAAAATTTAATGTAATTAGTATAAAACATGAAAGCATTCAAATGTACTTTAGCAAGCTATCATAAGCCTAGTACTAAACCTGAAGATACACAAATGAAAAAGCAATTTATAAATATTAAAAATTTCATATAATACTATGAAACAACACATAGCTCTGTATATAAAGAAAAAGACACAATGACTAAGCAGGATATTCAAAATGTAAGGATTTTTTAGACTATTCATCACAATGAAAGGTCGCATGGCTTTCTCATTGGAAGCCAAAAGGATATTTAAGAGAATGTAACATTCATTATCTGGATTTTTTAAAAGTAACAGTTGAAAAAAGAATTCTTAATAATACATTCTTCTAAATCAATGGACATCACAATGCTAAAATGAACGGGGGGGCATGTTTTTAAGGAACGATGAAGACAAGATGGTAAACTATCATCATCATTCAACTTAAAATGGAAATTCGCACGCAATGAAACAAGAAAAGGAAACAGGGATGAATAAAAAAAGAACATACGAAATTACCTCGAAAATCTATTACTAGACAAACCGAAGAAGGCCAAGGAAACCACTATTAGAAGAAATAACATGGCTGCTTGTAAAGAATGCAAACTGTATACAAAATATATATTCAACATGTTATAATATGTGATAATCTTTACAAATTTACTGTATAAAAAACAGTATTCATAAAATATTAATATTTGAACTACTTAAATAGTGTTGTAAACAACCTGCAGACCTGAGCAACGGACTGCATAACTGGAAGACGTGTCAGCTTCATGAGAAGGAAAGTGTAACGCTGCACAGATGGCAAATATCCCCACATCAGTACACAAGCTCAATGCAACCGCAATGAGAACCACAGCGTGCGCGCGCACACACACACACACACACGCGCGCGCACACACAACCCCACAGTAAGGGGGGCTGACACTAGAGTGACAGTAATACAAAGCTCAGGATCTAAAGCAACTTAGAGTATGTAAACAGATCAACATATATGATGGCACATGGTATGCAACATGTTCTGCGAGTGTAAATAATGAATTAGTGAAGACACGCTGAAAGGACAGAAGCTAAATATTTGGAAACAGAGATCCTTGCTTTACACTAAACACACATACACACACAGATCCAGATGGACTGGAGATCTAAATGCAAAAAAATCAGTCACATATGCCATATATACTGACAATAACTTTTTATATGTTCTGGAAGATAAACATTAGTTACTGTAAGGAGTGAAATGACTAACGATTAAAGAGAGAAAGAACTTCTAATTGTCACTTTCTGTTCTTCTTTGCTGTCAGAATCACTTACAATGTAAGTAACGCGCATAATAAAGCAGACAAGCAGCCCGCCCCTCCTCAGGTAAGGCAGAGAAGGCGCAGGATGAAGCACGTTAGGGGCCGAGCGTCCGCGCCCCTCCACACTGTGCATACTGAACACTGACGGGGGTGGGCCTGCTGTGACACTGACATTTACTGAGGGCGGCCCACATGCTGGCGTTCCTGTCCTCATTTAAAAAAAGGGAGAGGGAACAGAGCTCTTGCTGCCTCTCCACCCTGACAAAGCAAGAAGGTGGCTGTCTGCAAGCCAGGAAAGAGTCCTCCACAGGAAATGATCTGTTTACACCTTGATCCTGGATTTATCAAACTCTAGAACTTTGAGAAATAAATTCAGATACTTAAGTCAACCAGTCTATAGTGTTTTTTATAGCAGTTTCACCTGACGAAGACATCAAAATAAACTGGAAAGGATGGAGCTAATGATACCTCCTTACAACCTTAATAATAATGGCTTATGGGCTAGCAATGTTCACACCAGACAGAACAGAATTTAAAACAAAATCTACAACAAAAGACAAATAGGATATCATATAATAATAAAAGGGTCAATCCAAGAAACAGACATAACATTTGTAAACATATATGCACTTAATGGAATGTGAAGTCAAGTGGGCCTTAGGAAGCATCACTACGAACAAAGCTAGTGGAGGTGACAGAATTCCATTTGAGCTATCTCAAATCCTCAAAGATGATGCTGTGAAAATGCTGCACTCAATATGCCAGCACATTTGGAAAACTCAGCAGTGGCCACAGGACTAGAAAAGGTCAGTTTTCATTCCAATCCCAAAGAAAGGTAATGCCAAAGAATGCTCAAACTACCATACAATTGCCCTCATCTCACACACTACGAAAGTAATGCTCAAAATTCTCCAACACAGGCTTAAGCAATACCTGAACCATGAACTCCCAGATGTTCAAGCTGGTTTTAGGAAAGGCAGAGGAACCAGAGATCAAATTGCCAACATCCACTAGATCATCGAAAAAGCAAAAGAGTTCCAGAAAAACATCTATTTCTGTTTTACTGACTATGCCAAAGCCTTTGACTGTGTGGATCACAATAAACTGTGGAAAATTCTGAAAGAGATGGGAATACCAGGCCACCTGACCTGCCTCTTGAGAAACCTATATACAGGTCAGGAAGCAACAATTAGAACTGGACATGGAACAACAGACCAAATCCAAATAGGAAAAGGAGTACATCAAGGCTGTATTTTGTCACCCTGTTTATTTAACTTCTATGCAGAGTACATCAAGGCTGTATTTTGTCACCCTGTTTATTTAACTTCTATGCAGAGTACATCATGAGAAACGCTGGGCTGGAGGAAGCACAAGCTGGAATCAAGATTACTGGGAGAAATATCAGTAACCTCAGATATGCATATGACACCACCCTTATGGCAGAAAGTGAAGAAGAACTAAAGAGCCTCTTGATGAAAGTAAAAGAGGAGAGTGAAAACGTTGGCTTATAGCTCAACATTCAGAAAACTAAGATCATGGCATCTGGTCCCATCACTTCATGGCAAATAGATGGGGAAACAGTGACAGACTTTTTGGGGGGAGGGCTCCAAAATCACTGCAGATGGTGATTACAGCCAAGAAGTTAAAAGACACTTGCTCCTTGGAAAAAAAGTTATGACCAACCTAGACAGCATATTAAAAAGCAGAGACATTACTTTGTCCACTAAGGTCTGTCTAGTCAAGGGTATGGCTTTCCCAGTAGTCACGTATGGATGTGAGAGTTGGACTATAAAGAAAGCTGAGCGCCGAAGCATTGATGCTTTTGAACTGTGGTGTTGGAGAAGACTCTTGAGAGTCCCTTGGACTGCAAGGAGATCCAGCCAGTCCATCCTAAAGGTGATCAGTCCTTTGTGTTCACTGGAGGGACTGATGCTGAAGCTGAAACTCCAATACTTTGGCCCCCTGATGTGGAGAACTGACTCATTTGAAAAGACCCTGATGCTGGGAAAGATTGGGGGCAGGAGGAGAAGGGGATGACAGAGGATAAGATGGTTGGATGGCATCACCGACTCAATGGACATGGGTTTGGGTGGACTCCGGGAGTTGGTGATGGACAGGGAGGCCTGGCATGCTGCGGTTCATGGAGTCACAAAGAGCCAGACACGACTGAGTGACTGAACTGAACTAAACAGACAAGTACCGAAATATATAAAGCAAAATAATAATAGACACAAAGGAAAGAATTGACAACAATCCGGCAATAGTAGAGGACTATAATGCCCTACTTTATCAGTGGATAAGTCATCCAGACAGAAAACCAGTAAGGAAATAGCAGTCTTAAATGACAGACAAGATGGACTTAATAATTATCTACAGAACAGATATTTCATCCAAAGCAGCAAAATAACACATTCTTTTAAAATGCACATGGAACTTTCTGCAGGACAGGTCACATGCTAGGCCACAAAAATATCTCAATAATTTCAACACATTGAAATTATATCAAGCATCCTTTTTGACCACAATGGTATGAAACCAGAAATTATGAGAAAAAAAATAAAAAGTACAAACATGTGGACACTAAATATGTTATTAAAAACAAAATAAAAAAAGGCATCTATGAAGAAATGAAAGAAGAAATTTAAAAAAAGAAAACCTTGAGACAAATCAAAATAGAAACACAACTTTCCCAAATCTATGTGACACAATAAAAGCAGTTTCAAGAGGGAAGTTTATATATATATAAGCCTACCTCAAGAAACAAGAAAAGTCACAAACAACCTAACTTTCCACCTCAAGGAATTAAAAAAGAACAAAGCCCAAAGGTAGTAGGAGGGAAATCATAAAAATCAGAGTAGAAATAAGTTAAACAGAGAGCCCCCCTCCCCCCAAAAACCCACTAATAGAAAGGATCAATGAAACCAAGAGCTGGGTTTTTGAAGAGATAAACAAAATTTATAAATCTTTAGCCACAATCTTCAAGAATAAAAGAGGGCCCAAATAAAGTTAGAAATGAAAAAGTAGTTCATTTCACCACCATCACAGAAGTACAACAAGCAAATCACAATGCTAGTTATACACCAACAAATCGAAACCCTCTCTGAAATGGATAAATTCCTAGCTACTATAATCTACTAAGACTGAAGCAGGAACACATAAATAGAAAATCTGTACAGACTAATTCAGCTCAATTCAGTCGCTCACTTATGTCCGACTCTGCGGCCCCAGGAACTGCAGTATGCCAGGCTTCCCTGTCCATCACCAAACTCCTGAAGCTTGCTCAAACTCATGTCCACTGAGTCCACTATTACTAGTAATGAAATTGAATCAGTAATCCAAAACCTCCAAGAAAACAGAAGTTCAGGGCGAGACAGCTTCACAGGGAAATTCTACCAAACATTTAAAGAAGAGTCAATATCTACCCTTCTTAAACTATTCCAGAAAAGTTGAAGAGCAGAGAACATCCTGAAACTCATTCTGCAAGGTCAGCTTTCCCTTGATACCAAAGTCAGAAAGAGACACTACAAAAAAAAAGAAAGAAAACTGCAGGCCAGTATCTCTCATAAACATAGATGCAAACATTCCCAAACAAAATAAATACCAAGGAATAAACCTACCTAGGGAGACAAAAGAGCTATAAACAGAAAACTGTAAGATATTGATGAAAGAAATAAAAAATGACATAAACAGATGGAGAGATATTCCATGTTTATGGGTTGGAAGAATCAATATTGCTAAGTAAGTCAGAAAGAGAAAAACACACTGTATATTAATACATATATATGGAATCCAGAAAGATGGTACTGATGAACCTATCTGCAGGGAAGTAACTGAAATGCAGACATAAAGAACAGACTCACGGACGCAGGGTGGGGGGAGGAAGGAGACAGTGGGACAAATGAAGAGAATAACACGGAAACATACAGTACCCCATGTAAAACAGACAGCCAATGAGAATTCGCTGTATGGTTCAGGGAACTCAAACTGGGACTCTGTAACAACCGAGAGGGAGGGGATGTGGAGGGAGGCGGGAGGGAAGTTCATGAGGGAGGGGACCTATGTATACCTATGACTGACTCATGGTGATATATGGCAGAAACCAACACAACATGTAAAGCAATTATCCTTCAATTAAAAGTAAATACATTTTAAAAATATATTAGCAAACAATTCAACAATACACAGAAAGGATCACATTATCATGATCAAGAAGTACTCCACAATGAAAAGATGGTCCAATATCTGCACATCAATCAATGTGATACACCACATTAACAAAACAAAGGATAAAAAGCACAGAGTCATCTCAATAGACACAAAAAATAGCATTTGAAAGAATTTAACATCTATTTACAATAAACTCTCAACAAATTTGGTACAGAGGAAACTATCTCAATATAATAAAGGACATTTATAACAAATCCCAGTAATCATGTACAGATGAGAAAGGTGGACCATAAAGAAGGCTGAGTGACAAAGAAATGATGCTTTTGACCTGTGGTGTTAGAGAAGCCTCCTGAGAGTTCTTTGGACTGCAAGGAAATCAAACCAGTCAATCCTAAAGGAAATCAACGCTGAATATTCACTGAAGGATTCACGCTGAAGTAGAAACTCCAATACTTTGGCCATTTGATGCAAAGAGCCAACTCATTAGAAAAAGACCCTGATGCTGGGAAAGATTCAGGGCAAGAGGAGAAGGGGGTGACAGAGGACATAATGGTTGGATGGCATCACCAACTCGATGGACATGAGTTTGAGCAAGCTCCAGGAGATGGTGAAGCCTGGCGCATGATGGAGGGAAGCCTGGCATGCTGCAGTCCATGGGGTTGCAAAAAGTCAGACACAACTGACTGAATACAACAATGACAAATCCACAGTTAATATTATACTCAATGGTGAAAAGCTAAAAAGCTTTTCCTTTAAGATCAGATAAAACAAGCATGCCCACTCTTGCCACTTCTGTTTAACAAAATAATGAAAGTCCCAGACACAGCAGACAAGAAATAAAGGCATTTCAATTGGAAGGGAATAAGTTAAAACTGTCCTTGTAGATGACATGCTACTACTAAAGTCTTCACCAAAAAAAAAAAAGAAAAGAGAGAGAGAAGTAATATGTAGATTCAGTGACATTACAGGCTACAAAATCAATATACAAAAGTGTGGATTTCAGACTTCCCAGCAGTCCAGTGGCTAAGACTCCAGGCTTCCACTGCAGGGTGCATGGGTTCAATTCCTGGTCAGGGAAATACGATCCCGCATGCCATATGCATGGCAAAACAAACAAAACAAAACCTGGTAGATTTCTATAAACAGTGGCAAACCATCAGAAATAGAAATTAAGAAGATAATCCTATTTACACACAACTGCACCAAAAAGAGTACCTGGGAAAAAATTTAACAAACGTGAAAGACCTCTATGTTGAAAGCTATACTACACTGATAGAAGAAATTGAAAAACAAATAAATGGAAAGATATCACATGTTCATGGATTGTCAAAATACACATACTACCCAAAGCAATCTACAGGCTCAAAGGAATTCCCATCAAAATTCCAGTGGCACACTTCATAGAACTAGAACAAATAACCTTAAAATTCATATGAAACCACAAAAGACCTCTAACACCCTAAGCAATCTTTAAAAAATCTGGAGGCATAACACTCCTTGACTTCAGACTATACTACAAAGCTACAATAATCAGAAAAGTATGAAACTGGTATAAAAAATAGACACATACTCAATGGAACAAAATAGAGTCCAGAAACCAATCCATACATATACACTCAAGACAGATTAAAGACCTAAATGTAAGACCTGAAAACTTATAAGACTCCCATAAGAAAGCATAGGCAATACTCTTTGAAATTACTCTCAGCAATATTTTTTTTGGATCTGTCTCCTCAGGGAAGGGAAACAAAAGCAAAAATAAACAAATGGACCAAATCAAACTTAAAAGCTTTTTCATAGTGAAAGAAATCATTAACAACATGAAAAGACAGCCTATTGAATGGAGAAAGATATTTGTAAATGATATGTCCAATAAGGGATTATTATCCAAACTATACAAAGAACTAATGGAACTCAATATCAAAAGACTAAACAACCCAATTTAAAAAATGGGCAGAAGACCTGGATACGCATTATTCCAAAGAAGAAACAGATGGCCAAGAGGCACGTGAAAAGATACTCAAGATCATTATTATCAAATGCAAACACAAACCACAAGGAGGTATCACCTCACAGCTGTCAGAATGGTTATTGTCCAGAAGACAAAAAAACAACAAGCATTGGTGAGAATGTGCAGAAAAAGGAACCCTTATGCACAGCTGATGGAAAGGTAAATTGGTAGTCACTACAGAAAGCAATATGGAGGTTCCTCAAAATGTTAAAAACAGAGTTACCATATGATCTAGCAATTACACTCCTGGGTGTTTATCTGAAAAAAACAAGAATGCCAATTTGAAAAGATATATGCATGCCAATATTCAAGCAGTACTAATTTACAATAGCCAAAATAAAGAAACAACCCCTAAAAGAAGTATTACAAAATACACACACACACACACATACACACGCATGCACATAATTTTACTCAGTTATTAAAAAAAATAATAATAAAACTCTGCATTTGGGACAAAACAGATGGATGGACCTGGAGGTTATTTTGCTTAGTGAAATAAGACAAGAAAGACAAACAATGTATGTTTGTTCTTACATATGAAGCTTAAAAAATAAAACAGACTCACAAAGAACAGATGAGTAGCTGCCAGGTAGGAGAGCGGGGAGGGGAGAGGTGTGCTGAGGAGCACGGTGGGTGGAGGGGTTCAAGAGGCACAAACTACCAGCCACACAGTAAATAAGCTACAAGGATAAAATGTGTGACACAGGAAATATAATCAATATTGAATAATAACTTTATATAGAGTATATCTTATAAAAATATCAAATCACTATGGTGTATACCTAAACTAATAAGTCAACTATACTTCAATTTTTAACAAAGAAAATTTTTCAAAAAAAGAAAGAACCATGGCTTAATGGGGCACCATTACTAAAGAGAATAATACTTGGAAGATAGGAAAAAGAAAAAGTGGATCCAGTAAATCAAAAATACATTTAAAATATTTTACAACATTTAAATGGGGAAAATTACTCTCCACATAATAAACACAGAAAAACCACCAAGGAAAAAGTTTACAGATTTGACCACCACCACCACCACCACCAAAACACCTCTCTAGTAATCAAAGAGCTCGAGCAGACATTGACCAAAAACTACAAATGGCGACTTTTAATGAGTCAATTTTACTTGTAAACAAACATTAATGTGACTGCCAGGTTTTTCCTTTCCACTTTGTTTAATTTCTAGGAACTTACAAGTGATTTTTACTGTCTACTTTTCCTACAGAAACACTCTGAGGATTTTTTGCTTTCTGCAAAAGTAAATTCTGGTATAAATTTTTATTTATTTCAACCCTTAAATCTTTACACAAGACTTTATATTACCCTGTAACTAATGATGATTTGGTTCTCCCTTAGATCCCATGAGCTTCTAAGGACACATCTCCTTGTTTGTGTTTCAGTTAGCCAAAGTTATAGTTCTTGTTGCTTGCAAACAAAAATGTCTAATAAATTTCCACACCTAGATTAAACCCAAAAGTTAAAAGCCACTTCTGGAGAAGATTTTCCCCATGGAATCTTAAAGCCATGGAGAAACAGATTTTCCATTGTGGTTCTTAGACCGAGGTCAATATTAGAATGCTCATTACTTAAGACCTCCCAAACATGGAGCCTACTTCTTCCTTCCACCTTCCCATCTGCAGCTGTGTGTAACTGGAGAGCAGAAGAGTACTGGAGAAGCAACTGTTTATTACTAAAGATCTAAATTAACTGAAGTATGTTCCTCATTAATGGTTATGTAAAGTCTACAATATAGAGGCTAAGAACAGCAAAGAATTGAATCTATCCTATCTGGCAAGACCCTAACTTTGTCATATCCTGGCTACTGCACACTCTAGAGGCCAAGGCAAGGCATGATAAGATACGATGTTGTTTCTGCTCTGTATATCTATTTGATACAAACCAAATAAAAAGTTCTGTAATTAATTAACTAAACTTGTTCTCTTTTCAAAGATAAAGAGGATTGCTTTCCCCCTACCTGTGGCTTCCATGAAAACATTTCAACTAAGAAAAAAACAACTCTTTGGAATTTTCACGTGTATTTGAATTCAGTGAGAATTCAAAGTGTCCCTAGGGTACAAGTAATTAGGAAATATATGTATATATGAACAATAAGCTTCTGACAGAAAGAAAACAGAATCACACACATAACATACCGATTTTTTAAAACCAAAAAGACTTGAGATTTATAACAGAGATCACATTAAAGTGACTGAAATGGAAGTATGAATGAAGTGGCAACTATCCAAGAAATGAACCAAGAAGCAAAAGTCATCACAAATTTATCTTTAAAACTATCCTTTTTGATATTTTAATACTATCTTTTACCACATCTCACTTTTCAACCTACAAAAAATGTCATGCATCTTGGATATTTTAGTTTTGGGATCTTCCAAATGTTAGATCTACAAAGTAAGTATAAGCAAATATAGAAATGAAACACTTATTGATTGTACTGTGTCCAACTATAAACAACATCTCTAAATATCTCTAAAGTATGGATTCTTTCAGACTTCTCAGAATTTAGAATCGCTTTTTCAAAGCAACAACTGAAATAAGTACGTATTTTCAAGAGACTAGCAAAATCAGACCATCTAGGTATCCTCAGTCATTTCAGCACACTTTAACATTTGAGATGGGGACTTCCCTGGAGTTAAGGTTAAGCGGTTAGGGTTCGACCCCTGGTGGGAGAACTAAGATCACACACGCATGGGGCAGCGAAGCCTGTGAGTCACAGCTACTCAGGCCACGCGCCCCAACTACGAGAGAAGCCTGCGCACTGCAGCTGGAGAAGCCCCCGCGCCAAACCCAAGACCCCACGGGCCACAATCCAGACTCCAATATAAATTTTTAAAAAAGCATTTCAATAAATTAAATATATCACCAATACATTCAATAATTAGTCTGAATTAGTCTGTTTTAAACTGATACGTGGTTTGACATGTCAACTTCAAAAATGTAATCAAAGTCTTTTTTAACAACAGCCCCAAACACTCAGAGATAAGCACAGAACAGGAGAGCGGAGTGACTAACGATGTGAGAGCTACGTTATAAACTGGTAACTCAAGCACTATCAGAATATGAAAACATCTCCAACTTCGGGATCACAGGAGAGCCTACACTCTAAGGAAAAACCTGGATCACGTGTCAGAAACGGCTGAGAGAACTCAAGGCATCAGTGTGCCAGCGCATGTGAAGTCTGCACTTCGTTTGCAGGCACTGTCACTCTTCTAGGCGCTGGGAACAGAACCCAACAGTAAGACATCCTTGTCCTTACAGGGTTTGCAATCTAACTGGAAAGACATAATTAACAAGAAAATAAATAGATGCCAGAGAGTAAGAACTACAGAGGGAAATAAAGGAAGGTAAAAGGTACAGTTATTACTGTAGGGTAGCGCCACAGCTTTCTGATCAGAATGACAAAAGGCCTTTTTTAAATAATATAGGAACAAGGATTTGAAAAAGGTGAAAGAGTGAGAAAAAAGAACTTTGCAGTGTCCCTACAGTGAAGCAGGAGAAAGAATGGCAGGAAATGAGGCCACAGCAATAGCAGGGGACTATACAACTGTATGACTTGGCTTTTATTAATCCTGATAAACTGAAAAACGACTAGACAAGTTTTTAGCAGAAACATGACATACTCTAATTTACCTTTAAAAGGGACTAAACCACGGATCCCAGGTAAGACTACATTTTGTTAAGGACAGAGAAGATGGGGTTTGGAGCACCGTAACCAGAATGGTTCACTGATGCAATGGACATGAACTTGGGCAAACTTTGGGAGATGGGGAGGGATAGGGAGGCCTGGTGTGCTGCAGTCCATGGGTTTACAAAGAGTCGGACATGACTGGGTGGCTGGACAACAACAACAACCAAAGCGGTAGTGTTAAGTAGTAGCCAGACTCTGGATATACTGTATTTTGAAAGCAGAGCAAATGGGATTTTTTGGTGATGGAACCAAACATTGGGTCTAAGATAAACTGAGAAGCCAAAATTACTCCCAATTTATGGCCTGAATAAGTGAGACGATGGAGTTGGCCTTTTACCAAAGTGAGAACTAGCAAGTGTTTTTAAGGATTAGGCTGCAGAAGTGCAGCTTTTAATTTAAGTTTGTGATACCTATCTCACAACCAAACAGACAAGATTTATAATCAGCTGGATACATAAAAGTACGCTGTTCTGGAGAAACGGATGGACTGCAGATATAAATTCAGAGTAATCAACCTATAAAAGGTATATAAAGTCATGAGACTGGGTGAAACCACTACAGAGTATTAACACAAAGACTAAGCGTGCAAGGTGCATTTGAGTATTTAAAGGTCTGGAGGTTGAACAGAACTCAGAAGAGAAGATGGCAAAAGCATGGCCAGGGAAGAAGAAAGAGGACCAAAAAGTATATCCTGCACAGTAAGCATAGCAAGTATATAGAGAGAGTGATCAACCACCCCAAACGCTGTGCAGGCCCAAAATGAGGACTAATAAATGACCAATGAATTTAGCAACTGTCTTACCGAAAGGTGAGGATAAAATAAAAGCCTGATGGGACTAGATTTGTAACACTGAATAGTATAGATACTTCTGAGTCTAGTCAAGAAAGAGGAACAAGATTTACCCTCAGGCTTGAAACAACCATAATGATTCCAGAGAGACACTAAACATACCAGTGGACCTGAGGATTAGCCTCAGCTGACCACTCACAGTGAATTCCAGGGCTACCACTAGAGAGAGAGACCCTACATAGTCAGGCAGTCTCTCTGAGTTCTACCCAACCTAACAGTGAAGCGTCTAGCCAGTACAATCAGGCCAGAAAACAAAATAAAAGGTATCCGGATTAGGAAAGAGTAAAACTGTCTTTATTTGCAGAAAATACAATTTTCTATTTATAGAATATCTGATGGAATCTACTAAAAAGCTACTATAACAAGGGTGATTACCAAAGACAGTAATAGTACTTATATAGGATCTAAAATCAATACACAAAAATTAATTATATTTTTATGTATTAGCAATGAAAAACTGGGAAAAAATTTTAAACATTGCTGTTTAGCACTTAAAAAAAAAAAAAGATATGCTAAGGAGAAATCTGACAAAAGCTGTAAAACACTGGTACAGTTAAAACTGCAAAATTGGGAAATTAAAGACCTAAATAAAAGGAAAGGCATACTTGTTCAGAGGTTAGAAGATTCAATATTTTTAAAACATTAATTTCTCTAAATTGATCTACAGATTCAATACAATCCCAATCAAAAGCCAATATACCCTTTTATGAAAAACGAACAAGCTATTGCTAAAATTAATATAGAAATGCAAATGTAAATTTTTATAACCCTGCCTTGGTAATTATTTTCTTAAGATATGTAATCAAAAGCACAATCAGTGGATTTCAAAATTTAAATTTTCTGCTCTTCAAAAGCGGAGAAGGCAATGGCACCCCACTTCAGTACTCTTGCCTGGAAAATCCCATGGATGGAGGAGCCTGGTGGGCTGTAGTCCATGGGGTCGCTAAGAGTCGGACACGACTGAAGTGACTTAGCAGCAGCTCTTCAAAAGACACTTCTTACGACAAGTCACTTAATGGGAAAATGTCTTCTGCAAATCCTATCTGATAAAGGATTTATACCTGATAAAGAACTTGAGTCCAAATATAAAAAGAATACTCAAAACTCCATAAACAGAAAACAAACAGGTCAATAAAAAATGGGCAAAAGATTAGAACAGACACATCACCAAACAGCACATGTAAAGATGTCCAACATCATCAGGGAAAAAATGCAACTAAGGCCACAATGAGACATCACCCCACACCAGAGTAGATACAGTCAGAAAAGGGCCACAATGAGACATCACCACACACCAGAGTGGATACAGTCAGAAAAGGGCCACAATGAGACATCACCACACACCAGAGTGGATACAGTCAGAAAAGGGCCACAATGAGATATCACCACACACCAGAGTGGATACAGTCAGAAAAGGGCCACAATGAGACATCACCACACACCAGAGTAGATACAGTCAGAAAAGGGCCACGATGAGGCATCACCCCACACCAGAGTGGATACAGTCAGAGAAGGGCCACAATGAGACATCACCACACACCAGAGTAGATACAGTCAGAAAAGGGCCACAATGAGACATCACCACACACCAGAGTGGATACAGTCAGAAAAGGGCCACAATGAGACATCACCACACACCAGAGTAGATACAGTCAAAAAAGGGCCACGATGAGACATCACCACACACCAGAGTAGATACAGTCAGAAAAGGGCCACAATGAGACATCACCACACACCAGAGTAGATACAGTCAGAAAAGGGCCACGATGAGGCATCACCACACACCAGAGTAGATACAGTCAAAAAAGGGCCACGATGAGACATCACCACACACCAGAGTGGATACAGTCAGAAAAGGGTCAGAAAAGGGCCACTGTGAGACATCACCACACACCAGAGTGGATACAGTCAGAAAAGGGCCACAATGAGACATCACCACACACCAGAGTAGATACAGTCAGAAAAGGACCACGATGAGACATCACCACACACCAGAGTGGATACAGTCAGAAAAGGGCCACAATGAGACATCACCACACACCAGAGTGGATACAGTCAGAAAAGGGTCAGAAAAGGGCCACAGTGAGACATCACCACACACCAGAGTGGATACAGTCAGAAAAGGGCCACGATGAGACATCACCACACACCAGAGTAGATACAGTCAGAAAAGGGCCACAATGAGACATCACCACACACCAGAGTAGATACAGTCAGAAAAGGACCACGATGAGGCATCACCACACACCAGAGTGGATACAGTCAGAAAAGGGCCACAGTGAGACATCACCACACACCAGAGTAGATACAGTCAGAAAAGGGTCAGAAAAGGGCCACAGTGAGACATCACCACACACCAGAGTGGATACAGTCAGAAAAGGGCCACAATGAGACATCACCACACACCAGAGTGGATACAGTCAGAAAAGGGTCAGAAAAGGGCCACTGTGAGACATCACCACACACCAGAGTGGATACAGTCAGAAAAGGGCCACAATGAGACATCACCACACACCAGAGTAGATACAGTCAGAAAAGGGTCAGAAAAGGGCCACTGTGAGACATCACCACACACCAGAGTGGATACAGTCAGAAAAGGGCCACAATGAGACATCACCACACACCAGAGTGGATACAGTCAGAAAAGGGCCACAATGAGACATCACCACACACCAGAGTAGATACAGTCAGAAAAGGGCCACAATGAGACATCACCACACACCAGAGTAGATACAGTCAGAAAAGGGTCAGAAAAGGGCCACTGTGAGACATCACCACACACCAGAGTGGATACAGTCAGAAAAGGGCCACAATGAGACATCACCACACACCAGAGTGGATACAGTCAGAAAAGGGTCAGAAAAGGGCCACAGTGAGACATCACCACACACCAGAGTGGATACAGTCAGAAAAGGGCCACAATGAGATATCACCACACACCAGAGTGGATACAGTCAGAAAAGGGTCAGAAAAGGGCCACTGTGAGACATCACCACACACCAGAGTGGATACAGTCAGAAAAGGGTCAGAAAAGGGCCACAGTGAGACATCACCACACACCAGAGTGGATACAGTCAGAAAAGGGTCAGAAAAGGGCCACAGTGAGACATCACCACACACCAGAGTGGATACAGTCAGAAAAGGGTCAGAAAAGGGCCACAGTGAGACATCACCACACACCAGAGTGGATACAGTCAGAAAAGGGTCAGAAAAGGGCCACAGTGAGACATCACCACACACCAGAGTGGATACAGTCAGAAAAGGGCCACAATGAGACATCACCACACACCAGAGTGGATACAGTCAGAAAAGGGCCACAGTGAGACATCACCGCACACCAGAGTAGATACAGTCAAAAACGCTGACAACACCAAGTGCTGGAGAGAACGTGGAAAAACAGACTCTCCTACACTGCTGGTTGGACTACAAAGCAGGACAGCCTCATCGGACAGTTTGGCAGTTTCTTAAACATACAAGCACTGTAGCGTCCACCAACTTCACTCCGCTATCTTTACTCAGTAGGAAAAAAGGCATGGATCGATACAAAGACTTATACACAAATGTTCACAGCAGCTTCACCCCAAATGTCCAGCAACAGATGAATGAATAAAAAATTGAGGAATACCTGTACAATGAAATACTACTCACCAATAAAAAGGAATACTCAAGTATGAGAGAAGCTTCTTCAATGTGATAAAGAACATTTCTCTAAAAAACATAGCTAACACAAGAAGCTTCTAGTGAGAACTAGAAGCTTTCATAATAAGATCAGGAACAAGTCAAGGATGTACCCTTTGCCACACCTTTTCGACATCATACTGGTCTTCCCTGGTTGCTCAGATGGTTAAAAATCTGCCTGCAATGCAGAAGACCTGGGTTTCATCCGTGGGTCGGGAATGGCAACCCACTCAGGCATTCCTGCCTAGAGAATTCCACAGACAGAGAAGCCTGGGCTACAGTCCACGGGGTCCCAAAGAGTCAGACACAACTGAGTGACTAACACTTCAACATCACATGATGTAGTAAGAATAAGAAATAAATAATATACTGATTAGAAAGGAAGAAATAAAACATTGATGACAAATGACATGATCATCCATGTAGGAAATCAGAAAGAATCAACAAAAAACTCCTCAAACTAATAAAGCAATTACAGCAAAGTTGTAGGATACACCTGCTTTCCTAGATATTAGCAATGAACAAATAGAATTTGAAATGTAAAAACAATATTATTTATATCAGCATCCGCAAAGAAAATATTTAGGTATGAATCTAACAAAATATGTATAAGATCTATTTAAAGACAACTAAGTAAAAGTATTTATTCTATGTTTACGCGTAGGAAGAGTCAGTATTGTCAAGATGTCACTTCTCATCTTGATCTGTGGATTCAACACAATCCTTGCTCCCAGCAAACTGCTTTATGGATATTGACAAACTGATTCTAATATGTCTATGGAAAAACAAGACACAGGCTTAGTCAAGAATATTGAAGAACCAAGTCAGAAGCCTGACACCACATGACTTCAAGACTGCCTACAAAGACAGGACAATCCAGACAGTGACACTGGTGAAAGAACAGGCGGACGGAACCAACGGAGCCCAAAACAGAGTCATTTTACTAGGCCAAGTGATCTTTAAAGAAACAAAAGCAATTCAGTGAAGCAAACAGCCTTTTCAACAAGTGATCCTGGGGCAACTGGACATCCACATGCAAAAATATAAGACACAGACTTCACACCCTTCACAAAGACTAACTCAAAACCGATCACAGGATTTTCCCTTGTGGTCCAGTGGTTAAGAATCTGCCATCCGGGACAGGCGCAGTTCCTGGCAGGTGAACTCAGATCCAGCATGCCTGGCTGCTGCTGCTGCTGCTAAGTCGCTTCAGTCGTGTCCGACTCGGTGCGGCCCCATGGACTGCAGCCCACCAGGCTCCTCTGTCCATGGGATTTCCCAGGCAAGAGAACTGGAGTGGGTTGCCACTGCCTTCTCCCCCAGCATGCCTCAGAGCAAAATAAATTAAAATAAAAAAGCTCACTGGAGTTCTCAACAAGTTTTTAAGAGTACAAAAATGTTCCAAGACCAAACAGTTTGAGAACCACTACTAGAAAAATGTATGATTTCAGACTAGTACCAAGAGCCACTTGTACTTACTAATCTTGAATTACAGTGACATCAATCAGTATTCAGCTGCCTAAGTGGATAAATGGAGACAGCAAAGAGTAAAAGCATTCACTTTAGTTCAGAGTTTCACCAGGCTAGCACAATCAGAGGAGAGATGAGCAAGCACCTGATGTTCAGCCAAATAAATGATTTCAATGGTAGACTACAGACTTTAGTCAAGAAGGAAATAACGATGAAAGGATTATAGAAACCAATGCAGTTAAAGAATTACTGTAATAAGTATTAAGTAAAGAGAGGCAGAAAATGGGACAAAGTCAATCTCTTTGAGACTCAGTTTTCATGTCTCATGAACACCTTACAGCTGCATATTCCTGAAGTGTCAGCTTTTATATATGCCATGATTCTGATCCCCACACCCTATTCCCCACCCACTCCCAAAAAATGCATGTGGATGTTCAGTTGTTTCAGGATCACTTGTTGAAAAGACTCTCTTTGCTCCGTTACAAGGCCTTTGTTTCTTTTAAAGATCAATTGACTAAGTTAAATGAATCTATACCTGGGCTCTCTGTGAGGTACATAGGTAATTTTTTTGCATATGATAGGAAGGTTAAAAGACTTACCACAGGTCATATAAAGAGACAGTGCCTTTTGCAATAGTCCAGAGGATCAGAGAAAGCTTTGCAAAAGGTGGCATTTAAGCTGTTAGTGCTTCCCTGCTAGCTCAGCTGCTTAAAGAATCCACTTGCAATGCAAGAGACCCCAGTTCAATTCCTGAGGCAGGAAGATCTGCTGGAGAAGGGATAGGCTACCCACTCCAATATTCTTGGGCTTCCCTTGTGGCTCAGCTGGTAAAGAATCCGCCTGCAAAGCAGGAGACCTGGGTTTGATCCCTGGGTTGGGAAGATCCCCTGGAGAAGGGAAAGGCTACCTACTCCAGTGTTCCGGCCTGGAGAATTCCATGGACTGTACAGTAGAGTCCATGGGGTTGCAAAGAGTCGGATACCACTGAGGGATTTTCACTTTACTGTAATTCCAACCATAAAACTTACAATCAACAGTAAACAATGTTCAACCAATGGTATTGTTTTTTAACAATACTGATGAATTTACTTCTGGTCCTTAAATTTACTTTAACCTAACTATAAGTGATACATAAAAACACTAATAATCTGAAAATCTCAAAGTTATTGTTAAAAGAAGCA
Organism: Muntiacus reevesi; assembly: GCF_963930625.1. Lineage (NCBI taxonomy): Eukaryota > Metazoa > Chordata > Mammalia > Artiodactyla > Cervidae > Muntiacus > Muntiacus reevesi. The sequence continues at coordinate 1,157,608 of NC_089269.1, forward strand.
TCCCTAAGTAAGTATATGGAGCTTATGGTTGAGTAGTGTAATACTTTGTGAATCAGAATCAAAGTTGTGAATGGTAACAGAATGGAATAAAAGAGAACTTTGGAGCCTGAGTAACCCATATTCAAGAACACACAGATCTCTAAATTATTACCAGTGTGACCCTGAGTATTTCAAAACCTTGTTTTATCACCTATAAAACATGACCATTATCACATAATTAACAAGGTTTTAGTAACATTTTAAAGAAAAAATTAAATGGAACTTCCTTGGGGATCCAGCAGTTAAGACTCTAAGCTTCCAATGCAGGGCTCTGGCTCCATCCCTAGTCAGGGAGCCAAGATCCAACACACTGCAACTAAGTCCACTCGCTGCAACTACTGAGCCCATGGGCCACAGAGAGAGAAATCCACATGTGGCAACCAGGAGCCTGGGCGCTGCAAGGAGGACATAGCACAGCCAGAATAAACCACACCACGGAGCATGCAGTCAGTCAGTTCAGTCCCTCAGTCATGTCTGATTCTTTGCTGCCCCATGGACCACAGTACGCCAGGCCTCCTTGTCCATCACCAACTCCCAGAATTTACTCAAACTCATGTCCATTGAGTTGGTGATGCCATCCGACCATCTCATCCTCTGTCATCCCCTTCTCCTCCTGCCCTCAATCTTTCCCAGCATCAGGGTCTTTTCCAATGAGTCAGTTCCTCACATCAGGTGGCCAAAGTATTGGAGTTTCAGCTTCAGCACCAGTCCTTCCAATGAATAATCAGGACTGATTTCCTTTAGGATGAACTGGTTGGATCTCCCTGAAGTCCAAGGGACTTTGAAGAGTCTTCTCCAACACCACAGTTCAAAAGCACCAATTCTTCCACCCTCAGCTTTCTTTACAGTCTAACTCTCACATCCATACATGACTACTGGAAAAACCATAGCTTTGACTAGACGGACCTTTGCTGGCAAAGTAATGTCTCTGCTTCTTAATATGCTGTCTAGGTTGGTCACACCTTTCTCCCAAGGAGTAAGCATCTTTTAATTTCATGGCTGCAGTCACCATCTGCAGTGATTCTGGAACCCAAAAAATAAACTCAGCCACTGTTTCCCCATCTATTTGCCATGAATTGATGGGACCAGATGCCATGATCTTAGTTTTCTGAATGTTGAGTTTTAAGCCAACTTTTTCACTCTCCTCTTTCATTTTCATCAAGAGGCTTTTTAGTTCTTCTTCACTGTCTGCCATAAGGGTGGTGTCATCTGCATATCTGAGGTTACTGATATTTCTCCCGGCAATCTTGATTCCAGCTTGTGCTTCTTCCAGCCCAGCGTTTCCCATGAGGTACTCTGCATATAAGTTCAATAAGCAGGGTGACAATATACAGCTTGACGTACTCCTTTTCCTATTTGGAACCAGTCTGCTGTTCCATGGTCCAGTTCTAATTGATGCTTCCTGGCCTGCATACAGATTTCTCAAGAGGCAGGTCAGATGGTCTGGTATTCCCATCTCTAGAATAGTTTTCCACAGTTTGTTGTGATTCACTCAGTCAAAGGCTTCGGCATAGTCAATAAAGCCGAAGTAGATGTTTTTCTGGAACTCTCTTGCTTTTTCGATGATCCAACAGATACTGGCAATTTGATCTCTGGTTCCTCTGCCTTTTCTAAATCCAGCTTGAACATCTGGAAGTTCACACTTCAGGTATTGCTGAAGCCTGTCTTGGCGAATTCTGAGCATTACTTTACTAGCGTGTGAGATGAGTGCAATTGTATGGAGCATTCCTTGGCATTGCCTTTCTTTGGGATTGGAATGAAAACTGATCTTTTCCAGTCCTGTGGCCACTGCTCAGTTTTCCAAATGTGCTGGCATATTGAGTGAGGCACTTTCACAGCATCATCTTCTAGGATTTGAAAGAGTTCAACTGGAATTCCATCACCTCCACTAGCTTTGTTTGTAGTGATGCTTCCGAAGGTCCACTTGACTTAGCATTCCAGGATGTCTAGCTCTAGGTGAGTGATCACACCACTGTGATTATCTGGGTAATGAAGATCTATTTTGTTCAGTTCTTCTGTGTATTCTTGCCACCTCTTCTTAACAACTTCTGCTTCAGTTAGGTACAAACCATTTCTGTCCTTTATTGAGCCCATCTTTGCGTGAAATGTTCCCTTGCTATCTCTAATTTTCTTGAAGAGATCTCTAGTCTTTCCCATTCTATTGCTTTTCCACATTAGCTCACTTATTTTTTCATTTATTATTACAACCTAGACTTGTAATATCTAAGCCCTTGCCCCTGTGTTTTTCTTTTATAGCAGCCTTGCAAAATGTTAATTCTAAATCAGTTCAGCTGTACAAATTCTTTATGCTTATTTCTCAGCTACTAGTGGGGCATGGGGAGAAAAAAATCATATAACCACGCAGATTGGTGCCACTGTTAATCAGGCTTTACCTTCATGGAGCATGTACTAACTAAACCAAAAGATGTTAGAAAAACTGTCTAAGGACCAACTGAACCTAAAGCCTGGTTAACATGGCACCAGTCTGTGTGGTTATATGATTTTTTTCTCCCCATGTCCCACTAGTAGCTGAGAAATAAGCATAAAGAATTTGTACAGCTGAACTGATTTAGAATTAACAATTTGAGAGGCTACTATAAATGAGAAACACAGGGGAAGGGCTTTGATGTTACAAGTCTAGGTTGTAATAAGTGAACAAATAAGTGAGCTAATGTGGGAAGACTATGTACGGCGCATGGTAAGAGCTCCGATATTTACTGCATCTCATTCACGCCACTCCAAGTTCTAAGGATTATAACGTGGGCGTCCCTGGTGGCTCAGACGGGGAAGAATCCGCCTGCAATGCAGGAGACCTGGGTTCCACCTCTGGGTTGGGAAGATCCTCTGGAGGAGGGCATGGCAACCCACTCCAGCATTCTTGTCTAGAGAATCCCTAGGGACAGAGGAGCCTGGTGGGCTGCAGCCCGTGGGGTTGCAAAGAGTCGGACACGACTAAGCGACTAAACACACTCTAACACAGAACATAGCACAGCCTGAGACTTCCAAGAGCTGAGAATCTAGAAGAGAAAATAAGACATGCAAGGTAATGGATGTGGGGTAGAGTGATCATATAACTTGTTGCCTAAACCAAAAAACATCTTTTAGAGTGAAAAGAAGTGGAGGAGTATTATTGTTGACTATGCCAGAAATACAGTTGTAAGCCTAGACATTCCAAGGCAAACTGGGTTATATCACCTTTATGAAAGTCACCGTAACTAAGGATGAAAAACTGACCTGGGAGAAGGAATGAGAGACGTGTGTAGAATGAGAAAAGTTGAAACATTTTCTTCAGCTAAGCCCAAACTAGCGATTACTAATTTTACTTGGTAATATGTGGAAAAGCAGTAGAACTTGAGCTAGATCTTATTTAGGCAAGGTAGAGTTTTTCTAAAGGTGAGTTTTTCCAAACAGAGAATGGGTACTATAGGAAGAAGGACGAAAGCAAAGAGATTCACAGAAACAGAAAATACATGGGAAGTTTAGACAAGTAAGAAAAATCTGAAGTATTGGTAACAGATAACAGTGATGAAATCAGAAAGGCAAATTCTTCATTTGGTTTCTTTGCACATCCATTTTTTTCGCTAACACTTATTTAACACTTACCAATATAGACCAGGGTTTATGCTGGGAAAGGACAGAAAGAGACACATTCCATGCCCTTCAGGAGCTTAAAATCACATCAGGGAAATTGTAAATAAGAGGGAAAAAATAGGTAATATTGAAAAGTAAAAATACAAGAAGCCAAAACACTAGCTAGAAAAATTCAGGTAGTAGAAGTTCATATATTATAGTGGAAAAAATAAAGCACAGATGAAGAAATTAATTAGGAGATGTTCACCTGTGAATGTGACCTTATTTAGAAAACATACAGGCTCAATTTGCATATATATAAGAGATATACTAAAAGTCAATCATCTAACCAGCCATTTCAAAAAAAAATAATAATAATAATAAACCCTACAAAAGTTGTAGAAGAAAATACAGAACAGATAATGAAACAGAAAACAAACATGGGGACTTCCCTAATGGTCCAAGGTTTAAGACTCCACGCTTCCAACGCAGGGGGCTTGGGTTCAAGCCCCGACTGAGGAATTAAGATCCCCCATGCCATGAGGTAGGGGCCAAATTTTTTTTTTAAAAAGGGAAACAGAGAGAGCTTGGACAATGAGTCAAAGATAGATTCTTTGAAAGCTTTAATAAAACTGATTAACTCCTGGCAAGACTGATCCGAAAAAAAATAAATAAACCTGAGGAATGAGAAAGGGGGGCATTACCATTAGATACTCCAGGCAGTAAAAAGTTAGTTAAAAAATCTAACAACTTGAGGCCAACAGAGGTGCAAGCAGGAAACTGACAAATTCCTATAAAAACGCAATGTTCCAAACTGATGCAAGAAGAAAATGATTAATTAAAAAGTGAACTGAAACTAAAAATCCTTCCCATAAAAAAATTACTTCCAGTCCAGACAGCTTTACCAACAAATTCTACCAATTGAAAGAAAAAAAAAAAAGTATCAATATTTATTAAACTCTTACACAGAACAGAAAAAGATGCAGCAATTCTCAATTTTTTTGTGGGTCTAGCATGACCTTGCTCAAAATTTTGCAAGAGCACTATAAGAAAATTACAGGCCAATTCAATTGATAAACATAGATAGCAAAGAAAAAACTTAAAAAAAAAATAACTGAATCCTGCAATATAATAAAGGATACATTCATCAAAAACAAACTGGGATTATTCCGGAAACACAAAGATGATTTAACATTTTTTTAAAATGTAATTCACATTTAAAAAAAAAATCATATGATCATCTTAAAATTAACATAAAGCATTAGATAAAATTAAACTCTATTCATGATAAAAATTCACAGGCAAACTAGGAGTAAAAAGAAAATTTCCAAAACTGATAGAGATTAAAAAAAAAAAACTACAGCAAACATCATACTTAATTTTGAAATGTTGAACACTTTTTTACCTCTGAGATAAGGAATGAGACAACGATGACTGTGGTCACCACTTTAATTCAACATCATAGTGGAGGTCCTAGCCAGTGCAATAAGCAAAGGAAAAGGAAAAAAAAAAAAAAGTGTAAGGATTGGAGAGAAATAAGGCTTTAATTATTCATAGATGGCATGACTGTATAGATGGAGAATCCAGAAGATTCAACAAAGTATTAGAAATAAATGAAGTTATTTAGCAAGGTCTATATTTTTATATGCCTATAAACAGTATTATTTTAAAACATCATTTGTAATAACATCAAAAAATAACTTGAAATCTATAATTAAAATAACTGAAAGTTTATAGTTGTGCAAGACTTCTACACACAAAAAAACTAGTTTAATGGAAAGAAAGTAAAGAAAATCTCAGAAAATAAGTCAGGTTCATTGAGTTGGAAGATTCAGTATTATAAAGATATCAATTTAATCCCACATTAACTCATATAGATTTAATGTACTTCCACTAATATCCTTGGAAGTTTTCTGTAAAAACTGATAAACTGCCAATAAAGGTACATGGAAACGAAAAGGACCAAGGTTAACCACGCTAACTTGAACAAGTAGGTTAACTATTGCACCCGACACAGGATATGCTATTATCCACTTAGAATCAGACACTATGCTATTTGTGCACAGGCAGTAAAATGGACCAACGGAACAAAGAAGAGAGTCCAAAATTAAACCCAGGCATATATGGCTATTTTATTTATTATAAAGGCAGTACTGCAAAGCCAAGGGTCTTTTCCATAAATGGAGATGGTCAAGTGGATAATAAATGAAGAAAAATATGGACCCTACCTCATTAACCACAAAAATAAATTCTAGATGTTATCATATTAAAGGCAAAATAATAAAGTTTCTAGGGAAAAATGTTTTCATAATGATAATAACAAAGACTTTGCAAATAAGACACAAAGAATTAATTATAAAGAAAAAGATTAGTTTTGACTACATGAACATATATTAAAGTGTCTGTCCACAGATGCCATTAATACAGTGAAAAGGCCAGAGTGGGAAAAGCTATTTGCAATACATCTAACTGATAAGTGATTCACATCTAGAATTCAAAAACAACTCCTACAAATCCATAAATAAATGGCAATCCAAATGAATAAAATGGGAAGTGAATGAAAAGGTACTTCACAGGAGGATATTCAAATAGTCCATAATCCTTAGATCTTAGCCATCAGATAAGAATAAACTACAACCACAATATTAAATCATTATGCACTGACTGGAATGGATGAAAAAAAAATGAAAAGACAATTACTCCTTGGAAGAAAAGCTATGACAAACCTAGACAGTATATTAAAAAGTAGAGACATCACTTTGCCAACAAAGACCTGTCTAGTCAAAGCTATGGTTTTTCCAGTAGTCGTGTATGGATGTGAGAGTTGGACCACAAAGAAGGCTGAGTGCCAAAGAACTGATGTTTTTGAACTGTGGTGCTGGAGAAGACTCTTGAGAGTCCCTTGGACTCCAAGATCGGCTGCAGTCAATCCTAAAGAAAATCAATCCTGAATATTCATTGGAAGGACTGATACTAAAGCTCCAGTACTTTGGCCACCTGATGAGAAGAGCTGACTCCTTAGAAAAGACCCTGATGCTGGGAAAAATTAAAGGCAGGAGGAGAATGGGACCACAGAGGACAAGATGGTTGGATGGCATCACTGACTCAATGGACATAAGTTTGAGCAAGCTCTGGGAGATGGTGAAGGACAGGAAAGCCTGGTGTGCTGCAGTCCATGGGGCTTCAAAGAGTCGGACACGAGTGGGTGACTGAACACCAACAAAGGGCCAGTGAGGCAGTAGAGCAACTGAAACTCTTAAACACTACTGGTGGGAAGTGTAAGCTGTAACAAACACTCAGGAAGACCTTTTCAACCAAACCATGCATAAAACAAACCAGCAATTCCACTACCAAAAGAGTGGCACAGATGGTCCCCAACTATCCATGATTTAAGTATTTTTCAACTTTATGGCAGAGTAAAAGCGATATACATTCAGTAGGAAGTACACTTCCAATTCTGAATATCTCCTAGGCTACCAGTATGTAGGAGGATACTCTCCCACGGTGCTGGGCAGGGAGGGGCAGGTCCCGGTCAGTCACGCCATCCCAAGGGTAAACACACCCATTTTTTGAGTACAGTGGTCAATAAATTGCATGAGATACTCAATACTTCGTTATACAACAGAATTTGTGTTAGGAAGCTCAACTATAGGCTAATGCCAAGTGTTCTGAGCATGTCTGAGACAGGCTGGGCTATACAGGAGGCTTGCCAGGCGGTGGACGTGGTAAAGAATCCAGCTGCCAGTGCAGGAGATGCAAGAGACATGGGCTGGGTCCCTGGGTCGGGAAGACCCCCTGGAGCATTCTTACCTGGAAAACTCCATGGCCAGAGGAGCCTGGTGGGCTACAGTCCATGGAGCCACAGAGTCAGAGGTGACTGAACGATGAAGCTCGCGCGCTGCGTGCACACACACACACAAATATACACACAGGCTAAGCTGTGATGTCTGTTAGGATACGTATATTGAATAAATCTTGACTTATATTTTCAACTTATGGGGATGTAACCCCAGCATAAGTCAAGAAAGATATGTACAGAGATGTTCACAGCAGTGCTATTCATAAAAGCCCCAAAATGAAAATAACCTAAATGTCTACACAACATTAAAAATGATAAATGGTTAATTCTCCAAAATCAGCAAAGAAACAGAAAGTTCAAAAACAGGCAAAACTAATTTATGATGTTGAAGTCAGAATTCTGGTCATTACTAAAGATGAGAGAAGAACTGTGATTGGAAAACAACGGGAAGGGCTTCCTTGGTGGCTCAGATGGTAAAGAATCCGCCTGCAATGCGGAAGAACTGGGTTCGATCCCTGGGTTCAGAAGATCCCCCGGAGGAGGGCATGGCAACCCACCCCAGTATTCTTGCCTGGAGAATCCCCCTGGACAGAGGCGCCTGGTGGGCTGCAGTTCCTGGGGTCACAAGGAGTTGGATGCACCTGAGTGGCTAAGCACAGACGGAGCACAATAACGGGAAGGGGGCTGGGGAAGCGCTGGTAAAGATTCACTTCTTGACCAGGGTGATGTTTCTGTGGATGTGTGCACTTGCTAATAGTTCTTTAGATTACATATTCTCCATGTATACGTTTCTGTGTGTCTGTATCAATAATATACATGCACACATATGTGTATGTGTTTGTATGTATATACACATGTCAATATATATTATATTAATATTCATATGTGAGTTTTAGTATTTCCTGAATTAATGTCTCAAGTTTGGTTCAACCCAGCCCACACTTCACATCTTCAAATTCTGTATTTACCTGCCACTCTAACTTGAGCCTCAAATCTCACAATTAACACAGTCAAAACTAAAACCATTACCCCTTTGTTGTGAGGTGTTATATCCCCCTTTAAACATATACTGAAGCCGTAACTCCAGGTACCTGCGAGTGCCACCTTATTGGAAATAAGGTGTCTGCAGATGTAACTAAGATGTAAGCTGAGCACAGTCACACTGGAGCAGGCAGGCTTTAGCTCAGCGTGGCTGCTGTCCTCACAAGGGAAGGAACACGCCAGGACAGAAACAGGGAGAAGGGCCTGTGATGACAGAGGCAGTGACTGGGACACAGCTGTCACCCAAGGCACGCCCAGGGCTGGCGGCCGCCACTGGAAGTTAGGGTGAGGCAAGAAAGGATTCTGCACCAGAGGTTCAGAGGGAACACGGCCCTCCTGACACCTTGCTGTCAGACTGCCGGGCTTTAGAGCCAGGGGAGAATGAATCTCTGCTACCGGGAGCCGCGCAGTGTGTAGGATTTTGCTACAGCAGCCCTAGGAAACTAATAAATCCTTCCATCTGGTAACTGATTCTTCACCTCAACCTCCTTTTTAGCAGGATTTACATTATTCCCCCATCTGCCTAACACGTAATCTCCAAATGCACTAATTTTTACTCACTCTTCATATCCTAACATCATCAAGAGGTATTGTTTTGCCTTTTAATTCTCTTGTTTTTAAAATTTCCCTTTCATTTCTACCATCACCATCCACTTACTTTCTGTTCCTGGATGGAGCCACACCAAAGTTCCCTTCCCACCACCCTCACAAAGACAAAGAAGTCTCATCATAAAAATTAAAAAGCTTTTCTTCAACTCTCTGTAGCAGACACCCATAGAAAATTTATTCCTGGGCTATGGGACTTAGTAGTAGAATCCATGAACAAAAACAGAATCACCACAATGAGAATTCGAGCTCTAACACAGGAATTTGGGGACAACACATTCAGTCCACAATAACTGATACGTTACTCCCCCTCAAATTATTTGTTCACCTCCTCTTTCCCAAGAGCAAGTCCTACCCTACTGTTTTTTCATTATTCCTTCATTAATTTTTTTGAAAATTAACCTTTTTCCTAAATACTTTTACTAAATTACTGAGTCATCAATTTACTTTTCTTAACTACTAAATGTGTTGATCTATGAAGATTTTATTCCCAGATTATTTATCCCTTCCCTCTCTCTGATCTAATCAATGCACCTCAACCTTTAAAATTTTTTTCAGTCCCCTCCCTACTTCCACTTCCTTCCTCTCTTCTCTTCTCCCCCTCTGCCTCTCCCTCGAAGAGCTCATCTAATCCAAATACCTCAATACTGATAATTCCCAATTCCAAGTCCTTCCCTCCTACTCTCTCATAACAAATTTCTAACTACAGCTCTAAAATACATCCCAGAGGCACCACAATTAAAATGCCTCCACAAAGTTACTAGACTGATTCATTAATCCTTCTGCAGCCATGAAATTAAGACACTTGCTCCTTGGAAAAAAAGCTATGACAAACCTAGAAAGCATATTAAAAAGCAGAGACATTACTTTGTCAACAAAGGTCTGGATTATCAAAGCAATGGTTTTCCAGTAGTTATGTTTGGATATAAGAGCTGGACCATAAAGAATGCTGAGCACAGAAGAATTGATGCTTTTGAACTGTGGTGTTAAAGAAGACTCATGAGAGTCCCTTGGACAGCAAAGAGATCAAACCAGTCAATCCTAAAGGAAATCAATCCTGAATATTCATCGGAGGAACTAATGCTGAGGCTGAAGCTCCAATAATGTGGCCACCTGATACAAAGAGCCGACACTGAAAAGACCCTGATGCTGGGAAAGACTGAAAGTAAGAGAAGGGGATGACGGAGGACTAGATGGTTAGATGGCATCACTGACTCAATGGACATGAGTTTAAGCAAGCTCCAGGAGATGGTCAAAGACAGGGAAGCCCGGCATGCTGTAGTCCATGTGGTCACAAAGAGTTGGACATGGTTGAGTGAACAACAACAGTCCTCTTAGTCACTCAAGAACCCTAAGTTCACACCCAACTCTTGTCTCCTCAACCATGATGATACTCAGACACCATGTGATCTACTTCTCAGATCTATCCCTCCCTTCAAACATTCCTATCAAATTGCCGTCTGTCTCCACAATCCTCTCTTCCTACGTACAACTGCAATCGTTTTCCCTTTTGCTTGTCTCTCGTATCTCCCATATACCTTTTACGGTGCTGTCAGAGCTATAAAATATTCTGGAATCACAGACTCAGTAGTTACCTGCTTTCAAAAGCTTCTCACTGCCTCCCACACAAACTCTAATCTCCTCAGCATCAGCAAAGTATTTAAAATCTATGACTACCTTCCATAACAGATCAAACTTGAACCACATGGAAACATTAATTCCTTCCACAGAGTCCCCAGTCCAATGATCTTTTCAGCCTGGAATGCTTTTTTACTGATTTCTCTCAGAAATGGAAAACTCTTTCTTTAAGGTTCAGCTAGAAAATCAGGTCTTCTACTGAGTCTTTCTCAGTTAAACTCCTCCTTTTGAAGCAGTTAGATACACTTTGCAATTTTAACATAAGACAATCCATTTTCCCTTGGATTATGGTCAGTTGTATTTATAAAGCACTTTACTATAGTTTAATAAGGATTTCATTTAATTTTCGCAGCAATTCTGTAAAGGAGGTATCATTTAGCTAAGTGTATAAGGACTGAAGGGGCTTCCCTGATAGTTCATTTGGTTAAAGAATCCACCTGCAATGCAGGAGACCCTGGTTCGATTCCTGGGTCGGGAAGACTCCCTGGAGAAGGGATAGGCTACCCACTCCAGTATTCTTGGGCTTCCCTTGTGGCTCAACTGGTAAAGAATCCGCCTGCAATGCAGGAGACCTGGGTTTGATCCCTGGGCTGGGAAGATCCCCTGGAGTAGGGAAAGGCTTGGACACCATCGAGCAACTTTCACTTTCACTTCACATAATGACTGAAATAGGCAAAAAGATTAAGTAACTGAGTATAAAACAGACAAAGAGAAACACACACACTATCTTCTAATCCCAAAATCTGCTGACAATTAAATTTTACATTTCTTAAAGGCAAAAGACTCCGAGGGTCCTAGCATAGCCCTTTCTGTGTAACAGATGCTTTGTGTTCTAGTATTTTCTTTTCCTGTTTGACATAACCCTGTTTTACCTGTCTGAACTCAAATCATTCTTACAGTTCAAAAGTTTCATTTCCTCTAATCAGTGTTCTTGACTCTTCCAGGCCTTACTGAGCTTTTTTTTTTTCTTTTAGGCTGTATCACAGTGGGTTTATAAGCTTGAGAGCACTTATTCCACTGTGGTATCCTCTGTACTACCCATCACCAGGTTGGTGCCCTAGCATCTGTTTCTCGACTGATCTGCAGTAGTCTCCTGTCCATCCCCTGCTTCAACTTGTAAACCTTTTATTTTTTGCATTAAAGGTACAGATCAACTGTTGTTATCTCTATGTTATCATACTTTAACAGTAAACATCATTTAACCCACTCCTAAAATTTAAAGCACTCGTGTCAAGAAAGCCTTTTAATCGTCTGACGGAAGGAACGCCTGAGTGACTGTCTCAGACAACTGTAGAGGGCAGCAAAGCCCAGCGTGTTCTCTAAGGAAAGACGCGTGTTCTTCTCAGAGAGCTTCAGATCTGTTTTTACATTTTAACAGGCGCTGTTAACATTAAAGCTTTTATTATAAGAGAAGAGACTTTTTAACATGCTATATAAAAACTTCACCAGCTACTTATTTATGTAAACATTTTCACTAGCAGTTACAGGATATAACAAATATAAACATAATCAAAGCCCACACTCTTCTATACACATACAGAAAATAAGCCTGACAAACAATTCATGGTTTCAAAATAGCCACCATAGTTGCTAAATCTTTTACAAATAATCTAAAAGTTGACAATGTTTTAAACTGAAAAATGTAAAAATAATCTATCCTAAATACAGAAAGGAGTATCAATAGTCCAAAGAGTCTTATTTCTTGTTAAGTAAGACACCTTCATTAGTATTACTAACTCTAATCTTAATGTGCATTCTTTTTCTCATTCAACTGAAAAAGGTATACCAGCTTTAAAAGAAAAACAACACATCTTTGACACTGTGCTAGTGTGCAACAGAAGGTAACAACTTGAAAGAAGAGTTTCTTCCTGTTGTTTCAACACTAAAAGTCACTCTGCTTCTAATGTGGACTAGGCAAATGAAACTGTATCATCACGATAATCACACATTCATAACCTTAAAACTGCTCATAGGAGTGAGAAGCTAATACCAAAGTTGATGCTCAGTACAACTGCATTACTTGCATGTGTTTATCAAAGGTTTTGTTGGTAGTAGTTTTTACCTCTCTTAAGTAGCTGCTACAGCAATGAACACATGCAGACTCCTGGTTAGTGAAAAATGCTCTAATGCTCTAGCCCTGTGCCCTTAAGGAGAAGGACAGTACTGTTAGCTACGTACCTTGTACCTTCTCCCATCAGAATTTCTTTAGTGAAAAATAGAGAAGCTTTTTCAAAATTCTACATTTAAAATAAAATCCTTCTCACTGGAGAAGGAAATGGCACCCCACTCCAGTATTCTTGCCTGGAAAATCCCACGGACAGAGGAGCCTGGCGGGCTGCAGTCCATGGGGTCGCAGAGAGCGGACATGGCTGAACACACGGCTACTCCTAAGTAGACTCAGCTACAAGGCAGACCACTCTCTGACGCACTCGGCATGCGTCAACCATGAATGAGTGTCTCTAACCTAAATCAACTTATGAGTGAGTGTGGAGTTCATGACAAGGACACTTGTAAAATGAAATCTTCATCTAACCCAAGGTAGCAATGACTAAATTAAATACTGTATTAATAAGTTTCAAAACCAATGGCCTCCAATGTTTTAGTAATGACAATAATGTCTATCATGGATAACTCAGAGTCACTATATGAGATTCATCTTACCACAGTTTTCCAATACTAACACTTTATTAATACTTTTGTTTTTCCTCTGAAATGAAACCATTAAAAAGAGCCAAGCACATTTTAAATTTTATACAATGCTCTCAAATGTTAAGTTGGAGTCCTAGCTGTGTGCATCTATTTTTATATCCGCCTCTTGGTTTTCTCATGTCCTTTTCAGTAACTGCACTGGTATACTTCCATTAAAACAGAAAAGCTATCTTAAATATACCTACTCTATTTCTAAAACACAAACCCAGAATGATATGTACTATACATAAAGTGAGGTATATCCCAAAGAAACTGCTTAAGCTACATATATTTTAGGGTAAATAATACACGGCTAATATCAAAGAGGAAGAATTGCACTCCTCCTAGGTCAATTCCTCAAATTTCTCAGATTCAAAATGGGTAAGGCAATGAGGACAGAATATAAAGACAGGTATTAAAGACAGAACTAAAGAAAGCAAATGGAATTTTTAGAAAAAAAGAAAAGGCAGTGAAGAACATTTCTCACCAAGTAACATCTTTAAAGCCTATCAACCATTTCTAGTATATTAGATAAATAAATTCCTCCCCTATCTTAGGAAAGTAGCAATAGAAAAAAATGTCAGGATAGGAATAAATATCAAGTATACAAACCTCTTTAAGAATACATTCCCTATAGTGTGTTATGTACAACAAAATTTCTGCAGCAAAAACAAGTTGTTTAATTAAACTGCAGAAAAGGATACTTTACTGAAGAATTTCTTACGTCATTAATAAAGTAATGCACACAGTGATTTTCCAAGAGGGAGGGGGTTACACGGCTAGTTTTTCCCATTCGCAAATATATTCAATCACGGCACTTTTCCCCAGAAACTAGGGTTCTATTAAACACTTTGGAATACACTGCTCTAAACCTAAAAGCATGAAAAAATGAACAGAATTTGCTCCAGGGACTAAGGATTTGAAAGATAGCTAGGATCAGATAGGAAATGAAGTCAAATTCAGAGAAGTTTTTCTAGTTATTTATTATAGCTATTATTCTGTTTTATTATCCTATTTCAACACGGAAGATGAAACCATAAGCTAAGTATTCTCTTGATACCCTTTGTTGTACAGCAAAGTTGGTCAATTCTAAAACACTCATTAACAGGGAAAAAAGCAAATGTTTGGGAGCAAAAGTTGCTCCCCAATGATGCCTCTGGCACAGGATTATTTTGAGCTGAAAACAACCAAGGACCAAAAGACAGAAAGAAACTGTGACTTTCCCCCAACTGCCTAAAAAGCTTTTTTAGATAGTGGGCCTGGCATTGAGCTACCACCAGAGTTTTCTATAAAAGTAAAGGTAAAGTGCAGTGGGGAATCTGCACGGCCTAGAGGTCAGAGTCCGCTCTACGTCCCCACGGTGTCTACCAGGCCCAGCAAACACGTGTTTACCAAACATTTGTTTTACAGCTTTATGTGAGCTGCCTTCCTCCCCTTTGAAGTCTCAAATCACTACCTCCAGTACCCTGTTTTGTCTGTAGCCAAAGCTGGTATTTAATGTGAGGGAAGGGCTTCCCCAGTGGCTAGCTAGTAAAGAATCCGCCTGCAGTGTAGGAGACCGGGGTTGGGAAGATACCCTGGAGAAGGGAACTGCTACCCCCTCGAGTGTTCTTGCCTGGAGAATTCCATGAACTGTAGAGTCCATGGCATCCCAAAGAGTCAGACTCGACTGAGCGACTTTCATTTAAGCAGTTTCCTGAGTCTCTTCCATGTATACATGGCATCAAACTTCTATTTCATTTTCTCCTTTTAATCTGTCTCCTGTCAATGTAATTCAAACCACACAGGGGAAACTAGCAGGGCAGAGAAAAATTTCTCCCTCCCTGACACGTTAAAAATCTATAAGCTCAAAAAATAACCTGTGTTTATTCTGTAATAGGTGCTGGGATGCATACAGTGAAGCTTGAGGCAAAGTGTTTACTGCAAAGAGTATACATCATAGAACAACTCACAACTACATACTAAATAAAGAGTAAAAAGAGTAACTAGAGAGAAAAAAGCTCACTGTATGAAAGAAGTGGTGAGCAAAGTATTCATGGAGAAAATTAATTTCAAACTGGGTGCTCCAGAATTGGACTAGATAAGAAGGAAGAGTAATATCATTTTAGGTCTTTTGAGTTAAGTACCACAGAAGGGCATAACCTACTTTGGAGACCACATATAGTTTAGACCTGTACTGTCCAATATGGTAATCACCAGCCACACTGACTTCTGAATACATGAAATACAGCTTATCCAAACAACAATCTGTAAGTGTATAGTACACATCAGATTTCAAAGACTTATGACAAAAGAAAAAAAATGTAAAATATCTGAATTTTTAAATATCAACTCATGCTAAATAACATTTTGGTTGTACTGTGTTAAATAAAATATATTAATTTCTCATGTTCCTTTCATTATTTTTTGAAAGTGGCATCAGGATAACTTAAAACTATGTATATAGTTCACAGGTCTCTATTGGGACATTGATGGTTTAGACTAAATTTTACTTTGTTGTTAAGCTCTTGCTATAAAGAAATATGAGCACCCACTGCATACCTAGTATATGAGATACAGTAGTAAACAAAATAATGACCACATCTGGTCAAATCATATATAAAAATGCCATGATAAACAGTACTCATGAAGGGAAGAAACAATCAACTGAAGATGTCTCTTAAAACACAAATGCCCCAATCACCAGGCTACACTCTCCACCCACTTGCAAAATTCTTGATCCAGTAAGTCCACAGTGGGGCCTGGGATGCTGTTTCAAAAAAGATTTCCTAGTAACTAGTATTTGAACCTATCAATACACCGTACTTTTGCTGACCTTGGGTAGCTGAGAATAGTGATTTATAGATATACCCTTGGAGAAGGCAATGGCACCCCACTCCAGTCCTCTTGCCTGGAGAATCCCAGGGACGGAGGAGCCTGGTGGGCTGCAGTCCATGGGGTCGCTGAGAGTCAGACACGACTGAGCAACTTCACTTTCAAGCATTGGAGAAGGAAATGGCAAACCACTCCAGTGTTCTTGCCTGGAGAGTCCCAGGGACGGGGGAGCCTGCTGGGCTGCCGCCTATGGGGTCGCGCACAGTCGGACACGACTGACGCAACTTAGCAGCAGCATACCCTCCTCCTTTTCAAAAAAGTTTTACTTCTGAAGAAATCTAACAGCTTAAAGTAAAGCGCCTCTACTGGTACAACAGTCAACCTATTAAAAAAAAAACAAAACTATTAAACTATTCCTATTAAAGGAAACCAAATAAAGTAAAAAAAGAAAAAAACTGTTATAATCTCTCCTATCTATAGAGTCACAAGTATAATTAAACATCTCACAGCTACAAAATAATCATCAGAAATGCTGTCAATTCTTTGTCATTTAAACCAGTTATGGGCTGGTATGTTCTACATACCATACCTCAAATTCCAGTTTATGAGTATCTACTCACAATACTACAGGGTACTTCTTTCCTACTGATCTTAATTAGCAAACTGAATATTGGGCAATTAACAGGGCTGCAAGTAAAATAATCTCCCTGAATGCAATATTAGAGAAAACATGTAAAAGTCACAACATAAGTATGCAATACAATATCGTTTCTGAAACAGCTGTAATACTTACAATGTAGCTGCATCTAGACTTACAGGAGACAGCCCTCACTAAAATTTTAAATTAATGACCATACTGTAATAAGTGAGCCATTTAGCAAAAAACCTAAAATTCACCCTTGATAAAGATTCACAACAAGTTTTATTTACATAAATAATCAATCTATGTCAGAGCCTAAAACAGAAAATCGTTAAGTTTCACAAACTCAGGAAAGGATATGGGTTCAAGACAATTTCCGATAAAAACATAAAAGGTAACCAAAAGGATGACATTAATGGTGCTAAGATTTTTGGATCTAAGTTTCTGACACACTCATTACTTACTTAAAGGTTCTTTGATTTTAGCCTATATTTACATATTAATAAGCCATTTTCAGGGCTTCTCTGATAGATCAGTTGGTAAAGAGTATGCCTGCAATTCAGGAGACCCCAGTTCAACTGGGAAGATCCTGGGTCGGGAAGATCCCCTGGAGAAGGGATAGGCTCCCCACTCCAGTATTCTTGGGCTTCCCTGGTGGCTCAGCGGGTAAAGAATCCACCTGCAACGAGGGAGACCCGGGTTTGATCCCTGGGCTGGGAAGATGCCCTGGAGAAGGGAATGGCCACCCACTCCAGTACTCTCGCCTGGAGAGTCCCAGGGACTGTATGGTTCACAGGGTTGGAAAGGGTAGGACACGACTGAGAGACTTTCACGTCACTTCACTTCGGCCATTATTTATTAAATGCCACATCCTTCACAAATCACGTATTCAGAATTGCCAACTTTATGAGGACTTTAATAGAGCACAGAATATGCCATAGGAATATGTTATTTACTCACTAATTTTTTAAGGGGTAAGCAACAGAATACCAAAATACTCCTTTTTAACAAGGGTATCACAGCCAGCTTCACTTCAATCATTTTCAAATAAAACGCAATAAGCCATAAGCTTTGTTCCTTAACTATACAGATGCAAAATGTACCTTAGAGTTGCTGAATCACTTTTTACACACACATATATATGCATAAGTGACATAAATAAGGTTAAAACAGTAAATATACCCACACTCACAAATATATTATTGACTAGCTTTTCCCAATTCCTATTTTGGACAGTGTAGCTAAATGCAAAATTTGCTCTTTTTTGCTTCCTTTTAAATTTGGGTCACTTTCCAATTATATCCGTCTTAGAAGCAGGAAGATTGATATGGGCAATATATATTGTAGGCTCCAACCTGATAATACCAGTAGCTTGCTAAAGTAGAAATGAAATTATGACTCCATCTTCAACTGCACAGTTTCAACTCTACACTTTCAGTATAACCACTAACATTCTAAGTGATCACACAGAGCCGCCAAGTCCTAAAACATTCTCCATCATTATGGAACCATCCAACTAGATTCCATACAATCACACAGCTGGGTTAATTTTACTACATCCTAAGATTCTGAAAACTGGTCTGTATACTTATCTGAGGTAAATTTAACAAACACTTCAAGAGCACTGACTGGGCTATACATTCAAAATAAAGATGAAAATATAAAAAAAGCAAGTCAATCAAGTTGAAAACCCAATTACTGAAGTCATCAGGGTAATATTTAAGAATGACAAAACTGCTGGTCTCTCTTTGTTGTTTTAGTAGCTAAGTCGTGTCCAACTCTTCTGCCACCACGTGGACTACAGCCCACCAGGCTCCTCTGTTCATGGGATTTCCCAGGCAAGACTACTGACATGGGCTGCCATTTACTACTTCTCTAGGGGATCTTCCCAACCCAGGGGTCGAACTCACAGCTGATTCACTGACAGGCAGATTCTTCACCACTGAGCCACCAAGGAAGCCCCTAACAATAATATGAAATAAAATAAATGCTAAAATTTGAATGTATATTCCATGCATTCTGCTATTTTCTTTCATTTAATCCTCATAAGAACTCTATAAGCAAGTTGATATTACCCTTTTTTGAAAAGATGAGAAAACTTAAATTTACGGAGGTTAAATAACTTGCCAAAGAGTCACACAGCTGGTAAGTGATGATCTTTTTTCAGATTCAAACTGCCTATTTAGTGCCTTAACCATAAAGTGCAGAGAGCAAACTTATACCACCTACCACAGTGACCTATCTCAGTAAGAAAATCTGACACAACTGATTTTTTCTTAGGTAACTTTTTTTCCTCAGTTTACACTAACATCCCTACATAGTTGGTTAGGTTCTCCTCTTCCGGGTAATCGACAGTACCTCATGCACAAATCTATCATAAACACCAAGCTGTCCTATATGAAAGTCGCTCAGCTGTGTCTGACTCTCTGTGACCCCGTGGGCTGTAGCCCGCCAGGTTCCTCTGCCCGTGGATTTCTCCAGAGAAGGATCCTGGAGTGGGTAGCAGTCCCCTTCTGCAGGGGACCTTCCCAACCCAGGGATCGAAGCCTGCACTGCAAGTGGATTCTTTACCGTCTGAGCCATCAGGGAAGTCCTACAATCGTCGATTTACATTACGTCTATTATACTGCTGTAAGCTCCTTGAAGCCAGGACTCTGCCTTATTCAGTGTCCTCCAGTGTCTAACAAGCGCCATGAATAAAGAAATTTCTGAAAGTGCTGTTAAATGGTCCATCATCATATTAGATTTTTTCTTCTATAATCTTCTAAATATCTATTTAAGATAAAACCTTGTTGAAAATGGGAAGAGCTGGAACTTAGGTCAATAGTCTATCTTCTCTCTCATCGATACGACATCCCTGCTAATATTCTCTGTCCCTCAAGAAAAATATTGGAAGGGAAACTAAGATAAATCTCATCATATATGAATTGATTATTGGCATCATAAAGAAATGTGGACTTCCAGAATTAAATAAATGAGGTTTATCAAGTCAGAAAATGTTGAAAATCTAGTCCTCTTAACCTTTTATACCTATGATTTATCAGGTGTAATACACACACACACACAAACTAACCCTGACGAGTGAGAATTTCAGTTCTTCAAATAGGACAGATAATGTACACCCTTCAGAAGAGCAAATCTAATTACTTTTTTACAGTTTTCAGAATATCATGTCTACTAGTTTGAATGTGAGGGCTTTTTTATAGCAGTAAAATTAGCATGACATAAAAATGATATTGTGCTGAGAGGATCCTGCAAGAGTTTAGCATTGTTACGGCCATGCTACATGCAACCAGAATATCAAAAACCGCAGCAAAAAGAAAAAAAGAATCTGTATGTGGTAAAAATAAGTAAAGCACTCTAATTAATAAATCATCATAGAGTCATCTCTTTAAAGCCTAAAAATCTTCTCATTTCTAACAACTTCCAAAGCATTGTAACTCAACTACACTTGAACAAAATTTTATAAATAAATAAAACTAAACTCAAACATCAGTACATGCCAAAGCTTGTAAGTAGTACTATGAATGTTAGATCAATGCACAGGTTACAAAAAGAAATTTCCGTTTCCATACTTGCTAAGTATCCATAAATCAGGACAACTGTGCCCTATTCAAAGACTTAATTCTAAAATAAAGGTTGACAGAAAAAAAAAAAACCTGTCATAACGGTTCACAAATTAGGGTGTTATAACACTATATGCCAAAAAAAGGAAGCTCTTTAAATGAGCAGTGCACAGTAATACAAAGCTAGTGTCTGTCTCTACAACTACAAGCAGAGACGACTCTTAAAAACTTAAATTTACATCTCTCTAAATCACAGTCCATTTGCCTATGCTACTTGAATTTTCAGAACTCTAAAATATCAAGCACATTATTAAGGAGATGATTTTTTTAATTCCTTTCTTCTTTCATGTGAATTTCAATGTGTTTCTTCAAAAAGTAAACAGTTTACTTTCACAATAACTATGAAATTACCCAAATTTAATTTTCCTTCTATTACCTGTACATATTACCTTGCTTCAGTCTTCTATGGGGCTTTGCTTAGCTGGATAAACCTTTACTGCAAGTATCAATATTCTTGGTCTTTAACACAGTCTGAATCAGAATAGTAAACTGTTAACATCCCCCTCCCATTTTCCTCCCACATTAAGGAGTATTCCACAATACTTCTTAATGCAAAAGAACAGTACACAAAATTCAATCCAGAATCTTGCATCAATATAAAGAAGTAACAGCATTAAGAACTGTGTCCTGAAACCAAACATCTGAGGAGTGGGACTACAGAAACAATGTAGATTAGATAACATGCCATTTATCATACTATACTCTGTAAATCAGAAACTGTCATTACAGTGCTTTAAACGTGACAGTGATTTGGTAGTGGAAATTCTCATCCTATAAGGGGCACTCAATCTCTTGAAAACTTTGCCTTCCTCATAACCAGCCACCCCAACACACCCACACGGTACAGGGGTATAGGGTTCTCTTCTAAAGCACACCATCCAAGAAAACCGCACACATCTCTTCTGGTAGTAATTACTGGTAAAACTTCCTGGTTTCTTCTAAAATTTCATTAAACGCTGACATCCAAGAGCAGATTTAAGTACCAGAAAAACGTCTCAGGTAAAACACGCTTTGAGCAAGCCTAAGTTTCCTCTCCACTTTCCTGCTAGGTGGGAGTCAGCGAATGAATAACGTTCTGCTGTGTCCCGGTATCACCAAAAGACAGAGCCAGTCCCCAGAGCCAGACCGGTGGCGGCCTTAGTCTACGGAACCGCCGCCTTCCATGAAGGATCACGCAAGTCTACGTCTCCCGCGTGAAACGGAGGTATTTATTTAACGATACTCTTAGCAAGGAGGCTTCTAGCCTCTGATGCCTAGGAAGTGAACTTACAACGCGACCACCTCCCCAATGCGACACCACTGTAACAGAACATGCGGGAAGAACGGCAGGGAAGGGGCGCGGGGCTTGTTCTGACCAGAACCGCCGGGGCGCAGCCCACGCAGTCAGGCATTTTACACAGAAATCAAAGTCCTGAAGACAAACTGGCTCAGCTGAAATAAACACGGACAGTGAGACAGGCGTCCCACAGACTGGAAGGCAGCGACAGGCTCAACGCAGAGCGGTCCAGAGGCTGCCAGGGCAGAAGGGGCCGCAGGACCCGAGGAAACCGCAGGGGCGGCTGCAGGGAGGCTGACACGGTGCCTTCTCCCGGGCGGAAGGAGGAGCGGGTGGGGGCCCAAAGGCTTCATTCCGTCGTCGGTTCTCGCGTTCCTAAAGGTATCTCGGCTCACAGCTCAAGTTTCACCCGGGAAAAAATGAGGCGGCAAACCAGCATCCCATCACCTCAGCGCCAGCACAGAAGTCCGCGCTCTCGGCTTCCTCCGGGTAGGAGCGAGCAAGTAACGGTCCCGAGAGCAAACAGCGAGGACGCCCGTCGCGCGGCGCACTCGGCGTCCGGACGGAGCACCCCGGGCCAGACCCCGGCCGGCGGCGTGGCGAGCCGCGCGGCCGCGGGGGAGGGGAGCGCGCAGCCGGCGCCTCAGCCGCCGGCCCCGGCCCTTCCCCGGCCTCGCCCCGGGCGCGGCGAAAAGTTTCCAGCCAAAGTCCACGGCGCCCGCTCGCGCAGCCAACCGCCGAACACAACCGCCTTCCGCGCGAGAGAACGGCCCGCGCCGGCGCGGCCGCGGCGCAGGGACCCTCGGCCCGCCTCCCCTCAGCCCGCGCCGGCGGCCGGGGTTCACCTACCACAGAGCCAGGAGAGGAGCAGCAGCGGAAAGAGCAGCAGCGGCGGCGGCGGCGGCGTCGGGGGCGGCAGCGGGAGCCCGGCCCCGGGGGGAGGCGCGGCGGAAAGTTGTGCCTTGCC
Source organism: Muntiacus reevesi (assembly GCF_963930625.1). Taxonomy (NCBI): domain Eukaryota; kingdom Metazoa; phylum Chordata; class Mammalia; order Artiodactyla; family Cervidae; genus Muntiacus; species Muntiacus reevesi. The sequence goes on from NC_089269.1 coordinate 1,180,312, forward strand.
GCCTCCGGGGCCCAGAGGAGCCGGCCCCGGGGTCCGCGCCATCCCCCACCCGCCCCCCGGCCCGCTGGCTCTCCCGCCGCCCGGCTCCCCGGCCCCGGCGCCTCCGGCTCTGGGCGGCGGCGGCGGCAGCGGCCTCGGCGGAAGGTCCGGTGCGCGCGTCCCTAACTCCCAGTTCTGGGGCCGTCGCCGCCGGCTGACTCTCCGCCGAGCGCTCGCGGCTGCTTCGACTCCGCCGTCGCCGACGCCACTGCCGAGGCTGAGGCGGGAGCCGCCCGCCGCCGCCGCCGCCGCCACTCCCCTCCCCCCGGCCGGCACCCGCCCACTTCGAACTCCTGGGAACTCGGAACGCACCACCCCGCCCCGCGCGGGAGGGGGAGAGGAAGCCGGACCCTCGGAGCCGCAGCGGGGGCGCGCCCGCCCCACCCGCGCGCCTCGCGCGCCCGCCCTACCCCGAGCGCGAGCGCGGCTCCTCCCGCCCCGCCCGGCACGCGCCCCGCCCCTTCAAAAAACCCCAAATCTCCTTCTCCTCTAAGATAACGGGGTTTCTCCCAAGGCAGGGCCCTAAGGAGGACCGAAAATCCGGAACGGGCTCGGCGGCCCCGCCCCTCGCGATCCTGCCCTGCGCCCCCGCCAGCCTTCCCGATGGTCTCGCCCACTCCGCCCCTCGCGGGTCCGCCGCGGCCCCAGCGCGATAGAGGCGGAGGGCGGTGGGGCGGCCGCGCTCGCGGCTCGGCTGGCCCGGGCGGCCTCCTCCCTCTGGCGGGGACCCGGAGGAGAGCGGGTGGGGCGAGGGAGGCACGGTGGGGCTGCCCTTCCGTTGCCCCGGCCAGAGGTTCCTGTCCGGGGAGCTGGACGTATTCCGCGGGGCTCGTCCTCCCCCCCCTCGCCGGGGCCTGGAGGAGGGACCTTCTCCCTCCTGCTCACGGGACAGCTGAGCTCCCGAATCCCGCCTTTCTGCCCAGCCCCGCTTCCCGCTCAGCCCGCCGAGGCACGTTTGCACAGGCGTTCCTTGCCCCTTTCTCATGGAGGGCAGCTTGGTGAAAGGCTCGGCGGAGCCGGGCGAGGAGAGGGGCCGCAGCAGGTCTTTTCTCGCCCTCGCTGCTCTGGCCGCCCGGCGGTCCGCTGTCCTCGCCGGGCGGCTGGCAACAGGAGGCCGCGGGTTTCCCTGACCGGAGCGCCTGGAGTGCGGTGGTGTTTTTCTTTGGTTTTGTTTCATTTGCATGTGCGCACGTGTGGTTTTATTTTCGTGGCCTGTTTTCCCGTGCACTGATCGCGGGGCAGTGACCTGGAGAAATATTACATATCTGCCCGTGAGAGGCGCGTCTGTGGCCCCCCGCGACCCTCCTTCACCCCGGCGGCTGCGCACCCTGCCCTCTTCGTGTGCCCGCCGCGCACTGCCGGGCGGCTGAGCCCTGCAGCCGCAGCCACCGGCGGCTCTGCGGGGTGGTGGACGGTGGCCGCTATCCCGAGGGGGCTGGGGGCGGGGGACACGCGTCCTCAGCCCTGACACCATTAATTTTATGTGGGTCCTGCCATCGCCACCAGATACCACATATGTGCTGCAATAAGAATAAAGTCAAAAAAGGATTTGGCCGCCTGCCGCAGCTAAACGAATGATCCTCTCTCGCCAAGATCACGCTGTCCTCCGCGTTCAGTCGCTAGGGCTCCCCGGCCTCCACCCACTAACTTCACGTTTTACTCACCTCCAAGACTACACGCAGAGCTACCCCTGCCCACCGATCTTTTTTTCTTTCTTAACTTCCGCCGCCCATCCTGTCTTCCAGCGCTCGGTTTAAAGACCCCTTTTCCTCCACCCCCTTTTCTCGCTCCCTCTCCATTCCTGTCTGCCTCCGTCGTCCCCTGCAAGCCTGTCTCCTGCAACCGCTCCTTTGCATCACCTAGTCTGAATGGACTTAAGAATAAACCCTGTCCTGCGTCGCTCCAGGAGATGCCCTGATGATGATCATAACTGACTAAATGTAGCTATTGTGACATTCCTCAGCTGTGCTGACACCACCGTTTCCCTAGAGAAAAAATTCCCCCCTATTTTCACATTCCCTAAACCTAATTTCACAGTTAAATTTAGGCAGAGCCCACTGCGCCATGACTAGCTAATTATGTTTAGATAGCACTTTAACACATTGTTGATACTCAGTTAAATGTTAAACAGCCAGAATTTTGATACTGCTAGCCAGTTCATTCCCCTAGTCTTTCCCTGATAGTTCCAGTCTCCAGATAAAAAGTAATTTAGCCAAGATTTGAAAAGGTGCCAAAGACTCAATATGGGGGCCATCATGCAATTGCTACAGAGACCATGAAGGATTAGGCGGTTTAGTGCTTCTCAAAGGGGTGATACGGAGCTTTAGAGAATATATTTCCTCCGTATTTTGAGAACTGGATTAGTATGCTATGATTATATTCTCCACTGACCTAAAGTGAAGGGAGTATGGAAGGACCAGTATTTTATAAATGTAATATAAAATTGAAAAGAGCACCATGCTGGTGTTTTATGTGCATACATGCATTATGTTTTAATAATAATAATTTGTTTTAATACACCAGCTTCAGCCAGAGATGTCAAAGCAAGAAAGGTTACAATTACTGTTATACCTCCTTGATAGCCAGAGGAACCTAGGCACGAAGTTTGCAAACTCTACAAGCCAGGGGTGGTGGTCTCACCACCAGAATCAAGTTCTTGCCTTCTGGTAGACACCACTGACCTCCAAAGATTCCTTTTAAAAAGTTAAAAACAAGTTGACTAATTCAGACTTCTACTTTCTACATGTCCAGTCTCAAATACATTCCTCTCAAATGAAGACATACCCACCTTAAGTTTTCCTGTAGGAAATTATTACCATCTACAGAGAAAGATTTTACATTACATGGTACAACTCACTCTTTTCAAGAACTAGAAATACTGTTATTTCTCTTAAAGCCTTTAACATAAGAATATAACTGGGTTATATCATTTTCAGATGTCTAACTTTACAGGTAAGTTCACTTTTATTGTTTGAGTGGCAAACTGGTTGAAGGAATACTTAATCATAGTTAGTATTGACATCTCTGGTACCACTGAATCCAAAGTATTCATGTATTTTCCAAGAAAAAAAAATTATCTGAACAGAAAGCAACATGATTCTAATGCCAACAGTGATTTCATTGTTTTGGATTAAGAGCACTGATGGTATCCATCCCACTTTCTGCCTTAAAGACTGTTGGCCAATTATCAAGGTTCATTAACTCTTAATTAAAAAATGAAGTTTGACAAAGATATCAAAAACATTTTATGTACAGTTTGGACATTTTACATTTACTCAGATAATCCAAAGAAAAAGTTTGAGGCTAGAATTTCATACCTGACTCTGAAAGAGGAAATATTTTTTTAGTACAGGTAGGCTATTATGTACATACTTCAGCTAGTTCTTTTACCATCAGCAATTTTTTTATAACCTGCTGCATGAAGAAGTATAGCGTTTCTCTCAGTGGAAGAGATGAGCAATGCTTTGTGGAGTGTTTGAATTGGTACTATATTTGACAGTAAGTTGATGTTACCCAGCTAGAGTCACAGTCTATAGCAGAGCTATGCAAATAGTTAAACTGCAAATCCATAAAAGAAGTCCACCCATTTTTATCAGATACAGCCATTTCGTACTGAAAAGATCTTCAACCATATATTCATACTGTTTTCTTTCTCTGATTTCTTTTGGGTTTTTACTCTAATTACACTCTGTCATTAAGATCTTCCATGACCACCCCATTTGAAAGAGCTGCCCCCACCTCCAATCCCTATTCCCCCACCACACCCACACACACCCTCACACACACACACACCCACACACACCCCCCCCACAACTTGCTTTATTATCTCCATTGCACTCACCATCAAATACATTGTATTTTTATATGTTATCTTTTTTCTATTTACTAGAATGACAGTTCCACAAGGGTGGGCAGAAACCTATTTATTTTTTCACTGTTGAAACTCAACCACCTTGAAAAATACCTGCCATATAGCTCTCAGATTGGATGATTGAATGATATCTATAGTGACAAGCATACTCAAGTGTATGTCTAATGGCAGACAGACTCAGCAGAAGAATATTAATTTCTTAAGGTCTCGAGTATATGACCATGTTGAGTTTTTCAAGCTGCAAGATGGTTACTTTAACTGACCATGGCTTGACACTCTTGATTTAATTGCTCTTAGTGCTACTTAGGGCTTCCCTGGTGGCTCAGTGGTAAAGAATCCTCCTGCCAATGCTGGAGACTTGGGTTTCATCCCTGGGTCAGGAAGGAAATGGCAACCCATTCCAGCATTCTTGCCTGGGAAGTCCCATGGACAGAGGAGCCTATAGCCCACGGGGTAGCTGTAGAGTCAGACACACTAGCGACTAAACAACAGTACTCCTTACTAAGCTATCAAATCCCCATTCCGTATTCACACTTAGTACTGGGGCTTGGCCTCTGCACACGTCCGTCTCCTTTCCAGCTGGCTTCGTGACAGGTTCTGTCAGTAGAAGTCACTGGGCAGGGCGGCAGGCGGGAGCGGGGGAGAAGACGTGTGTCCCCCTCTGTTCGCCTCCAGCTCCATCAGCGTCCCCTCAGCAGTATCGGCCCGGCAGCCTGTCCTCAGCAGTGGGCTCCGGCCTCCCGTTTCTGTGCTGTAAGAAATCATCACAACACCTCAGAGTTACCCACAAAAGCGGGGCTGTGCCCAGTTCTCAAAGGTCCATGCCCCAAACAATGGGACCTGTCCTCTGAGCTTCTTAGTTCTAGGAACCCAGAATTTCCCTCTGCTTCCGCAGCCTTAAGGTGGTGACGGTCCCCTGCACACATATCTGAGCAACTCCGCGCCCCCTTTCTGGTGTGGAGAGCCCTTCCACCGTCTCTGCAGCAATACCCAATTATTAAGTTCTGTGGGCAACATAATATAGCTTCTGTTTTCCTGATTGAACTTTGGTTGGTGTTCAGTTTCTCAGTGACTCCTTCCTCAAACCTTCCCTTATAACAGTTATTTTTCTCTAAGTCAAACTGTTTAAAATTATAGAGCCTACCTACCTCAATATGTCAATTAATATAAATAAAAGCAATAAGGCAAATGAGCAAAATTTCTTCAATTTCATTGACAAGAATCCAGGTTAAGCAGAGGTGGGTTTGAAATGAGTAATTTTGGAAGTAATTGTGCTGGTGTTTTTGTCATGTAAACATATGATTTGATTTTTGCAATTAATGTTCCTGATCTAGAACAAATAGATGGAAACAATAGAAATTTCTAATATTAGGTGGTTAAGGAGATTTCTTTATTTTACAGAATTTGATTGCCCTTGAGAATCATTATGGAACTAAAAGATAAGAGGATTGTTTCGGAAGGAAGAATTGGACTTCTCTCCTAAACCTACAATGAGAACATACATTTCACACAGCTATATAAAGACTAATTCTATTTATATTAATAATACACAGCTCTTTTGTAGGGGCAGTAGGGTTCCAAAAAAATGCAGTTTTAGGCATTAAAATTCAGGTAGGTTAAATTAAAAGGTAGAGAAATAGAGCAAAGATGATTGAGCTACTATATGCTGAAATTTATGTCAAGTGTTGGGAATGGAAAAACTCAAATCCTGACCCCAAATACCAATACAGTATTCTTGCCAACAGTGGAGGAAAGAACAGAGGGTGAGTCTGAGGTCTGCCTAAAAGACACTGAAAAAGCCTAACCCCAAAGGTAATATTTGAACAATCTTTTTTTTTGATTGAGGTAAGATTGGTTTATAATGTTGTATAATTTTTAAGTGTAACATACTATAATTCAACATTTGAATACACTATAAAGTGATCACCACCAAAGGTCTAATTACCATTCCTTACCATACAATTCACGTCCTTTACCTGTTTCTCCAAATTTTCAACCTCCTTCCCCTCTGGTAACAATTAATCTGTTCTCTGTACCTATGAGTTTAGTTTTGTTTGTTTATTTGTGATTTTCTTCGATTCATATATGAGTGAATAATACGGTATTTGTCTTTCTCCCTCTGATTTATTTCACTGAATACCCTCTAGGCCCATCCCTGTTGTCACAAATGACAAGATTTCATTCCTTTTACTGGCTGAGCAGCGTTTGAACAGTTTTAAAGACTGACTAGGAGTTTGCATACGGATGGGGTAAAAGCAGCCGAGGTGATATGAGAAGGACAGGTGGAGCTTTGCAGAGGTATGGCAGAGAATGACAGAGTCACAGGTATTTCTGTGCTGCCAGAGGGTAACCTGCAAGGGGGAAGTAGGAGAAAAGGGGGGAATGAATTGAGAGAGGTAGGCAGGAATTGTTTTGAACCTTATAAAGAAGTTTAGATTTTATCTGGTAGGTCATGTGAACCGTTGAAGACTTTTGAGTAGGGGAAGGACAAGTTTAGGTTTTCTAGAAAAGTCAGAAAACAGTGTAAAGTTGAGGATGGATGATTGTCAGGGGGTTTAGGAGAATTATTAATATAAGCAGAAATGTACTAAAGAAGTTGTAAGGAAAAGAGAGAATGAACATCTGAACTTGAGCAGTGCTAAAGGGGACAGAAAGGAGAAAATGAATTCAGAAGAATTTTAGTATTTTAAGACAAAATAGTTTTTTTCCCACAGTGGTTTGAATATGTGCTAGAAGATAGTAACATGGCAATGGAGGGAAAGAAGAGGCAAAAGACACGTGAGTAAGAGGATGAAAACTGATGAAAAGAACAGCACTTGAATAATAATAATAACGGAAATATGGGTGGAGGCCACCGTTTCCACTGTTTCCCCATCTATTTGCCATGAAGTGATGGGATCAGATGCCATGATCTTAGTTTTCTGAATGTTGAGCTTTAAGCCAACTTTTTCACTCTCCTTTTTCACTTTCATCAAGAGGCTCTTTAGTTCTTCTTCACTTTCTACCATAATGATGGTATCATCTGCAAATCTGAGGTTATTGATATTTCTCCCAGCAATCTTGATTCCAGCTTGTTCTTCCTCCAGCCCAGCGTTTTTCATGATGTACTCTGCATATAAGTTAAATAAGCAGGGTGACAATATACAGCCTTGATGTATTCCTTTTCCTATTTGGAGCCAGTCTCTTCTTGCATGTCCAGTTCTAACTGTTGCTTCCTGACCTGCATATAGGTTTATCAAGAGGCAGGTCAGGTGGTCTGGTATTCCCATCTCTTTCAAAATTTTCCACAGTTTATTGTGATCCACACAGTCAAAGGCTTTGGCATAGTCAATAAAGCAGTAATAGATGTTTTTCTGGAACTCTCTTGCTTTTTCGATGATCCAGCGGGTGTTGGCAATGTAATCTCTGGATCCTCGACCTTTCCTAAAACCAGCTTGAACATCTGGAGGTTCGCGGTTCACGTATTGCTGAAGCCTGGCTTGGAGAATTTTGAGCATTACTTTAGTAGCGTGTGAGATGAGTGCAATTGTGCAGTAGTTTGAGCTTTCTTTGGCATTGCCTTTCTTTGGGATTGGAATGAAAACTGACCTTTTCCAGTCCTGTGACCACTGCTGAGTTTTCTAAATTTGCTGACATATTGAGTGTGGCACCTTCTCAGCATCATCGTTTAGGATTTGAAATAGTTAAACTGGTGTTCCACCACTTCCACTAGCTTTGTTCGTAGTGATGCTTCCTAAGGCCTACTTGACTTCACATTCCAGGGTGTCTGGCTCTAGGTGAGTGTGAGTGATCACACCATAATGATTATCTGGGTCGTGAAGATCTTTTCTGTACAGTTCTTCTGTGTATTCTTGCCACCTCTTCTTAATATCTTCTGCTTCTGTTAGATCCCTACTATTTCTGTCCTTTATTGAGCCCATCTTTGCATGAAATATTCCCTTAGTATATCTAATTGTCTTGACAAGATCTCTAGTCTTTCCCATTCTATTGTTTTCCTCTACTTCTTTGCATTGATCGCTGAGAATTGCAGTTGGTGATTGCAGCCATGAAATTAAAAGATGCTTCCTCCTCAGAAGGAAAGTTATGACCAACCTAGACAGCATATTAAAAAGCAGAGACATTACTTTGCCAACAAAGGTCCGTCTAGTCAAGGCTATGGTTTTTCCAGTAGTCATGTATGGATGTGAGAGTTGGACTATAAAGAAAGCTGAGCACCAAAGAATAGATGCTTTTGAACTGTGGTGTTGGAGAAGACTCTTGAGAGTCCCTTGGACTGCAAGGAGATCCAACCAGTCCATCCTAAAGGAGATCAGTCGTGGGTGTTCATTGGAAGGACTGATGTTGAAGCTGAAACTCCAATACTTTGGCCACCTGATGCGAAGAGCTGACTCACTGGAAAAGACCAATGTTGGGAAAGATTGAGGGCAGGAGGAGAAGTGGAGGACAGAGGATGAGATGGTTGGATGGCATCACCGACTTAATGGACATGGGTTTTGGTAGACTCCGGCAGTTGGTGATGAGCAGGGAGTCCTGGCCTGTGGTTCATGGGGTCGCAAAGAGTCAGAAACAGCTGAGCGACTGAGCTGAACTGATGGGTAGAGGCAGCTTGCGTGCATGCTTAGTCACTCAGTTGTGTCCAACTCTTTGTGACCCCATGGACTGTGGTGCATTAGACTCCTCCGTCCATGGGATTCTCCAAGTAAGAATACTGGAGTCGGTAGCTATTCTCTTCTCCAGGGGATCTTCCCAACCCTGGGATCGAACCTGGAACTCTTGCATTGCAGGAGGATTCTTTACTGTCTGAGCCAACCAGGGTAGCCCCAGAGGCAGAGGGATATTAGAAGAAGAGAGAAAATAAATGGGGGAAGATCATGTGGCAAAGGTTGCAATAACATAATAGATTTTTCTAAGTTATTGGGTAAATTTTGTAAGTTACTTCCTATTTATATCTTTATACTGTCCCCTTAATTCTTATGGATGTGTCTCAGGTTCCTGTAATTTCCAATACCATTTCTTTTATATTATCATTAATCAATCAATAATTATTGAATACAAGGGAGGGAAAAGAATATACATCTGTGAAGGATTTTGCTGTTGTATTTAAATTGAACTGAACTAAGAAAATCTTATATCTGTGTAGATTTAGTAAAATCAAGAGCCACTTTTCCCCTACAGATGTTTCAACAGATTCAACCCTAATTAATCACATGAAGTTTTATTTCTATCTTGTACCCTTTAAACAGAGTCCACCTAAAACTGAGTTTCACGGACAAATTTATGATGAACCTCTCTATCCAAAGCTTTATTTCCTTTCTTGTCTCACTGTGGTTCTCCTCAGAACTGGGGAGTGTCTGATGCAAGGGGAATTGAAATCAACCAAGACACTGTAGGGCCATCCAAGGCACAAAAGCCCCATCTGGTCCCCAGTTTCTTGTCTGCAGAAAAGGTTTGGTCTCCTAGGCCTCCACCGAGTCCCAAAAAGGAGACTCAAGCAATTACTAATTTGGGAAGTCAGGGAATGTAGAAACAAAGGGAAAAATCAAGCAAAAGTAATAATAGTTCAGTGATAAAATAGAGACCCAGTTCCTCTTCCTTGTAGAATATGCAGAGCAATCTAATGCATATCTTTGAATTGTTCTTCAGGAGCTAAGACCGACCCACTCCCCACCCAGGTACAGGATGTTGTCTATATGCTGACCACAAGCACTAGACTCCAGATTGGCTGGAATCAGAAGGTTGATGATTAAAATTCTCCAAACATCACCCTGTTACCTCACCACCTACCAATCAGAAGAGAGTCCATGAGCTTATCACATGCCCTGCAATCCTTACCTCTAACGTTGCCTTTAAAAATCCTTCCCTCACCAGAGAGTTCTGATACTTTGAGTGTAAGTTGCCCATTCTTCCGACGTGGTGCCTTACAGTAAAGTCTATACTTTCCTTCACCACAACCTGTTGCATGTTGGGCAAAATGGTCAGAGATGCAAAGTTACTGACTTTATAAATAGAGGAAAGAGGCAATAAGCCAAAGCATTTGGCAGTGTTTGGAAGATAGAAAAGGCAAAGACATGAATTCTCCCCTAGAGTCTCCAGAAAGGAATGCCCGTGCCTTGATTTTAGCTGAACCTGTGTTAGACTGCTGATCTAGAGAACTGAGAGATAATGAATCTGTATTGTTGTAGATCATTGAGCCTGTGTTAATTTGTTATAGCAACAATAGAAAACTAATTGTGACACAATAAGAAATAAACATTTGATCTTCCTCTCTCCACTTCCTGGCACAGAGCTCCTATAACCCTTGGAATTTCCTGAGAGACATGGGTGAAAGGAGTGTCTTTTGTTATTTATGATAAACCCCTTTCAGCCATTTGTGTGCTTATGCTAATGAGGTGACTGGAGCGTTTGGGCTGGTTGCCAAAGAAACCAACCTAGGGATCTGAGGGCTGGAATTCTCAAGGCCCACCCGGCTCTCAACCTCCAGGATGGTGAGAGAAGCTGGAGACTGACTTAATCATCAATGGCCAATGATTTAATTAATTGTGGTAACTTAATGAAACTTCTTTTAAAAATCCTAAACCCTGTGAGCTTGTGGGTTGGTGGACACGTGAAAGTGCTGAGGGTGTCCTGAACCTTTCCCACAGATTTTGCCCTATGCAACTTTTCCATTTGGCTATACCTGCGTTGTATCCTTAATAATAAACTAGCAAATGCAATTGTTTCCCCTGTGTTAGGGAAATTAAAATGGGGGTAGTCTTGTTCAGGCTTCAGAAGTGGAAGAGCAGGCCTCTGACTGGATTCTGACCCTGCCTGGACCCTAACTGAACTACATGCCAGCCTGCAAACACACCAATTATTACCAGCAAGTCAAGCAGCACTTTAAGAAAAGTAGTGGGTCTTGAAATTTCTTAAGCTTCTGGGAGCCTGGCCAGCCCTGGGGGTCTAAAAAGTCTTTTATCTCACAAGGTGAAACAAACAGCATTGCAAAAGTTAAAGGAAAACCAGAGCTGAATTTTTGGTGTGCAAACTTATGATGACTTCAGTTTTCAATCTGGGATTATAAGCAGGAGCCCCCAAAGCTACAATTTGAAGTCCTACCTATGGGATGGATTTACTGCCCAAGACCCTTTTCCCAACTGGGACTCCACACTGCTGTTACTAGGGACTTCCCAGCACTGTTCAAATTTGGATGGAAATTCTCAATTTACAGCTGATTGGTCAGAAGTGCAGCTGACAACCTTGGACTTGTGATGGACATCTGAAATGAGGGTAGTCTTGTGGGACTGGGTCCTTAATCTTTAGGACTTTTTGATTTCTGGTATCATAATTGAATTGTAGGACAACTGGTCTGGAGAACTGTTTCATCTGGGGACACACCCCCCAACACACACCCTTGGTGTCAGAAATTGGTGTGAGTAGCGCAGTGAGGAAACAGTTTTTTTTTTTTTTAAGTTCTTTTACTAATACAACTCCCTATCACCTTACCTTAATTTTTTTGACTAATATTCAAAGAGCTTAACGTAAAATTTAGCATTACCTCTAACCACTTATTTGGCTTTCCCTAATACCACCACAGGCTCACTCCATTCCTGACCAATCTTTGTATTTTCTTCATGAGACTTTAGGACCCCGCTTCCACCATGAACTAACATCTCCATATTCTTATTTTTAATACTTCCATCTTCTTGAACTAAATGAAACATGGATTTTTCTATAAAACTTAACATTCTTTGCACCCTCTGCTATAGAAAGTTCTTTTTTTCTACTACTTCAACCCATGCTGCCTGGAACAAGGATGGGTGTATCTACTTCTAGATCATTGCTTTGCAGACATCATTTAACAATCAGTTTTCTTTTGAATTTCTTACACATTTTAAATTCTACTATTTGAGGTCCTTGGTAACATCAGTACTTTCCAACCTCCTGTGGAAACTTCCTCTCAGTGGGAATTTCTTATTGAAGAGCTTTTTCTAAACTAGCCTCGTGTTTTCCAACCAGTTAAGCATCATTATTGAATTTACTCTTCATCTCACAATTTTTGTTTTCTAATACTTGTCTTCAAACCCATTACTGTATTTCTGGCTTTTCTGCCTTCCAGTTCAGACTGGACTCCACGGGAAACTTCTCAACAATGCACTCACCAGCATTTGTCTGCTTTGCTAATCCTCACTGACAACGCTCAGCATTCCTGCCGTAGAGTTACCAAAGTGTGGCTTGCCATCCGAAAGTCAGTACTCAAGAGGCAGGTGTTGGTTGGAAAAAGGAAGGTTGCTTTATCGGGGAACCCAGCAACCTGGGGAGAAGGCCCACTTGTGTCTAAAGATTAACTCTGAAGCTTCTGCTCAACCATGAAACTTTCTAAATGGAGAATCATTTGGATACGAGGTCAGAGTGTCTGTAATCGTCCACAGCCTGAAGACTTTCTTCTGATTGGTTAGTACCTCCAATTTTGATTGGAGGTAACAGGACGTTGTTTCAGAAATCTTGTGCTCTGGCTGAAATTACCATCCTGTACCTGGGTGGGGGCCTTAGTACCTGCTTGTTGCTGTTGTAAAAGTCGCTCGGTCATGTCCGACTCTTTCCGACCCCATGGACTATACAGTCCGTGGAATTCTGCAGGCCAGAATACTGGAGTAGATAGCCTTTCCCTTCTCCAGGGAATCTTCCCAACCCAGGGACCAAACCCAGGTCTCCTGCATTGCAGGTGGACTCTTTGCCAGCAGAGTCACAAGGGAAGCCCTGCAGAAGAACTCAAAGAGAAATGCATGTATCCCTTGAGGAGGAAATGGGGCCCTGTCCCATTGCTGCACTGCTGATTCTTGACTTGTTTCTTGGGTTTCTGCATTTCTTCCCTTCCCCAATAAGCAAAATGAATCTGCTCTTTGGAACTTAGGGAAGGTCAAAGAGTCTGAACGAAGTCTATTTCCTACAAACAAGAAATAGGAGAAAGGGAAAGGATTTGTACCCTGAGGGTCCAACAGGGACCTGCTTCATTTTAACAGATCAGGAGTTATTTGATAAGATCTCAATAGGGCACAAGCTATTATTCCTAAAACTTTATGGTGTCATACATTTTTTTCCATGGATTCTCAAAGCAATTCAATAGTTCTTATAATCATCCCTTTTAAAACCTTTACAGGACTTCCTTAGTGGTCCAAGGATTAAGACTCTGTGCTTCCATTGAAGGGTGTATGGGTCTGATTGCTGGTTGGAGAACCAAGATCCTGTGTGCCATGCAACATGGCCAAAATGATAATAATAATAAAAACAATAAAATAAAACTTCAGTTCAGTTCAGTCACTCAGTCATGTCCAACTCCTTGTGACCCCATGAATCGCAGCACACCGGGTCTCCCTGTCCATCACCAGCTCCCAGAGTTTACCCAAACTCATGTCTATTGAGTTGGTGATACCATCCAACCAACTCATCCTCTGTTGTCCCCTTCTCCTCCTGCCCTCAATCTTTCCCAGCATCAGGGTCTTTTCCAATCAGTCAACTCTTCCCATGAGGTGGCCAAAGTATTCAAGCTTCGGCCTCAACATCAGTCCTTCCAATGAACACCCAGGACTGATCTCCTTTAGGAAGGACTGGTTGGATCTCCTTGCAGTCCAAGGGACTCTCAAGAGTCTTCTCCAACACCACAGTTCAAAAGCATCAATTCTTTGGTGCTCAGCTTTCTTTATAGTCCGACTCTCACATCTATACATGACCACTGGAAAAACCACAGCCTTGACTAGATGGACCTTTGTCAGCAAAGTAATGTCTCTGCTTTTTAAAATGCTGTCTAGGTTGGTCATAACTTTTTTTCCAAGGAGTAAGCGTCTTTTAATTTCATGGCTGTGATCACCATATGCAGTGATTTTGGAGCCCCCCCCCCAAAAAAAGTCTGTCACTCTTTCTACTGTTTCCCCATCTATTTGCCATGAAGTGATAGAACCGGATGCCATGATCTTAGTTTTCTGAATGTTGAGCTTGAAGGCAACTTTTTCACTCTCTTCTTTCACTTTTATCAAGAGGCTCTTTAGTTCTTCTTCACTTTCTGCCATAAGGGTGGTGTCATCTGCATATCTGAGGTTATTGATATTTCTCCCGGCAATCTTGAATCCAGCTTGTGTTTCAACCAGTCCGGCATTTTACATGATGTACCCTGCATATAAGTTAAATAAGCAGGGTGACAATATGCAGCCTTGATAGACTCCTTTTCCTATTTGGAACCAGTCTGTTGTTTCATGTCCTTAAAATAATTAAGTAAAATAAGAATTTTAAAAAGCCTTTACAGTGACTGCTCTTTTTTCCTTTATCCTCAGGCCTCCATCCCTTTCTTTAGCCTATGCATTGTCATTGGATGACATTTCTTCCTATTTCCCTGAAGAAAACTGAAGCTCTCCTAGATGAATTGCATCAATCGCTTTCTAATTTAACCTGTTTTGTGACCCTTTTCTCTCCTTCAGCAATAATTTAAAAGTTCATTGATAGTAACATCATCCTCACTTTCCCCCACCAGTGGAACCTATGGACTTTTATTCTCTAAGCAGCTGAAGATGGAAGAGTGTAGATATGACTCACCTCTTAGAAATATATCAAAAACTTTGAGTATTAGAATTCTTAAAATCCAATTTCAGAAGCAGGAACCCAGCTTTAAAGATAACCTACCGCTGATAACACTGCTTCCCTCTTGTACAGGACAGTCTTTCTGTTATGGGAATAAAACACCAAACAAAGAATTTGACCTAATGAATAGAACTACATTAGAAAGCTAAAAGCCAGTTTGTCAAGAAAAATCAGCTCTGTCTCTTTCATGATCAGATATTTAATGCTAAACTATTGCCATTCATTGTTTGAAAATACAATTTTGGTATAAAATGTATGTGAATATTTGGGTAAATGAATGTTTTGTTTTTTCATATGTGATTCTATAACTAGATGGCTAAAACCTCAGGATTGGAGGGATAGTCTTTATAATTTTTTCCATATCTCCCTCTGCTCTATAATTTTCTTTGTCTTTTTTACTCTGCCTTCTGTACATTGCATAAAAATTCCATCTATTTAATTCTTTAATCAGTCTTTTTCTATCTAATTTGATAACTATCTCCATGGTTACTTAAATTATTGTGAAATATACTACATTATTGAAAAGGATCTAGGCATTTCTACTTCTTCTACAACTCACTTAGAGAAATTAAAAGTCATTTTGAAATTGGAGGGAAGGGGACAGGGCACAACCTTGGAAAGAATGACATAGCCCATGATATAAACTCATTAGAACCAAACAGATCCAAGATGATTGTGTAATGAGGCTCAAGGTCTATTGGAAGTTGAATCTTCCGCCCTCTTAGGCCTAGTCAGGTCTAACCAATTTATGCCTTGTAACCAAGGGCTATGTCATTCTTTTAAAGGCTGTACCCTGCCTTCTTCCTCCTGTTTCAATATGAAGACTGAGAAAGAGATGTGAGTCAGAGGACACCCTACGAATGGGTATTTAAACTGCCTGGAAATGCCACTCCAGTAGGGATAAGCACCATTTTACTGTTGAACATGATCTGTCAGAGACAGGAACAAACTTAAGGGACTTGCTTACACAGAAGCAACACAGTTCTATTTGATTCTCTTAAGTTCTCAGAAATTTTGTGAGATTATGACTAGTTTAAGCTCCATCTATAAAAACTGTAAACAAGTTGTCAACTTAGTGTAAACTAGTTTTTACTTGCTTATTACTGATGTTAAATCCAGTATAATATGAATCTCTTTGGAGAGATTTTTAAAAGGAACTTAGAAAAGAGTAGTATACTAAACTTAATCTTTATTCTACTACCATTTAAGCCAAAATTAGAAGTAGAACTATAACCTGAAGCACGCTGATTTATAGCTATTGCAATGTTAAGAGCAGAAGGATCGTGTGTATTAGCTATTTTTGACATACTAACCTATTAAAAAATTGAAGCACATAAAAGTAATAACACATTAAGTCCAAATATTATACTCTAAAAGATTCTGCTCAGTAAAATTGCTTTTTAAAAATCCAAATTTTCAAGATTGAAAATAAATGTAATCTATCTGGAATTTAATCTTCAGACAGAGCTAAGACCCACCTATCATTTAAAAGTCTTAAAGGTATTGCTGGGTCATGTGGCAGTCCTATTTCCAGATTTTTAAGGACTCTCCACACTGTTCTCCATAGTGGCTGTACTAGTTTGCATTCCCACCAACAGTGTAAGAGGGTTCCCTTTTCTCCACACCCTCTCCAGCATTTATTGCTTGTAGAGTTTTGGATAGCAGCCATCCTGACTGGCATGTAATGGTACCTCATTGTGGTTTTGATTTGCATTTCTCTGATAATGAGTGATGTTGAGCATCTTTTCATGTGTTTGTTAGTCATCTGCATGTCTTCTTTGGAGAAATGTCTGTTTAGTTCTTTGGCCCATTTTTTGATTGGGTCATTTATTTTTCTGGAATTGAGCTTCAGGAGTTGCTTGTATATTTTTGAGATTAATCCTTTGTCTGTTGCTTCGTTTGCTATTATTTTCTCCCATTCTGGGGACTGTCTTTTCACCTTGTTTATAGTTTCCTTTGTTGTGCAAAAGCTTTTAAGTTTCATTAGGTCCCATTTGTTTATTTTTCCTTTTATTTCCAATATTCTGGGAGGTGGGTCATAGAGGATCCTGCTGTGATTTACCTCGGAGAGTGTTTTGCCTATGTTCTCCTCTAGGAGTTTTATAGTTTCTGTTCTTACATTTAGATCTTTAATCCATTTTGAGTTTATGTTTGTGTATGGTGTTAGAAAGTGTTCTAGTTTCATTCTTTTACAAGTGGTTGACCAGTTTTCCCAGCACCACTTGTTAAAGAGGTTGTCTTTTTTCCATTGTATATCCTTGCCTCCTTTGTTGAAGATAAGGTGTCCATAGGTTCGTGGATTTATCTCTGGGCTTTCTATTCTGTTCCATTGATCTATATTTCTGTCTTTGTGCCAGTACCATACTATCTTGATGACTGTGGCTTTGTAGTAGAGTCTGAAGTCAGGCAGGTTGATTCCTCCAGTTCCATTCTTCTTTCTCAAGATTACTTTGGCTATTTAAGGTTTTTTGTATTTCCATACAAATTGAGAAATTATTTGTTCTAGTTCTGTGAAAAATACGGGCATACACACCGAGGAAACCAGATCTGAAAGAGACACATGCACCCCAGTGTTCACTGCAGCATTGTTTATAATAGCCAGGACATGGAAGCAACCTAGATGCCCATCAGCAGACGAATGGATAAGGAAGCCATGGTACATATACACCATGGAATATTACTCAGCTGTTAAAAAGAATTCATTTGAATCAGTTCTAATGAGATGGATGAAACTGGAGCCCATTATACAGAGTGAAGTAAGCCAGAAAGATAAAGACCAATACAGTATACTAACGCATATATATGGAATTTAGAAAGATGGTAATGATAATCCTATATGCAAAACAGAAAAAGAGACACAGAGGTACAGAACAGACTTTTGGACTCTGTGGGAGAAGGCGAGGGTGGGATGTTTTGAGAGAACAGCATCGAAACATGTATATTATCTAGGGTGAAATAGATCACCAGCCCAGGTGGGATGCATGAGACAAGTGCTCTGGGCTGGTGCACTGGGAAGACCCAGAGGGATGGGATGGTGAGGGAGGTGGGAGGGAGGATCGGGATGGGGAATACATGTAAATCCATGGCTGATTCATGTCAATGTATGACAAGACCCACTAAAATATTGTAAAGAAATTAGCCTCCAACTAATAAAAATAAATGAAAAAAAAAAAAAAAAAGAATGAAAGCCCAAAAAATAAATAAATAAATAAATAAATAAATGTCTTAAAGGTATATGTAAGAACACACAATAGCTTTTGTTATGATAATATGGTCTCCTATTGAAAATGAAGGTAACATTTACTCTCTGCAAATGTGTTGTTGCAAATCTACTTAGAAAGTTCTTTTAAAATCCCATACTATGAAATTGTTCCTTTTCAATGACCAAGCATTACCTCCCCATAGTGATATTTAAATAGTAACAATAGAAAGACTTTTTCTTGAGCTGTCATTAGAAAAGTTATTTTCCTTGTGCTGGCCTCAGAGTAAGACCTGAATTGATAGGCTTTTTATTTTTATTTTTTTGATAGGCTTTTTAAAATTAAGTCTTAGTCCTCTTAAAATACTCTTAAGTGATAGGCCAATAGTTATATGGGAAACCCTTGGTGGTATTTTGGGGACGCTGAGACCTAGGCTCTTTCAGGCTTTCTGGCATGGTCTCCACAGATTTCTGGCTCTTTACCCTCATAACCTCAATGCTCACGGTCACAAAAAGGATGCAACAGTTCTAGGGATTATAGTCAAATTAAAGGCAGGAGGAAGGGAGAATTGGAAGTGAACATCTTCTCTTCAACAGTATACTGAAACTCCTCCCAAAAGTTTTCAAAGAGATCTTTCTCATGTTTTTTTGGCTAGGACTAGTTTATATATTGGAAGGACTGATGCTGAAGCTGAAACTCCAATACTTGGGCCACCTCATGCGAAGAGCTGACTCATTGGAAAAGACCCTGATGCTGGGAGGGATTGAGGGCAGGAGGAGAAGGGGACAGCAGAGGATGAGATGGCTGGATGGCATCACTGACTCGATGGACATGAGTTTGAGTAAACTCCAGGAGTTGGTGATGGACAGGGAGGCCTGGTGTCCTGCGATTCATGGGGTCGCAAAGAGTCGGATATGACTGAGGGACTGAACTGAACTGAACTGAGGTTATATATCTACTCCTGGGATGGACCTTTCTAGCCTTCTGCAAGAATCATTTTTAGACATGATTGTGCATGCATGTTCATTCACTTTGGTCATGTCCAACTCTTTGTGACCCAGTGGACTGTAGCCTGCCAGGCTTCTCTGTTCATGGGGATTCTCCAGGCATGAATATAGGAGTGGATTACCATGCTCTACTCCTGGGGATCTTCCCGACCCAGGGATCAAACTCTCATCACTTATGTCTCCTGCATTGGCAGGAGGGTTCTTTACCACTAGCACCACCTGAAAAATGATTGTAGGGTTGGTCAACCACTGCTATTGTGATTTTAGAAAGCCATTTTTGTGTAATTAGAAATTGTCTGTATTCCACCTGAATACTCTGGAATGAAAAATAATTCAAGGATGCTTAAATTGCCCAAAGTGGAATTACTTCAGGATAACGGAGACAAAATAAGTAAAAGTGTCCTATTTTCCGCATCACTATTATTATTATTACTATTACTGTAATTATTATCATCTTGCTTGAGGACAGAAACTTGCTTTTTTAAAAATATTGAAATTATTGGGACACACAGACACTTCCTTTCAGAATTTTAGGTTTCTAAAGAGCAGATCATGGACACATATACATTTATCACAAGTAAAACAGACAGTGAGAATTTGCTGTGTAAAACAGGAGCTCAGCCCAGCGCTCTGTGACAGCCTGGAGCGGGGTGGGATGGGTTGGGAGTGGGAGGGGGTTTCAGGAGGGAGGGGACACGTGTAACCTGTGGCTGATTCGTGATGATGTGTGGCAGAGGCCCGCAGAATACTGCAGAGCAACTGTCATCCAATAATTGATTTTATTCTATACTTCTCAATATTGTACAGTTATAATCTTTGATAATTTAAAAAAATGAAATAAATTGTATTTTTGGAGGGCAAAAAAAAAAAAGGAGCAAATCAGGCTTGTGAAGAACCATCTCCACTAGTATTGTTCTGGGAGGCAATGTTCACAGCATGATTGCAAGTTCTCACTTTACTCAGAGACCTCTGCACCTTTTTCCCCATCCTTCTTTATGAAAGACACTCCAGGCAGAAATGAATCTATGAGTTTCACGTGTGGGTCTCACCTGAGCTACGAATGCTTCTCCAGGTGCGCGTCACAAGTGCCACAGAACTGTGTTGAAAGTGAAGATTTATCTGTCCATTGCTTTTGAATGTGAGATCCTTTAATGGGTCTCCGAGGAAATCTAGGATGAGACAAGGCTGTGACCTCTTGCTCTCCATGAAGCGGCACAGCAGAAAGTATGATTGTCCAACTGCCATTTACTGTAAGAAGTCTGTCTGTCACTTCTCTTGGGACAGGCGTAGAGATTGATTTACAATAAGGCTTGGCAATGTGATTCAACACCAAGTCCATAGGCTTTCATGTCAGAAATTCAAGTTCTGAAGCTTATTTTCCCCACTTACTAATTCACGTTAAGCATATCTCCTAAGTTCTGTGTTGTTTTTTTTTTCTTTAAAATGGGTATAGTGAAAATACTTTCTTCAAAGATCTGTTTAGAGAATCAGGTGGGATGTTAATTAAGCATTTTATAAATGAGAAAGCAAGTTATAAATGTGTTATTAATTCAGTAATTTTGAAGGTGGGTCTAATCTGGGCCTACTTTGAGGCAGACTGTATTTCATGGATTCAACAGTTTAACCAAGAAAAATGTCTAGAAAATGTCTAGAAAAATGCCTCCTTCATGTTTGTATGTTCTTTCCTTTGCAATTGCTTGCAAAGGTATAATCAAAGAAGAGTTCAGATCTGTTTATAATATTGAACAGATTTCCTCTCTCATTCATATTGAGATTTTAAAATCCTTCCTTATACATCTAAGTATATCTGGTTCACTGCTTTTGCCATTACTGCTTCATTTAGTAAGACCCACTGACATCAAAAAAAGAACTGTTTTTATTTGGGATCTTCTCTCATAGTACTAGAAAAGTGCAAGTTTGCTGGATGAAATTGATTTCAATAAAAAAAAAAAAATAGACAAAATAGACGTCTACTTACAAATAAATGTTTAAATTTTCCATTACATTTATTTCACAAATATGTAAATATTTTTATATCATAAGAATTAGGAGAATAATCTATTTAGAATAATCATCAAATATTTTTCATATTTCATATGATATTACTGTTCATAAGATGTTCATATGTTATTCCCTCAGAGAAGCCTTTGCTGACCTTCCATTCTATGTTAGTTATCCCTAATTATTTCTTTATATGGCAAATATTTATTTGATTTAAGGTCACAAAATATAACCTTCATTATAACCTAGTCTATTTGACTGACTACTACATACGTACCCAGCACTTAGCTAATATATAGATGCAGTCAAAGAATATCTGTTAAATGAGTAAATGAATAAAATCAAAGAATAGATAATGCTTGTAATGAATATTTCCATATTTTTGTTCATATATCTCTTCTATACATTGGGAGGTAGAAAAATGGTAGAGAGAGAAGAGGAAAAGAGCAATTTAAAAAGTAAAATTTCAGATCCCAAATCTAAAAATCTGGTCCAGAGGAAGTGATGTCAAGCAGTTCTGAAAATTCAACATCATTGGCAAGGTTAGAGACATCTTTTTGTTGATCTATGCAAACAGTCCAAGTTTAGAAGGAAAAGACACATAATGCAAAAACAGTAAGAAGCATCTGGGAAAGAGGTGGAAGAACAAGTACTCAGATTCTCCTTTCCCTGCTCTTCCATGGAGAATAGTCTGGCTCACTCTTATCCTCTTTATTCACCTCTCTTCGTCTGCCCTGGTGAGAGCAGGGGCACCTTCTACCTTATACAAAGTGGTCCCCAAAGAAAGGCGGTGATGCCAACTATGAAATTGACTGATTGATGCTTTAGAGGCTCCCAAATTACCTGTTTGGTTGGCTATGGTTATTACCTTGAAATATAAAAAATAAAAGTGGTTTCTAGATATTGAAGGGTTGTACCTCCAATTTTATTTTGTCTATAGGATACTGGATTTCTTGTTACACTATACAAAAATTATAATACTTGATGTGTAAGGCATGTCTTCGTTCTGAAGAATTCCTGCTGCATGTAGCCGTTGGCTCAGGAAATAAAGAGGAAAGCACGTGTACCCAAAGGCCTTCTCATAGGGCAGGACAGCCCGCAGTGATCTGCTGTGTCACTAATCTTCCCAATTCAAAGAGGTGCCCATAGAAGTTAGAGCCAGAAGTTAGGAGCCACAGGATAGCAATTCAGCTCCTGGCAGTTTCTTTCTCTCAAAATTGGAGCGTATATTGAAAAGGAGTCTTTCTCATATGATGGGGAAGATAAGCTATGGAGTTTTTGGAGGAAATGTGAAAGAAAGATTGATTTACCGATCTTTCTAAAGCTTCTCCAGGATCTTTCTCCTAAGCTGAAAGGAAAATGAGATCTTATCATCCTCATCGAGAGAAGTAAGACAGCCATGATGAAGTTATTTAATTTGTACAAAAGGAATTATCTAAAAACTATACACACGCAGAGTAGGAATGATGGCTATTTACAGCATGAATGCTCTGGAAACAAGTAGAGTTTTTAAGATTGAGTATCTATGCATTTTGTTAACTAAAAACCCTACTCCTAAGGAAGTAACTGGGTGTAAGGTGAGAGGTGGTAGGCTAGTCTCCCCATAACAGGTGAGACTTCAGGAGAGCCTCCCGATGTCTCCAGAGACATCCAGGGTGAGCCTAGAAGCCACTCTTGGGGACCAGCTGTAGTCTAATCTTCATATGCATGCTGGATCAAATTATTCTATTTCCTGGTTTCCTTTATAGTTAAAGTTCCCACACATGGAAACGCAGTTCTCTGGCTGATAGAATCTTAGAGCTGGAAGGGCCTGCAGAAATCATCCCATTTTAACATATTTGCTCTTTTGTTGACATGGGCCAAGGATACACAGAACCGAATCAATTGACCTAAGTTAACATGCTGTGAGAGGAAGGACGCTATCCAGGACAGGAGAAATGGATCGAGTCCAGGACCTAGCCCTAGAGAGCTTGGGCAATTCTTTTTTTTTTTTAAGCAAAAAAAAAAAATTTTTTTTCATACCTTGGTGCTGCTTTCCTGCCACCCTCCAGAGACACGCCACTGGTCTTTTTATTAAAATAAAGTTCCATCCACACCCGGTGGCCTGAGTTCAAGATCTGACCCTGAGTCTGCCAGAGGATGGGCACGATGCTTGGGGCACCTTATTGAGGTTTTCTGAGGCTGCTCCCTGCACGGTGACCTGCCCTCTGGCTCTGAGAAGGGACACTTGACTCCCCAGACACCTCCAGGGGCACAGCTGTGATTCAGGGCAGTGGGTGTGCCCCCAGAGGGCGAGGCCAGAGCCTTAGTCGTGAAGCACAGCGTCTGGGCAGCTCCCCGCTGCAGGCTCAGTCCCCCACCCGCAGCCACCTCCCGCCCCGCTCTCATCTCTGCAAAGCGCTGGGCGCAGCATGGAGAAAGGTGAGGCATGGGTGGCTGCCCCTGCTGACCACCAGGCACCTGAGGCTGGTCACCCCGATGCCCCACCTTGGCGCCATCCAGAAGTCCTGACAAGCACGGCCTGACTGGCGGGCACACCAGTGCCCCAGTCCCGGGAAGGCGGCTCCTTCCCAAACTCGACCACGGCTCCTGCTGAGGAGGTGGTCAAGCAGCTGGCTTCAGCAGGCCCTTGGGGCCCAGGAGGTGAGTGTGAGGGTGGTCCAGGCTTTGAGGCCTGAGCTTCACCTGAATGGCGATAAGTATCAACGTTTGATGCTGCAGGCCTGCCGGATCCATGCCTAGGGCAGCGTCAAGTGCGGCTCAGTGGGACAGCCCTCCTGGACAGGACCTTCAGAAACCTGTCTCTGTCTCCTGATTTTCTGGAATCAGGCTCTAGATCCCACTGCTAATCATTGCATGCAACACTGAGAGATTAATCTTTCTGAAATATTACTTTTATCATTGCATGCTTGTGCTCAAAATAATGAATAGTTTTTTATTACCGCCCTACTAAGCATCAAATGTTAATTCATTTGCTTCTCCTAGGGCAGAAGTTGCAAACTTCAATACCTGCACAGAATGTATGTCTTACTGAAAAGAAAGTTGCTAAAACCTGGCTTCCTCAGACCGCTGCCATGTGGGAAGGTAGCTTCGATGAGGCCAGACAGAGCTTTTGATATCTCAAGAGAAAGGAAGTTTAGATTCTAAATGTGAGTAACTAAATCATTTTTTTTCTTTGTGACTTTGTTTTGTTAATTATGTCAAAACTATATTTCAAAGTCAAAACAGCAAGCTATATTCACAGAAGTCTTGCTCTCGTTTCTGTCCCTCTCACCCTGTTTTGTCCCTCCCCTTTTAAATAACTGCTTTAGCTGGTTTTTGGTTTATCTTTGTACCATTTCTTTTTGAAAATATAAACATTATACATATGTACTCATATGTCTTTCAATTTCTTACACAAACAATAGCATACAATAAACACCAGTCTGCCCCTTGTTTTTTCACTTAACACAGTTTGGATCCATATCATAATACAGGTATTTTCCTCAGTTCTTTATCTAACTGCTAGGATAACATTGGTATATACTACGGTTTTTCGCAGGACTTACAAACTACGGTCTGAGAGCCAAATCCACCCTGCCATCTGTTTTCAAATGGACTTCAAGCCTAGAATGACTTTTATGTTTCTCAGCGGCTGAGGACAAAAGAATACTTTGTGGCACAGAAGTTATACACAGTCAAGTTTCAGCTCCACAAATAACGTTTTATTGAAACACAGACGCACTCACTTACTGTCTACAGCTGGTTTTGTACCACGATGGCAGAGTTGAGTATTGCCGCAGAGACTATATGCCCATGAAGCCCAGGTTATTAACCATTTGGCCTTTTACAGAAAATATTTTGGCTTCCCTGGCGGCTCAGTGGTAAAGAGTCCACCTGCCAAGGCAAGAGACGCAGGTTCGATCCCTGATTTGGGAAGATCCTGCAGCTGCAGACCAACTGAGCCCGAGTACCCTATCTGCTGAGTCTGAGTGTGTGCTCTAGGGCCTGGGAACCACAGCCATTTAACCCACACGCCGCAACCACTGAAGCCCGGGCGTCCTACAGCCCATGCTCTGCAACCAGGGGAGCCACCGCAGTGAGGAGTCTGCGCGCTCCGACAAAAAGCAGCCCTGCTTGCCGCAACTGGAGAAGCTTGAGCCTCAAGGGCCCAGCACAGTCAAAAATAAAGCAATGAAGATTTTTTAAAAAGAAGAAAATGTTTGCCAATGCTTGTTTATTCAGCCACTCAACTATGAATAGAGGCTTGTTTTCTCCAGCTTACTGCTATTGTAAACATATTCTTAAAGGATAGCCTTGGACACAAGTCATTTTGAATTTTTCCAGTAAATCTTTACAACAGATACCTAGAATTGGAATTTATGTGTCACAGGATAAATACATATGTAACTGCATGAGAATTTGTCAAACCCCTCTCTCTGAGGATTGTGTGATTTCTTTTTTTTTTTTTCTCACTGACAATGTATGAGGGTAACTCTTTAGCCACGGTCTCACTAACAGAGCATATTGTCAAATATTAATTTAATTAATTTAATACATTTTAATACGCTGGAAGATTCCAACAAAGTATGTCTAAACCCAACCTTCAGCTGGGGACCCACCTTTCCAGGTCTGCAGTGTATTATCAGCCAGGTAGTGCTGTGTGGGCAACAGCGTCTGGCCCTGGGGTGCAAATGGAGCCTGAAAGCCATCCTTGTTGACCTAAGTCTGTGCCCTTCAGGCTTGCTTTAACCTGACTGGTTCAGCCAGGGTGAGTCACCCTTTTCTAATTTACTCACTGGAAGGAACTTTTTGCAATTTATTGATATAGGGGCTGGCTAAGGGCAGCAGCCCCAATGGAAGCAGAAAGTTGAGATGGAAACTTGCTGCAGCAAGGCCAGGAGAGAGAGTGGGGAAGATGGTTATAAGAAGGACCTGCACGAATAAAGTAAAATAATTAGGAATTATAGGAACAAAACTTAAACACTGAGTGAGACAGAAAATATAACCACAGTGAGACTGACTGGTAATACCATGACTTGACTTGTAGTGAACATCTATATAAACTCAAAATACTCCAAACATGATTAGATTATTTAATTAAAATTGACATAGTTCTAGTGCGAGGAACGGAAGAGGGGTGGTGGTAGTTGTGTTGAAATAGCCAAATTCTAGTTTATCATAGAATGGCATAAATAGTATGTAACTATTGGTAAATCAAGAATAGCAATATAAGCATACTACTTATAAATACAGAAACTAGTAGTTAAAGAGAGGCTGCCTCTAGGGAACAGGACCTGGGATTGGGGAAATGCCGAGAAAGAAATTGCTGACATTCCTGATGACTCTTTTGGTCCTATTTGATTTTTGTAAGCATATGCATGCATTGCTTTTATGGAAATATGATTTAAAAACTATTTTAAAGTTAGAGTTCCATCAGCTCAGTCATATCTGACTCTGCGACTCCACAGGATTGCAGCACACCAGGCCTCCCTGTCCATCACCAACTCCCAGAGCCTACTCAAACTCATCTCCATTGAGTCGGTGATGCCATCCAACCATCTCATCCTCTGTCATCCCCTTCTCCTCCTACCTTCAATCTTTCCCAGCATCAGGGTCTTTTCCAGTGAGTTGGTTCTCCACATCAGGTGGCCAAAGCACTGGAGTTTCAGCTTCAGCATCAGTCCTTCCAATGATTATTCAGGACTGATCTCCTTTAGGATGGACTGGTTGGCTCTCCTTGTAGACCAAGGGACTCTCAAGAGTCTTCTCCAACACCACAGTTCAAAAGCATCAGTTCTTCAGCACTAAGCTTTCTTTATAGTCCAACTCTCACATCCATACATGATTATTGGAAAAACCATAGCTTGACTAGATGGGCCTTTTTTGGTAAAGTAATGTCTGCTTTTTAATATGCTGTCTAGTTTGGTCATAACTTTTCTTCCAAAGAGCAAGCATCTTTTAAGTTCATGACTGCAGTCACCATCTGCAATGATTTTGGAGCCCCCCAAAATAAAGTCTGTCACTGTTTCCCCATCTATTTGCCATGAAGTGATAGAACCGGATGCCATGATCTTAGTTTTCTGAACGTTGAGCTTTAAGTCAACTTTTTCACTCTCCTCTTTTACTTTCATCAAGAGACTTTTTAGTTCCTCTTCACTCTCTGCCAAAAGGGTGGTGTCATCTGCATATCTGAGGTTATTGATATTTCTCCTGGCAATCTTGATTCCAGCCTGTGCTTCCTCCAGCCTAGCATTAAATGATGGAACTGAACAGACTATATTGTCATATTTGCAGTTTACTCTGATAGATCATGTATGAGCCCCGATTTCTTAACTAGCCAATGTGGTTCTAGTCCACGTGTTCCTAATTCTTCCTCTCCTGATGGAGGTGTTTTAAAACTTAAATAACTAATGCCTATAAAGGGATTTCAGGTACTTGAATGAAAGGCTTAGTTAATGCTGAAGCTGTTTTTCCTAACGAGAAATTTTAGGGTATATTTTGCCATGACTTTTATTTGACAGGGCTTCCCTGGCGGCTCAGAGGGTAAAGTGTTTACCTGCAATGTGGGAGACCCGGGTTTGATCCCTGGGTCAGGAAGACCCCCTGGAGAAGGACATGGCAACCCACTCCAGTATTCTTGCCTGGAGAATCCCATGGCCGGAGGAGCCTGGTGGGGGCTATATATATGGTCCATGGGGTCATAGAGAGTCAGACACGACTGAGCGACTTCACTTTATTTGACTTCAAATGACAAGGAAATGCTGGAAACTGAACATTAGAACTAGCACAGTCTGTTATAAAAATAACATTCTGTTATAGTCTGCTGTACTTTTAAAATGATAGGTATTTTTAAAAATTCAAGGAAAATTAGTATTTTTATGTTTCCTAGAGGTCACCAAAATAGAGTAAAATGTAGACAATAAAGTTAATCCATTTTTAAAAGAAACCAAATACATTCTGAAGACATAAACAAGATTGAAAAGTTGAGTGAATTTAACATATATCATTACCTGGTTTTAGAAGGTATGATACAAAAATTTAAATAACATTTACTCAGCACCTACCATATACCAGACCTTCTGCTAGATTTTTTCAAGTACATAATCTCTTCCAATCCATCTCATCTCTATTGTGCAGATAAGAAAATAGGCTTCAGAAATGGTAAGTCACTAATTCAAAATTAGAAAGGTAATATGGCACATCCATAGTTTATACTCATAGAATCCAATTTTAAGTTCGTGCCTTGTTGAACAAGCCATGAGCTTTTCAGGTAAAGCAAGTGAAACAATAATGAGAATATAATATTAACAGGGTAAAGTGGCAACTGTCTCTAATTGCTACCAAATTTAAAAAGTGGCAAGTTGGGGCTGAAACATTCACAGTAAAATTGGATTTAGTTTGGACAAAGCAGAGGTTAAAGTTCTATAATTTGAGGCGATTGAGACAGGCATTTGTTAGGTAGCAGAAATAATGACTTGAACCTCTCAATCAATGTTTCTTAAAGTGTGGTCCCTGGACTAGCAGAATCAACATCACCTGAAAACTTATTAGAACTGCAGTCATTGGGCCCCAATCCAGACCGAGACCAGTGCTTCCCAAACTAGAGCTGCATGAGGATCTCCTGGACAGGGAGTTACAGCGTGGGTCCCTGGATGCAGGGGTTCTAGCTCAGCTGGTCTGTGGTGAGGACTAGAAATTTGCTTTTCTAACAGACTCCTTAGGTGCTACTGATGCTGCCATTCTGCAGACCACAGTTGTACTTGAGTTATAGATGACTGAAACTCACTGTATGTGACCAGTTAGTTTTTTGCTAAAACACTGAGCACATGAATGAATAAATGAATGAACTTTTCACTAGGACAAGGAATTGAGACACGCCTAGGTTAGAGAATAGTTAGAACTGAAAAATCACGGGAGATAGGTCAAGCAGGTACCTCACAGTCAAGAGGCGTACTAGTCAGGGTTATTCCTAGAGGGGAGGAGGTCTGCATGAGGTCATTATGTTGGGAGGTAATCTGGAATTTCCCTTAGCAAGTTTGGTTTTTTTCCATCTTGCATCTATTAGGTCTCAGATGTGGTAAGGGAAGGGATCTTTTTTTTAAAAAAAAATCAATGACTGCAACCAGCTTTGTCAGAGTCCACGAATCATTGGAGAGAAGAGGAAGCAGGTGGAAATTAACTACTAATTTTCAGTGTCATATTTTTTTCTCTAAAGCATTCTGAGGATGTGAGGTTTGACCAATGCGCGGATAGCACCTTCTTTTAGCTCTCTTTGCTTTCAGAAAGCAGTACTGCCTGAAGACTCAGAATCATCATCATCATCACTGATTCATGGTATGAAAATAAAATTTTAAAATAAAGATTTAAAACTCTAGAAATAAATTAAATATAAAACATATTTTGGTCTTAAAAAATTCCATACCTTTCCACCATTTTCAATTTCCTTCCCAAATCTGGAAAGAAATGTTGAAACTACATTTTCAGATTCAGCTGAAATATTTCTTTCAATATAAAATGCATATTTTATATATATTTCAATAAATATATTTGTTTTCCAGAACAAATGATAATAAATACATTGTATAATTTTTGTCAGTGAGGGTCATATTTAACAAAATCAAACACCATCATAGCAGAATTCAGAAATCCACAGGAAATTGTTGTATGTTGTGGTAACAAGTACAGAACAACTTTTTCTTTTCGAAAGAGGCCAGGAGATTCATAGAGTTATAGAATGAGGAGGAATCCTTAGAGAGCTTGAGCCCTTTGCATTCAAACTAGAGGAGGAGGAAATAAACACAGGAGAAATGATGGTTTGGCTATGCATCCTGGATAGTGAAAGGTACACAGAAATACAAACCCCAAAGCCTCTGAATTACAGAGAAGCCAGTGGAAGACAGGAGCCCACTCTCTGGGAGATACTTGTTTTTCAATTAGTAAAAGATACTGGAAATGTCTGAAATATTGGCTTTTGAATCCCTGTTACTTCGAGTTTCTCCAGGCACGTAATCAAGAATTCAAATCCAAGTGGTGTATTTGGAAGATCATCTTAGGAAGCACCAGGGGGGAAGTGAGGAAGTGAGGCAGAGAAGGGAAGGTGGCCAAGAGCGCTTTATCAGTCAGCGGGACTTCCCTGACGGTTCAGCCATTAAGACCCCGTACTCCAACTCAGGGAACGCGGTTCCTTCCCTGGTTGGGAACAAAGATCCCACATGCCACAGGGCCAAAAGGGAAAAGAAAAAAGAGCACTTTGTCAAATTACCACCTGATAAAAGGAACCGAATCCTGCTGGAGACCTCTGGAGCCGCTGTGGAACGCACATCCTCCCACCAGCTCCAACACGCGTCCTTGAGTTAAGGGTGGGGTGACAAGGGTGGGGTAGACGTTCATTCTCTGGCACTGCTGGTCTGCATGTCTGCGGGCAGAGAGAGGTCCACTGAATCAACTGTTGGACTGCATTGGTCCAAAGCAAAATGAGAATGTGGAGCTCCTGGCTGAAAAATCCAGGAAAAGCCCTCTCTTTCTGTCTCTTTCTCTGCACGTGTGCATGCGTGTGGTGTCTGTGAGCGAGTTTGTGTGAGAGCTGGCTAGTCATTTAATTCATCACTCGGGTAGGGGGTACTCACAGGCAACTGCAGATGCTCACGAGCTGCCCTGTGCTCCAAGCCATCCCATCACCGGGCACGTGGAACGGGCTGCATGCCTGTGCTTGACCCTGATTCTCACCCAGCTCCTGTCTCGCTCCTCGGCCAGAGGCAGAAGGAGACAGAAGTCAGTGGGTCAGGCCAGGGGAGAGGGCGTGCACAGGAGTGGAGGCTCCAAACCCTGTACATGTTCTACTGCCCCATGGACTTCACTTATAGAGCACAAACTCACTAAGAATTTCAGTAGAGCAACAGCTGAGAATTTTAATTCTCCAAGCATAAGGCCCCCACCTGAGTATGGAAAGCTGTAGGACTGTACTGGTCATACCTCCAGGAAGCTAGCCCTGGTACGACCAGTCAGATGGGCCCTCGGCCAAAGAGATACAGATACTGGTAGGTGGAGAGTAGAGGGGACTCTACTGGTAAAAGCCCAAGGGGATAGGATTGGGGCATCAACAGAGCATGGTACACGCTCAAAGATATAAACGATAGATAATAGCTTCTCCTGCAATTAATTTAACCTTTCAAATGAGACCATAGAAAGTTCTTTAACTGGCCGTGAAGAGTTATACAGAAAGATATACTCTTGTGTATCTTGTGTATACAAGACTTATACAACACTTGCAGATAATCTTCCCTTCTTGCTCACTCCCAAACATTAGGGCGTACATGTGTGACAATGGTACTGTTAGTTGCTCAGTCACATCTGAGTCTTTGCAACCCCATGGACTGTATCCTGCCAGGCTCCTCTGTCCATGGAATTCTCTAGTCAAGAATACTGGAATGGGTTCAGTTCAGTTCAGTCACTCAGTCGTGTCCGCCTCTTTGCGACCCCATGAATCACAGCACGCCAGGCCTCCCTGTCCATCACCAACTCCCGGAGTTGACTCAAAGTCATGTCCATCGAGTTGGTGATGCCATCCAACCATCTCATCCTCTGTCATCCCCTTCTCCTCCTGCCCCCCAATCCCTCCCAGCATCAGGGTCTTTTCCAATGAGTCAGCTCTTCGCATGAGGTGGCCAAAGTACTGGAGTTTCAGCTTCAGCATCAGTCCTCCCAGTGAACACCCAGGACTGATCTCCTTTAGGATGGACTGGTTGGATCTCCTTGCAGTTCAAGGGACTCTCAAGAGTCTTCTCCAATGCCACACTTAAAAATCATCAATGCTTCGGCGCTCAGCTTTCTTCACAGTCCAACTCTCACATCCATACATGACCACTGGAAAAACCATAGCTTTGACTAGCCGGACCTTTGTTGGCAAAGTAATGTCTCTGCTTTTTAATATGCTCTCTAGGTTGGTCATAACTTTCCTTCCAAGGAGCAAGTATCTTTTAATTTCATGGCCATAATCACCATATGCAGTGATTTTGGAGCCCATAAAAATAAAGTCAGCTACTGTTTCCACTGTCTCCCCATCTATTTCCCATGAAGCAATGGGACCAGATGCCATGATCTTAGTTTTCTGAATGTTGAGCTTTAAGCCCACTTTTTCACTCTCCTCTTTAACATTCATCAAGAGACTTTTTAACTCCTGTTCACTTTCTGCCATAAGGGTGATGTCATCTGCATATCTGAGGTTATTGATATTCCTCCTGGCAGTCTTGATTCCAGCTTGTGCTTCCTCCAGCCCAGCGTTTCTCATGATGTACTCTGCATAGAAGTTAAATAAGCAGGGTGACAATATACAGCCTTGACGTACTCCTTTTCCTATCTGGAACCAGCCTGTTGGTCCATGTCCAGTTCTAACTGTTGTTTCCTGACCTGCATACAGGTTTCTGAAGACGCAGGTTAGGCGGTCTGGCATTCCCATCTCCTTCAGAATTTTCCAGTTTATTGTGGTCCACACAGTCAAAGGCTTTGGCATAGTCAATAAAGCAGAAATAGATGTTTTTCTGGAACTCTCTTGCTTTTTTGATGATCCAGTGGATGCTGGCAACTTGATCTCTGGTTCCTCTGCCTCTTCTAAAACCAGCTTGAACATCTGGAAGTTCATGGTTCAGGTATTGCTGAAGCCTGGCTTGGCGAATTCTGAGCATTACTTTTTTAGTGTGTGAGATGAGTGCAACTGTGAGGTAGTTTGAGCATTCTTTGGCATTGCCTGTCTTGGGATTGGAATGAAAACTGACCTTTTCCCAGTTCTGAGGCCGCTGCTGAGTTTTCCAAATGTACTGGCATATTAAGTGCAGCACTTTCACAGCATCATCTTTCAGGATTTGAAATAGCTCAAAATGGAATTCCATCACCTCCACTAGCTTTGCTTGTAGTGATGCTTCCTAAGGCCCACTTGACTTCACATTCCAGGTTGTCTGGCTCTAGGTGAGTGATCACACCATCATGATAATTTGGGTTGTGAAGATCTTTTTTTGTACAGTTCTTCTGTGTATTCTTGCCACCTCTTCTGAATATCTTCTGCTTCTGTTAGGTCCATACCATTTCTGTCCTTTATTGAGCTCATCTCTGCATGAAATGTTCCCTTGGTAGCTCTAATTTTCTTGAAGAGATCTCTAGTCTTTCCCATTCTATTGCTTTCCTCTATTTCTTTGCACTGATCACTGAGGAAGGCTTTCTTATCTCTCCTGACTATTCTTTGGAATTCTGCATTCAGATGCTTATATCTTTCCTTTTCTCCTTTGCTTTTTGCTTTTCTTCTTTTCACAGCTATTGGAAGGCCTCCTCAGACAGCCATTGTGCCTTTTCTCATTTCTTTTTCTTGGGGATGGTCTTGATCCCTGTCTCCTGTACAATGTCATGAACCACCATCCGTAGTTCATCAGGCAATTTGTTTATCAGATCTAGTCCCTTATATCTATTTGTCACTTCTGCTGTATAATCATAAGGGATATGATTTAGGTTATACCTGAATGGTCTATTGGTTTTCCCCACTTTATTCAATTTAAGTCTGAATTTGTCAACGACGAGTTCATGATCTGAGCCACAGTCAGCTCCCGGTCTTGTTTTGCTGACTATATAGAGCTTCTCCATCTTTGACTGCAAAGAATATAATCAATCTGATTTTGGTGTTGGCCATCTGGTGATGTCCATGTGTAGAGTCTTCTCTTGTGTTGTTGGAAGAGGGTGTTTGCTATGGCCAGTGCATTCTCTTGGCAAAACTCTATTAGCCTTTTCCATGCTTCATTCTGTACTCCAAGGCCACATTTGGAGAAGTTCCTTTCTTTAAAGGATCTTCCCAACCCAGGGATTGAACCTGGGTCTCCTGCATTGCAGGCAGATTCTTTACCATCTGAGCCATCAAAGAAATGCACACATCATAGCAACTCATAGTTATTGCATATATCCTGTGTATGGTTTCCAAACAGGCTCAGACATGCCTTGAATATATTCGCTGAGCTCCTATTATGGACCAGACACTGTGGCAGGTGCTAAAGATATAGTGATGAACAAGACCAACAGGCTCCCTACAATAATGGAGATTATGTTCCAAGTTTACTACAGGCATCTTTTACTTGTATCTGACTGAAATTCCCCCCACATCACAGAAGCAGTGCTAGTATATGGGAAGGAGAAACGATACCCTTTTTGCACGTCAGTTGCAACCCTTGAGAGTCATTCATGAAAACGCAGCAGCTACATTCGCTTACCTTTTAAATCCATTTAGAATCCTTGTTAGGCTATAGACTCAGTGGAAAGTCCCTTGGGTTAATTAAAGATTTTGTAGCAGTAATTCCTTATATTCCTTTTCACAATGACAAGCTCACCAGCATATGATCCAGGGTAAACACATAAGTGGTGGCTTTTAATTTGGTTCCTAATTGTTCCTAATTGTCGTAAGGTTGCTGTAAGTAGAAAGGCTTTGTAGTAAATCTGTATTCCCCCACCTAAGTCATGGGGTTCACTTTTTCTATCAAATGAAACTCAGGCTTCTATTTGGGACCGTGTCAACTAAGATCTTAAATTTGTTCCTAAACATTTGGATCTTAATTTCTCTTCAGTGCTCCATTAAAATATGAAAATAGCTATCTGTTTATGTAAAAGGTAAGAAAGAAAATTATCTTTCTATATAAAATATGGAAACCATATTGATGGTTTCTCTCTTTTTTACTCAATCCTTGGTGTGAAGATGATCTTAAGAAATAACTCCTACACACCAACAAGGCTTTCAGAACTGTGAAAGAAAAATCACATCATGAAATAAAATAATTCTCACTTTGTACCTGGAAGAAAATGGTCATTGTTTCTTATCTGTGAGGTCATTCTTGGTATAGTGAGTGAAATGGCAAGAATAATTGAGAAAAATAGCTGTGTGTAGCACAAAAGCCAAATGCATCTTTTCTATTACATAAATAATGATCAGCTCTTACTGACAGTTGTTACTGTATATTTAGAAAAGAGGTGTTTGTATTCTTAGATATGATATAAAAAGCCTCATATCCCTCTTTCACTACATTTGTAGTGATTTAAAACATCAGTTGCAGCATGCACTGTGTATCCTGTCTACATAAAAATGTAACATATCTTTGAACATACCTACCTCAAATGAAGCTGCTGGTAAACAACCTTTATATATCTGATTCTAGAAGATCACAAAGAGCATGCATAAGAAATATCAAAAAAGTAATATCACATAGAAATCCAATTTTCTTCTCATTAGTGCTGAAAATTGTATTGATAGTTGTCTATACCTTTTACTGATAACATCACATGGAAAGAAAGGTTGTAGGCATTTTAAGTGACATTTTATGCCACTTTAGAACTTTTCGTCTCTATATAATAATATTCAAAAATAATTGCGAAACATTCCACTAGTGAAAAATGGCAGCATGAAAACAATTTCTCATTTTTGCTTATAAAAATCTTTAAAACCCAGGAAACATGTAAATAAGGTTACCTACACTCTACTTAAATGAAGTAAATGCTTAATTTTAACCTTTGTTTTGATCGCTCTTTTTTATATCTGCAATATTATTGCAGAACCTCCAGGCTCCTGCAAAAGTGCCCACAGTTACTTCTGAAGGATCTCTGAGGAAGTTTTATCATAATTCCTGAGTTCCACCAGATATTATTATATGGTGTCATCCATTTTTCTTATCTCCAACTCCAACCTGCATCTGAGGATGCTCAATGCTGAGGGTTCTGTTGTGCATGGGCCATATTCATTCTACAGATGTCCTGTTCATCTCTGGAAGGCTACTGTTTTGGGAATGGCGCTCACTCTTTTGGACATTGCTCTCTTTTATCATATTATGTCCTCCTAGGTTCTTCTTCAGCTGATGTGGTGAGTCCTCCAAGAAGCCAACGTTTCTACTGCTAATAAAACACCCTCTCTTGCTCCTGCCCTAAGTATATTTTCCGCTGAGCTGTCATTTTTCTAGTGCTCAGGTCTCAAACTGTAAGCCATCCTTGATTCTTCTCTTTTTTTCACATCCCACACCAATTTATAAGTAAATCCTCCTGGCTTTATCTTTAAATATATCCACAATGTGATCATTTTCACCCCATCCACCTCTGCCGTCTTAATCCAAGTCTATCACCTCTTGCCTAGACTATCATAATAGTTCCCAATGTATGCCTTTGCTTTCAGTTTTGCCATTCAACAGCAGCCAGAGTGAATATTAGAAAAAACCCGTATTGCCATTCTGCTCTAAACACGTCAGTGTTTCCTACCTCACCCAGGATGAAGCTCAAAGGATATACTTTGTTTTACACAGCCCTCAGTGATCTTGCTACTTGATACCTAATACTTCATCATCTTCAAGTTTCCTTCGCTAACTCATCACTTATGCTCAACTCATGTGTTCATAAAACTTGTTTTTCTTAATTTTTTGCTCTCTGCAACAGTCACCTTCTCAGAAAAGCATTTCCTAACCTGACCACCTTACAAAAAAAAAAAAAAAAGGGTAGCTTTCCCTGCTCACTTGCCCCTACTTTCACCTCCACCTACGTTCTTTTCTCTTAACTGACTTTTTCGTCTCGGCACTTTTTGCCATTAGATACATTAAATATTTATTTGATGTATTTATCATCTTTCACTCCATGTAGAATGTCACTTTCATGAAAGCAGCAATGTGATTTGCTTTGTTCATTGCTAAGTCCCCAGAACCTGGCAAGAAGTAGCTGTTCAGTAAATATGTATCGATTAAATAAGTGGATATGATACTGGGATAAAATTCTAGTATTCCTGAATCTCTGACCAGATATTATAATAATAGCATTACATCCTGCTATAATAACTCCAAGCTGTTATATCTAGCAATAATGCTACCATCAGTGATTAAGAGATATATTATTTGGTACTGACTGTATGGCCTCAAATGTTTGACTGCCTTCCAGGGAAAGTTTGGCTGCAAGTCTGGATAGCTGTAATGAGTGTATCTTTAGATGTGTTATAGCTCAATTATACTCATCATAAAACTTACATAAAGGATAATTTTTAGTTATCAATGTCTAATTCAATCAATAACATGTAAGGTTTTTCTTATATTTTATATACATTTTCTTTCAAAATTAGATAATTGAGAATATATACTCTAAAGAAAGAGTTGTATGAAAAGAAAATTTCTTATTCTATTTGTAAACCCCAAAGGGAAAATATTTGTAAATGAACAGGACTAATTTTTTTATACAACTTATATGCGTTTTTAAAAATGTAAGTGTGGCTGTGTTTTCTTGCCTTTGTTTTCAATGTCTTTCTCCTTTCTAATCAAAGTAATAATTTATTTTCTGTATAAGTGGTGGTGAATTCAAAACTTTCTTTCAGAATAATATAATTTAAATGAGGCTATTTTAAAATAGACCATATGTCTGCAAGAAAGCTCAATTAGGCCTAAAAATGTATCCAAATAGATTTTTTGAAAGTCTTGTAAAATTTTTGTTAATATCTTCAGTAAATCAGATTAGTTTTCTAGACTATAATTAGCTTCACTAATCCCTGGACAATATTTCTAGCATCTAAGGGCTCTTGTAGACCAAGAAGGGTGAGCTGCAAAGGCTGGAGACAGATGTAAGAAAAAGAAACAGTAAGTAATTAGGCCATAAAATAGTAATCAATAGTAGTCAATTCCCTATGTTAACTAGCATTTATAACATCCTTTGAAGTCCTCAAAAGTTTCATGCTTGAGAAAAATATGAAGGTGAGAAAAATGAGATATGAGTAAAGAATGATCTTTTGGAACATGAAATACCAGTATACAAACCTTTAGGTCA
This sequence comes from Muntiacus reevesi, assembly GCF_963930625.1. NCBI lineage: Eukaryota > Metazoa > Chordata > Mammalia > Artiodactyla > Cervidae > Muntiacus > Muntiacus reevesi. The sequence continues at coordinate 1,217,826 of NC_089269.1, forward strand.
GGGGCAAATTTACTCTGCAAATTTCAATTTTAAGTTCTGAATTAGACAACCTCATTCAACAGACATTCTCAGTCATTACCAGAGTATCATTTCTGCAGTGCTGTGATTACAGAGAATGCCATAATTAGAATCTTCAATAGCAAAAGAAAAATTATTGTAATACTGTTGTAATACTTTTCACCTGAAAAATGGAAACTTGCCTTCTTTTATCTAAAATAATGTAATGCTTAAAGACTGCTGAATTGCAATTATTTTGGTTAATCTTTATACCCCAGTCTGAATGGTTAATCCATCAAGGCTTATAAATACATTTGCAGGTGTTTTGATGGGGAATTCATTTCTAAAAGTGGCCTAGATTTTTTCCCCTTTTTTCAGTGAAGGTCATCAGAGCAGAATGGTAAAAAAAAAAAAAAAAAGAGCTGTGATGTTCAAACTTTAGTGTGAATGTGAAGCATCTGGAAATTGCTAAGCCAGTAGGTCTGCGTAGGGCCTAAGGTTTTGTATTTCCAAAACGTTTCTAGGTGGTGCTTACACTGATGGTCTAGGAGTTATCCTCTGAAAACAGTGAACCACTAGCTTATATTAAGGCAAGTGGTTACTCCACAAATAATTTTGTTTAAATTTATATCTATTTTTAATTGTAAAGATGTTATTTCTCATGCAAGGAAACATGTTTAAAATAGACTGTTCAGATATAATTTTTAAAATGCACTGAATTCTCTATTATGTCTTACTAACTCTTACTTGGGGCTTACCAATAGCACACATCCTCAAGATTGTATACCTATGCAAAGTTTGAATTTCTAGCTGTAGTGCAGAGTCTGTACATTTAGAAAACTATTTGGTGCATTACTTCTACCTTCTAATACCAATCAAATTAATAGACAAATATAGACAATATTAAAAAAACAACTTCTAGTTTAGATTATATTCATTCATTACCTGAACCAATTTCTGGAATTCCTTATTAATGCATTTAAGTTAGTTTGCTTTGAAAGAGTCGTTGACCTAGTCTAGACTTTTTCTTATCTTTCTTGCCTAAGAAAAAGATTGCATGATCAAATATGTAAGGCCAAGCTATTAAGATATGATTCACAATGGATATATTCTCATTGTAAATACATTCCCCACATCTTAACCACCTTTTGTTCGGTTACGTGTCCAGTTCATTCACGGTGCTTGAAGCAAAGAGGAGAAACAAAGCAGACAGAATTCACTTCCATGGTCAGAGCAGTAAAAACTGTCCCCTCAAGAGGGCTTTTCCTTAATTTGACCTGATTGCATTTGTCTCTATATACCAAACAATGGAACTTTTCAATTTTAAGTTGTTTTGCTCATTTTGCACACATTATCTTGGTGAATATAACTCATGACTTCTGTTTTCAGCCTGTCTCTTCACCTCAGACATTTAGCAAAACCCCAGGTCTGTCTAGCTAGAGGGGACTGGCATCATCTCCATGGAATAACTACCCTTAATGCTATTGGGTGTGATGACCTGCCATCTTCCTCTATTGTCCCAAGGCGATTTGTGTTATTTGCACCTTCCCTGAAGGCGTTTTATGTTTTCTAGGCTTCTCCCAGACTTTGGAATTTGCAGAGATGTTTCTGATTTATAAAGCAGCCCACGTCCTTCTAAGTGTAACTTTTCTGAATAATCTCAATATAAAGTCCCATGGATAAAATCGTGGGATGAAAATTCAAACACACTATTACCAAAAAATCATATGTAAGTATAATAAACGTATATAACATTGAACTTTGGACCATATGGAGTAGATAGCACACTCCTAAAAGTTAAACCATGGCAGGCCATTGCAATGATTTAGGGCCTTTTAGAAGAGTGTTCTTCCTCCCTTCCTATCTCACAATCCAACTCAGAGAACCTGCTTATTTCTCATTCTCAGACCTCACCCTCCATCCCTGTGAATTGGAAAAGTGTCAGCTCTGGTGTAGATGATTGACTTTAGGGAGACAAATAGGGATTTGAAAGCCTGATTTAGAATTTGTAGGTCGTTGGGTATAAGAGCTAGTCCTGGAAAATACTGTAGACTGAGAGATGGAGGACACCGTTTCTCTACCTATAGAAAAAGAGGAGTAAAGCAAATGAGCACAGTGGAGCAGGAAAAGACAACCTTTGAGATGTAGAGTTTTGTTAACTTTCCATTTCCTGACTATCCCAGATGTACCTCCTGTCCTCTGCAATAATTTTGCTTACCCTCGCTCAAGTGCGTCTCTACTTACTGCGACTAAATTATGCTTGACTAAGACAGTGTGTGAAGTCGCTCAGTTGTGTCCGACTCTTTGCAACCCTATGGACTGTAGCCTGCCAGGCTCCTTTGTCTATGGGATTTTCCAGGCAAGAATACTGGAGTGGGTTGCCATTTCCTTCTCCAGACTAAGACAATGCTTATGGTTAAAATCCCTTTATTTCCAACTGGAGGGATAATAGAGTAACAAGGATAACAGACTCAACAACAGAGCCACCATGCTGTCCAACCCAAATGTTTCCTGTTACAATTTTTCTTTATTAATAATTTAAATTAGAAAACTAAAAAATAATACATTGTCAATTTAAAAAATCAGAAGTATAGAAAGTTCATATCCCAAGTCTCAGTTTCACATGATGCTATTACTCAGAAATAAATTCCAGTTAACCATTGTTACATATCCATTGTTACATATCCTTCCAGATTTATGTATTTACAAACAACAAACATTGATGCACAAGTGTATATTTCTGTATATGTATTTATTCCTGTCCAACCTAAACACAATATCTCTTGTTCATTCTTCCCCAGACACAGGAAACATCTCAGGTTCTCCATATAAATCCTTCATGTGTCTGAGGCCAGTCATCAATTGCATCTTTATTTTTTATTTTTGTTTTTTCTTCAGGTGAAACAATCCTATTTCCATTATATTTTCCTTGGTAAATATATTTAAACATCATTTTTTTCTTCATCTCACTACAAAAGAAAAACTGGTCTCTGAATTAAGTGCTCTAATAGTTTTTTAAACACTAATATTTTTTAATACTTGCTAGCTCTGTATCAGAGTCTCACCATCTGTACAATGGGATCACTGACTCATCCAGTCAATTCTGAGGCTTCATTTTGTTTGGCATTGCATTGATTACTCTCAGATAATAGATATTATCTTTGTATATAGTATGATGAGTAAATGAGTTGTCTATTTCTAAACTTACCCTAAATAGAAATATGGTCTATTTAACACGATGCGGCTATCTTAAAGTCAAAGATGGAGAAGAGATATTCTTCATTGCTCCACATTCCTTCCACAAGTTGTAAAACATCTGAATACTTACAAAAACCTGCAGAAAGTTCTTTTTAGGTAGAGGGTTTATTAAGTTATGTTTTATAGATTTAGAATTTCTGCGATATCCAAACAGGGGAAAAAACATCCCTCAGTGGCTTCCCCTTCAATTAATTTTTAAGCCTCTGTTTTAAAAATAATCTTTGAAATACATCATGCATACAAAGAAGTATATAAAACCTATCTGTAAAGTTCAGATGATAGTAAAATCAGTATCTCTCCTTTAGCCCTAGGAAACAGGATGGTATCAGCCCTTTAGAGTCACCTTGCCAAACATATCCCCTTTTCCTCTGAAATACAGAGGAAATAGTAGCCTCTATTCTGAATTTTTATTCCCTTTGATTTTCTTTGTTATTTCATTACTTAGATATCTATCCTTCAACAATATTATATTGTTTGGTTTCCCCAAACCTTAACTGGTATACTATTTGAATCATACTGCACAAATTTGTCCATGATTTCAGACAAATAATTTTGCGATTCATCCATGTTGATGAGTACAGGTTGCACTTATTCATTTCATTGATGAATAATATTTTATCATATGAATAGTCTATAATTTATTTATCCATTATACTACTAATGAATTTTGGGGTTGCTTCCAGATTTTGCTGCTTTGACAATGTTCACGTACTTCTGCTATTTACCTAGTAGGTGGACTGCTTGGTTCCATAAAAAAAAATTTTTTTTAACACAAAGCAAAGGTCTTTGCACATAGTAGGACCTGAGAAATGCTTGAGTGAATTAATTTCAATAATTCAACAGTTGATTTAAAGTCTTTTTAATATTTCTTTAGCAAAAATGTACCAAGGAACAAATATGAGAAACTTGATTTGTATACAGAATGTAAGGTGGAGACTTAGTAATTGTTTAATTGGATTTACCCATCCCAGAAGGAACTCACCCTTGCTGAAGAAGACAGCACAGCTAGAAAGGGATCTCTCACTCCCACCTCCTGTGTGTTCCCTGATGGGCTACCAAGCAGGACACAATTGCCCAGCTAATCCCTCCTAAAACTTACTGTGAGACAAAGACATACAGCAACAAGTACAGTAAGTCTAATTAGGTCACATCTGTTTAGTTTTGCTTTTATTTCCATTACTCTGGGAGGTGAGTCATAGAGGATCCTGCTGTGGTTTATGTCGGAGAGTGTTTTGCCTATGTTCTCCTCTAGGAGTTTTATAGTTTCTGGTCCTACATTTAGATCTTCAATCCATTTTGAGTTTATTTTTGTGTATGATGTTAGAAAGTGTTCTAGTTTCATTCTTTTACAAGTGGTTGACCAGTTTTCCCAGCACCACTTGTTAAAGAGGTTGTCTTTTCTCCATTGTATATTCTTGCCTCCTTTGTCAAAGATAAGGTGTCCATAGGTGCGTGGATTTATCTCTGGGCTTTCTATTCTGTTCCATTGATCTATGTTTCTGTCTTTGTGCCAGTACCATACTGTCTTGACGACTGTGGTTTTGTTGTAGAGCCTGAAGTCAGCAGGTTGATTCCTCAGTTCCATTCTTCTTTCTCAAGATTGCTTTGACCATTTGAGTTTTTTTGTATTTCCACACAAGCTGAGAAATTATTTGTTCTAGTTCTCTGAACTACCAACTACCATTGGTAGCTTGATAGGGACTGCATAAGTAAGGTGAATAGACAGCCTTCAGAATGGGAGAAAATAAAAGCAAATGAAGCAACTGACAAATAATTAATCTCAAAAATATATAAGCAACTCCTGTGGTTCAACTCCAGAAAAATAAGCGCTCAATCAAAAAATGGGCCAAAGACCAAAACATACATTTCTCCAAAGAAGACATACAGATGGCTAACAAACACATGAAAAGATGCTCAACATCACTCATTATCAGAGAAATGCAAATCAAAACCACAATGAGGTACCATTACACGACAGTGAGGATGGCTGCTATCCAAAAGTCTACAAACAATAAATGCTGGAGAGGGTGTGGAGAAAAGGGAACCCTCTTACACTGTTGGTGGGAATGCAAACTAGTAGAGCCGCTATGGAGAACAGTGTGGAGATTCCTTAAAAAACTGGAAATAGAACTGCCATATGACCCAGCAATCCCGCTGCTGGGCATACACACTGAGGAAACCAGATCTGAAAGAGACACGTGCACCCCAATGTTCATTGCAGCACTGTTTATAATAGCCAGGACATGGAAGCAGCCTAGATGCCCATCAGCAGACGGATGGATAAGAAAGCTTTGGTACATATACACAGCGGAATATTACCCAGTTATTAAAAATAATGCATTTGAATCAGTTCTAATGAGGTGGATGAAACTGGAGCCTATTATACAGAGTGAAATAAGTCAGAAAGAAAAACACCAATACAGTATATTAACACATATATATGGAATTTAGAAAGATGGTAACTATGACCTTATATGTGATACAGCAAAAGAGACACAGATGTAAAGAACAGACTTTTGAACTCTGTGGGAGAAGGCGAGGGTGGGATGATTTGAGAGAACAGCATTGAAACATGTATATTATCACATGTGAAATAGATTGCCGGTCCAGGTTGGATGCATGAGACAGGGTGCTCGGGGCTGGTGCACTGGGATGACCCTGAGGGAGGGGATGGCGAGGGAGGTGGGAGGGAGGGTCAGGATGGGGAACACACGCACACCCATGGCTGATTCATGTCAATGTATGGAAAAAGCCACCACAATATTGTAAAGTAATTAGCCTCCAATTAAAAAAAAAAAAAAAAACAAGAAAAGAAACATGCACAGTAAGTCAAATATTTGCCCAGCTGACTTTTTCTGTCAAGTTGGTCTCTATATGGGTGGCATTTTCCCTTCAAGTCCCCTTCTGGCCCTCCTTTTACTACTCAGAACATTTCCATTCCCATCAATAAGCATTTATTAAGCACTTAGTCAATCACTGTATTGCAAGTGAAATCACAGTTGCAAAGTGGATTAGTGCAAAAGGGCTGTATGCTTTGTTACTAAAGAACGCTTAATAGCTTTGTTTAACCTGTATCTTATGTTAGGACTATGGTTGTAATATCAGTTTTTTCCATTCAGCTTGAATGATTAATATGGTGACAAAGGCCTAGACAGTACAAACACAAGGTAACTATTACAATGTCCCTGCTATCACCTGCAGCCTCGAGGGCCCTGAGTTTGCTTACCATCTTTCCCTTCAGCAGGAAATATCAGGAGGTCAAGTACTCCCTGCCTTGGAATTAGGCTCTTCCATGTCCTTAAGGCAAGGGTGCTGATTATGACACATTTTCCCCCCAGATTTACTTGCTTTATTTGACATCAGTGACTTGTCTGATTTCTTTCAGTTTTCTCACCTGATTGCCTGGTTTTAAAAGCTTACTTTAATTCTTTTGTTTCTTTATAATCACTATTCTTTATTACCAAGGTGACAAATGATACTTGCAGATGTAATTTGGGATGTCCCAAATTACAGCTGAGGTGTGAACCATGCTTCCAAGTATTATATTTGATACCTTGCTAACTTGCTATAGTTAGCAAGCTATCAAATATCATCTTATTATATTAGACAGCTAGTTAGCAAGAAATTCAATCTCTTTCCCTGATATTCATTTCCCTCCCAAGCTCCCTTTTTTATTTTTAAAAATTTATTTATTTATTTAAATTTTTATTGGTTAAGGTTTTTATTTCAATCCATAAATTCTTTTCAAGTTATCTTTTGTATTCCAAAGGCCAGTCCTGCTTGCTCCTTTTTCTTGCCAGCTCTATTGCTATTATATTTCTTACAATTAAACAATGCCTAACATAATTCCCATGGCTAAAACTTCTTGTTTAAACATAATCTGTAGAGACTTCTTGCCCAAGGATAATGGATACCTCTTACTAGAAGAGTGCCTGAGGTCAGCTGTCTTCTCCCCTCTTTCCTCTTCTTTTTAATATCAATCCACCAAGGAATTAGAGTTGCTATGAGGTGTAACAAAAATGTTTCCCATTATATTATTTTATTTAGTAATATTTTAAGTTGGGTTTTCCTGGTGGCTCAGATGGTAAAGAATCTGCCTGCAATGCAGGAGACAGGGTTCAACCCTGGGTCGAGAAGATGCCCTGGAGAAGGGCATGGCAGCTCACTCCAGTATTCTTGCCTGGAGAATTCCACGGACAGAGGAGCCTGGTGGGTTGCAGTCCATGGTGTGGCAGAGAGTCAGACACGACTGAGCAACTAACACACATGCACACACAATATTTTAAGTTAGAAAAATGAGAAGTAATATATGCCCATTTTGTTACAGTGGGGATTTGGACTCATCATTTTGATGGGGTTATCAGATAAAATACAAGATTTAGTGAAGTTTAAAGTTTAAAATTTAATAAAGTTAAGTAAGTGAAGTTTCAGATAAACAACTATACATATTTGATATATATGTGTGTGTATATATCTACATACATATATATGTGTGTATATATATATACATATACATATATATATGTAGGTCCCAAGTAACATTTGGGAAATCTAGTACTAATATTATTTATCGTTCATCTGAAATTCAGATTTAACTGGAAATCCTATATTTTAGGTTGCTAAATCTGGCAACACCATCCCTTGTGCTGGCAGACTTCAAAACTGCCCACAGACACTGGTTGCTTGTTAAAAAGCCACCACCTTCTCCAGTATTGGTGCAGCCGAAGTTGGAGGCAACCAGAGGTCTGGCAATCATGAAGAATGGCTGGGGTCTAAGAAGAGGAAGCTCGCGATGAACTTTATGTTCCCGTAGCTTCTGGATCAGTCAGGGCAGATCACTGTTTTCTCATCCTTTCGGATTTCAAGGAAGCATCATCTTCCTCCCTAACACCTTCCTCACCGCTCTACTAGGTCAACGGTGATTCACGGTAAAACTATCCTGAGGCCCTTAAATTCCCGCTTCTGGGATTCATTCACATAACTACCTCAGGAAGCCACCACCTGCCTGTGGAAAGGTTGAGACGGGACAGGTTCACCTATGTAGAACCTGCCTTTTGTCAGGCATGTCATCTGGTCCCAGCTTTTTCTGCCTCTGTGGTGACTTTATTTCTATTATTATTATTATTTTGCCTGTCCTTGTTACTAGGCTTCTGTTGGGGTTATCCTTGTCTACTCTAGCAGATTTCAATTATCTTGACTCTTGGAGCAAAATGGTTTGAGCTCTGGGACTCTCACATGGAAGAAAGTCACTAATAGCATGCAAGTGTGGTTCCCTCTGGAAATTTTAAAGATACAGATAATATCAGTAATTTATCTTAAAAAGGTAGGAAGAGTAATAGATGGGTAGAGGGAGGGATAAAAGAAGAGAGGAAGGGAGGGAGAGAAGGAGAGAGACGGAAAGGAAGCACTAAGAGAAAGGAAAAAATAGAAAGCCCTACCTTCTCCTCATTTGGAATTAAAAAAAATGGAAGAAAGCAGAAACTCGAAGTTCACTGGACATGGTTAAATCATAAAATGCAGTACATTTTTAAATTTGGGGAAAACAGAGCAACATTGATCTTCAAAGCTAGCAATGATCCCCTGTGAGTGTGTATGTGTGTGCGTGTATCCGTGGTTATTCTGTGGGAGTATATATATAATCAGATATGCAGAGAAGCTCACACTCTACAGCTTATTTTCAAATCTTCATTTTTCTCTTTAATATTATATTTTTCCATATAACTAGAAGTGGCTCAGTGGTAAAGAATCCACCTGCAATGCAGGAGAGGCAGTTTCAATCCCTGGGTCAGGAAGATCCCCTGGAGAAGGAAATGCCAATTCACTTCAGTATTTTTGCCTGGGAAACCCATGGACAGTGGAACCTGGCAGGCTACAGTTCACGGGGTTGTAAAGAGTCAGACATGACTTGGCGACTAGACAGCAAAAACCACATAATTAAAAATACTTCTAAAATATTATTTTAATAGCTAGGAAATATGCCATTAATTGTAATAATAATTATATTTAACCAATCACTTATTTTGTACATTTAAAGTATTTTCATTTACCATCGTATGGCTAGTCTTTGCATATATCTTTATTTCCTTAGAATAAATTATCAGCAGTAGAATTTCTAGAAATGAGTAAAAGGGGATTTTATTGTGAATAATTTTAGATTTACAGAGGAGTTGCAAAGATGGTATAGAAAGTTCTCTTCAGCCAGCTTTCCCTAATGTGCATCTTATATAACCATGACTTATTTACCAATACTAAGAAATCAACGCTGGTAAACATTCAGCTGAACTATAGCATTAACATCCTTTTATCTGTTCCAGATTGCAATCCATGAGCTATGTTGCATTTAGTCTCCTTAATCTTTTCCAAATTGTTTTTCATGACCTTGACACTTTCAAAGAATACAAAGTCAGTTATTTTGTAGAATGCCCCTCAGTTTGAATTTGTCTGATGTTTTCTCATTATTAGACAGCTAATGTGACCATGTTGCTGAAGGTTTTGACCTATAAATTTGAAACTGTGTTGCGTATAAGTGATAGGCTAGTTGAAAGAAGTTGTTTAAATCAGTAAATGTATTAAAATAATATATACATACCTTATTCATTTTACTTGCTTTATGTACTTTCATGGGCCAGTATTTCAGTTTTGGGCCAAAGTTCTACCTGTTTTGTTTTCTTGTTGTGAATAGCCTTTATATCATAAATCACAACTGTAAACAATAAATCATTTATGATTCTAGTTTCACTTTGCTTAAAATGAAGAATGAATCTAAAACACTTGAAAGCACATTTTCAAAATTTTTGCATTCTTTTGCATTTGATTCACCTACTTCTGATAGCAATTTTCTTCTTTGAAAATTTATATTCATTGAATCTTTTCAAAACACTTGGTTTCCATTGAAAAAACAAAACATTTTCATTCCATTAAATTATATATTTATTAAATAATAATGAAAATAATGAATAGAATTGAAATGATTAAGTTTAGAAAAAACACAATCCTCTTGACAAACTCCTTTGGGTTACTAAACAGCAAGAAAGCAGCAAGGCTTAGGTGAATTGGAGAGAAGCTCCCTAGCTTCAAGGGCTTCCCTGGAGGCTCAGATGGTGAAGAGTCTGCCTGCAACGCAGAAGACCCGGGTTTGATCCTTGGGTTAGGAAGATTCCTTGGGGAAGGGAATGCTTCCCCACTCCAGTATTCTTGCCTGGAGAGTTCCATGGACAGAAGAGCTCTGCCAGTCCTTGGGGTCACAGAGTCAGACGTGACTGAGCAACTCACACAACAACAGCCCTCGCTTCAAGCACTCAGTGCGCAGATGGCACTGGATTGTGCCTTACAGAGCGAATGACGGGTGCTGGTGAGCTCAGAACGCTGGTTAAAAACAGCAAGTCAAGGAGCTGCTGACGTGCTGGCAGACGGTCATTCAGTAACGCTGCAGTCTACTTGTGTGCCAGTTACCGGACAGGAGAATTTCTATTTCCTGACCTTTGATAACACTAAGCAATAGGATATCAAGCTAGATTTTAAAGAAATAATCTACACTGATAGTAGGAAATTATATCTTGGTGATTACAAATGAGACTGAATTTTCTTTTTATCATTTTACTTATTGGTCATCTGTGTTTCTTTGTTTATGATATCGATGTATTTCTACACAGTTAGGAACCCAAATTACAGAGCTGCCTTTATTTTAAGGTTTCTAGACTGTGACCAGCCATTGGAGAGGCATTCAGCATGGAGCTTAGAAACAACATATCTGGATAAGCCTCGCGACTTGTAGCTTTCTGACCTGCCACTCCCGTCCCTGGCCTCTCTCACACCCACTCCCGCCACTCTCTTTGCTGGTCTTTGCACTGTTCTGGGAAGACACCGAGCACATTCCCACCCAAAGGCCTTTCCGTGGGCGACTCCCTATGCCAGGAACATTCTTCCCCTGCTTACTGCAGGGTTAGCCCCCTTGCCCCCTCCAGTTCTCCACTCAGATGTCACCTTTGCTGGAGTCTATATTGATTACCCTACTTAACTTACCACCCATGCCACTTCTGGCTCCCTTTACTTTTCCTTCTTTCTGCGGCACCTATAAATTTCCTTTTTCTATATCACTTCTTTGTTTGGTTTTTGGCTGCTCTGCACAGCTTGTGGGATCTTGTTCCCCAACCGGGGATTGAACTCATGACCCCTACAGTGGAAGCATAGAGTCCTAACCACCTGACTGTTAGGGAAGTCCCTCTATATCATTTACTTGTTTGCCACATATATTATTTAATTCTGCCTCCCATTGCTAGAATGAAATGGCACATGGCAAACACAATAAATATTTGTTAAGTGAACGAAGTAAATTAAAAAGAAGGCCTTCAGGTAGGCAAGGGAAAGATGCAGAAAAGGGGAGTCCCTGCCAGGGTACTCTACCTGGAAAAAGAACGGTTCCGTTCAGAGCCACTTGAATGCGCTGCGGCCCTCTCTGCTGCTTATCCTGCAGGAGTGACTTTGGCTCCCATCTTGCTGTGTGCTCACATCACCTCTTTTTTGTGCGCTTGAAGTGGGAGGAGCAAGCTTCTCTGGGGTCTCACCCTGTGCTTGACGTGGAAGGAGCTAGCTTCTCTGGGGTCTCATTCTGTAAGTGCCCTAATTCCATCATGAGTAGCCCACCCTCATGACCTAATCTAACCCTAAGTAGCTCCCAAAAGCTCCATCTCCAAACATAGAGCAATATAAACATTCAGTGGGTAACACTGGGTGACCAGGACCCTGTGTTCTGAAGCCCCCTGAGCGAGAAGCTTTAGAAAACACATCCCACACCATTCTTTCAGAGCTCACCAAGCAGGTAATTGGCTTAAGGCAATGATCTGTTTTTCCCCAACCCTCAGAGGAGAAAGCCAGAGAAATTGCTGTAGGCATGAGAATAATCGGCCCTCATTTTCTTTCAATTCACTAAGACTATTGAGATTTCTTTTTTTTTTAAGCTTAAAGAATTTTTAAGGATGTTTTGTTTCAAACACTAATGGGAAACAAGAAGTTCAGTTTTGTTCATGACAAAGAAAGCCACACACACAACAAATCCAGCCTCTATACTAATAAGAAGAAGAATCCAGATAGTCCAAAGAGCCTATTTTTCCTTAAACTTGTCAGAGAACCAAAGTTACAAGGCAGCTAAGGGAACTGGATCTTGTGGACCTGGTGTGCTGCAGCCCATGGGGTTGCAAAGGGTTGGCCATGACCAGTGACTGAACAACAATAGCAAATCCCTTTGAGGAGGGATGGGACATGCAAACTTTTACTTTTAGCAGAGCAAGGGAGGAAGAGGTGGCTTTCAGGGAAGCAAGTAAGAAGAAATCAGCTAAAATGTCAATAAATACCTACAGGCCATGTGCGGGCTAGCGTATCAGTTTAGGATAACTGGGAGCTCGGCTCACAACGGGAATTCACAGTCTTTCAAAAATGCTTCTACAGAGACTCACCCTGGCTGCTCACAAGAAAGAGAAGGGTCAGGGCAGGAGACCAGGGAGTCACCGGGGGAGCCTTAGAAACCAGGGGATGTCTGGTTGCCATGGGAACAGAGGCAGGAGCACGAAGAAGGCCCTGTTTCCAAGGCTGAGGTGCGCAGACTCTGCCTAACTTTGGGGCTGGACCAGGAGAATCAAGGACTGCCCGCACGCCCACTGCAGTAAGCAACAGCAGCCTACTGCCGAGGCAGGGGCCGGGTCTTGGGGTGAAACGCCCTCTGGGACGCATGTGAGTAGGGGCTGATGGAAGCTAAGGGTGGAACAGGAACACCCAGAGAAGCTCTCCAGCACTTCCAGGTCGGGGAGCCCGGTTCACAAGAGGAATTCACAGTCTTTTCCTCTGGAGAGGAATCTGAAGACTGGTGCACAGAGATGACGACAGAAACAGTGAAGGTCACACGGGCTTTCAGATGGGCTGTAGAAGGGATGAGAAGGTACCTATCTGATGACACGTCTTTTCAATCTTTCCTGCCTTACTCTTGGCTCAAGGCTTTGATCTTAACAAAATGAGTGTTTGAAAGTGTTGGTTACTCCATGGTTGGCAGCCACGAAGCAGGGAGGGCCTCCCACAGAGTGGCCCAAGTGGGGAGGCGGTGAGTTGGAAAATGGAGATGTGGGGAGGAGTATTAACTAGTATTTGTTGCACTCATACGCTCGGTCCTCAGACTTACCATAAGCTGTAACATTCCACGATTTCTTTTAGAAGCATTTAGTCAAGGTTTTGTGTTTTGCTTTGCTTTAGTATTTATTTGCTTTTATTTATTCACTTGCCTGTGCCAGGCGTTGGTTGAGGCGGGTGGGATCTGGGATCCAGCGCCCTGACCGGGACGGCCCCCTGCACTGGAAGCTCAGAGTCTTAGCCCCTGGGCCACCACGGAAGTCTCTAACAACCCACGATTCTAAACCAAACTTCGTGGGCAATTATTTTTCTGCCCATGGGAAAGAAAGAACCTAGCTTTAGGAGTCCTTTGTCTGTTTCTGCCTGTTGCTGTGGTGGTTGTGGTTTGACTTTTGTATCCATCTCCTGGTCCTTGTACCAACATTCATGGTAGTGTGGCTAGACCAAGTGGTTATGGCCAGACGTGAATTATAGGCAAATTCATTTATCATTGTTTCCAGTGGGATCATCTCTTTCAAAAATTACATGCTGGAAAACATGTACAGGAAATTTGGCTTTATGAAACTTCTGCTAAGAAAATCAATACATATCACATAGACGATGTTAAATGTTAAGGGTATTTCTTTAAACATTTCCCTAGATTCTCCAGCATGTTCTTTAGCAATTCTTCTATGAATTCTGTAAACATTCACAAGAGGATATAGCAGAGTTGAAGAGACAATTTATTTTTCAAGGTTAGATTTATTTATAACGCCTTCTTAGAAGGCCCTCTACTTTATATTCTGCATGTAAACATAATTGCACAGTTAGGAAACACAAACTGAAATATGTTGATTACAAAATAATTTCTAGCAGTTCATACATGAAGTGCCCAAGATTTTAACTTCAAATTTAATACAACACATATTCAACAGAGGGGAAAAGAAATAACCAGTAACATTTACTGATACAGTTCTTCAGAATTTCAACTGAAAATTGATTCAGTTGATTACTGAATCAAACTTGGAATTCAGGATTACCTTGAACTTGTAACAGATGAGATTTAAAAAAAAGTCAAAAAGCGACAACCACCTCAAATTGTTTTCTATCTAAATAATGAGTTAAAAGCAACTGGCAGTTTGATTTGTTTATAAATTATGTTTGTTCTATGAAAAATAGAAAAAAAAATTCCTCAATCTTAACTTCCTTCATATCCTTGAACTGGAAAAAAGATAACATAAGCAAGTTAACATTTTTGTTTGTTTGTTTGTAGGTGACGATGGTCCTAAAAATAGAGGCAATTGCTACCTATATTAGAGCTTTAATGGGAGAATGCGATGATCTGTCAGTATGCAAGGAAACAGTCAGGATAAAAGAGAAGGAAAAAAGGAAAGCCCATGGCGTTGGTTCTCTCTGTCCTGTCTTCAGATAAAAGCTGTCACCAAATGAAAGTCAGTGAGATGATAAACCTTGCTTTTCTATGTCCTCCACAGGGCAAGGATGGTCTTTTCTATCTGGATTTTTTCTTTTAAAAATAGCCGTGGGTCATCTTTATTTTCTATATCAACACAGCACAAGTTTTATTCATTGGCCACAGAATGGAGAAGTGTGAACTAAGTTCACAGATCAGTATCTCACCTACCTGTTGAGAGGGATTTACTTTTTCTGGATCTTCTTTGTAAGGTTTGTTAACAAGTAGAAAAATATAGTAGGTAGTTAAATTGATCGCTGGAGTCCATCTAGTAGTTTAGAGTTTGTTTAGCTCTTGTGATAAAGACTACTTGCTTCAAGAATTAGTTTGTTACACACTTTACAAGTAGAACTTCAGTTTCATTCTAGTATAATTTGAACAGCTAGCAAGTTTTGTATACATTTTTCTTAGTTTTTTTCATTCTTATCCTACTTTTCCTTTCTGAGTACAAGAATAATACATATTCATTATATAGAACCCAAATATTACAGAAATATGTCTACTACAAACTTTCCCAAAGACATGAACTGTTTAGGTTATGTAGTTTAAAAT
Organism: Muntiacus reevesi; assembly: GCF_963930625.1. Taxonomy (NCBI): domain Eukaryota; kingdom Metazoa; phylum Chordata; class Mammalia; order Artiodactyla; family Cervidae; genus Muntiacus; species Muntiacus reevesi. The sequence goes on from NC_089269.1 coordinate 1,233,199, forward strand.
GGTCTGATGACAGCCTGTGTTAGGGAGAAAGATAATATATATAGACAAATAGAATGCAGTTTGGTTTCTTAGAAATGACCACAAGATATGTGGTCCTAAAGTTTAATATATCTTTTCCGATCCTTCTTACACCTCATTCCGAGTTTACTCTCCCATTTTAAGCTATGATACCACCATTTTCAATCCAATGAGCTCTAGGCTCAGCTCAGAGATTCAATCATGCTGTCAGAAGTTGCCCAAAGCAAATTCATTTTGTCTAAATTTTAGATCTTGGCTCATTAAAAACACCTTTACCTTCCAAATGATGAACAAATATATAGGCCAAAAAGAAGACATTAGAATGGGAAAAGTTTTGGTTTAATAGCATCCATTTAGAATTTACTAAAGGTTAATCAAATAATATTTAAACAAATTATGTTTAATAATTTTATTATCCTGCTCCTGTACAGTAAGACCATATCTATCTGGAATTTAGTTAACCAGCAACCTCACCCACTCATAACATAGCCTGAAACTAAAAATAAACCAAAGTAGTTCACACAAACAAAAGCTCTCGCTCCTTTATTTAGAGATGGCCTTCTCAGGCCCTCTCTCAGAAACAGTTTGCTCTTATGTAGCACATATTTTTACTAAGTTTTGTAGAGCCTGTGATTTTAATAAGCTTGGCAGTCTGGCTTACAATCCTCTCCTAGGTTAGAAAAAACACATCAGGAGAGGAGAGGAGCGTCTCCCTTCAAAGACATTGGCAGCTGTAAGAAATAAGAACTGTGAGCTTGAAAAAAATAAAAAAAAAATTAAAAATCTATAAATAGCAGACCTAATTATTAAAAAAAAAATCAGTTTAGGTCTGGAGTTACAAGTCCTTGAGTGGCGCACGGCAGACCCCAAGAATGACAAAAACCTCCCTTACGCACCCAAGGTCTTTGTAGAACAAGTCATTGACCAGACTGAATTAACTGGACCTAGCTCCTTTTTGAAGGTAAAAGATCTCTTCCAGGTTCTCCCAGGCCTCTCAGTAGAAAATAGGTGCTTACTACTTTAGTCTCCTCTTAGTTTCCAAAAAACTAAGATCATGGCATCTGGTCCCATCACTTCATGGCACATAGCTGGGGAAACAGTGGAAACAGTGTCAGACTTTATTTTCTTGGGCTCCAAAATCACTGCAGATGGTGACTACAGCCATGAAATTAAAAGATGCCTGCTCCTTGGAAGGGAAGCTGTGACCAACCTAGACAGCATATTAAAAAGCAGAGACATTACTTTACCAACAAAGGTCCATCTAGTCAAAGCTATGGTTTTTCCAGTAGTCATGTATGAATGTGAGAGCTGGACTATAAAGAAAGCTGAGCACCAAAGAATTGATGCTTTTGAACTGTGGTGTTGGAGAAGACTCTTGAGAGTCCCTTGGACTGCAAGGAGATCCAACCAGTCCATCTTAAAGGAAACCAGTCCTGAATATTCGTTGGAAGGACTGATGCTGAAGCTGAAGCTTCAATACTTTGGCCACCTATGTGAACAGTCAACTGACTGGAAAAGACCCTGGTGCTGGGAAAGATTGAGGGCAGGAAGAGAAGAAGGTGACAGAGAATGAGATGGTTGGATGGCATCATGGGCTCAATGGACATGAAATTCCAGAAAATTCATGGGACAAAAAATTCTGGGAGACAGTGGAGGATGGGGAAGCCTGGTGTGCTGCAGTCCACAGGGTCACAAAGAGTCAGACATAACTTAGTGACTAAACAACAACTATCTAGTAATTAGTGTGACACGGTAGAAAGCATAGTAACTTTTGATTCAAGCAGATGTGGTTCTGAATGCAGCCTTGTTATCAAAACCTCTATAACCTGGAGTTAATTAACTTCAGTTTACTCCAGTTGAATCATCTGTCAAATGAGGATAATGTAATATTATTATAGGGATACTGTGAAAATTTAATATGAAAATGTCTAACCATGCATAGTGTATAGAAAGTGTCCATTATGCCATTATAAACTAGTTACTCTCACCCTCCTTTGGTCACTCTCAACTGCTGACTTTCTGATTATTTCATAATCATGGAGCTTCGACACCTGGCTCACCGGCTTCCTTTCCACCTTAGTGCCTGATATCACCCAGTCAATACTGCTACGCCATCATTCCTTCACTGCTTGCAGCATCCCATTGTCAGCTGTTGACTTGTGTCTTGACATCAGTCAGATCTGCTTTATTTCACCATTTTCTAGGTATGCTCTACATCTGAAATTTTAAATTCCAAGTAACACTGTTCCTGATTATTGCCTCCTTTTCCTCCACTCTCATTCTTTACTTAATCTATATTTGTTTTCATAAAGCATTATAGTGAAGTTGCTCGGTCGTGTCAGACTCTTTGAGGCCCCATGGACTGTGGCCCGCCAGGCTCCTCTGTCCATGGGATTTCCCAGGCAAGCATACTGGAGTGGGTTGCCATTTCCTTCTTGAGGGGATCTTCCTGACCCAGGGATCAAACCCGGGTCTCCTGCATTGCGGGCAGATGCTTTACCGTCTGAGCCACCAGGGAAGCCAAAGCATTATAGTCTCTAGTCAAATAGCTGCTGCTTAATTGTTTTCCAATATATTAAGCTCACTTTCTCACTTTTTTCCTCTCCAGTCTGCACCTGGTGACTCAAGACTTCAAGCACTCATGCAGTTTTCTCTTCTCTCTTGCTCCTTGTTCTTTTAATGTACCCACTCCAAAAATTCCTGGTCTATGTACAACCTAGATTTTCTGTTCATGCAAGTCCTTTAACATGTATACTCACTGCAAATGTTTTCTCTTAATCTATGTCCTCTTATTCATTTTCTTCAATAGTGTCTTTTAATGAGCAGAAGTTTAAAATTATAAAGTCAAGCTATCAATTTTGAGGGGCTTCCTTGGTGGTCCAGTGGTTAAGAATCTGCCTTGCAATTCAGGGGATGTGAATTCAGTCCCTGGTTGGGGAACTAAGATCCTACATGCTGCAGAGCAACTAAGATCCAACACAGTCAAAATAAATAAATATATTTTTAAAAAACTGTCAAATTTTTGCATGTGGCTAGTGTTTTCTGTGCCCTAAGAAATCTTTGCCTATTCCATAGTAACAAAGAATTTCTCATATATTTTCAAAACTGGAAGTTTAGCTTTTACGTTTAGGTCAGAAATCCATCTCTAATCACTGCATATTGTGTGATGTCGGGGATACAGTCTTTTATCCCCATATACTTAGTTGTTTTGGCATCATCTGTTGAAAAAACTTTTCTGCCATCACTGAATTATTATGGCACCTGTATGGAAAAGTAATTGATTAAACATGTGCATCTGATTATGGATGCCCTATTCCATAATGTTCATCTATTTGCCTAAATTTATGGCAACCCACTCCAATATTCTTGCCTGGAAAATCTCACGGAGAGAGGATCCTGGTAGCTACAGTCCATGGGGTCGCAAAGAATCAGACACAACTGAGCAACTGAGCATCATGCCACCGCCCTACCAGACAACACATCTCTATGGATCCTTTGCATCTCTGCAAGGTTTGTAAACAGAGGCACTGATGGCCTTTGTTTTGGAATATCTTTTTAAGGGTAAGAGATAGTGTCTCCCTCTAGAACAAAGGCAGACTTATTTATTATCTATTACAGTAAATACAGTAAAGGTAATGGTTCCTTCCTAGGCAAAGGCCAGGCAGGCTTACTGGCTTTTACAAAAGGATTTGGGTTCCCTAAACTCAGGGTGATGCCATCCAGCCATCTGATCCTCTGTTGTCCCCTTCTCCTGCCTTAACAACTCGATGGGCATGAGTTGGAGCAAGCTCTGCGAGTTGCTGATGGACAGGGAAGCCTGGTGTGCTGCAGTCCATGGGTTGCAAAGAGTCAGACATGACTGAGCGACTGAGCTGAACTGAAATCACGGTTCCTCTCCTATAAACGCACTCCACTGTGAGTCCGGTTATCATCTGACACTTTCAGTGATGCCCTGTAGGAGCTGGTCCCAGAGAACTGACATTACCCCTGCTGATACTCTGGCTTTAGCTATTACCATGAAAAATAAAGTTCTTTATCTCTGACCCTGGCCTCTCATGTCTTTTCCCAGCACCCTTGAAACAGTGGCAGACTACAAGATCAGCACGTTCTCTGTCTTGGTGAATACTCCATGGGTATCTGTAAAGAATGTGTGATTCTCCCATTGTTGAATGTAGTATTCTATAAAACCAATTCCCTTAAGTTGGTAGCTGCTATTGTTCAAATCTTCCATGTAGTTACTACTCCCCCAATCTAGTTGTTTTCACAATATTGCTTTTCCCATGCTTTTACTTTTAATGCTCTGCATCTATTTATTTCAATGACATTTCCTTTAAAAAGAATATATCAGTTCAGTTCAGTTCAGTCGCTCAGTCGTGTCCGATTCTTTGCAACCCCATGGATCACAGCACGCCAGGCCTCCCTGTTCATCGCCAACTCCCGGAGTTTACTCAAACTCATGTCCATTGAGTCGGTGATGTCACCCAACCATCTCATCCTCTGTTGTCCCCTTCTCCTCCTGTCCCCAATCTTTCCCAGCATCAGGGTCTTTTCAAATGAATCAGTTCTTCGCATCAGTGGCCAAAGTGTTGGAGTTTCAGCTTCAGCATCAATCCTTCCAATGAATATTCAAGACTGATTTCCTTTAGGATGAATTGGTTGGATCTCCTTGCAGTCCAAGGGACTCTCAAGAGTCTTCTCCAAGACCACAGTTCAAAAGCATCGATTCTTTGGTGCTCAGGTTTCTTTATAGTCCAACTCTCACATCCATACATGACTACTGGAAAAACCATAGCCTTGACTAGACGGACCTTTGTTGGCAAAGTAATGTCTCTGCTTTTTAATATGTTGTCTAGTTTGGGTCATAACTTTTCTTCCAAGGAACAAGTGTATTTTAATTTCATGGCTGCAGTTACCATTTGTGGTGATTTTGGAGCCCCCCAAAATAAAGTCTCTCACTGTTTCCACTGTTTCCCCAGCTATTTGCCATGAAGTGATTGGACCAGATGCCATGATCTTAGTTTTCTGAATGTTGAGTTTTAAATTTTAAGAATACATGTAGTCTTTATATAACCACTGGACCACCAAGGGATTCCCTAGAAATAGTATATTTTGACTTCACTTTTTTACAGTGTTTGATGATCTCTGCTTGTTAATTTATATGTTCAGTACTAATGTATTTAATATAACTGCTGATACTTTGGTATTTAAGATTGCCATTTACTTTTTCATTTCTTACTTGTCCTATTTGTTCATTGTTCATTTTCCTCCTCTTTTCTTTTTTTTGATTAATTTAGTATTTATGAGTATTCCATTGTATATCCTCTCTTGGCTTTTCATTATAACTCTTTCCTTGTGTGTGTGGTTTCCCTAGGGTTTACTATATGCATCCTGTTTGCCACAATTTACCTGGGATTAACATAATAATAGGATGCATAATTTAAGAATATTGGATATTATACTTACACTTATCCCTTTCCAAATTATTGTGCAGTTTTCTGTCTTAATATTACATTTGTGAGACTCTTCACATTTGTTTTTTATCACTTTTTCTTTTAGAAGGTAAATTATCTTTTGAAGAGATAAGAAACAAGAACAAAACTGTTACATATCTGCCTAAAGAGCTGTCGTTCCTAGAGCTCCGCATCCCTTGGGGTAACTTTGAGTTTTTGTCCAGTCTCGTTTCCTTTCAGCTCAAGGAACTTCCTTTATGATTTCTTACAGAACAGTCTGCTTATAGAAAAAAAGTTCCTTGGCTTTTGTTTATCCGAAATGTGTTTTGTTTTCAGTTTTGAAGAGTATTTTGGGAAAGCATGAGTTAAATTCTAGAGTGATAGGTTTTTCTTTCAATGCTTTATAGATTCCACTCCAGTGACCCTGACTTGCACGAGTTCTAAGGAGATGTCAGTGATCATTCTTACTGCTGTTCCTCTGTATGTCTTATTTTTCTTAATCACCTCTAACATTTCCTCTCTACCTTTGGTTTCAGCATTTAGACTATTAATGTCTTATCGAATTTCCAGGCTTTGTGGGTTAACTTTTAAAATTTAATTTGGAAAAATTTTAACCATAATTTATTTAAATATCTTCTCAGTCTTTTTCTTCTTCTGAATTCTGATTAAATGCTATAGACTTCTTGATAATCTCCTACAGGTCACAGGCTTTTTTTACCCCCTCTGTGTGCTATACTTTCTAGTAACCTGTATTCAAATTTATTGATTTTTTTTTTTTTTTGAGCTAAAGATTCCAGTCTTCTCTTAAGACCAGCTGGCGAATTTTCTCCTAATTCCAAATATTATAATTTTGAGGTCTAAAATTAATTTCAGTATTTTTTGGAATTTCCACTTATCAGTTGAGATTTTCCATCTCTCCACCCATGATGTCCATATTTTCCTTTTAATCTTTGAGCATATATTTATAATATTTTAAAATCCTTGTTTGGTCATTCTATCAATAACATTTTTGTAATTCCTTATTCTGTTTCCACTGCTTTTTTTTTTTTTTTTTTTTTTTAGGGAAATGGGAGTCATGTCACATTTTCCTGTTGCCTCATATGTATTATAATTTTTGGTTGTGTGCTTGATTTGAAAGATAATTGTGGAGAATCTGAATTATGTTGTCTATCTTTAAAGAGTTTTGAACCTTTGAGAGGTGAATTAATTTACTGGCAATTTTGCTTGATAAACATTTATTTTTTTTTAGGCTTTATTAGGATGGATTTAGAGCAATCCTTGCTTTAGAACTGGAAAAGCCCTCTTGGTAAACCTGGCCTTTCTGAGACCTCAGAATGCCCAGAGTGTTTAGTAAGGTCTGTTGGTCTTGTCTGCAATACCTCTCAGCATTATACTGGGACATTTACATTCAGTTCATAGCTTCTCAGGCCTTCTTTTTTGCTAGGTTAATGCACTCTTTTTCTGTGCTTGTACAGTTTAGAACACAGCCAAAGACTAAGAGGGACTCTGCAAATTTTGGCAGCTCTCTCTCTATAGTTCCCTGTTCTCTGGTTCCCTGATTGGCTAGCTGCAACCACCTCAGGATTGCTGAACTTAAATTTCTCTTCTCCCCACCAAGATAATTTCTCTCTATGTGGGCTCTACTAATCTGTATTGCAGTTTGGAAAGTGTCCTCAGCCAGAAACCTGGGGTGAATGTAGCTTATGTTGTCTATTTCCTTTCTGTCTAGGATCACAGCTCTTCTCTCTCTTCCAATGTCAGAAAAAAAATTCATACATTTTTTCTAATTTAATAGATGTTTACAATGGAGAATATGTTCAACAGTCCTTAGTCTGTAAATGCTGGGACCAAAATCAGCACTATTCTTAACTCCTGGATTCTATTCTTAATTTTTGGATTTATCCTCTTTTTTTTTTTTTTTAATACTCACAGCCGCTACCACACTTCCAGAGTCATCAGAACCCACATTACTAGGAATCTTGCAGTTGGCCCCTAATTTGCTTTTTTTATCACAGTTCTGTTTTCCTTCTATGTATTCTTCACATTTATGCTGGAATATCCTTCCAAAACATGAGTTTGATAAATCTAATTTTCCTTCTTAAAGTCTCCAAGAGTTTCTAATAGCCTTCACAATAAATGTCAAACTCTTAATTCTGGCATTCAAAATTCTTCATTATTCGGGTTACACTAACTTCTCTATCATTAAATATCTTATAATTCTGCCACTTGCACCCCATTATCATGCCAAACCAAAATCCTTTGAGCACAAAGAATTCTTTGTTTCCTCTTCTCATCTCTAGCTGGCTAATTTCTCTTTATTCTTTGTAAATCACCGATCTTGGGAAACTTCTCCTGTCCCTTAGATGAAAGAGTCCACTCCTACTTTAAGTTAGGTCCTCTATTTCTGAGCTCCTACAGTGCCTCGTGTTTATCTACAGCATAGTGATTGTAAAGTTACCTTATGACTTCTCTTGTCTATCTCCCATGCCATGCTATGCCAAGTCACTTCAGTCACAGCCAACTCTGTGCGACCCCATAGACGGCAGCCCACCAGGCTCCGCCGTCCCTGGGATTCTCCAGGCAAGAATAGTTGCCATTTCCTTCTCCAATTCACGAAAGTGAAAAATGAAAGTGAAGTCGCTCAGTCGTGTCCGACTCTTAGTGACCCCATGGACTGCAGCCCACCAGGCTCCTCCATCCATGGGATTTTCCAGGCGAGAGTACTGAGTGGGGTGCCACTGCCTTCTCTGCTATCTCCCATACTATGGTGTAAATTAATTAAAAAAAGAAATTTTTGTTTTATCAGAGTACTCAATAATTGATTACTGAGAGGATAAATAGAGCATAATCCAGTAGTTTTCATAAGGAAGATCATGGATTATTAAAAAGATTTAAAATTTTATTTCATCTAATATATTTAAGAAGGCAGGAAATATATACAATGGCTTAAAAATGCTTCTGCCCAAAATAATAATTTTTTTAAAGGTTCAGGGAGGCAGGGACTTTATTTATTTATTTATTTTATTTACTGACCACCCGTGGCATGTGGGATCTTAGTTTCCTGACCAAGGGATTGAGTCCATGTCTCCTGCATTGGAAGCATGGAATCTTAATTACTGAATTGCCAGAGATGTCTCAAAATAGTTAACAGTTTAAACATGATTCATACCTTCAGAAAGGTAGAAAAACTTATTAATGAGAACAATACAAGTTTATGGTTTGCTGTGATTTGTTGTTAGCCTTGTAATTTTTAGCAATAGTAAAGACAACCATTTTTAAAATAAAAAAAAGAGAAAAACTTAGGTTTTCATGCACAATTGCAAAATTGCTGTCTAAAATATCGAACAGAAGGGAACAGAACAGATTTCTCCTAAAGAGGTCTGTCAAAATTCTCTTCATCTCCATTCATCTCCTTCAAGACAGGCAGATATCTGCTTTCTTGACCAGGGATCAGAACGTCTTGATCCATTAACTGCTAATTCCTGTTGTACAAATCAAGACTAGTCTTCACTTGTTATTTGCTATGATATGGTGCCTTGGGGGCTTCCCAGGTGGTGGTAGTCGTAAAGAACCCGCCAGCCAGTGCAGGAGACATGAGAGATTGTGGTTCGATCCCTGGGTTGGGAAGATGCCCTGGAGGAGGGCATGGCAACCCACTCCAGTATTCTTTCCTGGAGAGTCCCATGCACAGAGGAGCCTGGCGGGCTGCAGTCCAAGGGGCCACAAAGAGTCGGACACAGCTGAAGCGACTTAGCGAACACATGTTGCCGATGAACATCGACGAACTGAGAAGTGAAGCGATGCCCCAGGTTAAACAGCTTAGAGGTGGTGGACCACTGTTTGACTTCAGGCCCGTGTGGCTAAAGCCTGCTGCTGCAGCCGCTGCTAAGGCGCGTCGGTCGTGTCCGACTCTGTGCGACCCCGCAGACTCCAGCCCACCAGGCTCCCGTCCCTGGGATGCTCCAGGCAAGAACACTGGGGTGGGCTGCCACTGCCTTCTCCAGCGCATGAGGGTGAAAAGTGAAGGTGAAGTCGCTCAGTCGTGTCCGACTCTTCGCCACCCGATGGACTGCAGCCCACCAAGCTCCCCCGTCCCTGGGATCTTCCCGGGGAGAGTACCGGGGTGGGCTGCCGCTGCCTTCTCCGGCTAAAGCCTGCTAGTACCCATTAACCAGTCTGGAGTACAGAATGCTTCCTATTTTCATGCTCCAAACAGCTGTTGACCTAGACCCTACGCTAATTGTGATGATAACCAAGGATCATGACCACAGAATCTAATGTAAGTACTGTTGCTACCTGTTTTAGAACAAACCTCTCTTACAGGTCAATAAAAGCTTCATCAAATATTCTACTTACCTGTAATATTTTATTGATAATGCGTCCTTATGGGAAGAATAAAATTCTTTGTAATAAAAGTGATGTCTGATGTTTGTAAGATATAACAAGATATTTATAATTTTAAAAACTTCTTATAAACTCCTTTAAGCTGCTTGAAGAGATGTATAATATGAAGGCAAGTTATTAGTGATTGAAATGTGTTTTCCACAAATCTCACCAGTTGTTTTAAATGCAATCTCTTGGTAACAGTTTGTTCAGCCAAGATTAACATAAGCCAATATACACATTTGTAGAAAAATTCAACCCAATTACTTTGAGAAACACTGACATATTTTAGATCAAAATGCCAAAAAATTCCGTTTCTTAATAATTTAAAAAATGACATATTTTTAAAAAAATGACATATTTCAGAGAAAAACTGTCCTTAAAAACACCTCTATGATCTTATGTTACATCTATTATACCAGCTATTAAGTTACATAAATGAGCAAAAATAAGCAAAGAAACTAATGTCAATAATTACAGCTCATTTCTCTTTTTCCTAGTTGACATATGTGGCAAGTTGCCTTAAAGGTTATCAGTCACGTGTTCTGTAGATAAAGCTCATAACTGTTGCTGTTCAACTTGGCAGGGCTATAAAATATTAGAAAGCTGTGATTGAAACTGAAATTCTGAAAGTTTCTATAAAGGCCTAAAATCTTAAAACTTGTAGCTATGACAGGACTGGTTCATGCATTTTATTTTGTAAAATCAAACAATAGCAACTTCTGGCTCTTTTATCTCCTCAGATTCAGGTGCAGTATCTCTTTCTTGGTCTCGAGAAACATATCTATCTATACATATATATCCCATTAGAAATCAATGTGTATATGTGATTTTTACTGGCAGTTTGGGAGATTGGGGAGAAAGTTATCAGAAATTTACCTATTATATTAAATATACCTATTATATATATTTTATAGTCAGAAGATTAAGGAAAAAAAAATTAAGAGACTATAAGGCTGAATGAGTAAGCTTAAAAAAAAAAAAAAACATTTTAGAGATAGATACTAGGTGTGTGTACTCAGCCCCTCAGTCATGTTCAACTCTGCCATTCCATGGACGAGAGCCTGCCAGGCTCCTCTGTCCGTGAAATTTTCCAGGCAAGAACACTGGAGTGGATTGCCATTTCCTCCCCCAGGGGGTCCTCCCGACCCCGGGATTGAGCCTACATCGCTTGTGCCTCCTGTCTCAGCAGGTGGATCCTTTATCACTATGCCAGCTGGGAAGCCCCGGATACTAGGTGCGGACTAGCTAAAAGTTATAACTTCAGATATCTGCATTAAAAAGTTAAACTACAGTATTACAGCAAGTCAATTAAAGCATTTTAGGAGTTACGCATGCTAATGAGTAGGAGAAGGAACTCTAGCTATAGATCAATAGATCGAATAAAACACATACTGGAATTTGGAATTCTTATTCCATTACAACTTGGTACAGTTTCTCAGACACTTAGTTTTCGACTTCCCTGGGCCTGGGACACAGTTTTCCTTCTTCCTAACCAGAGCCTGCTGATTCTTCAACCCCAACATCAGCTCCATGGCTTTCATCTAAATAGACATGTTGCTTCGTGTCTAAACCATTCATTCGCACTACACTGTGGATATTTCTGAACCATTACCTCAAAGTGGAATTTAATTTTTAAGATTTTTCAGGGCAGAAACCAAATCCTCTACTGCTTGTCTGCTCCTATCTGCTTAGCGTAGTGTAGGCACTTTTAGATTCACTGAAACCTGTCAGGTAAAAATGGCTGATTAAACAAAAGCATTCATCTTTGCTCCCTCCCAAATTTCCAGCAAAATTACAGGAAGGAATAAAAAAGACACTGGTTAATATAAGACAAGACAGTGAGAATGGAAGAGAAGATAGCAGTGGACAAGAAAGATTAAAAAATTGGTGGAAATGCAACAAGTGGATAGAAGAAACACTTAATAGGGCAGGGGAAGATGAATCTTAAGGCAAGCAGTGGGAGATAACAAAATGCAAACCTACATTTGTCAAACTATAGAAAGGCTCAGACATAAAGGTACCAGCTAATCAGAAGACAGGGGTGTGAATACGTGCTCCCATCAGATTCACCTGTTAGAATTCTAACCCCAAGGCGATGGTGTCAGGAGATGGGACATTTGGGAGCTGGTCAGGTCATGATAGTGAAATTCTCATGAATGGGATTAGTGCCCTAATAAAACAGGCCCCAGGGGGCCCCCTTGACTCTTCTATCATGTGAAAATACATCAGAAATCTGCAACTTGGAAGAGGGCCCTCACCAGAATCCAATCACGCTGGTACCCAGCCTCCAGAACTGTAAGCAATGCATTTTTGCTCTTTATAAGCTAGCTACCCCAACCATGGTATTTTGTTATTTCAGCCTGAATGACAAGGGGCACAATGGGAAGGAAAGCAAATGCACGGGGTCGCAGGCATCCAGGTCCCCGTGCGTGCCTGCTAAGCCACTTCAGTCGTGTCCAGCTTTGCGTAATTTCATGAACTGCAGCTGCCAGGCTGCTCTATCCACTGGATTCTCCAGGGAAGAATACTGGAGTGGGTTGCCACCCTCTTCTCCGGGGGATCTTCCCGACCCAGGGATGGAATCCATGTGTCTTAGGTCTCCTGCATTGGCAGCTGGGCTCTTTACCACTAGCGCCACCTGGGAAGCCCATCTAGGTCCCCACCTCTCCCATGTGTCCCACACGCCCAGCTTTCCGTCACCTCCAGAGGAAATAAGAGGACTGGGTTGAGAAGACATTTAGCCACAAGGACTCCAGACTTGTGCTTGTCAGGCACAAAGATGAACGTGGCTAAAATGGCTACTTCAAGGCAGAATAAATTAAGTGAAGGTGTATATATACAATGAATGATGAGAACACACCCCTCTCTGCCTTCCCTGACCAAATCCCAGAAGATCAGCAGTCACATCCACCCTGACGCAAGAATTGGGAGGGTGCTTCTCTGAGGAAATGGAAGAGACAGAGAAAATAACCACTGATAGTTACTTTTTTTGTATGACGTAGCAAGAAGGCTAGTGCTTCCTAGTCCCCACAGTGAAGTGCTTCCTCATGCATGGGACTTCCATGCCTTAGTATATAGTACAAGACCATGTACCATGTCTATGTACATGACTCTGTACTTAGCCTATACTGCCTGACTTTCACACGTGAATGGGTCATCAAGGATCACCTGCCAGTTGGGAAATTCCTGCAACAGGAAAGAGCAAAACAAAGAAAAGGAACAAGGTAAGAGGCATCAGAGTGACTTCCAGAAAATCATATAACTGATATATGTATATATATATATATATATATATATATATATATATTTAAAAGGTTTGAATATGTAGAAAAATAAAAAAAACCTTTTGGAAGTTTTGTGTGAAAAATTAGGAACAGATTATAAGGAGAACTCAAAATTGGGGGGAAAAAGGCTAAGAAATTGTTAACTCTAGCAGAAAATAAAATTTGATTAAGAAAATATGCAATATGATGTGATATGGTAGAAAACATTAGTGTAGATACTAAATACTAACAATTTGCTCTTTTTAATTTTGTGGGAGGGAGAAAGAAAGCACAGTAAAACTGCTAATGTCTTAAATTATGAGGAAGTTAAACATTAATATTCAAATTGATAACATATAGCAGATTAGATATATTTTTCAATATGAAGTTAAGTGCCAGAATAAAGAGCCACGACATTGAATGTGACTATCTTTGGTAGCAGGATAGGTTGGATACAGAGGACTGTTGTTTCTGTTACAAACCTTTAAACTCTGCATATGTTTCTATGATTTTTTTAAAAAAATGATCAATTATTTCTTGGATATTTGGTTTTAACTTATTTCCAGTGCGAAAGCTCAGTGTCCTACCTTGATGTTCGGTGTCCAGAGGTGTCGGTTACTCTAAAGGAAGAATGATGAAAGGAAGGCACCCTTTCTCCTTTCGCACTGACATGTGCCTGGCGTGTGAACTAGAGGCGTCCGTATTACCTGCACACTTCGATCTCCAAGATCAGCCCAGAGGGTCCCCTCTTCCTCCAAACATTCCCTGTAACGGCAGCGTCCACGTTTCCAGAGGCAAGCCTGGGGCTCGCGAGGGGGAGGAAGCCTCGTTTCGCGCACCTCTCGTCTCCAAGAGACGGGGAGGCCTTTCTCCTAATGCTCGAGTTACCCCCATCCACTGGCCGTCGGCTCCACCCTCGGCAGGAGAAAGGCCGCATCTTAGGGTGAGTGTGCGGGAGAGGAGGAGCAGGGTGTGTCGGGACGCGTCCCCCCCTTCTCTCGGGAGCGTTCACCCCTAGTGTGCGCAAAGCGAGGCCGCTCCTTGCTGCTGGACCAGCGGCCTTTCCCGGGAGGCTGCCGAGCGGGCCTCGGTGCGCCTTCGGCGCCGCCAGTAGCCGCCTGGGGCTCTTCCGTTGTGATCAGGAAGGCCGAAGCGTCCCTGACCTACACGCAAGCGTTCAGCAAGGGCAGAGAGGCTGTGTTGGAGCCATCAGCCAGCTATTCTGTTATTACTTATTGGGCTGAACCGCGTTCAGCATTTACTCTATCAGGTAGCCTGCAACGCCTTGGTGTTCCCAGGTCAGTGGAATTTTACCTGGTGGCAGCGTATAAATACCGTTTACATAATACGAAATGTAATGAGCTCACAAAATTCTTCCTTGAGTTAATTGTGTAATAAGTCAACTACATAATGAAGAAAAGCGAAGACACTAGGTTAAATCTCCTTTACTTGCGAGCATTGAGATGCACAGCACCGTGCCTGTTTCCAGGGGAAACGTGGAAGTTAAAAATATGAGGATTCAGTACAGTGAACAGTAGATGAAAGTGACATATGCCTTCCCACTGGATCCCAAGAGGAGTTCAAGTCACATTAGGGAGTCAGTGTATATAGCCAATGTGTATATAACATAAAATTAATCGAGTATCTGTGTGGCAGGAAATGCTTTAATGCTAGGGATACGGCAGTCAACAAAACAGACAATAGCTCCAACCCTGGTGGAGATTACTCTTTTTTACCTTTACTGAGGTATAGTTACAAATGAGATTATTTTCTAATGGGCAAGACAGATAATGAATGTAAATATATAAAGTATATACTGTAGTATATTAGAAGGCAATGAGTGTTATGGAGAAAAAAATAAAATCGGAAAAGTAAATATTGAGTGTTTGAGATTGGGAGTGAGAATTGCAATTTTAAAATAAGGCGTTATTTTAGTAAGCACCTGGAGGAAATTGAGGTGACAACTCATATTTTTGTCATCTTTAAACATGTTATTTATGTTACTCACTAAGGCAGTGAATGACATAGAGAAGAGGTTAAAGGACTGAACCTTGGGATACTTCAAAACTAAGTGTTGACATGAAGTGAAGGGAGATGAAGAAGAAACAGCAAAGCAGTTTGTAGGAACTGTTGTGGAAGTAACCATGAGAGACGCATTACCACCGGGTATGCGTGTGAAGAGAAAGAGAGGCTGAGGAAGATTGAACTAGGATTATTAACTGAACTTGGCATTGAACAGTGAGCAGCACATTGATGGGCAGATTTTTATTTTATTTTTGTTTTTAATTGGAGGATAATTTCTTTTTTGTTCCATTTATTTTTATTAGTTGGAGGCTAATTACTTTACAATATTGTAGTGGTTTCTTTACAATGTTATGTTAGTTTCTGCCATACAACAATGCAAATCAGCCATAAGTCTATATATACTTTTTAACCACCACTATTTCACAGACTCAGATAGGAACCCAAGCAAAGATTTATCAGCTGAACATGTACAAACCTTGGACACAGAGAAGGTAAGACCAACCTGCATATGATTTTCTTTGGTACTTAATTTTTTTTACTGTGTATTTATTAAGATTTTTCCACGTGCTAACTTTTGTGCCATGTCAAGCAAGTCACAGTCTTTCTTCTAGGGGCCAAAGAATAGATAAGGTAACTTTAGGTAAGAAAGATGACAGCAGCTAAGAATTTTGAACTTGTAAGACATGAGGAAGCAGTGGGAGATTCCAAACAGAAAGATACCTCTGTTTCTAGTAAAGGGTGAGGATGATGATAATGATCACAATTAAAAATGGGGTTTGTAGAAGCAAGAAGAATCAAAGCAGCACACTGACATTTAAAACAGCTGCTTTTGTGCTAATCAAAGATTTTTCAAGGTAATGTGAAGGAAATATATTTTTCTGCCTTGGTTTCCTTACCTTAGGTAAAGGAAAGTTCTGGAATTAAGAGATGACTATGTGAAGACATTGACTTCTTCTCAATTTCACCTAGAGTTTTTCAAGCCATGTGAATTCAGATATGTCTCAGATGTGTAATAAGCTTCCTTTTAACATTTATGAGCCTCATTCACAAACATAAGTTTTTTTTTTAAAGACAAGATGAATTATACAGTGAATAAAGGAAGAATCCCACCCAGCAAACAGTTATATCTATGATTTGCCAAAATAAAACTTCAGAACATTTTTTTCTTTCCTACGGCATAACTCCCTGATGAATTTAAAATGTTTTCCAAGGATTAATGGAGAGAACCAGTTCATTTTTAATTTTAATTCTGCTCCTGTTTCCACAGCGCTTAGTGAGTCTGGAGAAAGTCACATGGCCATATTGTTCAGTCTCACTAGTATTTGGCTCCTCTGAATGTAGTTAATGCCATATAGTTCTTCAGTAATCCTTTATTCATCTGACTTCATCTCACATTTGTCTCATTTGGCGTTGCAAACCTTTTTTTTTCTGCCAGGCTTATATACTCATTCCTGATCATTTAAGTGTGAGCTGACACAATCAATTAACTCTTAATGAAAGATATTGTACATATTTATTATGAAGTTTCCAAACTTTATTTGCTTCTAAACTAAATTTGTGTTTTTATGCACCATCTAAACTGTCTGAGATTGATTTATCTTTTCTTAAATCTTTATCTTTATCTTATCTTTTTTGTATTAAAAAGAAAATTGTCCCCTTTCCTCTTCAAGATTGTGCCTAGGACTGCATAACCTCCATCTTTTTTGAATCTTGTCTAAGCAAACGCTCTCTCTTGCATTTTTTATTATTTTTTGTTTGTTTGTTTACTTTATCCTAGATCTATACATTTTATTACATTTCCTCGTCCTTAAGTATAAACAAATACAAAGAACCACTAGCACAAAAATGTTCCCCTCAATTGTATTATATTTTTGCTTTGTTTCATGGTTAAATCTTATTTTGAAGAACATGCTTTTCTGATTACAACAGTAATACATGTACAGTTTAGAACACTTGGAAAACAGAATTTAAAGTAAAAAATTCACCATTGAAGAATAATTATTATTTTAGAGTATGTGCTTAGTCGCTCAGTCGTGTCTGACTTTTTGTGACCCCATGGACTGTAGCCCACCAGGCTCCTCTGTCCACGGGGATTCTCCAGGCAAGAACGCTGGAGTGCGTTGCCATGCCCTCCTCCAAGGGATCTTCCCAACCCAGGGATCAAACCCAGTCTCCCGCCTTGCAGGTGGATTCTTAACCATCTGAGCCACCAGGGAAGCTCTTTTAGGGTATATTCTTGCTTTGTTCTTTTCGTACTACACTTTTCTTTTTGTGATGAACATGGTACAATTCAGTTTATATATTAGGTTAGTGCAACAGTAATTGTGGTTTTGCTTTGTTGAACTTTACCATTTGATATTGGAATACTTTCTTAATTAAATAAATGTGGTTGTGAAAGTGAAAGTCCCTCAGTCATGTCTGTCTCTTTGTGACCCCATGGACTATACAGTCCATGGACTTCTCCAGGCCAGAATACTGGAGCGGGTAGCCTTTCCCTTCTCCAGGGGATCTTCCCAACCCAGGGAGCAAACCCAGGTCTCCCACATTGCAGGATTATTTACCAGTTGAGCCACAAGGGAAACCCTACGTGGTTATATTGCACATCATTTTAATGTGCAATTCTTGCTTTATGTTTTTTTTTTCCTAGTGACCTGTTACTTGCTATTTACTTTATATATATTTATTTATGGACTATGGAAATGATGTTAGAAAGCAAATTTGAAGAATTTTTTTTTCTAGGTGATTTCAAGATGGGTCGTATAGTGGCAGAGACAGCTCACAACATCAATAACATATTTGGCCGAGGAACTGCTAATGAACGTGCAGTACGGTGGTGGTTCAAGAAGTAGTGCAAAAAAAAAAAAAAAAAAAAAAAAGGTAGTGCAAAGGTAACCGGCAGCTTGAAGATGAAGAGTGCAGCGGCCAACTGTCAGAAGTTGACAACAATCAGTTGAGACCAGTCAAAACTGACCCTCTTACAACTACGTGAGAAGCTGTGCAGAACTCAACATCAACCATTCTATGGTCGTTCAGCATTTGAAGCAAATTAGAAAGGTGAAGAAGCTTGATAAGTGAGTACTTTATGAGCTGACGGTTAAGTCAAAAAAATCATCGATTTGAAGTGTTATCTGAAGTGTTATCTCTTATTCTATGCAACAACAGCAAATCTTTGCTTAATTGGGTTATGAAATGTGACGAAGAGTGGGTTTTGTATGACAACCAGTGACAACCAGCTCAGTCGGTGGACCAAAAAGCAGCTCTGAAGCTCTTCTCAAGCCAAACTTGCACCCCCCAAAAAAGGTCATGGTCAGTTTTTTGTTTGGTGGTTTCCTGCTGGTCTGATCCACTACAGCTTTCTGATTCCTGGGGAAACCATTGCATCTGAGACGGATGTTCAGCAAAATTTGAGGTGCACCAAAAGCTGCACCGCCTGCAGCCAGCATTGGTCAACAGGATGGACGAATTCTCCTCCATGATAAAGCCTGACCGTATGTCACACAACCGACACTTCGAAAATTGAATGAATTGGGCTACGGAGTTTAGCCTCATCTACCGTATTCACCTAATCTCTCGCTAATCAACTACCACTTCTTCAAGCTTCTCAATAATTTTTTGCTGGGAAAACACTTTCACAACCAATGGGGGGTAGAAAATGCTTTCCAAGAGTTAGTCGGATCCTGAAGCTTGGATTTTTATGCTGCAGGAATAAACCAACTTGTGTCTTGCTGGCAAAATGTGTTGAGTGTAATGGTTCCTGTTTTGGTTAATAATGATGTGCTTGAGCCTGGTTATAATGATTTAAAATTTGTGGTCTAAAACCACAGTTACTTTTGTACCTATCTAATGCATGTCTTATACTGCATGTTACAAATGACAGTGCAGTGGAAATATCTTCCTCCGTCAATTTCTGTCCTGCAATTTGATTTTGATGGCTCCATAGCATGCCATTGTATAAATGTACCAGATTTATCCTGAATATTATATCATATATTTATTGCCTTTTAAAATTGTTGGTTTTCCCTACTCTTATGGACATAGGGAGTTTGATTACCTTATTCTGCCCATTCAGTGGTAGAGCAGTTC
This sequence comes from Muntiacus reevesi, assembly GCF_963930625.1. Lineage (NCBI taxonomy): Eukaryota > Metazoa > Chordata > Mammalia > Artiodactyla > Cervidae > Muntiacus > Muntiacus reevesi. The sequence continues at coordinate 1,252,424 of NC_089269.1, forward strand.
TTGGTACATAGTATTTAGTGAAAGGATATTTGTTTGTTACAAGAGTCAATATGTTGTTGTTCAGTCTCTCAGTTGTGTCCCATCCTTTGTGACCCCATGGACTGTAAGACGCCAGACCTCCTGGTCCCCTACCATCTCCCAAATTTCATGTCCATTGCAACAGTGATGCCATTCGGCCATCTCATCCTCTGATACCCTCTTCTTCTGTGCTCAATCTTTCCCAGCACCAGGGACTTTTCCAATCAGTCTGCTGTTCACATCAGATGACCAAAATACTGGAGTTTCAGTGAGTATTCAGGGTTGATTTCCCTTAAGATTGACTGACTTGGTCTCCTTGCAGTCCAGGGGACTTTCAGGAGTCTTCTCCAGCACCACAGTTTGAAGGCATCAATTCTTTGGTCCTCTGTCTTCTTTACAGTCCAGGTCTCACAACTGTACGTGACTGCTGGGAAGACCAGAGCCTTGACTATGCAGACCTTTGCTGGCAGAGTAATGTCTCTGCTTTTCAACACACTGTCTAGGTCTGTCATAGCTTTCCTGCCAAGAAACAATTGTCTCCAGATTTCATGGCTATAGTCACCATCCACAGTGATTTTAGAGCCAGGAAGAGGAAATCTGCCACTACTTTCACCTTTTCCCCTTCTATTTGCCATATAGTAATGGGGCTGGATGCTTAGTTTTCTTAATATTTAGATTTAAGCTGACTCTTTTACTCTCCTCCTTCACCCTCATCAAGAGGTTCTTTAGTTCCTCTTCGCTTTCTGCCATTAGAGTGGTATCACCCACATATCTGAAATTGTTGCTGTTTCTCCCACCTATCTTGGTTCCAGCTTGTGACTCATCTAGCCTGGCATTTCTCATGATGTGCTCAGTATCAATATACTGACATATACTTAAACTACTTCTAGTTTCCAGTATTGTAATAATACCTCAGGACAATTCTGATATATACTTTCAGTTCAGTTCAGTTCAGTTGCTCAGTCGTGTCCGACTCTTTGTGACCCCATGAATCGCACCACGCCAGGCATACTTTAGGGGATATTTATTATGATTTATTTAGTATTAGTTTTTCCAAGGTGAATTTTTAGGTCAAATTTTGCAAAATTTAAGGTTTTTTTTTTATAAATTGTCTGATAAATTCTATTGATTGCACCAATGTACACTCCCACTAACAGTGTGTATTCTAGCATTTTTTTCCAAAATTGTATTTTAGTATTTAAAAAGTCATTTCCAAGTGAGTAGGTAGAAAGTATTATCTTTATCTTTCATTGTGTTTCTTTTGATTATATATGAGGTTTGAGGATCTAATTTGTACATTTTCAATTCTTTTGTATTTGTAAAATTACTCAGAGGATGGCTTATCTTGTTGAATGTTTCACATGCTCTTTAAAATTATGTATACTCTCCTGTTATTTGGTAGTATAATGTATAAATATAAATGGAGTTAAATAAGGTTGATAACTCTTCTGTATCTGCATTGATTTTTTGCCTAACTATTCTTTCAATTAATGAGAGAGGCATAAATCTCCAACTGTAATTGTGAACTATTTATTTCTCCTTTCATTTGTATTAGTTTTTGTCTTATGTATGTTAAACTGTGTTAAGTGCATAAAAATTTTGGATTATTATTTGTCCCTATAGATAATTATCCCCTTTCTTATTATTTAATATTTCTCTTTATCCCTGGAAAAATTCTTTGTTCTCATGTCTGCTTTCTCTGGGGTTAATATAAGTACTCTAGATTTCTGTCTTTAACATTTGCATGGTGTGTCTTTTTTTTCTCTTTACTTTTAATCTATTTATGGCTTTATATTTAAAGTGGGTATCTTTTTTTAAAAAATTTATTTATTTATTTATTTTTTCATTTATTTTTATTAGTTGGAGGCTAATTACTTCACAACATTGCAGTGGGTTTTGTCATACATTGACATGAATCAGCCATGGAGTTACATGTATTCCCCATCCCGATCCCCCCTCCCACCTCCCTCTCCACCCGATTCCTCTTAAAGTGTGTATCTTGTAGATAGCATATAGTTTTATTGTGCCTTTAAATCTTAATTTGACAAATTGTCTTTTAAATGTATGTGTTTGAACCCTTTACATTTAATGAAATTATTTACAAGGTTAAGCTAAAATCTATCATCTTGCCAGTTGTTTTCTGTTTATTACTTTCAATTTATATTTTACCTCTTTTCCTGCCTTAGACTATTTTCAGTTGTGCAACCATATTTATTTATTTAAAATTTTGACCACACCCTGCAGCATATGGAACCTTTTTCCCTGACCAGGGATCAAACCCATGCCTCCTGCTTTGGAAGGTAGAGTCTTAATCACTGGACTTCCAGGGAAATCGCTAGACTATTTTTATAAATTCATTAAAATTTTATAAATTCATAACTTTGAAAAATCACTGATTTTTATAAAATCACTATTGGCTTATTAGCTTTTTTCTTAAAGATAGTTTAACGGTTGCCCTAGCAGTTATAATATTCACTTTTAAATGGTCCGTCTGTATTGCAGCACTTTCCGTGTAGCGTCAGGACCGTAGCAACTGTATACTCCTAATTTCTTACTTTCACTGGTGCTTTTGAACTGGGGTGTTGGAGAAGACTCTTGAGAGTCCCTTGGACAGCAAGGAGGTCAAACCTGTCAATCTTAAAGGAAATCAGTCCTGAATATTCATTGGAAGGACTGATGCTGAAGCTAAAGCTCCAGTACTTTGGCCACCTGATGGGAAGAATTGACTCATTGGAAAAGACCCTGATGCTGGGAAAGATTGAAGGTGGGAGGAGAAGAAGACGGCAGAGGATGAGATGGATGGCATCACTGACTCAATGGACATGAGTGTGAGCAAGCTCCAGGAGTTCGTGATTGACAGGGAGGCCTGGCGTGCTGCAGTCCACGGGGTTGCAAAGGGTCGGACATGACTGAGTGACTGAACTGAACTGATGCTATAAGCATACAATAGATTGCTACTATTTTTTTGATTGCTACTATTTTTGCTTTAGGCAATCAGTTATCATTTAGAGCTATTCAAGATAAGAAAAAAATTTTGTATTTTCATTTGTCATTCAGATTCTGATGCTCTTCATTTATTTCTGTATTTTCTATATTTCATTTATTTCATTATTTCTATAGACCCAGGATTAATATTTTGTTGGCAGTTGGATGTTTTGTGTAGGATAGCAAAGACTGTGTTAAATAATTTTTATGCCTGAAGATTATGCAATACCTTTTTTCTGCTATGGGTTTAGTAGAGGGAGAAGTTGAGTCAGTGAAGTCAGGAGCTGAGGTCCATTTGCATTTGTTGTTGCTATGATTGCCTTCTGTGCAACACCAACTTTGAATCCTTTAGACTTACCTTCTGCTCACAGTAGAGGTTGGTTTGTCAGAAGGTTTCATGATGGTGTGTGGGTGTGTGTGAGGTCATGGTTGTGATGGCATACTCTGTTGTTTCAAGTAAGATTTAGTTTTAGACGCACTGTGTCCTGCATCACAGGAGGGAGATCTTCTCATGACATTGCTGCTCAGCTAGCTGGAGAAGAGCTTCCATGGCCTGGGCCCAGCATTTGTTCTTGCTTCTCCTCGAAAGAAAGAGAAGTTTTTTTTTTTTTTTTTTCCTTCTATTCTGGTGCTTTAGCTAAACTAGGTTTCAAGAGTACCTTAAGGGAGGGGAGACAAGGCTTGTTTCCTTTCTTCAACAGTTGAAGGCCTTTGATCCTAGGAGAGACTGGAGAAAAGGATCTAAGTGTGGGTGTGCTTTTCCAGCAGGTTGTTCCCTCCCAGGACCGCCTCTCAAGGGAAGCTTACTTTGTGTTCTTACCAGAGTCTTTGTAAACATTTGGCAAAGTCTTTGCAGACTGGGTCTGCATGTGGGGACAATTTCCCTTATGTCTGCAGCCCTTAGGAGTTCCGTATTCTCTGACTAGCCCACAGTCATCTTGTAACAATTCTTTAACTATTTTAGGTGAATTCTTTTTTTTTCCTACAAGACAGATTTTTGTTTATTAAATCTAGAAATTTTATAATTCCTACAAATATTTGAGGTCAATAGGGGAGGTTTGCGGACTGGTCAAAAAGACAGGTGAACTTATTCTATTCTTCTAAAGACTTAATTTGTAAGACAAGTTGTACAAGATGTCCTCAATTTGTAGAACAGTTGCTTTTAATTTCTCAAGGAGTTAAGATGCTATGGGAATGAGATCAGGGACTGATCCACCCATTGAAGAACATTACTGTCAATTTGCATCTTTATATCAGGGAGAAGATTTTCAACTTACAAATCAAAAGATTCCTATATTCTAGATTCAGAGCTATTTTTCTTTTCTTTTTTTTTTTTTTTTTTTTGGTTGTTGTTTTTTCCATTTATTCTTATTAGTTGGAGGCTAATTACAATATTGTAGTGGTTTCTGTCATACATTGATTGACATAAATCAGCCATGGACCTACAGATATTCCCCATCCGGGCTCCCCCTCCCACCTCCCTCTCACCTGATCCCTCTGGGTCTTCCCAGTGCACCAGGCCTGAGCACTTGTCTCATGCATCCAACCTGGACTGGTGATCTGTTTCACCCTACATAATATACATGTTTCAATGCTGTTCTCTTGAAACATCCCACCCTCGCCTTCTCCCACAGAGTCCAAAAGTCTGTTCAGTACATCTGTGTCTCTTTATATGTTTTATGTATAGGGTTATCGTTACCATCTTTCTAAATTCCATATATATGTGCTAGTATACTGTTGGTTAGCCATCTGTATGTCTTCTTTGGAGAAATGTCTGTTTAGTTCTTTGGCCCATTTTTTTTGATTGGGTCATTTATTTTTCTGGAATTGAGCTGCAGGAGTTGCTTGTATATTTTTGAGATTAATTCTTTGTCTGTTGCTTCGTTTGCTATTAATTTCACTCAATCTGAGGGCTGTCTTTCCACCTTGCTTATAGTTTTCTTTGTTGTGCAAAAGCTTTTAAGTTTCATTGGGTCCCGTTTGTTTATTTTTGCTTTTATTTCCAATATTTGGGAGGTGGGTCATAGAGGATCTGCTGTGATTTATGTCGGAGAGTGTTTTGCCTATGTTCTCCTCTAGGAGTTTTATAGTTTCTGGCCTTACATTTTGATCCTTTATCCATTTTGAGTTTATTTTTGTGTATGGTGTTAGAAAGTGTTCTAGTTTCATTCTTTTACAAGTGGTTGACCAGTTTTCTCAGCACCACTTGATAAAGAGGTTGTCTTTTTTCCATTGTATATTTTTGCCTCCTTTGTTGAAGATAAGGCGTCCATAGGTTTGTGGATTTATCTCTGGGCTTTCTGTTCTGTTCCATTGATCTATATTTCTGTCTTTGTGCCAGTACCATACTCTCTTGATGACTGTGGCTTTGTAGTAGAGTCTGAAGAAGGCAGGTTGATTCCTCCAGTTTCATTCTTCTTTCTCAAGATTACTTTGGCTATTTGAGGTTTTTTGTATTTCCATACAAATTGTGAAATTCTTTGTTCTAGTTCTGTGAAAAATACCATTGGTAGCTTGATAGGGATTGCATTGAATCTATAGATTGCTTTGGGTAGTATAGGCATTTTGACAATATTGATTCTTCCAATCCATGAACATGGTATGTTCTCCATCTGTTTGTGTCCTCTTTGATTTCTTTCACCAGTGTTTTATAGTTTTCTATGTATAGGTCTTTTGTTTCTTTAGGTAGATATACTCCTAAGTATTTTATTCTTTTTGTTGCAGTGGTGAATGGTATTGTTTCCTTAATTTCTCTTTCTGTATTCTCATTGTTAGTGTATATGAATGCAAGGGATTTCTGTGTGTTAATTTTATATCCTGCAACTTTACTATATTTGTTGATTAGCTCTAGTAATTTTCTGGTAGAGTCTTTAGGGTTTTCTATGTAGAGGATCATATCATCTGCAAACAGCGAGAGTTTCACTTCTTCTTTTCCTATCTGGATTCCTTTTACTTCTTTTCTGCTCTGATTGCTGTGGCCAAAACTTCCAAAACTATGTTGAATAGTAGTGGTGAGAATGGGCACCCTTGTTTTGGTCCTGATTTTAGGGGAAATGCTTTCAATTTTTCACCATTGAGGGTAATGTTTGCTGTGGGTTTGTTATATATAGCTTTTATTATGTTGAGGTATGTTCCTTCTATTCCTGTTTTCTGGAGAGTTTTAATCATAAATGGGTGTTGAATTTTGTCAAAGACTTTTTCTGCATCTATTGAGATAATCATATGGTTTTTATCTTTCAATTTGTTAATGTGGTGTATTACATTGATTGATTTGCGGATATTAAAGAATCCTTGCATTCTTGAGATAAAGCCCATTTGGTCATGGTGTATGATTTTTTAAATATGTTGTTGGATTCTGTTTGCTAGAATTTTGTTAAGGATTTTTGCATCTATGTTCATCAGTGATATTGGCCTGTGGTTATCTTTTTTTGTGGCATCTTTGTCTGGTTTTGGAATTAGGATGATGGTGGCCTCATAAAATGAGTTTGGAAGTTTGCCTTCTTCTGCAATTTTCTGGAAGAGTTTGAGTAAGATAGGTGTTAGCTCTTCTCTAAATTTTTGGTTGAATTCAGCTGTGAAGCCATCTGTTCCTGGGCTTTTGTTTGCTGGAAGATTTCTGATTACAGTTTCAATTTCCTTGCTTGTGATGGGTCTGTTAAGATCTTCTATTTCTTCCTGGTTCAGTTTTGGAAAGTTATCCTTTTCTAAGAATTTGTCCATTTCTTCCAAGTTGTCCATTTTATTGGCAAAGAGTTGCTGGTAGTAGTCTCTTATGATCCTTTGTATTTCAGTGTTGTCTGTTGTGATCTCTCCATTTTCATTTCTAATTTTGTTAATTTGGTTCTTCTCCCTTTGTTTCTTAATGAGTCTTGCTAATGGTTTGTCAATTTTGTTTATTTTTTCAAAAAACCATCTTTTAGCTTTGTTGGTTTTTGCTCTGGTCTCTTTAGTTTCTTTTGCATTTATTTCTGCGCTAATTTTTAAAATTTCTTTCCTTCTACTAACCCTGGGGTTCTTCATTTCTTCCTTCTCTAGTTGCTTTAGGTGTAGAGTTAGGTTATTTATTTGACTTTTTTCTTGCTTCTTGAGGTAAGCCTGTAATGCTGTGAACCTTCCCCTTAGCACTGCTTTTAAAGTGTCCCATAGGTTTTGGGTTGTTGTGTTTTCATTTTCATTCATTTCTATGCATATTTTGATTTCTTTTTGATTTCTTCTATGATTTGTTTGTTATTCAGAAGCTTGTTATTTAGCCTCCATATGTTTGAATTTTTAACAATTTTTTTCCTGTAATTGAGATCTAATCTTACTGCACTGTGGTCAGAAAAGATAAGTGGAATGATTTCAATTTTTTTGAATTTACCAAGGCTAGGTTTATGGCCAAGGATGTGATCTATTCTGGAGAAGGTTCCATGTGCACTTGCATAAAATGTGAAGTTGATTGCTTTGGGGTGAAATGTCCTGTAGATATCAGTTAGATCTAGCTGGTCCATTGTGTCATTTAAGGTTTGTGTTTCCTTGTTAGTCTTCTGTTTAGTTGATCTATCCATAGTTGTGAGTGGGATATTAAAGTCTACCAGCATTATTGTGTTACTATTAATTTCCTCTTTCATACACTTTAGTGTTTGCCTTACAAATTGCGGTGCTCCTATGTTGGGTGCATATATATTTATAATTGTTATATCTTCTTCTTGGATTGATCCTTTGATCATAAATTAGTGTCCTTCTTTGTCTCTTTTCACAGCCTTTATGTGAAAGTCTATTTTATCTGATATGAGTATTGCAACTCCTGCTTTCTTTTGGTCTCCGTTTGCGTGAAATATTTTCTTCCAACCTTTCACTTTTAGTCTGTATGTGTCTCTTATTTTGAGGTGGGTCTCTTGTAGACAGCATATATAGGGGTCTTGTTTTTGTATCCATTCAGCCAGTCTTTGTCTTTTGGTTGGGGCATTCAACGCATTTACATTTAAGGTAATTTTGATAGGTGTGGTCCTGTTGTCATTTACTTTGTTGTTTTGGGTTCACGTTTATACAGCCTTTCTGTGTTTCCTGGCTAGAGAAGATCCTTTAGCATTTGTTGAAGAGCTGGTTTGGTGGTGCTGAATTCTCTCAGCTTTTGCTTGTCTGTAAAGCTTTTGAATTCTCCTTCATATCTGAATGAGATCCTTGCTGGGTACAGTAATCTAGGTTGTAGGTTGTTCTCTTTCATTACTTTAAGTATGTCCTGCCATTCCCTTCTGGCTTGGAGGTTTTCAATTGATAGATCAGCTGTTATCCTTATGGGAATCCCTTTGTGTGTTATTTGTTGTTTCTCCCTTGCTGCTTTTAATATTTCTTCTGTGTGTTTGATATTTATTAATTTGATTAATATGTGTCTTGGGGTGTTTCACCTTGGATTTATCCTGTTTGGGACTCTCTAGGTTTCTTGGACTTGGGTGGCTATTTCCTTCCCCATTTTATGGAAGTTTTCAGCTATTATCTCCTCGAGTATTTTCTCATGGCCTTTCTTTTTGTCTTCTTCTTCTGGGACTCCTATGATTCAAATGTTGGGGCGTTTCACATTGTCCCAGAGGTCCCTGAGGTCGTCCTCATTTCTTTTGATTCTTTTTTCTTTTTTCCTCTCTGCTTCATTTATTTCCACCATTTTATCTTCTACCTCACTTATCCTATCTTCTGTCTCCGTCATTCTACTGTTGGTTCCCTCCAGAGTGTTTTTGATCTCATTTATTGCATTATTCATTTTTAATTGACTCTTTGTTATTTCTTCTAGGTCCTTATTAAACATTTCTTGCATCTTCTCAATCTTTGTCTCCAGGCTATTTATCTGTAACTCCATTTTGTTTTCAAGATTTTGGATCATTTTTATTATCATTATTCTAAATTCTTTTTCAGGTAGATTACCTATCTCCTCCTCTTTTGTTTGACTTGATGGACATTTTTCATGCTCCTTTACCTGTTGGGTATTTCTCTGCCTTTTCATCTTGTTTAGATTGCTGTGTCTGGAGTGTCCTCTCTGTATTCTGGAGGTCTGTGCTTCCTTTTTATTGTGGAGGTTTCTCCCAGTGGATGGGGTTGGACAATTGGCTTGTCAAGGTTTCCTGGTTAGGGAAGCTTGCGTCGGTGTTCTGGTGCATGGAACTAGATCTCTTCTCTCTGGAGTGCAATGGAGTGCCCAGTAGTGAGTTTTGAGTTGGGTCTATGTGTTAGGTGGGCAGCCTGTATGTTGACATTCAGGGCTATGTTCCTGCGTTGCTGGAGAATTTGCGTGATATGTCTTGCTCTGAAACTTACTGGCTCTTGGGTGGTGGTTGGTTTCAGTGCAGGTATGGAGGCTTTTGGATGGTCTCTTATTACTTAATGTTCTGTGTCGTCAGGAGTTTTCTGGTGTTCTCAGGTTTTGGGCTTAAGTCTCCTGCCTCTGGATTTCAGTTTTATTCTTCCAGTAGTATCAAATCTTCTCCAACTATACAGCACTGATAATAAAACTTCTAGGTTATTGGAGAAAAGATTCTCCACCATGAGGGACACCCAGAGAGGTTCACAGAGTTACATGAGGAAGAGGAGAGGGAGGAGGGAGATAGAGATGCGCAGGAGGAGAAAATGGGGAACTCAAGAGGAGAGAGACTGATGTACGCAGTTGTCTGTTCCCTAAGTGTTCTCAGTAGCCCAGACACCCACAGAGACTCACAGAATTGGACTGGGAAGAGAAGGGGATGGGAGGAAATAGAAGAGGTGTTCTGAGGTAGAGAACAGAGTCAAAAGTGGGAGAGAGTAATCAACACACTCCTGAGTAAAAATGGGTACTGAATATTGGATTCTTAAATGTCCAAAATTTATATCAAGTACTGAAAAACAAAGATTAAAAATCTAGAGTAGAGGTTAGATTCTTTAAAATACAATATTAAAACAAAAACAAAAACACAAAATATTTTAGAAATATATATGAAGTTCGGTTTAAAAATAAGACTTCTTTTTTTTTTTTGCAAGGTTATAGTGAAATGAAAATGAAAAGTTTTTTCTTAATTAAAAAAATAGTAAAAATATATGAAGATGAAAATGAAAGTTAAGGAGTAATGGGGGAGTAATAGGGAATTTTAAAAGAATAAAAGAGAAAAAACAAAATAAGAAAAGAAAAGAAAAAAAATTTTAATTAAAAAAAAAGTAAAAATATATCCAGGAATTTCTCTGGAGCTGTCGTGGGCAGTGTGGGTTCGGCTCAGTTTCAGATAGCTCCTCGTTCCAGCTTACACTTCTCGGTATCTACAGGCCCCTTGCGGTGTGGTCGGTGTCACCTACAGGTACTTTAATCTGTTGCACCGGTCCCTTCTGCAGCGGTTCCCCTTGTCTGTTTGGCTTCTGTTTGCCGTCTCCTCAGTGTCTAATCCCGCGCTGACACGGGCGGGCGGAGGCGGTCTCAGTTCAGGTTCGCTGGCTCAGTGGCGCTGCGGGGAGGGGGCGCTGCAGGCAGATGTCGCTGTGTGGGGCGCGCTCGCCGTATTCCGGCCTCACTGGGTTTGCCCCCGCTCGCTGGCGTGTGCTCTCCCCGTCCACACTGCTCAGGCTCCCGGCTGCTCTCCAGGGAGCGGGCCCTGCGTTGTGTGGGCTTCCCAGGCCTAAGCCGCTCAGATTCAGGTTTTCGGGTTCCCCACAAAAGCACAGACCCGGTTGGGCCTGCGTTCCGCGCCTTCCCCGCCCGAGCGGATCAGGCCGCCAGGAGCCTGACGGGCGCGCTCTCCCGGTGCGGGGCGCCTTCTCCCCTCCGCGGCCCAGCCTCGGTTTCCGCCCGCTGGTCGGGTGCGGGGCGCCTTCTCCCCTCCGCGGCCCCGCCTCAGTTTCCGCGCGCTGGTCCGGTGCGCCTTCTGTCTGTTCTGGGGGCTGGCCTCTAGCTGCGACCCTCCCGGCGGATGTCGACCACCCAGAATCTCAGGAGGTCTTTGGTTGGAAACTGGGGGCCTGTTTGCCGTGTGGTGGGGTGCCGTCTCTGGGCCGAGTTTGCCCCTTCCCCTCCCCCTGCCTCCTGCCTCCGCCGCCGGCTCGCTCTCCTCTGGACTTGCTCGGTCCCTTTGTTCTGAGAACGGCCTGCAGTGTGGTCGGCCGGTTGATTCTCTCTCTCTCTTGCTGTCCCCCAGTTTAAGTTGCTGTCTCACGTCAGCTCCCTCCGATGGCCCTCAGGGCACTCAGGCCCCGTCCTCACCCTGAGCAATGCCGCCCGCTCCGCTCCGTTCCGCCTCCACTTGCTGGTGGCGGATGCGGGCGTCTGGGGTGCTTTTCTGCTGGGAGTTGCTTTTAGGCACGTAATCTGCGGGTTTTATTTATTTTTCCTCCCAGCTAGGTTGCCCTCCGATATTCAAAAACTTCCCCCAGACCCGCCAGTGCGAGGGTTTCCTGGTGTTTGGAAACGGCCTCTATTACGACTCCCTTCCCAGGACGGCTCTCCGTCCCTAGCTCTTTTGTCTCTCTTTTTATCTTTTATATTTTGTCCTACCTCCTTTCGAAGACGATGGCCTGCTTTTCTTGGCGCCTGATGTCTTCTGCTAGCGATCAGAATTTGTTTTGTGAAGTTTGCTCAGCGTTCAAATGTTCTTTTGATGAATTTGTAGACGAGAAAGTGGTCTCCCCATCCTATTCCTCCACCATCTTGCCTCCTCCCCAGGTGAATTCTTGTTGTATGTGTCCAGGAGCATCTACCCCAAGTCATCATGTTCTTGTCCCCATTTATCCTTGTAGTGCATTTTCTTCCTTACATTCAATTTCAGGTTAGATCATTGCCCCGCAACCTCAGTCAAATGATGGGTTCAAGTGCTGTAGATTTTCCAGCATTTTATTATTGCATACTCAGTATAAGAGTATATGGAACTTTAAAGTTGAACCATCACACTTTGAGTATAGAATTAAAGGTATTGAAGGCCTAAGGACTTAAAGAGGACAGCCAATCTATACTGTTGTTCTATTCATAGCACTTGGCTCTTGGAGTGCTCCGAAACTGAAAATTCTTGTTCCTGTTCTGGTAGAGAAGACACTTCTATTTAAGGCTCTGTATCTAAGATGCTGAAATAGTGATTCTTGACCTCTTTAAAGAAGCAATAATGTAGTAAAAGAGTTGGAGTTTACAATAATCCTCTTTTTCAAGTACCCTTGATAGGTGATTTTAAAAAAGAGCAGAAGAAAAAAAAAAAAGAAAAATGATAAAAAGACAGCTGAGTTCAGAATAGTGCTAACCAGTGCTGGAAACCCTGCCAGCATCTCAGCTCTCTCGTATCACGGCCTCCGTTTACTGACGGTCTTACAGGGTATGTAACCAGTTTGGCATTGATAATGCACGGTGAGACTGCCGGCTGTTTGCTCTAAACATGTGTGTCATCTGTTTGTACAGGCATGGAGCCCTGTTGGGTCAGGGGATGGTACAGCTATTATTTGTTGCAAAATTTAGCCATCTGATTATATGTGAATCAAACTCAAATTGTCAGAGTATCAAGTACAATAGAAGCTTTATCTGCTTTTCTGTCCTTCCTGCCAAATCCACATGACAAATACACATTTCACTTTAGGAAAAGACTTAAAAGAACTTTGGGGTGAAAACTATTCAAAGATCTCCAGTTTCCCTAGAAAGAACTCACAACAGCAAGGCAATTGCAGATCAGACTGATCTTCAAGGTAATAGAATACCCTTTAAATCCCTAGGACTGTGTCTCTTTTGTATAAAACCCTACAGAACAGTCAGAGAAGAGAAAGGAGAACCCCATAGTACCTTTGAACCTTAAGCTTTAAAAATATACTTCATTTTATATTCATTTATTTAAAAATGTAGACTCTTAAATCCTGATCCGTAGTTTTCTCGATGGGATCGTATTGCCAGTGAACACTGCCAATGACACTGCTTAAATAGTAGACTTTGTTTTACCTGCTCTCTCTCCCTTTTCTGACACACCAAGGCCCTTTCTTTGTGGTTTAAAAATTCTATGCAAACTCATTGCTTTTATGCAACTTTCACAGATAAATGGCCACAGGGCCTGGTCTGTAAACAGCAGTACAAACCTCTTGTCTGATTATTTGTACAGTTGAAACTATGAGTTTCACTATACGTTTTCATATTCTCATATATTCATGTTTATCCTGTAAGACAGTAAGTTATATGCTTTTCAAATATCTAAAACATCTACTTCCCTCACACCTCTCTACAACACCTAGTATATTGCTCTGCTTTCTAGTGTTCCTTCGAATTAGGAATAGGATGATAAAAATCAAGCTATGTTGGGAAAAATATCAACAACCGCAGATATGCAGATGATACTATTCTAATGGCAGAAAGTGAAAGGAACTAAAGAGTTTTTTGATGAGGATGAATGAAGAGAGAGAAAAAGCTGCCTTGAAACTCAACATTCAAAAAATTAAGATCATGGCATCTGGTCCCATCATTTCATGGCAAACAGAAGAGGAAAATGTGGAAGCAGTAACATATTTTATTTTCTTGGGTTCCAAAGTCATTGCTGATGATGATTGCAATCGTGAAATTAAAAGATGCTTGCTCCTTGGAAGGAAAGCTGACAAACGTAGACAGTGTATTAAGAAGCAGAGACATCACTTTGCCAGCAAAGGTCTGTACAGTCAAAGCCATGGTTTTTCCATAGTCATGTACAGACCATAAAGAAGGCTGAGTGAGCGCTGAAGAATTGATGCCTTCAAATTATAGTTCTGGAGAAGACTCTTGAGAGTCCTTTGGACTGCATGGAGATCAAAACAGTCAATCCTAAAGGAAATCAGTCCTGAATATTCACTGGAAGTACTGATGCTGAAGCTCCAATACTTTGGTCACCTAATGTGAAGGGCCGACTCACTTGAAAAGACCCTGTGCTGGGAAAGATTGAAAGCAAGAGGAGAAAGGGCTGGCAGAGAATGAGGGGCTAGATAGCATCGCCAACTCAATGGAAATGAAAGTGAGCAAACAGGATACAGTGGAGGACATATGAGCCTGGCATGCTGCAGTCCATGGAGGTCAGAAAGAGTTGGACATGACTTAGTAACTGGACAACAATGAGAGTACTAACATTTGGAAAAAAGTCTTACTTGCCAATTATATTTGCAGACTGATTGGGGTATAATATGCAAAGGAAAGATGCTAATTTTTATTGCGCAAAGGATAATAGACAGGTCGTTATTTAATATGCATATATTTTTAAACACTCTCTCCCTCCATATAAATATATATATATGGTGTGTGTGTAATGCAAGCTTAATAATTCTAATTCTTATGGATGGCATGAAATGAGCTCATAAATTGGAGAACTTAAACACAGGAGTGTCTGCCTATTAAGCTAGTGCTGTAATCAACCACTGAATCTAACTCCCCATATTAACTCACCAGTGATTCTCTTGACATCCAGATGGTCTTCTATGCAATAAATAGCCCATTGACTACCCCCAGGGTAAGACTTTGGCACTCTCGTTTAAGTACCAAGTTTATAAGAGCCCATATTTTGATACCAATTATGGAACAATGCCCTATCGGTCTTATTATTAAGATCTCATGGCTGAAAAAGTCCACCTGGATTCATCAGTGGTAAAGATACTACTTTTTTCCAAGACAGGCAACTTTTTATTGAGTATAGTTGATTTACAACGATGTGTTAGTTTCAGTGATATAGCACAGCAATTCAGTTTTATATGTATATATTTATTTTCTTTTTCAGATATTTTTCCATTATAGCTTATTACAAGAAATTAAGTATAGTAACCCCTGCCATATAGTAGGTCTTTATTGTTTATCTAGTTTACATACAGTAGTATGTATTTGTTAGTCCCAAACTTAATATTGGGTTGGTCCCAAAGTTCATTCATGTTTTTCCATAAAAGCTTACAGAAAAATCTGAGCAAACTTTTTGGCCAGTACAATAGTTAATCCCTCCTACTCTTTCCTCTTTGGTAACCATCAATTTATTTACTGTATCTGAGTCTATTTATGTTTTTTAGGTTCATTTGTATCATTTTTTAGATTCCCCACATAAGTGATATCTCCTCTGGGGAAGGAAATGGCGATCCACTCTTGTATTCCTGCCTGGAAAATCCCAGGAACAGAGGTGGCCTGGCGGGCTACTAGCTCATTGGGTTACAAAGAGCTGGACATGACTGAGTGACTTAAGCATCAAGAGCATAAGTGATATTACATGATACTTGTCTTTCTCTGGCCTACTTCACTTAGTACAATAATCTCTGGGTCTACTCATGTTGCTGGAAATGGCACTATTTAATTCTTTTTTATAGCTGAGCAATAGTCCATTGTTTATGTGTGTACACACACACACACACACACACACACACACACACCTTATTTATCCATTCATCTGTCAGCTGATGTTTATGTTGCTTCTACATCTTGGCTATTGTAACAGTGCTGCTATGGGATAACACTGGGATGCATGCTGTCTTTTCAAATTAGAATTTGTGTCTTTTCCAGATGTATGCCTAGGAGTGGGATTGCTGGATCATATGGTAACTCTATTTTTAATTTTTTAAGGAACCTTCATATTGTTCTCCTTAGTGGCTGCACCAATTTACAGTCCCACCAACAGTGTAGGCAGGTTCCCTTTCTCTACACCCCTTCCAGCGTTTATTATTTGTAGTCTTTTTGATGATGGCCAGTCTGACTTGTATAGGGTGATATCACAATGTAGTTTTGATTTGCATTTCTCTAATGATCAGTGATGGTGATGAGCATCTTTTTATGTGCCTGTTTGCCATCTGTGGGCTTCCCTGATAGCTCAGTTGGTAAAGAATCCACCTGTAATGCAGGAGACCCTGGTTCAATTCTTGGGTTGGGAAGATCTGCTGGAGAAGGGATAGGCTACCCACTCCAGGATCCTTGGGCTTCCCTTGTGGCTCAGTTGGTAAAGAATCCACCTGCAGTGTGGGAGACCTGGGTTCGATCCCTGGGTTGGGAAGATCCACTGGAGAAGGGAAAAGCTACCCACTCCAGTATTCTGGCCTGGAGAATTCCATGGACTGTATAGTCCATGGGGTCACAAAGAGTTAGACGTGACTGTGTGACTTTCACTTGCCATCTGTGTGTCTTCTTTGGAGAAATGTCTATTTAGTTAAAGACATACTTAAAGGTGGGCTTCCCTGGTGATTTAGTGGTAAAGAATCTGCCTGCAATGCAGGAGACCCGGGTTTGATCATCCCAAGATCCCCTGGAGGAAGGCATGGCAACCCACTCCAGTATTCTTGCCTGGAGAATTTCATGGGCAGAAGATCCTGGTGGGCTACAGTCCACAGGGTCATGCAGAGTCAGACAACTGAGCGACTTAAGCAGCAGCGGCAGACCCTTGAGGGTTTTACTGTATTGGGTCTTTGCATATAAAAATCCTAGTTAACAATAGCTAATACTGGTTTACTAAATAGTTGTCCTATACACACACACAGTATTCTTTAGCTGGGATGGGAAAATGATGTTTAAAATAAGAACCTTATTTTAGAATACAGAAGCTTTTGCATTCAAGAGAACAGCCAGACTGATATTGGAGAGAGAGAGCTTTCAGTTTGGAAATGGAAGAGATGACAAATATAACAGACTCATTCTCCCTGCATTTGTGGTATAGAATAGGGATATGGAAATAATTAGGAAACAAAATCCTGATGAGTCAGGCTAGGGCCCAGGCATCAGTTTGTTTTTTTAAAAATTTTTTTTTCTTTATTAAATTATGAAAGTATGATAACACATTTACAGGAGACTTGGAAAATACAGAACAAAGTTATGTGTAGCTCTACTGTATATTACAATTATTTTTAAGTAGATAAATTAAGATTTTTAGCTGGAGTTTCAATATCAAATTCTCAAAAATTAACTGAATATACAGGAAAGTAGAAGGATATAGTAAACCTGAAAAGTACCATAAGCCAATTCAACATAATTAAGATTTATATAATTTTCACATGACTGTGGGGTACAAAATCTAGTCAAGTTCCCATAGATAAAAGAGGAGACCCTGGAACAGGCATCAGTTTTTAAAAGTTCTCAGGTGATTTCACTGTGCCACAAATTGGGAAATTACTGGTCTAGAGTCTTGCAGCTCCAAGTGTGGTTCAGTTCAGTTCAGTCGCTCAGTCGTGTCCGACTCTTTGCAACTCCATGAACAGCACGCCAGGCCTCCCTGTCCACCACCAACTCCCGGAGCTTACTCAAACTCACGTTCATCGAGTTGGTGATGCCACCCAACCATCTCATCTTCTGTCGTCCCCTTCTCCTCCCACCTTCAACCTTTCCTAGCATCAGGATTGTTTTTTTTTCCAATGAGTCAGTTCTTCATATCAGGTGGCCAAAGTATTGGCGTTTCAGCTTCATTATCCGTCCTTTCAATGAATATTCAGGACTGATTTCCTTTAGGATTGACTAGTTTGGTCTCCTTGCAGTCCAAGGGACTCTCAAGAGTCTTCTCCAACACCACAGTTCAAAAGCATCAATTCCTGGGCATTCAGCTTTCTTTATAGTCCAACTCTCACCTCCATACATGACCACTGGAAAAACCATCGCTTTGACTAGATGGACCTTTGTTGGCAAAGTGATGTCTCTACTTTTTAATATGTTATCTAGGTTGGTAATAGCTTTTCTTCCAAGGAGCAAGCGTCTTTTAATTTTACAACCAGTATGTAGAATCTTGGGCCTTCATTTCAGGTCTACTGATCAGAATCTCCATTTTAACAAGCTCACCCAATGATTTCTATACACATTAAAGCTAAAGAAGCACTGGGCCAGGAAGGTTTTCGACTCTAGCTGAACATTAGAATCACATGAGGAGATTTAAAGCTGTAATGATATTCTGGTCTCACCCACAGAGGCTGTAATTCTTTGGTATAGGATGGGACCTAGGGTTTTTGCATGCTGTATCGGTCTCAGGTGATTCCAGTGTGTAGTCACTGTTGTGAAGTAGAAGCTGAGTGTTTAAATAAGTTTGCATAAAAGACAATCTAGACATTACTCAGGTAGCTTGGGGAGATACAAGTTAGGGAGAGCATGAAAGGTGAGATTTAAGGATGCTTGTCCTGGTTAATGCAGGTATGTGTTAGGAAGCTGAGATTTTTGAGAGGAAAGTTTTTCCAATAAGAAATTTCCATGGTGGTAGGGAAGGAAGAATAGAAGTTGGTTGAAGGACTTTAAAAATAAAGATGTGTAATATTTGATTTCAGGTTATTGACTTTGCTATGTAGCAGGATAAGAGGTGACCGTGAGAGCATTTGACCCTAATCATTCTCAGAATTCTTGTGAGATATGTAGAATCCTCTGAGGATGAAGCCTTGACCAACTGAAAATATAAAATATAGGAAGAGTGACCCCAGATAATTGGAGAACTTAAAGATGGAGGCATCTGGTTATCAGATATTTGGGAAATAAACATATCATATAAGTGTGGTTTATACTCTGGCCACAAACTGCTTCTATAGGAACGAGTAGTATCTCTCCAAATTGAGTCTATGTCAGGTTATCATTCTTGCTTTGTTATCATCTAACCTTCTTTTTGTTCAGTCATGCTGCCTTCTTCCTGAGTTTCACGTAGTGCACTTAGCTGGAGGGACTTTCAGATTCTCATGTCTAGCTATCAAGGCAGTAACACTTTTCATTCTATTTTTTAATTGAAATAAAATTGACTTAAATATTATATTAGTTTCAGGTGTACAACATAGTGATTTGATATTTTTATGCATCATGAAATGATCACCATGATGTCTAGTTACCATCTGTCACCATACAAAATTATTACAATATTATTGACTATATTTCCTGTGCCATACATCACATGTGACTTATTTATTTATAATTGGAAGTTTGTACCTCTTAATCTGCTGTGCCTGTTTAGCTTATCCCTCCAGGCCCATACCCTCTAGCAACCATCAGTTCGATCTCTGTATCTATGTTTGTTCATTTGTTTTTTTCCCCTAGATTTCATGTATAAGTAAGTCATATGATATTCATCATTTCTTGACTTATTTCATTTACTTTCTAGTCCATCCCTATGTGGCCTCTTTGTTATTTGCTGCGTAGAATCTGTTCGGCCAGGCTTCAGTTCTTCCTTAGGAAGAACTGTTTTATGAGTAGGTGTAGATTCACCATATCTGTGGGAGGATGTGAGTTCAGGATCTTCTATGACACCATTTTTAATTGGGAAAACCCAAGGCTTTTCCATTCTAACTCTTTATCTCTGATTCTTTGACATTAGATCCAGTCACCCCTAAGCAGTGAAGAAACTTTTCTGATTGCTGAGTAGAGGGTACATTAGTTTAAAACAATGACACTCACACACACACACACACACACACACACACACACACACGCCAAATGATAAACCTACAACCTTCTTTCCTTCTGAAACAAAGGGGGTCATTTATCTACACCTACTAATTTCAGAGTCAGGTATCAAAAATTTCCCTTGAGGCATCCAAGTCATTTGTATTAAACTTGGGTACCCATTCATGTTTAGTGTAGCTGTATCTTGTATCTAAGACATTTAATCCAAAAGAAATATTAAGTATAGATGCAAAGTTAAGATACTGAGCAAGCAGTTTCTCAAGGGAGGAAATGCTTACTACATTTCATCCAACCTCTCCTGCCTCCTTTCTAGAAGAAGGAATGATGGACAAGAAACAGGAGTTAGAGAAGATTTTGTGTTTAAGGTGGTGACATGTTCCAAAAGATGCTATTTTTGTGTATATATTATCTTGAGGCACAGAATAGACTGGGTATTCTTTGGGGTTTTTGCTCCAGCACAGAAGTGTCAATGTGAAAAATAGACTAAAGTCTGAGTGTGGACAGTGTGCACAAGAGTGAGTGTAAGGCAAAAATCAGACGAGAGAAGGCAAGGTGATAATAGCCAGGCACTCTCCCTCTGTCTATCAAGTAGTATATACTTTGGGGATGAACTCATACAAGAGATATTCAGAAAACTAAGATCATGGCATCTGGTCCCATCACTTCATGACAAATAAATGGGGAAACAGTGGAAACAGTGGCAGACTTTATTTTTCTGGGCTCCAAAATCACTGCAGGTGGTGATTGCAGCCATGGAATTAAAAGACACTTACTCCTTGGAAGGAAAATTATGAGCAACCTAGACAGCATATTCAAAAGCAGAGACATTACTTTGTCAACAAAGGTCCGTCTAGTCAAGGCTATGGTTTTTCCAGTGGTCATGTATGGATGTGAGAGTTGGACTATAAAGAAAGCTGAGCACCGAAGAATTGATGCTTTTGAACTGTGGTGTTGGAGAAGACTCAGATCCAACTAGTCCATCCTATAGGAGATCAGTCCTGGGTGTTCATTGGAAGGACTGATGCTGAAACTGAAACTCCAATACTTTTGGCCACCTGATGGGAAGACCTGACTATTGGAAAAGACCCTGATGCTGGGAGGGATTGAGGGCAGGAGGAGAAGGGGACGACAGAGGATGAGATGGCTGGATGGCATCACTGACTCAACAGACATGGGTTTGGGTGGACTCCGGGAGTTGGTGATGGGCAGGGAGGCCTGGCGTGCTGCGGTTCATGGGGTCGCAAAGACTCAGACACGACTTAGCGACTGAAGAGAACATACAAGAGGAAGTAGCACGGACATACACAGTACCATGTGTGAAATAGGTAGCTAGTAGCAAGCTGCTGTATAGCTCAGGGGCTCAACGCGGCGCTCTGTGATGACCTAGACGGGCAGGATGGGGGAGAGGGATGGGAGACTCAAGAGGGAGTGGATCTGTGCATACATGTAGCTGGTCCACATTGTTTTACAGCAGAAACTAACACAACATTGGAAAGCAACTCTCCATGCATGCTCAGGGGTGTCCCACTCTTTGTGACCCTATGGGCTATAGCCCGCCAGTCTCCTCTGTTCATGAGATTTCCCAGGCAAGGATACTGGAGTGGGTTGCCATTTCCTACTCCATAAGCAGCTATATTCCAGTTAAAAAATAAAAATAAAATAAGCTGAATCTCAAAAAATTTAGAGTACAGTTTCTCTTAATCAGCGTCAACCTATGCATGAATCTCATATGTAGTGCTCTTTAGCAAAGTATTTTTTCTTTGTGAGTCAATGTGACATAAAATGACTAAAGCTAAGTTCACTCTGTCAATCTTTACTTCATATTAGGTTCCAACCAGAAAGTGAGGCAAGGATGTCTAAGAAGGCAGCTTAGGGATGAAGCAAGAAACTGCTTAAATGACTGGATTAACAGTCTGGGGATATTTAGCGACATGCCCTCCATGTCATTGGACTTACCGCACAGGAAGAGATGCTAAACATTGGCATCTTGATGAGATTAGTAGGTGGGAGGAATTCAGTGAGTCCATTCTGAAATCCAAAGTCCTCAATTGCCATATAACATCCAAAACTTCAGCAGAATGCTCGCGATAAGGATTCTGTGTTACCACATGAGGGTAAGTCCTACTGTGTATGCTATTTGAGCAGGGACGAGTCCTCTGTATCAGTGAAATTGTCAACAAAAAGATTGCATTGCTTGTCATCGGATGTAAGGGGTTAAGGTTTCATTATTCTAAATATTCACTTACTTGGATGAGCTACCCTCCATCTTCCTGGATACTAGTAACTTAGATGTCATGACATAAATATTTAGTTCTCTCTTGGTTACCAAATAGCTTGCTTCTTCCTCATCTAATCTTCTGCTTGCATCTGTTCTTTTAACAGTGTATGCATATCACCATTGCAAGTTGATTTAAAATTGTATTTATTTGGTGGTTTGTTAAAGTATGTTGGTATGCATTTCTCCATCCTTCCTTCCCTTTCCCAGGCACTTTAGCCCTCTCTCCCTCACACTTTTGAACATAACCGAGCATACTTTGGTCAGACTGTGCCCCGGCCTCCTCTCCAGTCTCCCCGTCCTGTTTCTCACCTCCTTTATTGACACCCGCACCTAGAGAGTTTCTTTCCCGGTCATTGTTTTTGCTCACCTCCAGCGTAGGCTCTTCAAACGATATCACACTTCTCTCTCAACACATGTGCAACTAATTCAGCTGCTTGACATGTTTACTCCTCACATTTATACAAAACACATTTAAACTTTCACTTTTTACTTGCATCTGCATTTCATCCTCTTTAGAAGAAAACTCACACTAGAGAAGCATCTGCCAGGCTGCAGTTCTGTTTCAATTTCTTTGTGCTTATTTATTTCTTGTACTCATGTAGCAACGAGAGAAACTATACTGTGGCTGTGTAATAGTCGTCTCTTACCATCTCAGGCAAGGTACTAATGCCTCCTTAATAAATTTATACCTATGTAAGCATATTTGGAAGTGGCATTTCTTCGTGCATATGTATTTCACATGGATGGATGCACATGGTCAGGCATATAACTATTTATAATAAGGGTAGAAGATTGGCAAGTTAGCTTTCAATCCCTGTGAGGCAGGAAGCAGACCGTTCTCTTCTTTAGCACAGAACCACCAAAGAGTTATGTGTGTCTGGCAGTCGCTTTCAGGTGAATGATCAATTGTTCCTTTACTTCCAGTTCTACTAGTGAAATTTCTATCATGGACCAGAACTACTCCAGAGCCACAGTTTACCCTCTCAGTATTTTCAGACTCTAGCTCAGGCCACAGATTTTATCTTAAACATTCAGGAATTTTTTTTTCATTTAATTGTATCCATATAATAATTTCTTGGTCTCTCCTTTAGAATTTGCTCAAGTATAATTAAATAACTGCAGCAGCTGCTGCTGCAGGCAGTACAAGGATACGAAGACAGGCTTGTGTGGTAGCTAAGCAACAGGCTAGACGTGATAATTTATAAAGATGCAGGGCTTTGTGACCCTCAGCTACTTTTTGCTTAGTTTCATTTTTGGTTAGTTGGGGCCAGTATGGGTTGATAGTGAGTACTGACATGGCTTATATTAAATAAATAGACAAAAATATTATGTACTTCTTAAATCACAGAATCTTTCTTTCTTCTAAACTTCAGTGACATTTTCTCAGATTTTCTAGATTTTATGTTTGTGTGCCTGAAGGATTTCTAAGTCATTCTATATGTCATTGTTTTTATTTCTTCTGATGTAGAGTTATCCATTGATTCTAACTGCTGTTAACCTCATCATGTGTGGTCTCAGTAAACTCATTAACCTGTCCATGCCCTTGGGCGACTATAGCTCCTGTAAAATAAAATACACAAATCGATCTTTTTTTCCTGTGTACTTGCTTCTGTTCATTTGTCTTTCAAAGTACTTCAGTTTCTCTTTTTCCCAGGTCTATATATATTCAGAGCCTGGGTAGCTTGTTGACTGGAAGCTTTAACTTCTGCTCCCCTTCATAAAATATGAAAAGCTTCTCTTGCTTGGTCAGCATAGCCTATTAGTAAGAATCCGTGTTGCAAGTATCTATGACACTCTATCTTGGTTTAGAAGAAGCATTACCTTTTGGAAGTGCAGACACCTGGTGAACAAGAATTCTAGTGAGGGATTTTTAACATTTCACACCAACGGTACTAATAGAGGTAGGAAACACGACTTTAGCTAGAAGGGGAATTAAAAGCCTTCCAGTAAAGCTTGCTGCATTTTTCCCTTAGGAAATTCTAAGGCTCCTGCTGCCGCTGCCGCCAAGTCGCTTCAGTCGTGTCTGACTGCGTGACCCCACAGACGGCAGCCCACCAGGCTCCCCGTCCCTGGGACTCTCCAGGCATCTAAGGCTCCTATGGCCTGTCAAACCCTGGTGATGTGTCTGCAAATTTCAGTTGACAGAAAACACATCAGTTAATCAGCAACCTCAAAAAGTAAACGAGGCTGAGCCGCGGAGAGCGACTGCTAAGCAGCCGGTGTGGTTCTCAGAGGCGGCGTTAGGAAAAGCGGAGGGAGGCTGGAAGGAGCACGGACGGCCGCTCCCCTTGTCCCGAGCAGAGACGGCCCTCCACCGCTCCCGGAGCGCTGCGACAGCAAAGCCTTGCGGTGTCGCTGGGCTGGCAGTCGGCTGGCAGACAGTGCACTTCCACCCTCCACACTTGGTCATCAAGACCCTGTCCGTGTTCTTCTTCATTCTTTTTCTGTCTCAAAAAATTACACACACCATCATCACGATAAAACTGCAGAGAAATCACAAATCCCCATGCAGCTGCTGGGAATTTAAAAATGGAGCCATTTTCACATTTCGTTTTGAGCTTAGAGCTCAGATACAATTGACTTTCTTTCCTCCACCCGACACAGTCCATTTTCCTCCCTGCTTCCCTCATGGAGAGAACCATTTTATGAACTTGATACGGTCTTTCCAGTCAGTTCTTTCAAGCTCCTTATATAGCCCAGAAACAACATGTATGTTTTTGTGTGTAAAAATGTACATAAATGTTAGCCTGCATGCTTCATCTAATTATTTTTCTGTTCTCTATCCTTCTTATACTTTCGTTGCCCTATCTTTTTATTTTTCTTTGCATACTCTTTCTTCTCATTTACACTTATATCTGTCTCATTCCACTCCCTCATTTTTTCCCCTTCCTTATTCTTGTAGTATTTTATATCTAGCACACACACACACACACACACACATGCACACACATGATTATTTAAAGTGTACAATAACAAAACAAAACTTCATAGCAATTGCTCCCCATCTGCTTGCTGGCGGACCTTCCCACGTGTACCTTAGTGTGATGTGATCCTCACCAGCACAAAAAGAGCAGGAAGTCTATACCACCAGAGGAAGCTATGTGTAGGAGCATGAAGTCTTCCACCTTTTGACTAACTCAAGTCTCTAATAATCTTCTCATGGAAAATGACCCCTTTGAGAGTGATATATAAACCTTGGAAGGACTGACCATTGTGGTGACTCATGCCTAAAATTAAAGTGTCTCCCTCAGTCTTATCTTAATTTGCTTCTTCATTGGTTATGGAAGCAGCTGAGTTTCTGACTACAACTTGCACAAGGTCATAAGGGATTTGACATCTAAAAGGAGTCCACTCTTTCCCTATTAGTTCTGTAACTAGATCTTAGGATTTCCCTAGAGAATGACCTCTGCATTCTATATGCCTCCTGTTGTAATTTTCTGGTCCATTTACCCAACTCCCACTCAGATCAAAGGGCAATGTGTATTGACTCACTAAATTCTTGGCCAACTTTTGCCCTCTCCGAGGTTACCTGATGTTTTTTCCATGTGTTTTCCTTACCATATGTTCCTACCCCCAGTCAAGTACTGATGACACTCGCTTGTATTGCCTTGTGCAGTTTTGATATACCTCTTCCTCTTGCAAGGGAACCAAAGAGCGTGCTTATACTTAGACGAGTGGTAAACCTCTTCCAAGCCAATATGGATGCCCTCCTCTTCATGTTCACCAAACTTTCGTGTGCACAAGAGATCCTGCGGAGAGGAGGCAGAGAAGTGAGGTATCTTCCCCCACTTGTTTGATTTCTTTCCTATGTAGTTAGTCCATAGTTCAGTTTTGTCTACCCAGGTGGATTTCTTGTCTTTGAGGGTAAGGCTCATGGCTATGTAATTCAATATATTCATGTGAGCAGGCTCTATCTAAGGAACCCTCTGTGCCATAGTCACACTAAACTATTTTTAGTTTCTTGAATACAGTGTGAATACATGGGCTTTTGAATACACAGTTACCTGCACTTGGGACATCTCTAGTATATACCTCTTCCCCAGCCTGACTCCAACCCCAGTTCACCCCAAATTTTTGTCTAGGTAATGTCCTCATACAGCATGCTTCAGCTTAGATGTTGTTTTTTTCCCCAGAAATCTTCCTGGATATTCCAAGTCTGTAAAACCTCCTCAACACTTACTGTCTTCTGTCCTTATTGCTGACTTACTTGTGTGCCTTCCTGATGAGACTGCAAGCTCTGTACCTTCCCATTCAGACTGTGCCTTGAATGCCTGGCACAGAGTCTGGTACCGAGTGAAAATCTTCCAGTGACCTAGTGGTCCAGGTCTGTCCAATGACCTTGTAAAAGCATTAACTTTTCCCCACCTCCTTATTTTTTCTTTTCCTAGACAGTTTTCTTGGACAGATTACAGAGGAAGGAAAGTTGTTTTGCACTTAACCTGTCTATGAGCTCGTGTGTTGCACCTCTGCCCATTTTAACCAAGGAGGGGAAACATCTTTACAGTTTTAGCTACTTGTGTTTACCTGACTGAAACCTTGAGCTTAATCAATATGAAAATTACCTTGCTGAAATCCTCATCTTAAAGAATATGAAGTACCTTCAGCAGAATTTATATTTCAGTTTAAGAAAACTCAAAGAATGCTCCTGATGACACATTCATCAACATAATATATAGCCTTTTTATCTTAGGATTTCACATTGCTTTATCAACACTAACTAACCACTGGAAACAAGGTCTCATGGTAGACCTTGTTTACCATAAGAGAGGTAAAGAGATGGCATCAATAGTTCCTTTTATCACTGTGTACTAGGAAGCCCTTGGATTCTGATCCAGTAATGAGAAAATGCACATCCAAAGTTATGTTAGTCCAGGGTTTTTCTTTATCCAGGAGGCTTTCCTGACCCTTGGCAGTCTTTTCTATATAGACTATCCACATAAAAATTATTTTGATACTTTTGAAATTTTGACCCTTGAGGGGGTAGCCGAACTGAGCAACTTCTCAAATGAGTTAATTATGTTTTCCATTTACTCCTGCGAGGTCCTTTGTATGTGAAAGGGAAAAATAATCTCATGTCAAAAAAGTGAAGAAAAATGACCCTAGAACGTACAAAAATGGCAGTAGACTGACTCCTCACATTTACACTTCCATTACAGCTTATTTTCATATAAATTCAAGCTGCTAAAAATTACTCCCACAGGCAGCTATGTAAAGTCATTTTCTCCCCCCACACATTTCCTTGTAATAAACGAAGTCTTAGAGTAATTCCTTTAAATAGCTGTAGAAGAGAAAATGAAGATTGTGTGCCAACGTCCAAATTAGGAGGCTTCACCTCAGGTCGGTGGCAGTTTTCTGAAGAGGGACCCGGAGAGCTGCGGCGCCTCTTCCTGGGACAGCCTCTTCCTTTCCGGCACGAAGGCCCTGCCGCCTGCCAGGCCAGGCTCCTTGCTACATAGGCCCCCGTGGGGGAGCCTGGCACAGAAGTAGGGTCTGGAACCAGACAGTATTTGTTCAGATATTCTCTCTGCTGCCGTCTAGCTGTGTTACTTTGGTGATTTATCTGTCACTTCTGCTACCTCCCAGGCTTGCTGTGAGGGTCACATTAGATAATATAAAAGTGAGGTGTATGGAGAACCCTGATCAGCCCATAGCAGTTACTCAACAAATGTTAGTTCCTTCCTCTCTCTTCTGCTTATGACTTTGTACATTCTCTTTCTCTCCTGGTATATTCTATCTTCTTCTTCTTTTTTTTTTTCATTTATTTTTATTAGTTGAAGTCTAATCACTTTACAATATTGTAGTAGGTTCTGTCATACATTGACATGAATCAGCCAGGAGTTACATGTATTCCCCATCCTGATCTGCCCTCCCGCCTCCTACTCCACCCGATTACTCTGGGTCTTCCCAGTGCACCAGGCCTGAGCACTTGTCTCATGCATCCAACCTGGGCTGGTGATCTGTTTCACTATAAATAATATACATGTTTCAATACCGTTCTTTCGAAACATCCCACCCTCGCCTTCTCCCACAGAGTCCAAAAGTCTGTTCTGTACATCTGTGTCTCTTTTTCTGTTTTGCATATAGGGTTATCATTACCATCTTTCTAAATTACATATATATGTGTTAGTATACTGTATTGGTCTTTATCTTTCTGGCTTACTTCACTCTGTATAATGGGCTCCATTTTCATCCATCTCATTAGAACTGATTCAAATGACTTCTTTTTAATGGCTGAGTAATATTCCATGGTGTATATGTACCACAGCTTCCTTATCCATTTGTCTGCTGATGGGCATCTAGGTTGCTTCCATGTCCTGGCTATTATAAACAGTGCTGCCATGAATATTGGGGTGCACATGTCTCTTTCAGATCTGGTTTCCTCAGTGTGTATGCCCAGAAGTGGGATTGATGGGTCATATGGCAGTTCTATTTCCAGTTTTTTAAGGAATCTCCACACTGGTCTCCATAGTGGCTGTACTAGTTTGCATTCCCACCAACAGTGTAAGAGGATTCCCTTTTCTCCACACCCACTCCAGCATTTAGTGCTTGTAGACTTTTGGATAGCAGCCATCCTGACTGGCGTGTAATGGTACCTCATTGTGGTTTTGATTTACATTTCTCTGATAATGAGTGATGTTGAGCATCTTTTCATGTGTTTGTTAGCCATCTGTATGTCTTCTTTGGAGGAATGTCTGTTTAGTTCTTTGGCCCATTTTTTGATTGGGTCATTTATTTTTCTGGAATTGAGCTGCAGGAGTTGCTTGTATATATTTGAGATTAATCCTTTGTCTGTTGCTTCATTTGCTATTATTTTCTCCCAATCTGAGGGCTGTCTTTCCACCTTGCTTATAATTTCCCTTGTTGTGCAAAAGCTTTTAAGTTTCATTAGGTCCCATTTGTTTATTTTTCCTTTTATTTCCAATATTCTGGGAGGTGGGTCATAGAGGATCCTGCTGTGATTCATGTCGGAGAGTGTTTTGCCTATGTTCTCCTCTAGGAGTTTTATAATTTCTCTTCTTACATTTAGATCTTTAATCCATTTTGAGTTTATTTTTGTGTATGGTGTTAGAAAGTGTTCTAGTTTCATTCCTCTACAAGTGGTTGACCAGTTTTCCCAGCACCACTTGTTAAAGAGGCTGTCTTTTTTCCATTGTATATCCTTGCCTCCTTTGTCGAAGATAAAGTGTCCATAGGTTCTTGAAGTTATCTCTGGGCTTTCTATTCTGTTCCATTGATCTATATTTCTGTCTTTGTGCCAGTACCATACTGTCTTGATGACTGTGGCTTTGTAGTAGAGTCTGAAGTCAGGCAGGTTGATTTCTCCAGTTCCATTCTTCTTTCTCAAGATTACTTTGGCTATTCGAGGTTTTTTGTATTTCCATACAAATTGTGAAATTCTTTGTTCTAGTTCTATGAAAAATACCGTTGGTAGCTTGATAGGCATTGCATTGAATCTGTAGATTGCTTTGGGTAGTATAGCCATTTTGACAATATTGATTCTTCCAATCCATGAACACGGTATTTTTCTCCTTCTGTTTGTGTCCTCTTTGATTTCTTTCATCAGTGTTTTATAGTTTTCTATGTATAGGTCTTTTGTTTCTTTAGGTAGATATACTCCTAAGCATTTTATTCTTTTTGTTGCAATGGTGAATGGTATTGTTTCCTTAATTTCTCTTTCTGTTTTCTCATTGCTAGTGTATATGAATGCAAGGGATTTCTGTGTGTTACTTTTAAGTCCTGCAACTTTACTATATTTGTTGATTAGCTCTAGTAATTTTCTGGTAGAGTCTTTAGGGTTTTCTATGTAGAGGATCATATCATCTGCAAACAGCGAGAGTTTCACTTCTTCTTTTCCTATCTGGATTCCTTTTACTTCTTTTTCTGCTCTGATTGCTGTGGCCAAAACTTCCAAAACTATGTTGAATAGTAGTGGTGAGAGTGGGCACCCTTGTTTTGGTCCTGATTTCAGGGGAAATGCTTTCAATTTTTCACTATTGAGGGTAGTGCTTGCTGTGGGTTTGTCATATATAGCTTTTATTATGTTGAGGTATGTTCCTTCTATTCCTGCTTTCTGGAGAGTTTTTATCATAAATGGGTGTTGAATTTTGTCAAAGGCTTTTTCTGCATCTATTGAGATAATCATATGGTTTTTATCTTTCAATTTGTTAATGTGGTGTATTACATTGATTGATTTGTGGATATTAAAGAATCCTTGCATTCTTGGGATAAAGCCCATTTGGTCATGATGTATAATTTTTTAAATATGTTGTTGGATTCTGTTTGCTAGAATTTTGTTAAGGATTTTTGCATCTATGTTCATCAGTGATATTGGCCTGTAGTTTTCTTTGTTTGTGGCATCTTTGTCTGGTTTTGGAATTAGGGTGATGGTGGCCTCATAGAATGAGTTTGGAAGTTTGCATTCTTCTGCAATTTTCTGGAAGAGTTTGAGTAAGATAGGTGTTAGCTCTTCTCTAAATTTTTGGTAGAATTCAACTGTGAAGCCATCTGGTCCTGGGCTTTTGTTTGCTGGTAGATTTCTGATTACAGTTTCAATTTCCGTGCTTGTGATGGGTCTGTTAAAATCTTCTATATCTTCCTGGTTCAGTTTTGGAAAGTTATACTTTTTTAAGAATTTGTCCATTTCTTCCAAGTTGTCCATTTTATTTGCATAGAGCTGCTGGTAGTAATCTCTTATGATCCTTTGTATTTCAGTGTTGTCTGTTGTGATCTCTCCATTTTCATTTCTAATTTTGTTAATTTGGTTCTTCTCCCTTTGTTTCTTAATGAGTCTTGCTAATGGTTTGTCAATTTTGTTTATTTTTTCAAAAAACCATCTTTTAGCTTTGTTGATTTTTGCTCTGGTCTCTTTAGTTTCTTTTGCATTTATTTCTGCACTAATTTTTAAGATTTCTTTCCTTCTATTAACCCTGGGGTTCTTCATTTCTTCCTTCTCTAATTGCTTTAGGTGTAGAGTTATGTTATTTATTTGACTTTTTTCTTGCTTCTTGAGGTAAGCCTGTAATGCTATGAACCTTCCCCTTAGCACTGCTTTTACAGTGTCTCATAGGTTTTGGGTAGTTGTGTTTTCATTTTCATTTGTTTCTATGCATATTTTGATTTCTTTTTTAATTTCTTCTATGATTTGTTGGTTATTCAGAAGTGTGTTATTTGGCCTCCATGTGTTTGAATTTTTAATAATTTTTTTTTCCTGTAATTGAGATTTAATCTTACTGCACTGTGGTCAGAAAAGATGACTGGAATGGTTTCAATTTTTTTGAATTTTCCAAGACTAGATTTATGGCCCAAGATGTGATCTATTCTGGAGAAGGTTCTGTGTGCACTTGAGAAAAAGGTGAAGTTGATTGCTTTGGGGTGAAATGTCCTATAGATATCAAATTACATTTAGCTGGTCCATTGTGTCCTTTAAAGTTTGTGTTTCCTTGTTAGTTTTCTGTTTAGTTGATCTATCCATAGTTGTGAGTGGGGTATTAAAGTCTCCCAGCATTATTGTGTTACTATTAATTTCCTCTTTCATACTCGTTAGTGTTTGCCTTACATATTACGGTGCTCCTATGTTGGGTGCATATATATTTATACTTGTTATATCTTCTTCTTGGATTGATCCTTTGATCATTATGTAGTGTCCTTCTTTGTCTCTTTTCACAGCCTTTATTTGAAAGTTTATTTTATCTGATATGAGTATTACGACTCCTGCTTTCTTTTGGTCTCTGTTGCGTGAAATATTTTTTTCCAACTGTTCACTTTCAGTCTGTATGTGCCCCTTGTTTTGAGGTGGGTCTCTTGTAGACAGCATATATAGGGGTCTTGTTTTTGCATCCATTCAGCCAGTCTTTGTCTTTTGGTTGGGGCATTCAACGCATTTACATTTAAGGTAATTATTGATAGGTATGGGCCCGTTGCCATTTACTTTGTTGTTTTGAGTTCATGTTTGTACAACCTTTCTGTGTTTCCTGTCTAGAGAAGATCCTTTAGCATTTATTGAAGAGCTGGTTTGATGGTGCTGAATTCTCTCAGCTTTTGCTTCTCTGTACAGCTTTTAAATTCTCCTTCATATCTGAATGAGATCCTTGCTGAGTACAGTAATCTAAGTTGTAGGTTGTTCTCTTTCATTACTTTAAGTATGTCCTGCCATTCCCTTCTGGCTTGGAGGTTTTCAATTGATAGATCAGCTGTTATCCTTATGGGAATCCCTTTGTGTGTTATTTGTTGTTTCTCCCTTGCTGCTTTTAATATTTGTTCTTTGTGTTTGATCTTTATTAATTTGATTAATGTGTGTCTGGGGTGTTTCGCCTTGGGTTTATCCTGTTTGGCACTCTCTGGGTTTCTTGGATTTGGGAGGCTATTTCCTTCCCCATTTTAGGGAAGTTTTCAGCTATTATCTCCTCGAGTATTTTCTCATGGCCTTTCTTTTTGTCTTCTTCTTCTGGGGCCCCTATGATTCGAATGTTGGGGCATTTCACATTGTCCCAGAGGTCCCTGAGGTTGTCCTCATTTCTTTTGATTCTTTTTTCTTTTTTCCTCTCTGCTTCATTTATTTCCACCATTTTATCTTCTACCTCACTTATGCTATCTTCTGTCTCCGTCATTCTACTGTTGGTTCCCTCCAGAGTGTTTTTGATCTCATTTATTGCATTATTCATTTTTAATTGAGTTTTCTTTTTTCTTCTAGGTCCTTATTAAACATTTCTTGCATCTTCTCAATCTTTGTCTCCAGGCTATTTATCTGTAACTCCATTTTGTTTTCAAGGTTTTGGATCATTTTTATTATCATTATTCTAAATTCTTTTCCAGGTAGATTCCCTATCTCCTCCTATTTTGCTTGACTTGGTGGGCATTTTTCATGTTCCTTTACCTGTTGGGTATTTCTCTGCCTTTTCATCTTGTTTAGATTGCTGTGTCTGGTGTAGGCTTTCTGTATTCTGGAGGTCTGTGGTTCCTTTTTATTGTGGAGGTTTTACCCAGTGGGTGGGGTTGGACGATTGGCTTGTCAACGTTTCCTGGTTAGGGAAGCTTGTGTTGATGTTCTGGTGCATGGAACTATATTTCTTCTCTCTGGAGTACAATGGAGTGCCCAGTAATGAGTTTTGAGATGGGTCTATGTGTTAGGTGTGACTTTGGGCAGACTGTATATTGACATTCAGGGCTATGTTCCTGCGTTGCTGGAGAATTTGCGTGGTATGTCTTGTTCTGAAATTTACTGGCTCTTGGGTGGTGGTTGGTTTCAGTGTAGGTTTGGAGGCTTTTGGACGGTCACTTATTACTTAAAGTTCCATGTAGTCAGGAGTTTTCTGGTGTTCTCAGGTTTTGGGCTTAAGTCTCCTGCCTCTGGATTTCAGTTTTATTCTTCCTGTAGTCTCAAGACTTCTCCAACTATACAGCACTGATACTAAAACTTCTAGGTTAATGGTGAAAAGATTCTCCACAGTGAGGGACACCCAGAGAGGTTCACAGAGTTACATGAGGAAGAGGAGAGGGAGGAGGGAGATAGAGATGAGCAGGAGGAGCAAAAGTGGGACTCAAGAGGAGAGAGACAGATCTACGAAGTTGTCTGTTCCCAGAGCGCTCTCTGTAGCCCAGACACCCAGAAAGATTCACAAAATTGGACTGGGAAGAGACGGGGAAAGGAGGAAATAGAGGTGTTCTGAGGTAGAAAACGGAGAGTCAAAATTGGGAGAGAGTAATCAACACACTTCTGAATAAAAATAGGAACTGAATATTGGATTCTTAAATGTCCAACATTTATATCACATACTGAAAAACAAAGATTAAATATCTAGAGTAGATGCTAGACTCTTAAAAATACAATATTAAAAACAAAAAGAAAAACACAAAATATTTTAGAGATATATATGAATTTTGGTTTAAAAATAGGGCTTCTCTCTCTTTTTTTTTGTTGCAAGTTTATAGTGAAATGAGAATGAAAATTAAGACATAGTAGAGGAATAATAGAGGACTTTAAAAGGAAATAAGAGAAAAAGAAAAAAAAAGGAAAAAAATTAAAAAATAAATAATAAAATTTAAAAAAGAAAAAAAATTTTCCTAATCAAAAATATCATAAAAACCCATGAAAATGAAAGTTAAGGAGTAATGGGGGAGTAATAGGGAATTTTAAAAGAAAATAAAAGAGAAAAAATAAAAAAGGAAAAAGTTTTTTTTTTTTATTAATTAAAAAAAAAAAAAGTAAAAATATATCTAGGAATTTCTCTGGAGCTGTTGCGGGCAGTGTGGGTTCGGCTCAGTTTCAGATATCTCCTCGTTCCAGCTTACACTTCTCGATATCTACAGGCCTTTCCGGTGTAGTCGGTGTTTTCTTCAGGGATTTTAATCTGTTGCACCGGTCCCTTCTGAAGCGGTTCCCCTTGTTTATTTGGCTTCTGTTGCCGGTCTCTTCACGGCCTCATTTCCGCCCTGACACAGGCGGGCGGAGGTGGACTGTTCTTCAGGTAGCTAGTTCCGTCGCGCCGCGGGGAGGGGCCGGCGCCGCGGGCAGGGGCCGGCGCTGGGGGAGGGGCCGGCGTCGGGGGAGGGGCCGGCGCTGTTTTCTCCGTCCGCGCTGCTCAGGCTCCCGGCTGCTCTGCATGGAGCGCGCCCCACGCTGCGCGCGGTTCCAGCCCTCGGTGATCCACAAAAGCGCGGAACACAAAGCTGCGCCCGCGGTTTGTCCCCCCGCCGCCCGAGTGGCCCAGGCAGCCAGGCGCTTGTCGGGCGCTCTCTCCCGGGTGCGGCGCGCCTTCTGTCCTGCGCGTCCCCAGCCCCCATCCCGCCCGCACTGGCCGGGCGCGTGTACCGTGTCTAGCCGCGACCCTCCCGGCGGATGTCGACCATCCAGAAACCCCGGAGGTCTTTGATTAGAAGGCGGAGGCCCGTTTGCAGTGTGGCAGGGGATGCGGTCCTTGGGGCCGAGCCTGCCCCTTTCCCTCCCCCTGCATCCTGCCTCCAGCAGAGAATGCACCGGCGAGCTCTTCTCAGGGCTTTCTCGGTCCCTTTGTTCTGCGAACGGCCAGCAGTGTGTTCCGCCGGTTAATTTTCTCTCTCTCTCTCTTTTGCTGACCCACAGTTCAAGTTGGTAACTCCCAAAAGCTCCCTCCGATTGTCCTCAGGGCACTCAGGCCCGGTCCTCACCCTGAGCAATGCCGCCCGCTCCGCTCCGATCCACCTCCACTTGCTGGTGGCGGATGCGGGCGTCTGGGGTACTTTTCTGCTGGGAGTTGCTTTTAGGCATGTAATCCGTGGGTTTTATTTATTTTTCCCCTCCCAGTTAGGTTGTACTCCGAGATTTAAAAACTTCCCCCAGGTCCGCCAGTGCGAGGGTTTCCCGGTGTCTGGAAACGTCCTCTATTAAGACCCTTCCCGGGACGGGTCTCCGTCCCTAGCTCTTTTGTCTCTCTTTTTATCTTTTATATTTTGTCCTACCTCCTTTTGAAGACAATGGGCTGCTTTTCTGGGTGCCTGATGACCTCAGCTAGCGATCAGAAGTTGTTTTGTGAAGTTTGCTCCGAGTTCAATTGTTCTTTCGGTGAATTTGTAGGGGAGAAAGTGGTCTCCCCATCCTACTCCTCCGCCACCTTGGCTTCTCCATATTCTATCTTCTTATCGTCAAGGAGCAGCACTTACAACACTCACCCAGAATTTCTTTATGATTCCAGTCCACACTGAGTCACCTCCTGCTTTAGGATGCTCTTAATGTTAGTTGGGGTCACTAGTTTATCATTGCATTTTTCTAGTTATACGTGTGAGTATATACTGAATAGGCAACAAAAACGTGTGCAGACTTGCGGCATTTTATTTTTATATAGTTACCCTAACACCTAACGTTGTGGGTAGGTAATCTCAACGTTTCAAGCTTTGTAATTGATTATCACTATCCAGGACCTAGGCAGATACATAAGGTGTCGAAAAGGCTAATCTCTAAAAAGACAAACACTGTAGTTTACTCACTTTGGGGTTTCGGTCTTATAGTTAATTAAACAGTCATTATTTTATTCTGTGGGATGACCTACTTTTTATGATAAACTATCTACTGGTTGAGTTTTTCCTCTGAATTTTTTTCTGTGAAGATCGAAACAAACCTCAAACTTCTCACTCTTATTACTGCATTTGAATTTCAGTGACTTTGGATAGCTAAGCAATTATTATACAGTCTCTTACCCTGTTCATAAGGATTTAGACTAAGGGTTAGTCTAAAATTAAGGGTTCACTTTGGTGGTGTGAGAAACAAGATTCCGGGAAGATAGCCAGTAACATTCCTGCCGACTGTGATCAAATACACTGAGGGAAGACAACATGGAGAAGGTTCTCTGGGAGCTGCTAAGCAATATAAATTGAAGATGAGAGTCAGGTTTAAATTCATCTAAGTCTTTCTGTTTATCAGTGCATGAAAAAGTTCATAGCAAAAAGAGTTACAGATTGTTGAATAAACAGAGTGAAGTAAGTCAGAAAGAATAACACCAATACAGTATATAACGCACATATGTGGAATTTAGAAAGTTGGTAACGATGACCCTATATGCGAGATAGCAGAAGAGACACAGATGTAAAGAAGAGACTTTTGGACTTTGGGAGAAGGTGAGGGTGGGATGATTAGAAAGAATAGCACTGAAACATGTATATTATCACATGTGAAATAGATCGCCAGTCCAGGTTCGATGCATGAGACAGGATGCTCAGGGCTGGTGCACTGGGATTACCCAGAGGGATGGGATGGGGAGGGAGGTTGGGGGGGGAATTCAGGATGGGGAACACATGTACACTCTTGGCTGATTCATGTCAATGTATGGCAAAAACCACCACAATATTGTAAGGTAAATAGCCTCCAATTAAATAAAAAAAAAGAGATCGTTGAATAAGCCAAAACACCTCAACGTTCATAAACAAATTCTTTCTGTTGTTTATTGCTCTAAAGAAACTATTATCCATCATTAAATACAGAAAGCCTTCTGTGTCGCAGCCTAGAGCACTTTACATGGGGCTGCCTGTTCGACAAGCAACTCAAATGCAAAATAATATTTGTGACTCAAGAGCCTGGTGTGGTGACTTTTCCTTTTAGGATTAAGGTAAATGTTATGCTGCAGTTTGTTCAGGATAGTGCTGGTCTATGACTATGGTCTT
Organism: Muntiacus reevesi; assembly: GCF_963930625.1. Classification (NCBI taxonomy): domain Eukaryota; kingdom Metazoa; phylum Chordata; class Mammalia; order Artiodactyla; family Cervidae; genus Muntiacus; species Muntiacus reevesi. The sequence continues at coordinate 1,289,125 of NC_089269.1, forward strand.
GACATAATCGTTCATTGTACCCACTTTCATTATCAAATGGGGTGTTTTTGGACAGTAATTTTTAAAAAATATGACCCCGTACACTGCAGCCCACCAGGCTCCTCTGTCCATGGGGTTTCCCAGGCAAGAATACTGGAGTGGGTTGCCATTTCCTTCTCCAGGGGATCTCCCCAACTGAGGGACCGAACTCGTGTGTCCTGTGTTTCCTGCTTTGGCAGGCAGATTTTCTACCACTGAGCCACCCGAGAAGCTTACAGGAACCCTAGCAAACTGCCACATTTTTTCAATTCACCTCTGCTGGAAGATGACAGGTAGGTTCTCTGGGGTTCACAAAGTGAAGCTTTATATTCTGTATAACCTAAGTCTTATGTCAGACCATCCTAGTTTTGACTACCTTAGAAAGTCTCCCAGATTGAATTTTGCATTTGACACAGAGTCTGTATTTTAAGTCAGATCATCCCAGTCATGCCTTTCAAACTTGGTGAAAGTTTCATATAATATGGCAACCACAGGTAAACTGGCAAATTCTCAGAAACTCTTTAAAAATGTTTGTATATATAGGTAACTACTGATACAGATTTATCTATTATGACTTAAACAGAGTATTTAGTTGTTTGAAAATTCTTATGTTTCTGTATAGATGCAGGTATAGATATGGACATCTATCTCCATATATCTATCTTTACTATGTCTATATCTCTATCTAAATGTGGTATTTCTCAAGGAATTTCCATCCATCTGTTAATCTGACACATCTATTTATCTGTCCATTGATAGATGGATCAATAGATGTTGATAGATATTTTTATATAGATGTAAAGGTTATTATATATGCAGGAAATGCCATGAATAAAGCCAACTTTCAGAATATTTCACAACTGGACCTTGCTCATTTACGTTGTATAAAGTTATTGTATCCTTTTGAAACTGTCTTCCTTCTATTGCCGACTTCTATTCTATGGGAATAAAGTCTACATGCTTTACTAATCTGCTGTTAGGATTTAGGGAAGATATTCAGGCCTGATGGCAGTAATGGCAGAGAGACCAGGAAGGGGTGGATGCTGTTGAAATCCTGCTGGGGAATAAGGAATGAGCCATCTGGACCTCCAGCTGAGGCCAATTGGATCCAGACAAGAGCTGCCAGCAGGAATGGTCTGGATCTGGATGAGGGCCATCCCTGCCTAAGGAAGTGGGTTGGCCCTGGAGCAGAAGGAAAGGGATGCTCTTCTCAGGAGAAAGGATTTGGAAGACAAGTTCTCTCAGAGGTCACAGTAGGGACAGACATGTTATAATTATTAACACTGACTGAAGGCCAGCAAGATGATGAGCACAGTTGAGAACATAGAAACATTCTTGATTTCTGTCCAGGGAGTCATTTTAGCATCTTCTGCTAAAGAAGTCAACTCTCTGTCATTCTTGTACCTTATGTTTTAACTGCAGAGGAGCCATTTTACCTGAACCAAAGAGACCAACTATTTTTCTTCTGTCAGTCCTACCACAGATGTTATGTTTCCATTGAAAATTTCTTTCTTCGGGTGCTACGGTTCTCATTCCTTTGCTCTCAAATACTTTGGTATCAACTCTAGAAGAAAAGAAACATCCCCTGGTTCATCCATATCTTTTCTATTAGTATCAACAATATTTTGACATGATATATTTTAGTACAATTATTGCTTCAGTTTTATAGATTAGTTACTAGATTTATATACATACCTCTTTGATTTTTGGGTAGGCAAAGAGTTAAGGTAGACAAAGGCTACCCACTCTAATACTCTGGCCTGGAGAATTCCATGGACTGTATAGTCCATGAGGATGCAGAGATTTGGACATGACTGAGTGACATTTACTTTCACAAAGAGTAACACTTGAAATGAATTATCATTATGTACTATAGTTTATTCATTCAGTTTAAAAATAAGCTCTTGGTGAAATCTTGTTTAAATATGATTTTTTTTAGTCTAGTGTAGATAAGAGGTGATTCGTGATGATTACTATACTCACTAAGTTGGCCCATTCTTTTGCAGATTTAGCCTGTGATGTTAGACTCTTCTCTGTGCATTAATATCATAAAAAGCATAGTAGTCATTGTTTCTATGAGCACCATGACAGAGGACCCAAAGGAAAAATCCTGCCAATGAATTTTTTACTATGATAAGCCATTTCATTCATTTTTTCTCAATAAGTTAATTGGCTTGAGTACTATCTGGACAATAAATAAGCCATGGTTAGTTGTTTCCAGAAATGTACATCAGATCCCCTTAAGGAGTTTGATTGTTTTTAAAATATTTGTGTCTAGGAGCTTCTGATTCATTTGTTCTAGGGTAGATACCAGCTATGTGTAATTTTGTAAAATCATCTCAAGTGAATCTGATATGTACCCCTGAATAAAAGCCATTATTTTAAAGAATGCTTTGCTATGTATCATACACTCAGCAACCTAAAGGTTTCAGAACTCTCCTAGTTTTTGTCTCATTCTTTCTCAAATTTTAAGATTATGCGTTGTACATATCGTCTCTCTACGTGTGGGCCTGCAAACTCAAGCCCATGGAAATCTCTCTTCCTGGAAGTCAAATGTTTCCACAACAGTGAACTTCAAAGACTTGTTAACATGTGAGTCTGAACCTTGTCCCTAGTTTGATCTACAGGCAATAGCAGGAGGAACGAATCTAGATGCAGTCTCTCTTGCTTCCTCCTCTGCCTGATGCTGAGGCGTGAAGGGGCCAAGAGGAAGGCTGGCAGCAGTGAGCTGAAGCAGGGCTCCTCATCCCTCAGATAGTTAGTCATTAGACATCCATTTGCTGGGTAATGGGGAATAGACCAGGAAAGGCTGAGACAGATGCAGTAAAGTGAAAAGTGTGGTGACTAACACAGTTTGCCTCAGCGGTAAACACAAAGCCAAATAAAAGAGCAACAAAGGATTAACAAAATAAGAGAGGGTTAAATAGTATCATAATAGACTATATTTCATTTGAGACTGTTTCTACTGGAACATATCACAAGCCTAAATTGGAAATAAAGTCTATTAAGTTTCAGTCAACCCATGAAATTATTACTGCAAACATTCATTATTTTTTGAAGCTGCCTATTGACAGCCTCTTGCCTGAAGAAAGAATTATGTACCCAAGTCACAGTGTAACAGAGCCACTGGGTTTCAGATGATAAATTCCTCACTGTGCTCACAGGTCCATGCCATTGTTCCAAGTAATATTAAGGTAAAATATATGTGCGTCTTGTAACTTTTTTTACACTTTTGGTGATATAGGTTGCCTGATGGAAATCATAATGTTGAAAGTCAAAACATGCTAGATTATGCACAGAAGACAAAATTAAAATATTTTTATATTAAAATACAATCATACCTTGGTGATATTGTAGATTTGGTTCTTGATGAGCACAATGAAGAAAATATTTCAATAAAAAGAGTTCACACAAATATTTTAGTTTCCCAGTGCATATGAAAGTCAAGTTTGTGAGGGGCAGAGAGAAAGGATAAACTAGAAGTTTGGGATTAATGTATACATACTACTATATATAAAATAAGTCAGCAATAAGGACCTACTTTATAGCATAGAAACCTGTATTCAACATATTATAATAACATAATTGGGAAGAATCTGAAAATTAACATATGTGTATATACATATAACTGAGTCACATTGCTGTACTACTGAAACTAACACTATATTGTAAATCAACTAAACTTAAATTCTAAAAAGCTGTGCTGACACCGTCCATAGCCTATGGTGTTCAATATCATTATGTCTGGAAGTAATGTACATACCTTAGTCAAAATCACTTTGTGGCTGAAAAATGCTAACCACTGCTTGAACTTTCGGGAAGTTGCAGTCTTTTTGCTGGGGAGGGTCTTGTGTCAATACTGATAGCTGGTGACTGATCAAGACGGTGGTTGCTTAAGACTGGGGAGCCTGTGGCAATTACGTGAAATAAGACAGCAATTAAGTTTATTTTTACAGATGCTGTAAGCACACAACACATTGCTTTAGGGAGTCAGTTATTATTTGGAGTGATTAAAATAAGAAAAAGTTTTATTTTCATTCATTATTCAATTTTCAGTGCTCTTTATTTCTGTAGATCCAAGTTTCTGACTGGTATCCTATACCTTCTGCTAGAGAAGTCTTGACCCCATCAAAATCATTTATGAAGCTTAGAATGAACTGCTTTCAAACTCCCTGTTAATGTTATTTTGACCACTTCCTATGAGTCATAGCTGTTCATAATGACATCTAGAATGGAAACCTTCTAACATCAATCTTTCCAGAAAGTTTTCACTTGACATTGCCCATATCCATCAGAGGAATCACTATCTGTGGGAGTGATAGTGGAAGCCATAGCCTTGCAAATATATTTCTTTAGTAATAAGACTGGAAAGTTGAAATTCCTCCTTGATCCATGGACTGAAGAATGAATGTTGTATTAGCAGGCATGAAGACAACATGAATCTTATTGTATATCTCCATCAGAGCTCGTGGGTGACTGGTGCATTGTCAGTGAGCAGTATTATTTTGAAAGGAATCTTTTTTCTGAGTAGTAGGTCTTAGCAGTGGTCTTAAGATACTTAGTAAAACATATAAGCAGAAGTGCTGTGATCCAGTCTTAGTTATGGGGCAAATTTTAGGGCACCGGCAGTGTAGATTTAGCGTAATTCTTAAGGGCCCTAGGGTTTTCAGATGGTAAATGAGCATTGGTTTCAACTTAAAGTCGCCAGTTGCTTAGCCCTTGACAAGAGTCCACCTGTCCTGTGAAGCTCTGAAGTCAGACACTGATTTCTCCTCTCTCGCTTTGAAAGTCCTAGGCGGCAACTTTTCCCAAAATAGGTCTGCTTTGCCTACACTGAAAACCTGCTATTTAGTGTAGCCACCTTCATGGCCACACTAGCTAGATCTTAGCTAGATCTTCTGGGAAACTTGCTATAGCCTCTACATCAGCCCTTGCTACTGAACCTCGCACTTTGATGTTATGGAGATGGCATCTTCCCTAAAGCCTCATGAGCCAACCTCTCGCTTGCTTTCAACTTTTCTTCTGTAACTTCCTTGCCTGTGACAGCCTTCATAAAATTAAAGAGAATTAGGACCTTGCTCTAGGGGAGACCTTGGCTTGAGGGACTACAGTAGTTTGATCTTCATACAGAATACTAAACCTTTCTCCATATCAGCAATATGGCTATTTTGCTTTCTAATTCTTGTGTTCACTGGAGTAGCATTTTCAGTTTTCTTAAGATTTTTTCTCTGCATCTGCTATTTAGTTAACTGGTCCAAGAGGCCAGCGTTTAGCCTTTCTCAGTGGCTTTTGACATGCCTTCCTCATTAAGATTTCTAGGTTTTGATTTAAAGTGAGGGATGTGTAACTCTTCCTTTCACTTGAACACTGGAACCTTTGTAGTGTTATTGATTGGCCTAATTTCAATTCTTGTGTCCTGGGGAAGAGGGAGGCCAGAGAAGAAGGAGAGAGATGGGGGACTGGCCAGTTGGTGGAATAGTCAGAACACACACATCATTTAAGTTTGTGTCTTATATGGGCACAGTTTGTGACACCCCAGAAGAATTCTAAGAGTAACACCTGAGATTACTCATCACAGATCACCATAACAAATTTAATAATAACGGTGTTTGAGATATTGTGAGAATTACCAAAATGTGACACAGAGATGTGAAGTGAGCAAATACTATTGGAAAAATGATGCTGATAGTCTTGCCCAATGCAAGGTTACCACAAGCCTTCAATTTGTAAAAGAAAAGGCACTGTCTGTTGAAGTGCTATGAAGTTTCCAGTAAAACGAGGCAGCTCTGCACAGTTACAGGGAATAAACAGGGCTGAAGGTGCAGTTTTGGAGGTATGTGCAGAATGATATTCCCATTATACAATGAAGTATTACTACGCTGTCACCTACTCAATCAAATAAACATGTTGGGGGCAGCTGTAGGTCTCAGATACTGAACTAGGCATTGGAAAAACAGAAGTTGAATAAGTCATGCTCCCAGTTCTTAAGGACAAGGAGGCATGTATGTCAGAGACTACAGGTTAGAGTAACGAGTTACATCTTCAGAGTTTAAGTCATGGGCTATGAGAGCACAGAGGAGAGAACCTGGTGGTTAAAGGCAGACTTGCCATAGAGGTGGTATTTGAGCTGTCTTAAAAGGACATCTTATTCCATATTATGCTTCCAGTGGAACAAAAGGCAAGAGGAAGTGAAAGAAAGTTATTTGGAAAGAACATTAAATGAAAATGCAGATTCTTAACACTCTTTTTAAGTCCTGTAGAAGGTCACACAGGCTTAACAGAGTTACTAATCTCGGAATTTGAGTATAATGCCTTTATATTCTTGATCTTCTGGGCTACAAGATTTTAAAAATTTCATTTTGAAAGTTGTTTTCTTGTTTTGATTTCTGAGGAATATATTTTTGAGAGTGAGAATTTCAACCAGTTATCTTTCTGTTATAATCTGTCTTCAGAGAGATTTATCAGTATGGTAGGATTAAAAATTTCTATTTTCTTTATTCATTTTGAGTTTAGTGGAGTACCTATGCTGCAGTCAAAGAATCCAGTGAATGGATGATTCTCCTGTGTAACAAGGACATTATTAAGTGGTTTGATACATCAGTTCTGATTAGAACAAAGTAAACTTCAGTTTGATCTGAGATATCTATTTACATGAGGCTCCTATTTACTGGAGCAAGACAAATACTTTTTACAGGTCAGTGTACTTTCAGAATAGAATTGGATACATTTCCAGCATAAACAAAGTTAAGAGCCTTTAGATTTCTGTCTTACATTTACTGGGTCAATAGAAACCCAATAAATTTCTGGATTTCTCTTTGACTTGGCAGGAAAAGATGGAAAGCACTTTTGTTTGATATTTTATAAGAATAATGAAGCGTATGAACAAAAACATCCATATTCTGGAAGTAGGAAGGTCGTACTTAGGAAAAATATATTCATATTTAATTATTTGAATAAAAAACATAGTATTTGAAAAGCATATTGGACATATGTTAAGTTAATTTGATTATGGACAGAATAATCTTATCATGTAGTATGAATATAGTTTGCTGCAGCGATCACATTATATGTACATCTTGAAGACCACAGATTTGAAATAATTATAGCCTGAGAATAAACTGAGTCATGAGGTAAATACTTTGAGAAGTCTAGGAATTAGGCTGAATTTAAAGTTTCCATATAAAGTTCAATTTCTAGCAGCAACCAAAGAGAGATTCATTTTCTAACTTTTTGGTGCCTTTCTTCCTCCTATCCCATTTTATAAAGCTTTGGTGATAGGTTTCCACGTGCCAGTGATAGACTTTCAAGTGCCTTAAGGACTGCGTAAGTACCTGGTGGGTTGAGGATAATCTGTGGATTTCTCTAGGCTCTCCTTTTCCTATTCTGATCTTCTTCCTCCCTTTCTCTTTCTTCGGGAAACATAATAAGTCAAATTTTAGAATATTGCATTCATTTCTCATCTGATTGTTAGTATATTATTTTTAAAAGATCACAATTTTAGTCATATTGAGTATCTAACAGACAAAGTGGAATTTTCCTAAACTAAGAGGAAAAGGGAGAGATAGATAAGCACCTTGGGAGAGTAACCTATAATTTCCATTTTTTTAGGACTTGAGCTTTTCCTTTCATCATTTTAAAATGTTTCCAATCTCATTTTCCATATCCACTCATGTGTTGATGCTCTAACCTCATTAGGTTTCTGGGAGGTCACCCAGTTTGCAGGGAACTTTGACTCCCCTGCCTCTTGACTCATGTTGGTCTCCCAGGCTCCATGTATTAAAACCCTTCACATCCCAAGGGATCAATGTAAGGGTCACTACCTAAGTGTGGCAGAAGGAGGTGGCAGAATAAAGAGACCTGGGCACAAGTTCTACCTCTTACAGCTTAGCTCTCCTCGGAGTCGCTTGATCCCTGTGGATTTCATGTTCCTCTTATGCAAATTATGGGTAATACACAAGTTATTACATGAGGAAAAGTATTTTCCTTCTCCTTCCCAGCCTCTTTCTTTTGTGAAGCTTTTTCTGATGACACCAGTACCTCAGAGTCAGAGTCCTTGCTTCCTATGTGTTATCATACTTGTTTTGTTTCCAAATTGAAAGTACTCTCTTTCATTTCGACTAAGTGTTTATGTGTCCACTCTCTACAGCAAGCCGAAAGCTTCTTGAGGGCAGGGATATTATTTAGTGTAGGGCATACTAAACATTCAGGAAGAATATGATGACATTTAATAAGGTGTGAATTACATGATTCTTCTGCCTCTTCTTCCCCCAATTTTCTCTACTTAGAATCCCCTTTAGGCATTTTCTAAGATCTGATGTTATAAATACACATGACACTGAAGTTGTAACAGACAGCAGCATCCTCGCAGCTCGTTTTGTCTATTTGGGGGTTTGTTTTGTTTTTTGTTTGTATCTTAGCATCAGAGAACTGAATCCTTCCTAAACGGACATGCGTGCCCAGTCGTGTCCGACTCTGCGACCCTGTGGACAGGTCTGCCAGGCTCTTCTGTCCACGGGATTTTCCAGGCAAGAATACTGGAGTGGGTTGCCATGCCCTCCTCCAGGGGATCTTCCCGACCCAGGGGTTGAACCCAAGTCTCCTGTGTTTCCCGCATTGCAGGCAGATTCTTTACTGGCTGAGCCACCGGGGAAGCCCCTAGAATGTTGTTATGCTTCCCCTTTCAGTTCAGTTTCTGGGCGTGACTCCCTGCAGGGAGATCTTCACCAGGTGTGTTGTCAGGGCAATGACGAGATCAAAGCGTGACTGGCCTCTTCCCTGGGCCCCACGACGGGGAACTCTAGCACTGCACACCAGTGAAGCATGCTTGCTCACTTTGCCTATGGAGGTCCCTTCCAGAAGTCCAGTGTCGGAGAAAAGGTGTGGGTGAGAGGCCGCGTGTGTTACGGGTGTCTCAGAGAGAGGCAGAGAGACAGCGCGCTGGGTGATGCTGCAGACACACATTTGGCGTGCTTCTCCATCTGTTGGGAAGAGCCAGCCAAGCCACATGGAGTGTGTCAGTTCCCCAACCCCGAGGGACCTGGCTACTCACAGCAAAAGGTTTAAGAGAGCAGAAACCCACAAGAATAGAGAAGCTACAGGTCACCCAGCTCTGTACCCTGGGGATCCCCATCAGACCATTTTCAACGGTGGTTCTTTGATACAGTACAGAACATTTCTAAAACAGTGCACTCTTTGTCCAGCTGAATTTAAAACAGTCTAAGGAACAAAGGTTTCACTCTGTCCTGGAGGAGATGAATCTGAAAATCCCATTGTTTACAAGGTTAAGAAATGTGTCCTTGACTGTCAGCCGACAGGGTTGCTCTCAGAACGCCCTAGCATCCCCAGCCTCATTCTTTTTGTACATTTTGGGCCTTGAATGGGGAGGCGCTGACTTATCTCGGCCCATAAAATACCCCGCGGGATGCTCTGACGCACTGAAGAAAGGTTTAATCTGTTTTTGTTAAAACCTGGAGGAAACCTCTCACTCCTCTCTAGGAGCTGCTAACCCTGGGCTGCTTTCTTTGTCTCTCTCTCTTTCTGTTACCCGCTCTGCCTTTCTTACAGTCACTACACCCTACCTCATTTGGTTTATTTTTGAAATGTTCCCTTTCTTTCTTTCTTTCTTTTGCTCTTCCCCTCCCCCCCTTCTCCTTCCTTTTCATAGTAAAATTTTACAATAAAAATATAAAAGCTGTTTTCCAAGTTTCCTAATTCAAAGCCTTTCTTAGTCAAACAGAAAATTCAGAGGTAAGGGGTTCCAGCTCCCTCATTTTACAACATAGGAAACTGATAGAGTAAGGGAGTGAGTTTGCAGGAAAAAATCAGGAAGAATTTCAGTCTCCCAAAGCCTGGCCCAGAGCAGTACTGGTAATGGGGCTCCCCGGCATGCAGAGAGGATGACATTGTCTCACTCCCTCTCCGTCCAAATGAAGGGGGTGAGAAGTCCCCCAGCGTGCTGACCTCTGGGAGCACTTGTCCTGAGGTCTCAAAGACGGCGTGGCAGCAGCTGGGGGAGCTGCTAAGAATCCTGCACCTGCCTCTGCTGGTCTGGCTGGGTGTCAGGCTGCCTGCTGTGGGCTGTCCTCTTACCAGTTCTGGAGGTCCCCTGGTTCATTTTAGAAAGTGGGGTCCTGACCCCCACCTAGCTGGAGTGGATACTCAGCTCACGTTAAACAGCTGCAGCAAATCTGGCCTTTGTTGGAATAAAATCCCTTCATTTAGCTGCACAACAAGCCCTCCTGTACCCATCAGGCTCCAAGGGCTTCCTAGACGGCACCAGTGGTAAAGAGCCCGCCTGCCAATGCAGGAGACATAAGAGATGCGGACTGGATCCCTGGGTCAGGAAGATCCCCTGGAGGAGGGCGCAGCAGCCCACTCCAGCATTCTTGTCTGCAGAATCCCGTGGACAGAGGAGCCTGGCGGGCTGCAGTCCATGGGGTTGCAGAGAGTCAGACACGACTTAGCACACACGCACATCAGGCCCTGGAGCCTCAGAGCTTGGGTCTGCATCTCCAGGCTATTACTGCTCAGCTTCTGGCCTTGGGACCAAGTATTTAATTTCTTTGACTCAGGTTTCTCAACTATAAATTGAAGGAAATATTAGTGCCTGCCTCATAGAATTGACTTGAGGATAAATAAACTAGGGGGTCAAAAACACTAGTGTGCTTCAGTTACTCAGTAAACATTCACTGTATTTTTTTTCTGCTCGAGGAACCCTAAGTAAAAATGCAGTGACTTGGATAGTTTTACCATATTTCACTGATTGTCACAGGCCACGGCTGGGCTGTAGCCCTCTTAACAGCTCTGCTGCTCCCGCTGGGGTGTTTCTGAGAAGGCAGGGAGGCTGTGTTTCCCTTGTGCTGTTTCAATGAGACCTAGTATTTATCACACCGTGCATTTTGCATGGAGCCGCTGCACTGGGCCTCTTCTGCTGGAGACTGCCGCTGCCCCCGGCATGGAGGGTTATTCTGTAGTGGACTGGGTGGGGATGGTGCCTTTCTCCCATTTTTAAAAAAAAATTCTCCTTAATTAGAAATTCTTTCAAAGAAGGAGTAACTTGCACTCCAGCATCTTTCAGATTTTACTCATAACTTTCTTCCCCGGAGGGTTGGAATGACAGAAACCAGGCTGGTTTTATCAGCTGAGCCTTCGGGTCTGACTCCATCTTTTCCTAGAAAAAAATTATCTTTCAAGAGGTTCCACAGTTTCTCTGGCAATAAACTTTAGCAGTCATGTCTCTAGTCTATAAGATTTCCCCAAGCTTGTTCGAATCTCATTTGTGGGACCCCTGCTAATGCTTATTTAATCTGAAATGGCAGAATCCGAGTGACATTAAAGACGATGCTAACTTATTTAAGAGGAGGGAGTAAGGCACAGTGTATGTGGACAGCCGTCACCTGAGTCATAGTTAAAACTTTTCCCCGGCGTTAAAACCTGCCACCCAGGAAAGCTATGAGACTTAACTTTTTGATCTTAACAGCCAAATCTTGCATCTGTCTCAGAATGGCTAATCTAAAAATCTTTTCTGCCTAAGGCCTGTCAGTATTTAAATGACTGGTTTCGGGTCTCGTTTTTTGGCTTCAGCCTTCAGCATCTCTTAGAACTGCCCCTTGCTAATGGACTGGGTGTGGCAGGTGCCAGGGGTAACAAGGAGGTGATCTGAAGCCTAAGGATTGTCACTGGTCATCAGAGAACCTTGTTTCTTTGGTATGAGCTCTAAAATCTGAGTCATGAAGTCATACAGGTGACCCTTGGTACATTTACAGAAACTGAATGTCTATGTCGATTACAGACTCTGCACATGTGGGAGAACAGAACTGATTTATCCACTAGACAGGTAACTCACCTTGGGACTCTGAAAAAAAAGAGCTTAATGTCAAGTAACAACCAAAATAGAAGCTAAACTTGAGCTGACTAGTTCCAGTCTGGTGTTACCAGTCTGTTTTATTTCTTTTAGTGTTATGAGATGAACCCTCACAGAGTGGGTTCCTCAAAATAACTTAGAATTTTGTAAGACTGAAATATGAGTCCTTATATATAAGGTATATAATATTATAAGTATATATATAACAAGAATTGCCACAAGATTAATAATACATATGATGTTAGTTCCTACTTGCAACTTTTAAACTCTAGTCTGAATATACACCGGGGAATGGAACTGGAAATTCCATGAAATAACTCATGGCAGATAAGTGGATGGCAGATAGTCCATCCTTAACAGTTAGGATGGACTATTCCTTTTATTTGGGATGACCAGGAGGGTTTCTTACAGGAAATGAAATCTACACTGGTGTTTGAAAGATGGTAAAAATGTGTAGGTTGATAGTAAGAGCAAAGGAGCTCTTTTGTTAGAGATATGAAGTACAAAAAAAAAAAAAAAAAGAGGAAAATACCAGGTGTTTTGGGCGGTGGAGCGGAGGGACTGCGGGTAGAGAGTTTATGCTGGAGCAGAGCAAAGAGCAGGGCATGCCTCAAGCGACTTAGCGCAGAGCACAAAGGGCTGAATTAGGAGCAGAGCCGCGGGAGGAACGCTGGAATGCAGATGGAAGCTATGTTCTGAGTGCCAGGTGAGGATTTCATACGTTCTCAAACAGCTGAAAAGAACGCTGTCGAAGCTGGGCTATTTCATATTGGAGTTCTTTTTAGAACAACTGGTTTATGGTGGCTTTGAAATGCACTTTCTTGGGTAATCAGTCTTGAAATCATGAAGGATGGATCAGGGAGATGAGACTAAAATTAGGCAGGCCAGTTAAGAGAATGGAATGTTGTGTGAGGTGATCTTCATTAGAATTTATAATGGCTATTGGTTGATTTAGGAAGAAAAACCTTCTCAACAATATGGGAATAAATAATTAAATGAGTAAACATGTATGTAAAGGGTCATAGGTCTTGGTAACTATTGACTCCAAAGATAAAGGAAGAGGGAGAAATAGAGGTGACCTCTGGGTTTTAAGTTTGGATGATGGTGGGGCCAACAATAGAAGTGGGAAAGCAAGAAAAGAAAGGAATTTTTGCTTGGGTTATTGCTAAGTCTTCCTAAATGTCTTTTTTTTTTTTTTTTTTTTTGGAGAAATAACTCTTGCAACTTGCAAAACTTTAATTTCTGCTCACATTTCAAGTCTTGTCAAGGCCATCTGTTGAGAGCAATTAAGATTAGGTATATGAGATGAGAGTGGGTTGTACAGTGTAAAACACTTAGGTAAAGTATTAAGTACATTGACATCATTGACTACCTGCAGAATTAGTTAGAAATTTTTCTCTGAAAATGTCACCTTTATATAGAATTGCATTCATTTTTCTCTAATAGAATCAGTACTGTCTCAGAGGATTTGTTTTAAAAGATTAAGTAGCTAACTCCTTAATGAGCAGGGCTTCAGCTAATTATTATTTTCTTTACTAAGAGATTTTCATAATAGCATTTGAAATTTGAGATTGGTAATGCTAGCTGAATACTATATTGCTAAACTATTGTTGAGTCAAATGGGACTGAGTTTGAACGCTTGCTCTCCTCTTAATAACCTTATGATTTTTTGTCAGAGCAGGCCCCTTTGTAGAACCAGGCATGATGAAGATTAAGTGAGTTAATATGTGTGAAGGTCTTGTTGCAATGTTTGGCATAAACTGGTAAGCTTTGAATAAGCGTTGTGATGTATATTTACACAGATTCACCAGCAGTTATGAGCCCAAGAACAAAATGAAGTCATATTTCTTTAAGTGTCCTGCTTAGTATGACCTGGAGAAGTCATCGTGGCGTTGTAAGGCAGGGCCCAGGAACCCAGAGGCTATCTTAGACGTTGTGCTTAATTGGGATTATAATCAAATATTATCAAGAGGAAATCAGTTGGCTGGTTGTCTGCATCCCTTGGCCTCACTGAATAGGTGTTCACTGTTGTATAGTAGTCCGCCCTTATTTGTAGGGGGCTACATTCCAAGACCCCAGGGGATGCCCACACCCTTGAATAGTACCGAACCCTATATTATAGTATGCTTGTTCCCATGCATACATGCCTATGACAAAGTTTAACTTATAAATTAGGCACAGTAAAAGCATAACAACAGTAATCAATAGTAAAATAGAAAAACCATAACGATATAGTGTAGTAACAGTTAAATGAATATTCTGTCTCTCAAAATACCATCGTACAAATCTGATGCCTTTTCCATCTTGACTAAGCACTTATCACGCACTGTGGCTGCAACTTTTGTAACTTGAGGGTGCAGCAGCAAAACTAGCACACAGCTCTTTTTCCTACTTCAACATTTCATGGAAGGAAGATTCATTCTTACTGTAGGTCTTAGCAACCTCAGCATGCAAGTTTTTTTCTGGCAAGTCTAGAACTTTCACTCTTTCATTTAAAGTGATCACTTTATGGCTTTTCTTTGGCATAGCAGGATTACCAGTGTCACTGTTCTTGCGTATGGGGCCATTATGAGGCAAAGTAAGGCTTACTTGGGCATAAGCTCTGCCGCACAGTGATAGTCAATGTGATAATCAAGACAGCTACTGAGTGACTAATGTGTGGGATGTGCCAGGCAAAAGGATGATGATTTAAGATTTCATCGTGCTACTCAGAATGGCCCACAGTTTTTAAACTTATGAATTGTTTATTTCTGGAACTTTCCATTTAATGTTTTTGGACTGTGGTTGACTGTGGGTAACTGAAACTGCCAAAAGCAAAACCACAGGTAGGAGGGGACTGCGCTGTCGCCTTTCCGCGGGGCCCTGCTGAGATGCTCAAGGGGCAGGTCTGCAGAGGGAGAGGAGAGGACGCCTTCCTCGCCAGGGGCATCCCCGTCGTGATGGCCACGCAGCGCCGTTAGACACCGGGCCGCCAACACCAGGCCGCTGTAGGTTTGTGCACACACACTCAAACTTGCTCACACAGCTTCCCCGCCACCCGCTCCTTCTATGGCAAACCCACTGCGTCTGGGTGGCCAGTTCAGACAAGTTTTCCACAGAAGCAATCCATATCTGAGACAGCCCAGGCCACGCCTGGCTCTGTAGATCAGAATCTGCAGCAAGCTTTCTCTGAGCAACTAAACCACCAACTAACCTCAGCTATGCCAGCCTTAGTCAGCTAGAGGTGTTTGAATAACTTGCAACCTCAAGGGAACAAAGATAAAGTTTTTCTCAGCAATCACCTTAGACATTTGCACATTTCTATCCCAGCATTCTTAGAGCTGTTTATTCCAAGGGATTTATAGTGGAGCAGCTTCAGTCATGGGGGAAAAAGAAAAAGGAAGCCTGTTGTACTTTTACCCCATAACGATGGATGCCTATTTATTTTACGCCACTTAATGAAAAACCGTTCTTCCCAGAGTTAATTGATGTCTTCCCTTGTAGAAGCTGAAGGGATTGGCAGTTTTCAAAATGCATATTCTCTCATTAGAAAATTTAAAGTTCTGCCCCCACCAAGCATCCCTCTGCACTATTATTTTTATTCTTGTTATTGTTATTTCAGAATTGAAGAGCTAAAAAGCCCCTTGAGAAGGCAACTTGAGAGAAAGGCAAATCTGAGTTTTTAAAAATCCTGTACTCAAGTCGATGACCATTCTAGCTTTATTCTGTCATATACAAGAATATATCCTAGCCTTGTAATGAGGTTTTCTTGTATGATAAATTGAATTTTTAGATCCCTATCAGATGAGCGCAATTACAATATTTATAATTAAAAATTTCTCAGTAGTTTGTCCCTTTAAAAAATCCTTAGGAAATTCTTGTTTGTCATAGTTCACATGAAAACCTGATAACCACCTTCTACCTGTGGCTTTAATAAAGGGAGAAAAAGCCTCATTGTTACAGTATTATGTGTTAGTTTGACATTCTCATCAAAGAAAACAGCTCTCCAAGCAAGGCTGTCCTTAAAGCCAGAGACAGATTTGTCAGTAATTCAGAGCCAGAAAGACTTGGTTTTCAGAATGGTGATCAAACTGTCAGGGCAATGCTGCTTCCATGGGAATCAAGACTAGCCCACCTGTCTGATCTTTTTTTCCCAGACATAGCTAAGAGCTCCAAAGATAAACCAGCTGAGGGAAAGACATCAAACAATTGCATCACTATTTCCCTTAAGGGATTTAGTCCTGAAGACTAAGAAAACTATCTTAAATTAGCTCTAATTAAATGCCGTGAATCTACTGTTCCATCACTCAGAGAATGGAATGGATTGCCTCATTGTGTGTGTGTGTATGTGTGTGTGTGTGTGTGTGTGTGTGTGATTTCATGTTGCTAGTGGTGTAGAAGAATGGAGATTCTTTAAAGGAGGATTAAAAATATGGAAGGGACCAAAGGAAGCAGGGTGAGAAAAAAAAGAAAGGACAAGGTTATTCTGGGTCCCCTGTGGACAAGTTGATGGTGGCCCTAGGTCATCATTCATTGTGTGTTGACAGAATTGGTTTACGTGATCACTCAAGTGGTACACAACCCATATTGATTATGGAGTGATATGTATAGATTATTAAGATGACTAATAGTGCCTTTCTCACTGGCTGACTGCATGTACAGACAAGATCAAGTTATTTTGTAGAGACTATTTCTTAGGCTGTGTGGTGGGGGAGTTGGCAATAGGAGGATTCACCAGACACCGCTTTAAGTTATCCTGACAAAAGAGGGTTATTTTCAGATTTACCATAAAGTGTTTCTGCACAAAGGAAATGTTTTGTGGAAAGAATTCATGACACTGCAAGCATGTTTCTTTAATTGGAAACTGGATACACTCTACTAAACATTTTATTGGAATATTTATTTCACACTTTAGGAATGATCCTGAGAGAAATGCTTTGTGATTAACTGTGATTGCCCACATATGAAAAATGAGTAAAGGGACAAGAATGAATATGCAATTCGTAGGGCAAACTTCCAATTTTTTATTCATTTTCTAACATTTCTACCAATACCACTTCTCCCAAAGATAATAATATTAAGCACCCAAGCTATAGTCAGTTTGGCATCCTGAGCAAACTTATCTTTTATTGTTATTTCAATCTTGAAAACAGCTTAGCTATAAGCAGGAAGCTAGAGATACAATTACAATCCTAAAAACAGTTTTATTTGAAGAGTAAGAAAAATGAGACCTAAGACCTGCTCTGTTTTCATGTTCTTAGATAATATTTGTGACTTGCAGACTAGTGGCTTTTTCCTTTCCTTATAGTTTTAGATTTTTGAATGAATAAATCCTATGCACTATTCAAGTGCAATCCCTAGATGAACAGCATCACCTGGAAACTTGTAAGAAATGCAAATTTTCAGGTCAATCTTAGACCTACTGAATCAGAAACTCTGTGGGTGAAGGTTCAGCCATCTCTGTTCAACAAGCCCTCCAAGGCGCTTTGCTGCTGCTGCTGCTAAGTCGCTTCAGTCGTGTCCAACTCTGTGTGACCCCATAGACGGCAGCCCACCAGGCTCCCCCGTCCCTGGGATTCTCCAGGCAAGAACACTGGAGTGGGCTGCTATTTCCTTCTCCAATGCGTGAAAGTGAAAAGTGAAAGTGAAGTCAGTCGCTCAGTCGTGTCTGATTCTTAGCGACCCCATGGACTGCAGCCCACCAGGCTCCTCCATCCATGGGATTCTCCAGGCAGGAGTACCCGAGTGGGGTGCCATTGCCTTCTCTGCCAAGGTGCTTTTGAAGCCCACCATAGTTTGGGAACCACTGAATTATGCTGTCCAACTTCTTCCTCTCCTCACTTTGCATTCTAAGCAAGTGTGCAGCCGTGACTTAGAGCAAAGTGTAGCTCACTGCCTTTCACTAGAACTGCTGGCTTTGTCATAAGGACCATGCTCCAAATGATTGAGCTAGGCAGATGCTGATGAAGGAAATGTGTGAGTTTCAGCCCACTTTTCCTTTTTTGGAAGGAAGCATGGTATTTAAGGGCTTCTTAGGTGGCTCAGATGGTGAAGAATCTGCCTGCAATACAGGATACCCGGGATCAATCGCTGGGTTTGGGAGATACTCTGGAGAAAGGAATGGCTACCCTTTCCCATATTCTTGCCTGGAGAATTCCATCGACAGAGGAGCCTGGTTGGCTACAGCCCGTGCATTTGCTCAGACACGACTGACAGCTAAGCACAAGCACGTGGTATTTAAAGGCAGGTATATAAACGTCTCATCTCAAGTTCCGATGTGTCTTAGTAGTTGTGGGGCTTGAAGCTAGTTGCTTAACCCCTCTAACCCTTGTGTTCTTCAGTTATAAGCACATTTTGAATGGAGTTGTTTTGAGTATGAGATGAGATCTGGCAGACTCTAGCACCTACAGTGACTTTGGGTGAATTAGAAAAAGGGTGGTGATATTGTCCATGTGTCTTCCTACGTTTGGCAGGGAGAACCTGGGCTGGAGTTCAGCCCTGACTTCTGTCCTCTCATCTGGACTGAGCTGCTCAGGGCACTTGTGTATGCAGAGCTCTTGAATGAGATAATGTATGTAAAGCAACTGGCCTGTAAGGGTTGGTTTTTATACAGTGTATTACATCTATAACATATGACCCACAAACATGATTTTCTTATTTGTGTCTGTTATGGTTCACGGAGAGGACAGTACTTGGTAGTCACTGGGTTGCCAGTGAAGATGCTTAAAGTGACTAATAAAAGTAAGAAGAATCATTGCATTTCCCAATCAAATTAACAGGTGAGTGGAAGGCATTTAGTTTTACCTTTCATGTGGTGTAGACTTAGCCTCTCTGGACCATTTACAAATGAGATCCGGAAAGAAAACTGGTTTCACATTTGCTGTTCATATACCACCCTGGCTTATTTATGGCCTGATGGAATAATATAAAAAGGGGACTGACAAAGCAAAATAATAAATATGACTTAGATACATGTGTAATGTGGAGAGGATATTCCCTCACATGGTATCATCTAGGTGCTGAAGACTGGTTTCAAATCCTTTTTTTTAAGGGCAAAGCTCAAGAGGGAGAAAAGTCCATGCTTCTGTGGAAAAAAGGATGAAGAGGGAGATACAAGAAGGACAAGAGTGAGGTCTTTGGCTTCTTCGCAAGATTACCCAGGGCTGACCCTTCCTGGAGTTCTGTATTTCAGAACTTGAGTGTTCTCACCCTCGGAAAGGTGCACAGCCTCCTGTCATGTCTGGTTGTCTGAGACTTTGGTGATCCCTTTTTATTACTCGTTATTACCCTTTTGTGCCCTCGTTATTACTCATTATCAGTCCCCTGGTGGAGGGTGCTGGGATCCTGCCTGACACTCAGCGTTACCTCTTAAATTAGCACAATGAAAATGATGAAACAAAGGACTGACTTTAAAAGCAACGAATTCTTTAAAGGCCACACTAAATCCTTGTCTATACATTACTTGTTTACAGTACTGATACCAAAATTAAATGCTATATAAGAAAATGTAACAAGATGTTATGAGGCCAAAGTAGGATGCTAACCTAAATAGCATCGTTAAAATGTAACATAGGAAATAAAATTGGAAATCACTATTAGAACACTGCTCATGTTACAAGATGTCAGAATCATGCATAATGCAAAAGTGAAACTGCTTACAGAGCCTTTACACGAGAGAATTTAAACTTGCTTCTATGGACATGAGGAGCTGCTCTTTGAAGCATGGGCTCTGATGAGATTCTGCCTGGTGCTAACGATGTTCCAAGGGAGTGTTCCCTTTCCATCCGATGCATATTTATTTATAGGGTGCCCGAAAGAAGAAATGTTCGTACAGAACGGCAGATTGCACCTCCACCATATTTTTCATTAATCATCCTTTCTTTGACATTTTCACCATTGCTTTATTATTGATCTGTTTTTTGAACCCTCTTTGTGAATAAACCCCAATCACAAAATTACACATTGATCAATGTCAGCAAACACATTCCTGCAAACACAACCTTTAACTCCTTTTCTCCCTGAATCCTCATTCCATTTCATCTCCTGGGCAAAGGACGGAAAAAACAGATGATCCCTGCATTACTCCCTGAAAGTCAACAAATCCAGATTTTGCTAGGCTTACAAGGCCGAACATAAAGCCCATCTCAAAGAGAATACTTTCCCCCTGTTGCTCAGATTTAAGTCAAAAGTCTTTCATATGGAGTCTAACATTTCCCTCTACTCTATGTTAAAGACTATAGATCACATATTGCTTTTTGTTGCCACATACAGAGAAATCACCATCTCTGAATACATGTACGCAAATACAAACATTTATCCACATACTAACCTCTCTAATTTGGACATAATTAGAGAAAGGGCTATTTAATTAGTGAAAAGTCTTAAATTATAGATGGCTGATTACTTCTGAGTACATAAAGTAATGGCAGGAAATGACTAACAAAGTGATGCCAAGTACCAGACCTGGCAGGCCTGTTTTAATGAATAGCTAAAGACCACTGAAATTAGCACATTAATTGTATGCATGTAAATTGCTTCTGCTAAGTGCATTAAAATGTTGTTTTCTTTGTAATCATGTTGAAATTATTTATTTGGTTTGTACACCCTTTGCACAATTATTCATGAAAGAAAAAACGTGAATTTCAACATAATGCCTGCCTAAATTGGAATACTACCAATTATATGCCTCCACGTTTTACCATTCACACAAAGGACTTGTGACTTCAGTTCAGTTCAGTTCAGTTGCTCAGTTGTGTCCGACTCTTTGCGACCCCATGAACCGTACAACACCAGGCCTCCCTGTCCATCACCAACTCCCGGAGTTTACTCAAACTCATGTCCATCGAGTCGATGATGCCATCTAACCATCTCATCCTCTGTCGTCCCCTTCTCCTCCTGCCCTCAATCTTTCCCAGCATCAGGGTCTTTTCAAATGAGTCAGCTCTTGTCATCAGGTGGCCAAAGTATTGGAGTTTCAGCTTTAGCATCAGTCCTTCCAGTGAACACCCAGGACTGATTTCCTTTAGGATGGACTAGTTGGATCTCCTTGCAGTCCAAGGGACTCTCAAGAGTCTTCTCCAACACCACAGTTCAAAACCATCAATTCTTCATCACTCAGCTTTCTTTATAGTCCAACTCTCACATCCATACATGACCACTGGAAAAACCACAGCCTTGACTAGACAGACCTTTGTTGGCAAAGTAATGTCTCTGCTTTTTAATAAGCTGTCTAGTTTGGTCATAACTTTCCTTCCAAGGAGTAAGCGTCTTTTAATTTCATGGCTGCAATCACCATCTGCAGTGATTTTGGAGCCCAGAAAAATAAAGTCAGCCACTGTTTCTGCTGTTTCCCCATCTATTTGCCATGAAGTGATAGGACCAGATGCCATGATCTTAGTTTTCTGAATGTTGAGGTTTAAGCCAAAATTTTAACTCTCCTCTTTCACTTTCATCAAGAGGCTCTTTATCCAAAAATATATTTTTTTATCAAAAAATCCAAAATGTGCATAATGAGACTCCTTTCAAAGTACCCATTTGCTTGCTTCCTGTCTTTATTTCAGACTCTCATGGGGGGTAAGAATGGACTCAGGGCCAGGTGGAACCCCCAAGTGCATATCCCGGGTACTCTACCACTTCAGAGCTATGAAACTTGGGTGCATTGTTAAGTAACTCTGAACCTTAGTTTCTCTTATGCCCTCTAGGATTGGGCTGATAATTAAATGGATAAAATAATACTTTGAAAGTGTTTCTCAAACTTCCATGATGATAAAAAGCACCTGGGGGCACTTGTAAAACCAAAAGTTTCCCAGGCTCATCCTCTGAGGCCTCTGCACCTACTGATTCAGCGGGGGCCACCAGTCACTCCAGGAGATTCTTATCATCTGGGAAACACCGTTTGGAGATACCTGGCTCATAGAAGCTGCTGCTCTGTCATACTCTGTGCACTATATGTCGTATTGGTGAGCCAGGAAAAACAAAGAAAAAGCAGGCTGAAGACAGAGAAGCAAGAAAGCCATCACAGCATGTCTGGCAACTTTTCCTTCAATGCCTTCAGCAAACAGGAGTTCTCACTTTACAGGCAGTTTTCTCCACCACTGAACAGTTTCATTGGTTCAAAAAGCAGATCTCTTACTGTGTTGGAATCTGTTTCTTTTGAAGTTCTGTCTGTTGTTTTGCCTGTTATTTGGAGCAACATAGAAAAAACCTACTTACTCATCCATTTGGCTGACTTTTTAAACATGAAAAGAACTCTCTTATATCTTCTTGATTGTCTCTTTCTAAGCTGAATATACCAAGTTCCTTCATCCATTATGGGTCATAGAACATGGCTTCTACAGTTCTCACAATCTTAGTCATCCTCTTCTGCATCCAACCTGAGACTACCGATTTTATTCTTAAAATGTGTTTTGTGACAGAACTGGATAGAATGCTATGTATCTGAGTAGGACAGAGTATAAACAAACCATATTCCTATTAAAAAATGGCCTTATCTGAAAAGAATGATGCACTTAAAAGTTTCAAATGCCAGTTCACCAATTCTTTGACTTTTTACATGACCTTATATGAGTCATTTAGTGTATCCAGATGCTGGAAGACTGATCTCTGAAACTGGAATAGCAATCTTCCTCTGTCTATCCACTCATCTCCTAGGGTTGTTTAGAGGATAAAGTATAAAAGAAAGAATTTGAATGATTATGTGCTACTTTTATGACCAAATCAACATAGCTATGTAGCTGTGTTAAAATAATAGTAATTTAAATGTTAAGATATATTTTAAAATTAAAAAAAGAGATAAAATGGTTGGTTACCCGAAAACTTCATATGAAAGTTATTAGGTTTTAAAAGTCTTTTTGTCTTGCTTTTATGGAAAAACACATATCGGCTCATATCAATTTCATGTCAATTTAATACAAATGCCTAACTTTTTTTTTTTTTTTAACATAATGTCTTGCCAAGTCAGGTTACCTTGAATTTGCAAAGTAGAATTCTGAATTTTACTCTAAAAAACAACTGTCATGCTTCTAAAATGAGGATCAATAGCCAGGAGACTGGACAACTACAAAATCTTAAAGGCTTACCTGTTAGGTCTGAAGAGAATTGGGCACCGCCCCTACCTCTCGAGTTTATTGGGATGCTTTTCAGGGAGGAAAGTGCAGTTGCAGCTGAATTTTATTCCTCGGTTCATTCCCGAGACTTTGCTATCAATGCTTTCCTCTTCTTCTTTTCCTTTTGATGTGATCGTGAGGTCAAGTTTAGAGTAAAAGAGAAGTAGGTCTCTCTCTCTTGCAAACGATTGGGACTTAGATTCATGGGAGAAATAGCCTTGTTATAAGCATAAAGATTAGCCTTGCTGATGTTTTCAAATAATATTTAATTACATAAGGACATGTTTCTTTTGTCTGAGAGTAAAGAGAAAAATAAAGAACACCGGAGGGAAATAAACCAAAATATAAAAGTAATTAGTTCTAGTCAATGAGATTACAGGTGTTTTCTTCTTTGTTATACTTCCTTGTATTTTCTAAATTTTCTACTGCATGCATGTATTACTTTTATAACCAGAAACCTTTTAGCAGGAAAGTGAAAGAAAGCAATATTCTTTAATTTTGATGCTAGGTGAAAAGTTGATGTTTGTGTTAGAAACAAAATTTTATGAAATCCTTTTTTTTTTAGTGCCAACTCCGGAAGGTGGAGAAAGGACCTTCTTTTATACTTCTTTCCATTTAGTTTCATCTGACATGTAGGAGCCTCTTTTAGTGACAGAGTTCAATGAGGGAAAGGCACCTGGAGCAACAATCAGGGCGACCGCATTAACCGTGACAAAGTCTTTAGAAACGCTTTTCTGGGCCATCAGACAGACGGCAACAGGTGCAAATCCTTTTATTTTTTAAAAGTAATTTTCAAGCAGACTTCCTACACATTGAGGTACACATTGATTTTTTTTTTTTTTAACCTAACTTATTTCCAAATAGTATTGGAAAGAAACCACTCGTTGTCTGGTCTTTTATCCAAATTTAGGAAGTCAGAGCAGTGGTACCGACCACTAGACTGAAAGCTCTATGAAAGTAGGAATGATATTTTTCTGTCTGTTCTGAATTTGTTTCTGGATCCTCAGCATCTGGCCTAAGGCTTGACGTTTGGTAAGTACCAACAGAACAAGGTGAAAACAAGCCCTTCTGCCAGGAGACCAGGATATAGAACAGAGCTCCCTTCCCTTCTCCCTGGGGAAGGTGCGTGCATAAAGGACAGAAAACCCTAAGGGGCCTGGCAAAGTGGGCTGAGTAGCCTCTGCCAGGAGACGCACAAACTGGGGAGGAGGTGGTAGAGGGGGCTAGGGATTCCTCCTGGAATCTCCCCCTTGTTGTTACCCAACTGTGGAGGCTCTGTGCTTTGGACAATGAAGAGCAAAGACCATTATTAAAGCTCTCTGGCTTGTTGCTTTTTTGGGGGTGGGGGGTGGGGAGGGGCAGGGTGGATTACAGAGAGCTGTAAATTCACTCTGAAATGCTTGAGAAAGGGTTGGGACGGGCCTGGGCTGACAAAGTGGCAAATATCTGTGTCAGTAGGTCCCATTTCCGCCAGAAACAGAGACGGGGACTTTGGCATTTACTGAATTACCAGAACAGGTGAGCAGCGCAAGGAGGGGCCAGGCCTTGGGAACGAGAGGCCCAGTGCGCCTTCAGATAAACTCCTCTGTTATTGGACTTAGACTCTGTAGCCTCGTGACAGAGCTCTGGAATGACCTTTGGGCTCGGGGTGTGAGGAAGGGCAAATAGGAGGGAAGCAGCTAGAGCTCTTGGGACATTTGTTCCGGGGAGACTGAGGAAAGAGGTGCATGGTGTGCGCTGGGTGCTCAGAGGCCTCGGCTGCCCGGCCTGAAACACTAAAGCAGGGAGGATCCTTTGAAGGCAAGCTAGAGGAGACAGACAGCTCAGCAACCACTACATACTTGCAATCTGCTGACGGGCATGTAACTTGTGTTCCAAAATTCCTCTCCACCTAGTAAAGCTGCAGAGATTCTTCTGTCTTAAATTACTGGCTGGGATGTGTGAGGACCCAGATGACTCACTGTGAGAGACAGCATTGGAGGATCTGCCTTCCCAAAGCTGGAGTTCAGGAGAAAAACCACGTTGTCTCTTGGTGGCAACAGAGGAATGAGTTTCTAATTGAAGTGCCCAGTGATACACACTGACTTCAACGGAGCCTAGAGAGTCAGAAACTTGACCCAAACTTGTGACTCAGGCTGGAAATGGAAGTACCGTGAGAGCCTTGAGACAAAGATGAATCAGGACCTCTGGGCTGTCATATCTGGAGAATCTGGACATCTCCATGTTAAGGCTAGATGGGATTTCCAAGGGATTATTTACCCCTAGAGAGATTTGGACAGAGCATGGCTAAATTGACCCATTTAAGGTTCCATCCTGTAGGGACCCTTGTGAACCACAGTCAGCAAATAGCCAATTTGCTAGTTAAGTCAATCCTCTGCTAGTTAGGTCAGTTCTTTGAAATCCAAGTCCTCTGATCTGGACCACTGCCTTTCCTGGGCCTGGCTATAAATCTGTCAGCCTCCTTCTGGTTGATCCTCCCAACACTTTCTAAATTAACTTTCCCCCAAACACTGCTTCCATCATGTTTTCCCTCTGTGCAGTAAACCCATGGAGCATTAGACCTCAAGATGTGGCTTTTGAATTGGCGACATCAGCATTACCTGGAAAGTTGTGAGAAATGTTCATTTGGTGGCCCCATCTCAGCTGTACTGAGTTAGAAACTTTGGTAGTGGGGTTCACTGATGTGTTTTAAGAAACCCTGATGCATGCTGGGGTTTGCCATTGAGACAACCTGCCGTTCACAGCACTCTCTGCTCTACAGTCTTCTAATGCTTGCCTCTTATATTTTGTGCTTCTTGATCCTGCCTCGTATTATGTTAGTGTGATCTGATTTCATATTCAGAATGGTAAACTCCATGAGGTCCAGGTCTGTGTGTTTTCTAGATTTATTCACTTGTGAAACCATAGAACTGGAAAGGATTTGGAAAAATACTATCTAGCATCTTCATTTGCAAACCTTTGAAGGTTTGCAAAGGTTTGCCAAGTCCCATGTGCATAGTGGACGTTCAATTAACAATTGCTGAATGAAATAACATGCCCTCAGGGGCCACAGAGGTGAATTAAGACTGCTGAGGTCTCTGCGTCATCACCTTAATTTAGATTGTCCCTTCTGGTGCCCTCTAAGCGTTCATGAATGCCTGGGGAAAGCCTTGGATGTCTTTGCCAGCTTTTCCCTCATGGTCCTTTGCATGGACTCTGGAATTTACTTGCTGAACACAAGGCAACATGGTGATTTGAGATACAAATGGCAGAGCAGTTGTATTAGGAAAATCAAAACAATAAACAAAATTGATGTTGTTTTCTTACTGCTGCTTTGAGACTTGACGTGAAGTATGAATCTGTCATAACCAAGAACTAATATCTTGCCTGTATATCTAAGGCATAAATAAAAATTAATTGCAGCACACAGCTGTTAATTATCAGGTTTTGGAGCATTCCAGGGGCAGTTGCTTGTGAATACCTATATAGCTGAGGCTCCCTCGCTCATTAGGACGTGCTGACATCAACCACGGAGACCTTAGCCAGTGGTTGCTCGGCTGCACCTGCGCGTCCAGTGGTCCAGGCTGCCGGTGGTCGTTGCTGTTAGGAGATAGGCTGCCATAGCCGAAATAGGGTACACTTTGCTTATGAAACTACTCTTTCCTCATTTCACAAATGTTCACACCTGAAAAAGGAGATTATTGACTTCCAAGGATGGCTTGCGGTCATTCTTCTTCTCAGTGAATTGGGCCGTGGATGTGACAGACATCTGTGTGTGTGTGTGTGTGTGTGTGTGTGATTTTGTAGGAGGCAGGAGATCATAGTGATGTGCTACATACATAAATAATATTTATATTGCTTATCATTATCAGAGTTTAATGCTTTAGGGCTGTCAGAATCTGTTTCTCTCAAAAGAATGGCCAAGACCTTAAAAATCTCTTTATTGTTCTTTAGAGGGAGGACAAAGCCAGAAAAACCTTTGTGTCTCAGAGATGAGAAGAAATTCAAAAGGTCCTTGATTCTTATAGATTAAATTCACATACTAATGAAAAGGAGGGAAAAGAGGAAAAAATATGCTTTTCTGTTTTCTGCCAGCAGGGCAGCTGCCCCTAAATTTAAAAAGCCTATCATTTTGCTATAGGTCAAGTTCACTAAAGCAAACTCCCTTGGACTTTCCTCATTTGTGTGTGTGTGTGTGGTTGTACCGTGATTTGTAAATAAAAGTGCTGCTACTTGTCTAGAAGTTTCAGGGTAATTATATTGATTGTAATCTCAGAACTGTGGGCCTGGTTTTTCTGAGCTGGTGATTGTCAAGTCCTTCCTGTCTATGGTACAGCTTCTGCCATCCTCTTCTCACCATGACTAAGCCTTCTAAGCTCGCTGTGGCCAGACTTGATCTGCGAGAGGAGGCGTTTAAGGAGCTTCCAACAACTTTGTTCCTCATCATCACGTTGGTTTGCCTTCTAGTCTACCTTTGGTTTTTGCCATATTTGTAGAACCAGCCCTGTCTCTTGTTCCTTGGATTCAGGATCTACCTTGCACTCTAGTTTTTATGCCGGGTTTTTGCTCATGACCAAGGACGGAGGTCCCATCTTAGGAGTTTGCCAGGTGAGCCCATGTCCTCTAGGGACACGTGACTCAGCCTTACTCTTGCACCCCTCACCTTCCTGAGCCCCAGGGTCCAGCCCTGCACCACACGCTGACTGAGGCTCCACGCTTTCAGAGGGGGCCCTCCAGGGCTGCCTGCCTGAATGCTGGGGGCCCAGCCCTGCACCACACGCTGACTGAGGCTCCACGCTTTCAGAGGGGGCCCTCCAGGGCTGCCTGCCTGAATGCTGGGGGCCCAGCCCTGCACCACACGCTGACTGAGGCTCCACGCTTTCAGAGGAGGCCCTCCAGGGCTGCCTGCCTGAATGCTGGGGGCCCAGCCCTGCACCACACGCTGACAGAGGCTCCACGCTTTCAGAGGAGGCTCTCCAGGGCTGCCTGCCTGAATGCTGGGGGTCCAGCCCTGCACCACACGCTGACTGAGGCTCCACACTCTCAGAGGAGGCTCTCCAGGGCTGCCTGCCTGAATCCTGGGGCACTTCTTGCTTCTGCATTCCATGGCACCACGCTCGGGTTCCACATTGAGTGGGTTTCCATTGTTTCGTGGCCGCCTCCTGATTCCAGGCTCCTGGCTGCATTAGCAGCTCTTATGTATCACCATATCCTTCAGCTCCTGTGTCCTGCCTGCCAGAATGGACAGCTTCCCAGCGCCTGCAGCTGGACGTCCTCCCTGGCGGCAGGTCTGTTTCCAGGTCCCAGCTTCTGCCACCAAGACCTGCCCAGGCCTGGCGTAACACGGTCAACAAATGTCAAAGATGTCCGTCAAGATGCATATGTTTCAAATACGATCATTCAAGCATTTTTAACTACAGTTCTCCAGTTAGGTTGTGTTACACTTAAAGAATTCTTTCCAGTCTTTTTTATTATGATATGTGGATTGTAAAAATGCTGGCCTTATCGCTTCTCGGCCTTTTGGCTAAGGTCAAGTGTAGTAAAAATGCTGACCTTTACCTGTTTGCAGGTCTTTTAAATAATAAAGTACAAATGAACCTTGCTTTTAATGGACATTCTGAACAAAATTCTTCCAAATATATCACTCTATATTTAAGAGTGACATAATCCAAAGAAATTGCCTCTGGTAGGAACCCTGGGCCTAATTACTGTGCTTACCTCTTGTCCTCAGTCCTAAACTAAACACGAAAAGCCGAAGAACAGGCAAAAGCAAAAGAAATCTCTTAGTGTACAAGTGTGAATGCGTGTGTATATGCACACACATGTGCACACCTCAGGAGAGTGAACGGTGAGAAAGGGCAGGTCAAAGGGACCCTGTTCATTTGACAGATGTTAAAAAGGGATTCCTATTAATGCAATAATTATCAATGATGACCCAGATGGTAAAGAATCTGCCTACAATATGGGAGACCCAAGTTTGATCCCTGGGTTGGGAAGATCCCCTGGAGATGGGAATGGCTACCCACTCCAGTATTCTTGCCTGGAAAACCCCTTGGAGAAAGGAGCCTGGTGGTCTACAGTCCATGGGGTTGCAGAATCGTACATGACTGAGCAACTAATACATTATTAATTACATGAATACTTGTGTCCTATCAGGCAGTATGATAGACACTTAAATTGCCTTATTAAAGCCTCCTTAGCTTGGCACTAATTTTGTTTCCACTTCACATGAGAGAAAACTGAGGTTTAGAGAGGTTAATTTCTTTACTCAAGTCCCCGTGCAAGACGATGGCTGGCATGGAGAGATGCTTCCCTGCAGCCTGGCCCGCCTTTGTATCCCCTGCCATCCTCGCTTTCCTGTTCTTCAGTGTGATGTCTCCAAGTTATTTTTGTATAAGCAGGAAAGTAGTAGAGAGTGTGGGAGGAAAATACTGACAGATACTAGTCTTAATTTTCTGAGAATTTTTATGTAGGCTATCTATTTAATCCCCAGAGAAAGAGGCCTGTTGCTGTTGTCTCCATTTAAGAGGCTGAAGCAGAGGCTGGGAAGCGTTCAATGACTCCATGTTGTTGTAGGTGCTCTGGCTCCTAACCTGACTGCTATTTACTATTCCCTCGTGAGAGTCTATCACAGTACCCTAACAATGGACATGTGGGTTTTTTCCCAAGCTTTTTGTATTGTGACGGTTCCTCTGTGAACATTTATATGTATATTTCTAATGCACATTTTGCATAGCTTTTTCTTAGGCATATACCTGAGAGTATATATGTTTGGAACAAGGATGAGAGTGTGTCATGAATTATTTAATTTTGATTGAACAATTCTTTGCATCTGAGGTTAAAAGAGAATTCTGTGAACCTGAGGTCTCATCTTTCTCCCCCAAATCACCTAACTTAGTGACTATCTATAGGGCGACAGAGTGGTGAAGCTTGGACTGAACCTAAGTTCTGTAATTCCAGACAGTTCCCAGGCCTGTCCTGCATCTTTCTCACCATTCTACTTGGGTGGCCTGAGAGCTGCAAATTTCACACGTTTAAAGGAGGATTATGCACCACTAATGTGTGAGTCTGTTTCTGCAGAAGACATTGGATTTTGAGAAATTACTCAAGATAGTTTATATTGCTTCACCCATGGGTCTATATGTTGCTCCACTTAAAATGAAAAGAATGGCTTCGTGATTTAGCTTTATGAGGGAACCAGAGCCATAGAGTCATGATCCAGTGCATGTACCATTGAAGGATAACAACTTAAAGTCCAATAATTCTTGCTATCTGTCTTCACCAGAGGATCTCAAAGAGTTTTATGAGAAATTATAGACTAAGAATCTGAAAGAGTTATGTGCAATTTATGGTTAGAAAAGAAAGTGCCAGAGTTTTCTGGAATGCTCCAAGGCTGTCACTAGAGAAGACATGAAGAGAGCCCAGGATCATGGACCCTTTGGCTGGGAACCCTGGCAGGACTGAGTGTGACCAAACGACTCAGGGACCCCGAGTGGCTTCATCTCAGTTGCGTGGCGGTGTTCCTTTCCCAGGGGTCCTGCTGCTTGAAGGAAGACAAAGAAGAGCGACATGAACTGGTTGCCCAGAACCTCTAAGAAACAGTGTTATCGCGGGGGTCATATTAATGCTGCTTTTGGAATGTACTCTCCTTCTGACTAGTGTTTCTCCCTCTTTTATTGGAATTTTAAGCTCAGTGATGTGAGCCAGCTGAAGTTTTTAAGCAGTGCAAGTATAAATGGTTATCCTAAATTATATTAGGGAGAAACTCTACTTGAAGTCTTTAGGTTAATAAATAAAGACACCAAATGCATATGGGCTTAATATGCTTTCAGACTAAATATGTGATTCTATAAAACGTTGGTGATCTTTATGCTTTCTGTTGCCTTGCCATAGGATTTTTAATTGAATTACTACAGAAAATTCAGCATAAAATATTATCAGATTTAACCACCCACTGAGTGTGTTATTTGTTACTGCTTTATTAGGCTAAATGAAAGGTCATACATCTCTTTTCCTGTACTGATCTTCAGCCCACTCTGGGTAAAGTTTTAAAATGAGATGATGAAATTTCAGAAAAGAGCAAGAACTTAATAAAATGATAATACTCAATTAATTTCTATAGAAAAATAAAGCTTCCTTGACTATATGTGCATTCCTGGCTTTTTAATAGCTTGCTTCTTTGATGTTCACAGTCTAAGCTTGTAACTAATTTGAGACTGAAACTAGAAAGAGACTTGTACGTGTTCATGGAGAAAAGACCTGTTGGCAACCCAGTGTCAGCATCCTCCACACTTCAGGCATAGTGCTTTCGGGCCACATCTTCCGAAAGTTCAAAATGTGGGTGAGAAAGCAACATGCCTGGAGGATTCAGCTCAGAAGATCACCATTTCAGAGTCTATACATCTTCATTTGGTCATAATAAGTGGTTAGGAATGGCCCCCATTTTTTTTAAAGGCTATTACAAGTCATTTTGTCTCATTTTTATACCTGAGAGTATTTAATTCACTTTGTTCTCAAAGTGCAGGCTCCAGACCCCCAGCATCACCTGGGAACTTGTTAGAAATCCATATTCTCATTCGCTCATCCAGTCCTGCTGAATCAGAACCACTGGGGGTTCTGGGCCCAGTAATCTGTTTTAAAAACCCTCCATGTGATTGTCACGCCTGGTAAAGTCAGAAAACAACCAACTTATGTTGATCAGTGTATGCTTTTCGTTAAGCATATTGAAGAGCAACTTTGCCAATGTCTGATTCATAGTAGGCTCTCAGTAAACATTACCTTGATAATGAAAATATACTTAAATTGTAATGCAACATTCTGTAATGCTTACTATCATATTTTAGTCCCTTTGTGACTGAATACTCAGGAATGAGTAGTTGCCCTCACAGATTATTCATTTTCTTTTCCTTTAAGATGAGCTCTTCAGCTTTTTAATTTAATATGAAAGGTTATCATCAAAGAAAAGTGTTGTCTGATGCTTCAGTTATTAAATTCTCTGGAGAGTCGCTGAGAAGCAAAGTTGACTCATGCCAGTCATTTCTTCCCCATTTTTAAAGAGAAATACTCACTTCACTGTCAGTAATGATTAGTGAGTTTTTTTCCTAGTCTCTTCTGCAGGGCCAGGCAGAAGTTCAGTGGCCATGAGTTTGTTGTTTTAAGGCTTCTAAGTTGACTTTGAGTCTGATTTGGCAGCAAATTCACCCAAGGGCTTTAATACTCTCAGCTTTGCCTCAGTAATATGTGAAAATGGGGAAAAATCAATCAAAGAATTTTGAAGTGCAATAGATTTATGGAGACAAATGGGCACATATTGTGACATGTGAATTCATATATATTATACTTCCAAATAATTTCCAGTGTGTGAAATCCTGAGTAATCAGGGACTCCAGATTTAGTGGCATTCTTGTGGTACAAATCTCTTTTGCATCTTGTCAGGCACTTGCCCTCTGGGGTTGAACAGCATCCCTGCATGTGAGCACACCCAGCCCTTGTGGAGGGTTCCTCGCATTGGGGCATTAAAGGGAGAGTCGGGGTCTGGAACGGTATGTGTCCCGTGGGTTTGTGTCACGGCAAATCCTTGTAGCCCAGCGATGACGGAAGTTTTGAGGCAGGGTGGGGAGGTGGGGATGGCCAGGGGGTGCTGACACTTTATCAGGAGGTTGAAAAAGTGCGGTGGGGTGAGAGGGAAGTGGGGTGAGAGGGAAGTGGGGTGAGAGGGAAGTGGGGTGAGAGGGAAGTGGCCTGAGGGAGTCAGGAGCCTGGGTAACTGAGGGCCTCCCTGGGTCGCGTTCCCTGTGGTTCCAGTAGGGACGTGGGTGGGAGACGCTGCTCGTATAGAATTGCACCAAATGATGCTAACCACCACTACGTAGCTCCCCTCCCCACTTTTTTTATTCCTGAGTGACACCAGCTACGGACATGGCAAGCTCTGGAATGGTAGCTGTATTTGTAGTCGCGGCCTGGCCAGCATTTGCTAAGTTTTGCCCCCCAGATTTCAGTCTGTTCATTCAAAGAGAGGGGAGAATCAAACATAGAGCCCAGGGTTTGGAGGGCAGCCTGGAAAGACCTGCATTTTGAAGTCCACAAATACTGGACACCTTCCAGATGCCAAGAACCACGGAGACACTCAGGATGAAGTGACAAGCAGGACTTCCTGCCCTCGGGGAGTGCCGGGCCTCGCGAAGGAAACAGATCTCTGAACAGGTTATTATAATTCCATGGGATGGACTTTGAAGGTACAGAATGTTACCTGAATCAAATAAGGGTCCTGGTGGACAGTTCTGACAAAACGTGGTCCGCTGGAGAAGGGAATGGCAAACCACTTCAGTATTCTTGCCTTGAGAACCCCATGGACTGCTTGAAAAGGCAAAAAGATAGGACACTGAAAGATGAACTCCCCAGGTTGGTAGGTGCCCAGTATGCTACTACAGAAGAGTGGAGAAATAACTCCAAAAAGAATGAAGAGATGGAGCCAAAGCAAAAACAACAGCCTGTTGTGGATGTGACTGGTGATGGAAGTAAATTCCAATGCTATAAGGAGGAATATTGCATGGGAACCTGGAATGTTAGGTCCATGAATCAAGGCAAATTGGAAGTGGTCAAACAGGAGATGGCAAGAGTGAATGTCAACATCAGTGAACTAAAATGGGCTGGAGTGGGCGAATTTAATTCAGATGACCATTATATCTACTACTGTGGGCAAGAATCCCTTAGAAGAATGGAGTAGCCATCCTAGTCAATAAAAGAGTCCAAAATGCAGTACTTGGGTGCAATCTCAAAAATGACAGAATGATCTCTGTTCGTTTCCAAGGCAAACATTTCAATACCACAGCAATCCAAGTCTATGCCCTGATCAGTAATGCTGAAGAAACTGAAGTTGAATGGTTCTATGAAAACCTACAAGACTTTCTAGAACTAGCACCCCAAAATTATGTCCTTTTCATTATAGGGGACTGGAATGCAAAAGAAGGAAGACAAGAGATACCTGGAGTAACAGGCAAATTTGTCCTTGGAGTACAGAATGAAGCAGGTCAATGGCTAACAGAATTTTGCAAAGAGAATGCACTGGTCATAGCAAACACCCTCTTCCAACAACACAAGAGAAGACTCTACACATGGACATCACCAAATGGTCAACACTGAAATCAGATTGACTATTTTCTTTGCAGGCAAAGATGGAGAAGCTCTATACAGTCAGCAAAAATAAGCCTGGGAGCTGACTGTGGTTCAGATCATGAATCCCTTATTGTCAAATTCAGACTGAAATTGAAGAAAGTAGGGAAAACCACTAGACCATTCAGATATGACCTAAATCAAATCCATTGCAATTATACAATGGAAGTGACAAATAGATTCAAGGGATTAGATCTGATAGACAGAGTGCCTGAAGAACTATGGACTGAGGTTCGTGAAATTGTACAGGAGGCAGTGATCAAGACCATCCCCAAGAAAAAGAAATGCAAAAAGGCAAAATGGTTGTCTGAGAGGACCTTAAAAATAGCTGTGAAAAGGAGAGAAGCTAAAGGCAAAGAAGAAAAGGAAAGACATACCCATTTGAATGCAGATCTCCAAAGAAGAGCAAGGAGAGATAAGAAAGCATTCCTCAGTGATCAATGCAAAGAAATAGAGCAAAACAATAGAATGGGAAAGACTAGAGATCTCTTCAAGAAAAGTAGATATCAAGGGGACATTTCTTGCAAGGATAAGCACAATAATGGACAGAAACAGTATGGACCTAACAGAAGCAGAAGATATTAAGAAGAGGCAAGAATACACAGAAGAACTATATAGGATGGGCTGAGATGATTAGGGTAAACCTAGAGTGCAAAGTGGGATGTTTCTGAAGGGCACTCATCTCTATAACCCCATAGAATACTGGATTCAGAGTCCCTCTAAGGTAATAGTTTTAAATTTTAGAATGCATGAAAATCACTTAAGTTACTAGGGAAAAAATAAAAATTCCTAGAACCCAGCTTTAGAGATTCTGACTATAGCTCTGGGGTATGTCCCAGAAATCTGCTTTTTCAAAAAATACCCCAGGTGATTCTGATATACATGGAGAATACTGCTCTGGAAATGTGGCAGGTTTCTGCCGAGGAAATTATCCTAGGTGTGACTAAGTCTTATTAAACCATAGATTTTGTGTGATCAGGAGGAACTCCACTGTTCATGGAACACTTATTTCAGTGGCCTTATCTCTCCTTTTAGGGAAGCTGAGAACGTCCAGGCCAAGAAGAGCAACCTGAGGACTCTATTTCCAAAGGCCCTCAAACTCCTTCAGATAAATCCAGAGGGGAATCTGAGACCAGTGCTGCCATTTGTCTGTGATAGCAGATGGTAAATCACTGGGGTGAGGGGACTGCTTCCGTTGGCATTTGGCTTTTGGTCCTTTTGCTTTAAGCTGCTTGTTTCTGCAAAGGTGGCTTGGGTCAGCATAGTGGGTCAAAAAAAAAAAGAAAGAAACAACCCTCAGTGAGAGAGGTTGGACATCTTCACTCTCCATTCCAAACCATGTTGCTGATGACTTGAAGATATCAGCAGATACTCATGATACAGAGGACAGATTCTACCCACAGGAGAACGCGCCTCTGAAGAAGAGTTTAGAATCATCTTCAGAGCCTTTGGAGGGGACATCTGAGCGTCCTGTGGGTGACGTTACACAAGAGCTTTCTACGCTTCCAGTTCAGAAAATAAGGCTAGATCCATCTCCAAAAATGTGCAGACATCTGAGGAAGGATGCGAAGACCAGGAGAATGAGAAAGAGCCAGAGGAAGGAGAAAGTGAAGACCCACACCCGGGCATTCTTCCAGCACTGTTTGTACCACCACGGCGTGAAGACGATGGGTGGCAGGTAAAAAGCTGACTCTGATTGGTGCCAAGGAATGTCATCCTGACCTTCCCAACGAGGCGGGGTGAGGCACGGGGCTGCAGAATTCTGTGCTCGACACACATGTACAGCAAACATATATCTGAAAGTATAATGGCTCGACACTCTAAAAATGTGTTTCTTCCCCAAATATCGGTTCTAAGTGGTTCCAGGATGGAGGCTGAAGGAAGAGGACATGGGCCCCACAAAGCCATGCAGTGATCCAGGTTGATGGTGCCCCTGCCAACTTCACCACGCGGTTTCCACAGGGGGTCCCGGGTTACACCAGAAGGGAAACCAAGGACACCTCTTCACCTGGAATGGGCAGAGGGGGGATACGGGACTTGAGAAACAAGCTAGGACCCGTGGGCCCAGAGGAGTATGAAAGCAGTGGCGAGAAGGCAAGTCCTTTCCAAGATGCGTGTTCGCACGGACGGCTCTTAACCTTTTTCTTCTGCTTGCAGGATGGATTACAGAGTCGGAAGGAGGAAGGGGCCTGTGTAACGCATCGGGATGTCAGATCCAGCCCCACGAGCTCTCAGGGTCCCCAGAGCTCGGGTCCTCCGCTCCTGCAGTGACATCCTTGGCGCCAACACCACGCTGCTTCAGCTGTTTTTAAGCTGTTTCTGCCAGACCCTCTCGAAGTCTAGGAAAAGGAAATCTGGAAGACAGGGCACCAGGCAGGCTGAGGCAGGAGGTGATGCTACGGCTCCGAGACCTGGTCTGCTGAGGGTTCTAGCCTCACTGAGGCCTGCAGCCAGTTCAGGTTGACTTAGGCTTCCCTTGTGTTTAGTTTTAGAGCATTCTCTATGTCATGGTGCCTGCTCATTGAGTTCCTGTCTGTCGAAGAGAGAGCTGCTTTTAAGCTGATCCTCAAGCCTAAAGAGGTAGTAAAATCAAAGTCACTTTGAGGCTTTTAATACTGTGCCCAGTGGTGGGATTGCTTCCTACTTCCTCCCGTTAGACTGAAGTGGGATTCTCGGTGGAGCCATGGTTCCTAAAATTCATGCATATTTCACGCATGTGTTTAGTTGGCTTACTTTTCACTAACTTCTCTGAGGATGGACGCAATACAGGTTCGTCATTTTGAGCAATAGCTCCTGGTATGGACCATCAAGTGGAGATTTCTCATGCTTAAGTCCTCTCGTTTCTCCTCTTTTACCTTTGACTGGAGATTCACTTTCCTTTATTCATTTCCAGTACTTTGTTGAAATTCTACCACTTTCTACCTGATTTGGTAGTGCTTCGGGGGCAGAGGTAGGGTGTTTGCTACTGTTCTTGGACATGATGCCACAGTCACTCTCCACTTCTAATTGTTGTTTGTTTTTCCTTCTGTTACTTCTTAGTAAGATACCCAGCCTCTGAAGTATGCCTCTTTAGCCAAACCCGCACAGAATCTTGAGTCCTTCTGAGATCCTAAATACAGTAAGTACTTTAAAATGTTCTAGATCATTTCTTTTCTCCCTTGTTCTGGCATGCTAGATTAATCCCCTTCTTAGGATAGAAAATAAAACTTTAAATTAATCTTATACCTTCCTATGGGGAAGGAGAAAAGGTTTAATAAGAGTTCAAGAGTTTCTCTGTAGCTTTAATTCCTTGCTATTTCCTACTTATCTCAGTTTCCCAACTCATATAAGATTAATAAATAAAAGTAGAAATATCAATAAATGCATGAAGTATCTTCATAAGGAGGAAGCTGTAAGCTTTGCTTTCTTGCTTCCTTAAGACTGATCCTGATGGTTAGTATTCTGGAATAAAGAATATGGTCAGTATGTTCGTTTTATTCCTTTCTCATCTGGAACAGGGCTTCGTACCTTTGAGAAAATGTAGTTGGGAAGAGAATAGAATGAGTTGCAAGAGCAGTGGCAAAGATCCTTAAGACTGCCTTGGAGGTAACTGGTGAAAATTGACCTTGAAGAAGTTTTTATGGTGTGTGTTGAGGACCTTAAATTATTGGATTGACCAAAAAGCTTGTTATAGAAACATTGTGTGGAAAAACCTGAACGAACTTTTTGGCCAACCCAGTAGAATTAGAAATTTTGTAAAATGTCATACTCAATGCTTGGATTAAAATAGGGCCCCTTTCAAGCTCTGGTATTTTTAGTTGTTAAAAAAGTTGTTGATTTCTTATTTTAGAGAGTATAGAATTTTAATAGAGCTAATAGATCACTATAAAATGAGCTCAAGCTATTACATGAAATTTCAAATTATCCAAATTATGTTTATATACATACTTTCTCAATTTAATACCAAAAAAACATACTTTCAGACAAGGCATAATGTAGGTAAAATCTTGAGTCATAGAGCTTATTATTAAAGACTTAAAGACTCAAAGAAAGATAGATATAAGTGTTGCTATTAATACTTTATTATTGCTATTATTTCTTTTCATAAGATGTTTCAGGATGAGCTGTTTTCTCATAGAAAAAAAATATTAGTTGGAGCCAAGTTAGCCATATCTAGCTAACCCCAACCCCCATACTGATTTTCATATAAAGTTTATTTACTCTAAATTTGGAGGACAGATTTCAGATAAGGAGAAATCTGTATAAGCACTTAGTTTTGAAATTCTTTTGCTCAGGTCTCTTGACCTCTTGCTCACAAACAGGAGAAAGGGTGTCCACTTCTCTTCTGATCCTTTCATGAATGAAGAAGTATATGTTCTCTGGTTTCAAATTTTGTGTTGCTGTCTTTATGGTTTGAATTATTAAACATGGTTTATGGCTTAATGAAGTTTTTGTAAAATATATTTAGAAAGTTTAGTATAACTGTATCAAAGTAAAAACAAATTAAAAAAATAAAACCTGCTACTGTTGATGAGAGATAAAGCTTTGGGGTCACTTTAGAAAATTGATTTCTGGCAAGATTGATAACATTTCTGTTGTACACAGAAGTAACTTGCAAGTAAAAAAATGATTCTAGTTAGTGGATTTAGTTCCCTTTTCCCCATGGAAATTCTAACTAGGTAGATGGCGGGTGTACTCATTGCTATAGGTTGATTAAGTTGAGATTTAGTGGGTCAATTAAATTTTTTCAGTGATTTTTCTAAGACCACTCATTAAATCTGATAGGGAATCATAATACAAGTTCTTTAAACAGATTATTTAACCATGAACCATGTGATTACTTTTGCTCTGAAGCATTTCCCTTCTGAAACACTTCCTGTTAACCATTTTATTTTTGTCAACTTGTCCTCACGTTACTGTCTAAATTTCAACTAATGTCCTCTTTACCCACCTGGAAAATTTTAACATGAAAAAACTCTAACTGATGTAAAGTTATTCAAAGAACCATCAGAGATTGTAAGTAATTGATTTACTTATAAGTTTTGACAGAAAAGGTAGAAATTATCTAGTTCACCCTTCTGTTTTTTCAAGGAAACTGAAACACAACTGGCTCTCTCAAGATGACATCGTTAAAACAAGTAATACTTAACAAATTAAATATTGTGCTTTTTGTTTCATCTATAATCTTCAAACAATCTGTGTATGGTTGAAATTAATATTTTCATTTTAAAGATGAGATAATTTAAGTTCAGAAAAGCCCTAGGACTTGATATATCTGATGGTGAATCCAAACTGAGGTTTAATATTCTTGGAAGACTGCACTCATTACATTCTACCTCTCAGTATTGTAATATTATAAAATCTCTTTGTTTCTAGTCTAACTCTGTACTGTCAAGAATAGACTTCTCTTATTTGGCAAAATTTAGATTTTAGCCTTACTACATCTATAATAAAAATAGTTCAATAAAAAAGTCCAATTAATAAGAATATTTCTTCTACAAAAATTTTCTGTATTAGGTAATAAATAATAAAGTAGTTAACCAACTATCACTGGTAAAAGAAAACTGCAGTGTAATATAAACAAAATTTTAGTCATTGCAAGCAATTAAGCTTAGACAATTATTTAACTGAAAAATGATCGAGTGAAAAGGGGATAGTACGCAATCCTACAGGACCCTCCACTTGGCAAAAGGTCACAAGACAAAGTACAGCAAAGATGAATCAGGCCTCTCGGAAAGCTAACAGACTTGAGAGTGCGTCTAAACCATTTCAGGTGAGTGGTTTGGGACTTGGTAGCAGAGAGGCAGGCTCTTCCGTGTAACCCAGTGACCCTTGAAATAAGTAAATATACTCCTGCTAATGAACTCTGGGCTTTAAATAGGAAATTTTAATCTTCTCACGCCTTAAAACATTCTTTTCATTCTGATCTGACACGGCCTTTTTCAAGAAAAAAGCAAAGAATAATAAAACTGGAAGATTCTCGTCATTGGACTGTGTGGCCAAGGAATGTTGTTCTTGGTGTTTTCAAGCTCAACTCATGGGGACAACTGCACATGGAGACCAGATTGGTGCAGATTTCTTGAGCTATATTCTGTCCACCACAAAGAATCGCAGTGCTGCTTCCATCATGGGTTCCCCAAGGGGTGCAATGGTAAAGAATCTGCAGGAGATGCAAGAGATATGGGTTGGATCCCTGGGTTGGAAGCTTCTCCTGGAGGAGGAATAGCAACACACTCCAGTATTCTTGTCTGGGAAATCTCACAGACAGAGGAATCTGAGGAGCTACAATCCACGGGATCACAAGGAGCTGGACGTGACCGAGTGACCGAGCATACGGCCATCTCGGAAGCACTGTGATGGACTGACACACAGTTATCACCCCCCTGGTTCAAACTGCCAGAGGAAGGAAGTCTTCGACTTGGATATTTGTTCTCCTTTCCCGCCTCTGACCCCTGCACCTTAGAATGAGTACTGCATTGGGTAAGAGACCCAAGAAAGGCTAAGTTAAGCCTTCCAAGTGGAAGGCTCTTGTTGTAGAGGTTTATAGTCTGCACGAAAATAAAATTTCGGAACAGATTAAAAGAATCTTTAAATTACACAATTTCTAATGAATTCAGAGTTCTGGGGTTCTAGTAAGAGTGATTTCTAATGTGCACTTCTCTCCTAGTTGCAACCACTGTCCTGGTTCTGGATGCTGTGAAAATGCTTAGGGCTGGATCACTCCAATGGGAGCCCTTCTGGTAAGCAGGACAATAGATCCATTCAGAGAGTGATGAACTAGTAACTGGGATTTTAAATAGCTGCTGTGAGAATTGTCCCCTTATTATCTGTCCCTTTACTTGAAAGAATGCAGAATCATCATATTATAAAAGTAATAAAAAGAATATATCCCTAGAAGCATTTGGTATCACATCTTCTAGTTGGCCCATGATGCTCAATAACAATCTCTGGATAAAATTTATGTATAGAAGATAATGGACTTCCCTGGTGGCTCAAATGGTAGAGAATCTGCCTGCCAAGCAGGAGATGCAGGTTTGAGCCCTGCGTTGGGAAGATCCCCTGAAGAAGGGAGTGGCTACCCACTCCAGTGTTCTTGCCTGGAGAATTCCATGGACAAAGGAGCCTGGCGGGCTACAGTCCATAGGGTCGCAAAGAGGCAGACAGACGTGATTGAATGACTAACACACATAGAAGATGATGAAAAATAAAGCAGTAATCTCACAACCCCTTCTCTAAAAGCTACTATTTATTTTACTTTAAAATTTGGTTTCATTTTAAAACTAAAATTATGAAGCAAAGGTCTATATGTAACTCTATTAAGTTTCTAAAAATACCTGCCTGAGTCTGGACTTAAAGGTTAAACAAAAACACTGAATCCTTGTTTTGCCATTTGCTGTTGCTTAAGTTTGGCTACTTATTTAAACTCATTAATCTTTGGTCTCTTCATCTAAAAAAAGAGGATAGTAATACCCCAGAGACGGTTTTGAGGACTTTATGAGATAATATCTCTGAAAAAGTCTAGTGGCTGTTTTGTAGTAGAGGGCTTTTGACATTATAATGCTTATTTTCTTCTTAGAAAATAAAACAAAACATTAAGTTTGTGAGTACTATACAAGGGTAAGCAATTCATGGCAGTCTTTACTTCACAGAGAACTAATTTCATTTCTGGGGGATTACATGGAGCAAATAGTTTTCATATTTCTTTATTCTTAATTTGAATGTCTCTAGAGAAAATTTTTATCTCAGAATTTTTCAAAACCCCTTTATTGTTACAACCTGTGAAATCAGTTTTAGTTGGGTCTTTGTTCTTTATCTGTCGGACTGAATAGATACTAATCTAGTCATAAACTGCTTTAATGTAGCATCTTTTTTATAAGTCATTAACATTTTCTAAGAAACTTAGAAACTTAACTTTTTCTACTTAAACCCTCATGAATGATAGGAGATATCCTATCAACAACAGTACTTCATCATCGTGATGATTACTGAATATTTAATGAAATGATAGAGGTACTTATCATATATATTAGAATTTTGGATAAATTATCTTGGGGAAACCTCTCCTCCCCTATATTCTGATAACCTCCTTTACCATTTCATTTATGTGTTGAATATTATGCAAAGACTGACTATGTACAGGACCACTAGATTCCAGTGTTTGTGATCTGGAATTTTACTTTGTTCTACTCAGTAAGCGTATATGGAACATCTGTGCCTAAACTGAAGCTGTTTTATCTCACAGTAAGACAAAAGAAACATACATAAAATGTAGATGAACCTGTCTGTCCTAACATAATTTGCAGGCTGTTCAGAGAAAATAAGACAAGTACTCACACTGTGACTCCTGCACAATATTAAAGGCGTCCAGATGAGCACAGAAGAGTGTTTGACGATGTGTAAGTAGCCTTGTATTAGAAGGATGGTTGCAAGGTGGAAGATAGGAGATACCTTCTCTGAATAGGTAAAATTTGAGGAATAAGATGGTCTAGATTTTATCCAATCCCACAGCCAAACAAGATAGAGTTACTTTGCTGGATGGAGTCCTGGAGGCTGAATGGAGGCAGAGGACAGGTGTCACCAGATCCGGTAGAAAGCTGGCAGAAATGGTGAAGCCAATACAGATAAGTTTGTTCAAGAGCAGGCAGATTAAATGATGGGTCAGCAACAGAAGACAGTGCTACAAAGTTAAACCCGAGAAAGGCAGAAATGATACATGGGCAGTCACAGAACAGAGGGCCTAAAACTTTTATTTGAACAGTAGAAAGGCCTCTGGTGTGTTGGTCATGAAGAATTGTATTTTAGGGGGAAGGTCCCCTCCAAAGGAAAACAGGGTGGATGGCATTGAATGACTTGACAGTGAGGATATGATGAAGAAGGTACAGATGTGGCAACAGTAGTCACATATGGAAGACATGGTATATCTTTGAACTGTGTGTAAAAAGTAGTGAGAAATAAGATGGGGTCATTTGAACCCCGATGTTGTATTCAATACTTGGCTTTGATTCCTAGTTGAGAGTGAGCTGTTGTAAATTCTTGATCTTCACTAACATGGCCCAAGTTAGCAAACCTAAGAAGGGGCAAGTGTGGGAGTAGAAATGTGCAAGGGCATTAACCTAGATTCAGCAGTTATCTGTAAGAAAATGTTGTTTGGTTAGCTTCTGTCTGCTTCACAACTGGGCTAGATGATTCCCTCTTTTTTCAACACTCGCTTACCAGTAACATATTTTTGCAAGAATAGTGGATAATTTAAAGGAATGATTATAAAGGAACCCGTATGTGAAAACACATAGCATGTAGTATTTTGTTTTATGAAGAATGTAGAAAATTATGATCTGACTTACAGTTTCACACTCTATATTCAGTTCAGTTCAGTTCAATTCAGTCGCTCAGTCGTGTCTGACTCTTTGCGACCCC
Organism: Muntiacus reevesi; assembly: GCF_963930625.1. Classification (NCBI taxonomy): domain Eukaryota; kingdom Metazoa; phylum Chordata; class Mammalia; order Artiodactyla; family Cervidae; genus Muntiacus; species Muntiacus reevesi. The sequence goes on from NC_089269.1 coordinate 1,332,634, forward strand.
ATGGACTGCAGCACACCAGGCTTCCCTGGCCTTCACCAACTACCGGAACCTACTCAAACTCATGTCCATTGAGTCGGTGATGCCATCCAACTATCTCATCCTCTCTCCTCCCCTTCTTCTGCCTTCAATCTTTCCCAGCATCAGGGTCTTTTCAAATGAGTCAGCTCTTCGCACCAGGTGACCAAAGTATTGGAGTTTCAGCTTCAGCAACAGTCCTTCCAATGAATATTCAGGACCGATTTCCTTTAGGATGGACTGGTTGAATCTCTTTGCAGTTCAAGGGGCTCTCAAGAGTCTTCGCCAACACCGCAGTTGTAAAGCATCAATTCTTCGGTGTTCAGCTTTCTTTATAGTCCAACTCGCACGTTCTACATTAGTCAAATTAAATGCAATACATTTGGTAGAAACTTCTACATGCTTATTCATAAGGTAAGTTACCAACCCTCCTGAGCGGTCTCCAAGAAGGCTCCTTTTTGTCCAGAGTCGCTGGCGCCAGTAGATGGAGACGGAGTTCGGGTCTGAAGGGAAGGAAGGTGTTATTCTTTCATCAGAGGTGTGAGCTCTCTTGACCGGGCGTGGGCAGGGCAGAGCTGTTTGGGTCCTGCTGGGCGCCGCTTGCTTGCGGGCCTGCGCACAGCCCACGGGCGCCGCGCACAGCCCACGGGTGCCACATGCTTGCGGGCCCGCGCACAGCCCACTGGCGCCATCTCGACTCGCAGCGTCTGCAGCCGCGCTCCTGCTCACGGAAGGAGCGGTGTGCACACGGCTGTTTCTCACAAGCTCCTCTGGACTGAGGGACGAGCTGCAGGGTTTCTGCAAGCGGCGGTCTATCAGCAAGCCAAACTGGACTAAAGCACAAAGGGAATAAAGGTCAGACTTTATTTTATTATCTAGCTTCTATTTTTATTTCCCAGGAATTGGTAGTGGGCTTCGCAGGGGACAGCAACAGAATGGTACGAGCTGGTATTTTCACTGCAAACAGGGTCAGGGTTCAGTTCCTGGCTTACAACTTAGTAGCTATGTACCTCAAACAAATCTTTTTTTTTTTTTTTTTTTGATGCCTTGATTTGCTCATCTGAAAAGTAAGAATAATTATACCTTCATCATAGAGCTTTGGTGAGAATTAAATGAGATGACACATTTAAAGAACTTAAAATGTTCTCAACAAATATGCATCAACATATTTGCATCTGAACAAATATGCATCTGTTATCATCAGATGGGTAGGACGCTTTTTAAAAAAAATACTGATTTGTGAGGGAAGAAATGATAAGGTCTTGAAGAGGGAGGATTGTGTGAGGTCCCTGGGGAATCCAGCCCTAACCTAGAGGCTTCGGCCCCTCCAAGCAGCATGGCTCGTCCCCACACCTAAGGAGGTTCTCTGTGTTCAGGCACAGTTATTACGTGACGGTAGGGTGTGTTTCTTAGCATCTAACTGTGAAGGAGTCTAAGTCATGTTTTATCTCCATGCCAAGCACAGTCAGCACATGGTAACTTCTCGGTAAACGTCTGTCGAGCAAATGAGTAAACACTTCACTGAAGAGGAGAATTTCAGTACATGCAGATTTAAATGTGCCGTTCACACACACAGCATTTGCTTTCACTCTCAGATGGCGTTGAGTGTTTGGCGCTGGAGAAGTCTCTCCGCTCATGGCACGTGGTGGCCGAGGCCCCAAAGGGACTGAGTGTGAAGCTGCCGTCGGTTCCCTGGGGTAGGCGTGGGTCCAGCTTTGTGGTCGATGTTTACTCGCTCAGGCGTGTCTGACTCTTTACGACCCTGTCAACTGTCGCCCACCAGGCTCCTCTGTCCTTGGGATTTCCCAGACAGGAATACTGGAGTGGATTGCCATTTCCTTCTGCAGAGAATCTTCCTGACCCAGGATCAAACCCACGTCTCCTGCGTTGGCAATTGGATTCTTTACTGCCGATACCGCCGAGGCCCCAGGGAAGCTGGGATCTGCTTCAGGCTGGTTCAGAAACTAGGTTCAGAGCTGCTGTCTTCAGTGATTAAGAAGCAATGCACTCCTCTTTTCAGCAGACTCAGTACTGAGCTGTAAAATGCCCACGTGCACACACACACTTGCATGGGCACAAATATACAAATACATCACAGTTACAATATCCATTTATTAATTTGGTTAAGTGTTGCATAGTAAGCTGTCTCGGAACGTACCAATTTAAAACAATGACATGCATTTAATTCATAAATCTGTAAGTTGGTCAGAATTTGACAGGAAAATCTCTTGTGTTCTGCTCAGCATAGCTGGGGCAGCTTTGTTTTGGACTGAAGGTTTCATATCCACGATGGTACACTCGCATAATTACATAATTGGTGATTTAATGCTGGTTGTCATTTGCTTGCTTAGTCTTGCTGTGGTCCAGGGACCTAAGTTCCTTTCTAAGTGTGGTCTATTCATAGACTGTCATCCTTTACAGCGTGGTGGCTGTTCCAAGAGTTTCCCAAAAGAACGAGTAGACGGTATGTTTTATGATCTAGTCTCAGCAGGTAATGTCAATTGTATTATAGGCCACCAGATTCAAAGAAATAGACACGAACTCTTACCATCGCCTATCCCAAGCCCCTCCCCACCACTCCTAAGCTCCAGAGGAGGAGTATCAATGTCACATGGTAAGATGAGTGTGTGGAATGGGAGATCTTTCTGTGGCCTTCTTGGAAAAGGACAGTCAGCACTTAGAGAAATGCTAATCCAAATTTTGAAAGTCCCAAAGTGATAAGACTCCTTCATGGATCCTAGCCTTGCCATGGTGAAGGGGCTTACATAACTCAATGAAGCTATAAGTTAAACCGTGTACGGTTACCCAAGATGAATAGGTCATAGCAGAGTGTTCTGACAAAACGTGGTCCATTGGAGAAGGGGATGGTAGACTACTCCAGCATTCTTGCTGCAAGAACTCCATGAACAGTATGAAAAGGCAAAAAGATAGGACATGAAGATGAGCCCCGCAGGTTGGAAGGTGTTCAGTATGCTACTGGGGAAGAGCGGAGGGCATTTCCATGAATCTGCGCAAACTCTGGGAGATAGTGAAGGACAGGAGAGCCTGGTGTGCTGCAGTCCTTAGCGTTGCAAAGTGTCAGACCCAACTGAGCATCTGAACAACAGCAGCAAAGTGACCAGAATATTCTGGTGTGTAGGAAATCATTTCTGGAAGACGCATACTCAAATGCAGACGATATTTTTCGTTGGAAATGATGGTTTCAGTTACATGTAAGTTGTGCCATTATACCTAGCTTTGAAGAAAGTTCCCAACAATATCAATCGGACAAAGGGAAGGGGGCCTTAGGTTATTTAATAACCTAAGTTTATTTAACCTTAGCTGGCTTAGGTTATTTAGCATGAAGAGCTGAGTGTCAAAAATTAACAAAATAGGAATCCTCACTTGTCCTGTTGATGCCATTGGAAGAGGATATTCTTTTTTATTGGAATATAGTTGATAAACAACATTATATTAGCTTCTGGTGTACTATATAGTGATTGGACATTTGCATACATTATGGAATGATTACTGCAAGTCTAGTTATCATCTATCCCCATATCAAGTTATTATAATATTATCGATGACCACATTCCTTATGCTGCATATCACATCCCTGTGACTATTTATTATATAACCGGAGGTTTGTGTCTCAATACCAGAAGAGGATATACTGAATAATCAAGGACCTTCAGCTATGACCGCTTTGATATAGCAGAGTGTGCATAGCTAAACCTAATTTTTCTTTATCTGTGACAGAATAAAATTTTCCATCACGACTAAAGGCTCAAAAATCCTACCCACTAAATTGAAAGTAGACACGAAAATCGTAGGAAAATCTGTATCTGAAGTATATATCAACATTCTTTTGTCAGTAAATATTTATTTAACTCTCACAGGTGAAATATAAATAATGACTGCAGTTTTCCTTCAAGGCAGATTAGAGTTTAGCTGAGAGCAGTGTTCAGCAAATCAAGTGCCAGCAGTTTTGACCTCTCTGCCAGAGGAAAGGCATTTAAATGGTTTTTAAAATTATCTCTTTTAGGACTTTGCATCGAAACCCAGCAAAATCAGTTTGCTAAAATCTATACCAGCTGGCCTGGATGACTTTTCATAGTCTCTGCCTGCATCTACTTTATTCACAACGGAACTGCTATTGATTTGTATAATGAAGTAATAGCATATGAGTGATAACTTCCCCGAAAGCTGTATCCTTTCTCTGTCTAGGATTCGGGGTGGAAAACAGAAACCAATAAGAATTCATTTTCTTCCTCAAAATATATTTGTTACTTTCAGTGGCTTCCTCCCACCCAAAGAAGACTGTCAAAGACAAGTTATGGTTCAACATGGGAGTTCTTTTCTCCTCCTTGTGAATTGTCGATCTGTCAGACCAGAATCAGCTCAGGCAAAGGAGAGGATAATCATGGCTCATCTCTTACTTTACTAGCTTCTGAAAAGTCCTCCATTATTCGTTTTTCACAATTATATTATTTTAACTTATCCCATATGTTCCATAATTTTCTTTTATTTAGTAATTTAGTCCCTTGAAGAATCAGGAGTAGATAAATGATGATGCCTCTGTGACAACTTTGTATACTTTATATCTGACCACTGTTGTCAGGATAGGAATAGTTTGAGTAGAATGGAAAGTGTTAGACCTAAAGAACTGGGAATGTGCTATGAAAGTAAGATTTTTTATCTCCTTGCCTGGGTACTTCTATGTATGAATGGAGCTGTTGACTCATATTCCTAAGAGAGGAGTTGAGGCAGAGTCCTAGGAGTAGGATCGTATGACTGCCAGAGTCATTTAAGCCATCTTGCTATACATTGATTAGAATCTGTAATTTATTGAGTCTAGGCAACTTCATATGCAGGATTAAAGGCATTGTTTTGATCACAGCATCTAAATTTCAGTACCTTCTGATGCTGCCAGGGCATAGAAATTGTGCAGTTGGGGTTACTCTCCCTGACACTAGGCAGAGATTGAAAACAAATTTCAGTATGCAGTGATGGCAGTCCATGAAGTTGAAATTGTACATTTTCTGTGAATCCCACAAGTTCTTTAACCTCCAACCTGGAACTGATTGAATGCACTTAATATTGTGTTTGGAAGCATGCTCTAAAAAGAGTTATTTTGAAGTTTGGTGCACTGTCTCTCTTCTTCATGTTTAATTATCTTTATATTTTAAGTTCTATTTCTGTTTGTGAGTGACTACCAGTACTTTCAGAAAATTCACAGTAACATGTCTTAAGATACTAATATGACATACCATATAAACAATTTGATTTTTCATTGTGCATGCTCTTCTTCCTGAAGAAATGTTAAATGAACCTGTTACATTTTACTTTAAGGAGTTAAGCTTAGACAAACCTTTCAAACAGCATGACTTCTTTAGACAGGTGGTAATTTATTGTTAGACATTCTGAAATGGTTTGCCTGACAGAAATAAACATACAATAAAATTATCCAAAAAGCATTCAGGTGACTGTTTTGATTCAACAAATGACAAGAAAGTTTGAAATTGGAATATTCTGTGAATTATAGTAGCAACTTTAGCAATTGATGGACTATGAAGACAAATCAAATGGAAAAGAATTTTGATTTTAATATGAAAAATGTGCAGTTATGTAGAAGAAACTAAAGGGACTAGAAAAAAGATTTCAACAAGTAACTGGAAATTATTCTTAAATAATCAAGAAGATCAAGAACACATGGTGATTGACAAGTATTAATAGAGCTATTAAAGATGTTTTTGAACCAAATGCACATGACATATTTCAGTATTTATTCAATGATTTCAGCACAATCTTTTGTTGTTATTAGCTGGTTGAGTTTTAGCAGATGATACATAAAAAGCCACAAGCCTACACGGTAAGGAAAGCTTTTTAATTGTCTTGCTGCCAATCTTTTTAAATGCTTTTATATTCATATATATATATTTATAGAATAAATTGAAAAGAAAGATCATAAATCAGAAATAAATAAACAAAATGAAGTATTACATTTGTCTGTCAGTTAGAACCAGATTCTTCTTTAAGTTCTAAATAGGTTTTTATATACTATTTTGTTCTAGAAAGAACTGTGAGTAAACATATGTTTTTATTGGAGAACCCACTATACTTTCCCCAAAGAGATATTTAAGCTGTAGAAGATTGGGAAAGACGTCAACACAAAGGTCAATATGAATAAGAGGTTAATGTTGGAATAGGAATGTTACAGAGATTAATTAATTTAAATTTCACCTATCCCCGAATCTTTCAGTCTTGAAAATCAAGTATATATCAGTGCTTCTGAAATTTTATGGGTTTCAGAATCATTGGAGAAACTTCTCCAAAATATTTTTGCTTGGGCTCTACTCTCAAAGATTTTTGAGGTTAAACTTTGGGAACCAGTATGTTTAACATCATTCTTTGCCTCTCTCCACAAATGTGATTCTGATAGAAATGAAGTCTAAAAATAATTGGAGCAGATAACATGCATATACAATATGAAAGGAGACTTTGGCACTTGAATGGAAAATGGAAAATTGTATATCTTTAAAAATGTCAGAGCTCATTTAAACTCTATGGTCCACGTGAAACATATAAAAACCATTTTGCTCTGGATTAGTTGGTTCAGATTCTAATTTAATATTCAAAATGGACTTAGATTATACTTATATTAATCAATTAAATGACCAAATTATTAATATTAGGATTTGGGAATTCTAATAATTTCAGGTAAAGCTGTTATATCTTTCTTTTGACTTTAGTCAGTTCAGTTCTGTCGCTCAGTCGTGTCTGACTCTTCGTGGCCCCATGGACTGCAGCATACCAGGCTTCTCTGTCCATCACCAACTCCCAGAGCCAGTTCAAACTCATGTCCATTGAGTTGGTGATGCCGTCCAACCATCTCATTCTCTGTCATCCCCTTCTTCTCCTGCCCTCAATCTTTTCCAGCATCAGGGTCTTTTCCAATGATACTTTTCAATACTTCACATCAGATGGCCAGAGTATTGGAGCTTCAGCTTCAGCATCAGTCCTTCCAATGAACACCCAGGACTGATCTCCTTTAGGATGGACTGGTTGGATCTCCTTGCAGTCCAAGGGACTCTCAAGAGTCTTTTCCAACACCACAGTTCAGAAGCATCAACTCTTTGGTGTTCAGCTTTCTTTATGGTGCAACTCTCACATCCATACATGACCACTGGAAAAACAATAGCTTTGACTTGCTATGGACCTTTGTTGGTAAAGTAATGTCTCTGCTTTTTAATATGCTGTCTAGGTCGGTCATAGCTTTTCTTGAAAGGAGCAAGTGGCTTTTAATTTCATGGCTGCAGTCACCATCTGCAGTGATTTTGGAACCAAAGAAAATAAAAGTAGGTCACTGTTTTCATTGGTTCCCCACCAGTTTGCCATGAAATGATGGGACCAGATGCCATGATCTTAGTTTTTTGAATGTTGAGTTTTAAGCCAGCTTTTTCACACTCCTCTTTCACCTTAATCAAGAGGCTTTTTAGTTCCTGTTTGCTTTCTGCCATAAAGGTGGTGTCATCTTCATATCTGAGGTTGTTGATATTTTTCCCAGCAATCTTGATTCCAGCTTGTGCTTCATTCAGCTTGGCACTTTGCAGGATGTACTCAGCATAGAAGTTAAATAAGCAGGGGGACAATATAGTCTTGATGTACTCCTTTCCCAATTTTGAACCAGTCCTTTGTTCCACATCCAGTTCTAACTGTTGCTTCTTGACCTGCATACAGATTTCTCAGGAGACAGGTTAGGTGGTCTGGTATTCCCATCTCTTTCAGAATTTTCCACAGTTTGATGTGATCCACACAGTCAAAGGCTTTAGTGTAGTCAGTGAAGCAGAAATAGGTGTTTTTCTGGAACTCTCTTGCTTTTTCTATGGTCCAACGGGTGTTGGCAGCTTGATCTCTGGTTCTTCTGCCTTCTCTAAATCCAGCTTTTACATCTGAAAGTTCTCAGTTCACATATTGTTGAAGCCTGGCTTGGGGAATTTTGAGCATTACTTTGCTAGTGTGTGAGATGACAGCAATTGTTCAGAAGTTTGAGCATTCTTTGGCATTGCCTTTCTTTGGGATTGGAATGAAAGCTGACCTTTTCCAGTCCTGTGGCCACTGCTGAGTTTTCCAAATTTGCTGGCATATTGAGTGCAGCACTTTCACAGCATCATCTTTTAGGATTTGAAATAGTTCAACTGGAATTCCATCACTTCCATTAGCTTTGTTCGTCATGATGCTTCCCTAAGGCCCACTTGACTTCGCATTCCAGGATGTCTGGCTCTAGGTGAGTGATCACACCATCCTGATTATCTGGGTCATGAAGGTCTCTTTTTGTACAGTTCTTCTGTGTACGCTTGTCACTTGTCCTTAATATCTTCTGCTTCTGTTAGGTAGCAGATGACTTTGGTAGCAGATGACAAAAATCACGGTTTTCTGTAATGACACACAAAATTTATAAGTACATTGGTATTTAAGTCAAGAGAAATGGTACTGAGAAATTTAAGACCTTATAGTGCTCCCATTGTTCTACTGCTGCATCATTCCTCTATGCTTTATCTTTCCTGTCCAACTTTCTATTTGCTCTCAATTCCCTGCACCCATTTCTTCAAACTGGTAAGACCCAAAGAACCAAAGGACTTTTAATAGCCCTGCAGCAGAGCTGGTAATGGTGGGTGGGAGGGAGGGAAATCCTTTGAAATGGAGACTAATAGTTTGTGGGGGAGTGTTGGCTGTGGTTGTATGGTCCTGATGGGTAGAAGAGTGGGGAGGAATGATGCAGTTAGTGGGGTGAGACTAGGGCCCAAGGTGTGCTAATGTTGCAGGACGGAAAGGAAAGAGGTGGGGCTGTTGACTGTAAGCCTCGGGCAGGGCCGCACATGAATGAGATGCTGCAGAGGGCTTTCTAGAGTCTGCCTTCATAGATGGTCTGGTGTGTTCAGCATCTGTCCAGACCTCAGGGCCACACTCTCATGGTTTGAAATCACAAATCTGTCACTCGCTAGCTATCAGACCATTCTGATCATCTATTCTCACTGATTATCATTTCTTTATTTAAAAAAAAGACAGTAATAGTATCTGCCTCACAAGAGTTCTGTATACATTAAATGAGTTGGCAACTGTTTTAATTGGGATATAGGAAATACTAGATATTCCCCTATGTCTTCAATCTATTGAGGAAGTAGGAACTATTTGAAATGGAAATTAAAGTAAGAATGTAGTTCCTATGAATGGTACATTTAACATTATGTATACTGGGATTCTTTTACTCACTGAATCGGTTATTTGTTTTTCTAATAGCACTTATTCAGCATTTACTATGTGTTTATTGGACTTGGCAATGTGCTAAGCACTAGGGATAAAAAGGTGAATTAGACTTCTTCAAAATGGAGCATTAAGGAACATGCCCTATAGTCACATAATAACTTTACCCTGTTATTCAAAGGGAAAGTTATTTCAATAATTTAACTCTTATTAGTGTATGTTGGTGTTTTTAAGAAGCTTGCCCTCATTTTTCCTCACTGGAGTACCAAGCTAATAAATAAGATGAATGCATAAATCAAATGGAGACCAAAGTATCCAGTGTAATTGGCTGAAATGGAACAATTTGACTTACACCTGTAAGTTTCCCAACACTGAACTCCAGAGTTAGTGAAACCAACTCAGTGAGGCACATAAGTGTTACACCGTTGCACACCTGCCCCACAGGGAGGAGGTATTTGCCACCAGGCTTATCATATAACTTGGAGAAATGAAGAACGCAAGCTTTCCATGGATGAGAAGTGCAGGCCCTGCTCTTCCTTCTGAACTCAGCATGATCTCAACTCACTTCTGACTCCTTTGGGAGTAGTGGGTAAGGAGGAGGAGAGAAGCCGGGCGTGTTACCTGGGAGGACCCGACAGAGTGGAAGAAGCTGCCTCACCTGGTCCTGTAATGCAGTCCTCTGTTTTTAGCTTGCCAAACATATTCTATCATTTATTCTGTTTCCTATACAAATGCCCACAAAGTAAGTTTCCTCTTCCCTGTATTAGTCACATCTTAGAATTTTTTTTAAATGGGACTTTTAATTGTAGACATAGTGGAGCACACACACCACATCCTACCTCTTTCACTGCTGTTGTTCACTCAGTCGTGTCCAACTCTTTGGGAGCCCGTAGACTGCAGCACACCAGGCTTCCCTGTCCTTCACCATCTCCCAGAGCTTGCTCACACCAATGTCCACTAAGTCAGTGATGCCATCTAACTATCTCACCCTCTGTCATCCCTTCTCCTCCTGCCATCAATCTTTCCCAGCATCAGAGTCTTTTCTAATGAGTTGACTGTTCGCATCAGGTGGCCGGAGTATTGGAGCTTCAACTTCAGCATACGTTCTTCCAATGAATATTCAGTACTGATTGCTTTTAGGATAGACTGGTTGGATCTCCTTGTAGTCCAAGGGAGTCTCAAGAGTCTTCTCCAATACCACACTTCAAAATAATAGCAAATGAAGCAACAGATAAACGATTAATCTCAAAAATATACAAGCAACTCCTGAAGCTCAATTCCAGAAAAATAACCCAATCAAAAAATGGGCCAAAGAACTAAAAAGACATTTCTCCAAAGAAGACATACAGATGGCTAACAAACACATGAAAAGATGCTCAACATCACTCATTATCAGAGAAATGCAAATCAAAACCACAATGAGGTATCATTACACGCCAGTCAGGATGACTGCTATCCAAAAGTCTACAAGCAATAAATGCTGGAGAGGGTGTGGAGAAAAGGGAACCCTCTTACACTGTTGGTGGGAATGCAAACTAGTACAGCCGCTATGGAGAACAGTGTGGAGATTCCTTAAAAACTGGAAATAGAACTGCCATATGACCCAGCAATCCCACTCCTGGGCACACATACCGAGGAAACGAGATCTGAAAGAGACACGTGCACCCCAAGGTTCATCGCAGCACTGTTTATAATAGCCAGGACATGGAAGCAACCTAGATGCCCATCAGCAGACGAATGGATAAGGAAGCTGTGGTACATATACACCATGGAATATTACTCAGCCATTAAAAATAATTCATCTGAATCAGTTCTAATGAGATGGATGAAACTGGAGCCCATTATACAGAGTGAAGTAAGCCAGAAAGATAAAGACCATTACAGCATACTAACACATATATATGGAATTTAGAAAGATGGTAACGATAACCCTATATGCAAAACAGAAAAAGAGACACAGAAGTACAGAACAGACTTTTGGACTCTGTGGGAGAACGTGAGGGTGGGATGTTCTGAGAGAGCAACATTGAAACAAGTATACTATCAAGGGTGAAACAGATCACCAGCCCGGGCTGGATGCATGAGACAAGTGCTCAGGCCTGGGGCACTGGGAAGACCCAGAGGGATGGGATGGGGAGGGAGGTGGGAGGGGGGATCGGGATGGGGAATACATGTAAATCCATGGCTGATTCATGTCAATGTATGGCAAAAACCACTACAATATTGTAAAGTGATTAGCCTCCAACTAATAAAAATAAATGGAAAAAAGAAAAAAACACAAAAGCATCAACTCTTTGGTGCTCAGCCTTTTTTTATGGTCCAAGTCTCACATCCGTACATGACTACTGGAAAAACCATAGCCTTGACTAGATGGACCTTTGTTGGCAAAGTAATGTCTTTGCTTTTTTAATATGCTATCTAGGTTGGTCATAGCTTTTTTCCCAAGGAGCAAGCAGCTTTTAATTTCATGGCTGCAGTCACCATCTGCAGTGATTTTGGAGCCCAAGAAAATAAAGTCAGTTACTCTTTTCTTTGATTCCCTATCTATTTGCCATGAAATGATGGGACCGGATGTCATGATCTTAGCTTTTTTAATGTTGAGTTTAAGCCAGCTTTTTCATTCTCCTCTTTCACTTTCATCAAGAGGTTCTTTAGTTCTTCTTTGCTTTCTGTCATAAGGGTGGTGTCATCTGCACTTCTGAGGTTATTGATATTTCTCCCGGCAATCTTGATTCCAGCTTGTGCTTAATCCAGTCCCCCATTTCTCATGATGTACTCTGCATATAAGTTAAATAAGCAGGGTGACAATATACAGCCTTGACTTACTCCTTTCCCAATTTGGAACCAGTCCGTTGTTCCATGTCTGGTTCTAGCCGTTGCTTCATACAGGTTTCGCAGGAAGCAGGTAGGGTAGTCTGCTATTCCCATCTCCTAAAGAATTTTCCACAGTTTGTTTTGATCCACACAGTCAAAGGCTTTAGCATAGTCAACGAACCAGCAGTAGATGTTTAGATGGGATATTAATCACCAGTAGTATCTATTCACCAATAAAAAGGAATGAACTATTGATATATGCCAGAACTTGGATGAATCTCCAGAATATTATGCTAGGTCAAAGAAGTCAGACTCGCAAGGCCATATACTGTATCATTCCATTGACATGACATTCTGGAAATGTCCCCTACCCCCTAAAGGGGAATAGAGAATAGATCAATGCTAGCTAGATCTTAGAAGTGAGAAGGGCCTGAATACAGGACAGCCTGAGGGATTTTGGTTGCTAGAACTCTTCTGCATTCTTTGGCAGTATGATTAGAGAATGTATGCATGTTAAAACATAACAGAACTATACATAAAAAAAATGAATTGTACTGTTTGTGAATAAAATAAAATAGAAATTCATCTGGATCATCAGCACTGCTTAAGGCAGACTTGAAATAATGTATTCTCAGCTCTATCTATAATCTGCAGTAATACACTATATGAAGGGATTCAATATTTTGTTATTTTATTAATATATTTTAATATTCAGCTAGGAACTTAAGAGATGGCCCAAAGGATAATCTGAAAACTAATAGCTTTAAATTCTGATGTTTTCAAGGATCTTAAGCCTCCAGTGTTTCCTCTTCATATACTAAGTTCTCCAGTCTACATTTTCATTAAAATGGTAATTTCTATAAAATATTTAATCATTTATCTTTAGTAATGCCTCTTAAAAAACAGAATCAGATGAAAATCCCTGCTATTTTCCTTCAATGCCCATTTATACATCTTTCTCAATTTATTCTGACACATTATTGTTTTTATCAGAGGAGACTTGAGATAGAAGCTTTATTTAAGTTGAATGACTGTGTTAAGTCATTGCTTTGAAAAATATAGTGTAGTGGAATGTTGCATCCCTCAAAGCAATGCTTTTTCAAAACTAGAAATCAGTATAGTGTCTATTTTCATGAACTTCTAATATGAGGCCTCAAGATCAGTTAGGTATTATAAACTGCAAATGGCCTAAAATTTTACTCCACATGCGATCTAACAAGGTAGTCTGCCACAGTTTCATGGATGCCCTTTGCCAGAGGCTCCAACCAATCACGAGAATTGTGGTGGTTTGAAGACGGGGTTGTTACTTGGGAACCTCAAAAGTAAAGAACATGTCTTACCTTGATGCTGGTTGGTCTCCATTCAAAAGATATTTATTTACAGATTGCAGATAGAAGGGCCAAGTGAGATCCATTGTCTACAATGTTCAAAAAGCATAATAAAGCCTGAGCCGCGTTTTGGTGGAGAGATAGGAGAGGCAAAGAGACAATAATTTTTCCTTGACTGCCTGAGAGATTGAGTGTTATGAATTTGTCCACGGAGTGTCCTAAGAGTGTTTACCTGATGAATAAGTCCCGATTTCATTGAGGTTTATCAGCTACCCTTATTGGTAGAGCTATGATAACAATGTAGTCAGGGCTATTTAGACTGAAATTTCTACTTTGCCACCCTCGGGACATCTAATAGAGTGAAAACTTTGGACGTCATGAGGTAGAGGCACTTGTGCTAAATCCGGACTCACTCTTTGGTGGCATATTGCAGTAGAGTTTAGTTAGCCCTGAAAACGTATCCTGGAAGCCTGGCCGCATGATGTGATGGTTTCCGCAGTCGGGTACCAGTGGCTACAAAGTGAGGCATTGGCAGTGTCCTAGGCTGCACATCAAGCGCCGTTAGTCCGTGCGGTAGACTCAGTCCCAGTCGCAGTGTCTTAAACAGCCAAGGCCGTGGGAGCAGACACTGAGTTCACTGACGCGAGGCTCCTCTTAAGCTCCAGCTCACGCTGGTTCTCTGTATTAGCCATTCAGGAACGCAGCATTCTGCACGACCCCTGCTGCCTGACGTCCTCAGTCAGGGCGGTAATTTCCCTTTTTCCCCTGAGATTCTGTTGTTTCTGTTTGACCACCTGGGATGGAACATTGAAGAGTGACTTACATGTTTCTGTGGCATTTTTCTGCATGCAGTTTTCTTGAATAGAAGAATCCCTGTTGGTGCTTATAAGCATTCACAGTACAGGCGTGTAAAATATCAGTAGCAATTATACATTCTGTAGTGCAAGGCAGAGTGACAGTACATAGAATCATTCCAAAGGGCCCCCCTTCAAGGTCAGATTAGTTTCCCTTCCTCTCCGTGAATGTTGCGGAGGCCCCTTGATCTGAATCCAGGCATTTCCTCCCCACTTGAGAAAGGGTGACATGGTGACTTGTGTATCCAACAAAGCTTACAGCTTTGAGTCCTTCTCTCTGCTGTCGCTCAGCTTACTTGGGCTGGTTCACAAAGCCTTTGGTGCCCCTTGGGGAGAGGGAGACTTTCACTTTACTCCTAATCAGTTTTCTCTTCAAAGCAGATGAGTTTGGATTAGAGGAGGAGAAAGGATGAAGGGTCTTAGAGGGGAGAGAATGACTCAGCTCCACTGAACAAGTCGTATGTACTTTCCATTTTGAGTGGTGCAGCAGATACACATAACCAAATGAACCTCCAGTGGTTTTGATTCAATCAAAATCCATTATCAAGCAGCAAGGTCATCATAATCAACAACATCAATATCAGCTTTGGAGACCCTTTAACTCACCTACTACAGAAACATAGATTTTCTTCTTGCGGTCTTGGGATTTATGTCTGTTGCCCAGGTTGGTCTTTATTCTCACTGAGAGAATTTTTATAAAGCTGTCTACCTTAGTGTAGTATCCACTGTCACATCATCAAATTTTCTTAAGATCTCACTCAGTTTCAACATAGGACTAGGGGAGCTTTTCAAGGCAACAGGGCTGACAGCAAACATTTATCCAGATTTCTTTGGGCTAAAATTTCTCATTGTCTAGTGATTTTCCTTTAGCAACATTGTAAACCCACCCCAGGGAACTAAGAGCCTGAATACTAGGCAATGCCTCATTGATGGCTTCCTACAAAATGTTTGCCTGTTTCAGAGAAATCTTCCTAAGAAGAGGCTCCTTTTGGCAGCCAGGATCCACTAGAAAAGTCCCTCAGACTTATTCCATGGGCTTTGAATGGATTGAAGATTGCCACACCAGACTGCCAGGGGCTGCGTTGTATACCGCCCAGATGTCGCCAGCCTTTCTCAATAAGCACTGTGTGGTTCCCTCCCTCGTATTCCACTTGATCCAGCCAAAGTTGTAAAGATTTACTTGCTTCTCTCTACAGTGATCACAAACTTCCCTCCTTTCACACACAGTGGGAGCGCACTTCTCTATAACTTGTTTAAGGGGGGACACCATCTCCTGCTTACCTAAAGTGAAAGCCACTCAGTCGTGTCTGACTCTTTGCGACCTCACGGACTGTAGTCCATGGAATTCTCTGTGGGTAGCCGTTCCCTTCTCCAGGGGATCTTTCCAACCCAGGGATCGAAGCCGGGTCTCCCACATTGCAGCTGGATTCTTTACCAGCTAAGTCACCAGGGAAGCCCATTATAGTTATTACAATGGGAATAAGCCTGAGGCTGTTTAGAATGATCCTTCCTCCTCTATGAGCATCTGTCTTTGAACCTACTTTCTGGTATTCAATCTGCAACCGTCTCTTCAATCTCTCCTCATTAACAGGCAGTAAAGTGGAGGACCATTTAGTGCCTAATTGGCCATACAATTTGGTCAGATATTCGATATCGATCAGTTAGAACTTTTCCATTTAAACTATCTTTCCCTCTGGGTTATTAAGGAGATTATTGATTCTGTTCTTCTGTTAAATCACCCAGACTTCTATTTAAAATGACCAGTGGAAGGAAGTCATAGGTTTAAATTTTCAGAAGAGAGAAATCTCAATTTAATAAAAAAGAAGAATGAGATGTTAAACTCACATAATTCTGAAAATAAAGGGGGGTAGTGTTGGAGAAGAAGGTGTTGAAACTTGAGAGGGTCTTAATGGTCTCTAATTGATCATGAAATGTCTGGCTGAATTCTGACTAAATTTTCCACAGGCATAAGCATCAATGGAAGAAAACAAGATGAGACATTGGACAAATCACAGAGAAAGGGCATCATCCCTTTTCTACACATTTTCTCAGCACACACATTTGAAATACTAGTGGACAGTTTCCGCATGCTAATGTGGCATGGAACCCATAGGTTGAGAGTCAGAGTTGGGAATTTCACACACCAAGAGATAAGTTCCAAAACATACCACTTCTCATATAGTTTTAAACATATTTCTCAACTTTTTTCACCTAAATTTCTTTCATTATCTGTGCTGTGACAATAATATATAATTTATGCAGTTGTGAAGATTAAAAGATGAGATAATATATGATTTGTGCAATGTTTAGCACATAGAATCCTGAGTAAATACCCAGATATTATTATTAATCAATGAAGACCAGAACAGCCTTACTTTGGTGTTACTGAAGTAGATAATAGTAGAACAGGATTAACTAGTATGAAGAATTGATAATTTTCTACATAGCAAAAATTAAGAAACCAAGAATTCTCCTCTAAACAGCTCTTAATTGATAAGACTGATTCCTGGAATTCCATTATTAGATTTTTATCACACTGAATTTAATGTGATAACATATAAGATCATTGATGAATGATAGATGTCACTTGTTTTAGTCATTTTCATTGTGGGCAACCTGGCTTGATTTCATCATTTCCTGAGAGTAAAAGACAAAAGAGTACAAGTGGGAAACATCAGATAGTTTTAGAGAAGGGTTGCCTTAAGGAGGACAATGTGGAGAATAAAGAGGTCAAGTTTATTTGAAGACAAATTTTACCACCTTCATAATTTCACCAAAGTTCAACCCTATTTCAAAAGAATTAATATTATACACAAATATGCCATTTAGCCAGAGGATTCAAGAGTTAATAAAATTTCATCATTGTTCAATTAGTGCTTAAATCTTTTAATTTCATGTAAGTAGATAGAGATTTTGAATGAATTTCTGAACTTTCACAGTTTTAGGTAATGCCAGTTAATTACATCCTTTGTAACAGTATATTGCTATGATTTTCCTTCATGCATGCAAATCAGCCATGGAATTGTATTATCTCTTGTGGCCTGTCTTGGATGACCTGTCACAGACACTGGAAAATTTCTAATCTTCCTTTCCTGCATTAGGTTATCTCTCTGCTTTGGTCTCAGTGTAGACTGTTTACTAGTGTGTGAGATTCTTGATATTACAATGCAATAAGATCATTTATTAATTTTCATGATAATAGCCACTTGCAAATTGAAATGTTCAAAGAGTCTTTGTAGCTATATATATAATTCCATGGTCATTGTAGAAAGCAGACCATTGTACCCATGAATGGTATCCAGAGTGCTCTGATGAGGTTGCCTCCCCTCTTGTTGAGTAGCTCTGGTGGTTGGTTTCTCATATTGAGTCTGAATCTGCATCTTGATCACAATTCCGCTCTGTGGAGCAGGAGGGGATAACCTCTCACTCTGCCATTTGCTGGCCCTTTGAGTAAGTTTGTGTTGCCCTCTTTTGCCTGCGTTGGACACAAATGCACATACACAGCTTTGGACTACCAAGTTTCTTTCCAGCGGAATGTGTGCTGGTGTGCTGATATGAATTCCAGAATTCCAGGCCTTTCACTGACTGATTTTTCTCCTCTAAAAGGTAATGTATCTAAGGTGACCACAGGGCCTGGATTTCCAGGGACAGTACTGTTGCCCAGGTGTGAATAGTAACGATGCTGTCTTTTACCCTCACCGTGTTCTTGTTTCAGTGATAAATTATAGTGTCTCTTGTGCAGATAAAGATGAACTTCAAATCGGCCATCACATAAGGCCTACCAGAGTAGCATTCTGGAAAATTCACTGGTAAAATTCAGATGTGTGGACTGTTTTTTCCCACACCCATTCTCTTTGGGACAGTGCACAGAAATCTGTCAGAATTCTTCATCACACTCCATCAGAGGAATCCCTGCCCTTTGCACTGTGGGCTTTTAAACAGCACAATTAGTGAAGTACCAGCTCTTCTGGTGTGTTCAGAGTTCGGTTCAGTCGGTTGGTCATGTCTGGCCCTGGTGTGTTCAGAGGCTGAGATGTAAAAGCTGCATGACATGGTAGCAGATTGACTGGAACCTTCTCCTGTCACAGTTCCGAGCTGCAGACTGGGTGTAGGGTCAGTTCCTTCCATGACTAGTTGGGCCTGAACAAGTCATTGAATTTGGCAGTGGTTGATGGCCTTAATCACTGGCAAGGGGCCAGTTTCTATGGAAATTTGCAAGAGATCCACTCTTTTCACGTGAGACTAGCAAGCATTCAGAGAACCTGTCAAAGTAACCTTTTGCTCAGTCCTTCCCTCTTTTCCAAACCAAGAAGTGGTGGTCAGGCATCATAACCTATCATTCTAAGCCATAAGGGTTGTGTGGCTAGTCACAGGATCACTATGTTTGACACTGCAGGACAGTTGGGAATGGTTGAGTAACAGCTGACAAGCACAGTTCATGTCGGCCTAAGGCAGAGTGGGAATGGCCACTGAATAGCCCTGCAGGTGTTTAGTTGGATAGCGTAACAGGGCCATTATCTGCACTTCAATGTGGAGGTTGAGGACAAGCTAACCACTATCAGCGGCATAGCTTCCTGGCCTCTTCCAAGGAGCAGGGATCCTTTGTCTTTATAGTACTATTATATTCTAGCTCTTGACCACACCCGGGAGGGATTGACACATCCATAGTCATGCAGTTAATGTTTCATAATCTAGGGCTCCACTCACTATCCCAGAAAAAGTGGGTAATTCTTGCCTTTGTGATTTTTTTCCTGATGAATGCTACCTCAGAAATCTGTTTTAGTTGAAGTATAGTTGGCTTAATTACCTGAACACAGCCCCATCCACCAACAGAAAATTGGATTAAAGATTTACTGAGCATGGCCCCGCCCATCAGAACAAGACCCAGTTTTCCCCTCAGTCAGTCTCTCCCATCAGGAAGCTTACATAAGCCTCGATCCTTCTCCATCAGAGGGCAGACAGAATGAAAACCACAATCACAGAAAATTAAGCAAACTGGTCAGCTGGACCACAGTGTTGTCTGACTTAATGAAGCTATGAGCCATGCCATGTAGGGCCACCCAGGATGGACGGGTCATGGTGGAGAGTTCTGACAAAATATGGCCCACTGGAGAAGGGAATAGCAAACCACATCAGTATTCTTGCATTGAGAACCCCATGAAGTATGAAAAGGAAAAAAGATAGGACACTGAAAGATGAACTCCCCAGGTCAGTAGGTGCCCAATATGCTACTGGAGATCAGTAGAGAAATAACTCCAGAAAGAATGAAGGATGGAGCCAAAGCAAAAACAACACCCAGTTGTGGATGTGAATGGTAATGGAAGCAAAGTCTGATGCTGTAAAGAGCAATATTGCATAGGAACCTGGAATGTCAGATCCATGAATCAAGGCAAATTGGAAGTGGTCAAACAGGAGATGGTAAGAGTGAATGTCAACATTTTAGGAATCAGTGAACTAAAATGGACTGGAATGGGTGAATTTAACTCAGATCTACTACCATGGGAAAGAATTCCTTAGAAGAAATGGAATAGCAATAATAGTCAACAAAAGAGTCCAAAATACAGTACTTGGGTGCAGTCTCAAAACAGAATGATCTCTGTTCATTTCCAAGGCAAACCATTAAATATTATGGTAATCCAAGTCTATGCCCTGACCAGTAATGCTGAAGAAGCTGAAGTTATATGGCTCTATCAAGACCTCATCCTAATTCCAAAATCAGACAAAGATGCCACAAAAAAAGAAAACTACAGGCCAATATCACTGATGAACATAGATGCAAAAATCCTTAACAAAATTCTAGCAAACAGAATCCAACAACATATTAAAAAGATCATACATCATGACCAAGTGGGCTTTATCCCAGGAATGCAAGGATTCTTTAATATCCACAAATCAATCAATGTAATACACCACATTAACAAATTGAAAGATAAAAACCATATGATTATCTCAATAGATGCAGAAAAAGCCTTTGACAAAATCCAACATCCATTTATGATAAAAACTCTTCAGAAAGCAGGAATAGAAGGAACATACCTCAACATAATAAAAGCTATATATGACAAACCCACAGTAAACATTATCCTCAACAGTGAAAAATTGAAAGCATTTCCCCTAAAATCAGGAACAAGACAAGGGTGCCCACTCTCACCACTACTATTCAACATAGTTTTGGAAGTTTTGGCCACAGCAATCAGAGCAGAAAAAGAAATAAAAGGAATCCAGATAGGAAAAGAAGAAGTGAAACTCTCACTGTTTGCAGATGACATGATCCTCTACATAGAAAACCCTAAAGACTCTACCAGAAAATTACTAGATCTAATCAACGAATATAGTAAAGTTGCAGGATATAAAATTAACGCACAGAAATCCCTTGCATTCCTATACACTAACAATGAGAAAACAGAAAGAGAAATTAAGGAAACAATACCATTCACCATTGCAGCAAAAAGAATAAAATACTTAGGAGTATATCTACCTAAAGAAACAAAAGACCTATACATATAAAAACTATAAAACACTGATGAAAGAAATCAAAGAGGACACAAATAGATGGAGAAATATGCCATGTTCATGGATTGGAAGAATCAATATTGTAAAAATGAATATATTATCCAAAGCAATCTATAGATTCAATGCAATCCCTATCAAGCTACCAATGGTATTCTTCACAGAACTAGAACAAATAATTTCACAATTTGTATGGAAATACAAAAAACCTCGAATAGCCATAGCAATCTTGAGAAAGAAGAATGAAACTGGAGGAATCAACCTGCCTGACTTCAGGCTCTACTATCAAGACCTTCTAGAACTAACACCCAAAAAAGATGTCCTTTTCATTATAGGGGACTCAAATGCAAAAGTAGGAAGTCAAGAAACACCTGGAGTTACAGGCAAATTTGGCCTTGGAGTACAAAATGAAACAGGGCAAAGGCTAATAGAGTTTTGCCAAGAGAACGCACTGTTCACAGGAAAAACCCTCTTCCATCAACACTAGAGAAGATTCTACACATGAACATCACCAGGTGGTCAATACTGAAATCAGATTGATTATGGTCTTTGCAGGCAAAGATGGAGAAGCTCTATACAGTAAGCAAAAACAAGCCTGGAAAATGACTGTGGCTCAGATCATGAACTCCTTAATTGCCAAATTCAAAGTTAAATTGAAGAAAGTAGGAAAACCACTAGACAATTCAGTCAGTCTGTCAGTTCAGTTGCTCAGTCGTGTCCAACTCTGCGAGCCCATGGATTACAGCACACCAGGCCTCCCTATCCATCACCAGCTCCCGGAGTTTACTCAAACTCATGTCCATTGAGTCAGTGATGCCATCCAACCATCTCATCCTCTGTCGTCCCCTTCTCCTCCGACCTTCAATCTTTCCCAGCATCAGGGTCTTTTCAAATGAGTCAGCTCTTTGCATCAGGTGGTCAAAGTATTAGAGTTTCAGCTTCAACATCAGTCCTTCCAATGAATAGTCAAGACTGATTTCTTTTATGACGGACTGGTTGGATCTCCTTGCAGTCCAAGGGACTCTCAAGAGTCTTCAACACCACAGTTCAAAAGCATCAATTCTTTGGTGCTCAGCTTTCTTTATAGTCCAACTCTCACATCCATACATGACCACAGCACCTACTAGACAGACCTTTGTTGACAAAGTAATGTCTCTGCTTTTTAATATGCTGTCTAGGTTGGTCATAGCTTTTCTTCCAAGGAGGAAACGTCTTTTAATTTCATGGCTGCAGTCACCATCTGCAGTGATTTTGGAGCCTCAAAAATAAAGTCTCTCACTGTTTTCACTGTTTCCCCATTTATTTGCCATGAAGTGATGGGACCAGATGCCATGATCTTAGTTTTCTGAATGTCGAGTTTTAAGCCAACTTTTTCACTCTCCTCTTTCACTTCCATCAAGAGGCTCTTTAGTTCTTCACTTTCTGCCATAAGGGTGGTGTCATCTGCATATTTGAGGTTATTGATTTTCTCCTGACAACCTTGATTCCAGCTTGTGCTTCATCCAGCCCAGCATTTCTCATGATGTACTCTGCATATAAGTTAAATAAGCATGGTGACAACATACAGCCTTGATGTACTCCTTTCCCTATTTGGATCCAGGTGTTGTTCCATATCCAGTTCTAGCTATTGCTTCCTGACCTGCATACAGATATCTCATGAGACCGGTCAGGTGGTCTGGTATCCCCATCTGTTTAAGAATTTTCCAGAGTTTGTTGTGGTCCACAGGGAGGCCTGGCATGCTGCAGTCCTTGGGGTTGCAAGGTGTCAGACACGACTGAGTGACTGAACTGAACTAAACCATAAGTTTGTTTTCTGTGTTACCCTAGCAATCTTGTGTGAGTGCAGCTTGGCCATTTTCTATTATGTGCCAGACAGTCACCCTAATCATACTTTATTCTACAAACATGGAAGAGATGAGCAGATAAACTGGAGGAGACCGTTGCTTGTTCTTCTTCCCTGCTCACCTGTGCAATAGCTACGTGAAATAGTAGGGATTTCCTTGTACGCTAGGTTTGGTCTCATCACTTTCCTTCAATTGTTTGGTATGAATAATTGATCAAGGTGTCTGGTTCTCCAATTCTTTATCTATAACATTGAGAAGTATGGCGTCTATACTCCATGATCTTAGTTTCCTCAGATTAAACACATGTCTTATTTCCCTACATATAGCCCATAAAACATAATCTGTGGTGTGCTCCATAAGTATTTGTTAGATGAATAAGTAAATAATGGGTGTCTCCTACATTTCTTCTTGTTGATTCTTATATATTGCTCCAATCCATTTCAATCATTCTGAATCTGCTTCTAGCTTTCATCATAAAATATAACTTTCTCTTCCAGGTATCATCTGCTGGTTGAATATGGCTATCCTGTACATATTTATCTTACTCACTGATACAAAGGTTATATAGAATACTTCACTATCTGCATTTTTTCTTTGTATCATAGTATAGACAAGAAGGGACAAATGTGAAAATTGTCTCCCTCATATCCTCCTAAGTCTTCATATGTTTTAAGAGCACCTATGAAGAAACAGAACATTTAATATTTGAGCTGACTGAACTACAAAATTATCAAGAACTAGCTATAAGATTGACTACTCATATGTAAATGTATTAAACATTTATTTGGTTCTTGAATTTTAAGGGTTTTGGTCAATTCTGGTTCTTAAGATTGAAGGATGGGGAGGAGGCTATTGCTACTCCTTGATCTTCCAGTATCTTGATCCTGAAGACATACATACAGGACCATTTTTAAAGAAGGAAATAAGAAAGGAGGGAAATGCTAATTTTCTGTTGGGTCAAATTTGCCTCATAATATATAAAATGATATTAGAATGTTAGTGAATATCACACCAGGAAAACTGACTGGCAACACAGATCAATGTTGCAGGAGTGAAATATTAGATAATTTAAAAGTCTGCATAAAGTATAAAGAATAAAATTAATAGGTCTGAAAATTTGCAAGAGACTTGTCAGAATTTGAATCCTGGATAGTATATTTCATTTAAAAAGTAGCAAATATCTTTTATTACCTGAGTTTAAGCAATAGCTTGTATTACCAGTGAGTGTAAATGTTATATACACACTGCAATAAATAAAGAGAAACTTTTCTAGTGTACTTAAGTCATGCAGAATCATCAAATTTTAAGATTTGGAGGGACTTTTAACAGTCATCAATGTAAGCAAGGATATCATAAGAATTGTGACACTTCCATATTATAGTTAGCTTTCTTCTTTTTAAAGTTTTTAAGTTTTGTGCTGTTAGTCATATGATTATAAAATAATTAGACATTCCTCAATGACAGATTTTATTTTCTTGAGCTCTAAAATCACTGCAGATGGTGACTACAGCCACACAATTAAAGGATGCTTGCAAAATAAATAAATAAATAAATAAAGGATGCTTGCTCCTTGGAGGAAAAGCTTTGACAAACCTAGACAGCATATTAAAAAGCAGAGACATCACTTTGCTGACAAAGGTCCTTGTTATAGTCAAAACGATGTCTTTTCCAGTAGACGTACACAGATGAGAGAGTTGAAGCATAAAGAATGCTATGAGAGTGGAAGAACTGATGCATTCAGACTGTGGTGCTGGACTGTTGAGCATTCCTAGACTGCAAGGAAATCAAACTAGTCCATCCTAAAGGAAATCCACCCTGAATATCCATTGGAAAGACTGATGTTGAAGTTGAAGCTCCAATACTTTGGCCACCTGATAGCAAGAGCCGACTCATTGGAAAAGACCCTGATGCTGGGAAATATTGAGGGTGGGAGGGGAAGGGGGTGACAGAGAATGAGATGATTATGGTCACCAACTCAGTGGACATGAATTTCAGCACACTCCAGGAGATAGTGAAGGACAGAGAAGCCTGACATGTTTCAGTACATAGGTCACAAAGAGTCAGACACGACTAAGAGACTGAACAACAATTGCTAAAATCTCAGAATAGGAAAGGGACTTAAACTGTCCCCTAGTTAACTCACTAGGGCTCCAAACAAAGAGTTGTTTTGCTTCTTCCTGTTAAAAAGTACAGAGATGACTGGACTTGGTATCAGAATAGTTAGATTTACAACCCTGCTTTTGTATTTCAGCTACGGACTAAGCCTTTTGAGTCTAACTTCCCTTAGTGAGGTTAAACATGTCTTGCAGAGAATCTAATGAGACCTAATAACAAAACAATAATGATGCCACTTGTGAGCATGATAACAACTAATTATCTAGCCTTTCCATGCCTAGATTCTGTGCTAAGTTTTTAAAATATGTTTTAAAACTTAATTCTTGGATATTCTTGCAAGGTTATATGCGAAAGAATTTTAGAAATTCAAAGAGCTATAGTGATGTGAGTCACTATTATTAGTGTCATATTTCATCTAAATCAAAGGACTGTGTTTTTATGATAGGAATCTCCCCAACTTCCTTGTGTCTTGAGGTTGGTAAGCCAGGATTCATTGGGTAAACAAATATCATGCTAATTAGAAGCTTTATAAGGAAAATCAGAATGTGGTATCTTATCTTAGAATAAAGTTGGTATAAAATAAAGTATATTTGCCTATTTTTTTCTTCATGAATAAAGGAGAGGTTCTTAGAGGTCACCAAATATCTGTATTTTCCACCCTGGCAATTAGGACAGGAATGTGTAGTTAATTTTGGCCAATGAAATTAGAGCAAAATTACTGTGCATCACTTCTGAGTCAAGCAGTCAAGAACCGGTGTATATCTTGCATCTGTCTTTTCTCTTGCTGCCATCATCTTAGATACCACATATTCCAGATGGAGGAGGGTATCTCAAATTATATCAATTTGAGTTAGATTAAGCCCTTGAGATTTTGGTATTTGTTTGTTACTACAGCATAACCTTACCTACTTTGACCAATAGAATACACTGTGTCTTACTCATAAGTGTATCATCCCAAGAATCTAGCAGAATATAATGAAAGAAAAGACTATTTCGTATTTCTGCAACTAATGGATATGTTAGATTTAATTACTTCAAGAATTAAAGATCAAGTCCTTTGCAGTTCCTTCACATCACTACACTAATAGGTGAATGTTTGTTTGGCTCCCTTGGATAAGGAATCACGTTTGCTTGGACAACTGGCCCAAGAGTTCAGGCTGCTTCATGTCCTACCCAGGCATGCTAGGGCCTAAAGGATCAACAGCTTCACTCTTTTATGCCATCTTGTTTGGGAAAATCTAGCCTAAACTTACTACTAATCAGTAGTTTCAAAATTAGACTCCAAGTGGCCTAACATACTATTTTACCACACTAGTTCTAAAAAGCTAATTGAGATGATTTTAGATTCCAAAAACTGTCTTGTTCCTGATTTAGCTACACTGATTGAATTGGGTAAATTTTGCATCCTCAGTCTCTTCATCTTTAAAATAAGGAGTTAATGTCTAAGTTCCCTCTAGCACAAAAATTATGTAATTCTTTGTGAACAAGGTAATATACTGTGTATGTAGTACATTTATTTGAGCTAGTGCAAATTGAAATTACTATTTTATCATTATACAGTAAATCTGATCAATGCAGACAGCCAAATTAGGTAATTCAATCCCTGAAGTGAATTTTATTCAGTGAGAAATCAATCTGCAGTCAAGTTGAGATTCTGAATGGATTGGTCCACATTCATGTAGATCATACACAGCCAATACTTACATATGTGAAAGTGGTGGATATAGTAAGCTCATAGAAAACCACCAAGTGATGGGAAAATTTGATTCAGATTCAAAATGATAAAGGAAAATGACATAAACATATTTAATATTAAGTTTAAAAAGTTACTACAACAGTTTGAGGCTTGGCAAAATTTCTTTTAATGAATATGTTTTTTAGTTTACAATTCATACAATATTTTTTTAAATTGACTTAACCACTTCTGAAGTAGCACAATGTTTTAATAGCTAAATTTATAATCATTTTAAGAGTTCATTCAGGACTTTGGCTGCACATGAGAAGGAAGCGATAAAATTATTTTTTGTCTGCCATTTTAGGTTCATTGGCTGGGCCCTGAAATTAGACTGGAAATAAATCCACAGCAGATTAACAAGAGAAAAACAGAAGTTTAATAGCAGATGGATTGCACATAAACATAGAACTCTGATGAATAACTCAAAAGGGTGTTTAGAACTTGAACTTACGTAGCATCTTAGTGAAGAAAAATAAATTTTGTAGAGAGGTGACAAAACAAAGGAAAGGATTTTGAGTTTCTGGGGGGGGGCAAACTTGGGGGTTGCAAATCTGGGGAAACTAATTATAGCTTTGGCCAGCTGATGCGAAGAGCTGACTCATTTGAAAAGACCCTGATGCTGGGAAACATTGAGGGCAGGAGAAGGGGATGACAGAGGATGGGATGGTTGGATGGCATCACCCACTCAATGGACATGAATTTGAGTAGACTCCAGGAGTTGGTGATGGGCAGGGAGGCCTGGCATGCTGCAGTTCATGGGGTCGCAAAGAGTCAGACATGCCTGAGTGACTGAACTTAACTGAATTATAGCTAATTGGAACATAAAAAAGACTGAGCATTGAAGAATTGATGCTTTTGAACTGTGGTGCTGGAGGAGTCTTGAGAGTCCCTAGGACAGCAAGGAGATCAAACCAGTCAATCCTAAAGGAAATCAATCCTGAATATTCATTGGAAGGACTGATACTGAAGCTGTAGCTCCAATACTTTGGCTACCTGATGGGAAAAGCCAACTCATTGGAAAAGACTGATGCTGGGAAAGATTGAGGGCAGGAGGAGAAGGGGTGATAGAGGATTCAAGATGATTGGATGGCATCACCGACTCAATGGACATGAGCTTGAGCAAACTCAGAGAGATAGTGGAGGATAGGGAAGCCTGGCATGCTGAGATCCATGAGGTCACAGAGAATCAGACAGGATTTACCCACTGAACAACAACAGTTGTAGCTAAAAGCTAGTTTTATCAGGGTTTGTTATGTAGATTCCTCTGGGTTGATAAGGGTCTAGAGTTGTCTCCTCCAGTTAAATTCTCTCCTTCCTTGTAGAGAAGGGAGGGGGAATGTCTTTACAAATTAAAATCTTTTCTTTTAACGAAATAGATGAAGGACAGAGAGCTTTCCTTGTATCTATTTCTTCTCAGTTGTCTTCAGCTAAAACTAATCAAGATGCCAAAGTAGCATGGTGTGTTCTGCTATCCTTCAATTCTGTGTACCAGCTTGTAGATACTTCATCCTGGTTTACACCCTGCATATATCATTTTGTACACTTTACCTAAATGCTGTCCATAACTCCATTACAATTGTTAGGCAGGGCAAACAGACTAGGAGAATATCCCATGTTTGTCAGATTTAATTAAAATACTTCTTCTGCTTGGAGGTATAGTCAAGATGGATAATGCTTCTGTTAATGAAATAAAAGGCATATCACCAGCAGATTTTATGATCTCTAATTGAAAAATACGAATTTAACATGCCTCTTTTCTATCCTGACAAGCACATACCACATGTCATTCTGAACTGTCATCCCCTTTCTCTTTCTGCTCTCTCTCCGTTCAATGACAAGTATCCCTCACAGATGGAACTGTCCTGGTGTACTGAGAGTTAACTCACTTAAGACAGCATAGCTAAATAATAGAGAAATGTTTGCCGCATATGGAGGGAAAATGACATTTGAGAACTCATTTATTAGATTGATGAACTGAGACATCTAATGCAGTGTTTTCCTGACATGCCTGGCTGGTGGGATGGGGGACAAGGGAGGTGCTCAATTTCAGAATCAGTTGACAGGCTCTGCCCTGCCTCATTAAGGCAGACTTAACACTGACTACATCTGGGGGAGCCTTGTGTTTTTTGTTTTAAGTTTAATGAGAAGAACGTAATGTGATTATGAAGTTTCTTCTGAATATTCTTCCTGAATATTCAAATGACTGTGGGCATGAAGTAAGTTTCACACCTAGGTCGCGTGGAGCTGAGGCAAGCTGTTCCAGTGACGTGCCTGCTTTCATCTTTTACTTCTCCATACGAGGTTTCTCTTTGTGACTACGCTACGCCCACCCTTAGGCACACTGATCCCACCCCAGCGCCTGATGAACACCTACTCATTCCTGATGAAGCCTCAGCTCAATCTGTGATGGCAGCCACAGTGGTGAGGGCAGGGGCAGGGACCGGAGGCGGCCTGAAAAGCCCCAGTACTACCCTGGCGCCATGGGCCATGATCCATTACCCAAACCACTATCTAGTTTTCACCTGTTTTGCAGTTTCTCCATTTGGCTTCTACTGACTTTATCTTTTTCCTCTGCCTTTATCACCCCCACTCTTCAGACAAGTCCATCCGTCTTTTCCCTGAAGATTTAACTGTTCGATACCCAAGACATTGTTTATGGCCTGGCTGAGCTCTGGTGCCCCACGGATGAACTTTGCTTTGCTGTTTCACTGCCCAGGACCGGGTTTCTGCTTGGGTTCCTGATGGGTGATTCCGGTTGCCTTCAGTTTCCTTGGGCGAGGTCTCCCACGGACAGATTTCTATCTAAGGGAACTCCTGCTGCATGGACTCATGGGTTCTTCCCCATCTCTCCTTCTGTGCTGTTGGCATTCAGGCTGCTGGAGGCAGGTGCTGCCTCAAAGGTGTGTTTCCTATGCCACTGCCTTTGAAAGAGAACATAGTCAGAAATTGCTCTTTCCTGCAGTATGGATTTTTAACCAAAATAGCTCTGGTACACTAACAAGATCCAACTGAGTTAGAGATGGAGACATGAAGTAAATGTGAAGGGTGCATGTGGGGGACCTTCCCTGCTGGCCTCCCAGGTGGCTTGGGGTAAACCCTATCCAAAGAGTGTATAATAGGAAGTGATGGCAAACCATCCTAATGACATTTTATGCATTCTTACAACTTCTGAGAGAGTTCCAGTACTCAGGATGTCTTATAACAGATGCTGAACACATTTTCTAGGTTTCTCTGGACTTCCTGATTGACCTATACCTCTGAATCTCAGCATAATTCTTAGGCTGGTAGGGTAACTTTTGTGTGACTTTGTGTTCTTATATTCTGCAATAAGCCTCCACCACTGAAGGCAAACTGAATGTTTCTGCCTTGGACTTCCTAGGAGGACAAGTGCAGACTTCTTGGAACTTCCAACCTTCTCTTGGCAACAAAGCGCTTACCATTGCCTGAAGCATGCTTGATCTTGTCAAGCTCTGTGAACATCGGGCTGTCAGGTCCAAGCTTCATCCTTTGTCTTCTTGCCTTTGCTGTTCTCAGGAGAGAAAGATTATAGTTCTTTGAGAGTCTGAGATATTGTTTGAAGTTCCCACCTCATGTAACACATAATTTACAGATTTTTCAATAAATATTGGTTGACTGATCTAGAGTCATTTTGATGTAGTTGTTCTCCAACATGGCTCTCAAACAAAAGTGAGTTTGTCATCACAAATGCGTGCATACGCTTGTGCTCATGTCTCTATGTGTGTGTTTGTGTGTATATTTTTATGTACAGAATTTACATTATGAACTCTATGCACGCACACATATTCAAAACTTCTGTACTAATATACTTGTTGCCTTGGCTAGCCAGCAAGTCACACTCAGCCTCTTTATCAGAATTTTCAGCAAAGGCCAACCAAATTCCTTGTTATTCAGAGTTTCTTCTAGGAAGCTTTTCCATCTCTGATATAAGTACCCATAGTGTTGCTAAGAATAGAGGCCGCTCCCTGTCCCTCCAAAGGATTTGCTGTGTTTTCTGGTGTCATGGTACCTCGGCCAAGCACTGCTCAAGCCTTACAAATGTGGCTACACTTGTTGAGAAGTTTCATTACAATAGTTTTAATAATACTCCCAAGGGATAAAATTCTTCTGCAGAAATATTTAAAAAGTAAATAGGCTTCTATATATAATCTCAGATGAAAGGTGATCCTGGATGTAGTTTTGCCTCAGAAGTGTGACATACTCTTTTTGTGAAGTAGGGAGATTTGACCTTAAGGAAAGAATATCAAATAATTCCTCCACAGCTGCCTTCTGTTTTTTACTATGGAATGATTCAATGTCCATCTGACACAGTTTCTACTCCAGCAAAACAAATGTGCCTCTTTTATACATCTCAGATAACCGACCCTAGCTTGCACTGTTTTATTATCACTGACGGGAATGTCCAAGCTCCTTCCTGTTCTCCAATCTTCCTTAAGAATTTGGCTCAGAACTCCCCTCCCTCCTTGTTATCTTTCTGGATTAAAGTCATGCAAATATGATTACTCCAGTCACCCCGGCATACTCTTAAAATATGTGGGAATGAACGCCAGCTACGTGTCTTGAGATTGCTTCAGTTTCTGCCATCTGGCTGTGCCTCTGAAGCCTGCACGGTGGCATCTCAGCAATTTGAGTTTACGAGTCGGGTGGGGACTCGGAGTGCTCATGGTTAGCTCAGCCGAGAGGCTGTGGAGTATGAGGGCTGGGTGCTTTGTGAGCATCAGGAAGAAGGACCCTTGGAATGCCCTTGGCTGGTTCCTGGCAGAAGGGGCAGTGGTAAGCTGGCCCCCTCAAGGGTCTTATCAAGCCATGATCATCAATATGGGGGCTGGAGAGAAAGGACAGGAGTGATGATTTATGAACACACATGTGAGACCTTCACTGAGAATTTTCTCTTTTAACTGACATAGGTAAAGGCAAGTTCCAGCAAAACGTGGATGATTAGGTTGAGTGTGCAGGTCACAGTAGTCTTCACAGATCTGCTATACCTCTTTTCATCAAAATTACCTCATGGATCATATGGCAACTCTATCTTCAGCTTTTTAGGAGTTTCCGTACTGTTCTCCACAGTGGCTGCATGAATTTGCGTTCTCACTCCTGTGTTGGTGGGTTCCTTTTCCTCCACACCCTCTCCAGCATTTATTATTTGTAGATTTTTTAATGATGGCCATTCTGACCTGTGTGAGGTGATACCTCTTGGTAATTTTGATTTGTATTTCTCTAATAATCAGTGATTTTGAGCATCTTTTCATGTGCCTTTTCTTCATCTTCTTTGGAGAAATGTCTGTTTAGGTTTTCTTCCTGTTTTTTCTTGACGAGATTTTTGGTCTTTTTTTTTTTTTTCTTAATATTAAGCTGTATGAGCTTAATTCAGTTCCTCTCCTGGACATATATCTAGAGAAAACTCTTAATTTCAAATGATATATATACACCTCAGTGTTCACAGCGGCACTATTTATAATAGCCAAGACATGGATGCAACCTAAATATCTCTTAACACATGAAAGGATAAAGAATATGTGGTATATATATACAAGAGGATATTAGTCAACCATGAAGAAGGAATGAATGAATGCCATTTGCAGCAACATGTTCGGACCTAGAGATTAGCATATTAAGTGAAGTAAGTCAGAGAAAAACAAATATGATATTGCTTATATGTGGAATCCAAATAAAATTAAAGAAAGGAACTGTTTGCAAAGCAGAAACAGACTCACAGATAGAACATAAAATTGTGGTTACTAAAGGGGGATGCAGGGGAGGGGCAGGTTAAAAGTTTGGGGATTAACACGTACATGCTTCAGTTCAGTTCAGTCGCTCAGTCGTATCCGACTGTTTGCAACCCCATGGACTTCAGCTCGCCAGGCTTCCCTGTCCATCACAGGCTCCCAGAGTTAACCCAAACTCATGTCCACTGAGTAGGTGATGCCATCCAACCATCTCATCTTCTATCGTCCTTCTCCTGTCCTCAGTCTTTCCCAGCATCAGGGTCTTTTCAAGTGAGTCAGTTCTTCACATCAGGTGGCCAAATTATTGGAGTTTTAGCTTCAGGATCAATCCTTCCAATGAGTTTTCAGGACTGATTTCCTTTAGGATGGAGAGGTTGGATCTCGTTGATATCCAAGGGACTCTCAAGAGTCTTCTCCAACACCACAGTTCAAAAGCATCAGTTCTTCGGTGGTCAACTTTTTTAATGGTCCAACTCTCACATCCACACATGACTACTGGGAAAACCATAGCTTTGACTACACGGACCTTTGTTGGCAAAGTAATGTCTCTGCTTTTTAATATGCTGTTTAGGTTGGTCATAGCTTTTTTTCCAAGAAGCAAGCATCCTTTAATATCATGGATGCAGTCACCATCTGCAATGATTTTGGAGCCCCCTAAAATAAAGTCTCTTACTGTTTCTGCTGTTTCCCCATCTATTTGCCATGAAGTGATGGAACCAGATGCCATGATCTTAGTTTTTAGAATGTTGACTTGTAAGCCAACTTTTTCACTCTCCTCCTTCATTTTCAACAAGAGGCTCTTTAGTTCCTCTTCACTTTCTGCCATAAGGGTGGTGTCATCTGCATATCTGAGGTTATTGATATTTCTCCCGGTTATCTTGATTCCAGCTTGTGCTTCCTCCAGCCCAGCATTTCTCATGATGTACTCTGCATATAAGCTAAATAAGCAGGGTGACAATATACAGCCTCGACTTACTCCTTTTCCTATTTGGAACCAATCTGTTGTTCCATGTCCAGTTCTAACTGTTGCTTCCTGACCTGCATATAGGATTCTCAAGAGGCAGGTCAGGTGGTCTGGTATTCCCATAGATTGAAGAATTTTCCAGAGTTTGTTGTGGTCCACACCATCAGAGGCTTTGGCATAGTCAATAAAGCAGAAATAAATGTTTTTCTGGAACTCTCTTGCTTTTTCAATGATCCAGAAGATGTTGGCAATTTGATCTCTGGTTCCTTTGTCATTTCTAAAATCACCTTGAACATCTGAAATTTCATGATTCACGTATTGTTGAAGCTTGGCTTGGAGAATTTTGAGCATTATTTTGTTAGCATGTGAGATGAGTTCAATTGTGTGGTAGTTTGAGTATTCTTTGGCATTGCCTTTCTTTGGGGTTGAAATGGAAACGGACCTTTTCCAGCCCTGTGGCCACTGCTGAGTTTTCCAAATTTGCTGGCATATTGAGTGCAGCACTTTCACAGCATCGTCTTTTAGGATTTGAGAGAGCTCAGCTGGAATTCCACACCTCCACTTGCTTTGTTCGTGGTGATGCTTCCTAAGGCCCACTTGACTTCACATTCCAGGATGTCTGGCTCTAATTGAGTGATCACACCATCATGATTATCTGGGGGATCATGAAGATATTTTTTGTACAGTTCTTCTATGTATTCTTGCCACTTCTTCTTACCATCTTCTCCTTCTGTTAGATCCATACAATTTCTGTCCTTTATTGAGTCCATCTGTGCATGAAATGTTCCCTTGGTATCTCTAATTTTCTTGGAGAGATCTCTAGTCTTTCCCATTCTTTTGTTTCCCTTTATTTCTTTGCACTGATCACTGAGGAAGACTTTCTTATCTCTCCTTGTTGTTCTTTATAAGTCTGCATTCAAATAGGTATATCTTTCCTTTTCTTCTTTGCTCTTCACTTCCTTTCTCAGCTATTTGTAAGGCCTCCTCACACAGCCATTTTGATTTTTGCATTTTTTTCCCCCTTGGGGATGGTCTTGATCCCTGCCTCCTGTACAACGTCACAACCTCCATCCATAGTACATCAGGCACTCTGTCTATCAGATCTAGTCCCTTAAATCTATGTCTCACTTGCACTGCATAATCATAAGGGGTTTGATTTAGGTCATACCTGAATGGTCTAGTAGTTTTCCCTAACTTTCTTCAATTTAAGTCTGAATTTGGCAATCAGGAGTTCATGATCTGAGCCACAGTCAGCTCCTGGTCTTGTTTTTGCTGTCTGTATAGAGCTTCTCCTATCTTTGGCTGCAAAGAATATAATCAATCTGATTTTGGTGTTGACCATCTGGTGAGGTCCATGTGTAGAATCTTCTCTTGTGTTGTTGGAAGAGGGTGTTTGCTATGACCAGTGCATCCTCTTGGCAAAACTCTATTAGCCTTTGCCCTGCTTCATTTGTACTCCAAGGCCAAATTTGCCTGTTACTCCAGGTGTTTCTTGACTTCCTACTTTTGCATTCCAGCCCGCTATAACGAAAAGGACATCTTTTTTTTGCATGTTATTTCTAAAAGGTCTTGTAGGTATTCACAGAACCATTCAACTTTAGGTCTTCAGCATTACTGGTTGGGGCATAGACTTGGATTACCATGATATTGAATGATTTGCCTTGGAAATGAACAGAGATCATTCTGTCATTTTTGAGATTGCGTCCAAGTACTGCATTTTGGCTCTTTGTTGACCATGATAGCTACTCCATTTCTTCTAAGGGATTCCTGCCCACAGTAGTAGATATAATGGTCATCTGAGTTAGATTCACCCATTCCAGTCCATTTTAGTTCACTGATTTCTGGAATGTCGACTTTCACTCTTGCCATCTCCTGTTTGACCACTTCCAATTTGCCTTGATTCATGGACGTGACATTCCACATTCCTATGCAGTATTGCTGTTTATAGCATTGAACCTTGTTTCCATCATCAGTCACATCCACAACTGGGTATTGTTTTTGCTTTAGCTCCTTCCCTTCATTCTTTCTGGAGTTATTTCTCCACTGATCCCAAGTAGCATATTGGGCACCTACTGACCTGGGGAGTTCATCTTTCAGTGTCCTATCTTTTTTCCTTTCCATACTGTTCATGGGTTTTTCAAGGCAAGAATACTGAAGTGACTTGCCATTCCCTTCTCCAGTGGAGCAGGTTTTGTCAGCACAGGGAACTCTATTAAATATTCTATAAAAACCTGCATGGAATAGAATGTGAAAATAAAGTTGATATATGTGTATATATAACTGACTCACTTTGCAGTACAGCAGAAACTAACACAAATTGTAGATTAACTATACTCCAATAAAAAATGAAATATCAAATAAAATACTGATGTGCTCCAGGAGTAAGAAGTAAGTATTATTGCTGGCGGAGAAGGAGAGAGGAAAATATTAATAGAGATTCTTTAAAGTAATTTTCAAGTTCAGGAATAAATAAATGCTTAAATATTAAAAGCAATATTTAAATTTATGAAATAAAAGAAAACAAGTGCATTTTTAAAAACATTGAAAACATATTTTGGCAAATTAAAAAGAATTCTATCAACTTGTTTTTAATTTAATGCTAACTAAATGTGTATTTAAAAATATTTCACATCTTAAAAGACCTGAGTCAGGATTTTTAGCCATTTTTTCCCTATGTGAAGTCTAACATATTTATGCGAGTCATGTCAATGTATACATGTGGGTATGCTTATATAGATGTATGTCATCTCAATCCATGTGAAATGTGGTCATCACATAAGAGCATGTAGATTGTCTAAAGATGCTAGTTTCTTACATAATGGCTGAGGTTATCTAATTTGTTTGAATGCAGAGGTCTGAAGTTAATAAAATTCACTACAGGGATTAAATTACCTAGTGTGCTGTCTGCTTTGATTAGATCCACATAATAATTACCAAATAGTCACTTCATTTTGGTCTCCTTCAATACAGTGTCAGCATTTGTCAGAGCAGAGTAAATTCTTTGGCTAATAAAAATTTTAAATATTAGAGCTGGAAGGATTTTTACAGATTGTTTAAACCTCTTCTAGTTTATAGGTTAAGAAATTGAGGCTCACATATATGACAGTTCAATCAATGCAATTAATTCTAACTCAAACCACTTTCTAGAATCTGAGTATTTTGATGTATTATTCAATCGTGTGACAGAGGGAAATATGACAGAGCATATAAGTATGGTGCCAGAATACCTAGCTTAGGCCACTGCAAATGCTTTGACACTTCTGCTGAAGGAAATCAGGAGCCATTGCAGGTCATGAGTAGAGGATCGATACCGTGTGAAATGCATTGTAAGAGGTTCATACTGGCTGCCGTGTTGAATGCACTGAGGGGTTAAGGGTAAAAGCAGGAAGCTCAGTTAGTGCAGAAATCTAGGGGAGAGAGAGGGTAGCTCAGATCAAGTGACAGCAGTGGAGATAGTGAGCAGAAACATGTGTTTTGAAGGTGGAGCCACCTGGGTATTTTGGAAGATTGACTGAAGTATGAGAGACAGGAGTCAAGTATGGTGTCTTAGCTCCAGGTGCTCGGACAAAATACCATGGACTGGGTGGCTTCAACAGAAATGTATTGCTTTACAGTTCCAGAGACTGGAAGCCCAAGGTCAAGGTGTGATCAGGGTTGGTTCCTCTGAATGTTGTGAGGGAGAAGCCATTCTGTGCCTCTCTCCCAGCTTTTGATGTTTGCCGGAAGTTTTTGGTACTCCTTGGCTTGTAGATCCATTATCCTGATCTCTGTGCTCATGTTCACATGACATTCTTCCTGTGTATGTGTCTGAGTCCAAACTTTTCCTCTTCATAAGGGAACCTGTCATGTTGGATTAGGAGCCCAGCTTATTCCAGGATTGCCTCATCTTAACTGATTACAGATATGACAACCCTATTTCCAAGTAAAGGCAGGTTCTGAGGCACTGGGGATTGCTACTTCAACATGAATTTTTAAAAAAAATTATTTTGTATTGGAGTATAGCCAGTTAACAATGTTGTGATAGTTTCAGGTGGACAGCAAAGGGACTCAGCCATTCATTGCCTGTATCCATTCTCCCCCAATCTCCCCTCCAGGGGGATTATCCAGGCTGCCATATAACACTGAGCATAGTTTCCTGTGCTATATAGTAGGACCTCAACTTGAATTTTAGAGGGACGTGGTTCAACCCATAATAGGGACCAAGCATAATTTTTTATTTTTTTTTAAAGAAAAGAGGTTCAAGGATTAGGAGAGAAGATTATAAACAAGTAATCAACGAGGTAGGGAAAAACAACTAAGAAGGTTTCATAGTGAAATCAAGGAAGAAAGGAGAGTTTATATTCATTTATTATGGTTAATTGGCCAACATAAGTTTACTTCTACCAAACCATAAGGTCCATGAATATAGGGATCGACTCTTTCATAACTGTTTTAGAGCCACAGAAGATATGTAATATTTAGTGGGAAAATTAATCAGGGAATGAATCATCTACCCCCATGACTCACAGCTTGCTGCCCAGGAAGCCTCATTGCTCTGGGGTTCCTAGCTTTAGATCCTCCCTGAGAGTCTAAGCTCTTTGAGGACAGAGATCGGCTTCCGTGTCTCAGTAGCACTCAGCACATATGCTGGACGTTAGCCACAGGGTAAGTGTGCAACAGATACTGGTTAATTGGTTTCTATTGTACAGATCTGTGTTTTCAATGCATTAGTTCACAGTATTTATTAATCTTGATAAATGTATTATTTCTGTCATAAAAGACTTTACTCACAATTTGAAAAAGAGGCTAAAAACATCAATTACAATTCTAATACTGAAAAGCAAATTCTTCTAGAATTTTAATCTATTTTTCTAGTTAAAATATTTTTTATTCTTGATTTTATACATAGTTTTTTTTTAATCTCTTTTCCTTGTCTGTATTTGCATATGTCTTGTCTCCATTAATAGATTTTGAGAATTTTAAGGCCGAGAATCACGTCTTTCCTGTCTTTTTAAAGTCCCTCAGTGGAATGTGTAGTTCAGTAGCTCTCACCTGCCTCCTCCCCCTACTACCCCATTCCCAACTCACGTACTTTGGATTTGGAATAATCATCCGACAATGAATTAGCAGCCTGATTCCCACACTCATTTCAGAGGAGAGTTCCAGACTGATTCCTAACCATTGGATGTCCCCGTCACTATAATCCTCTCTTGTGATTTCAATGACAAATCAACACTTGGCCTAAATCAGGTTAAGTCCAGGATGGCATCTTTAGGGGCGTGTTCATAATAATGGTCAGAGAAGCACGCTCCTGATTTAGATCATGTAGTGACTCTGCGATGCATCAGAAACACTGGGGCTTTGGTCTAGTTTATATGCATCTTATTTGGGCCCTGTGATTGACAGTCTAGTGAGAAATAGAAAAGAGAATTATGCGGCAAGCCTGGATCACTATTACAACAAGAAGGAACAAAAAGTTCTTTCATAAGAACCAATTTGGGAGAATGAAAAGAGGTGGTTGAGGGTAGGAAGTAAATATTTTTATTTTTAATGAGTATTAATTGTTTTAGTTATCAGAATGTGCTCACTAAAAATATTTTGAGGTTTTTGCAACTATGATAATAGATTACAAATTAATGGCTACTTCAAATCCTGGCAAAGTAAATATGGTTGGATGCAGTTGTGTAACTAATTGAACCATATTTTGGATAGAATACCCAATACAGAAATGTCTTTCAGTTTGCTATTTGAAGCATTCTTCAAATCCGTGGCAACAAGGTTTCACATATTTGCCAAAATTCTCACACTAGACATTCATTTAGTTCATTGTTGGCAGAGAGAGAGAATTATCTTCTTCCAAAAGCAGCTATAAATTTTTTGAGGTGTTTTTCTTAGAAGTCTTCCCTCCATACCACCGTGGAAAATAGGGAATGTTTTGCTGTTGAGATAGATTGTTAAACCTGACATATATGTGGAAAAATTTTTAATGAGAACTTATGGGGAATAATAATATAAAATGATGCAGTAGGAGAGCAGGAGAAAAAAGATTATCATCAACTACGACAAAAAGGAACAGAGACTCAGTGACCTATTGAACACATTCCTATTGAACATCAGAAAGTACAAAGGGCGTGAAATTGGGGTCCCAGAAGGCAAAGAGTGAACAAGAGACAGACAAATATTTAAAGAAATAGTGGTCAAACTTTCCCCAGATTTGATAGGAACATTGACCCACAAATGTAAGAGACTCAGCAAACTCCAGACAGGACACATGAAAAGAAAGGCACACCAGTGCACAACACAATCAAACCGCCGAAAACAAAGAGCTTCAAAAGGCTTTGAAATCATAAAACAGCCAGAGGGGAGAAGGCCCATACAGAGGAATATAAGAACAGCACTCTTGAAGTGCTAAAAAATTACCATCAACTCAGCTTCTGTTGTCACTGAAAAAACATTCTTCACAAATGAGGGTAAAATAATTTTTTTTTTTTTTACTAAAGAAAAACCAGCAGAATTTGTTGTCAGCAGACCTGCACAAGAAGGAAAATAATAGCAGGTAGAGTTCAGGTTTATAGGCAGGAATAATGTGTTTGAGAAACGGTGCCTGTATGAAATGACTGTGTTTTCCTTTTTATGATTTCTTTGATGTACAATGGATGGCTTAAAGTGAAAATAAAAATATTTTCTTGTGGCATTTACAATGTAAATACAAGTAAAATATATGATGTCAGTAGTATAAAGGAATTGATATAGCTCAGCTGGAATTCTACCACCTCCACTAGCTTTGTGCATAGTGATGCTTCCTATGGCCTACTTGACTTAGCACTCCAGGATGTCTGACTCTAGGTGAATGATCATACCATTGTGGTTATCTGGGTCATTAGGATCTTTTTTGTATAGTTCTTCTGGGTATTCTTGCCACGTCTTAATATCTTCTGCTTCTGTTATGTCAGTATCA
This sequence comes from Muntiacus reevesi, assembly GCF_963930625.1. Lineage (NCBI taxonomy): Eukaryota > Metazoa > Chordata > Mammalia > Artiodactyla > Cervidae > Muntiacus > Muntiacus reevesi. The sequence goes on from NC_089269.1 coordinate 1,372,737, forward strand.
CTTCTGCCCTTTATTTTGCCCATCTTTGCATGAAATGTTCCCTTGGTATCCTCAATGTTCTTGAAGAGGTGTCTAGTCTTTCCCATTCTATTCTTTTCCTCTGTTTCTTTGCTTTGTTCACTTAGGAAGGTTTTCTTTATCCCTCCTTACTATTCTTTGGAACTCTGCATTCAAATGGGTGTATCTTTCCTTTTCTGCTTTGCCTTTCACTTCTCTTCTTTTCTCAGCTATTTGTAAGGCCTCCTCAGACAACCGTTTTGCCTTTTTGCATTTCTTTATCTTGGGGATGCTTTTGATCATTGCCTCCTGTACAATGTTACGAACCTTGATCCATAGTTCTTCAGACACTCTGTCGATCAGATCTAATCCCTTGAATCTATTTGTCACTTCCACTGTATAATTATAAGGGATTTGATTTAGATCTTACCTGAATTGGGCTTCCCTTGTGGCTCAGCTGGTAAAGAATCCTCCTGCAGTGCGGGAGACCTGGGTTTGATCCCCACTGGGAAGGTCCCCTGGAGAGGGGAAAGGCTGCCCGTGACAATACTCTGGCCTGGGGAATCCCATGGACCGCATAGTCCACGTGGCTGCCAAGAGTCAGACACGACCGAGCGACTCTCACTTTCACTTTCACAGCCGAATGGCCCAGTGATTTACCGTACTTTCTTTAATTTGAGTCTGAATTTTAAAGTGAGGAGTTCATGATCTGAGCCACAGTCAGCTCCTGGTCTTGTTTTTGCTGACTGTATAGATCTTCTCCATTTTTGGCTGCAAAGAATATAGTAAATCTGATTTCGGTGTTGACCATCTAGTGATGTCTATGTGTAGAGTCATCTCTTGTGTTGTTGGGAGAGGGTGTTTGCTATGACCAGTGCGTTCTCTTGGCAGAAATCTGTTAGCCTTTGCCCTGCTTCATTTTGTACTCCAAGGCCAAACTTCCCTGTTACTCCAGGTATCTACTGACTTCCTACTTTTGCATTCCAGTCCTCTATGATGAAAAGGACATCTTTTTTTGGTGTTAGTTCTAGAATGTTTTGTAGGTCTTCACAGAACCTTTCAACTTCAGGTTCTTCAGCATTAGTGGTTGGGGCATAGACTTGGATTACTGTCATATTGAATGGTTTGCCTTGGAAACAAACAGAGATCATTCTTTCATTTTTGAGATTGCACCCAAGAACAGCATTTCAGACTCTTTCGTTGACTGTGAGGACTACTCCATTTCTTCTAAGGCATTCTAGCCCACAGTAGTAGATATAATGGTCATCTGAATTAAATTCACCCATTCCAGTCCATCTTAGTTCACTGTTTCCTAAAATGTCAACGTTCACTCTTGCCATCTTCTGTTTGACCACTTCCAATTTACCTTGATTCGTGGACCTAACGTTCCAGGTTCCTATGCAGTACTGTTCTTTATAGCATCAGACTTTACTTTCACCACCAGACACACCCAGACACTGTGCGTCTTCATTCTTTCTGGAGTCGTTTCTCTGTTCTTCTCCAGTAGTATATTGGACACCTGCCAACCTGGGGAGTTCATCTTTCACTGTCATATCTTTTTGCCTTTTCAAACTGTTCATGGGGTTCTCAAGGCAAGAATGCTGAAGTGGTTTTCCATTCCCTTCTCCAGTGGATAGTGTTTTGTCTGAACTCCATGACCCATCTGTCTTCAGTGGTCTGATATGGCAGGGCTCATAGTTTCATCGAGTTAGACAAGGCTATGATCTATGTGGAGCCCATGATCACAGTGATCCATGATCACTATAAACAAAGCTAGTGGAGGTGATAGAATTCCAGCTGAGCTATTTCAAATTCTAAATGATGATGCTCTTAAAGTGCTGCACTCTATATGCCAGCAAATTTGGAAAACTCAGCAGTGGTCACGAGGCTGGAAAATGTCAGTTTTCATTCCAATTCCAAAGAAGGGCAATGCCAAAGAATGTTCAAACTACCACACAGTTTGAAGCTATCAAGGTAATGCTCAAAATCCTCCAAGCTAGGCTGAAAGAGTTTGTGAACTGAGAACTTCCAGATATACAAGTTGGATTTGAAAAGGCAGAGATCAAATTGCCAATAGCCATCAGATCATAGAAAAAGCAAGAATGTTCCAGAAAAACATCTACTTCTGCTTCATTGACTATGCTAAAGCCTTTGACTGTATGAATCACAAACAAACTGTGGAAAATTCTTAGACTTGGGAATACCAGGCCACCTTACCTCCCTTCCTAGAAACCTGTATGCAGGTCAAGAAGCAACAGTTAGAACTGGAACAATGGCTTGGTTCCAAATTGGGAAAGGAGTATGTCAAGGCTGTATATTGTCACCTTGCTTATTTCATTTATATGTAGAGTACATTATGTATAATGCTGGGCTGGATGAAGCACAAGCTGGAATCAAGATTGCCAGGAGAAATATCAATAACCTCAGATACACAGATAACACCATCCTTATGGCAGAAAACGAAGAGGAACTAAAGAAACTCTTCATGAAAGTGAAAGAGGAAACTGAAGAAGTTGGCTTAAAGCTCAACATTCAAAAAACTAAGATCATGGCATCTGGTCCCATCACTTCATGGCAAATAGATGGGGAAACAATGGAAGCAGTGTCAGATTTTATTTTTTGGGGCTCCAAAATCACTGCAGATGGTGATTGCAGCCATGAAATTAAAAGACATTTACCCCTTGGAAGGAAAGCTATGACCAACATAGAGAGCATATTAAAAAGCAGAGACATTACTTTGCTCACAAAAGTCTGTCTAGTCAAGGCTATGGTTTTTCTAGTGGTCATGTATGGATGTGAGAGTTGGACGATAAAGAAGGCTGAGTGCTGAAGAACTGATGCTTTTGACCTGTGGTGTTGGAGAAGACTCTTGAGAGTCCCTTGGACTGAAAGGGGATTAAACCAGTCAATCCTAAGGGAAATCAACCCTGAATATTCACTGGAAGAACTGATGCTGAAGCTGAAGCTGAAGCTCCAGTACTCTGGCCACCTGATGTGAACAGCTGACTCATTGGAAAAGACCCTGATGCTGGGAAAGATTGAAGGCTGGAGGGGAAGGGAATGACAGAGTACGAGATGGCTGGATGGCATCACTGACTCAGTGGACATAAGTCTGAGCAAGTTCTGGGAGATGGTGAAGGACAGGGAGGCCTATCATGCTGCAGTCCTTTGGGTTGCAGAGTTGGACACGCCTGAGCGATTGAACAACAACAAAATATAAAGGACTGGAATAAATGGACCTGTGCTGCTGAAAGGTTTTAACAATTCCTGTGAAGTGATAACAATAGTAATTCTAAATACACTATGATAAACAAAGGGTGCATATTGTAATTCCTAAAGAAATGAATAAAATGGCAATTAATACAAAGAAATCACACAGAATAAAAGCCAAAATAGAAAATAAAATGGAATACTAAAAGTTGATGAGCAAAACCAGTTCTGGTTTCTTCTATAGTTTTTCCTTCTCTAACACCTCCTATCCAGTTGTTCAGGCAATCCTGCTGTCTCTAATGTCAGACTATATTCAGAGTCTATTTTTTGCCACCTCCTCTACTCCAAGCCTGGTCTGAGCCTTTCTCCTCTCTCAGAAAAGGCCATCTTAGCCGGCATCCCAGGTCCTATCCTTTCCTCAACGAGTCATTCTCAACAGCAGCCAGAGTGACCCCACTAAACACTGACTTCGCCACAGAAGCCTGAGAGGCACGGCGTATCTGGCCTCGGGGTTGTGACTGCCTGCATTGCCTGTGTTATTTACCCTCGTTGTTTCCTCCATTCCAGTCACAGGCCTGTTCACAGCTCCCACGGCATGCTAGACACTCTTGTCTAGAGAGTTTACTCTGGTTCTTCTGTCTAAATCCAGTTTCCCCAGGTATCTGCGAGGCTAACTGCTTACCTCCTGCCACTTCTTGCTCAAATGTTAAGCACTCTGCAATACTTACCTTGATCAACCTATTAGAAATCGGAATACAGTCTCACCTCTCCTGATCACCTACGCGGCTCTATTGTGTCTTTTTTGTTGTTTTTGCCTCTAACACCTTCTAACATGTCATGTAGTTTAGTAATTATATTTGTTGTTTCTTTTCACCTAATAAAACAAAAGTTCCACACGTATTCACATTTTATCTTTATCCATTTGTTTTAATTTATGTATATTGAGCACATAGAGCAGATGCTCAGTATATAATTGTTGATCAAATAAAAGAATGAATAAGAAAGAGCTAGCTGTCTAATTTGTTGGGAGTATATGTATGAGTGCTCATCACAAACAGAAATTTCTGACAACTGCTCTCGGATTTCTAGCCTCCAGAACTGTGAGAAAATAACTTCCTGTTTTCTGTTGTCTAAGGTACCCGGTCTGTGGAATTCTGCTGTGGCGGCCCCATCTAAGACAGGAAGGTAGCAAGCTCGCTGGCAGAGGTGAGGGGGCGTGCCAAGCGAGGGGGCTGTCACAGGAACTGAGGCAAAGGCCACTTCCACGAGGAAGGAGCCGCTGACAGCTTCACACGTAGCTGAGAGGTCAAGTATTAAGAGGACTCCCATGTCCATGAATTGCCCACTAATTTCAATGATTTGGATGCCTTGCTGTCTTGTAGGCTGATAGAACTGGGTGTCTGGGTGGAAATGAGACAACGAATATAGACACCTGCTTCTAGAAGTTGGCTTTGAAGAATTTAAAGGGCTGGAGGGAAAGAAAAGGGGAAAGGGGAGAAAACATTGGGGAAGACACAGAGGCATGTTTACACAACAGCAGGTAAGCAGTCAGACCAGTCTGATCAGAGCCAGGGAAACCCAGTTAAGCGTTGGTAGTCACATGTTAGGGCTGATGGGGCCAGATTAATGGGCCCACAATTCAAATGGAGAGGATTTTATTTGATGTAGAGAGAAATGGATAGACTGAGAGGGTCTTTGATAATTTAATGTAATGTACATTCATCAACCACTTGTTAGCTGATAACTACTAATGGTACATAAATGAATGAAGGATGCATAAGTGAGTATGCAAAGAATACAAAAGTGTATATTTTTATACAATTGCGATAATACTCATTTTTTTGGTAATTTGATTTCAAGTTATTTTCTAATGATGACAAAGAATGTACTCAAATTAGCTAAAATAAGGAAGCATGTGTCTCAGAGATTCCTGTGCAGTCATAAAGGGGTGGACTCACCCAGAAATAGAACAGGAAACAGTTCCTATAAGCCAAATGCTCTGGACTGGCTCATTCAATCCCTTTTTCATTGTACTTCTAGAAAAGAATCTAGAAAGGTAAAAAACTCACTCTATACTTTTCTTGCAGCCAACTAGCCCAAATTCTGGATTAGAAGTGGGTCCCACCAATTAGATTTACTTACACATGTTTTGGGAGGCAGAAGTGAAGCAGATGCTGTCTTTGGCAGCTCTGTTAAATAGGAGGGTGTTCATGCATCAGCATTCCAGTGTCTGTTCTTCAGCTTTCTGTTTCTGGGCAGATGGAGTGTGGGCAGAATTGCTTTATTTCTGGCAAAACTCTAGCTGTGGTCTTAGAGGCAGTAGCTTCCTAAGTTGGTAGGTTCTGACTCTTGTTGGGACCATTCCAGAAAGCATAGCCTAAACAAGATAGGAAAACTTCTATAAAGAACAAAGAGTAAATATTTTAGGCTTTGTGGACCATACAATCTCTGTTGCAATTACTCAACTGTGCTGCACCTTAAAAATAGCCATATACAGTATATTCATAAATTGGCATGATTGTGTTCCAATAAAACTTTATTTATAAAAACAAGTACCAGGGATGATTTTGTCCTGAAGACCATAGTTTGGCACTCTTTGGCCTAAATGCTTCTCTATAAAGCATTCCAGTGATTTTGTAGCACCTTATTCACTTTACTAATAATGTTTATGCTAAAATAATCTGTAGAGTGTTTCCTGGTTCTGGCAGTGAACTCTGGTTCATAGGCTGTATATCAGTCATAAAGGGTTAGATTACGCTGTGTTAACAGCTGTCCCCAAATCTCAGTGATTTTACTTAACTCAGTAAAAGATGATCTCTCATTCGCATTAAACATCTAAAGCAAGTCAGCAGGACATATTGTTCCACATCTCCTTACTTAGCATCCTAGGACCCCTATGTAAACCCTTAATGGTCTCATGACATTGAAAAAGAGGAGAACACGTCTAATTACACACGGACTCTTAAAACTTCTGTTTAGAAATGACATAAGTCACTTATGCTCCTGTTTGACTAAAAGAAGTCCCATGGCTGTGCCTGACTTCAAGGAGCAGAGAAGGGCAATCCTATCCTGTGAGAAGAAAGAGACAAATCAGAGTATTCTATGAATTTTAAGGACTCCTACAAGTTGATTTCCAGGGAGTGTGATAAGAGGGAAATACTGGATTCAACTCAGCCCAGACGTGTTTCTGGAACGTGACACTGTGTTTTGCTATCACCAAGATTTAGCTACATTATAGCTGTTCACCCCATTCATTATATTTGTGTGAATAAGGGACAGGAATCCTTGGCTTAATCAACTGAATAATGAGAGAATGACAATAACACCCACCTTCTTCTTGCCTTGGAAGTGACTTTCCCCAGCGTTCTGGGTGATGTGAAGTACTTCTGGAAAGTGCACACGTTCTTTGATGCCACTTGCTACAGAGACTGACTGACTTGAATTCATGGAGCTCTCAACAATGCTTTGTTTACAGGAGGAAAGCAGTTTAGAGGCTGAGAAAATAGAAGTTGATTTCTGCAGAATTCTTTCTGTAGCGATTCTCTGGCATCGTATTTCTGTCATTGTCCTGCAGACATAGCAATGATAATGCATTTGATTTGGGGCTCTCAAGCCAGTGTGACTCAGTTTGAATTCTGTCCAAACTTACAGAGTGTCATCAGGTGTATCAAGTAACCTCCACCTCCCTTCCACAAAATGGGTTTAGTAACAGTTGCTGCTTCATTAGTGAACGCTCAGGAGAGCACTAGGCAGGGTGAACATTTGGTGAACTTGGGGAATGTCAGTGAAACTCAGGAGAGCACTTAGAACAGAACCTGTCAGGAACAGCTGACTGATGTTTCTCCTCCTCCTCCTCATCCTCACTTCATGGCATTACAGTGAGGATTACAAGATAAAAGGTGTATAAAAACTTTCTGTTAGCTGTAAAGCACTTCACAAATGTTATTAAGGAGCACATTAGGAAACCCAGAGAAGCTAATTGATTTTTCCAAGATCAACCTCGTCTCACTTCCTGCTTAACTCTATCCCACCCTCCGCAGTACCTCAGATCCTTCCAAATGATTGCATTGCTAGGCAAGATTTGTGTCCTCTTCTTCTGCTTTAGTACTGAAATGTTTTTATTTAGCTCATTTTCATATTTTATCCTCTCTGTGGAGCATGTTGGCATGCTCCATCTCCCAAGAGAAAGGGTCAGTTGTGATAACTCTAAGCTAACTCCTGGGACATGTGTGTCCTCCCTTCCCGTAGCTTCTGTGGACGCACACAGCTGGGAGGAGAGATGCATGGATTCCTGGGGAGAGCTGGCCCTATTGTGGAGAGCATATGAGGAAGCCCATTTCACCTCTGAGCTGACCAACTCTCGTGCCTGGGGCCTCTGTCCAGAGGAGAAGCCACACAGAACCTCTGCAGTAGAACCCAAATCCCTTTGATGTTGCTTACTCTCCAGAAGACTGTCTGAGGCCAGAGGACTGGGAAGGGTGGCTCTTCTTGTGACAGTATTCCCAGCCCTAATGCCACATCATCACGTCTGAGCCTTAGACAATAGAAAATAATAGAGCTTAAAAACTGATATGGCTGCTCTTCACATCTGGGCCCTGCCTTCCAAGATTCATGACTGATTCCATGGCTAGAGTCACAGCACCCTAGGGCATCTCACACGTAAGTACTTAGAGCCTGAAAGAGATATGTGGCATTCATTTTCATCCCACCCAAAATAGTTGGGCATAGAAGGACAAGCAAAATCAATATTTGTCTAAAAGAAGAGGATGGACTCTGTGGGTGGTTCTGTAATTTCAAGAGGTGGTACAAAGGTGCTCAGGAGATGAATTGCAAATAAAAGAGCAGAAAAGAATTTCCTCAGTGTCATTTTAAAAAGCTTCATGCTAATAAGAGCCAAATTCACCCTTTGATATTTCCAAGCTTGCTGAGTAAATAACTCATAAATTTCCTGTAATGATTATATGCATGCTACTGGTGTGCCTCAGAGTCTGACCTATTTTGCAGGTCGACAGCAGAGTCAGAGAAAGCTGTGCCAGAGAGCCAGCATCCCAGCTAGCTCCTAGGCTCTGTTCACTGCCCACGCCCCGTACCACGTGGAGAGGCTGGGATGGTGTCTATTTCTGGAGACTCAGCTGATATCCTACCTGAAATCTACTTTAATGGTGTTATTTGTCTAATTTTTCCCTCCTTTAAATTTATATCTTTTGTTTTCCTCTAGCCAAGTGAAAGAAAAGACAACATATCATATAATACTCATGAATATTATCACCTCTCACAAAATATCTTGAAGGTGCGGAATAGAAAAACTTTTATTTAATGTTTTTAAGCTCGAGAGCTTGAAGTATAAGACGTGGTGGGCAGATAACGAATAAGCAGGATGTTAAGGGTGTGAGTGCAGTTGCAGGGGGGACTTTCACACTCACGCAGTCCTTCTTGACTACTGAGCGTGTGTCTTGAGTTGTGTGATTACTCAGTGCTAACTGGGAGCAATGCATGGATGAGGAGACAGGGAGGTGGGACTGCTGAACAGAGGTCATCATGGTGCCAGCATCAGTGACAATGCTCAAAGTGTGCCTGCTTTTGTTTCCTTGGTGGGAGAGTTTATGTATTCAAAGCAACTGTAGAGTTTTCATCCTGACATTTCCTCAAGGTAGCAGTTCATGTGAAGCTCATTAAATGCTTTCTCATAGCAGAAATGTGATGAATGTAGTTACAGTTCTCAGTCTTACTTTCTACATAGATAATAAAACACTGATATTAAACTGTGATAAAGAAGGTGATGGGACTCAAATCACCATTTAATAGTCATATGGCCAAGGCCATGGAAAACAATAATTTCACAGATGGAAGGTCAAATTAGTTTCAACCAAATGCTTCAATGAAAAGTAGAAGTCTGAAATGAAAAGGTCATAATATATTTTTAGAGAATGCTTGTTTTTTATTTTCAATTTCACAGACATAGTGTCCTGTTTCATGGTAACCAAGCTGGTGATGTGAGCTTTTGGAAAACATCAGCTGCTTTAGTCCTGGTCTGGAGTTCTTCTTGGTCATAAGAGCAAGGCTAAATTTTCTTTGTTTATTTTCTAGAGTCTCTTGTTTATACTTAAATTTTGGGTCCGTGTTATTTAGAAAGGGCTTCCCTGATATCTCAGTTGATAAAGAGTCCTCCTGCAATGCGGGAGACCCCAGTTCTCTTCCTGGGTTGGGAAGATCTGCTGGAGAAAGGATAGGCTATCCACTCCAGTATTCTGGCCTGGAGAATTCTGTGGACCATACAGTCCATGGGCTTGCAAAAAGTTGGACATGAATGAGCAAATTTCACTTCCCTATTTAGAAAAGAATTTTTTTCCTCATTTGAAGCTATAGTGGGAAGGATGAAATCTTTACCTTTTTAAAATATCCAGCATAAGGTTTTCAGTTATGAATATGGAGCTTTGTACACAAATAGGGAGATATGTGGAAATGGTGGCCCTGCAAGGCAGTTCATGAAGAGGAAAAGCCCAGCTTTTGAGTGACAATGCTTCTGTTCTCTGTAACTTCCATTTACCTCATCTTTGAACTGCCTTAAAGAAAGTCATGTTATCTTTTTAATCCTCAAATCATCTTTGTATCTAAATTTGACTTTTCTCTCCTATCTGATCCCTCAACCTTGAATCATGGAGCTCTTACTTCAGATTTCTGCCTCCATATACTTTTGTTTCTGCTTTCTCATTATCATTGTGCTTCTGGCCCATCTCTTCTTTTACTTTGGAATTAAATTTGTGGACAAAGTCCCTAAATTGAAAATGACTTCAGCTTCTGAAGGCCTTTCAGAATTTAATAAGTAGCATTAGCATGGGCATTATAGCATTTCCTCCTTTCCCAGAGACTGTTTGGGTTTTAAATTATTATTTCCCCTTTACAGATGATAAAAAAATCAGGCTGAGTAACTTATTAAAAGTAAATCAGTTTGTAAGTGATCAAGAATGAATTTTAATCCATGGTATATGACTGTAGAATCTGTGCTTTCTCCACAAATCTACTAGCTTCTAAAGGATGTGGAAAATACCAGTCCTTGAAACATATCTCATAAAATTATGCAAAATGACCAACATTTTCCTTTATCAAGCCATTGCTGCTGCTGCTGCTAAGTCGCTTCAGTCGTGTCCGACTCCGTGTGACCACATAGACGGCAGCCCACCAGGCTCCCCGTCCCTGGGATTCTCCAGGCAAGAGCACTGGAGTGGGTTCCCATTTCCTTCTCCAAGGCATGAAAGTGAAACGTGAAAGGAAAGTCACTCAGTCGTGTCTGACTCTTCACGACCCCATTGACTGCAGCCCACTAGGCTCCTCCGTCCATGGGATTTTCCTTGTACTGGAGTGGGGTGTCATCGTCTTCTCTGTATCAAGCCATTGCTTTCCAGATATTCTTACCCCCAAACACTAGGTACTTTCTCTAAAGTTCTCATGTCCAGTCACAAACCTCATAATCCACAGTGTATTATTTCTGAAGATTCACCAGTGCACTTAACCTAAAGACCAACTGGGAGTTTCAAAAAATATCAGTGCCTGGGTCCTGCACCAGTTCATTCAGGGTTGATTAAGTTCAGTTCAGTCACTCAGTCATGTCTGACTCCTTGCGACCCCATGAATCGCAGCATGTCAGGCCTCGCTATCCATCACCAGCTCCTGGAGTTTACCCAAATTCACATCCATTAAGTCTGTGATGCCATCCAGCCATCTCATCCTCTGTCGTCCCCTTCTCCTCCTGCCCCCAATCCCTCCCAGCATCAGGGTCTTTTCCAATGAGTCAGCTCTTCACATCAAGTGGCCAAAGTATTGGAGTTTCAGCTTCAGCATCAGTCCTTCCAATGAACACCCAGGACTGATCTCCTTTAGGATGGACTGGTTGGATCTCCTTGCTGTCCAAGGGACTCTCAAGAGTCTTCTCCAACATCACAGTTCAAAAGCATAAATTCTTCAGTGCTCAGCTTTCTTCACAGTCCAACTCTCACATCCATGCATGACCACTGGAAAAACCATAGCCTTGACTAGACGGACCTTTGTTGGCAAAGTAATGTTTCTGCTTTTTAATATGCTGTCTAGGTTGGTCATAATTTTCCTTCCAAGGAATAAGCGTCTTTTAATTTCATGGCTGCAATCACCATCTGCATTAATTTGGAGCCCCCCAAAATAAAGTCTGACACTGTTTCCAGTGTTTCCCCATGTATTTCCCATGAAGTGATGGGACCAGATGCCATGATCTTAATTTTCTGAATGTTGTCTTAAGCCAACTTTCCCTCCCCTCTTTCACTTTCATCAAGAGTTTCTTCAGTTTCTCTTCACTTTCTGCCATAAGGGTGGTGTCATCTGCATATCTGTGGTTATTGATATTTCTCCCAGCAATCTTGATTCCAGCTTGTGCTTCCTCCAGCCCAGTGTTTCTCTTGATGTGCTCTGCATATAAGTTAAATAAGCAGGGTGACAATATACAGCCTTGACATACTCCTTTTCCTATTTGGAACCAGTCTGTTGTTCCATGTCCAGTTCTAACTGGTGTGTCCTGACCTGCATATAGGTTTCTCAAGAGGCAGGTCAGGTGGTCTGGTATTCCCATCTCTTTCAGAATTTTCCACAGTTTATTGTGATCCACACAGTCCAAGGCTTTGGCATAGTCAATAAAGCAGAAATAGATGTTTTTCTGGAACTCTCCTGCTTTTTCGATGATCCAGCGGATGTTGGCAATTTGATCTCTGGTTCCTCTACCTTTTCTAAAACCAGCTTGACAGTTTTGCAGTTTTTCAATATCTCCCTGGTGATTCTGACGCAGGGTCAGAGCGATCAGCATGGCTGTAGAATATTCAGGTAGTAACATCAGTGTCCTGGCATCTACAAGCCTATAGATGTTATCCCCGTTTTCCTCATCTGCAAATCCTGACGTCTCCCAGCACTATTATCCTCCCAGTGTTTCAACATATGTAACTTTTGGAACCTTGAACTATCTTCGGGCGAGCAGTATTATAAACTCTTCACAAACATCTCCCCATTTCTGAGGTTAAAGGAAAGCTCAAGAGGAGCCGTTGGGCCTCAGACCTGACACCCCTGGAGAGCCAGTGCCAGGCGCCATCACAGGATCAGATTTCAGCTCTTGCCTGACTGACACTCCTTCCCCAGGCTCTTATTTACCTGTCTAAGGGGCCTTCAGGGCTCACTTCCACCCTTCCTCCATTAATGTTTCTCAAGGACCCAGGACCTAACACTAGAATGCATCCATGTCTGACTGAAACATCTTTCACTTGTAACTCTTTCAGTGCTATTTACCATTTTTTTTCTCTTTATTTCTTATTTCAGTAGATTTTAAGTGTCCTCTGTCTGCTAGGCTCCAGGTATACATTGACAGTCCAAACCCACATGGTCTTTTTTTTTAAAGGAGACCACAGTTAGTACCTGTGAATAGTTCATATTCAGTGTGTGCTGCAGTCCTAGCTATCGAGGCTGTGCATGCCCCCTCCGTCGCTTCAGTCATGTCAGACTCTCTGCAACCCCACGGACTGTAGCCCACGGGATCCTCTGTCCATGGGACTCTCTAGGCAAGAATGCTGGAGTGGGTTGCCATGCCCTCCTTCGGGGGGTCTCTCCAATGCAGGGATCGAACCCAGGTCTCCCTTGCTGTAGGTGGATTCCTTACCACTGGGCCACCAAGGAAGCCCCCAAAGACAGATACTGTTTAATTAACATATATAAGGTATCTAAAATACTCAAATTCTTAGGTGCAAAAAGTAGAATGTGATCACCAAGAGTTGGGGGTGGGGTGTAGCAAGGAGTTGCTTAATGAGTCTAGAGTTTCAAATTTTCTTTTCTGAAAAAATTCTAGTGATATATTTCACAACATTGTGGATATACTTAACATTATTGAACTGTACACTTAAAATGGTTAATAGTATTTAAAGAGACAAAAGCTGAAACAAAGTTGAAAAAGGGTAGGAAAGATTGTTAGGCAAAGCTGTATACAGTCTCATGATCTCTAAATAAATCTGAGTATGTATCTGTTATGTATGGCCAATATATATATTACACTATTTTTATATTTAATTTTATTCTGATTTTAATACATCTATTGCTATTGTATAATATACTGAGGCAGGGTTGTATTTTAAAGTAGAATTTCACTTCTTTGTGTATATTTCCTTTTTCCTTTTCTCTCCCGCTTGTACCTACAGGGCCATATTTTCTCCTCCAAACATCATGAAAGTAAAAGAAAATATTCGAAGGAACTACAGATTCAAGTACTTATAAACATGCCTGCAGGGATTTTTATAGGTATTTCGTAAGGTTCATTGTAGGTTTTATACAAGGCCTGGGCCTAGGGTAGTGGGGTATAGCGAATGATGATTGACATGTGAGAGTAAATAAGGTTTGAGGGGGGAAAAGACCAAGTAGGATTTATCTCATGAATGCAAGTTGGATTGAACATTTAAAAATAGGTCAATGTAATTCACATAATTATCTAAGTGAGAAAGAAAAACTATATGATCATTCAGTAGGTGTAGGAGAGGCCTTTAACAAAATTAACCATCCACTCATGATGAAGACTCTCAAGAACCTAGGTAAAAAATGGAAATTTTTCAACTTGATGAAGGGTTTCCTGAAAAATTTACAACTAATATTATATTTAATGATGAAAGACTGAATGCTTTCCCCTTAGGTTAGGAATAAGAATAGTTTGTTCATTTCTATTTCTTCTATTTAACATTTTGCTATAGGTCACAGTCATTTCAATTGGTCAGGAAGAAAAACAAAAAACCACAGAGATTGTACAGAAAGAAAAAAAGCCATCTTTAGTCACAGAAAGTATTATCATCTATGTAGAAAATCCCAAGAAACCTCCAAGTAAGGTGTTTAAGACAAATAGATCAGTTTAGCAATATTGCAGAATGCAATGTCTACATTCTTTATTGTTTAGTCACTAAATGGTGTCCGAATCTTTGTGACTATAAGCCAGCCAGGCTCTTCTATCCATGGGATTTCCCAGGCAAGAATACTGGAGTAGGTTGCCATTTCTTTCTCCAGGGGATCTTTCTGATCTAGGGATAGAACCTGGGTCCCCGCACTGCAGGCAGATACTTTACTACTGAGTCATCTGGGAAGCCCCATCTATATATATTAGCAAAGAAAAATTGGAAAATGAAAGGCCAATGCAATTATGTTAACATAAAATATGGAATTCAAAGTTACAAATTTGATAAAGCAACTTTCTATCACCTGTGCACTGAAAGCTATAAAATATTGCTGAGAGATATAAATTAAGATCTAATAAATAGACAGACTACTCTGACCAGAGATCAGAAGACTCAACATTGTTAAGATGACAATTCTCCCCAACTGACAGTCTTCATCTGTCAGATTCAACAGTCTCCATCGAAATTCTAAAAGGCCTTTTTTGTAAGAACTGACAAGGTATTTCTCAAATTTATATGGAAATGTGGAAGGTAGAGACTAGACAAAACAATTTTAAAGAAGAACAGTGTTGGAGGACTTACACCATGTGATTTCAAGATTTATTATGAGTCTTCAGCAAATACAATGTGGTTTTAACAAAAAGATAGATGTATAAATCAACAGAGTAGAATAAAGTCCAGAAATACACACATATAAGTGCATTGGCTTTTGACAAAGGGCTTGAAGCAGTTCAGTGGGAGGGAGGATGGATTACGGATTACAAAAGTACATGAAGCTTTTGAGGTCATGGAAACCTTCATTCACTAGATTGTGATGATAGATTTATAGTGTGTACATATGTCAAAACACTCATCAAATACATACTTTAAATATGTGTGTTATGCCAAGTGTAAATTCTACCTCGTAAAGATATGTACATATATATGTGTGCACATCATGTTTAGCGCCTCAGTTGTGTCCCACTCTTTGCGACCTCACGGACTGTAGTCTTCCAGGCTCCTCTGTCCATGGGGTTCTCCTGGCAAGAATACTGGAGTGGGTTGCCATTTCCTTCTCCAGGGGATCTTCCTGACCCAGGGATCAAACCTGGGTCTCCTGCACTGCAGGTGAATTCTTTACCATCTGAGCCACCAGGGAAGCCCTTGTATGTATGTACATACACTTAAATATGAGGGTAAAAACCAATAATATCCTTTTTATTTGTTGATTAATTCAATATATAATTCAATAAATAATTACAAGTTATTTGACAAAATCTGATATACATTCCTGATTTTAAAAAAAATAGAAGTAGAAAGATTCCCCATTGCAATAATTATTGCAGCAGGCATTATGTTTATGTTTACCACTTTTTTTGTTTTCTTAGACCCAGAGGAGGGCTATACCTCCCATCATTTTTGCTGGGTGGAGCTATATGATTAGTTTTAATCAATGGAATATGCACAGAAATGATGTATGCTATTTTTAGACCTGCAACCAACTATTTTCCCATGAGCTTCTACACTTTCTATCTTCCCTCGATTCCTCCACAGATATGAAGATTCGTTTGAATCCAAGGAAGAGCCACAAGATGGATGGAGCCTGGGCCTCTGAATCCTGTTATGGAAAGCCGATCTCCACCCTGGTATGCAGCATAATGTGAAAAAGAAAGAAGCTTTTATTCCTATAACTCGCTGAGAATTTGAAATTTCTTGTCATAGAAGTTAGCTTTCCCTGACTGATACAGATATAAGAAAGTCAGAAATATAAATGAATAAGCTTAGCATAATATGTATATTATTATTAGCATGCTATCATATAGCATTATTTTTGGAACAGTTTACAATGTTTTGAGGAATGTAAGGGAAATCTAAAGTAAATGGAAACTTGCACTTTATTCTTTGATGGTTGGTGGTGGTTTAGTCGCTAAGTTGCATCCAACTCTTGCAACACCATGGCTGTAGCCCACGATGGGATTTCCCAGACAAGAATACTGGAGTGGGTTGCCAATTCCTTCTCCAGGGGATCTTCCCAATGGAGGGATCAAACCCAGGCCCTCTGCACTGCAGGCATATTTCTTACCAGGATAGCACAACTCAAATGACCAGGTGTAAATTTCATAGGTTAATACAAGAATTTTGTTTAAATGTAAAATTCATTTGGAAAAATGTTGGTCCCAATATCCATGGTATTTTTTAAAAGTGGGTAGAGGTTGATAAGAATCAGTTCTATCAAATATTGACACTTATGTGAAACTACATAGAAATAATATAGAAGAAATAGATATCCAAAAAATTAATGAACATAAGTTCAAAAAATCCATATTGATATTAAACAACTTGTAATAATGGTGGTAATCTATTAACAGAGAGAAACTTATATCCAGATAAATCAATGAATATAAAGTCCATGAAAAGGATTTATTTTTAACAATAAATGTGGTTGGTGAAATCAGTGATGGGAAAGGTGTCAATAGAGTTAAACAGCTTGATAGCTATTTGAGAAAAAATATAGAATTTCTATTTTATTCTTTGCAAGAAAATAGTTTAAATTAGCAAAAATTTAAAAATTAAGCTGTAGAGTTTTACGAAGAAATGAAAAACTGCATGTTTGAGGAGGACTTGCAGAGAAGTCCTAAAAACTCAAAAACCATAAGTGGAAAATATTTTAAAATTTTGAAAATATTACATAAATATTTAGAACTTTAATATGTTATAAATAACTCAAAGTTAAAAGACAAATAAAAGACAAATACAATTGTGAAAAAAGTAGCAAAAGTATGACATAAACCAAATGCTTCTCACTAGTTAGCTCATGAATATTTAAAAGGTCAAATATATGAATAGCTAATGACAGAATATAAAAATAAACGGCTAATAAAATACAAAATATGGTCAATCTCCTTCATAATCAAATAAATGGAAACAACAACAAAAGATACTTTTTCTCTCAGATTGGTATAATTTTCTTATGCTGGTGGAAGTATGGGAAAGTTTATGCTTTCCTATACTACTAGGGGTAGTGATAATTTTGCAAATTTTTAGAGGGAGATTTGAAATATTTATTTTAAAATATTCATACCCTGTGGTCCAGAAAACCTGTTCTAGGAAGTTGGCTCCCAAAATAAGATAGCACAAAATTATTTTGTGTTGTGAGCATGGGAATGTGTGTTGTAACCCTTAAAAAATCTTATTTTATTATTTGTTTATTCTTGTTTGGCTGCACTGGGTCTTCCCTCCTTTGCAAAGTCTTTCTCTAGTTGCGGTGCGTAGGGGCTACTCTTTGGTGTTCAGGCTTCTCATTGCAGTGGCTTCTCTTGTGGAGCACAGGCTCTAAGCCCCTGGGTTTCAGTCGTTGCAGCACCCGGGCTCAGCAGTTGTGGCGTATGGGCTCAGCTGTTCAGTGGCATGTGGGCCCTTCCAGATCAGGGATTGCGCTCATGTCCCCTGCATTGGCAGGCAGACTCCTATCCAGTGTGCCACCAGGAAAGTCTCAACATTATTTTAAATAGCAAAATGCTAGCTATAATCTGAATGTCCTTTAATATGGGTTTCATTAATCAGTTCATTACATTCACCCAATGGACCACAGTACACCTACTTTGCAAAGATTAGTTTAAATATAATATGAGAAATTAAGAATGAAAATGTGGGCTTCCACTCTGAGCCATAATGAAGTGAGAGAGAGCAGATGGCCCCTCCATTCTTCAACAATTTGAAAACTGAGGAAATTTCCCTGGTGGTCCAGTGGTTGGGACTTGATGCTTTCACTGCTGGGGCCCAGGTTTGATCTTTGGTCAGGGACCTGAAATGCCACAAGCTCTGTGTTGGAGCCAAAAAAAAAAAAAAAAAAAAAATTGAAAAACTAGAGAAACTATGTGAAACAATGGTTTTCAGATCACAGGGAGACCTCAGATCATACACAGCTTTGATCCTTGAGAGAAGGGAAACAAATTAGGTAGGTGAATTCTGAGTTCTTGTTTTCTGTTGGAGGTAATTTTCAGCTTGCAACACCTGGAGATTTTACTGAGTTCAGGAGGCAGAGACCATAGTTTTATAAGGTCAAGGTGGTTAGAATTTACAGTTAGGGTACCAGAAAGAAAGGAACTACACAATACCAGTGCTCCAGATATCTGTAGCTGGACATCTTTAAGTTTGGTTGAGTACAAACCTATACATGTACAGGAAGAAGTTTACTCAAGGGTGAGGAGGGAACATCTGAAAGGCAATAAGCTTAATAATTCTTGGAGTTCCTATGGGACTGAGAAGAGTTTGTAATTTCAGCAGCAAAGTGGAAAGATCTTTTAATATGCAGGGGATTTGGTAGGTTTTTCCTACTTCATTCATGACATACTGTTCATGATATTGTACAGGAGGCAGTGATCAAGACCCCCCAAGATAAAGAAATGCAAAAAGGCAAAATGGTTGCATGAGGAGGCCTTACAAATAGCCGTGAAAAGAAGAGAAGCGAAAGGAAAAAGAGAAAAGGAAAGATATACACATTTGAATGCAGAGTTCCAAAGAATAACAAAGAGAGTGATCAAAGTGATCACTTCCTAGTGATCAATGCAGAGAAATAGAGGAAATCAATAGAATGGGAAAGATTAGAGATCTCTTCAAGAAAATTAGAGATACCAAGGGAACATTTCATGCAAAGACGGGAACTATAAAGGACAGGAATGGTATGGACCTAACAGAAGCAGAAGATATTAAGAAGAGGTGATAAAAATACACAGAAGAACTGTACAAAAAAGATCTTCATGACCCAGATAACCATGATGGTGTGATCACTCACCTAGAGCCAGACATCTTGGAAGGCGAAGACAAGTGGGCCTTAGAAAGCGTCACTATGAACAAAGCTAGTGGAGGTGATGGAATTCCAGTTGAACTATCTCAAATCCTAAAAGATGATGCTATGAAAGTGCTGCACTCAATATGCCAGCAAATTTGGAAAACTCAGCAGTGGCCACAGGACTGGAAAAGGTCAGTTTTCATTCCAATCCCAAAGAAAGGAAATGCCAAAGAACGCTCAAACTACTGCACAATTATACTCATTTCACACGCTAGTAAAATAATGCTCAAAATTCTCCAAGCCAGGCTTCAACAGTACATGAACTGAGAACTTCCAGATAGATGTTCAAGCAGGATTTAGAAAAGGCAGAGGAAGCAGAGATCAGATTGCGAACACCCAATGGATCATTGAAAAAACAAGAGAGTTCCAAAAAAACATCTATTTCTGCTTTATTAACTATGCCAAAGCTTTTGACTGTGAGGATCACAACAAACTATGGAAAATTCTTCAAGAGAAGGAAATACCAGACCACCTTACCTGCCTTCTGAGAAATCTGTGTGCAAGTCAAGAAGCAACAGTTATAACTGGACGTAGAACAATAGACTGGTTCCAGATCGGGAAAGGAGTACATCAAGGTTGTATGTTGTCACCCCGCTTATTTAACTTATTTGCAGAGTACATCATGAGAAATGCTGGACTGGATGAAGTACAAGCTGGAATCAAGATTGCTGGGAGAAATATCAATAACCTCAGATAGGCAGATGACACCACCCTTATGGCAGAAAGTGAAGAAGAACTAAAGAGTCTCTTGATGAAAGTGAAAGAGGAGAGTGAAAAAGTTGGCTTAAAGTTCAACATTCGGAAAACTAAGATCATGGCATCCGGTCCCATCACTTCATGGCAAACAGATGGGGAAACAATGGAAACAGTGAGAGATTTTATTTTTGGGGCTCCAAAATCACTGGAGATGGTGACTGCAGCCATGAAATTAAAAGACATTTGCTCCTTAGAAGAAAAGCTATGACCAACCTAGACAGCATAATTAAAAGTAGAGACATTACTTTACCAACAAAGGTCTGTCTAGTCAAAGCTATGGTTTTCCCAGTGGTCATGTTTGGATATGAGAGTTGGACTATAGAGAAAGCTGAGCACCAAAGAATTGATGCTTTTGAACTGTGGTGTTGGAGAAGACTCTTGAGGGTCCCTTGGACTGCAAGGAGATCCAACCAGTCCATCCTAAAGGAAATCAGTCCTGAATATTCTTTGGAAGGACTGATGCTAAAGCTGAAGCTCCAATACTTTCGCCAACAGATGTGAAGAACTGACTCATTTGATAAAACCCTGATGCTGGGAAAGACTGAAGGCGGGAGGAGAAGGGGACAACAGAGGATGAGATGGTTGGATGGCATCACCAACTCAATGGACATGAGTTTGAGTAGGCTGTGGGAGTTGGTGATGGACAGGGAAGCCTGGCATGCTGTAGTCCATGGGGTCACAAAGAGTCGGACACAACTGAGCAAATGAACTGAACTGATACTTCATACTTGCGCTGACATATCCTAGACTATGAATTGCTCTGGACCTGACCAAACCTTATAAACAAATGCAAAGTGGGTACAAATGACTCTAAATAAGTTAAAAACATGCAACCACAAATCCAAGCATGATTGGAATATAACACCCAGGAAAATGAAATATTAACATTCAAAATATATATTGTCCATTGCAAAGTTACCAGACATGCAAAGAAGCAGGAAAATATGACCTGTAATGAAAGAAATCAAGCAATGACTACAAATCCAGAAATAACACAGATGACAGAATTAGGAGGCAAGGGCATTATACAGATAAAACTATGTTCCACATATTCAAGAACACAGAAGAAAGTTGGAACAGGATGAGGAAAGAAATGGACTATTTGTAAGACCTCAGTAGAACATCTACAGATTAAGAATACTATACTTGAAAAAAAATAGATTAGATGGTGTATTACTTTGCTAAGGCTACCGTAATAGTGACTTAAACAAGAGAAATTTATTTGGAAGAGGTTAGAGGTCCAAGGTCAAGGTGTTGGCAAAGGTGGTTTATTGTGAGGCCTCGCTCTCTTTGCCTTACAGATGACAAACTTCTGGTTTCTTCACATGGTCTTTCCTCTGTGTCCTAGTTTTCTCTTAAAAGGACACCACTTATATCGGTTTAGGCCCTCTCTCAATGGCCACATCTAACTTATGATTCTTCTTTAAAGACCTTTTCTCCCATTACAGTCATAGTCTGAGGTACTAGGGGTTAGGATTTAAATATATAATTTTGGTTGGGGCATAAGTTCGTTCAGGCTACCCTGGTGGCTCATGGTAAAGAACCTGCCTGCCAATGGAGGAGATGCAGGAGATGTGGGGTAGATCCTTGGGTCAGGAAGATCCCCTAAAGAAGGAGATGGCAACACATTCTAGTGTCCTTGCTGGGATATCCCAAGGGCAGACGAGTCTAGCAGGCTACAGTCCACAGGGTTGCAGAGTCAGACACGACTGAGCAAGCATGCATCTTAATGTTCCATTACAGATGGGATTAACAAGAATTCAGACACTGTGGGAGAGATCAGTAAATTTGAAGACATACCAATAAGAACTATTTAAAATGAAACACAAAGAGGAAAATGATTGAATAAAATGGACCCAACAAAGGTGAGCAGTAGAATGAGATAAAGTAGTTCAACTTATGTGCAACTGGGTGGGGATATAGAAAAATGTCTGAAAAATAATGGTTAAAAATGTGAAAACTACAAACCCACCTATTAACACATTCAATGAATCTGAGCAGGAGAAAACCACACCAAACATTATAATCAAATTGCTGAAAACAAATAACAAAGAGAAAAATTTGAAAGAGCTAGAGGAAAAGATTCATTGCATTCAGATGAACAAACTACAAATGATTTCTTGCCCGAAATTTTGCAAGATAGCAGACAAGGTAGTAACATCATTAAAATTCTGAGTGAGAAAAATCTGTCAGCACAGCGTTTTGTACCTGGCAAAAGTACCTTTCAAATATGAAGGAAGAGGAAATACTTTCTAGACAAATAAAAGCTAAGAGAATTAATAGTAAATTTGCTCTACTTTTAACTTCAGGTTAAAAAAATCATACCAGGTGGAAATTTGGATTGATTTAACAGAACGAAAAACACTGAAAGAATGTGGGCGTATATAATGGACATTTTTCTCAGTTTTAATTTCTTTGACAGTTGATTATTTTAAACAAAGATAATAAAACTTTATAGCATGTGAAGAAATGTATGACAGGAATAAAAAGGACAGGATGGGAGAAATATACATGATATGGCCTAATATTATTTAATGTAGATTGTGATGCATGAAAGTTATAAACTAGAACCACTAGAAACATAAAACAAAGAAATATATTAATAAGCCAAATGGTAGAGATAAAAATATTAAAGTGCAATAGAGTGTATATTTCTTTTGAAGAAATATTATTTTGAGAACATCAGAAGATATTAACATCAGAAGATATTAAGAATTAACTTTTATTAATAAAAAAGATATGTACTTTTTATTGTAGTATTTGAACATTCTTCAATGATGAGTGTATTAGTTTTAAATTTATTTATTTATTATAATTATTTGCTGGACTTATGAGCCATTTTGTTTTCTTTATGCTTTTCTGACTTCAAAACTAATAATTGTCATTATTTAAAAAATACACATTAAAATAATCCACAGCCTACATTTTAACATAATATTATGACAATGGCATAATTATAATCCTACTTCACAAGTTAAAATTCTGTGCCAGAATAAGTTCACTTGAATTAATCTTCACTCTATATGCATATATTGATCTTCTGCTTATTACTTTTCTTTCTGTTAAATATACAAAAGGGACTATAATAGTAAAGATAACATGTATAATTTAACTGGATAATAAAATATTATTTGTTGATAAAACACAATAAAATTGTTTGAATTAAACAAAGTCCACTGGATTACATATGAGATTTTCACTTATCCTTGTGAAGCCACTACTTCCTGGGAAAGTACATGTTTTGAGATGACCACCACAACGTCTTCCAAGAATTGTGTGATAAAGAAGAATCTCTTTTATTCCAGGTTTAGCATTCAGTAAGGGAAAAGCCACAGTGGGGATTCTGGAATCTAAATTCCATTCTAATGGGAAGAATACTGACTTGGGCATATTTCATGCCTTGAAACCATATCTAATTTTGTTAAACACTTATCTTTTGTATCTACATCTACAGTGATGTCTAAACATATAATACAAAGAAACGGGATTTGATTTATTATAATACCTTACAGTAACACAGTTTTTATGATGATCTCATTGGATCACATGACTGCAAATGGAAGTAAGTATATGAAATGCTATTTTAAGAGACCAAAGTATAAATGCCACATCATTACAAGTAGAATTATAAAGCACATAGCCAACGTAATTTTTTCCCTTTCACAGAAAATACGTTTTTGTCACTCTTTAGTTTCATCACTAGAGTGCTTGGAGAGGTATGAATGCTGACAATGGACAATTGATGTGGAAATCTGATTCTGGATCTCCTTCCCCATAAAGTCCTGAGGGGAGAAAGTTGAAAAGAACAGAGTGTAGATAAGTACTGAGCTGACTGATTTTCCTGAGAACAGAACCTCTTCTGGCAGAAATTTCGTATTGTGGTCTCAACTCCTTCCTGAAACAAAAGAGAAGCTTGTCCGTTGAGGGGTGGGTAGAGAGAACGGGCTGAAGAGCCCCAAACAACTCTTCTATCACGTGTGTGCAGGCTCAGTCGTAGCCGACACTCTTGTGCCCCTTGGACTGTAGCCTGCCAGGCTCCTCTGTCCGTGGAATTTTCCAGGCAAGAATATTGGAGTGGGTTGCCACTTCCTACTTCAGGAGAGCTTCCCCACCCAGAGATCAAATCCATGTTTCCTGCATCTCCTGGATTGGCAGGCAGATTCTTTACCACGATGCCACCTGGAAAGCCAGTTTATATCATATCTTCTGCAAATACATCTTCCAAGTATAATATGTTTGATTTGCCCATTCATCAATTTAATTATATTAGTGAAATATTTAACGTAATTAAGTACTTGTACATCACATTAGGAGGTTTGAACTTCATTTCACACGTAATAGGTGGCTACCAGTATGTTTTAAAAAGAAGAGCTATATGGTCAAATTTGTTTTCCACAAAGATTCCTCTAATAGCAGAATGGAGGTTGAATTGGCCAAAGGTCACTTTAAACAAAGAGGAACGCAATAGGAGAATGCTGCAGTGTTCTAGTGAAAAATATTTAGCCAAGGGCAATATCGGTGGAGGTGGGAATAAGTGAATGCAGGGATAATTGGAGGGTAAAGCAATGGAAATTTGGAAGGTGTGTAGAGCAGGGAGGGTAGACATAAAATAGGGAGGGCCTGTGCTCAGTTTTAATCTGGGGAAATGGGAGACTGGATGGACAATGAGCCTTTCCTGAGACAGCAAAGATGAATAGAAGGGAAGATCTGGGGACAGAGAGAGGATTGATTTGGCTTTATGAGTATGTATTTGAAAACCTATAGGATTATTTATGCAGAAAAATCTAACATATCGTAATGAGCCATGATCATTCATTTTAAATAGCATTGGTTATTTTTCTCTGATTTTCAAAGCAATATATGTTCTTTGTAGACAGTTTGGGGAAAAATAAGGAAAAGGGAAAATAACATTCATCCATAAATTTTCCAACCTGACATGATACGTCCTGTGGCTAATGTTTTGAAGTTTTTTTTTTTTTTTTCTATTGATTTTCTTTCTTCACACAATTGGGAAATACTTTTGTTTCTTGATTTTTAATGAAAACTTCCCATGTAATTAATGATTCTTCCAAACACGTTATTTTTAAATATTATATCAATTACACACAATAAAAAAATCCCTCATTCTGATGCTCAGTTCTTTGAGGTTTGATAAATGCATAGAGTTGTGCAACCACTACCATAATCAAGATAGAGAGCAGTTCCCTCACTGCCCCAGGTAATCCCCTTATGCCTCTCCTTTGAGGTTGATCTCTCCACCAGCCCCAAGACTGGCAGTCACTGATTTATCACCAACCAGTAATGATCACTTCGTCCTGAGCCATAATACCATAGAGTGGCATCATGCTAGCATCACATGTTGCTGTCTTTTTATCGCTGATTGTCATTGGATTCAGTGAATGCACCAAGGATGGCTCATCCAGATATGAGATGAAGCACAGCTGAGTTGCTTCCAGTTTTCAGCAACTATGAACCAAGATGCTAAAACAGTAACACAGGTTTTTGTGTGAGCATAAGTTTCATTTCCCTTGGGTGAATATCTCGGTGTGGGATTGCCGGATCGTTAATCTTCAGATAAATGACAAACTGCCAAGCTGTTTTCCAAAGTGGCCGTGCTCTTCTTCACTCTCACAAGTGAGGCGTGAGTGTTTGGGTTCCTCAGTATCCTCATCAGCATGTGACGGTGATAGTGTTTTAAAACCATTTTAATGGGCATGTAATGTATGCTTGTAGCTTTAATATGCATATCCTTGATGAGTAATGATGTCGAGCGTTTTATTATGTGCTTATTTGGGCTGCTTGGGTGAAGTAGCCTACTGAAGTTTCTATCCCAGTTTTTAAATGGGATTTTCTGTTTTCTTATGATCAAGTTTTCAGAATTCTTCAGCTATTCTGGGTCAAGTCCTTCGTCTAATATGTGATTGGCAAATATTTTCTCCCAGTATGTGGCTTGTTTTTCATTCTCTTAACAGGGCAAAGTTTATATTTTGATAAGGTCAATTTATAACTTTTCTTTTATGGATTGCACTTTTGGTGTATCTAAAATTCCTTTGTCTCTAGCATTTTCTTCTGTGTTTTATAATTTTAGCTTTTATATATATGTCTCTGTATTGAGTGATTTTTTTATATGAGGTGTGAGGAATATATTGAGTTCAGTATTTTGCATATGTGTATCTACTTATTCTACCACCATATGTACAGTAGGCTATCATTTCTCCATCAGATCAGCTTTGCATTTCCGCCAGTCATTTGACCATAGGAATATGGACCTGTTTCTTCACTCTGTATTCTGTTCCATTGACCTGTGTCTGTATCTTTCCACCAGTACTACACTGTGTTTATCACTGTGACTTTTAAAATAAATCTTGAAATCATATCATATGTTAACTTTAATGTTTTCCTTTTTTTTAAACAAACTTGTTCTTCTAGTTCCTTTGCTTATTCCTATAAATTTTATAATCAGCTTGTCAGTATCTGCAAAATAATCCTGCTGTGAATTTGACTGAGTTTGTAATTATCTTATTGATCAGCCTGGGGAGAATTAGCATCCTAATGATGTTGAGTTCTCCAATTCATGACGAGCATGATTTATCTCTCCATTGTTCAATCTTTGATGCTTTCTTTCGTGTTTTTAGTTCTGAGGGTGCTAATCCTAGGCATTTTTGACTTTGTATTCTGTGACTAGACTAAACAGTCTGTGTTTAAACTGTGTTTAGACTGTGACTAAACTAATACTTGTTAGTGACAAGTGCTGTTTGGTCAATTCCTTGATATTTTTATGTCAAAAATCATGTGTGAAAATAAGGTTTTATTTCTTCCTCTCCAACCTGTCTCCCTTGAGTTTTTTGTATTATTTTATTGCATTACCTGGGACTTCCAGTGTGATTTTGAATAGGAGTGGTGAGAGTGGACATCCTTGCCTTGTTCCTGATCTTAAAAGGAACACACTCGAGCTTCACCACTGAGTGTTATGTCAGCCATGATTTTGCATGTATATATGCATGTATGTATGTATGTATTTTGGTAGATGACTGTATTAGTCAGAGTTCTTCAAGGAAACAGAAGCAATCGGAGATACAGATATATCTCATATATATATGGGCTTCCCTTGTGACTCAGCTGGTAAAGAATCCACCTGCAATATGGGAGACCTGGGTTCTTCCCCTGGAGAAGGGAAAGGCTACCCACTCCAGTATTCTGACCTGGAGAATCCCATGGACTGTATAGATTATGGGGTCACAAAGAGTTGGACACGACTGAACAAATTTCACTTCATATTTCTTACACTTCATATATATATATATTTATATATGTGTATATATATGTGTGTGTGTGTGTTTGTTTATTTATTTGAAGGAGTTGGCTTATGCAATTATGGAGGCTGAAAAAAATTCCATGATCTCTGTTTGCAAGTTGGAGGTCCAGGAAAGTTAGTGGTGTAACTTCAGTCCCAGTCTGAAGGCTTGAGAACCAGGGGAGCCAGTAGTGTGAATTCCAGTTCAAGGGCAGGAAGAGACTGATGTCTCTGCTCAAGAAAACAGGCAGGAAGCAAGAAAGCTGAAATTCCTCCTCTTCCAATTTTTTGCCCTATTCAGGCCCTCAGTGGATTTGATGATGCCCACCACACTGGGAGGGGAGCAATCTACTTCACTGAGTCCACTAATTCAAATGCTAATCTTATCTGGAAACACCCTCATATCAAACCCAGAATGATATTTAATCTGGACATCCCTTGAGCCAGTTAATGTGACATGCAAAATTAACCGTCACAATGTCCTTTATCAAACTAAGACATTTGGTTTTTTGTAATCCTTACTTACTGAATTCATGAAAGTATGTTGAAAATTTTAAAAGGCTCTTTTGCATTTATGGAGATGATAATATATTTCTTAATCCTTAGAATGTGGCTATGGTTCACTTCAGTTCAGTTCAGTCTCTCAGTCGTGTCTGACTCTTTGCGACCCCATGAACCACAGCACAGCAGGTCTCCCTGTCCATCACCAATTCCCAGAGTTTACCCAAACCCATGTCCATTGAGTCAGTGATGCCATCCAACTATCTCATCCTCTGTTGTCCCCTTCTCCACATGCTTTAGATCTTTCCCAGCATCAGGGTCTTTTCAAATGAGTCAGGTCTTCGCATCAGGTGGCCAAAGTATTGGAGTTTCAGCTTCAGTATAGTCTTTCCAATGAACACACACAGGACTGATCTCCCTTATGATGGACTGGTTGGATCTCTTTGCAGTCCAAGGGACTCTCAAGAGTCTTCTCCAACACCACAGTTCAAAAGCATCAATTCTTTGGCACTCAGCTTTCTTTATAGTCCAACTCTCACATCCATACATGACCACTGGAAAAACCATAGCCTTGACTAGACAGACCTTTGTTGGCAAGGTAATGTCTCTGCTTTTTAATGTGCTATCTAGGTTGGTCATAACTTTCCTTCTAAGAAGTAAGCGTCTTTTAATTTCATGGCTACAATCACCATCTGCAGGGATTTTGGAGCCCAAAAAAATAGTCAGTCACTATTTCCAATGTTTCACTATCTATTTGCCATGAAGTGATGGGACCAGATGCCATGATCTTAGTTTTCTGAATGTTGAGTTTTAAGCCAACTTTTTTACTCCCCTCTTTCACTTTCATCAAGAGTTTCTTTAGTTTCTCTTCACCTTCTGCCATAAGGGTGGTTTCATCTGCATATCTGAGGTTATTGATATTTCTCCCCACAATCTTGATTCCAGCCTGTGCTTCATCCAGCCCAGCGTTTCTCATGATGTACTCGGCATATAAGTTAAATAAGCAGGGTGACAATATACAGCCTTGATATATTCCTTTCCTGATCTGGAACCAGTCTGTTGTTCCATGTCCAGTTCTAACTATTGCTTCCTGACCTGCATACAGGTTTCTCAAGAGGCAGGTCAGGTGGTCTGATATTCCCAACTCTTTCAGAATTTTCCACAGTTTATTGTGATCCACACAGCCAAAGGCTTTGGCATAGTCAATAAAGCAGAAATAGATGTGTTTCTGGAACTCTCTTGCTTTTTCTTTGATCCAATGGATGATGGCAATTTGATCTCTGGTTCCTTTGCCTTTTCTAAAACCAGCTTGAACATCTGGAAGTTCATGGTTCACGTATTGCTGAAGCCTGGGTTGGAGAATTTTGAACATTACTTTACTAGCATGTGAGATGAGTACAATTGTGTGGTAGCTTGAGCATTCTTTGACATTTCCTTTCTTTGGGGTTGGAATGAAAACTGACCTTTTCCAGTCCTGTGGCCACTGCTGAGTTTTCTAAATTTGCTAACATATCCAGTGCAGCACTTTCACAGCATCATCTTTTAGGATTTGAAATAGCTCAACTGGAATTCCATCACCTCCACTAGCTTTGTTCATAGTGATGCTTTCTAAGTCCCACTTGACTTCACATTCTAGGATGTCTGGTTCTAGGTGAGTGATCACACCATTGCGATTATCTGGGTTGTGAAGATCTTTTTTGTACAGTTCTTCTGTGTATTCTTGCCACCTCTTCTTAATATCTTCTGCTTCTGTTAGATCCATACCATTTCTGTCCTTTATTGAGCCCATCTTTGCATGAAATATTCCCTTGGTATCTCTAATTTTCTTGAAGAGATCTCTAGTCTTTCCCATTCTGTTGTTTTACTCTATTTCTTTGCATTGATCACTGAGGAAGGCTTTCTTATCTCTCCTTGCTATTCTTTGGAACTCTGCATTCAAATGGGTTTATCTTTCCTTTTCTCCTTTGCTTTTCACTTCTCTTATTTTCTCAGCTATTTGTAAGGCCTCTTCAGACAGCCATTTTGCCTTTTTGCATTTCTTTTTCTCGGGCATGGCCTTGATTCCTGCCTCCTGTACAATGTCACGAACCTCTGACCATAGTTCATCAGCAACTCTGTCTGTCAGATCCAGTCCCTTAAATCTACTTCTCACTTCCACTGCATAGTCATCAGGAATTTGATTTAGGTCATACCTGAATGGTCTAGTGGTTTTCCCTACTTTCTTCAATTTCAGTCTGAATTTGGTAATAAGGAGTTCATGATCTGAGCCACAGTCAGCTCCTGGTCTTGTTTTTGATGACTGTGTGGAGCTTCTCCATCTTTGGCTGCAAAGAATATAATCAAACTGATTTCGGCGTTGACCATCTGGTGATGTCCATGTGTAGAGTTTTGTCTTGTGTTGTTGGACGAGGGTGTTTGCTATGACCAGTGCGTTCTCATGGCAAAACTTTATTAGCCCTTGCCTTGCTTCATTCTGTAGTCCAAGACCAAATTTGCCTGTTACTCTAGGTGTTTCTTGACTTCCTACTTTTGCATTCCAGTCCCCTAGAATGAAAAGGACATCGTTTTTGGGCGTTAGTTCTAGAAGGTCTTGTAGGTCTTCGTAGAACTGTTCAACTTCAGCTTCCTCAGTGTTACTGGTCAGGGCATAGACTTGGATTACCCTGATATTGAGTGGTTTACCTTGGAAAGAAACAGAGATCATTCTGTTGTTTTTGAGATTGTAAATTACACTAATAGATTATTCAGATGGTTGCCCAGCCTTGCATCAAGACAGATGCCACCTGGTTATGATGTATTATCTTCTACATATATTTCTGGATTCAATTTGAGATTATTTTGTCTGGAATTTTTGTATCTATGTTTGTGAGGAATATTGGTCTGTAACTTTCTTTCAATGTTGTTGTCTCATTTTGGTATACGGGTAAACATAATTTTTAATAGCTTTGTTATAATCCACCTTACAAATATTCTGTAATTTAGAACTATTTTTATATTTGGGAGCATGTTCGTTGATTTCATTTTGGGGGAGTTTCATCTGGAAACATTAGAGAGAAAACAAACACTTCTCTACAAATCTGATTGTTTAAGAATAGGTTCCTTTAATTTTATTCACTAAGTTGAAACATAAAAGCATTTTTACTGCTTATATGTTTTTACATTTTGACTTTATTTTGCAGATGATGAGACACATGTGTTATAGTGACTTTAGCTTTCTTGCACTTTATTCAGTAAACTCTGCTGGTCGTATGAGGAATGGGCTGAATGGGAAGGAGCTGCAAGCGGGGGGATCATTGAAGGGTCAATTACAATGTTTTGAGTTAGAAATTCTTAAGTGCATGGACCACAGCAGATGAAGAGGAGGAGGTGGCCTCTGAAGTTATTTTCGAAACAGAATTTTGGTGACAGAGAAGATAGAAACTTAAAATTAGTCAAGAATGACCTGGGCTTTGGATGGCTCAGTGAGCCAGGGACCACAAAGCAAGAAGAATAAAATGTGCTTACTTGGAAAATTGTTGAGGGAAGTGGTAGTGCTCCTAGAAATCCAGGATTCAGTAGAAATGAGGCCACAAATGAAATATTGAGTGGAAAAATTTCAGGGAACTATCATAGAACATTTCTTTAGAATACCAGGGCATGGTGGTAAGGAATTAGATAAACATCTTTAAGGAGAAAGCAAAAAGCAATAGGAAGATCTAAACTGAATGGAAATGAGGCTATGAGGGGAGGTGAGTGACCAGAGAATGAGGTTTGGAGATAGAGATAAGATAGCAAGATCTGAAAAAATCTCCACTACTCAGGAGATCTGTGGTCAGAGGCATTTCTGGTGATTGCACTTTGACCTCAGATGACTGGGAAGGCAGTGATCCCCCAGCAGGGAGTCCGCCTCGGCTTTGTGGTCACGTCACTGGCAGTTTATTTGTCTCTCCAAATCCTACCTGGTGACCAGCTGGTGATGACTTCTGGCTCCTGAACTTGTCCCCCAATTTCTGTAAGCTCCATCCTCACCCATATGCTGAGGCTTCTGTCACTGGCAAACTATTTTTCTGGCATTTGGAGAACTTAAACACGGCACCTGGCAGGTTCTGTGAGTTCAGCGCATTGCTCGACCTCCCCCAGGCGCAGCTTCCTCAGCTGTAAATGAAGAGGCTGGGCTAGATCTCAGTTTCCTCTGGCTCATTCTTTAATTATATCCTGAGCATAATCATGTGTGTGAATCTGTTTTATATACATTTGGAGAAGATAAATACCACAAGCTGTTTAGTCAATTACGCATCCAGTCCTTGATCATGGAACCACTTCATATGCATTATTACCAGGCTCAGCAAGAGCTTGCAGACTGAACTAGGAATATTAGACAGATGTCTCTCATGGACAAATGGTGGGTGAGGAGGTAGAAGCTGTGTAAATCTTTCCAGCCCAGGGTATGTTCACCAAACTGATGCCTTAAGCCCTGGCCGCTGATGGTACTTGTTTTGCAATTGACTAGTAAAACCATAGTAGAGGCAGGGTGCACGACATTCTGAACCTCTGATACCTAATACAAGGACAAATCAAGCACAGGCAGCATTTAGGGAGTGATTGTAATAAATGAGTTGGAAATAAAAATCAGCACACTGATATGGAAATAACACAGTTATTTGGGTTTTAACCAAGACCCTCTAGAGGTTCTCATGAAATGTTTCTCATATTGACACCAGGAATGATATTTAGGAGTGGCTCAACTGGATTTAGAAATCTTGAGATACTGTCATGTCTCCTGAGAGCCCTCCCAATATCCTGGTTGCCTGGGCCCCCTGTTGGGATTTTCTGAACCCCCTTATGACTGAGCAACTAAAGGTGTATTGCCTGGAGTACTCTGCTCCCATGCTGTGGGTGACACTGACGTCTGTCGGTCTGGATTATGTAGGTGACTGATGGTGTGGAATCACTAAACTGTGTCTGACACTTGTGACCCTGTGGACTGTAGCCCTCCAGGCTTCTATGTCTGTGGAATTCTCCAGGCAAGTATGCTTGAGTGGGTTGTTATTGTCAGTTGCTCAGTTGTATGTGACTCTTTGCAACCCCACGGGCTGCAGCACGCCAGGCTGCCTGTCCTTTACCAGCTCCTGGAGCTTGCTCAAACTCATGTCCATTGAGTCGGTGATGCCATCCAACCACCTCATCTTCTGTCATCCCCTTCTCCTCCTGCCTTAGATCTTTCCCAGCGTCAGGGTCTTTTCAAATGAGTCAGCTCTTCACATCAGGTGGCCAAAGTATTGGAGCTTCAGCTTCATCATCAGTCCTTTCAATGAATATTCAGGATTGACTTCCTTTGGGATGGACTGGTTGGATCTCCTTGCAGGCCAAAGGACTGTCAAGAGTCGCCTCCAATACCACAGTTCAAAAACATCAATACTTTGACGCTCAGCCTTCTTTATGGTCCAACTCTCACATCCATACATGACCACTGGAAAAACCGTATCTTTGACTAGACGGGCCTTTGCTGGCAAAGTAATCTCTCTGCCTTTTAATATGCTCTCTATGTTGGTCATAGCTTTTCTTCCAAGGAGCAAGTGTCTTCTAATATCATGGCTGCAGTCACCATCTGCAGTGATTTTGGAGCCCAAGTAAACAAAGTCTGTCATTGTTTCCACTCTTTCCCCATCTTTTTGCTGTGAAGTGATGGGACCAGATGCCATGGTCTTAGTTTTCTGAATGTTGAGTTTTAAGGCATCTTTTACAATCTTCTCTTTCACCTTCCTCAAGAGGCTCTTAAGTTCCTCTTCACTTTCTGCCATAAGGGTGATGTCATCTGCATATCTGAGGTTATTGGTATTTCTCCAGGCAATCTTGATTCTGGATTGTTCTTCATCCAGCATTTCGCATGACATACTCTGCATATAAGTTAAATAAGCAGGGTGATAACATAAACCTTGATGTACTCCTTTCCCGATTTGGAACCAGTCCGTTGTTCCATGTCCAGTTCTAACTGTTGCTCTTTAACCTGCATACAGTTTTCTCAGGGGGCAGGTAGGTGGTCTGGCGGTCCTGTCTCCTGCAGAATTTCCCACGGTTTGCTGTGGTCCACACATGGAAGGCTTTAGTGTAGTCAGTGAAGCAGAAGTAAATGTTCTTCTGAAATTCTCCTGCTTTTTCTATGATCCAACGGATAGCCATTCCCTTCTCCAGGGGATCTTCTCGACCCGGGGATTGAACCCATGTCTCCTGCATTTCAGGTGGATTCTTTACCACTAGACACCAGGGAAGCCCTTGTAGGTGATTACATATTCCAATTTTAACTCTTGCCCATACTTAGAAGTGTTTTGTTTTAAAACTTTTAAAATGATTTGCCAACATTATATATTAGGATATTTCATATAAAATTTGGATTTTCTATTCTTCTTGATAAATCGGAAGGTCTGTTAAGACTAGATCTAAATTCCAACACGCCAATAATTAGAGGAAAGTACATAGTCACTGCAGTCTCCAGATCAATAGAGCATCCCCAAACCCCACCACTAGACAAAACGGACATACTTGTGCTTTATTTATTTATGTTATCTGCTTTCCTCCTAAGGGAATGTGACCACATGTCCTGGTTTGCCTGCACAGTCTTAGTTTATCCCTGTTGATCTTTAATTCATTAATATTATCAGCTTTGCTATAAAACATGTCCTGGTGTGGATGAACAACTATGTGGTCATGTTATTCAGAAGGATCTGAATCTGTGCTCTCCGATATAAGAAAGTGACAGAGTTAACTGTCAGGAATTTGTATGCTTAAATAATATTGCTTCTTATTTTGGATATAATCTTTAATATACAAATATTATTAAACACCTACTGGTTGTAAGCTGCTGTGCTAGAAGCTGAGGATAGTGTAAGATCAAGAAGAGAGAGGTTTTCTTTTCTCATAATATATGCACTGTATTGGAAAACCTAGAGAATTACTAAGAATTAAATAAATTCTGATGAGTAACTTAGAATTACAGGGGACTATAAAGAAGAGAACCTAAACTTGTCTACATAATAAGGAGAGGCTTCCAGAAAGAGGCAGAGGTCTGAAGGATGTTAAGGATTTCTTAGGTTGGAGGAGAGAATGGGAGAAGGTTTTTCTAAACAGTGGAAATGACATACATGAAGTTCTCACCATGAGAATGTGGCAGGTCAAAGAGCAAGAAGAAAAGCATCTCTGTCCCTCTAGGCTTATCTAGGAGGCAGCGATAAGGAAGGAAGCTGGAGATAAAGGTGGGAACTTGCAAGCCGTGTTTAAACAATTGATCATTTATCATAAAGGCAATGGGTGAGGATTTTGGCCGTGGAGTGAAAGTAAAGATGGCTCTAAAGCAGGTTAAGCAGAAAGGAGGGTGGTAGCTGTTGCAGTAGTTCAGGGAAACAGTGGTGAGATAGCCTAGAACAGAGACAGTGAGATGGGGGAAAGTGGGCACCCTACTCAGCATTTAAGGGATAAACTGGCGCTATGTAGTGGTTGACTGGGGCTCCCCCAGTGTCCCAGCAGTAAAGAACCCTCCTGCAATGCAGAACCACAAGAGACACAGGTTCATCCCTGGGTCAGGAAGATCCCCTGGGGGAGAGCTTGGCAACCCACTCCGGTATACTTGCCTGGAGAATCCCATGGACAGAGGAGCCTGGCGGGCTGCAGGGTCGCAGGGAGTCAGACACGGCTGAAGCGACTTAGCAGCAACGGTAGCGGTTAACTACTCAGTGTGGGGAGAAATGAAGGATAACTCCTCATGAAAATGAAGTGGGTGGGGCTGTCTTCATTGAGATAGGAAAGACTCGAGGAAAGAAGTAAATTTCGGGTGGGGATGATGAGTTAGTTTTGGACAAGTTGAGTGTGGATGCTGTGAGACACCTAATAAAGATGTCCAGTAGGTAGTTGGGGACATCTTGGATTGGATTATAGGACAAAAGGACAGACTGGGACTACAGATCTGTGAACCACATATGGATGAAAACAGATACATCATATAGATGGAAACAATCATGATGTAGTGTGATAAGGGTTAAATAGGAGAATGCATCAAGTACTATTATTTACCATGCATAAAACACAAAGAAAGTGTTTTCAAGGAAAGTTAGCTATGAAAGGTGAGTTTGGACAATCAGTAGAGGAGGTTGTGAGATTGAGAGGGCTTTATTTGCTTATTTGTTTTAGACAAACAATACACTGATCATGTTTAAATGTTGATGGAAAGATGCCAGTATGAAAAAAGGCTGAACAACCTGGTGAGAAAGCAGAGGAAAGAATAGGGTAAAAGATGGACGAGAGGGGTTAAGAATATAGAATCAACAACTCTACATATTGAGTTAAAATTCATTTCTTGATCCAGAGGGACTATCTCCTGTTAATTATGAATTATGTGATCAGCTTTTTAAGTAATATAACAAATGCAAACAAATCTAGTGCACTTAAAATCCATTTACAAACAACCCATTCCCCTGTCAAAAAGACATTTTTTCATCTGAGCTTGTCTTCTGGGTCACCACATTGATGACATCTTCAAAGCGTTATAAAGTTAAATACGTCCACTTGGAATATAGATGGCTCCATTAGCAGCTATTTTTCCCAGCTCCCCCTGTTTACCTCCTGGATTCTTGAAAGGTAGCTCTCAAGTTTTGTCAGGACATTCTCTCTAATGCTCACATCACCTGCTCTTACCACTAGTTTCTGAATTCTTATTAAGTTAATCTGACAATGCATACATATTCAACTTATGGAAATGAAATCAAAGCACCTTTCTTTTTTTCCCTGGAAGCCAGGAGGTAGAACTTAAATCATTAACTGACCTCTGTTTTTATTTAGGCATTGAAGGGTGGCTTAATTTTTCTGGAGATGAACAGAATCAAGTCCCAGTCTACTTAAGCAAGACATCAAGTCAAAGGAAAGAATACAAACTCGCATAACTTTTATACTTAACCTTTATTTTCCTCCCAAGGAATTCAAGGGACAACACATGCATACACTCATTAATATCTCAGAATTTTCTTAGCCTGTGGAAAGTATTTTATAGTTACAACAAGAAGCTATCTGAGCAGTCTTAGGAAAGTTTACCAGAATAATACAAAGTAGAACAATAATTCTTAACTTCTTTGGTGTTTTTTTGACTGAAACATCACCGAGTCGTGGAAGAATAAACTACATTTTTGCAATTTGTTAAGAATCTCCTGCTAGCAGCCTACAAATCGTTTCTGTTTTCTGGAGCAATCTGCTCTCAGCAGATCCCTCTTTTCCTATCCAGAAGGGGATGGAGGCAGGTTCTGGAATCAGAGACATGAGGATTCCATTCTAGGTTGGTAACTACAGGATTGTGAATGTTTTATTTAATTCTAGTTCTTAATTTGTAAAATGGGAAAAAATATTCTCTTATATGGTTGCCATGAACATTAAATAAATGATGATAGGGCTTGACATGGGTAGAAACTTCATAATGATCTGTTTTCCTCCTCTTCCCAATGGAAATTAAATGTTCAGATTAATGCACTCTCTCCTCTCCCTGCATCCTTCCATCCTACTATGCCCCAGATAATCATTATTCTTTACACATTCCCAAACCCATATTTCCTACTCCACCTCTAATTCTTTCATCTTTCATAAAAGCAGCTGAATAAAGAAGAGTAGAGAATGTTACCTTTAGGAAGCCAAAGCCCGATTTATATGAACTGATATCTTTCATGTTTCTAAAAGTATTTTCAGCAATAGAAAGACAAGCCTCACTAAGTTACACCAGGTCAACAAATTAAAGAGAAAATTTTGGTTCAGAATTTGAAATTTTTACAAAAAAGTTACACAATACTTTATTTGCTATGCTAATTTGGCAATTATTTTAATATCTGGCAAGTAAAATACATACATAATAATTCAAAGATGAACTTGTAAATTGTTCATTTTTCTCTAGTTTTTTTTCCCCCCTTATTGGACAGTGGAAAATTTATACCAAAAAAATCCCTTTCTGAGTGACTTCAAATTTCTAGAATGATTGCTTTCATAGTTTTCTTCCTAACTTATAGTGAAAAGTCTTAATTTTATTTTTGAAATATGGTATCTCTAAAGGTAGAAAACCAGGTTACTAAGGAGAGGAAAAGAGGGTGCTCTTTCTCTTTAATATAAAAATCATTTTCATGAACGTTGGGGATGGAATGGAAGGCAGAGCTAGTCTAACGATGATTGTTCATTTAACTCCCATCAGAAAAATTGATACTGAGCCACATCATTGCTGTTATGTTAGAGGATTGTTTTCAACACCCACATGTCATAAAATTGCATACCAAGAAGAATATTTTAAGTATTAAGGTTTTATTTCAAGTTTTTGTTATCAAAATATTTTTGTCATTTTTTTCTTATACCGGTAATTCTTATAGGAAATATCAGATTACTCAATTCTTAAGTAATTAGCTATGAGTTTAATTCTTCAGTCATTGGACAGTATTGCTCTCTTACATGCCTACTAGAGGGATAACTCTATTTGAGAGTTAGACCACCATAAAGAAGCCTGAGCACCGAAGAACTGATGCTTTCAAATTGTGGTGCTGGAGAAGACTCTTAAGAGTCCTCTGGACACCAAGGAGATCAAGTCAGTCAACCCTAAAGGAAATCAATCCTGAATATTCATTGGAAGGACTGATGCAGAAGCTCTGATAATTTGGCCACCTGATGCAAAGAGTCAGCTCATTGGAAAAGACCTTGATGTTAGGAAAGATTAAGGGCAGGAGGAGAAGGGGATGACAGAGGATGAGATGGTTGGATGGACTACTTAATGGACTAACTAACTCAATGGACAAACTACCTCAATGGACATGAGTTTGAGCAAACTCTGGGAAATGGTGAAGGACAGGGAGGCCTGGCGTGCTGCAGTCCATGGGGTTGCAAATAGTTGGACATGATTTAGTGACTGAACAACAACAAAGAGGATGAGTTGATTGAGATTAAAACAAAAACACAACTGTACATCATTTTGGGCTCCATAATTTTGCACTTATAAGCATTGTTCAATAAATGTTTGGTGACTGAATGCATAGATAGATGAATAAGTGAATGAAACCATTAATGATATTAGTACTGAATACTTACCCACCAACTTTAAAAATTCCTGACTTTCAGGTGACTATTTTTTCTGGTCATGCCACCTCATTTGATCTCTTGTTCTGAGGAAGGAAAAGAGGGAGAGAAGAGAAAGAGAAGACAATTATAGTAAAAACAGAACCAACAAAGTCTTGGAATGTCTTTACGTTTCAAGGAGCCATCGGCTCTTACTACTGGTCTTTTCCAGAACAGAAAGTGTTTAAACCTAGTTGTACTCAGTACAGCTGTCAGTGCAGGGTAAGAAGAGAGGCATATTTCTGTCCAAAACACCTGTTCATCCACGCGTGTATTTGTTGGACTTATGCCTAAAATAATGCTTTTGAATGATTTGTAATCATTGCTTTATCTTCAAGGCATATACAAGCATTTAATTACAGTGAGCAGTGACTTGGGGGTTTTGTTTTGGTAAATGACTTCCAATCAGGGGATGGGAACCTGAAAATTTAAGTCTCAAATGGTTTTATAGTGTGGAAAAATGACTAATTTATAAGAAATGTTTACAACAATTATACAAACTCTTGACTTAGTAATTAGTTTCAGACAATTGTCTGCTTTGAGGAAACATAGATTTGTCTAATTTCTCACCAGATTAACAAGACTACATATTCAGTGAATCAAAAAATAAGGGCTATAAATGGTCTTATAAATAGTTACTGCTGCCTTTTCTCAGGCAGATTGTTCTAATGTCTATCTTCAAATGCTTCTTTGAAAGGAACATCTTTTCTTAAAATTGCATTAAATAAAATAGACTTGAAAAAAGGAATGTGCACAGAGTAAACTATTGAACGACACTGGGGTTAATCCGAATATAACTCATATTTAGTCCTCTGTCCTCATTCGTCTGTGTAGGACTGCTCTAAGTCCCTTCAGCCGTGTCCGACGCTTTGCGACCCTGCGGACTGTAGCCCGCCAGGCGCCTCCGTCCATGGGATTCTCCAGGCAAGACTACTGGAGTAGGTTGTCATTTCCTCCTCCAGGGAACCTTACCAACCCAGGGATCGAACTTGAGTCTGCTGCATCTCCTGCACTGGCAGGATTGTTCTTTACCGTTACGCCACCTGGGAAGCTATTTACTCTTTAAAAAGTTCCATATATAAGTAGAACCCTGCAGTTCAAACCCATATTGTTGAAGGGTCAATTGTACTTTGTTAGATTTTTATGTAATATCTATATATAATCTGCATTTGTGTCTTTATATAAACATATAAATAATATATGTGTGTGCAGATGTGTGTGGTAGTGTGTGCATCTGTGTATATCACACCATCGTGATTATTGGGTCGTGAAGATCGTTTTTGTACAGTTCTTCTGTGTATTCTTGCCACCTCTTCTTAACATCTTCTGCTTCTGTTAGGTCCATACCATTTCTGTCCTTTATTGAGCCCATCTTTGCATGAAATGTTCCCTTGGTATCTCTAATTTTCTTGAAGAGATCTCTAGTCTTTCCCATTCTATTGTTTTCCTCTATTTCTCTGCAATGATCACTGAGGAAGGCTTTCTTATCTCTCCTTGCTATTCTTTGGAACTCTGCATTCAAATGGGTCTATCTTTTTTTCTCCTTTGCTTTTTGCTTCTCTTCTTTTCACAGCTATTTGTAAGGCCTCCTAAGACAGTTATTTTGCTTTTTTGCATTTCTTTTTCTTGAGGATGGTCTTGATTCTTGTCTCCTGTACAATGTCATGAAACTCCATCCATAGTTCATCAGGCACTCTGTCCGATCCAGTCCCTTAAATATATTTTTCACTTCCACTGTATATTCATAAGGGATTTGATTTAGGTCATACCTGAATGGTCTAGTGATTTTCCCCACTTTCTTCAATTTCAGTCTGAATTTGGCAATAAGTTCATGATCTGAGCCAGTCAGCTTCCAGTCTTGTTTTTGCTGACTATATAGAGCTTCTCTGATCTTTGACTGCAAAGAATATAATCAATCTGATTTTGGTGTTGACCATCTGGTGATGTCCATGTGTAGAGTCTTCTCTTGTGTTGTTGGAAGAGGGTGTTTGCTATGACCAGTGCGTTCTCTTGGCAAAACTCTATAAGCTCTTGCCCTGTTTCATTCTGTACTCCAAGGCCAAATTTGCCTGTTACTCCAGGTGTTTCTTGACTTCCTACTTTTGCCTTCCAATTCCCTATAATGAAAAGGACATCTCTTTTGGGTGTTTTCGGGTGTTAGTTCTAGAAGGTCTGGTAAGTCTTCATAGAATCATTCAACTTCAGCTTCTTCAGCATTACTGATCCAGGCATAGACTTGAATTACCATGATATTGAATGATTTGCCTTGGAAATGAACAGAGATTATTCTGTTGTTTTGAGGTTGCATCCAAGAATACACAGAAGAACTGTACAGAAAGGATTTTCATGATCCAGATCATCAGGATGGTGTGATCACTCACTTAGAGCCAGACATCCTGAAATGTGAAGTCAAGTGGGCCTTAGGAAGCATCACTACAAGCAAAGCTAGTGGAGTTGATGGAATTCCAGTTGAGCTATTTCAAATCCTAAAAGATGATGCTGTGAAAGTGCTGCACAAAATACGCCAGCAAATTTGGAAAACTTGGCAGTGGCCACAGGACTGGAAAATGTGTTTTCATTCCAATCTCAAAGGAAGGCAAGGACAAAGAATGCTCAAACTACTGCACAATTGCAGTCATCTCAGACGCTAGTAAAGTTATGCTCAAAATTCTCCAAGCCAGGCTTCAGCAATACGTGAACTGTGAACTTCCAGATGTTCAAGCTGGATTTAGAAAAGACAGAGGCACCAGAGATCAAATTGCCAACATCTGCTGGATCATCGAAAAAGCAAGAGAGTTCCAGAAACACATCTATTTTTGCTTTATTGACTATTGCCAAAGCCTTTGACGGTGTGGACCACAACAAACTTTGGAAGATTCTTCAATCGATGGGAATACCAGACCACCTGACCTGCCTCTTGAGAAATCTGCATGCAGGTCAGGAAGCAATGGTTAGAACTGGACATGGAACAACAGACTAGTTCCAAATAGGAAAGGGAGTATGTCAAGACTGTACATTGTCACCCTGCTTATTTAACTTATATACAGAGTACATCATGAGAAACGCTGGACTGGAGGAAGCACAAGCTGGAATCAAGATTGCCGGGAGAAATATCAATAACCTCAGATATGCAGATGACACCACCCTTATGGCAGAAAGTGAAGAAGAACTAAAGAACCTCCTGAAGAAAGTAAAAGAGGAGAGTTAAAAAGTAGGCTTAAGATTCAACATTGAGAAAACTAAGATCATGGCATCCGGTCCCATTACTTCAGGACAAATAGATGGAGAAAGTGGAAACAGTGTCAGACTTTACTTTTTGGGGCTTCAAAATCACTGTAGATGGTGATTGCAGGCATGAAATTAAAAGACGCTTACTCCTTGGGAGAAAGTTATTATCAACCTAGACAGCATATTAAAAAGTAGACACGTTACTTTGCCAACAAAGGTCCATTCATTCAAGGCTATGGTGTTCCCAGTGGTCATGTATAGATGTGAGAGTTGGACTATAAAGAAAGCTGAGCGCCGAAGAATTGATGCTTTTGAACTGTGGTGTTGGAGAAGACTCTTGAGAGTCTCTTGAACTACAAGGAGATCCAACCAGTCCATCCTAAAGGAGATCAGTCCTGAATATTCATTGGAAGGATTGATGTTGAAGCTGAAGCTCCAATACTTTGGTCACCTGATGTGAATAACTGACTCATTTGAAAAGCCCCAGATGCTGAGAAAGATTGAAGGCGGGAGGAGAAGGGGATAACAGAGGATGAGATGGTTGGATGGCATCATCAACTCAATGGAGATGAGTTTGAGTAAACTCTGGGAGTTGGTTACGGGCAGAGAGGCCTGGCTTGCTATAGTCCATGGGGTTGCAAAGAGTCTGACAGGACTTCATGATTGAATTGTCTGATTGACTGTGTGTATCAACTTTCTATGTCAGTTATCTACTTTTTTGAAAAAGTGACTAATTTCTTTGGTTGAGTGATGTCTTTGTTTTAAGTAGCACAGTTTGTGTTTTGTTATGGGATTCTTGTCCCAGAAACTGATAGGTTGCATTTAACTATTGTAGCAGTTAGGTAGTTCTGAAGGATGTGGAGCACATTAAAATGTACTTTTCTATATTTGTGATTGTAAAAATTTCCTTTGATATGTGTACTGCTATATTAAGGCATACTATGGAGATTTATTTTAAATATTTGTAAGAGAATTACTTATTTTAACTCATTAGGAAACAATGCTTAACATAGAAGTTTGCAAGTTTTCCTGGAGAGGTGAGGTGAACAAAAACTAAAGTTTTTAATGTGAGTGCAACTCCTTGTTTAAAGCATTTTTATATAAAATCTGCACCTTACCTGTACAGCATTGCTGGGGAAATACCAGTTTTTATGTCTTCAAAGTAGCCCACTTGGTAAAGAGTCTGTGTGCAATGCAGGAGACCTGGGTTCAATTCCTGGGTCTGGAAGATCCCATGGAAAAGGGAATGGCCACCCACTCCAGTGTTCTTGCCTGGAGAAGCCCATGGACAGAGGAGCCTGTCAGGCTACAGTCCATGGGGTCACAGGAGTCGGACACGACTTAGCAACTAAACCACGCCTTCGATGTCTTCAGAACCGGCACCAGTTCCTGGTTCTTGCCTCACCTTGCGTACCAGGGATATAAGATCCTTCCCTTTTCTTGTTAAACTCTCACAATGTCATCTATTTCTTCAAGGTTGTCTCTACCCATGGTGGCTTGTGAATCCTACTCTGGCTTATTCAAGTCTATCAAAACCAAACATTCAGACTCTCCTCTTTAAGACTTTGGCTAGAGAACGGCTTGGGCCAAGCAGAAGCCTAGAGTAGTTGCCCTGGGATATTTTCTCTCCAGCTCTTCAGTGCGTGCGTTGTTCAGTCATGCCAATCTCTTTGCGACCCCACGGACTTAGTCCGCCAGGCTCAGTCCATGGACTTCTCCAGGCAAGAATGCTGGAGCGGATTGCCGTTGCTTTCTCCAGGGGATTTTCCTGTCCCAGGGGCGGAGCCCGGGTCTCCTGCACTGCAGGCAAATTCTTTACCACCCGAGCCCCAGGGAAGCTCCCAGCCCTTTGCAGTGCAGGCAGTCATCCACGACGTGCGTGGGCTCGGTGGGGGAGTGGTGTCTGACTCTTTGCAACCCGGTGGGCCATCGCCCGCCAGGCTCCTCTGTCCGTTTGGTTCCTTGGTGCGTCTACTGTCTCTTTCTAAAATAGAAAATTGTGAACAATAATGTGGATTGTGGGGCCTGAAGTGAGGTACTTAAAGTACAGAACCCACACAGACCGCAGAACAAGGCCTTCTCTTCCTCAGACTCCCAGAGCTTTAACCCCCTTTTGCATCCACACTTCCTGACTCCGTCTGAGCAGCAACCGCAGGCTCAGCAGTACTGTCAGCAAAACGTCCCCTACACTAAGGAAGAGGGCTAGGGTTGGGGCAGGGTGCAGCCAGATTCTCCATGAAACCCACTCTCCAGACTCAAGACTGTTCTTCTCGTTGCCCACAAAATGATCTCAGAAAGTCTTAGCTAATGCAGTTCAACTTTCAAGCATTTATACCAAGTGTTTAATGTTCATGGCAATTATTATGCAACATGTGCATGCATGCTAAGTCGCTTCAGTCGTGTCTGACTCTGTGATGCTATGGACTGTGGCCCGCAAGGCTCCTCTTTCCTGGGGTTCTCCAGGTATGAATACTGGAGTGGGTTGCCATGCTCCCCTCCAGGGGATAGTCTCAACCCAGGGATCAAACCCACATGCCCTGCGTCTCCTGCATTCCAGGTGGATTCTTTACCACTGAGCTACCAGGGAAGTCCTATTATGCAGCATAGAAACCAACAGTTTCGTATATCCCAAACAATGGATCATACAATTTGCATATCATGTTCTAGCATGGAAATGATAATGCATATGATGAATTTGTTAAATAAATATTACTTATTTATAAGTAATAATGATTTTCTTACTATGATTTCTTAAAGCAGTGTTTGTATCCACCTAGT
This sequence comes from Muntiacus reevesi, assembly GCF_963930625.1. Classification (NCBI taxonomy): domain Eukaryota; kingdom Metazoa; phylum Chordata; class Mammalia; order Artiodactyla; family Cervidae; genus Muntiacus; species Muntiacus reevesi. The sequence goes on from NC_089269.1 coordinate 1,417,369, forward strand.
AATCTTAAGAGCTCTTTTATTCATAGGAAGTTGTCTTTTCCTTTTAAAATATTAGAAAATAGAAAAATAAAAACATATGTGTAACTTTTAATAAAAATAAAAATTTTAAATATAAATATTTTTAAAAAGTTAAAAATTAAATAAAACACCATTCAAGAGCTCTGTGGTCATCTAGTTGGTGTATTAACCAGATATTTTGTTTCCTTACTGTTTCTTCCATTTATTTTCTTTAATTTGATACTTTGATATCCAGAGCCTTGGAGAAACACCCTCTCCAAGGGTTAACCAATAGATGGAACTAGTAAACAATTCAGCTGTGAGTGCACTTTTCAAATACACACAGAGTCCACAATCCAATCACTCCCTTTATTGAGGTCTCACACTCTGGACTGCTCTCCACTGGCCCTATTCTCGAAGCTACCAGATAGCTAGGGGCAGTCCTTATGCCTCAGAGCCATTGGAATCATTCAGGCTCCCCTAGCCTAGGCCTGCTTGCCCTGTGTTGCCCCCCTTCTTCCTGCAGAAATCATGATACAGACTCTTGCTCACATTCCCCATGCCCCCTCTGCCTCCTGACCAGCCCTGGTGTTTCCCTACGTGGCCCTGCATGGTGTGTGTGCCCCTTCCTCTTGGGAACCATGAACAATAAACTGTTTTCTCAATGGCAATATTTCCTGATCTATTGGTCCTAATATAACGGGAATTTTCTGTTAACATCCTACAGTTTAACACAGCTGACAGTGTGAAGAGCTGGTGTGGTGCTTCCTACACAGGGTAGTTGGGCCCTGGCTCCGTCTTCTCACCCTGGGGTCTGAGTCTTCTATAGTTTCTTTCTGGCCCAAATTTCTCCAATGGTGGGGCTCTTTGTCACTCCATCCACGCAGGAGACGAGGACAGAAAGAACGCACGCTGTGTCTCCTTCATGGTATAATGAACAGAAGCCTCCTAAAGATTTTCAGAAACATATGTACCTCTGATGATTGAAAATGAATGAATGTTAGCCATCACCAAGAGAACTGGTATTAACTATTGACATTATTGACATTTAGAAGGAATTTCATGCCAGGCAGGAATACAATGGGGATTCACTGGTGGCTCAGTGGTAAAGAATCCCCCTTATTCAGGGGATGTGGGTTCGATCCCTGGGTCAGGAGTATCCCCTAGAGGAGGGCAGGGTAATCCACTACAGTATTCTTGCCAGGAGGATCTCATGGACAGAGGCCCCTGGCAGGCTGTGGTCCACAGGGTCACAAAGACTTGGACACAACAGACGACTCAGCAGGCAGGCATGGAGGGAGCCTAGCAGAGGGAAGAAATTGTCAGAGGCCTGATCACTCAGCACTTGATTCAAATGAGGATTGGGTTACATAAATAAGCCAAAAATGATGTTAGTACCTAGAACCAGGATAAAACCCCAAAGAAAAACAGTAAATCAGCTTCAAAGAGGAGCTACTTGACCATGGATGAAGCTGTTTTCATATTTGTCCTTTGTAGAGATCATCTTTGTTCTAAAGTACTATGTGGACCCATGCTTTCAGGTGTGGATAAGGAACATCAGTGGAAAGATTAAGAAAAATTAAATATTTATGAAGACGTAGTAACAGAAGCAGAAGATATTAAAAAGAGGTGGCAAGAATACACAGAACTGTACAAAAAAGATCTTCATGCCCCAGATAACCACGATGGTGTGATCACTCACCTAGAGCCAGACATCCTGGAATGTGAAGTCAAGTGGGCTTTAGGAAGCATCACTATGAACAAAGCTACTGGAGGTGATGGAATTCCAGTTGAGCTATTTCAAATCCTGAAAGATGATACTGTAAGTGTTGCACTCAATATGTCAGCAAATGAAAACACAGCAGTGGCCACAAGACTGGAAAAGGTCAGTTTTCATTCCAATCCCAAAGAAAGGCAATGCCAAAGAATGCTCAAACTACTGCACAATTGCAGTCATCTCACACACTAGTAAAGTAATGCTCAAAATTCTCCAAGCCAGGCTTCAGCAATATGTGAACCATGAACTTCCAGATATTCAAGCTGGTTTTGGAAAAGGCAGAGGAACCAGAGATCAAATTGCCAAGATTCGTTGAATCATAACTAAAGCAAGAGAGTTCCAGAAAAATATCTATTTCTGCTTTATTGACTATGCCAAAGCCTTTGATGGTGTGGATCACAATAAACTGTGGAAAATTCTGATAGAGTTTGGAATATCAGACCACCTGACCTGCCTCTTGGGAAACCTATATGCAGGTCAGGAAGCAATAGTTAGAACTGGATATGGACCAACAGACTGGTTCCAAATAGGAAGAGGAGTACGTCAAGGCTGTATATTGTCATCCTGCTTATTTAACTTATATACAGAGTACATCATGAGAAACGCTGGGCTGGAGGAAGCACAAGCTGGAATCAAGATTGCCGGGAGAAATATCAATAACCTCAGATATGCAGATGACACCACCCTTATGGCAGAAAGTGAAGAGGAACTAAAGAGCCTCTTGATGAAAGTGAAAGAGGAGAGTGAAAAAGTTGGCTTAAAGCTCAACATTCAGAAAATTAAGATCATGGCATCTGGTCCCATCACTTCATGGCAAATAGATAGTGAAACATTGGAAACAGTGACTATTTTTTTGGGCTCCAAAATCACTGTAGATGGTGACTGCAGCCATGAAATTAAAAGACGCCTACTCCTTGGAAGGAAAGTTATGGCCAATCTAGACAGCATTTTAAAAAGCAGAGACATTACTTTGTCAACAAAGGTCTGTCTAGTCAAGGCTAAGGTTTTTCCAGTGGTCATTTATGGATGTGACAGTTGGACTATGAAGAAAGCTGAGCACTGAAGAATTGATGCTTTTGAACTGTGGTGTTGGAGGAGACTCTTGAGAGTCCCTTGGACTGCAAGGAGATCCAACCAGTCCATCCTAAAGGAGATCAGTCCTGGGTGTTCACTGGAAGGACTGATGTTGAAGCTGAAACTCCAGTACTTTGGCCACCTGATGCGAAGAGCTGACTCATTGGAAAAGACCCTGATGCTGGGAAAGATTGAGGGCAGGAGAAGGGGATGACAGAGGATAAGATGGTTGGATGGCATCACTGACTCAATGGACATGGATTTGGGTAAACTCCGGGAGTTGATGATGGACAGGGAGGCCTGGCGTGCTGTGGTTCATGGGGTCACAAAGAGTCGGACACGACTGAGGGACTGAACTGACTGAACGAGACTGATCAATTTAATTAATAGGGGGCTAAACACTTGTTCTGAAGACACTGCCATTGAGTCCAAGCATTATCCCTCAACCCACTTGCAATGATAACAGGACCTATTGGGAAGATTCTCGAAGGCTCCATTGTATGATTCAGAAAAAAATATATTGTCGTTCTGTTGCTCAGTCATGTCCGACTCTTTGCATCCTCAGGGACTGCAGCATGTCAGGCTTTCCTGTCCTTCACCATCTCTTGAGTTTGCTCAGACTCGTGTCCATTTAGTCAGTGATGCCATCCAACCATCTCATCCTCCTCCTCCTCTTGCCTTTGATCTTTCCCAGCATCACGGTCTTTTCTAAGGATTGGCTCTTCTCATGAGGTGGCCAAAGTATTGGAGTTTCAGCTTCAGCATCAGTCCTTCCAATGAATATTCAGGTTTGATCTCCTTTAGGATGGACTGTTTTGATCTCCTTGCAGTTCAAGGGACTCTCAAGAGTCTTCTCCAACACCACAATTTGAAGGCATCAATTCTTTGGTGCTCAGCATTCTTTATGTTCCAACTCTCCCATCTATACATGACTATCCGAACCTTTGTTGGCAAAGTGATGTCTCTGCTTTTCAATACACTCTCTAGGTTTGCCATAGCTTTTCTTCTGATGAGCAAGCATTTTTTAAATCAAAGGCTACAGTCAGTGTTTGAAGTGATTTTGGGGCCCAAGAAAAGAATACATAATATAAACATATAATAATACCTTAAATAAAGTTTTTATTAAAGTTCCCAAGCATGATGAAAAATTCAAGAATAACCAGATAACACGGTGTTGCACATGCAGTAGGTACTCAGTAAATACTTCTTTGCAGCCTGACTGTGATATTAACTAGCTGTATGGCAAAGAGTAAATTCCTTGACCTCTGTGCCTCACATTGTTCAGGGTAGTAATAGAACTCACTTTATAGTTTGTTGTGAGGACTATATGAAGTAATACATGTAAATTTGCTTTAAAAATGCTTCTTACAGATAGTAAATCATGTCCACTGTATATTTATTTCCTTCTTTCAGAATTGCCTCAGGATATTGTGGTACATTCTTTTAAAAAGTCTGAATGGTTATCTTTAGAAGTGGATCTGGACATTTCTGGTAGACCAGTTCAGTTCGGTTCAGTCGCTCAGTCGTGTCCGACTCTTTTCGACCCCATGAATCACAGCACGCCACGCCTCCCTGTCCATAGACAAAAATTTTACTATAAAATTATGTCTTCCATATTGGTACAGCTTATACCAGTTTTTAAACTGGGAGAGTAAAATGCTGATACTAAGAAAGAGACAACTATGAGCACAGGTCTAATGAGATAATAGATCTTAGCAGATTCTTATACCACAAAGTATGTAACTTAGATTGTGTAAGTCAGAATGTTTAAAGAGGAATATTTGGGTTATTAGCCAAATGTTTTTCTTGTTTGTTTTGTTTTTTCAAGATAAAACATTGAGAAAAAAGGACTGATGTGCCAATCAGGGCTCAGAATTTTGAGGCCAGAGGAATTTCTATGACTATCTTCCCAGTGTGCGTATCGGGGGAGGGAGGAAAGGTAAGGACACCCAAGCCCTGAGTGGAAGGTAAACGTCTCCTGTGTTTCCCTCATACAGTTTTTTAAGGCTGCTGGAATAAAGTATCACAGCCACGTGATTTAAGCAATAGAAGTTTATGTTTCACATTCTGAGGGCTAGAAGCCCCACGGCCTGGGTGTCAGCAGGGGCTGTGCAGGGAATGTGTTGCATGATTTTGCTAGCTTCTGCTGGTTTGCTGGCAATTTTCGTGTTCCTTGGCTTGTGGAAGCGTTTCTGTGCTTCATCTTCAGTCTCTGGCTTCATCTTCACACATGTTCTCCTGTGTATGTGTCTGTGGCAAAGTTCCCTTTTTATTCAGGAGTTTGGTCATACTGGATTAAGGCCCGCCCTAGTACCTCATGTGTGTGGTGCCTGCCACGTCACTTCAGTCGTGTCTGACTCTTTGTAGCCCGCCAGTCCTCTCTTCATGGGGCTCTCCAGGCAAGAATACTGGAGTGGGCTGATGTGCTTTCCTCCAGGGGATCTTCCCAATCCAGGGATCAATTCAGCGGCTCCTGCATTGCCAGCTGATTCTTTACTGCTGAGCCACTGAGGAAGCCCCTAATAACGTCGTTTAACTAATTATACCTGCAATGACCCTGTTTCCAAATAAGGTCACATTCTGAGGTAATGGGGGTTAGGACCTCAATGTTTGATTTGGGGATGCAGGGGATACAATTCAACCCATAACCCAACCCCTGTTTAGGGAAAATTAGTTGGTGATGATACCTGGGGTCACTGGAATGTTGAAATTAGGCAGGAGATAAGCATATGACCTCAAAATAGAAACCAAGTGAAGGTCGGTGCTTACAGAAGATGAGCATGCCTTCTGATCTCGCTGGCTTCTCACAGGAGAAACACCCCGGCTTTCTCCTTCATCTGAGTTCTGTCTTTTAAAGCTGAGAACAATTTCCAACTTCTTCATGAAGTCTTGTTAGAGCACGTAAACCCTTTGTTTCTTTCTACCACTTTTGAATACCTACCGCCCTATTGTTAGGAGAACTTACTTGTTATGCATGCGAACCTGGTTGAACCATATGAAACTGATGGTATTAAGCCATTTTTGACCAACAAAAACTGCACTTTAATGTTTCACTCCTAGCACTTGCATTATAATAGTAAAGATCCTGAAGCTGAAATTAAGAGTCTATGCCAAACAGTAGATCTAGGACCCAGATCCTGGGCAAGGCAACTATGCCTCAGTTTTTTTAATCTGTAAAATGGAAAGGTTAATATTACCAATCTCATAGGGTTGCTGGAAGATTAATATGCTAATATATACACATATACATCCATGGGGTGGCAAAGAGTTGGACACGACAGTGACCAAACCCAGTTATGACAGTGCTGTGACAATCCGTAATGGATAGCTACCATTGCTGTTATTTAAGATTTCATGTTTCATTCAGCATAGGGTTTTTAGTGTTATACACATTTAATAAATGTTTGTAGAAAGAATGACTGAGTGAATGTATGGCTTCTCAATTGCATATACCCTAACACAAACAAATATGCAATGTGGATAATCATGCTTGCTGAAAATTATTAATCATTAGTACTAATTATATTAATAATAAGAAAAATAAATCCCCAATGAATCTCTGCATAAATTATAACTCTCATATTTTAATTCTGACTTGTGTTTCTTCATTTTTCAAATTTTTTCAAAGTTTAACTCACTATAAGTAAAATGTATGCTGTGGATTGCAATCTAAATTAACCAGTCCATCAAGAAGAGGCTCTTGGCTCTTCTTCCTTCTGAGATTTCTCATGGTCAGTTTTCAATCATCAACAAATAAAAGAACAAAAAAGTCTATAGCCAGTCACTGAGGCAGCTTGTAATGGAAGTGCCCCATGAGTTTACTACCGGCAACGTTTACAGCATTCTCAGAAGTTTAACTGGAGTCTTGTCAAATGATGTCCATAAGCCCAAAACCAACTTAAGATTGGTCCCTTACTCTTGGCTGCTGCTGCTGCTAAGTTGCTTCAGTCGTGTCCGACTCTTCTTGAGACCCCATGGACTGCAGCCCACCAGGCTCCTCCATCCATGGGATTTTCCAGGTAAGAGCACTGGAGTGGGGTGCCATCGCCTTCTCTGGCCTTACTCTTTATACTAGTGCAAATCTATCCAAGAAAGTATGTACCTGATTGGAGGAAATTTGAACTCAAATTATAATATTTTAAGTGCACATTTCTCTGCATTTTCATTTTGATAAGAATCAGGAGTTGATGTCTGAAGTCCAGGTGTCACTTATTTGATCTCACGTCCTTAAAAATGTGTATCCAAGATGCATGCTGCTAGGAGAGAGCTTGCGGCAGTGGCAGTAGCCCCGTTTCCTGTGTCTGTGCAGAGGTAACTATCTTAGGTTCAGAAAACAAGACGGACTCCATCAGACAACTTTCAGAAATGATCTGGTTCAGTGATGTCAGTTCACACATGAGAACACCGAGGTTCCTGATTTCCCAAGGCAGTGCAGTGAATGCCAGAGCTGAACTAGAATCTGGGACTCCAGTGGTTGCAGTTACTCTGTGACACTTTTGGGGCACATCTGTTTCTCAAATGGTTGAAATAAGAGATTCAGACATGTGGTGCTGAAAACTCCAAAACAAAGCATATCTCTGAACTGTAATTACTAGAAGATCTTTAGATTATTAAGATGAATGAGGCAATGTGAGGGACACCACCGTGGTGATCTATGATCCAGGGAAGATGTTTAAAAGCGTTCCAGGGAATGCTGTAAAATCAAGCACCATAAAAATACTTGTTCATATTTTAATTAGATTTATATAAATATTTTGATAGGCAGAATATAATTAAATTAAAAAGATAAAGATAACTTCATTTTGTGGTCCTTTTAAAAATAAAACTTGAATCCAAGGAAAGTAAAACACAAATATCTTTTGTTACTAAGGCCCTTTATTAGACTAGTTCAAACTGCCAGAGAAAACCTTAATTACAGAAAAAGAAATTGATAACAAAGTACCACGACCCTTAAAACAGTATTCCTAAGACATAAACATTGAAAGTATTCATTTAGAAATTTTTATTGGCAGCCAGGAGCTATAGGACGATATCTCAATGTTTCTGGAAGATTTTTAATTAGACATAAACAGGAATTACTGCTCTCTCTGTCTGTTTTAAATAAGCTCTAATAATTTCACATCTGAGAGGCTGGAGGGAGACAACACTGGTGATATCAGATGGCAGAATGGTAGGGGCGTCTGCTGAAGGTTGGGTGAGGTCAGGGATGGAGTCAGAAGGAAGGGCCATCCATCATCATATGTTAGGAAAGTGGTTTGACTTTATGTCAGCTGGAGGTTTACAAGAGAGCATGAAATAATATGTGGACAGAAGTAGACTGTTTCTATAAATGTTTAGGGGCAATGTTTTCTTTTTAAACGTTCTTAAAGTTTAAGCAATATCTGCCTTGGAAAGCATTATTTTAATTAAAGAAGCCCATGCTCATCATATGAAATTAGAGCATTCAGAAAAACTTAAATTCAAAATCGCTTTTAATCCAATCTCTCACAATTATCTCCATTTACATTTTAGCATGTTTTCTTTGTAAATTCAAATTAATGGAACTGAAGATAAAACACACATATAATTTTTGAGATCATTTTTTATAAGACTTAACAAATATTTACCAGTAACTTCATTTAACTCATTTTAGCGCATAGCTGTATCCACGTTTATGGAGCTACTTAGCGATTCGGTGCTTTGCTATTGTGATTTGAACTGCTATAGGTCTTTTGACTGCATCTCCAGTTTTTCCTTAAGATAGATTCCTAGGATGGGAAATGCTGGCTGAGAGTATGTAAATGTTTTTAAGGGTCTTGACAGATTTTGCCCAGCTGACTCTTCTAACAGGTAATATCAGTTAATTCTCTACAGCAGCCTGTGAAAAGGCCAGCCAGTATCGGTAATTGTAAAAGAAGTAATCTGCACAGATTCAAACCAGGCGTGGGCAGAGCAGTGCAGAGGCCTCAGGAAAGACAGAGGCTTGGAACAGAAGCATAGGGATGGCCATCAGCCAGAGGTGTGTTTGTGTTTCTAAACCGTGGCTGCTCAGGGTAAGGCTTTTTTTTTTTTTTTAACTTTTAATTTCGAAATAATTATAGGTTCACAGGAAGTTGCAAAGTAGTGCAGAGAAAACCAGTGTACACTTCATGCAGCTCTCCCTCAATGGTTACATCTTCAGAAATGTAGCACCGTATCCACGCCCGGAAGCTGACACTGACGTAATGCTTGTGTATACTTCTGTGTCGTTTATCACGTGTCGAGTTCTGCAACCACCACCACAATCAAGAGAGAGAGCCCTCCTTCACCGTAAAGACCTTCTCTCTGCTGCCTCTTTCTAGTCACTCTTACCCTCCAATGGTTCCTAACTCCTGACTGCACTCATTTGTCTTCCATCTCTATGAGTTCATCATCTCAGACGTGTTGTATAAATGGAATCACACAGTGTTCAGCATTTTTTTTTATAAACCCGGAGTAATGCCCTTGAGAGTAGTCCAAGATCTTGCCTGCGTTAGTAGCTCACTCTTTCAGTTGCTGAGTAGTGTCGCTGGATGCAGACATACCACTGTTTGCTTAACCATTTACTTTTGGAAGGACATTTTGGTTGTTTCATTCTGGGGCTCTTAAAATAAAACTGCTGTGAACTATCGTGTAGAGGTTCTTGTGTGAACATGTGCTCATTTCTCCGGAATAAATGCCCAAGAGTGCAATAACTGGACTGTATGGGAAGTGTACCTCTGGTTTTTTAAAGAAACTATTTTTCCATTTTGGCTGTACCATTTACAACTCCATCAGCAAAGCATGATAGATCCCGTGTCCCTGCATCCTGGTCAGCGTTCTGTATTGTCACAATTTAAAATTTTTACCTGTTCACATAGATGTACAAAGTGCTTTTTTTTCTTCTTTAATGATGTTTGGGCCTTACACTGGTCTGACGTTTGAATCAGAATCTCTGGATAAATTGGATATCTCCATTTTAAAAATCTCTTCGGAGGACTCTGACATGTAGTCATTATTGAGCATCACTGGACTAGATCACGGGTTCTCAGAGGGGGGTCTCTGGATCACATCAGCATTAACATTGCTTGGGGACTTGTCACAAATGCGGATTCGCAACGCTACCCTAGACCAACAGAGTGAGAAGCTGGGGTGGGGGTCCAGAAATCTACTTTAACAAGCCCTGATGGTGATTCTGGGGCACCCTTGAGTATGACAGCCACTGACCTATAAGGTGGAAACAGGAATGAGACGAGCTGTTGTGGCAGAAACCGTCCTCAAGTAGAAGAAGATGCGATCAAGAGGTAAACATGGACTTGCTGATGGTAGATAGAAGCTGTCTGGGATAGGGAGACCGAGGTTTGAAGAAAACATGGAGGGATGACTATTCCAGTTCTTAAAAAATAATAAAAGGTGGGGGGGCAAGGGTTTGGGTTTAGGCAGTGGCTTTGGGAACAAATAACAAATACTTAAAACTCTGAGGAACACTTGCTTGGATTGGCCATGAAATGTCTAGGAGGGTATTCTTTAACATGGATTAGTTTGTGTTTTAAAGTTAAAACAATCTGGGGAACTAAACTTACTTCAAGTGTTATTTTCAACTTTCAACTGCCAGTGTTATTTCAAGGGGCTTCCCAGGTGGCGCTACTGGTAAAGAATCTGCCAGTCAATGCAGGAGATGTGAGAGATGCCGGTTCAATCCCTGGGTTGGGAAGATCCCCTGGAGGAGGGCGTGGCAATCCACTCCAGTCCTCTTGCCTGGAGAATCCCCATGGACGGAGGAGCCCGGTGGGCTACAGTCCATGGGGTTGCACAGAGTCAGACATGACTGAAGGGATCTAGCATGCATTCATGCAACCTCAGAAATGCTAACCATCCTTGCTTTATGTTTATCTTGGCATTTGTAGTTCATGTAGATCTGTTTCAATATGCTGTTACTTGCTCAGAACAGTTATGGACTAAGGTGAAGAAATTAGGTGATAATCAGAAGACAGGAGTAAAGGCCTAAAGGGAGATGGCCTGAGGTGAAAATGAACATGAGCTGACCTGGGAAAAATTCTGGCTCAATATGTGGTAGCTGAATGATTTTATGCAAATACATCCTCTCTGTGTCCTGGTCTATAAAATGGGAATGTCTGAGTCTGGCTATGGTGAGATGGTTCATCCACTAGCCTTTAAAAGCAAGTTTTGTTTCATCTCAGTTCAGTTGCTCAGCCGTGTCTGACTCTTCACGACCCAGGGACTGCAGCATGTCAGGCCTCTGTATCCATCACCAACTCTTGGAATTTACTCAAACTCATCTCCATTGAGCCGGTAATGCCATCCAACCATCTCATCCTCTGTCATCCCCTTCTGCTCCTGCCCTCAATCTTTCCCAGCATCAGGGTCTTTTCAAATGAGTCAGCCCTTCACATCAGGTGGACAAAGTATTGAAGTTTCAGCTTCAACATCAGTCCTTCCAGTGAACACCCAGGACTGATCTCCCTTAGGATGGACTGGTTGGATCGCCTTGCAGTCTAAGGGACTCTCAAGAGTCTTCTCCAACACCACAGTTCAAAAGCATCAATTCTTTGGTGCCCAGTTTTTTTTATAGTCCAACTCTCATGTCCTTACATGACCACTGGAAAAAACCATAGCCTTGACTAGACAGACCTTTATTGTCTCTGCTTTTTTAGTAATGTCTCTGCTTTTTAATATGCTGTCTAGGTTGATCATAACTTTTTTTCCAAGGAGTAAGCATCTTTTAATTTCAAGGCTGCAGTCACCATCTGCAGTGATTTTGGAGCACCCTCCCCTCCAAAATAAAGTCAGCCACTGTTTCCCCATCTATTTGCCATGAAGTGATGGGACTGGATGCCATGATCTTAGTTTTCTGAATGTTGAGCTTTAAGCCAACTTTTTCAGTCTCCTGTTTCACTTTCATCAAGAGGCTCTTTAATTCTTCACTTTCTGCCATAAGGGTGGAGTCATCTGCATATCTGAGGTTATTGACATTTCTCCCAGCAATCTTGATTCCAGTGTTGTACTTCATCCAGCCCAGCGTTTCTCATGATGTGCTCTGCATATAAGTTAAATGAGCAGGGTGACAATATACAGCCTTGACGTACTCCTTTTCCTACTTGGAACCAGTCTGTTGTTCCAAGTCCAGTTCTAACTGTTGCTTCCTGACCTGCATACAGGTCTCTCAAAAGGCAGCTCATGTGGTCTGGTATTCCCATCTCCTTCAGAATTCCCCTCTGTTTCAGAATCTTCCACAGTTTATTGTGGTCCATACCATCAAAGGCTTTGGCATAATCAAAAAGCAGAAATAGATGTTTTTCTGGAACTCTCTTGCTTTTTCAATGATCCAGAGGATGTTGGCAATTTGATCTCTGGTTCCTCTGCCTTTTCTAAAGCCAGTTGAACATCTGGAAGTTCACGGTTCACGTATTGCTGAAGCCTGGCTTGGAGAATTTTGAGCATTACTTTGCTAGCGTGTGAGATGAGTGCAATTGTGTGGTAGTTTGGGCATTCTTTGGCATTGCCCTTCTTTGGGATTGGAATGAAAACTGACCTTTTCCAGTCCTGCAGCCACTGCTGAGTTTTCCAATTTGTTGTCATATTGAGTGCAGCACTTTCACAGCATCATCTTTTAGGATTTGAAATAGCTCAACTGGAATTCCATCTTTTGTTTATATGCTACTAAAGCTGCCCAATACTTAGATTATCATTTGGGCTTTTTGGTTACATTTACACTGCATAACTTGTTTATCACTGAACCTGGTATCTTTGCTAATATGTTTTGAGTGATTCAGATAGAAACAGTGATTCAGAAAGAAAGGTATTTGGATGTAAAATCATTCTTATGTGGATGTAAGTCTTGCCTTAGTGAAACTCTATGTGAACTCCAGAATTACTTTGATTTTGTTTGTCTCCGTTCAGCTGCAGAGAAGTCAGTTTCATTTAACAGTATGCCCAACATCTACAGCAATTACTGGCACATAGTAATATGTGTTTAATATATATTTGCTAATCATTAAATGAACACAAGCATGCCAGACAATGTTTCCAGGTAACAGAGTTTACCTCTGACTGGTACAGATTTGAAGTTAAATATTATTTTAACTGGAGCCATCCAATGCAGTTAAACCTGCTGATCAGTGCCCGCCCCTATAACATGGCACTACAACTGGACTTTCAAGCACTTCCTATCGGTTCTTATTAACAGGGAGTCTTTGGGAGCTTCTATTTTCCTACTCTATAAAAAAGATGGAGATGATAGAGGTATGGTTTGCTTAGCACTAAAGCTGTTACTTGTCCAATGTTCTGGAACCAAGGTGAGCTGTAGGCTTGCCTGTGGGGATACCTAGTTGCAGTTTGCCTCATTGCCTCTTAGATGTTGGAGTAAACATTATTCTCTAGCTAACGAGAGAGGTTGCAAAAGGCTAAAAATATTCCTACCTGTGAAGGGGAAGCCAACTGTCCACACTATCCCCAATCCTGGAGCCAGAACTGAACTTTGAGAGTAGCTGAAATTTGAACCATGAGTGAATTTTCCCTGTGATAGGTGTGCTTTTGTTGGGATGCACTGAAGAGGGTCATAGACTTCATCCATCTTCAGGAAACATCTACTGTTATTTACGATTGACTAGAGGCTTCCCTGGTGGCTCAATTGGTAAAAAATCTGCCTGCAGTTAAGGAGACTTCCTATAATTCAGGAGACTGCCTGCAGTGCAAAAGACTGCCTGCAATGCAGGAGTCTGGAGTTCGATCCCTGGTTCAGGAAGATCCCCTAGAGGAGGAAATGGCAACCCACTCCAGTATTCTTGCCTGGGAAATCCCATGGACAGAGGAGCCTGGTGGCCTATAGTCCAAGGGGTTGCAAAGAGTCAAACATGACTTAACAACCAAACCACTACCACCAGGATACAAAGCAGTGTGCAAACCTTCTTTTATTCTTTATTGCACAGGCTTCTCACAAGTACTAGAAGTCCCTCTCCTTTTATTTCTTTCCTCTTTCCTACTCCTTTCTCTATTTAATCCTATTGCAATCCCCTGTGCTCCATCTGTGAAGCCTCATTTCACATTGATTCATGTACTTCTGGAAAGAGGGAACATACCGGATAAAGAAACACTTTGTTTCACTATTATTCATTAGTTCTCATAGAAAGCTTCTGTGAATTATTGAGATTAAATACCCTCCCCACCAGGGGCGAGGCTCGGGTGGGACAAAAGGCTGGAGCAGGAAGAGACCTGTGGATGCCATCTCCTATCTTTTAGGCTGGTTGATTGAGATTGCCTTCATGCTCTAATAGGACTTTGTCATTGGCAAGTGCCATTTGGTGTCACTTCTGATCCCGTCAGATCTTAGTGACTGCTCTAGTTTCATACTGTGTGGAACCGGAAGATAATTTCACCTCTGTGTGTTTAAATACGCCTCTCATGGAGGCAGTTATTCTGTAGCTACATTTACCCACCAGCACATTAATTACCTGTGACCATCTTCACAGGGATTTGTTATTAACAGTAAACGATGGGCCATCAGGACAAGAATGGGACCCTGAACAGATCGATATTGTGGGAGGTCTCATGAGCATGCAGGCAGAGGGGGGCCCTGGCCGACTTCTGGGAGCCACTCACATCACTATGTCACAATTTGTCTTTCCTTGGGAAGCAGATGCGATTAGCTGCCTGAGAGCATTGTCATTATTCTTAAATGAGTGATTGCACAGATCTATGTGGTAGGCTCCTTGCAGCAGAGAACCAGGATACCAGAGTAAATGTTTAAGAAATGAGGTTCCCAGAAACTGCACGCTCAGGAGTGTACTGGCTTTCTCAGAAGGGGAAATTATTCAAATATGGGATGTTCTTTGAGATATTTGATTTCAGTTAAGCTTTCTGTGGTGTTACTGTGTAAACTCCAAAAATGTTATTTATCTTTTGTCTTTAAAAAAATAGACAACAGGTACATGTATGAAGGACACTGTTAGTTTCTATCTAGCTTCATTCTTTCTTCTTCCTGAGTGAACCCTTTTAAAAAATCATTTCTAGGTGTCTACCTCTTCCTCAACCAGCCATATACCTCTGGAAAAGCTGATCACCATTAGAGGACTCATTGGATTCAGGATAGTGATTCTTTGAAGAATGGTTTCATGAATCAACCTTAGCTAGTGAACTATTATTAGGGGAATTCTTCTAGGAGGATCTGGAAAGAGTTTTCCTCACTTCTAAGAAAATTCCGCAGAAGAAAAACTATCTCTGAATTTTGTCATGTCTGGATATTTTCCTGAAACTGTTGGTTGCCCTACTGTTCTATGTCTAAGGATGGAGCCAACTCTTCTGTTGGATAGTTGAGGGTGGCTGAAATGAGAAGAGGAAAGAACCTAGGCTCCCAACTGCTGAATTATCCAGTCTTGAAATCAAATCCAATTGTTATAAGATACTTTAAAATCTAAGCATTTGGGCATTTATTGAGTTCTTTATTTCCTTGGCTATTTATGCAGGAAAAATAAGAAATGCTTTACTTCTATAGCATTCTTTGTGATTTCTTACTTTTAAAATGACTGTGCTTTTGCAAAATAAATACTTATTTCTTGAACTGAACCAATAAAGATCTGAAAAAAGACATCAGGGATATATTATAGTCTGAATGTTATTAAAATTGACACAAGGAACACATTGTCTGTACTTCTTGTCTTAAATCAAACACTACCTTTATATTCCACTGCTGATAAGCTTCAGAACATGTAAGGCCTGGGTTCTTCTCTTCCCTGACCCACACTCATGTCTTCTTTCTTTGACTCTCTTTCTTTGTTGACATAGTGGTGGTTTAGTCGCTCAGTCTTGTCTGACTCTTGCGACTCCATGGACTGTAGCCTGCCGGGCTCCTCTGCCCGTGGGATTCTCCAGGTAAGAATACTGGAATGGGTTGCCATTTCCTTCTCCAGGGGATCTTCCCAACCCAGGAATTGAACCCGCGTCTCCTGTACTGCAGGCAGATGCTCTACCAGCTGAGCTATGAGGGAAGCCCTTTTTGGCACAGCAGCTTCTTCTTTGATGCTTCCATTCACTTTTCTGTGAAATCCAAGTAGGTCATTTCCCTTATTTCACCTGTGAAGTCGTTTTGGAAATTACTATTCTTTAAAATAGCAGTTGTTGCTCTGTTTGAATATGATTATAAAATATTCAAAATATTATTACAAAAGATAATTCTGAATGAAAATTTTCTGATGTAATTAAAAATTTTAAAGATCTAAACTATGTATAGTATTTCTATTGCTCAAAATAGTATGCATCCATAGATTTAGTATCATCTTATTTTATAGAAAATGTAAAATGCTCTAAATTTTGAGATTAACATTTTCAAAGAATAGTAAATATCTTGGCCAGATTATAGTTGAGTATAGTTTTAATTTCTATTCCCTAGAAACTGATAGGAAATAATTATACAAATTTTGATATATTTTAAATGATTGCTTATACTAGCGATGCTAGTAGAAGTGTAAGGATGGTAAAATATTAGGTTTTTCCTCAAGTTCTCATTTATGATACATTTTTTCCATCTTATGCGTTTTTCTTCTGAAGAATTTAATTTAAAAATGTCTCTTTACATTCTGTAATATTTTATCTTCCACACAAAATTCTACTTTAAAAAAACCTTTTTCTGCATGAAGAATGTCTAAGGTAATTGGAAAGGAAGCTGGGACAACATCGTACCTTAAAAAAGTCGTATTTTTGTCAGACTCAAATGTATTTTGGCATTGAAGAATTTTGTAGCTTTATTTTAAACATACATGCACATGCATGGAAAACAGTCCATGTTGTTTGAGCAGTTTCAAAATGAGTTGCCTCATCTTTGGTGATTATGTGTCTTTCTCCTCCCCTTCTCTTTTAAAAAAGTGCTTAAATTGTACTTCTTGGAGAGCTACCCTGAGCTCCATTTAAATGAGTTCTACAGTCAATCAAGTTGGGAAAGTGTCACATACTATTCCCTCTTCATATTAATTATGCACACCATCATATGAAGAAGTTTGGGGATCCCAGTAGTAAAGACATTTGCTTCATCCAGCCTTTAATCACGGGACCATTTCTTTCTGTCACAACTCTGAACATGCCTTGAAACTAAGGTATCATTTAACATACTTTAGGAGGTATCATTCTAAATAAGTCTTCCCGTCAATCCAAAGAGTCAGTGGAGCTTCCCTGGTTGAGAAAACATAATTTGTGTAGCCCTTGAATTGGTTTAAATTTTAAAAATGTGTTAATTGGGAATTGCTGTCTCATGGTGTCGTGGGAATGCTTGTTGACAAAGCGGTACTGCAGAGCCACAGCTGATATCCCAGCCCTGGAAATTCTGGACTTGAGTGGCTATGGCATTCTTTTAGCACAGTTTGCTGATTTCCTGGTTGCGTTCCCTGTTACTGACTTCATATGGTAGGGAAGCATGAGGTCTGCATCATCTTTTCACCTATGGCAATATTTTTGCTGGATGTTTTATACATGGGAGTAGAGAATTGGCCAAATGATTAGTATAAACTGAATGATAATGATAATTTCAACAAAGCCAAGGGAATTTCCCCCCATGCCAGAGGTCATTTTAAAGCTTTTTTCCCCCCTCGCATTGTTACACACAAAACATTCTAAGGCTGACTGGAGAGAGGAAATAAAGAACACAGAGCCGCCTGCTGACCTTCCTGCACCCTTGAGATTCTGAGGATGTGTGTGTGTTCACACAAGCTGTCATCGCATGATCTATTGCTTGATAAAGAAAGAGTCCCTATTCTCTGACCCCAATTCCTTCAAGCCTAGAAAAATACTTCACGTTAGAAATTTTAAATTGACTTCTCAAGTTACCATTAACTTCCCTTGTTAATTTGGGAAATATTTCTCATGTATTTTAAAGAAATTACTTGGATGTTCCTGTTTATTTTTCTCCATACAAAATATATGATTAATTTTGTTACTTTATGTTCCTAATACTTTTCTGATGTTGTCCTTCCCTTGAGAGAATTTTTCTTTTTAAGTTTCAGATTCAGTAAGGGATATTGTTAATGAGTTTTTAAAATTAAAATCACTGTGTGGCTGAAATCAGAGAAATTTTATAGAGATACATAGATAACTGAAGGATCATTTTCTATTAGGATGCTAGGTGTCTGATTTTTAGGAGTATGTTTTGAAGTGAATCCTTTCAAAATAGAAGGTATACTCCAGAGATTTAGTTTTCTGTTTTAACCTTTTCATGACATTTTATCATTAAACTTAAAGGTACAGAAAAAAGAGAGAAAATTGAATTTAAAGAGAGAATTTTACCTTCATCCTTTTATAATTTTGAAAATATAATCATCATTTACTTGTTCAGTTATTCAGTGATTCACTGACTTATGCACATTTATGAGGACCTGACTTTCTCAAACTTCCAATCTGTCCAATAGACAGATCTATTACCTGTCTTGTGCCTCCTGGTCCTGGGAATGAGTCACTCATTTCTGCCCTCAAATTTGTGTTCCTGTTATTGCCTTGGGCTATAAGGCCTTCCTTTCTGCTCTGCTTGTTTAAACTTTATGCAAGATCCAAAGAGCAGTTCCAATCCCATCTCCTTAGGAATTCTGCTCTGTCTCACTTAAGCACTTATTTAATAATCTTTCATCTGAACTCCCACAGCACTTCCAGAATGAGCCATATAATTTAGTACTTAATTATATAGTCTCATATCATTTATCTATAAGAGATTTGTCTTCCTTGTTTCATCTTTATACTGTGCGGTCATAAATGCCAGAATTCCTCTTCTTTAGTATCCTTCACAGCACTGAGAACACAGTAGATGTCCAATCAACGCATGGTCATCAATTACTGATCATTTAATCAGTAATTCATTGATTAATTTGTTTGGAGATACAGTTCAGTTTAAGGGAGGACTATGGTATCAAACTATCCAAACTAAAATCTTACCTATCATTTACTGGCTGTACTTTTGGCAAATTGCCTAAATAAATTCTTCCTCTGTTAAGTAAGAGTGGAAACAGCTCCTGCACACACCACACAGTTGATTATGAGAGTTAAGTGACACAGAGCATATAAAATGTATGCATGGTAGTGCTGGGAACCCAAGAAAATTTAAAAAATATCAATAGTGGCATTACTAATGCCCCTAAATCAATACTCTCCTTTTTCATCTGAAATGTATTGCTGGAAAGAAGATTGCTATACAAGAATCAGGACTGGGGCTGGGTAGATAAGGTAGGGAAATGGAAACTCTGTTATCCTAATAAATCTCTTGCACATCTAATCCTGTTTTTTAAAAAAACTTCTTAATTTTTAATTGAAGTATAGTTGATTTACAGCGTTGTGTTCCAGGGGTAGAGCAAAGTGGTTCAGAGATCTCATCCTCTCTTGATGTCTGTTTCTCAGAGGACCCAAATTAACATACCCGCCTAATTGGTTGTTTTAAAATACATTGTTTACTTCTATCTACATATCACATATGTATAGGTTTCTGTACCTCTGTTTGAAAAAATGAAAGTGTGGACGTGTTAGCTAACTCTTTGTGACCCCATGGACTGTAGCCCCCCAGGCTCCAGGCAAGAACACTGGAGTGCGTAGCCATTCCCTTCTTTAGGGGATCTCCCTCCCCACGGATCGCTTCTCCAGGGGTCTCCTGCATTGCTGGCAGATTCTTTACTGTCTGAGCTACTAGAGAAGCCCTGCGTCTCTGTTTCCTTCCGTGATTTTGATTCAGAACATTCTGTTATTTATATCTTTGTTAGCCATTTTGTAATAAGAGGTCTCAGTCAGATTCCCCTTCATGGGACTGAAGAATACGTAATTAAAATTAATAGACTGAAGATCCTATTGTAAAAAAGTAATACTTTTTTCTTTCTCATGGGAAACAAATGGACTAAGAAACATTAAAGCCACAGCAAGATTTTATGTCTCTTGTTCCTCAGCAAGAGAATGGGACACATGATGCTCCCAGAACTCCTGTGAGAAGCTCCTCATTGCCCAGAAATTCTGCTTCTCTGCAGCTTACTATTTTTACCAGAGAGAGGAGAGGAGCTGCCCTGTCATGCTAGCTGAGGTTTGGGTGTCGCATGAACTCACCTCACATGAGGTGAGAGCCATGGCTGGATATCACCTAAGACTCCCGGCTTCTGCAGTTGGGAGGTTAAAGAAGAGGGCAGTTGGCCTCTTCTCTTTGAAGCATCTGCCCTTCACGCACAGGAGCTGGTCTGTGAGCGCACCATTGTGTCCACACAAGCTTATCAACTCAGGGATCTCGGACCTACAATGTTTGAAGTAAAGCTGGTCACCTTCAGTTGAAGCCTGGAAGCAATGCAAGTGTTTGGGTAGGAAACCAAGGAATAAGAGGAGAATCTTCAGGTCTTTGTCCCTGGAGAGCTTAAAACTGTTATTTAGTGACATTAAAAAGTCACAGCAAATGCCTAGCCCAGACAGGGGAGTTGTTATTCACTTTAGCAAGGTTCTATGATACCTTGATCTATTTCATTTTTTTTTTTTTTAAATGAGGCCCTCACCTCAATCAGCAACCTTGTAAATACTACTCTTGAATATGCGCACCACCTGTTAGAAGATTAGGATTTTTGGAGGAAGATTGTATGGTTACAACTGCATAAGTAATATCGCTTTGCTGCTTTAGAAATGGAAAGAGTAGATAGAATTCTCTCAAATGGTTTCAATAAGTTTGTTTACTGTGTCTTTTTTGAAGCATTGGCTTTACTTATCCATGAACGATCCACAGAAGAGGTGGGCTGAGGTTGAATAATGTATCTATTTTTACAATTCTGTGAAAAACATGTAATAAGAATTCTTTGATAATGTGGCAGTTGAGAAATTTAGGAAGGAAGTACATGGGTATTTTTTTTGGTTGCCAATAACTAACAATGATAATGTACTTTAAACCTTCCTTTAAATGATGAGCTGTGTGCCTCTTAAAGTAAGCCTGAGTGAGATGAAGTAATGAGTAAAATAAAAGTCTGTTTTCACAACCTTAATTGGTTCTGGCTGCATGTGTGTGTGCAAGGTAGAAAATGCTGGTTTGTGTGGCTTATCTCTACCTCAATGTTTCTTTGTGAATGAAAGAATGATACTTAAAGAACTGAATTATCTGAATTTCAACAGGTTGTTCAAAAATAGCTGCAATATCAAGAGAATATGCTTGTCAACTGCCCAACATTAAAAAAATTTTTTTTTGAAGGCATAAAACAGCTCAGTCATTCCTGTGCTCACATCTCTCTGTTTTTTCATTTTACGATCCTTTCATTTTCCTATACTAAAATCTCTGTCTGGCATTGGCACATGTTTTCCTGTGAATTTCTGCAGATGGCACGCTGGCGTTCCTATAGAATTAGAGCATGAAGAGAGAGCTTATCTAGCTTTCAAGTATGGCTTCTACCCTCCAGCATTAATATCACCTGGGCGATGTTGGAGATGCAAATTCACAGGCCCTACCCCAGACCCAGACAATCAGAGAGTTTGAGAAGTGAGCACAACAGTCGATGTTTTAACAGGTTCTCTGGATGATTCTGAGGCGCACGGAAGTTCAAGAACCAATGATAGCATCCAGTCCTTTCACTTCACAATTAACGAAATTGAGACAGAGACTCGCTCAGCTCCCTGTTCTGTGCTTTCTCCAGGCTTTCATGTCACAAGTAGCTTTCGCTACTACCCATATGCAGTTGGCTTCCAAATTGTAACGTCTCTGACCTTTTTTCCTAAGACCCATAGCCAACTTCTTTACTTGACACCTGTGCTTGAGTGTTGCAGGTACCTCAGATCTACAGGTACAAAGCCTCTATCTTCTCCAGTGTCACACATCTCAGCAAATGTGCGTTCTCTGGCACAGCTGTTCAAACTGGAAGCCTGAGGATCCTCTTTCACACCTCTCCCTCATCCTCCTTTATTTAATTCATCAAAATGTCAGTTCTACTTCTGAAAGAGCTCAAAATAATTCTCTCTCCATCTCTACTGCTACAAGCCCAGTGAAAGTCGTCATCATTCTCTCTTCCTTCCTTCATCCCTTGTTCCTCTTCGGACCCTTCTGGTGCTTTCTATCAAGAGGACCTAAAGCCATCTTTGAAACCTGGTCTTGTCATTTCTGTTTAATAACTTTACATTGTACTTAGGGTAAAATCCCAAGTTCTTCAGATTGCTTATGGAGAGACAGAGGTTCAGTGTCTGCCTAATCCATCTCCCAGTGTTTTCTTATTTCGTAAATAGTAGGCAGTTTTCAGGGCTTTGACAAATACTGTTCTTTCTTCTTTGAAAACTTTCTTCTCTACTCTCTACTCAGCCTCTTCCTACCTTCCAATATCAGTTGAAATCTGTGATCTCAATGCTGGCTTCAAATTATAATCACTTAGGTGAGATTTAAATAAATGATGCTCAATTCAGTTCAGTCACTCAGCCCTGTCTGACTCTTTGTGACCCCATGGACTGCAGCACACCAGGCTTTCCCGTCTATCACCAATTCCTGGAGTTTACTCAAATTCATGTCCATTGAGTCAGTGATGTCATCCAACCATCTCATCCTCTGTTATGCCCTTCTCCTCCTGCCTTCAATCTTTCCCAGCATCAGGGTTTCTTCCAATGAGTCAGTTCTTTGCATCAGATGGCCAAAGTATCGGAGCTTCAGCTTCAGCATCAGTCCTTCCAATGAATACTCAGGATTGATTTCCTTTAGGATGGACTGGTTGGATCTCCTTGCAGTCCAAGGGACTCTCAAGAGTCTTCTCCAACACCACAGATCAAAAGCATCAATTCTTTGGTACTCAGCTTTATTCACAGTCCAACTCTCATTTCCATACATGACCCCTGGAAAATCCATAGCTTTGAGTAGATGAGCATTTGTAGCAAATTAATGTCTCTGCTTTTTAATATGCTGTTGAGGTTGGTCACAGCTTTTCTTCCAAGGAGAAAATGTCTTTTAATTTCATGGCTGCAGTCACCATCTGCAATGATTTTGGAGCCCAAAAAATAAAGTCTGTCACTGCTTCTATAGTTTCCCCATCTATTTGCCATGAAGTGATGGGACCAGATGCCATGATCTTAGTTTTCTGAATGTTGAGTTTTAAGCCAACTTTTTCACTCTCCTCTTTCACTTTCATCAAGAGGCTCTTTAGTTCTTCTTTGTTTTCTGCCATAAAGGTGGTGTCATCTACATATTTGAGGTTAAATGATGCTACCTGAATCTCATTCTTAGATTCAGTTCCTTTGATCTGGAATATGATCAAATACTCATTGGTTTTAAAGCTTCTTCAGGTGCAAAATTTAGAACTACTGGCCTAAATATCACTTCCGTAGATAAACCTTCCCTGATTTACTGCTTCCTCTTTGAATTCCTCATTGACTAGTATTTATTGCACATTATATGATTATATTCAGTGCTTGTCAGTCAAGCTCGATTGTAAGCTTCGTGAGGGCAGAGGCTCTGTCTCTTTGTCCAGCGCCAAATAGTATCTGGCTTAAGGTTGGTCCATAAATTACTGGTGAATAAGTTAATAAATTAATTTGGAAGGTTTTAAAGCCAACTTATGGTGGAACCCAGTCTAAACCCAACCTGCCCTGACTTCTGCTTCTAAAATCTTAGAATGCAGAGGGTCCAGTAGTTCTTTGAATCTAATATGCCCACATGGGGACAATTCTTATCTAACCACCGCCTCCTCTGGTGGAAGATGACGTGACTGTTAGTTGTACTTCTCTTAGTATCAGCTCCACACCACATGGCTCTGTTTTGGTTCATTTCTGAGCCCTAAATTCCAGATTGGCCCTCATGTCTCTTGAGGATATTCAGGACTCTCCTAATAAAAGATGTACTATTGAATTTTTATGAGACTTATATATGCTTTGACATGAATTTCAATTTAAATCTTGTGATACAAAGAGCTATCAGGAAATAGTAGCTCCTTGGCAAAGAAGTGGTATTAGAAGATTTAGGTAGTTTATGTTCTATTTTCCTCTTTAATATGCCACCTTACATTCTATTTTATTTTATTAATACATGGCTGCAACCAAAGGGGAAAAGAACATTCAGAGAGTTGGACAATGCTTCTCTGGAAAGGTGAAATTCACACTTTTGAATAATAGTCTGCTTTTCCCCCAAATTACATTTCCAGTAGGCAATAGAGGGTTTGACAGATGAGCCCTAATTGTGGATATTGATTATTATTCAAGGGCGCTTGCTTTTTTTTTTTTTTTTTCTGAGAAAGGAGTCTAAGCTCGGTGACAAGCTCCAGGCTACACTGTCAGTTTCTGTCATGAAGACATCCTTACATCATCTTATTTATTCATCTGTCTGGGTTGTTGCTCTTAAATCAGATTCACAAAATTTCCAGGATAGTCCTGACTCTAAACACCATACCTTGTAGTATCACCAGCTCAACAGCAGACTCTGGGAGACCCTGGAGGGCGGAGGTGCCTAGCGAGCTGCGGTCCCCGGGGTTGCAGAGTTGGGCCTGACTTAGCAACTGAGCAGCAAGACCTTACTCATGCTTGAAAACTTCAAAACACCACAGGAGTCCCCGGATTTAGCAATAACGGTGCAATGACTCAAGTCAGAGGTTGAAGAGGAGTGAAAAGTTCACAAGAGCATACAGGAGCTTTTCTGTGCTTTAGTAATCTCCCTTTCTTCGAAATGGCAACCCACTCCAGTATTCTTGCCTAGAGAATTCCATGGACAGAGGAACCTGGTTCCAGGGAGTCACCAAGAATCGGACACGACTGAGTGGCTAACACAGCAGAGCTCTCTCTGGAAACCTCCCCGATGTTGATGCCAGGGCAACTGTGTTTGCGTGAGCAGGGCCGGGCTGCGTCATTGACTCAAGGTGAGAGCAAGACAAGGATTTCCACGTGTAATTGAAGGCATTCACTTGCCCACATCGCTAGCATTCTTTGAGGTGTATTCAAAAGAAATCATATTTCATATTAATGTCAACATGAATGTAAAAGTCAAGAAGATGTGTACTTTTAAGGCAACTGTGTAAAAGGAATATTTCATTTAAAAAAATAACCAGTAATCACAAGTGATGTGCACATTTTAGAAGTGAGATATATCAATATATTGCTAGCATTGGGAATTTGATATGCCTTTGTATACGCAAATAAAGAAAAATCAATTTATTTTAGGTTTTATTAACATACAGGTAAAAAAGGGAGAGCTTGTTTTCTTTGTAAATACAAGGATGGTTTTCTTACTTTTAAGGAAACAATCTTTTAAAAAAACATGTTCTAAAATTAAATTGTAATGAGAGTTTGTGAACAGAATAGGTGAGTGGAAAGACTCTACAGAGCAGGTAGCTAAGAGGATATAAACATGTTTGGTATGTGAACATTAGGATTTGAAACCCATGCAGAGGAATTACATGGGTTCATTGTCTCATTGTTATGTATAAATGCTATGATATAAAGTTTGTTTTCCCTAAATAGTAACTTTTGAACATCAGAAACAAAACATGTATCTCTAAAATGTTTGTAATCAAAGTGAAAAAACACAGACTTGCCAATTTTTTTTTTAGGAGAAAAATCAATATATAAATTTTTAAAAAGCAGACTAAAATTTTTATTAAATCTATTAAGAAGAAATGGCAATCCACTCCAGTATTCTTGCCTGGAGAATCCCAGGGACAGAGGAGCCTGGTGGGCTATAGTCCATGGGGTTGCAAAGAGCCGGACATGACTGAAGTGACTTAGGACAGCACAGTGCATTAAGATATTATCATTTTATAGTAGAGAAAAAGCTAACGTGACAACCTAATTCTAAGTGATTATTTTATTGAATTCTGCATTGCATTTCATATAATTTTATTTTTTCAAAAAATGTTTTAATCATGTGATTGGCTCAATTTTATTTTATTATGTGTTCTTAAATATTAATTTAGATATGGAAAATATTTTTTAACAATGTGTCTCAAATTTTGTCATGAGACATAGGTAGTATATAATGTGATAATTTTCTACTTTGACTCCCTTTCTGCATTATAGTAACTGAATTTCTTCACATTGGAAGTAAGTCTTCTAACGGAAAGAACTTGTTTATCAGCTCTAGGAAATAGCTGTGCTCAGTCACATCTGACTCTGTGACCCCATGGATTCCTGCCAAGCTCCTCTGTCCATGGGATTTTTCAGGCAAGAGTACTGGAGTGGGTTGCCATTCCTGCCTCCAGGGGATCTTCCCAATCTAGGGTATTAATTTGCATCTCCTGTATCTCCTGCATTGGCAGGCAGAATTCTTACCTCTGAGTCACCTGGGAAATGGCTATAGAGTTAGGATTTTCAGGTCTTGGTGTCTAGAATTACTTCTTAAGGACTAAGTATTGTGTTAAATGTTGAGCCCTCCAGAAATGTCCAGAAAACAGTCCCTTCTGTGGAGATCTCCTCTCATAAAGAAGGCAGTCATGAATGCAATTAGCCTCATAATTAAGTCAAGTGGTAGGTACAAATGAGCAATAAAGAAAAAACTTTGGGGACAGATACACAAGTAAGGTTAATTCTGATTGAGTCCCTGGCATCTGACTGAAAAAAATAATCTTTCTGTCTCATGTTGTCTAGTACTATGTATCACACATAGCAGGCATTCCGTTGTTAGGCTAATGTCAAGTCAGTGAAGGCTCTTTAACTATCTGGTTGGGGAGTTGTGATGGAGGAGGCCTCTGAACTGTGTTTTAGATTGGTGCCTGCTAGCCAGAGTTTCACTCAGCTGACTGTATCTTAAAACAGGAAATTAAGCTTCAACATTCACTTCAAGCTTAAAAATTTTAAATAAAACTTTTACCTAATATTTTTCATCAGCAGAGTAGGTGGATCTTGAAATGATGTCATCCGGGAGGAACTGGGAAAGCCATGTGCCTCAAAAATATATTAAATACGTTTCTCTTATACTTAAAATTCTATGACTGAAGGTTAATTTATTTGTTAAATTCTCAAATCCTTTTTTCTTTCTTCATTTATTTTTATTAGTTGGAGGCTAATTACTTTACAATATTGTAGTGGTTTTTGCCATACATTGACATGAATCAGCCATGGATTTACATGTGTTCCCCATCCCGATCCCCCCTCCCGCCTCCCTCTCCACCCCATCCCTCTGGGTCTTCCCAGTGCACCAGCCCTGAGCACTTGTCTCATGCATCCAACGTGGGCTGGTGATCTGTTTCACCCTAGATAATATATATGTTTCAATCCTGATCTCTCGAAACATCCCACCCTCACCTTCTCCCACAGAGTCCAAAAGTCTGTTCTGTACATCTGTGTCTCTTTTTCTGTTTTGCATATAGGGTTATCGTTACCATCTTTCTAAATTCCATATATATGTGTTAGTATACTGTGTTGGTCTTTATGTTTCTGGCTCACCTCACTCTGTATAATGGGCTCCAGTTTCATCCATCTCATTAGAACTGATTCAAATGAATTCTTTTTAATGGCTGAGTAATATTCCATGGTGTATATGTACCACAGCTTCCTTATCCATTCATCTGCTGATGGGCATCTAGGTTGCTTCCATGTCCTGGCTATTATAAACAGTGCTGCAATGAACATTGGGGTGCACGTGTCTCTTTCAGATCTGGTTTCCTCGGTGTGTATGCCCAGAAGTGGTATTGCTGGGTCATATGGCAATTCTATTTCCAGCTTTTTAAGAAATCTCCACACTGTTCTCCATAGCAGCTGTACTAGTTTGCATTCTCACCAACAGTGTGAGAGGGTTCCCTTTTCTCCACACCCTCTCCAGCATTTATTGCTTGTAGACTTTTGGATAGCAGCCATCCTGACTGGCGTGTAATGGCACCTCATTGTGGTTTTGATTTGCATTTCTCTGATGATGAGTGATGTTGAGCATCTTTCCATGTGTTTGTTAGCCATCTGTATGTCTTCTTTGGAGAAATGTCTGTTTAGTTCTTTGGCCCATTTTTTGATTGGGTCATTTATTTTTCTGGAATTGAGCTTCAGGAGTTGCTTGTATATTTTTGAGATTAATCCTTTGTCTGTTGCTTCGTTTGCTATTATTTTCTCCCAATCTGAGGGCTGTCTTTCCACCTTGCTTATAGTTTCCTTTGTTGTGCAAAAGCTTTTAAGTTTCATTAGGTCCCATTTGTTTATTTTTGCTTTTATTTCCAATATTCTGGGAGGTGGATCATAGAGGATCCTGCTGTGATTTATGTCGGAGAGTATTTTGCCTATGTTCTCCTCTAGGAGTTTTATAGTTTCTGGTCTTACATTTAGATCTTCAATCCATTTTGAGTTTATTTTTGTGTATGGTGTTAGAAAGTGTTCTAGTTTCATTCTTTTACAAGTGGTTGACCAGTTTTCCCAGAACCACTTGTTAAAGAGGTTGTCTTTTCTCCATTGTATATCCTTGCCTCCTTTGTCAAAGATAAGGTGTCCATAGATTTGTGGATTTATCGCTGGGCTTTCTATTCTGTTCCACTGATCTATATTTCTGTCTTTGTGCCAGTACCATACTGTCTTGATGACTGTGGCTTTGTAGTAGAGTCTGAAGTCAGGCAGGTTGATTCCTCTAGTTCCATTCTTCTTTCTCAAGATTACTTTGGCTACAACTGTCCCTGGGAAGGATCACACATCATTCTGATATAACATCTGGTTGTGAGTCAATAGGCTCCTTTTCAGACTGAAGTTCTTTTCAAACAAAGACAGTTATGTCCAGAGAAGCTGCAAACATTCATGGAAGTTAGGTCATCTGGGCCTATTGTTGTGAGACATTGAGAGACACAGTCAAAAGAGGGGAGCAGGGTTTTGAAAAAGAGAATAGAGGAGCCGTATTTGCCAAACTTGACTAGGAATTGTCCTGACTGTGAGATGGTGCCCCATGTTGTGATTGTTTGATAAACCTAGTCACTGCATTCTACAAACCCAAGTCCTTCTAATTATCTTTTTAACCTAGGGCTTCCCTGGTGGCTCAGATGGTAAGGAACCCGCCTGCAATGTGGGAGACCTGGGTTTGATCCCTGGGTTAGGAAGATCTCCTGTAGGAAGGCATGGCAAGCCACTCTAATAGTCTTGCCTGGAGAATCCCCAGGGACAGAGGAACCTGGTGGGCTATGGTCCATGGGTCAGAAAGAATCTGATGTGACTGAGCTTCTAAGCACAGCACATGAGGTTGAATTTAACTGAATTGAAATTGAAATCAGGTGGAGATTCTTCAATTCAGAGGCAGGTCAGGATCCCTCCTGCAGGTTGGGTTTTGAACTGTACCCAGACAGCAGTGATGCTGGTTAATAACAAGTGATGGGTCGAGCATTCATAGTCTCATTGGGGGTGGGGGGTGGGGGGGTCACATTATATAGAACAAAGTGATGCCTCCAAAGAACAAAGGTATAAACTACTTAAAATAGCCCACTTTTCCTATTTAATCCTTTCTTATTACAGATGGTAATTCATACTTTATTTGAACCTGAGGATAAATAGCAAAGTTTATGTAAGCTCCTTGTGCTGTGTGTGGTCACTCAGTCATGTCCAACTCTTTGCAACCCCGTGGACTGAAGCGCATGTAAATAGTTAGCATTTATTAAACACCCACCTGTGTGAGGCTTGGAGACAATACCGTCATGCAGTGTCCTATTTGAACCAGTTAGGCTCAAATCAAGTGACCTAGACTCACACATAGAATTACCATAATATAGGAGCAAAATTTCAAAGCAGAACAAAGTCTGATTCAGACCTTTTAATGACTCTGCAATATCACTTTTGGAAAGGGATGGAAAAAAAGACAAGTGGGACCCAGACCTTGCCTCAACCCCATTCCACCTCTATGTGGGTCAGTTACTCTAGGATGGCCATATGAGTCCCAGAGGCTACATCATGTCTTCAAGCTCAAACAACCCATGCTTCTCTGTACTTTGGGGTCTGTGAGCAGTGGTAATGCAGTGGGCATTATCTCCGAGGGAACTTTGCCTCTTACTTCATGATAAGCACATTTGGCAAATGAGAAGAATGAGCCACTTGCTCTCCTGCCCACGTGGAGCTCAGTGGTCATGACCTTCGGGCCTCCCAGAGCCTGCTTTCCCTGCAGAGCCCCTTGGCTGTGTATCGCGGGGCATGCCATTGCCGTATATGGGTGGGTCATCGGGCTGCGCCAGTTAACTGGGATTATCAGCACCTATAATGTTGGTGTTTTGATCCTCAGCAGCTTGGCTTTGAAGCTGAAGGGCAGGGCCCAGGCATTCTTATGTGTCTTAATTTGGTAATAATAGCGTGCTTTTCTGATGACAAAGAAGGCTGTGAATACCCAAGTTTATACTATGCATACTGTTGATATTTGATACGACATTAAGTTAAACCATGGCTTGCCCATTTGTCTAAATCTTGTCACTTAAACTCCAAACATTTGTCATGAATGGACTTGGGATGTGGTGGAAAAGTAATTAGTAAGACCTTTTACTTTTCTAGCTGGAGTCATACTTTTGTAGCCTTCTTTGGTATTTTCAGATGATTTTTGCTTCTCTTTATTTACCCTTAGTTGTTAGATGAAAATAAATATTCATTTGAGCTTTCTTTCTTTTGAAGTTACTGTAGTCATAGACAAATATCACCACATAGAATTTTTAGACCCATAGAATATTACTGCTCAAAGCAATCTTAGCAATCATTTAGCCTAGTTCTTTTATCAAGATGTTTCTTCCTATACCTGGAAAAAAAGGGTATAGATTATGGCATCAGAATTGCATTCAAATTCTTGCCTTGCCTAATAGCAACCATGGACAAGTTATTGGACCTCTCTTAGGCTAAGCATCCTTACCTGCAAAAAGCAGGGTCAATTATACCTGTCTTTACAGATCTGTAAAGATGTATTATGTATTAACAGTTTAGCTTCAGAATATTAGCTCTGTTTTAACTCTATAGTAATATTCTTCATTTGCATTTTAATTTAATTTTATATTAAAGTAATTATATCATGAGACATTTAAATAAGGTTTTATATATATACATATACACGTCTTTCCTTTAGTATCATAATGTAAGAGTAATCTTAAGATCAGATATAGGGGTCCATTTATGTGGAAAAGGAAACTTATCAGAGAATAAAAGAAGATATGCCTTATTTTAAATTTCCAGAGTGTAGAAATAGGAGTAGTGAATTAAGGGACAGAGAATGAGTTTTTGAAAAATTCCTGGAGTGGAAATAGGAATGAATTTATATTTTGACTGGAAGTATAATTTAGATAATACTATGAAGGGTAAGGATATATGATAGACTTCACGACAATAAAAATGAAATCCTTTAATATGAATAGTGTAAGCCTACCCAGATTTTTCATATTCTAAAAAGCATGTAGGAGACAGAGGCTGAAAGCCTGAACCAAAGTAAAAACAGATTCACCAGACACATTGTCTGGAATTCAGCGAAGAAAGTAAATGGCAAGCTTTTTCCCTTTCTGTGTCTTTTTCTGGAACAAGGACATGTAAATTGTCAGATTTAGAAACGTGATTTAAAATTTTAAAACATTAATTAACATTTCTACTTAAACTATGTCAGTCGCTCAGTAGTGTCTGACTCTTCGTGACCGCATGGGCTGTGGCCCGTCAGGCTCCTCTGTTCAAGAAATTCTCCAGGCAAGCATCCTGGAGCGGGCAGCCATTCCCTTCTCCGGGGGATCTTCCTGATCCGGGAATGGAGTCTGGGTCTCCTGCTTTGCAGGAGGCTTCTTTACCATTTGAACCATCAGGAAGGCCCCGATGTTTCTACTTAACACACTGTTCATCCATTATATGTTCATTCATTATTCACTAATGTGTGCATTCGTTACTGTATTCAGCAAATATTTTTGAACATCTCTTGGACCATCTTTTGTGTGCTGGGAGACAGTGGTGAATAAAGCCTGACTGTAACCCTGTTGTTTGTGTATTAACGACCTAGTAGGGAAGAGAAGGACACTCATTATACACATTTGCACATAGATATAGAATTATGGGAATCCATGATAAATGCCACACAGACAGGGAAGCCTAAAGCAGAGGAGAGATCTCGGGGGCAACAGAAAGGGCAGGGCTGAGTTTCAGCCTGTTGCGTAGGGAAGTCTCATGGTTGGTGGACCTTGTGTTCTTGAAAGAACGCTTAGAGGCCTTCCTTGGAAAAGGCAGAACTAGTAGTGAGGAATTCAGTATTCATGAAAAATGAGGTCAGATAGGCAACAGGAACCACATAATGCAGCTCCCATAAGGCATTGTAAGGATTTCGGCTTTTACTCAGAGTAAGCAAATAATTTATAATATTTTAAAGAATGGCAGCAAAGAAAATTAATCCACCTAGTTGTCCCAGAAAACCCTCAGACCTATTACCTTCATCTTTTTCTTCTCGTCTGCTTACCTGACCCAACCACCCACCCAGGGCCAAGCTTCCGTTCTGTATCTGCGCTGACACTGTCCAATCCCAGGCCCCATCATCTGTCCTCTGGGCGCCAGCATTCACCTCCTAACTCCTTTCTCTGCCTCTGTATCACTGTTATCTTGAATCATCTTTCTTGCTGTCAGCTGATGTCTTTCTGAAAACACTGGGCTCTTTGTATTGTGCTGCTGACATATCCTTTGAAGTTTGCACTTTATTTCTAAAGTCTGACTCTTTACAAGGCTCTTGACAATCTAGGTTAGATGCACGTTTCTAGTCTCAATTTTCTGGTGCTACTCAGCGTGGTGTGCTCCCGAAGAGGTTCTGAGCTTTCCCGTTTGTGAGACCGCTTCACGTTCCGCTGCCTACAATGCGTTCAGGCTTTGAGCGCATCACACTCTGATTCAGCCTTGAGGCCCAGTAACAATTCACCATCTAGAGGAGCAGTTCCAAGCTTTTCTGGATAGAACCAATGAATCTTTCTTCTAAGTGCTCATTAAACTATTTTTGTCATAGCGGGTCTTACTCTTTAATTTGTTTTTGTATATATTTCTTTCTGCCAGATAATAAGCTCCTGAAGCATGAAATCTGTCTTATTTCTCTCTGTATCCAGAGAACTTAAGGGCCATGCTGAGTATTTAGGGAATGCTCAAGAATTTTTAAAATAAATACTATGTGAATGGGTATGTGTGGGTAGTTGGATATGATTATGTTAAATTTGTTAATATGAGAAAAATTATTAATAGTAAGAAAGGGCTATAGGATGTCTTTGCTATCAAAGCTTTGGGAAAATTCATCTGATTAAATATATTGGCCTTAGATTTTTTTTTGAAAATTCAGAGGGTTGAATTGGATGGTCTTTAAGATCCCTTACATGTCTAAAACACTACTCATTCATTCATCCATGCATGTATGCATTCATAGTTAGGTGCCTATTATGTGCAAAGTATATGACTTCACCAAATCACAAATCATTCTTTTCATTCTATTTTATGTTTTGACTTAGTTAAATACTATGATGAGACTATAAATAAATGTATGGTATTTCTTTCCAGTCTGTCATAAGCTTATAAGATTAGAACATGTTTAGGTGTAACCTAAATACACAGCATTAAGGGAATTCAAGACAGAAAATGGACACAAGAAATTTAAAATAGCATTTGATGCTGACTGACATCTTAATACCACTAAGACATGGAAAAACTCATGTCATCCTTTCTACACAAGATAAAGGAATTTGCAAGAATATCTTGTTACTATACATGCTCGAACATATCCATAGAATGCTCTATTTCAGTATTCTAAAACAAATTCTTTATAATTAAAAGATGAGAAGACACACTCATATCTATACTATTTGAACTGAAATCTTATAGAGAGAAAGCAAGGAATGAAATTTATAATAGAATTGACTAACCTGAAAATAATCTGAAATCTGTCAGTAGTTCTCCAAAAGTAGAATTTCTTTTTTAAATAAAGAATCCTGGTCTGAAGATGGCTGTTGGCATCAGACAGAGGGGAACAAAGTGGAAATATTTTCTAGGGATGAATAGAAGTTACATTATTTTCAGAGTAAGAAATACTAGTTATAGATAATTCTTCCTTTTCTCCTTCAACTCTCATTTTAATACTATTTTACTCAGATTTATCAAACAAATCTGTTATTATATAATACTTATCAAAAATTATTTGGATCCAAATTAGGTATTTCATAAATCTGTCTTTATATTACTTGGTATCACACTAATGCTAACCAAGGAAATGATCCCTGTATTGTTAGCTATGGAGAATTTGTCACCATGTGGGAATTTCTACAGCAGAAACAGTCACGTATAGAAAATAAGGCAAATTCTTGTATGTACCAGAGCTTTTTGGTTTTTATGCTGCAGCTTCTTAACTCCAGGTCACAACTTCTTGCGTTCTAAAGTAGTCCACAAATATTTCACTACTGAGGGTCTCTGTAATTCACATCCACCTTCATGGACACCAGCATTAATGTATAGGTATGCTAACACATGGGCTTCCCCGATAGCTCGGCTGGTAAAGAATCACCTGCAATGCAGGAGTCCCCATTCGATTCCTGGATGGGGAAGCTCCTCAGGAGAAGGGATAGGCAGCCCACTCCAGTATTCTTGGGCTTTCCTGGTGGCTCAGACAGTAAAGAATCCATCTGCAGTGTGGAAGGCCTGGGTTTGACCCCTGGTTTGGGAAGGTCCCCTGGCAGAGGGCATGGCAACCCACCCCTTGCCTGGAGAATCCCCACGGACAGAGGAGCCTGGTGGGTTACAGTCCACGGGGTTGCAGAGAGTCAGACACGGCCAGGCACAGCACAGCACTTGCTAAGACGTATATATTTTAATCAAACTGCATTAAATGAATAATATTTCATTTTCTCCGTCTTTCAAGCTAAGCAATTAGATGGTCTTTCCTCTGTTTTTCTGAGCCTATCTGGACAACATTTCTACTCACTTAGTAACTGTCAACTCCGCTGTTCTTTTACTTCTTTGAGCTTGCTAAACTTGTTCCTGTCTCAAAATATTTGCCCTTGCTCTAACTTATGCCTGAAATATTCATCATCTAGATTAGTTGTTCTCAACTGGGCATGATTTTGCCCCCCCAGGGCACATTCAGGCAATGTCTGTAGGTGTTTTTTCTCATCAAAATCTGGGGTGGGGCGTACTGACATCTGCTGGGTAGACACTAGGGATCCTGCCCAACACCCCACAATACACAGGGCAGCCTTCCTGTCTTTCTTATTTGGCCCCAAACGTCAACATTTCCAAGACTAAGAAACTCACGCTTAGATTCTCTCACAACTAATTCTTTATAATTGTTTAGAAAGAATTTAGTTTGTAATTCATACTGCACCTATCCAGAAGAGGCCTTCTCTGACCATCCCGTGTAAATAGTTCCACTCCAGCTGTCACCTGGTCACTCTTTATTCTAACTTACTCTTGAAGCACTTATTTTTTCTAAGATTAAACTTTAATATAATGGTTGTTAAATATGTTTTTATAGGTAAGGGCTTTATCGCATTCACAATTGTATTGCCAGTGCTTACAGGACTGACTGGCATATGGTTGACAACATTTTTGAAGGACTATTGGAAGACCGGTGAGATCAGTAGGTCATAGTTAAGGGCTGTGTGTGGAAGGGACTCAGTTGTGTCTGACGCTTTGAGGCCCCATGTGCTGTAACCTGCCAGGTGCCTCTGTCCATGAGATTCTCCAGGCAAGACTCCTGGAGTGGTAGCCATCCCATTCTCCAGGGGGTATTGCTGACCCAGGAGTCGAACCTGGGTCTCCAAAACTGTAAGCAGATTCCTTACCATCTGAGTTACCAGCCCCTAGTTAAGTGTTACACATATTTAATTCATAAAATTTCTACTCAAAGGAAGAAAACGTACTTTCAACTGTTATGCAACATGATGGCAGAAAAGTTGTGTTTTCTAAAAGTTTAAAACATCTTGAAGAAGTTATGCTTTTAGTGATGGTAGAATAGATTGTATTGGACTGTCTTCACCTATAATAATTGTAATCTTTGGTCAAAATAAAAACTAGCAAACACATATACAGCTATTCAAAGGCAACAGAGAGCGACAAAGCAAATAAAAACTGACAAAAGAGACTGTGGCACTGGACTGAGTGAGCTTGACTTTTATTTGGCTTTTCACCTGAGTGTATTCTTCAGTCCAGCTCAGTAAAAAGAGATGATTCTAACTGGATGTTGGAATTAGAAGATGAGGACTTTAGACTCAGCTTTTGTAAGTATGACAGAGGAATGAAGGAAATCACGATTTTAATGAATGGACTGTATGTGGGACCTTTGTTCCCTGATCGGGAATCGAACCTGTGTCCCCCACTCAGCACCCAGAATCTCTGAGGTGCAGTTAAATTACCTGGAAGCAGGTTGACACTTCTGATTCTTGCTTTTAAAATTTATTAGGTGAACCAGAACAGCATTCAATATAGACCTAAGTATTTCTTAACTGAAGCAAGACCCTACTCTACCTAATATCCCCATAAAAGTTTTACAGTCTGGCTAGAGAAAAAGGCATTACTGTCATTCTTATGCAGACTCTGAAAATTGTTCTGTTTTATCATTTTGGAAAAATGTCTCCAGCTTTTTGTTAGTTTCATTACATGCATGCTTTGATCGGTACTCTGAGGAAATACTATAAACCAGACTTCATCTAATTTGGAAATGTATACTCATCAAAAGACTCATTTAAGCAAATAATCCATACACTGGGAAAAATATTTTTAAACACATATTTCAAAGAGGACTTATATCTAGAATACATAATGAAATTACTGTGATGCAATTATATGACAATCCAATAGGCAATAAGCAAAACACTTGATCACATGCTTCAAAAAGGAAGTTGAATGAATGGAGATAAGCACCTGAAGTAGTGATCAAGGTCTTTAGCCCTTTGGAAAATGAAGATTGGAACCGCACAAGATAATTCTACACACTCACTCCAGTGACTAAAGTTAAATGAGCTGACAGTACCAACTTTTTTTGATAATTTAGATGAAATAGAACTTGGCAAGAAAGTAGATAGAATGAGTGGAGCTACAGTTTGGGAGACTACAGTGATGCAATCACTTTGGCAGAAGTGTTTGGCCGCTTCTCATGGAGTTAAATGTTTACCTTTTCTGTGTGTGCTGAGTGCTAGTCGCTCAGTCGTGTCTGACTCTGTAGCCCCATGGACTGTAGCCCGCCAGGCTCCCCTGTCCATGGTTTTCTCCAGGCAAGGATACTGGAGAGGGCAGCCATTCTCTTCTCCAGGGGATCTTCCCGACCCAGGGATTGAACCCAGGTCTCCCGCATTGCAGAAGGATTCTTTACAGTCTGAGCCACCAGGGAAACCCGTACCTACTCTATGCAGTTGCAAAGTATTTTTAAGCTACGTCTCCAAGACAAGCTATGTTTCCAAAACAAGATTTGTACATGAATCTTCATAGCAACTTTATTCATAAAAGTATGTGAAACAATTCAAATACTTATAAAAAGAATCAATAATCAAATTGTAGTATAACAATTATATAATCATACAGTGGAATACTACTCAGGAATAAACTGCTGATATAAATTACCACATGTGTGAATCTCACGGAAATGCAAGAAAAAAACGCTGGACACAAATATGTTATGTGATATATTGGTCCACATGTATTGTGTGATTTCTTCTTATATGAAGTTCTAGAAAAAAAAAGAAAGGTACTTTACGGTGAATAGAAGCAGACCAGGTTGCTCTTGGAATGGGGGATTGTCTTGGAAGGAATACGAGTGATCTTTCTGAGATGATGAAAACATTCTATGTATTGATAGGGCTATAGGGCTACAGGGATATATGCATTTGTCAAAACTCATCAAATTATATACTTAAGATTTATGAATTTCATACATATACTTTTTAGCTAACGTTCTGCACTGTTAGACAAACTCACAACTCTAACTAGTAGACTTCCTTTTTCCATTGCTATGGTTTAACAACTCTGAAACTACTTTATGTGAATTCTAGGATTAAGCAAATGAGTAAAAGCAGTGAGAATAATAATGCCAGCTAGATTCTGTGCAGCTAATAACAGATTTACTAGAGTTAAATGGTGTAACGCTTGAATGCATGCTATGGTTTTGGATTGGAATGGGGGAGATCAGTATGAATTCATAATTTTTAATAATTGTGTATATGTGTAACATTTTATAAATTACATATACTTATTTTTCTAGTATTGTTCACTGCTGAAAGAGCCAAGAAAATGATACACCAGTAACAGTGAACACAGTGGGGTCAAATATTTGTTGCTTCTTACAATTTTCTATTAACAGGAGGCAGGGCTCTTTGGAGAAATGACTTATTCTGGGGCTGGGATATGAAAAGTATTCATGTAAGAAAAGTCTGGAAAGTCTGTGCGAGAAAGTGAGAAAATAACGAAAGAAATGTGGACATATATTAAAAGAACACCTGATTTCTCTTGAAGAGAGACCCACTAGCCAAACTTGGGACAGTTTGAGCAGTTTGAGCATTACTATCAATAATGATAGTAATGGACTATAGCCCATTAAATAAAATAAGATTCTGTACGTTCATAGTAACATAAATAAGCAATTGATTAAATAAAAGGGGAAGAAGGGAAAGATCTTTTTGACTCTTGAATGGCACTTAATGAATGAGTAAGGAATGATGAAGTTAGAAATCATCAACGGGTGATAAATTAGGGAGGGGAAGTTTGATCAAAATAATAATGATAAGACTATCTCCCCACAAATTATTCATTAACTACAAAGGAAAAAATATTAACTTTGGAGGGAAGAAACCTGGTATACACCGTATTTTTTTTTAGTGTTTTTAAATTAAAGTAAAGTTGATTTAGGGTGCTGTGTTAGTTTCGGGCGTATAGCAAAGTGATTCATTCCTGTGCTATATGCTGGGTCCTTGTTTACCTATTTTATATACATATATTATGATATTTATCTGTCAATCCCAAGCCCCTAATTTAGTCTTCCCTTCTTCTGCTTTATCCTTTGGTGAGCATAAGTTTATTTTCTGTGTCTGTGAGTTTATTACTATCTTGTAAATAAATTCATTTATACATTTTTTTAGATTCCGATTGCAAGTGATATTATATGATACTTCTTTCTGTCTGACTAACTTCACTCAGCATGATGATCTCTAGGTCCATTGCTGGGTAGGTACTATGGTGAAACAGATTTAGTCAATTAGGTGTAGAAGGAACTTTTCTCTTATTTGCAGTATTATTTTGCCTATTAAAGACACTGTCTTGCTTCTTTCAGATGCTTGTTCATTCATTTCAGGGTATGACAAGCTGATGAAGAGACTTGACTCTCTCTATTCTCACCCGTCACTGCGTAGTGGACCCTGAGCGGGTTCACTTGACTCTCTGTGATTTGCCCATTCCCGCAGGCCCTGGTGTGGGGCAGGGGGGTCTTCACCGCCCACCCCGCTGTGTCTGTTGCGCAGTGGCATCGCTTCCCATCGTGCTGTTAAGACTTTGTGAGTCAAGACCCTTAGCGCATTTGCACACAACAGGCAGCGCTGCAGAGATGTCAAAACCCGGGACGCATCCAGCCCAGCACTTGACAAGCAGAGCGTCGTTAGCATTGGTAATAAGACGGCCTGGGTTGTCTGCAGAGGGCCCTCAGCTTGTGATCATTTACATTCCCTGCACACCACGTGCAAACCAGGCCCTCAAACGAGCCGGCTTTAGAGGAGACCATAGAAACCCTGAAATCAGCTGGAATATTTGGGTAGAAATTCATTCATTTTAATTAAGAGAGCCTCTCGGACCTGCCTCCTGGCAGTTAGCACAGTGCGTGTGGTCCTTTATTTGAACCGACAACCGTGATCTTAGGTTCCAGGGGCTCAGGGAGCCCTCTCTCTTCCAAACTGCGCAGCCCAGTGCCCCTCTCTGTAAACAGATTCTCTCTGACTTGCAACAGCAAACACTTCAAGCATTTGCATTTCACTCATTACTTGTGCTGCTACAGGCTGAGCATGAACCTGTCATAGAAACAAATCCAGCTGAAAACCACATAACGGCGTTGGTTATATAACTATTAGATTTCCTTGAAATATACTTTCCAGGACTAAAAGAAAGAAATGGGATCTCTGCACCATGGGATTAGCTTGTTCTGGCCTTGTTTTTCATTTCTCTTAGCAAAACCACTTTTTCCTTAAACCTAAATTATAAGAACTCAGCTCTTATCCATAGTAAGAAGTCAGTAAAAAGAACATCCAACTTTGTATTAGAGAGCGTAGTGGGAGTTCACTGCAGCTTTTTAATGTATTTTTTCCCCTTGACAATTATGATTTTGACAGATGAAGATTGGAGTGTTTAGGAATGGCAGGCAACTAGATTTTTTTATGTGTGGAATAAAAGAAATCTCAAATTGAGTTTCAGAATCTCAGATGTGCCCTTCCTTTGATCTGTCACATTGTGTTACCTCCCTTCACATTATTGCACAACTCCTCAGATTTATAGGAGCCAGCCTTTTCTTTTTCCAGGTCAGATACGAATTTAGAAATTTGGTGTGAAGTAATGATGAATAATGGATGAACCCGTTTTCTGCATTGGAGTCCCAGATTCTGAGGGACTTGGGAAATCTTCACAGCCAGCTAGAACGTGTGAACTTGGATGCCAGTGAGAGACCCACCTGAAGGAGCCCTTTGCTTCTCTACCTGCCTGGCTGTCCACTCACTGCCAGCTGGGATTTGTTTCACTTAGTTCTGAGAACAGTTCATGTTGTCACATGTGAAATGTTAAAATATCTGAGTCTAAATTCGGTATGTATCTAGAAATCCTGCTTTCTTAAATTAATTGCTAATGCACAGAAATCAGGCTTAGGTTTGGAAAGTGGGCCATATTGCTTTCAGGAGTCTTTATTTGGCCATTAAAGTCAACCAAAATCCATTTCTGCTTCACATGCTTGATGCCTGTGTAGGCTTCACATTCTTTTAAGAGAAACTTATCTACTTCTTTGATGAAAAAGTGGCACTAAATTAAGACTTTTTTCTTCAGAAGGCTTGCAGTAGTGCAAGGCAGTTGAATAAATACAAAATATTCATTTAGAGTATAAAGTATAGGATTATAGAAGTTTGAGCTCTTGAGGTTTTAAAAATTCTCCCTGAAAAGATATCAGATGATTTAGAAATTCCCACCTAATCATAATGTTTATAAGGTTTTCGTGGTTCTCTTAACTTTCTCCAACTGTATTCTTTCTGGCAAAGGCATTCCATGGGAGCCTTCTGGACACAATGGAAAAATAGAGCAATAGTATATTTAGAAGATTTGAAACAGGTGATGTTACCCACAAAAGGGTCATGGAGAGCAGGTTCAAGTTAACCTGCTGTGGGACTTCTTTTAATTTTTTTAAGCCTGTGTTGTTAGAGTTTTTAATCTATTAAAGTATAGATGATGTTTTATTAGATTTATAGATGACCCAAAGATGGGAATAGTATTGAATATGCTATAAATAGATGACAGAATCAGGACTAAAAGGACCTTTACAGGCTGAAATAAAGGCTGACACTATCAAAATGAGCAAATTTGAGGTTGTGCTTCTGAGCACAAAGAGATCTCCCCAAGTGCCAGTTGTAGGAGACGCTAGCTCAGCAGAGTGAAGACGGGGCCGCGCATCAGCGCAGCGTGTGGCAGCGGGGTGATGTGGCAGCGGGGTGATGTGGCGCA
This sequence comes from Muntiacus reevesi, assembly GCF_963930625.1. Taxonomy (NCBI): domain Eukaryota; kingdom Metazoa; phylum Chordata; class Mammalia; order Artiodactyla; family Cervidae; genus Muntiacus; species Muntiacus reevesi. The sequence continues at coordinate 1,458,734 of NC_089269.1, forward strand.
ATGGTGTCGTGGTCTAGATACGGTGGAGGATGCAGAGCATGGACGTGAAGAAAGTGACCGAGTGCTCCTGACGGCTGAAAACACGGGGCGCTCCTGGAGTGATGTCTGAAACTGTTCCCCCGCTACATGTAGACACAAGGAGGGGCAAGAGGAAGAGGCAGGCCACTCTAGATGGGTGGGCAGTGAGGAAGCAAGGAAATGTACGTACAGGAGCTTGTCCTGGGTGGGCACGAGAGAGTACCCGTCTGCCGAAACCTTAAGCATTTATAATAGAGGTCATAATTACGTTCAGTCACGTATCCAGTCCAGGTGGTCTCAAACACACATTGCTCTCTAGGTGCCTCTTTGAAAATGACCGTGGCTATGAGAAGAGTGGGCAGGAGATCCCCAGGACAGAGTTGGAGGTGAGGAGACTGACTGCATGAATCCAGGTTATGGTCAACTGGCCCTCACATCTTCTTGACGATCCCTTCCAGCAGTTCTCTTGAGACAGCATTGTATGCGTGTGTGCTAAGTCGCTTCAGTCGTGTCCAATTCTTTGTGATCCCATGGGCCATATCCTGCCAGGCTCCTCTGTCCAGGCAAGAATACTGCGGTTGCCATGCCCTCCTCCAGGGGATCTTCCTGGCCTGCGCCTCTTATGTCTCCTGCACTGGCAGGCGGGTTCTTTACCACTAGAGCCATCTGGGTCTTCACAATTTGTTAGACAGAGATAAGCAGCAGGCAACGTGGTATCCTATACGGAAGACAGAACCTTAAACAGGAGATAAGAACCTTCACATTGATTTGAGACCAATGGTGGTGGTGGTTTAGTCACTAAGTTATGACCAACTCTTGCAACTCCATGGACTGTAGCCTGCCGGGCTCCCCTGTCTATGGAATTCTCCAGGCAAGAATACGGGAGTGGGTTGCCATTTCCTTCTCCAGGGGATCTTCCTGACCCAGGTCTCCTGCTTTGCAGGCATATTCTTTACTTACTGAGCTATGAGGGAAGCCCTTAATACCAATATGTGTAAGTACGGAATGGAAGAAGGATCAGACTTTCTTAAGACGACTTCAGTAAGTTGAACAAAGAGCAGTGGACGAAAGTTACAGGGGGATGGACTTATATAACTTAGAACAATAAATGACTTTCTGAGGGGTGGCAAAAGACGAACAAGCCACCTCGCTGGAAACATTCAAGCCAACGCTAAATTCTTACTTTGAAGAACTCTTGTAGGGTGAATTCAGATGACAGCTTAATCTGATGGTTGGTTGTGGTTCTTTTTTCCCTCAAATTCCTCATTATTCATCTGATAATGAGACCATCTTATGAATTTGAACTTTGGTGAGAAATTAGTGACCATTTTACATAAGAGAAAGTTATGAAATAGAGATGCTGGGGCAGTAATCCCCACAAGTCCCTGTTCTTGAAAATAGGAGAGACAGTTACTGGCTTGATGTGGAGACTTTCATGGTTGGCGACTGGCATCTGAGGCCGTTAGTTTCTTGAATCATCTGTGGTTATCTGTGTACCAGGGATCTATATTTTCTCTTTAAAATGGTTGTTGGTCAGACCTTTATCTACAAACCTTTAAATTCCCTGAACCTTGTAAAGTTTCACATTGTGACATGGAATGGGCTTCTCATAACCTTCTGACTCACCCCCGGCAGAACAAAAAGCGTGGTCTGGGATCGTTTGCTTCCTCCTCCTGTGGTGCTCTTTATGCCTTCTTATCTTGAATTGCTTCAAAGATGTGAGTTAAAACATACCATTTGATACTTGCTATATAAGTTCTATCCATTAGAAAAAGATCTCCATGACTCTAATAAGATTCTTTGACATTACGTGGTGAGAAGGAAATAGTGATAAAATTATTCCTAGAGCATAGACCGCACATTTGAGTTAAAGTTATATGTTTGTGGCTCCTTTGCCTTGGTATATCCATGTTGAGAGAAGGGACAGCAGGACGCAGAATTAAGGTCAGGGAGGGCTACAAGATTGTTCAGTGGCAGGAATTCTGAATTTACCGGTTATCAAAGTTATCTGGAGATGAAATGTTCTGCAGAAAAGTTTCTGATTGAGTAACTTTGGAATGGGGCTGAGGAAGCTATGCTTTTAGCAAGTGTCACAGGGGGTTCCTAAGATCATACGAGGAGGATGCTCTTCTAGACAGTCTCACGTTACAGCTCAAGCAAGGTAAAGATTATAGATGGGCAGGAAGCTGTAACAGGCCAATCTCATATATAAGCTGAAAAAAGGCGTAACTGTTTTCCAACAAGACGTTCAGAATTGATTTGCTCATTGATGCAAGTGGCACTACCTAAAAACTTTAAGTCTTTAAATCATAAATTATTGAATTGGATGCTGCATTCTGCTCCTGGCAGAACATTTCTTTCCATGTGCTTTTTGTAGAGTCTCAGGTAAGCTTGCATAAATCCATCTTGTTACTTTCAAAACAAATATGTTTTTCTTTTTTTCTCAAGTAACAAACAAGCCACTCGCAGATGATTTAATGAGCAAAATGTGCCTCCTCGTTGTGAAGGAAACAAAGGGTGTCATCAGCTCCTAACGGTGATGTGTGGGAGGAGAGTTAGCCAAGACTTTCTCCTCTGTTCTTCCCAGTTACCTCTCCTGTGCTGTTCCTTCCTTTCCCTTATTTTTCATAGGCTGGCCATTTGGTGCTTTTCCTTCTTAATTCAACTCCTCTCTCACGGGCAACATTATGGCATTCAACTGTGCTTGTGGTGGTTGCACGTATTTTTTGCTTTAGAATAAAATTTGAGGCAAAAACTTGAAATTTGAAAAGATGCATTGTAAAAATTATATTTTTGTTAATGCAAATTATCTTTCTCTCTTTCCTTTTCTCGCAAAAGTACCGGTAATCATTATGAAGCAGACTTTAAGTATCTTTTTAAATGTGTAGGTGTGACTTCCAGAGCAAGTAGAAATGTTATGAGCTCTGGATGACAATGAACTCTCCACCAACAACTGTTCACTTCTCATGAGACTTCGCTGTTCAGCAAATGAAGAAACGGTCTCAAGGACTACTGTAATTTCAAGGGTTGGCAATAGACAAGAGATCTAGACATGAATGTTAATTTCCTCTCTTTTCCTACTTAATTTTCTACTTTCAGGAGGAAATATTCAAAAGAAAAGGCTGAAGAGATTAAGAGATTAATAGGGTATACTAAGAAATAGTACAGAGGTAACTCATGAAATATTTCCAGTGAGTTTTCTGCTGTTTGCATTGAAGCTCACGTTACTTAAAGCGGCACTCTGGTTTGGGACGCCTCTCTGCTCTTCCTGACTGTGACGTTGCATGCAAAAGACACCATTTTTCTCTTGCTGTCTATTTGGTATTTCTTTTGTTTAAGAACAGAAGCTGGCAGTATTCTCTAAAGTTATTTGAAGGTAAAACATAACTTGAATTCAGCTCTATGAGTCACATTATTTTATAGAATTCTTTTTTTCAAACTTCTGTTTCTCACCATGTTAAAATGTCCTTTAAATGATTTTCACGCTACATTGTATTCAGTCATATCAAACTGAATATTTCCCTACAAAAATTTAGTAGCAGCTTCAAGAAGTCTTATTCAAACCCATTACAATTCATTGAGTAATTTTATTACTTTCCAATAGCGACTTAAAAATCATTTGCATTTGATTCCATTGTTTTTAAAAAAATCTTATTGATATACAAAGCTTTTATAATATTTTCTTCTGGAAATTCTAATCTTTCAACTAATACGTATATATTAGTGTTAGCTATTTATTGTCACTTTATGCTTTACAAATCAGACATATGGATATTATATATGTCATATAATTATACATTTATATTTGTGAATTATGTATAAAGACGGTAAATGCCGCACACATATATGCACACATGTTAATTAGATAATGTATCTTATAAATGAGTGGCTGGAGATCTAGTGACAGAGGTAAAGTAGTTTGTCCAATGTTACACAGTCAGGGAAAGGCTCAACTAGTTTGCAAACTCAGCTTCATTGACTCTATGTCCAATGCTATCTCTGCTTGGATTATTCTATCTAATACTGATAGTTATTATTGCTTTTGCTTTTTAACATATTATATAGCTTATTTTAATTTCTCTTTTGTAATTTATTGGCATTTGTTTCTTTAATTTATCTAATTTTTAAGCTACTGATGGCTTATAGAGTAGATAAGATAATTTCCTTAAAACTTGTATTTAAGCAATAATCACTAAATTGGTAATTTACCTCTAAGATATTTTAAGTTTGCAACTTAAAGATCAGTTTATTTAACTATTAACTGCTGCTCTAATTAGTAATGCCTAGTAAATCAGATGCAGATGTTTAAGAAAATTAGATAAGGATACAAAAGAGCATAAATCAAGAAGCATTTTAGCCTCTAAAGTTCACTGAAAACTTACCAATTTGGATAATACTGGGTAAAATTATGAACGAGCTAAAATTTCTGAAATACAAAACATTAATTCCCTAAATATTACAGAGCATATAGTATAGCATGATGCAATATGCATGTTTTAAAATACATGTGATTTTCACTTTTAAGTATTCTATAAAATGAACTTTCAAAGTTGTTTATTGAGAAGTATGTCTGAGAGAAATAGTACAGGGTAGTGGAAAAAAATGGGCTTTCCAGTGAAGTGAGCTTTTCCCAGTTTTATTCACATTTCCCTGGTGGCTTAGACGGTAAAGTGCCTGCCTGCAATGCGGGAGACCTGGGTTCAGTCCCCGGGTCGGGAAGGTCCCCTGGGGGAGGAAATGGCAACCCTCTCCAGTGTCCTTGCCTGGGAAACTCCGTGGACTGTAGCCTACCAGGCTCATTCTTGTTTCTGAATGCAGATCCTTTCTTTACAAAAGAGGTTAACAATGCCCACTCCACGGGTATTAAACGAGATCACACAAGTAAGCCGCCCATCATAGCGTCTGTGAGCGATTGCTCCCCGCCCTCCTGGGTCGCTTCTCAGCACTGTTCTGAGACCCAGCAAACAGAACGGACAGGCTACAATTGCTGAATGTTGGGGGACATGCGCCCCTCTGATCGCATACCCCTCCATACTTCCTTCTTGCTTTCCTTCATTCATTCATTTATCTATCGTGTGCACTAAGCACTCATGATGAGCTGGGTGCTGCGATGAATGGAGGTGGTAAGCAAAACATGCTTGAATCCCTGGCTGAGTTCACCAAGTTGGTTTTTCGGACTCCAGTCCCGGCCTTTTTCATTGCACGTGGCTGTAAGGCAAGGAAAGCAAGAATCACACAAATGAGCCACGAGTGAACTCTTATTAAAGAGTTTGCAATTAAAATCCAAATTGTCACCGATAAATACTTGAGGAATCTCAGCAAGCAGACTGACGAGCCAGGCTGGAGGTGCTGTCGGGAGGACAGGAGGGATGCCGGTGGGCTTTGAGGGGTGTGCAGCACCATGTGTTCCTTGCAGGGAAGGCATGGAGGCAAGAAATCACACATTCCTGTCTAACGTTGGGTGCTCAGCATAGTGAACGGAAGTTCACGTCATCAAGTGATCTGAAACAAGATTGTTAGGCTGAGATGAAGTGTGATTTAGGGAACCTTGAAAAACAAACAGGTGCATCTTGCTATAATAATAAGTGCTAATATTTTTGCACATTAACTGTGTACCAGGCATTGTTCTAAAGGCTTTAAATATATTAATCCATGTAATCCTTGCTACAAGACTATGATACAGTTATTATTATTATTTTACAGAGGAGGAAACTGAAGCCCAGAAAGTTTGACTCACTTGGCATAGACCTTACAGTGGAGATGTTCCTGAGCTGGGCTTTGAATTCAAGCATTCTGGCTCCAGAATCCATGCTTTTATTATCTTTGTTACACTATCTCATAAAGTCTGGTGTGGGAATGAAATGACATTTTTTGATGAGGGAATTGACACAATTAAAGCTATACAGCAAGAAATGTATACTGGGGAAGCGTAAAAGTCAGAGGCCCCAGGTGGCATTTCATTAATGAGTCAGTGGATCTATAGCCCAGGGTAGGGTTATTGGAATGGAGAATCTGAGAACTTACTTCATGTGAGCTATGAGGATAAAAGTAATTCTAAGTTGCTCCAAGTTATTAAGACTGATTGCTTGGCAGAAGGATGTTGTCATTGACAAAGATATGGAAATTAGGGCAGGTGGCAGGTTTGGGGAAATACACAATGAAATTGGCTTTACACACAGAGATTTTGATTTAGCTTTTGAACTTGTGAGGCTTGGACTTGGAAAAGATTGAGAGATGGATACGTAAGTTTGGGAGTCATTAGCAAAGAGGTGATAGTGAAAGTCACAGGAATAGATGCACTCGCTCTCTGAGGGAGAGACTGTGAAGAGAAAAGAGCAGATGGCAGAAGGAGCAGGTTAATTAGTAACATCCGCTAATGACCAACCAAAGGTTGCCAAGCAAGGAACCTGCCAGATTTGTTGAAACAATAGTTTTCAAATTGTGTTTACAGTACTAATTTGCTTAGCAAACCCTGTCCTCCACATAGTCTGTGGGGAACGGGGCACCTGTGAATCAGTGCCAACTATAAAAATTAGAGCATTGAGGGAGCCAAATAAATGAAGTTTGGACTAAACACACCCCCCTCCCCCATCCTGACCATCACCTTTCTTCTCTAGCTTAGTATATACGCCTCGTCTTCCCCAAAGAGTTACATAATTCTCACACTGAATTTTTTCTTTCCTGAAAGCTTCCTTTATTTTTGTTTTTACCCGCAACAATTAAAACAAATTCAGTGGCTCAGCGTTTTGTCCATCGTGGATTTAATAGTTCTAATTTATTAAGGAGCTTACATGGACACTTTTTCTTTTTCCTCTTAAAATATTTACAGCAAATCTATTACTCATTCTGAATTTTAAATTGCTTAGCTTTCTCTGGAAATAGCAATTCATTTTATGCATCAATTTTTGTTTACCCCCATTTTATCCTTCATTCTCCAGCCTTCAGACAAAAAAAAAGTTTACTGATACATTTTGTACTTCCTTTAGAAATAGAAATTGTTTATACTTATACATTATGCTATTTTTCCAATGTGTGATTCTTTAAAATGTGCCTCGTCCCAACTGACTTCCCTGAATTAACTGTGCTGTCTTAGTCAAAGCTTAATTTACTAAATGCCACCCTAAACTGTTGTCTTCAGGCAAATTACACCATTAATTCCTTGCTTTTTAAAAAACTGAATGTTAAGTCCTTCCAAAATAGTCATTCTGTCTTTTCTTGGTAACCCTCCACAAATCTTTGATGATGCTTAGTTATATGACTTGATAATTTTGTTAATAAAGAAAAATAATAATAGCAATACATCAGAGTACCATGGTTTGAACTTAATTATGAGCAGTGTACTGTATATTTTCATTCTTTTGGATCTTCAAACTGTTAACTTCTTTTGATAGAGTGGTAGCCAAATATCTGCCTCCTCATAATCAAATTGCCTATAGTTTCCATGTCATTTGTTTCCAGATGGTGAGGGTTCTGTTGTGTCCACTTCTCGTGAAGAACGGCCTTAGTTTCTCTTAGACTTCAGATCTTGGGTCTGGAGGTGCTGACAGTAAGGCCATCATAAAGGAGTGGTCTGCCATTAGTACTTCTTTGCCTGCTGCAGATCTCTGCGAACTACCGAGACTGGTTGGAACAGAGCTTGGATATCTAAAAGCATAGGCTCGAAGTTTCTTGGTGAATACTGGTTGATGTCTGGGACTCTGTGGTTTATGTAGCATTTCCCAAAATATATTCTTAAATGCTATGGTGTATGAATAAATGTGACAAAAAGAATTATCTAGTCCAGTATGTAAAAGTCTGGGCTTATCAATGTTGAGAAGTTGTCTTTGCTCTCTGAATTCTCAGAGCCATTGACTTCCATGAGGGAGGTGTTGTATCTTCTGCATCCCTACTTTCTCTCCTCTTCTTGCATTTTGTAGGAGCATTTCATCAGACCACATTTTAGGAAATGCAGGTCTAGCTATAGATTCCAATATAAACATTTTTGATGAATTGATTTGGTTTTTTTCCACTAGTTTTCCATGATCATAGGATCATATTTTAACTTTGAATATTTTGTCCTAAACTATTTTAATTTCTGTTTCCCAATGAAACTGTAGACAGCCAGTTTAGATGTTTATCTTTGCAAACTATTTTAAAATTTCATTAATAATTAGAGTAGCCCGGAACTTCTGTTAAGTCATATAGTTTGTTTTCCATAATAAGAAATTGCTGTTCTCGGTATTCAAAGATTATCTTTACTGACATGGTTACTAAATGCATTCATTTAGGAATGTTTACTGAATGCATGCACTCAATCATAGGGTGAACAACCTTCCCAGTCTTTCAGGGGCTGAGGCAGCTCTGAAGACACAGGACTTCAGGTGCTAAACCGGGGCATTACCAGACAGCTGGCACTAGTGTGTTACCATCAGCAATGCGGCAGTAGACAAGGTCATTCTTTTTTCTTTTTATTATCTGTTGTCATTTGTCTTTTTTTTTTTATTGTAGTGGTTTTTGCCATACGTTGACATGAATCAGCCACGGATTTACATGTGTTCCCCATCGCGATCCCCCCTCCTGCCTCCCTCTCCATCCCATCCCTCTGGGTCTTCCCAATGCACCAGCCCTTAGCACTTTAGACAAGGACATTCTAAGTGAAGGAAACAGCATGTATCAATGCCCTGAGGCAGGAACAAGCTCATTTTAGCTAAGAATAGGAGCATTAAATTAAAAGCATATCTGTCAGAGAGACAGGCAGAGGCCAGGTCATATACACCTATATGTTGAGAATGGGATTATGATTTTATTTTAGGGACAATGGGAAGTGACTGGAGACTTTTAGTAATGTAATGATATTTTAAATTGTTAAGAAATGGACTATAAATTTTAAAAAGGTTATTGTAGAAGTCTAGGTGATAGAAGATGGTATCACATAGGAGTAACTAGGACAGTAATATAACTGGGAAATACAATTGACTGGAATTGCTCAACGATGGTATCTGGGGCCCACTTGAGTTTTAGGACAAGTATAAGTGAATGGATGGAGGTGTCATTTACTGAGATGGAGAATATCAGAGTAGCCACAGCTTTGGTAGACAGAATGTCCTGGGTCATGATTTCTGGTTTGGAAATGTAAAGTTGAGTTGTAGGGCAGAAATCAAACAACTGTCAAGCTTAGAGTTGGATATAGAAATCTGACTTTATTGGCGAGATCAGACATAGAGCAATATATCCGTCAGCACATAGACGGTATTTAAAGGATGGGACTTCATGACAGAGAGCTTTAAAAAATGAAGTAAAACGTCCCCATGACTGAGCCTTGATGTGTTCCAACAATTTAGATGTCATGTTAATTCTTCTGGAGAAAAGTGCTCCCTCAGTCTAGACTCTGAAAATATTCTCCAAAATCTATTTGGAATGTCTTGGAGAGAGTGCATTCAAATTCCTGTTTACCAGCCTTGGTCTTTAAACAGAATTATCTGTAGAATAGAAGAGGTTACTCCTCAGGCTACAGCAGCTAGATGAAAATCCCTTCTGAGAGTGATGCATTTATTTACTTTGTCCTTATTTGATAGTTAGGCTTCCCAGGTGGTACAGTGGTAGAGGGCATGCCTGCTAATGCAAGAAACACAAGAGATGCAGTTTCCATCCCTGGGTCGGGAACATCCCCTGGAGAAGTGCAAGGCTATCCACTCCAATATTCTAGCCTGGAGAATTCCATGGACAGAGGAGGCTGGCAGGCTATAGTCCATGGGGTGGCAGAGAGTCAGACATGACCGAGTGACTAACTCACGACTGTTTAATAGCTACGTTCTGGAAAAAGAGCACTGTGGTCCCCCGTGAGTCTGAGAGAGCATCCATGAAGTCATGAAAGTACCACACACCTACATCTGGAAAGATCTACCTTCATTATTGATGCTTGCCTGGTTGTCTTATTTCAAATATAAGCTATTTAAAATAAATATAATTAAAAATATCTATACCAGTCTGTGAAGTGTGTGTGGAAGAGAGAAAAACATGCTTTAAAAAGATGTAGGTTTGTATCCAATATCATCAGGTAAAACTCCAGGGAGGGCTTCCACGGGAAGGGACCAGCGGGATCTCTCAGCCACGCTCTTCTCTTGGTCGGCGTGTCTCCTCTGTGGAGACAGATGATTCATCGGAATGTACAGCCTGATGAAACATTCCTTACCGAAGTGTCACTTCCTGTGTTTTAGTTCTGTTTTCACTAACAGCTGTGGACATTTATTTAGTTTTTTCCTGTAGTTTTTCCCAGTGAAAAAAGACAGCATCAATGAGCAGTGTACTGCTCACAGAAAATTGATAAATAAATAGACCCTCTTGTAGAAATTCGTCTCAGGGCCTCAAGAAGTATGATGCATTTTTCTCAGGAGGAGTACACAGGATGGTGCGCTCCTGTGAACCAGGCTCTGGACCTGAGAGAAGGGAAGGACCCCTCAGGGGACGGCGGAACTCAGCAAGTGAGGTTATCCGAAAGAGCGCAGCGTGTCATCGCTGCCTTCACCTCACAGGTTGACATGAAGTCTTTCCTCCTTGGCGTCTGCTTCAAAATCTGTTTTGAAGATTTGCCTTCTGCACCTGTTTCTTCTTTATGGTCTGTGATGTGTGGTACGTTCTTTATTCTGGCCACTTCTTTCATATTGGACCACCTTTTCTTTTTCTTTTGCTAATGGAGATGTACTCTCCCCACCTTCTCACAAGGATCAAAACTGTGGCCACTCAAAGCAACTCCACCTGAATTCTGGAGCTGCCTTCCTCTCACCTCTTGTCTTCCTCAGATGTCTCAGCACAGGACTCCAGGCAATGTAGCCCCGGGCAGGCATCGTTAACATCATCTTGCTGGATTTTTTGAGGGCTCACTTCAGTTTTCTAGACATTAGTGAAGTCTCAAGACAGCTTAGATAATATGAGCCAATTTCTTTGAAACTTAAATCCTTTCAAAATGAGCAACCCTTGAAGTGCGAGTTTAGTAGGTATACGGGCTTCCTAGGGCTATCGTAACAATAGCAACAGAAAACACAAACAGAATGAGTTAAAAGGGACAGAAGTGCATGGTTCTGCAGTTCTGGAAGTGAGAAATCCAACGTCAGTGGTCAGGAGGACCACGGTCCCCACGGAGGCTCTGGGAAGAGCCATCCCTGCCTCATCTTAGCTTCTGGTGGCTTCCATCGCTGGCATTTCTCAGCTTGCAGTGTCAGTAGCTCCATCTTTGTTTCTATTATTGCATGGTATTCTCCCCTTGCGTCCCCATGTTTCCATGTGTGTTCTCCTCTTCTTATAAAGACAACAGTCATTTGGGATTAGGGCCCACCCTAATGACCTCATCTTAACTTGACCTGCAAGGACCTTATTTGCAAGTAAGATTTTATCCCCAGGCACCAGCAGAATAACTTTATCAAAGCTTCCTGGGGAGACACAATTCAACCTCTAACATTTGGTGTGGAGACCAGACTTCAGATCTAGAAGAAGTGATAAGAAAACATTCCATCACTACCTTGGCATGAAGATATGGACCTGGCTCCTCTGACTGCAGTTGTTCTCACACATCCCCCCTTTTCTCAAAGAGGACTCATCCTCTTAATATTAAATCTTCATACCATTATTTCATTGGGATATCAAGACAAAACACATAAACTCCCTGACTAGACAAAATAAACATTTATTGATTGACTTTTGAGCCCCAGAAGCTAAGGACCTTGAATAAAACGTAGAGTTGGAAGAATACTTCCTGACACAATTTTTTCCTGCACCAGTGGAGGTGAAAACTCTATGATTCGGAGAGAAAGGGAAGAGCTCTTGAGGAGTATAATATAAATAGTGAAACTGAAGGAATAAAAACTATAGAAGGAATTGCCGGGGTGGATCCCTGAGAGAAGACCCTACCTTTGTCCCCTCGGGTTAGAGAGATCAGTAGAATTCTTTTACGGACTTAGGATATGAGAGTAGGAGAAAAGGAACCCTGTTCTGACTTGTTATCTGGGAGCCCTGGGCATGGCAGCGTCACAGACATTCTTCTGCATTATCGTAATGTCAGATTTCTGTGAAAGAGAGCTTCATAGACTCCTGAACAGAGAGGCCCTGAGACAGCCTCGGGGTGGGTCAGCAATATCTTTTTGTAAATCTGGGAAGAGCATGAAGGACAGGTGAGAGGGTGGGCAGACTTGGGAAGGATGGCTGAGCAGCTGGATATCAGAGGGAAGGTGGGTGACCCTGCAGTTGTTGATGTTAAGAACACGGCGATGGTGGAGGTGGCAGTGTGATAGTCACAGCTCCCAGGGACAAGACAACTCTCCCGACCACATAGCTTAAGGCTATGAGGTCCAGAGAAGAAAATGAAACTTCATGGGAAAGAGCAAAGGAGGAGACCTTGAGATGATAGGGAGTTCATGCCAAACTACCCAGGAACGCCTTTCCACTACCTGATGGGATGAGGTCTCAAGACAGAAAATAAGTTCACCTATAGACAAATAAAGTTACCTCCTTTTTCTGCCTCCTGAGTCTGTGGTCTGAAATGTCATACCTGCTACAACATCTTTGTAGTAGACAGGTGAGTAAGTACATATCTTACTCATCTTTACTGGAAAAAGGTAAACATTTTTTCCAGCAAACAGATGAACTCCAAGGCACTCTGCAGAGAGCGTACCTGAAGATTAGACAGTAATCCCCCAGGAGGACAGGGCCAGTGTTTCTGTCACGATTTTATCTCTAGTGTCTAACATGAGGTGCCCTGATAGAGGGCATAATTGCTAAATAGCAAAGGGGTGGTTCACTGTTCTTTAGGTCCAGAGAAATCCCACGGCATGGTATAATGAAACATCACATATAGGAGAGCATGCAAGGCCCTGACAGATGAAACTAGTGATCACTATTTTCCTTCTGGCAAAAGTAGCCAAACCTGGAGTTTTGTAAACACCGGCTCAAGGAATAATAAAATGCCTTGAGCTCTGTCTCACATATATCACAGTAACAATTTCATATCTCTTTAGCGTCTAACTACCTAGTTGTTAGAGATAATAGATTAATAGCTAGCATTTAAGATAAGCACAAGTTTGCTAAACTCAGGTCTTTGTGTACTTTATCTTATTTAAGAGGCACAGTAATTCTATGATGCAGTAATTACTCATTCTCATTTTGCAGATGAGAAAAGGAGCCTGAGAGAGGATAGGTAGCTGTCTTCTACAGCTGGCTTACGCTGGGGCACAAAATCTGGGTTTGCTTTTAGCCATTATGCTATATTGCCGCCAGGCAATGGAAAATGTATTTGGAAGCCATTTGTGTTTTAGATTTTTAATATCAAGTATCAATATTTAATGTTTTAAAAATACTGTGATATCCACCTGCTTCAGTAGTTGCGGCCACCCTCTCTTTTCCAGCCTCTCTCTATGGCAGAGAGGGTAGAACAGTCCTGCCAAGGAGCCGCCTTCAGACCAGTGAGTTGATTGAGGCCATTTAAGGCACAGAGGAAAACGGCCAGGACCGGACCCTGACATCCATCTCTGATCGTCCTGCTCCCGTGACTGCAGAGCTGGGTCTTGGTGACCGTATTTGGGCCACAGCAAATGCTCTTTGAAGAACTCATATCCATTCTTGCAGAACTCCCTGGGTCACACTGGTAGCTTCAGGGAAGTATGAAGCAAACATGCCTTTTTCCTCTTGTTTTCAGTTCTTCTCGGGCTGTTGGACAGTGGCTCCAGTGTGTGCCTGTTGCTGCTTCATCCTTATCACACCTTATTTCAGGTGCCATTAGACACTAAATTTCTAGTCTGCTGAAATGGATGGAATATCGTCTCAGAATACCACTTCATGCAGTATTTATACCCTCTTTCCCTTCCTAGCTCAAAACAGGACTTTCAAATTGCCTACTGCGTTGTTTTCCAGTTTCACCTTGTGAGATTCCCTCCACTCTCCCCATCACACACAATTCTCAGCATGCTACAGCTACATATGTTTGTCAAACTCTATCCCCTCCTCCATTAGCCTGGTTCTCTCTAGTCCAACCCCGGCCTGCTGAAGCGACCACTTTCTGAGCTCTCTCTTCCATGTCTTTTCTGCGGGATAAAGGCACGTTCCTGTGGTGAGACTTCTGCCGATGGACCGAAAGCCTTCTCTGACCGTGACGCTGATGCTTTCTGACTTAGCGCCAATGGTGCGGCCAAGTTTTGGCTTTCTGCACACATTGCAGTTCCTCCTTCCAAGTCTCAGAGCTGGCTGTGTTTGCGAGATGGTCTGTCTTACCAACCTGCCCCGGCCCCTTCTTAAACAGGCTCTCCTGCTCCTGGTATAGCTGTAGTCCAGGGGCCAGCACACCACAGCCTGTAGAACCGATCTGGGCCAACATCTGTTTTAGCAAATGCACTTTTATGGGAATGCAGCCACTCCCGTCATTTATGTATTGTCTGCGACTGCTTCTGTGCTATGACAGCAGAGTTGAGTGGTTTTACAGAGAATAAATGGCTCCCCAAACCTAGAATATTTACTCTATGACCTTTCACAGAAAAAGTTACCAGCTCTTCTGTAGGCTGCTCTGTTCAGTCACTCCGTTGTGTTTGACTCTGTGATCCCAGGACTGAGACATGCCAATGACGTTAGTGTATATTACTTCTATTCCCCAGTGGCCAACACTCAGGGTGCAAAGAGAACTGACCTGGAAGCTCGTCTCCTCCATTCAGATTGTCTCTGCAAGGAATCTGTGATGACAATAGTCAGGGGTCCACTTGTAAGCAGAAATTAGGAAGTCAGTCCATGTCAAGATTGAAGAATGAAGCTAATCTGCAGAGAGAAAAAGTTAGATCTTGCTTCCCAGAGGAAACAGAAATGCTGGAAGTAGCAGCTGTGCTGGCTCCTACCGGCCTTCCTGTTCCTGGTTCTACTCTCTCACAAGGCCCAGCTGCATATTTTGACCTTGGATTTCAGGAGATAACCTTGTATGCTTTCAATAAATTTCCCTTTTCGCTTAAGCTCATTTTGTGACCAAGTCAGTGAGTTTAGGCTTTAGGTATGCATAAGGTTTTCATTCAACATCCTTTCCTTCGTAAAGCTTGCTTCATTTTCCCTTGGCCGCACAATTCTCTTCTTAGACATTTAAATCCGGTCGTAGCATATCTGACAACAACATTAATTAGAAATGCGAAACTGATTCCTGTGGGGGAAGGAAGGATGCTGGTGGGAGAATAGGGTTAGGAAATGATCAATTTGTGATCACTTGGGACTTTTGCAAATTGTATGCAGAGGCATGCAGAACATTTCACTCTCTTTACTTTTGTACTTTTGTGAAAGTTCAGATGGAAAAATATTTTTTATTCATTTTGAAATAACAATGCCTTGTTTTTTTCCACAAAAGTTTTTGGCCTCACTAATCATGTGGTGATTTTTCCTTATTTTAGGACTATCTGGATTTTTTAAAATGTGTTTCCAAAAATATAGGGAGGAGAAAAAGTTTCTGAGCTTTTTGGAAGGCTTCTCCAAGAGTCTAATTAGCATCATAAACAGTTAAAATGTAGAATGATGCTTTGATTGAATCAGGTAGGTGTGTTGATGTCCTCTTGCCAGCTCCCCTTGTTTTGACATTGACTTTATTAATTTTTCTCTGGAATCTGGGTCTCACAAACTTTTAAAAAGTACAGTAGCAAACAAGCAGATAATAATGAATATGATCGCTGTTTGGCACAGTCATCAAAATCCCTCTTAGGTTATTGATTCTTTAAAAATTGGGTGTTGTTATCTTTTGTTCCTCGATGTAAGCAGACATATGATGATGGCACAGCCTGAGAAGAAAGTGATAGAGTTTAGGGGGCATAGCTCTTATTGATCTCTGGGCACTTTTGAACTTTTGTGGAATTTATAAAATTTATAACTTTTCTTTTCTGTTACAGTATGTGGCCCTACTCTCCTAGAGCACTTTAAGTACAATTAATGATTTACTTAAAAGGTTTGAAGCAATATTTTATGGGTTGCTGAAAACATTAAACTTAATTTCGGAGAAGTCAAACTGACAATATAAGGAAGCATGAGGATTTTTGAATTGTATCCAACAGAATAATTTTTTATTGCAATATCCTAATGACTAAAAAATGATAAAACTCTTGTGCCCATATCATTTAAAATTTTCAAGAAATTTGAGGTTTCTTCCATATTACTTAATGTATTTCTGCAGATTATATCTGTATTTATTATTTTGCTTGAACTTCTCTTTATGCTTAGTATTTTAGGTAACATTTCAAAGGTGTTTCTATGCCTTATATTGTGTGCTGAATTAATTTTATCTCTTTAACAAACACAAGTTCTTTCTGTGTGTGAGACACAGTGGTATATAAGTATTTTGAAAAGATAGCTCATTTATACCCCATGGCCATATGAGATGAGAGTTACTATCTCTGCATACAGTTGGGGAAACAGAGGCACAGACTGATTCAAGTAGCCTGCCTAAAGTCACACAGTCAGTAAAGTGCATGATCAGGATTTGAACTAAAATTATCCAGCTCCAGAACTGATATTTATAACCACTCCTGCATGTGAAGTATTAGCATCACTCATTTTGTAGAGAGATACGGATTTTACTCCTCAGGAAATTACTGCTCACAATACTTGTTCTGTAGAGTTGGACATAGGATCTCTTGAAACATGTCAAAAAGTACACTTGTAAATCAGTGAGCATTCTTGCTCAGATTCAGCCATCAAATATTTCCAACCACGCCACTCTGTCCAGGGCACAGCAAGAGAAGAACCTGGGTGACAACATCATTGCCAAAGTCAATGTCCATTCGAAACGCAGGGCGATGCCAGCTTTCCTCTGTTTGGAGGCTTAGATTGAGGTTAAGACAAAATGATCAGATGAGCAGTCCTCTATTCTAAACTACTTCTCTGGGCCTGAAAAAAGGTAGATTTGGTTCAATCATCCCAATTGTCTTGCATTATCACAATAGATTCAAGTTGTCATATGAGTTAAAGGCAACTGTGCTCAAGATTTTAAGGAAAAAGTTTGTTTCTGAGAATTTTCTTTCTTGGCCAGCAACAGAAATTGCTTTTTTTCATTCAATTTTTTTCACTATTATAAATTTAAAAGATTATTTGGCTTAAGTTTGAATTGAACATACTATTTCCTATTTACCTTTTCCCAAGAAAAATGTATATGCTGGAATAATCTCACATTTTTCTCTCTTTTTACCTTCTTATTCTTCCTTCCCTTTATATTGAACTCCTTTCAACATTAGGAATAACAAGGTGATTTAGGTCTTTTTTTTTTTTTTTTTTTTTTTTTGATTTAGGTCTTACTGCCTGCCCTAAGGAGCTGAGAGTCTCACAGGAGAGATAGATATCAAAACAAAAAATTATAAATCAATGAAATGAGCACCATAATGGGAATATGCCAGAGTGTATGTCAGAGACAAGCCCCTTAAAACCATGCCAGGAATCCATATTAAAGAAATGACCATCAAATGTAGAAGCTGGTGGGAGCCAAGAGGACAGCAGAGAGGGAAGACATCGCCAGTGTCTGAAATCAGAACCTGGGAGGGTAGAGGGGCAGGTATCACTCTCAAGGTCCTGAAGTGATCCAAAGAAAGAAACAATCAAGAATAAGTGGAGGAAAAGTGTGCAGAAGATCAATTTTAATTCCGCTATAATGAGTCTTGCTAACACAGGATCCTTTTTTTTCCCCCCTTTTTTGTATCCTTTTAAGGGAGCAGGAGTGATAAGTCTTACTCTACACAGAACCTCTGTTTGATCTGTGAATACTAGGTTGTATGGGACACCAAAGCAATCAGAGGGGAGGGTAATTCATTCTACCTCCAGGGACTGAGGAAATGTTGAAAAGAGAGTTTATTGCTTGAGATTGGCATCATAGACTTATAAATAGCAGTTCTCCAGGAAGAGGGTTGGAGCTAGAGGTGGAAAGGGGCAAATTATAGAAGCAAAAGAAGGCATGGAAAATTTGAAAAAAGCTATCCAACCCTGTTTGCTGTGGTTGAAATATAGAGCCTACATCAGACTGTGGTTTGACCTGCCTCTTATTCCCTCTGTCTCCTACTCCACAGCATCCAGTGTTTCTGGTGGGGCTGCGTTCCTAGGACTCCCCTACCCCCATGGGAATGCATCAATGATGCAGGCATAGCCAATCACAGTTCCTTCTCCTCTGGCCACAGTGATTCCTGTAGCAGTGCTGGGATATCAGAGTCTGCTTTCAAATTCTGGTCCTGCCACTTCTTACCAGAGTGAGTTACTTGGACAAGTTACTCTTTCTATGCTTCATTTCCCCATCTCCAAAATGGGATTGATGATAGGGCTTTTGTGAGGACCAAATCACTTAATAAACATATATTAAATATTGTATATTAATATATTAATACTGTATATAAAGTATAACACACACACATACACACATACACACACACACACACACACACAGAGGAGTATGGAGGAGTATGGAGGAGGAGTACGGAGGAGGAGTATAGAGGGGAGGAGTACAGAGGAGGAGTGTGGAGGAGGAGTATGGAGGAGGAGTGTGGAGGAGGAGTATGGAGGAGTATGGAGGAGGAGTATGGAGGAGTGTGGAGGAGGAGTATGGAGGAGGAGTACAGAGGAGGAGTATGGAGGAGGAGTATAGAGGAGGAGTATGGAGGAGGAGTGTGGAGGAGGAGTATGGAGGAGGAGTACAGAGGAGGAGTATGGAGGAGGAGTATAGAGGAGGAGTATGGAGGAATGTGGAGGAGGAGTACAGACGAGGAGTATGGAGGAGGAGTATGGAGGAGAAGTGTGGAGGAGGAGTATGGAGGAGTTCCAGCGCCTGGAACATGGTACACACTCTCCAATGTAGCATATACTCTCTTAGAGTGGAGGAAATTGTACTTTGCATTTTTGGTCAAGTGATTGGAAGAAAGTGCGCTGGGGACTGATGGTAGACATTTATTCTGCCATGTGGAGCAAGTCTGTCTATGTCAAGGATGAAAATGGCCAGCACCTAAGGAGCAACAGAATTAAGATAGCCATCTACCCACTGCGTATGCGTCTATCTCTTTATCAACATTTATCTATTGTGGGATCAACAAATTTCTTGACTAGTCTGGGTCGGATTCCTGTCACTTGCTACTTAAAGAGACCTATATGAATATTTCTAGGAAAGCTTGGAGAGAGTTGAGGCTGAATAGGATTGGTTGGACTTCATCCTTTAAGCTATTGTATAACATTAAAGCTTTTCAACATAGAATGATAAAATCAGAGAGGTGATGGAAAAAACAAACAAAACTCTGGTTACTGGGTGAAGAATAGAGTGATATTCAGGCTTTTTTATACCTGGAGCTATATTTCTAGCTTATAACACTTCACAATTGTACTGTGGAGCTTTATTTGGCAAATGATTACTCTAATGAAGAGAGTTGAAGCCCAGTGATTTTTTTTCCAGAGGTAATCACAATGATTCTGCATTTGATTCTCTTTAAAAGTAGTAATGATGAAACTGGAAGCATAGAGGGTTAAAACTTTACTTAAGAAAGAATTGCCTTTTACTTGTAAGACTGCTTAGCATTCCCATGAGAAACATTGAACATTTACACCATGTTTTGCTACCCAGCTGAGCTGCTTTGGAAGAATTTGGGGGATTTCAGGTCCTACTTTAATACTGCAGTATACTACTAACCTAACTTCATTTCCTCCTCTGTTTTAGTTACTCTTCTAGATGGAGCCTCCTAAAATGGTACTCTGAAAAAGCATATCACTTCCCTTACTGAGAGATTTCAGTGACTCTTGTGTATTAAGGAAAACACAAAATCCTCAGTCTGCCTTTGAGGTTACAGTCTGGTTCTTAACTGCAGTTGGTGAGCAAATATTTTATTGACTGCATACTGTGTGTCAAGAATCTCTAATAGATATATAATGAGTCACATATATAATTTTAAATTTTAGTAGTCATATTAAAAAGCTAAAAAGAATTAGGTAATTTTAATGTAAATAATACATTTTCTTTAATCCAATATATTAAAAAATTTGTTGTTGTTCAGTCGCTAAGTCATGTCTCACTCTTTGCGAGCCCATGGTCTGTAGCCCATCAGGCTCCTTCATCCATGGGATTTCCCAGGCAAAAATACTGGAGTGGGTTGACATTTTCTTCTCCAGGGGATCTTCCCAACCCAGGGATCAAACCTGAATCTTCTACTTGGCAGGGGGATTCTTTACCTCTGAGCCAACAGGGAAGACCATACACAAAATATATAAAATATAAAAATATAATGAATATTGAATATTACTAATGTGATATTTTATGTTCATTTTTAAGAAATCTCAGGTATCCAAGGTGTATTTTATACTTACATCACACCTTAATTCAGATGACAAATTTTCATTGAAAATCCTTAATCAGTAATTAGAATTCCTAAGGTGTACAGTTGAAAAAGCAGACTCATATTTAAGTTGTTCCAAACATTATTGCAGATTTTCAGTAAGTAAGCTGGGTATCAGTTTTTAGCTTTAAATTTTAATTAATTGAAGTTGAATACAGTTTGAACTTCAGTTCCTTAGTCTCGGTAGCAACATTTTGGGAGATACATGTGTCTCAGGGCTGCTGTATTGACCAGCCCAGCTCCAGAAGCATGGGCCTCACACTCATGAAGTGTCCATTTACTCACCTTTCCAGCTCTACCTTCTGCTGCTTCTTTACAGTGTCAGATGGATTAAATCTTTCTCAGACTCTATTCAGGTCGTTCCAGGTAAGCTCATTTTGTCCTTCAAAAGATGTTCTTCTAAATTATTGAACTCTACTTACCTTCAGAGATTAAATGCTCAAATGTTAACCCACCTAGGCAAAACTTCCTTGCTCATGTAGACAAGAAGTGTTCTGTATTTTCTATTAATAAATACTTTCAGAACTTTGATTGTGCCTTTGTTTTGACATTGATCTCACAGTACCATGTGGTCTTTGGAATCAGTAAACCCAGGTTTGATATCTGGTCCTACCACTCATTGGCTATATGATCCTGAGTCACTACCTTTATTTTTCTATTTCATCATCTGTAAAGTGATGACAACATTGTCCACCTGATGGGATTGTTGGGGTGAGATAATGTTGAAAAGATCAGCACTTAACCCATCAGTGTGTGCTAAGTCACTTTCATTTGTATCTGACTCTTGGCAATGCCATGGACTGTAACCCGTCAGGCTCCTCTTTCCTGGGATTCTCCAAGCAAGAATACTGGAGTGGGTTGCCATTTCCTTCTCTAAGGGACCTTCCTGACCCAGGAATCAAACCTGTATCTTCTGCGTTTCCTGCATTGCAGGCAGATTCTGTACCCACTGAGCAACATGGGAAGGTCATAGATATTCCTTATCTCTCCTAAATAAAATGATTTATAAACAACAACCATAATAGTAATGTGGTAATAGCAATACTAATAAGTTTGTCCTAGTTCCTATTCAATTGTTTCATAATATCTAATCCTCCAAATAATTAAATTATCCTCATTTTACAATTAAGGAAACTAAAGCAGACAGAGATTATGTACTTTGCATAAACTCATGTCACACGACCAGGAGGAGATGCGGTTGGTTTTAAATAATAGATGGAATGAGCTATAGTTTGAATACCTTTTATTAATATTTTCTCTCTTGTAGTTTGCAGGTGAGGTAGAGGAGTTGGCAAAGGATTTGGAATCAGTTTCGATACTGAATGCTAACCCTGTCACTGACAAGGAATCTGTTTCTGGAAAACCGACTTAATCTCTCTGAACCTCAAGCTCTTGTACTGCAAAATGGAGGTAATAAAACCTAGCAGGAAGTATATGGTATATAGGTTAAGTTCAAAGTGTCTACTGTTAAATTCAAATTTCACCTTTAAAATTCCTAGCTTTGCAACATTTAGAAAGTTTATTTTATTCCTCTACTGCAATTTCCTCATCTAAAAAATGGGAAAATTAATACTATTAAGTTCATAGATTTGTTCTAAATATTAAATGATGCAATCCACGTAGACACACAGAATTGTAACTAGATACAGTAAACACTCAGCAAATGTTAGCTATTATTATCATTATTACAAGGCAGGGCTTGGTATGGATAGAATACTGAATTGGTTTAATTAAGTTCCCATTTTCTTCCACTTCTCTTCCTCTTTATAGTTATATTCTTATATCTGAATCCTTTATAGAATATAATAATAAATCTTACATATACTGTGCACTCTATAAACATTCAGCTGAATAAATGGATGTTTCCACCAGCCTTTTATATTATTTGTATTTTACACAAGTACATCAATATTATTTTCAGAGAGTGTAAAATAATTGCATGTGAAGTAGAGATAGTAAACTAGTTTCTAGTACATAATGTTTTATATTTCCCTTGGGCTTGCAGTGATTCTAGTTATGTTTGAGGCATTATGAATTTCATATGTATAAAACTTCCTATTCAGTCAGTATGGTCCTCTGTCCAATTCTGATAAACTTAAATTAGAATATCTTTCAAAGTCAACCACAGTACCAGACTGTACTGAAAATGAATTCATAAGGGAGGCAAATATTGTCATAAGCTGTTGATAAAAAGATTTGAATAATGTAAAATGCTACAGCAGAAACTGTAGAGGTGTAATGAATCTTACACATACTGTTCTTCATTTCTAGTTCTTAAATGTGACCTTCCTCCTGCTCTGAATCTCTTTTATTGTGCTCCCAATTTCATTTGCCAGTTGTTATGATCTGTTCAATCTCTGAGCAAAATTATTCTCCTCATTTTCAAAAAACCTGAACTTCTCTAGTTCTCATTAGGTCTTTATTTGGATTCAGACTTTCTTAAATTAAAATTATGTACATTGTGTTCACTTCTTGTTCTTGTGCAGAGGCAAGATTGGAAGCTTTTTTAAAACTCAGTAATCACTTTTTCGACCATAAGTAGGACGTTTAGCACTGTCCTAGGCAGGGCAGGCCAGGAAGAGGACCATCCCTGAGAGTCTGGAATATGCAGTCTAGTGACAGTGACGTTACATGCACATACACATGTAAAACAAAACAGGTGACTCTACACTATCATAGCAAAATACAGTTATTTTTGAAATGTGGAGAGGGAGAGAGGGGTTCTACTCATCGTGAATAATGAGGAGGGCAGACTTCTTAGATGAATTGGACTGGGTCTTGCTTAGCTAGTAAGACTTTCACCTAAGAGGCAGGCTGAGTGAGTGCAAAGACACATAAAATGGGAAGAAAACAGTAGTAGACGGTCAATAAATGAGATCAATAAGGTGCAGTTTGGTCATAGGCTGGGGGAAAAAAAAAGCAGAATCCAATTGTGGAAAACATTGTCAGATTGTAGTCTACGATTTCTTTTGATGTATTGAGATACCATTGAAGATTTCCAATTGCTTGAATTAAAAGTGAAGCTTTCGAAAGTTTTTAATTTGTTCCATCACAATTTACCTATCCATAATTAGAATCTGCATACCACTTAATCGAAGACATTTGTATACATTTTAAAAACTGAAAATGCAGGTGATTTCAAACCTATGCAGCTTTGATAATTTTATTTCTGTTTGATATCTAAATTAAAGCTCTGACCAGGAAGATTTTTTTTTATTGGAGTATAATTAACATATAACATTATATTAGTTTCAGGTATACAATAAGTATTTTACATTTGTATACATTGCAGAATGACCAACAAGATAACTTTAGCTTTCATCTGTCACCATAAAAAGTTATAAAAAAATTTAATAACATTATTCAACATAGAAAATCAAGTGATTATTTTGAAAATCTAATCTTTTCCTCTGTTTATTATATTCAATATTATTATTATTCTTATTGAAAATGTACAGCATCTCTGTAATATGCTAAATGATTATATTAGTTTTCTATTGCTGTGTAACACATTGTTACAAACAGTGGCTACAGAAAGACATTTATTACTTCACAGATCTGTGGTCAAGAGTCCAGACACAGCATGTCTGGGTCTTCTGCTCAGGGCTGTACAAGGCAGACATCAAGGTGTCGGTTGATTACATTTTCATTGGGAGTTTTCTCAAATCATTCAGTTCTTGGCTGAGTACCATTCCTTGTGGCTGCAGAAATGATGTCCCCATTTTCTTGCTGGCTCTCAGCCGTGGGTCATTCTCATTTCCCAGAGGTCACCCTCAGTTTCTAGCCACGTGAAAGGAATTGTTCATCCCCACAGCAGCAGCGCCCACCTTCTTACTCATCAGGGAAAACCACTGTGCTTTGTAAACTTCAGATGTGTGCATGCCCACTCGGCCGCTTCAGTCATGCCCAGCTCTTTGCCTGTCTGTGGACCGCAGCCTGCCAGGCTCCTCTCTCCATGGGATTCCCGGGCGAGAATGCTGGAGTGGGTTGCCGTTTCCTTCCCCAGGGGATCTTCCCGGCCCAGGGGTCGAGCCTGCAGTTCTCACGTCTCCTGCACTGCTGGGCAGGTCTTTAGCATTAGTGCCGCCTGGGAAGCCCCATGTGTGTATAAGCGCACGCGCTGAGTCGCTCAGCTGTGTCCGACTCTTTGTGACCCTAAGGCCTGCAGCCCTGCAGGCTCCTCTGTCCCCGGGATTCTCCAGGCAAGCATGCCGGAGTGGGCTGCCATGCCCTCCTCCAGGGGATCTTCCCGACCCAGGGATTGAGCCTGCATCTCTTTAAGTCTCCTGCATTGGGAAGTAGGTTCTTTACCTCTAAGCACCATCTGGGAAACCCTTATATGTATGTATGTATGTATGTGTGTATATACACACACACACACACACACACACACACATAATATATATATGTGTATACATATATACATATGTATATATACATATGTAATATATATACATATATAATACATATATATTATATGTGTGTGTGTATATCTATTCACAGAAGTAAAATCATGTAATTCATCATAAATATTTTATGGTCCAATAAAAATGTTGAATTATTTTTGACTAAATAGTATCCTATGATATGGTTGCACTGTAATTTGTTTAGCTCTTTTGTTATTGCTGGATGCTTACTTTGCTTTAAACTTTCAATATTATAAACAAAGCTGCAATGCACATAGATACTGTACCGATGCCTTGTGCATTCCTATAGAATAGATTTTAAAGTCTTTAAATGCCAAATTGACCACTGCTGGTAGGCACTACTGAAAGTTGTAGTAACTATCTCATTTAAGGCATTTGCTATGTTAGTGTTGAAACATGTTGTAATATAACTCACAATACTTCTACACATTTGTTAATGTTGTTAGTAAAATCAGCAGTGTGGGACAGTGGCTGAAAAGGGTCGGTGATATGCTAATGATTCCACACATCTCACGTGTATAATGGTTAATTTTGTGTGTCAACTGGACTGGGCCACAGAGTGGTCAGATGTTTGGTCAAACATCATTCTGTGTATGCTTGTGAGGGAGTTTCTGGGTGTGATTAACATTTGAATTAGCAGGCTAAGTAAAGTAAATTGCTCTTTCTAAAGTAGGTGGGCTTCATTCAATCAGCTGAAGGCCTAAATAGAACAAAAAGAATGAAGAGGGAATTCTTTGTGCCCAGCTGCCTTTGAGCTGAGATATCGGTTATTTCCTGCCTTCAAACGTGAACTGAGACAGTCTCTTTTTTTAAGTATTATTTCTTCAGCTTGTTAACTACAGAGCTTGGAACTCTTTGGCTTCCATAACTGCATAAACCAGTTCTTAAAAAGTCGCTTTCCATTCCATGTCCACCTGCTAATGCAAGAGACACAGGCTGGATCCCTGAGTCAGGAAGATGCCATAGAGAAGGAAACGGCAACCCACTCCAGTATTCTTGCCTGGGAAATCTCATGGACGGAGGAGCCTGGCGGGCTACATACAGTCCATGGGTTCCTGAAGTCAGGCACAACTTAGCGACTGAGCACACACCTATTTAAAAACCTCTGTATCTATTTATCTACCCATACTTTTAATCTTGTTTCTCTGCAGAACCATGATACAATATGTTTTATTTGTGGGTGGAATAGGTTTTTTGTTGGCGTGTTGGGAGTCTCATAGGCAGATAGAAATATAATACAGTACAGTCAGCAACCTTTGGTTTTCTATTGTTAAACACGGGTGAAAATCGCTTATTATGTTTTCTGAACAGCTTGGGTTCTCAGTTTCCTTATCTGCTAAAAAAAGAAGGGGGCTTAGTTGCAAGGTTTAAATGAGATTATTTCATGGACCATGATGCACGGTAAATACTTTACAAAATACTAGTACTTTTTTCCTCCTTCTTCTTAAGAATCTTAAAAAGCACGCAGATTGACTGTTTCGTATGTGCTCAGAAGCTGAGCCTCCAAATTCCTTCATTAGAAGCCATGTTCACTTGTCTGCCAGCAGTTCTTCAGAGTGAGGTTATACTACCCGCTGTTACTGAGTTATTTTTTAACAATATCTTGTTGGCAAACACATGGGGTGGTACTGAATAACTGCCTCAGAAGTTAAAGATTACTCTCTTCAATATGAAGAGAGTTTTATTACTGTAAATATGATCTGGCTTAACCTCAGTCTAAATCACCATAGCACATAAGTACAGGAATGCCAGAAATGCATTGATGCTAACCCTAAAGTGTGGGCTCCCCTGGCATTTATGTATAATGTAGGAACACAGGTCAGATTATTCCTACTTATTAATTTAAATGAATGTATATTTTTAAGCTTTATCCCCTCAAAATAAATTGAATGGAGACTATCTTTATTACAGGTTCAGCACATATGGAAAATGATTCTCAGTTTGACTGAGTTAAAAATACTTTTCTATATCTTAAAAAATGGAATGCGGAATTCTTATTAAAAGAGTAAAAAAATTTTTTTGAGTACATTTAGAATTCTACTTGTTTACCTAAAGTCCTGGAAGAGCTGATTTCCAGATGCTCTACATCTTTAGAATTTTAATTTGATTTCGATTTGAATATAGTTTTATTTAAATTGGTCCTTGCCTTTTAACTATTAGCACTTGTTAGAAATGTCAAGCATTGTTTTTGGAGCACTACTAAAGCCTCTTTTTGAATGATCCCTTCAATTACATAATGATGTATGTAGGCCAAATAAATGGCCTTGTGCTTGCTGACGGGTGCTCAGTGATCACTTGTTCATGAAACGCTGATATTCACCTCACTTGTTTATATCTTCCGTCATCAGTCAAGTATTTTCTCCTTTCTTTGGGGAGCTGGCAATATGATACAACACTGAAAGTAAGTCAAAGCGATTGTTAGTCTTCATACATCTGGTTGTTACAGTCTAAACCGGTCTTGCTTCAGTCCTACACAAGGCTTCCAATAATGGTCCCAGTAAAGTGTCTTCACTTTATATGTTGTAGATGCTAAGGTCTCTTGACAAGAAAAAAAAAACATTGTGGAGTGGAAAGAGCATGGATTTAATTTAAAGACAATTCTGGATTCAAAATATGAGCCCCACTGCTAGGGTAAATTATACACACTTCTAAATCATGTGCTTCTTAAACTATAAAAAGGACTATAATGTATCCTTTGCGGATTGATGAGTATGAAAAAGTATCTGTCTATCTATCTACTCATCCATCCATCCTCCATCCATCATCTATTGGAGCACAATAGCTGATAGTGTGCAAGTATTTGACTCAAACTACGGGCAAGTTGCCAAAACCTTTGGCCAGTCTCAGTGATTTTTAAATACCTCAGAAGAGTCTTCTAAGTGAGGATCTATTGCCCAGATGCTGCTTGATAAGGAGCAAATAAAACTTAGAGAGCCAGAAGTAGGTAACATCATCACTATTCCATTTTTCTCAAGAATGGCCAGGTCCAGCCTAGGCATTTTCTCTTCCCAGACTTCTTCCAAGCATACTCTTCCTCTGCTTCTCTCACCCACAGACAACCATCCTGACTACTTAAGGCTTTTCTTGACTCCCATCCTCTCAGCTCCATTCTACATTAAATTTTAAGGAGCTGCTAACAGAACGTATTTTGCTAATTTCTAGTCCTTCCAAAATAACTTATATAGAAACCCATTTTTCTTTAATGTAACCATTGATATGATTGTATTTATGTCTGCTTTCTTACTTTTTATTTTATTTGTCTCAAGTCTTTTTGGTTTCTCCATTTTTCTTTTCTTGCAGTTCTTTATATTTAAAAATATTTTTATTATATATTTTAGTTTCTCTTTTGAATTTGCTGCTATCAGTATGTATGTTTTCATTATTTGTTGTTGATTTCCCTAGGGATTATAATATATGTGTTTAACTCATTGCAATCTTCTAAGATTTGATATTGTAGGCTCTGGGTAAGATGGAATAAACACATATCAATCTTCCTCTCCATTGCAACTATGAAAACTTGAGAAATTATAGGCAGCTTTCCTGAAAGGAACTCTAAAGAGTAAATGGAAGTGAAAGTGAAAGCTTAGTCATGTCAGACTCTTTGCGATCCCGTGGACGGTAGCCTACCAGGTTCCTCTGTCCATGGGATTCTCCAGACAAGAATACTGGAGTAGGTTGCCATTTCCTTCTCCAGGGGATCTTCCTGACCCAGGGATCGAACCAGGGTCTCCCACATTGCAGGCAGATGCGTTAACCTCAGAGCTACCAGGGAAGCCCTAAAAAGTAAATATTGGCATATAAATCTGGCTTGAGGAATAAAAGAGGGAAATTTTAAATCTCAAAAATAGTGGGGAAAATACCCCCGTGTCTCAGTCCTTTGGGGCTGCTGTCACAAAAACAGCATTAGACTAGTGACGCCGTGGTAAAGAATTCACCTGCTAATGGAGGACACACAAGAGATGCAGGTTCAATCTCCCGGGGTAGGAAGTGCAACCCACTTCAGTATTCTGCCTGGAGAATCCAGTGGCTAGAGGAACCTGGCGGGCTGCAGTTCATGAGGTCGCAAAGAGTCAGACAGGACTGAGCTACTGAGGACATGCCCGTGGGTCACCTATATACCACACAAATGGGTTTTTCACTGCTCTGCAAGCTGAGAAGTCCAAGATCAAGGTATCAGTAGATTTGGAATGATGAAGGCCCTCCTTGAGGCTGCACACTGCTGAACTCTCTATCCTTACATGGTAGAGGGGGTAGGGTATTTCTCTGGGGTCTTTTTTAAGGGTATTAAACCCATTCAGTAAGTCTTTAATCCAGCTTTCTGTTGACGGCCAGCGCTGTGTTCCCTCCGAGTTATTTGACCTGAGGCTAAACCATGGTGGAGGTGATGAAGATAATGTCACCTCCTTCCGAAGCTCCCATGCATGCACTGCTACACTCAGTGCCCCAACCCTGCAGCCGGCCACCGCCAACCCACGCCTCTGCCAGAGACGCCTGGACGCTCGCGGGCAAGTCTGGGTCGGTCTCTTGTGGGGTCTCTGCTCCTTTCTCCTGGGTCCTGGTGCACAAGGCTCTGCTTGCGCCCCCAAGAGTCTGTTCCCAGGCCTGTGTAGGGTCTGGCGGCTCTATGGGGGGTTAACGGCGACCTCCTCCAAGAGGGCCTGCGCTACGCCCAGGTCTGCTGCACGCAGAGCCCCGGCCCTGCAGCCGGCCACTGCAGACGCGGACCCCAGGAGACGCTCACGGTTCTGTCTCCATCTCTGTGCGGTCTCTCGGTCCTGGGGAGCACAAGGCTTCCTTGAGCCTTCTGACCGTCTCTGCCGGGTGTGCGGCTTGTTTCTCAACATGGTTTTGCCCCTCCTACCACCTTTCTCTCCTTTGCCCTTGGATGTGGGGTATCTCTTCAAAGTCACTCCAGCGCCACACAGCCTCTGCTCCAATGCCAACATCTTGCTGTGGCTTCTCTACCCTTGGATGAGGGGTATCCCCTCAAAGTCAGAACAAGACCCAGTTTCCCCTTCAGTCAGCCTCTCCCATCAGGAAGCTTCCATAAGCCTCTTATCCTTCTCCATCAGAAGCAGACAGACTGAAAAACACAATCACAGAAAACTAACCAATCTGATCACATGGACCACAGGCTTGTCTCACTCAATGAAACTATGAGCCATGCTGTGTAGGGTCACCCAAGATGGACGGGTCATGGTGGAGAGGTCTGACAAAACGTGGTCCACCGGAGAAGGGAATGGCAAGCCACTTCAGTATTCTTGCCTTCAGAACCCCATGAAGTATGAAAAGGCAAAAGGATAGGACACTGAAAGATGAACTGCCCAGGTCGATAGGTACCCTATATGCTACTGGAGATCAGTGGAGAAATAACTCCAGAAAGAATGAAGAGATGGAGCCAAAGCAAAAACAACACCCAATTGTGGATGTGACTGGTGATGGAAGTAAAGTCTAATGCTATAAGAGCAATATGCTTAGGAACCGGGAATGTTAGGTCCATGATTCAAGGTAAATTGGAAGAGGTCAGACAAGAGAAGGCAAGAGTAAACATTGACATTTTAGGAATCAGTGAACTAAAATGGACTAAAATGGGTAGCTTAACTCAGATGACCCTTATATCTACTTCTGTCGGCAAGAATCCTTTAGAAGAAATGGAGTAACCTCCACAGTCAACAAAAGAGTCTGAAGAGCAGTACTTGGATGCAGTCTCAAAAATGACAGAATGATCTCTGTTCATTTCCAAGGCAAACCATTCAATATCACAGTACTTCAAGTTTATGTCCCAACTGGTATTGCTGAAGAAGATGAACGGTTCTGTGAAGACCTACTCAGCAGTGGCCACAGGATTGGAAAAGGTCCATTTTCATTCCAATCCCTAAGAAAGGCAATCCCAAAGAATGCTCAAACTACCGCACAACTGCACTCATCTCACACGCTAGTAAAGTAGTGCTCAAAATTCTCCAAGCCAGGCTTCAGCAATATGTGAACCATGAACTTCCAGATGTGCAAGTTGGATTTAGAAAAGGCAGAGGAACCAGAGATCAAATTGCCAACATCTGCTGGATCATCGAAAAAGCAAGAGAATTCCGGAAAAACATCTATTTCTGCTTTATTGACTATGCCAAAGCCTTCAACTGTGTGGATCACAATAAACAGTGGAAAATTCTGAAGAAGATGGGAATACCAGACCACCTGACCTGCCTCTTGAGAAACCTGTATGCAGGTCGGGAAGAACAGTTAGAACTGGACATGGAACAACAGATTGGTTCCAAATAGGAAAAGGAGTACGTCAAGGCTGTATATTGTCACCCTGCTTATTTAACTTATATGCAGAGTACATCATGAGAAATGCTGGGTTGGAAGAAGCACAAGCTGGAATCAAGACTGCTGGGAGAAATATCAGTAACCTCAGATATGCAGATGACACCACCCTTATGGCAGAAAGTGAAGAGGAACTAAAAAGCCTCTTGATGAAAGTGAAAGAGGAGAGTGAAAAAGTTGGCTTAAAGCTTAACATTCAGAAAACTAAGACCATGGCATC
Source organism: Muntiacus reevesi (assembly GCF_963930625.1). Classification (NCBI taxonomy): domain Eukaryota; kingdom Metazoa; phylum Chordata; class Mammalia; order Artiodactyla; family Cervidae; genus Muntiacus; species Muntiacus reevesi. Next base: position 1,490,050 of record NC_089269.1, read on the forward strand.
TGGTCCCATCACCTCATGGGGCATCTGGTCCCATCACCTCATGGGAAATAGATGGGGAGACAGTGGAAACAGTGTCAGATTTTATTTTTTTTATTTTATTATTTTTTTTTTCAGATTTTATTTTTTGGGGCTCAAAAATCACTGCAGAAGGTGACTGCAGCCATGAAATTAAAAGATGCTTACTCCTCAGAAGGAAAGTTATGACCAACCTAGATACCATATTAAAAAGCAGAGACATATGGCTAACAAACACATGAAAAGATGCTCCACATCACTCATTATCAGAGAAATGCAAATCAAAACCACAATGAGGTACCATTACACGCCAGTCAGGATGGCTGCTATCCAAAAGTCTACAAGCAATAAATGCTGGAGAGGGTGTGGAGAAAAGGGAACCCTCTTACACTCTTGGTGGGAATGCAAACTAGTACAGCCACTATGGAAAACAGTGTGGAGATTTCTTAAAAAACTGGAAATAGAACTGCCATATGACCCAGCAATCCCACTTCTGGGCATACACACCGAGGAAACCAGATCTGAAAGAGACACGTGCACCCCAATGTTCATCACAGCACTGTTTATAATAGCCAGGACATGGAAGCAACCTAGATGCCCATCCGCAGATGAATGGATAAGGAAGCTGTGGTACATATACACCATGGAATACTACTCAGTCGTTAAAAAGAATTCATTTGAATCAGTTCTATGAGATGGATGAAACTGGAGCCCATTATACAGAGTGAAGTAAGCCAGAAAGATAAAGACCAATACGGTATACCAACGCATATATATGGAATTTAGAAAGATGGTAACAATAACCCTATATGCAAAACAGAAAAAGAGACACAGATGTATAGAACAGACTTTTGGACTCTGTGGGAGAAGGTGAGGGTGGAATGTTTCAAAAGAACAGTATCGAAACATGTATATTATCTATGGTGAAACAGATCACCAGCCCAGGTGGGATGCATGAGATGAGTGCTCGGGGCTGGTGCACTGGGATGACCCAGAGGAGTCGGGTAGAGAGGGAAGGGGGAGAGGGGATCGGGATGGGGAATACGTGTAACTCTATGGCTGATTCATGTCAATGTATGACAAAACCCACTGAAATATTGTGAAGTAATTAGCTTCCAACTAATAAAAAAAAAATTTAAAAAAAACATTCAGTAAAACTAAAACAAAATAAATAAATAAATAAAAATAAAAAGCAGAGACATTACTTTGCCGACAAAAGTCTGTCTATTCAAAGCTGTGGTTTTTCCAGTAGTCATGTATGGATGTGAGATTTGGACTATAAGGAAAGCTGAGCAACGAAGAATTGATGCTTTTGAACTGTGGTGTTGGAGAAGACTCCTGAGAGTCCCTTGGACTGCAAGGCGATCCAACCAGTCCATCCTGAAGGAGATCAGTCCTGGGTGTTCATTGGAAGGACTGATGCTGAAGCTGAAGCTCCGCAACTTTGGCCACTTGATGTGAAGAACTGACTCACTTGAAAAGCCCCTTATGCTGAGAAAGATTGAAGGTGAGACGAGAAGGGTACAACAGAAGATGAGATTGTTGGATGGCATCCCTAGCTCAATGGAGATGAGCTTGATTAAGCTCCGGGAGTTGGTGATGGACAGGGGAGCCTGGTGTGCTGCAGTCCGTGAGGTCGAAAAGAGTTTTACGTGACTGAGTGACTGAACTGAACTGACCTGAATCCCCTTCGTGAGGGCTCTGCCCTGATGACCAAATCACCTCCTCAAGTCCCCATCTCCTAATACCATTACCTTGAAGGGTCAGATGGCAACATAGGAATTTTGGAGGGACACATTCAGGCTACAGCACCGTCTTTTTCCCCTCCCTTTACCCTGTTCTTGGGTTTCCCTGGTGGCTCAGCTGGTAAAGAATCCACCTGCAACGTGGGAGACCTGGGTTCTGTCCCTGGGTTAGGAAGATCCCCTGGAGAAGGGAAAGGCTAGCACTCCAGTATTGTAGCCTGGAGAGCTCCATGGGCTGTATAGTCCATGGGGTCATAAAGAATTGGGCATGTCTGAGTGACTTTCTCTTCAATTTACCGCGTTCTCAAATCTTCAAGGCCAGGCTATTGTGCAGGGCAGGGGCACCCAGGAAAGCAGCATGCTCTCTTTACTGCAGCTGTGACTCTGGAGGCATGACCTAAGCTGCTGGTTTCCACTTTCCTGTCTCTCTGTTCTTACACTTACAGGAGTCTGAGCTTTATTGGCGTACTAATGACCTTGAGAATCAAGATAAAGACATGCATCTCTCAAATACAGTTGTTGTTGTTGTTTCTTTGGGAAATAAGGTATAGATCACCCCTGGATAGCTAACACTTAGGACAAATTCCAATAATCTACAAGTAAGACTGTCAAACTATTGAATGGTTGGATAGTCTGCAAATAGTCCAATAGTCTGCAAAAAAGCCTGCCATATTTAGCAAGAAAAATATAAGATGCCAGTTGAATTTGAATTTCAGATAAAATATATATATATATATATATATATATATATACATACACACACACAGACACGCACACACACATGTATATATATAAATGAAATCAGATAAAATATAATACTTGAGTATATGTATATTTCATGTAGTATTTGGTGTCCTATATTTTATCTGGTAGACATAACTGCAAAGGTATTGATAATTCGGTTAACTTTGAAAACATAGGCCACTGAAGATGGATTGGGACCTGTGGGATGAAACTAATCAAGTCATGTGCATGCTAAAACAAAAATATCAATATTCCCCATATGGTTTAAATAACATATAGGTTTTCATAAGGAAATACTCAAAATCTCCAGAATTCAATAGAAATTATTCTGCATACAAAGAATAAGGAAAAATACTGACTTTCATGGGAAAAGATGATTAATAGATGCCAATGGCAAGATAGGAATTACCTGACAAAGACTTTAAAGCAGCCATCATAGAAGTTTTGAAAATGCAATTGCAAACATTCTTAAGACAGTAATTAAAACTGAAAGGTTAACAAGGAAATACATAATATAAAGAAATGGAAATTTCGATCTGAAAAATATATAAACTGAAAAAACTTAGAACATCAAGAATAAAGAAAGAGAAAAAATTCATACTTCCATGAAGTATAATAACCGTGTCAGTTTTTCTCAGCGTTGTAAGCCTAGTAGCTAGCACAGTGCCTGGCATATTGATTGAATGAATACATGAAATGAGTGTTCTGAATGAGGATACCTCGCCCATTCTGCCCTCTTAAACACTTTCTCAACTGGAATCTGTGCAGCTTTTTTCTTTCCTCACTCCTCTGCCCCCCCGCTCCCCGCCCCCATATCCTTGGTCAAAGACTCCTTACTTCTGAGGTCTGCAGTCTCAGTGCTCCCACTGCAGCTGAGGAGGAGTCGCCCTGTGTGGCCAGACATGCTCTTGGGATTAATGTATTGCTACCATTTTTAGAGCTCCTGTTGGGATTTGATAAAATACTTTTGGATAGGGTTAATGATGGTCTATACTCCCATTTTTCTATAAAGTGGCTAAGCTCAAACGCTCCTTCCACCTGCCTCCTACTACACTCACCAACACACACACATGCACACTTTAGTCTGACCAGCTCTTTTAAACTTTAAAGCAGCTGATCTGGAAGAGAGAAAGAAAAAGAATCTGAGGAAAGAAGAGTTGGAGAGAAAAATAATTTTAAACAACTTTCTAAAATAATTTTCCCCCAAATCTTTCATCTAGCATGATTGGCTGTGACATATAAGTTTTAGAAAACTGCATAAAATCTTGTGCTTGTGCTTGATCAGGATGTAGTGTTTTTCAGGAAAGATAATTGTGTGAAGCAGAAGGGCCTGCCCTCTACCTGCATCTACTTAATTATTGGTGACTAGTGTTAAAAGGGTTAATTTAGGCTTGAAAAGTGTCAAGTTAGTTTGAGATATGATTTCCTCCAATCTTGAGAATACCTTGTTTGAATGATTTCTGAATTTTTAAATTAATTATTTTTTTCTATGATAATTTTATTTTCTAAGATAAGTTGTTTATTTAAATTTCCTACTGCCTTACTTACTTCCTCCTGTCTTACTTCTCAAGAACCCTAAATAAGTAAGTCCTATATGACAAATAAGTCCTATATAAAATAAGTAAATGCTAAATAAGTCCTATACAAATAAGTAAGTCCTATATGAATAAGTAATACAAACAATAAGTAAACAAATAAGTGAGTCCTATACAACACAAGGGTTTCCCTGATGTTGGTAAGAAATCTGCCTGTAATGCAGGAGACCTGGCTTTGCTCCCTGGGTCAGGAAGATCCCCTGGCGAAGGGAATGGCCACCAACTCCAGTGTTCTTGCCTGGAGAATCCGAGGAACAGAGGAGCCTGGTGGGCTACTGTTGTCCATGGGGTCGCAAAGAGTATGAACATGACTGAATGACTAACACATACAACAAAACCTTCAGGTTTTGAAGAATATTATAAAACCTGATTTTGGAGTAGTGTGGTCCTAAGTCATTTACAATTTAGATATCCTCAGTTGGGAACATAGGGCTCATGTTACCAGTTTTACCTCTGCTACCTGATGTATAATAAAAAACTGAAGAAACAGGGAAACACGAGGGCAGTTTCCTTTGAATTGTAGAATTAAAAAATAATTGAAAAAGTCTAACAACATAAGTTTCTTTAAATGCAGTTTATTGCAATTTTAATATTTTATGGTTGCATTTTAACTTTTATCTCATAAATTAAAGATTAACAATCATGCCTAAACTGGAATATATTTTATCCACTTACAAAAATGCATTGACTAACACTAATTAAATTTGCTTAATCAAGCTTAACAATGCTACACGCTGTTACTCATCAGAAAGTAAGTACCATGTACATTTCCCAAAGTGCTCAAGCTAGAACACCAAGGATTTTTTCTATCAGGGTATCCAAGGGTTCAGCCATCTGCTATTTACTCTAATTTTTAATAAAAAGTTATTATTCATCTTTATTGCTAATCATTTGCCTTGCAAACAAAACATATTTTATCATTATTATTATCATTTTAACTCCACCACCGCCAGGGAGACACAAAGGAAAATGGTTTGTACTCAATTGCACCACATTAATGGTTGCAAATGGTTTAGCTTTTATGGCAGGAAGACATAGGTATTATGAAGGTAATACCTAATATCAAATTATATGCAGCAGCATTTCATCACCTTGCCCTAATGCCTTTAGCAGAACGAGCTTTTCCCCAATAAAGCAGGAAAATGTGATCACCCTTAACACCCTGAAGGACGAGACAGTGGCTGTGTCATTCTTTATCGTGCATTGCTTTTGTTCATAGCTAATCACATTTAGACAATTTTAACCCAGACCCTGCAGATATACAATAAATCATACTGATAGAGAAAGACTAAAACCTGTTGGAATTGCCTTTAAGCTGCACTGAGCATGGAAAGAAATCATAGATTGAGATAGGTGGGGTCAACTTCAGAATGGAGAGAGGTGAATAAAAGTTCTGTGCAAAGAGAAACTGTATGTTAAAGACACTTAGTGGGAAATTGCAGTGCAGTGTCTCTAGCGATAATCTCGGCTATCTTGGTGTGAAGCAACTGACTCTACGATGACACTTTAGATGGTATCCAGGAAGGTTCATAATGCTGGCAAAGAACTTGGTAACAGAAACTCAAGCACTAAGGGATTAGAGAGAAATATAATAATAATGCCTAACACTCATTCAGTGTTAGCCGTATACCAGCCACTGCTAGGCACTTGATATGTCATTTTCTCTTTGCCTAGACTCTCTGAGTTAACCATTTTCATACAGTTTTTTTTTTTTTTTTTTTCGGATAAGGCCACAGGCTTAAAGGAGTTAAATAACTTCTCTGCAGCCACACAGAACTGAGATTTATAGCCTACAAGTCTGAGGCCGGCTTCTTACTTTGTTACTCGAGTGATCTAACAAGGGTAGCAAGTCATCAGTAGGCATTTTCTAAGACTGTTGGAGGGAGTCAGCATGTTCCACAGAAAATACCTACTGATTGTGCTTCTAGAAACTGCAAGAGTTAATATTAGTTTAGTAATCTTAGTAAATGTAATACAGAGATTAGGACAAAAATGTAATAACGTGGGCTTCTAAAATAAACAAATGTTACAAGAAATGCAATCTATCTTGTCAGGGCCATCAAGTCAGTAACTTAAGTTTTAGGGGTAGCATTGCAGCTTTAGGGGTAACATTTGATATCTGGAATGGTAAGAGCCACATAAACTCTTCTCATGTGTAACTGCTACTTAATGAATTTCATTTCCTAGAATGTGCTGCAAACTATAAGCATAGTAACAGGACAAAGGGGGTGGGAATGGAGAGACTGCCTCCTGTGGTTTTCTCTAATGTGCAGGCATCATAAGACAGAAAAATGCATGTAATCATTTCCCTGCTCTTAAGGAGCTGATAACTAGTTATGGTATGAACCTAACAGAAGCAGATGATATTAAGAAGAGGTGGCAAGAATACACAGAAATACAAAGAAGACCTTCATGGCCCAGGTAACCACGATGGTGTGATCATACACCTAGAACCAGATATCCTGGAATGCGAAGTCAAGTGGGCCTTAGAAAGCATCACTATGAACAAAGCTAGTGGAGGTGATGGAATTCCAGTTCAGCTCATTCAAATCCTGAAAGATGATGCTGTGAAAGTGCTGCACTCAATATGCCAGCAAATTTGGAAAACTCGGCAGTGGCCAGAGGACTGGAAAAGGTCAGTTTTCATTCCAATCCCAAAGAAAAGAGATACCAAAGAATGTTCAAACTACTGCACAATTGCACTCGTCTCACACGCTAGTAAAGCAATCCTTAAAATTCTTCAAGCCAGGCTTCAACAGTACATGGACTGTGAACTTCTAGATGTTAAAGCTCGATTTGGAAAAGACAGAGGAAGCAGACATCAAATTGCCAACATCCGTTGAATCATTGAAAAAGCAAGAGAGTTCCAGAAAAATGGCTACTTCTGCTTTATTTACTATGCTGAAGCCTTTGACTGTGTGGGCCACAACAAACTGTGGAAAACTCTTCAAGAGATGGGAATACCAGACCACCTGACCTGCCTCCTGAGAAACCTGTATGCAGGTCAAGAAGCAACAGTTAGAACTGGATATGAAACAAGAGACTGTTTCCAAATAGGAAAAGGAGTACGTCTAGGCTGTATATTGTCACCCTGCTTGTTTAACTTATATGCAGAGTACATCATGAGAGATGCTGGGCTGGATGAAGCACAAGCTGGAACCAAGATTGCCGGGAGATATATCAATAACCTTTCATATGCAGATGATACCACCTTTATGGTAGAAGGAGAAGATGAACTAAAGAACCTCTTGATGAAAGTGAAAGAGGAGAATGAAAAAGTTGGCTTAAAACTCAACATTCAGAAAACTAAGATAATGACATCCAGTCCCATCACTTCATGGTAAATAGATGGGGAAACAATACAAACCGTGAGAGACTTTATTTTTTTGGGCTCCAAAATCCTGTAGATGGTGACTGCAGCCATGAAATTAAAAGACACTTGCTCTGTGAAAGAAAAATTATGACCAAACTAGATAGCATATTAAAAAGCAGAGACATTACTTTGCCAACAAAGGTCTGTATAGTCAAAGCTATGGTTTTTCCAGTAGTCATGTATGGATGTGAGAGTTGGACTATAAAGAAAGCTGAGCAGTGAAGAATTGATGCTTTTGAACTGTGATGTTGGATTAGACTCTAAAGAGTCCCTTGGACAGAAAGGATATCCAACCAGTTCATACTAAAGGAAATCAGTCCTGATTATTAATTGGAAGGGCTGATGCTGAAGCTGAAGCTCCAATACTTTGGCCACCTGATGCAAAGAGCTGACTCATTTGAAAACAGCCTGATTGGAAGAATCAATATAGTGAAAATGAGTATTCTACCCACAGCAATCTATGGATTCAAAGCAATCCCTATCAAGCTACCAATGGTATTTTTCACAGAACTAGAACAAATAATTTTGCAGTTTGTATGGAAATGCACAAAACCTCAAATAGCCAAAACAATCTTGAGAAAGAAGAATGGAATTGGAGGAATCAACTTGCCTGACTTCAGGCTATACTACAAAGTCACAGTCATCAAGAGAGTATGGTACTGGCACAAAGACAGAAATGTCGATCAATAGAACAAAATAGAAAGCCCAGAGAAAAATCCATGCACCTATGGACGCCTCATCTTTGACAAAGGAGGCAAGAATATACAATAGAGAAAAGAAAATCTCTTTAACAAATGGTGCTGGGAAAACTGGTCAACCATCTGTAAAATAATGAAATTAGAATACTTTCTAACACCATACACAAAAATGAACTCAAAATGGATTAAAGATCTAAATGTAATACCAGAATCTATAAAACTCCTGGAGGAAAACATAAGCAAAACACTCTCTGATATAGATCACAGAAGGGTCCTCTATGACCCACCTCCCAAAATAATGGAAATGAAAGCAAAAATAAACAAATGGAACCTAATTAAACTTAAAAGCTTTTGCACAATGAAGGAAACTATAAGCAAAGTGAAAAGACAGCCTTCAGAATGGGAGAAAATAATAGCAAATGAAGCAACAGACAGATAATTAATCTCACAAATATAGAAGCAGCTCATGCAGCTCATGCAGCTCAGTACCCGAAAAATAAATGACCCAATCAAAAAATGGGCCAAAGAACTAAACAGACACTTCTCCAAAGAAGACATACAGATGGCTAACAAACACATGAAAAGATGCTCAACATCACTCATTATCAGAGAAATGCAAATCAAAACCACAATAAGGTACCATTACACGCCAGTCAGGATGGCTGCTATCCAAAAGTCTACAAGCAATAAATGCTGGAGAGGGTGTGGAGAAAAGGGAACCCTCTTACACTGTTGGTGGGAATGCAAACTAGTACAGCCACTATGGAGAACAGTGTGGAGACCCCTTAAAAAACTGGAAATAGAACTGCCATATGACCCAGCAATCCCACTCCTGGGTATGCACACTGAGAAAACCAGATCTGAAAGAGACACGTGCACCCCAATGTTCATCGCAGCACTGTTTATAATAGCCAGGACATGGAAGCAACCTAGATGCCCATCAGCAGACGAATGGATAAGAAATCTGTGGTACATATACACAATGGAATATTACTCAGTCATTAAAAAGAATGCATTTGAATCAGTTCTAATGAGGTGGATGAAACTGGAGCCTATTATACAGAGTGAAGTCAGAAAGAAAAACACCAATACAGTATATTAACACATATACATGGAATTTAGAAAGATGGTAATGATGACCCTGTATGTGAGACAGCAAAAGAGACACACATATAAAAAACAGACCTTTGGACTCTGTGGGAGAAGGTGAGGGTGGGATGGCTTGACAGAATAGCATTGAAACACGGATATTACCACATGTGAAACAGATCGCCAGTCCAGGTTTGATTCATGAGACAGGGTGCTCAGGGCTGGTGCACTGGGATAACCCTGAGGGATGGGATGGGGAGGGAGCTGGGAGGGGGGTTCAGGATGGGGGACACATGTACACCCATGGCTGATTCATGTCCATGTATGCCAGAAACCACTACAATATTGTAAAATAATTAGCCTCCAATTAAAATAAATAAATAAATTAAAAAAGAAAAGAAAAGTCCTTGATGCTGGGAAAGATTGAAGGCAGGAGGAGAAGGGGAAGACAGAGGACGAGATGGTTGGATTGCATCACTGACTCAATGGGGATGAGTCTGAGTAAGCTCTGGGAGTTGGTGATGGACATGGAAGCCTGGCGTGCTACAGTCCATGGAGTTGCAAAGAGTAAGACATGACTGAGTTACTGAACTGAGCTGAAGTAAACTAACTAGGGAGATGGAAGATATATAGATTGTAAAATAAAACAAGTGTAGCATAATGATGTCAATTGTCCCCAGACTTTACCTAGGGTAACTTTCAAGCCTTGCTTCACTCTTCAAAAAATCACTATTCTTGTGTTTTAGCAGTTATCAACAGGATTTAGAGCCTCCTCCATTTCTTAGACAGTTCACTTTGAGTTCCTCATGTCACAAAGGCTGCTTTTAATGAATTATTTTCTCTATTATTCAGGTCTACATTTTTTTGTTTTTCTTCTTTTAGTTTTCTGAGAAACCGAGAGCTGCAGACTGGGCCATTCTTAGCACAGCAGTGCCCATGTTTAGGGACATTTGTTATCCTTGTTTCCCTTACTCTGCACTGAACCATGACAAATTCAAAGCATTTTGGGTCCTGGGTCTCCCTTTTGGGTAGCTGAGCATCTAGTGGAATCTGGAATTGGAGAGAACTCCCCACCTTCTCCTTTCTTCTAATGGTTCTGCTGGAAGCTTCCTCTGCCATCCATATAGCTGAAGTCCTGAAATGGATTTTGGAAAACCCATTTCACCCTTTCTGATCAACCTAGTTTGATTTCACCCTTTTTGATCAACCTAGTTTGATGGCTAAGAGATTGGGCTCAGGAGCCAGCCTGCCTGGATTTGAATTCAGTCTCCATCATATTATTGCCTGTGTCATGCTGGGAAATAACCTCCATGTGATTCAGTGTGTGGACCACCAAATAAGGACACTTGCTTTTCCTCCCATGTGAGCATTGCTGTGGTGTGCTCTGCTTAGTCATTCGGTCGTGTCTGCCTCTTTGTGACCCTGTACGCTGTAGCCCGCCAGGCTCCTCTGTCCATGGGGATTCTCCAAGCAAGAATACTGGAGTGGGCCGTCTTGCCCTCCTTCAGGAGATCTTCCCAACCCAGGGGTCAAACCCGGGTCTCCCACATTGCAGGCGGATTCTTTACTGTCTGAGCTACCAGGGAGACCCAAGAATACTGCAGTGAGTAGTCTATCCCTTCTCTAGGGGATCTTCCCAACCCAGGAATCGAACCAGGGTCTCCTGCGTTGGTAAACAGATGCTTTACCAGCAGAGCGACCAGAGAAGCCACTCCCATAAGCATTGAAAGAGACAATTTACACAAACCAATTAGTAAAATCATGTAAGCATATTCTATAGAAATGATCTGTCAGAGCTATTATTATTATTATTGTAGGATGTATTACTACAGTGATATGAGAGCTGATAAGTCAAAATGTACCTAAAACTTAAACTGTACTTCTAAACTTTAAATAGGATTCTTCTTGGTACCTACATAGTACTTTGTTGAGCTAATCCAAAACAACAAATTCCCCCCCAGAAAACTCAATGTTAACTGATGCTGCTTTGCAGGTAGAACATATGAATTTTCTCCTGCATTTACTTACATGCTTCATAGGACATTAACAGTAAGAATAACTCTTCTTGTCTTTCCTTGCACAGCAAATACAGATCAAATACTGTTTAGATAGGAAAAAAGCCTTCAATATTTTCTCTTTAAAAACACAACTGCTAGGAAAAAAAATAAAAAAGGCTTGTTCTTACCTGATACATGCCTGAAACCATAAGAACATGTAAAAATACAAATCTTTATTCCAGAGTTCTGAGCCTAAGTTCTTTAAGAAATATTTGTGCCTGGAGAAGCAGCATTAGCAGAAGGCAACATTGATAGCAGTGATGTCAGCCAGCCCAGCTGTCATTAACACTTATCATATCATCTGTGCTTAAGCTTTCCTGAGAGCACCTGAAAGGGAGGAGGACTATAATGACATAAATATAATTAATTATACATTTTAAAGTGTACACATGTCTATGTGCGTTTGAGCCATTTGACACGTGTTGTTTGACACAAATTGTAGTTCAAAGCTCAAGCTTCTGAGGCCCCCTGCAACTAAGGTTGATGTAGATTGAAATTAAGCTGCACAGAATGAAACTAAGTTACACAGTATGGAATTAAAAGATTCTTGGTCCTTGGAAGCAAAGCTATGACAAACCTAGATAGTATATTAAAAAACAGAGACATTACTTTGCTAACAAAGATCCATATAGTCAAAACTGTGGTTTTTCCAGTAGTCGTGTATGGATGCGACTGTCGGACCATAAAGAAGGCTGAGCACTAAAGAACTGATGCTTTTAAACTATGGTGTTGGAGAAGACTCTTGAGAGCCCCTTGGACTGCAAGAAGAGCAAACCAGTCCATCCTAAAGGAGATCAACCCTGAATATTCATTGGAAGAACTGATACTGAAGCTCCTATTCTTTCCCACCTGATGTGAAGAGCCAACTCATTGGAAAAGACCCTGATGCCGGAAAAGACTGATGGCAGGAGGAGAAGGGGACAACAGAGGATGAGATGGTTGGATGGCATCACCAAGTCAATGGACATGAGTTTGAGCAAACTCTGGGAGATGGTGAAAGATAAGGAGGCCTGGTGAGCTGCAGTCACAAAGAGTCTCACTTGACTTAGTGACTAAACAACAAAACAGAATCAGCAACAGTGCAAATAAAAATTTTACCAGAGTCCACTTTTTATCATATCATGTCTTTTGTACACAGTCACCTTTAAGTTATGGCCAAAAGGCAGACTGGAAGCCATCATAAACAGGGAACTGAAGCCAAAGCAAGGATAACCAAGCTTTTCTTCTGGGTTGCACTCTGGAGACTTCTAATCCAGATTTCTACCTGCTTCGAAGAGGCCTCTGATGCATTTCCCAGTAATTTGTGTCCGCCTCTGGCTTATTCCTTTGATCTTGCTTTACACGCCCTGTGATTGACACTATCTTTACCGCATTCCATTGGAATTGGAAGTCTTTTATACTTGATCTGTTGGTATTTGCTCTTTCTACAACCCTGGGCCCCTCTGAGTCACCTACCAGAAATTTGTAACATCTCTACTGACAGTAACTGCCAACATAGAACCTGGGGACTAAGATATGTTTCTTGGTTTTCTATTCATCCATTTACAAAATTGGTTATGGATTATATAGATATATGATTTTTTAGCTTCCTTGTCCTGAGAAGGAGTAGGGATATGAAAGTGGAGCACCATAGAATAATTATTTGATGAGATTGGCTCATAGCTTCATTAAGTTATGTAAGCCCCTTTGACATGACAAGGCTGTGATCCCTGAAGGGGGATAATGCATGTAAAATACTAACGCAGAACCAGGCTCATGGAGCGATTTCTACAAAGAGGGCATGAAAAGTTTTAGAATAGCACATTTGGTCGTCTTCTGCTATAATGTTGGGTTTATGAAATGGCAAATATAAGTGAGAGCTGCTAACTTAGGTTTGTCTCAACAGAAACACTGTTGCTTAATTCTTTTTGGAGAATATTACATTTTACTATATAGTCTGCTTTCCACTTCACCTTCCTGTGAAGTCAATTCTTATTTGTCTTTATAGGCTTACATATACTTGCTTTTATCTCTTTGAAGCCTGACCAAAAAGACTTGAATTTACTTTCCTATTATTACAGGCTAGATGTTTGTGTTCCCCTCCGAATTCACATGTTGAAATCCTACCCCTAATATGATAGTGTTAGAACGTTGGGCCTTGGCAGTAATTGGGTCTTGAGGGTAGATTCCTGATGACCTGCGTTGAGGGCGCTTATACAAAGAAGGAGGAGATTGTTACTCTCTCTGCTTTCTGCCCTGTGAGAACACAACCGGAAGATGGCCATCTGCAAACCAAGAAGTGGACCTCACCAGGGTCTGCTGGAGCCTTGACCTCAGACTCCTCAGCTCCCAGAACTGTGAGAAATAAACACGCGTTTGTTTGTTTGTTTGCCACCAAGTCCATTGTATTCAGTTGAGAATACAGTAGCCTGAACTGAGTAAGACACCTGTTTTTATTCTGGGGCATGCTTCTCAAATTGGAATGTGCATATGAATCACCCTGGGGTCTTCTTAAAATGCAGATTCTGATTCCACAGGTCACTGGGGGCAGGTCCCACGTTTCTGTGTCTCTAACAAGGGACCCTCCCTTATCCATAAGATGCTGCTGATATGTGGATTGCATTCTGAGTAGCAAAGTCCTAGAAGATCCTAAACCATTCCAGTGTATGAAAAGGAGGGCAAGCGAGATACAAATATCCCTGCTATGTTGAGAAATTAAAGCATAGACAAAATTCTTTGAGTATCTAACCTTTAATTCAGGAAATAGAAGTAGTAAATTTCAAAGAGTACCAAACATCTCTATACAAAGAATGCAATGAATATTCTTTGTCTTATTTCTTTAGCATTGTTCAAATATTTCTAACAAAGAAATTTAAAGTATACTGTAAATTCAGATGAAGCCAGATGTCATTTCTTTAAGCATCATTTTAGGACTTAGATGATAGCCATAAAATATTATGCTTCATATTAACTTCGGGGAGGAAACAAAATGAAACCATTAATTGTGAGTCACTCCCAGCATAACAGGAAAAACTTACATGTCAACTCCAGAGGTTAAAACATTCACTGAAATGGAGACTGATTAAACTGCTCTTTACAGGTAGTTCTGAGCAGAAGAATAGCCAGGTTGCACACGGGACTTGGAAAATAAGTAAAAATGATTTCTATCAGGTTCACTATGGTATAGGGCTACTCTGATAGTTCAGTTCGTAAAGCATCTGTCTACAATGCAGGAGACCCTGGTTCGATTCCTGGGTCAAGAAGATCCACTGGAGAAGGGATAGGCTACCCACACCAGTTTTCTTGGACTTCCCTTGTGGTTCAGCTGGTAAAGAATCTTCCTGCAATGCAGGAGACCTGGGTTTGATCCCTGGGTTGGGAAGATCCTCTGGAGAAGGGAAAGGCTGCCCACTCTAGTATTCTGGCCTGGAGAATTCTGGCCTGGACTGTATAGTCCATGGGGTCACAAAGAGTCAGACATGACTAAGAGATCTTCACTTTCACTTACACTATGGTATAACATACTTTGCCAAGCATTTCCTTCACTGATTCAAAGCAAAGAAGTTAGAATGCTTCATCTTGTGCTTCTGGTCCCTTTCTGCTTATCCCGTCAAAAATATTTGTTTGTAGTAGCTGTATCCTTGAATATTAAGGTTAGGAACAATATCCAGCTTTTGCCACAATAAACAGAATTTAATGACAATGATCGCTAGTGTTCTTCTCATATGAAGAATTAGATGTTTAAAAGGGTTAAGATATTTCTCCAAGTATATTTGTTCTAGTCATCCTTAAAATGGAAAATCTGTCAGACCTCTCAAATGCTTGAAATTTCCTCTGTAGGGATGAAGGAGTGGAGTTGCAGACTAATGCTTCCTGAGAATTGAGGCACTTTCCTGATCTGTTCATCTCTTCTGCTTTCACAGTTCTGCCCCCTTTACCCCTAGGTTCAGCCAACAGGCTGTGCAGAACTGCCATTTTTTGGAGATTTGATAGCACCGAAGTGGATATCTATGACAGCAACTTAGCATAAGGGATGATTTTGTGCTTCTGCTGACCATGGCAAGTTTCCTTATGCGATTATCATGCTAATGCATGTTCAGTGCCTGTAAAAAAAGACAGGAGTGTACAAGGAAATCTGCTTCTGATGCAACAACAAAAAAGGAGCACAATGAAGAGGCCAGCCCTATCATCCCTCTCTTTATCTCGAGGTGAAGCAGGGATGTCTCTGCCAGACAGCAGCGATCACAGAGAGGGATCTACTTGTCTTCTTGATCTCAGAAAACAGAATCAGTGCTTCTGTTTTTCTACAGCTCCTGACATGATGAAGAGAAGAATCTTTCTATGTGTTAGGGGATGGGTTTGGGCCCTGAGCCGCTGATGTCCTTTTATTTCTTGTCTTCCAAACAGAAACAGCAATTTCCACTTGTCTTTTTATTTTCTTGGTGGTGATTGAATTATTATATGACATTATGCATGTGAAAAGTGGGGTACCTTTCTTCTAATGAAAAATTAAGTTTCATATCTATTTTTAAGATGTGCCTTTACAATTAAGGAATGTGAATAAAAGATTATGACTAGTACAAGGCAGTCTCACTACATTTGCCCCAAATATGACCATGATAATCAGAGAAATACTATAAAAGTGCAGGAAGTCATCATCTCTGTTTACTTGGCTGTGTCTTCTCAGAGCTGACAATGGTTTTGGACTGAGTTTATTCTCATGCATTCAAAAGGGCTCTGAGATTTGAGATGAAAATCTCTGTCACTCAGAAGGCTAGGAGAATAGATGAATTGGGGCAATTTGAGGAAAGCAGAGGAAAATTTCTTTTCCTTCATAAAATGGGAGACAAGGATTTTCCATATAGAGATGATAGAAAGCCTAAATTCAATGATTGAAAAGACCAAATAATTTTCTTCATTCATTCTTTCCTTTATTATTTTATTTATTCACTTATTCACTCCTTCCAAGAAGTATTTATTAAATGCTCTTACTGTGTCAGATATTGTGCTAGAAATGAAGAGAAAAATCAGGAATGATTGTTACTTACTAATGAAGCTCACACTCTGGTAGGGAAGACAGACATATTACAGAATAATTATACACTACTGTATTATATGTACTTGTATAGAGGCAGCTATAAAGTATATTGTATAAGAAAACAGAAAATAATCCTTCCTCTGGGTTGGGGTAGACGGTCATTAGGATAGACATGACAGAGGCCATATGTGTCATGTGAGTCTTGAAGAATGGATAAGAATGTACATTAAAACTTTAGAACTATCCATGTCCTGTGAATTAGTAATTCCATTTCTTGGATTGTTAGGGTAAATATCCTAAGGAAATAACCTAGGACACATAAATGCTATTACGGTGTAGAAAAACAGCAATGCACCCACAGTGTAGAATATTAATGTACTATTAAGAATTTTGTTGTAGAACAAGATAGGAGAAAGCGTTTACTATATCATTGTGTGAAAAAAATAATTACTTGTAAGTTTGTAAATTTTAGTTCCATGCATGTATATATTTGAATATATATATATACAACCAGAAGAAGTATATTCTGTAATATACTTCTTAGAAGTAAGCACCTTTGGAACAACTTCAGTGGCCCTTTGGAAAGATGTGTTTCTGTTGATAAGCATGGTGTTTGGCCCTGAGATATCTAGCTCCTAATCTCTGGAATGTGTGAATGTTACTTTACACAGCAAAAAGGACTTTGCAGATATGGTTAAGCTGAAGATCTTGAGATGGGGCAAGTATTCTGCACTTTCTGAGTGAGACCTATATGTAATCACACATGTTCTTATGGGCGAGAGGAATAGGAGGTTTCCCTGCCGAGGAGAAGGTGATGTGACGGAAGCAGAGAGAGACGTTAAGATGCTCTGCTGCTGGTTTTAAAGATGGAAAGGGGCGTGAGCCAAAAAACACAGCTCCAGAAGCTGGAAAAAACAAGGGAACAGGGTCTGCCCTAAAGCCTCCAGGGAAAGCTTGTCCGTGACGGCATGTTGGCTGCAGCCAGATGAATCTGATTTTAGATTTCTGTCCCTACAAAACTATAAGAGAATGACTGTTTTTAAAACCATAAATTTGTGGTCATTTATTATAACAACAACAGAATATCAGTAAAACAAGATCTTGTATTTTTCTAATGCATCTCACTGTCCCAGGGCTCTTTGTGTATAATTCTTCCCAGGCTGCTTTTTAATCTTGAAGGATTAGCCTCTGTTCTTCTTTTTTCTTCTCTAAGGAGGTTCCATATAGATCTTACCTCTTAAGATTCCTTGGAATTTCAACATTTAATGAGTAAAAGAACATAAAGAAAGGCAGAAAGCAATAGAGCAGAAATGTAGTTTTGTAAGAACTATACATAAAATGAAAAGATTGGATCAAACAACCCTCATGACACATTCAGGTATATTTTTAAATGCAAAGTCCAGCTGCAGATTTATTATTTAAGTAATACATAGTGATTATCTCTAGTTCTAATCTGTCATGCTACTTTTGAGAATATTACTATGTAAACAATTATACATATAACTGATTTCTGATCAGTGGATAGCTTGTTTAAAAATATTTTAAAATAATTGTCAGTATTATGGTTTAATACCAAGAAATTGTAATGATGGGAGCTTGGGGATCCCAGATACTGGGGGTATAATTTGGATAGACTGGTTGTCTTATATTTTGAATATTTCCATAATATGAATTAAATGAGCCTGACTTGCATTCATCTTTAGCTTTATCACTCCTTTCCTTTGAGAGCAAGTGTCTTGCAAGAGATTTCCCTGGTGACTCAGTGGTAAAGAATTTACCAGCTAATGAAGGAGACGCGAGTTTGACTCCTGGGTTGGGAAAATCCCCTGGATAAAGAAATGGCAACGCATTCCAGTATTCTTCCTGGGAGATCACATGGGTAGAGCCTGGTGGCCAACCGTCTGTGGAGTCGCAGAGTCAGATACAGCTTAGGACTAAACAAAAACAATAGCAAGCTCTGCAAGTATAGTCCGTGCTTCACGGGGTCTCCATTTCCTAATTTTCATTCGCTCTTCAGCTCACCAGTCACGAGCTTTTGTTTTTTTCTTTTTTCCTGTGGTGGCTACCACAGTGATTGCCACAATGTAGGTATTTAAAAATTGTTTTAAAATCAATACAAGCTTTCATCACCTATCGGCCTCCAAGGGAAGAATCCTTTGAGTAATTTGGAGTGTGCCCTTTATGTTCTATCAAAAAAAAAAAATGGCAAGCAACCTGATTTCTAATGAGGGTTAAAAACACAGAAAACTCCACTCTTCAGATATTGCAACCTCAAACTGTTATCAGAAGTATGCTGAGAAAGGTGGTGTTTGAAGGGCACATACCAGGCATTTCTCTCAATTTTCTCCGCTCTCCCAAGAAGAGTTCCCATATTCATAGGACAGAATGTTCTCCTTTGGACTATTGTTGTTGGTCAGTCTCTTTGGACGATTGCCTCCACCACATCAGTCAGTTCAGTCGCTCAGTTCTGTCCGACTCTTTGCGACCCCTTGGACCGCAGCACGCCAGGCTTCCCTGTCCATCACAATTCCTTCACCAAATGATGCTTCATTATTCTTATGTAACTGGCTTTTATTGAGCAATGCTCCCCAGGTGGCACTAGCGGTAAAGAATCCGCCTACCCGTGCAGGAGACACAAGAGATGTGTGTTTGATCTCTGGGTCGGGTCGGGAAGATCTCCTTGGAGAAGAGAATGGCAACCACTCCAATATTCTTGCCTGGAGAATCCCATGGACAGAGAAGCCTGGTGGGCTACAATCCACAGGGTCGCAAAGAGTCAGACACGACTGAGTGACTGAGCGTGATCCTGGGAAATATGAAACCTGTTACATTTCTTATACAAATATTTTGAGAATATTGTGTCCCTATAAAAAGCCTATATGAGAAATTCTTTTATAGAAAGAAGTACTAAAAATGTATTGCTTCCTCTTTGGTTTTACCAATGAAACGTATGTCAGTTCAGTCACTCAGTCGTGTCCTACTCTTTGCAACCCAATGGACGGCAGCATGACAGGCCTCCCTGTCCCTCACCAGCTCCCAGAGTTTACTCAGACTTATGTCCATCAAGTCAGTGATGCCATCCAGTCATCTCATCCTCTGTCGTCTCCTTCTCCTTCTGCTTTCAATCTTTCCTAGCATTAGGGGCTTTTCAAATGAGTCAGTTCTTCCCATTAGACGGCCAAAGTATTAGAGTTTCAGCTTCAGCATCAGTCCTTCCAATGAATATTCAGGACTGATTTCTTTTAGGATAGATTGACTGGATCTCCTTGTTGTCCAAGGGTCTCTCAAGAGTCTTCTCCAACACCACAGTTCAAAAGCATCAATTCTTTGGTGCTCAGCTTTCTTTATAGGTCCAACTCTCACATCCATACATGACTACTAGAAAAACCATAGCTTTGACTAGACAGACCTTTGTTGGCAAAGTAATGTCTCTGCTTTTTAATATTCTATCTAGGTTGGTCATAGCTTTTCTTCCAAGGAGCAAGCGTCTTTTAATTTCATGGCTGCAGTCACAACCTGCAGTGATGTTGGAGCCCAGAAAAATAAAGTCTGACACTGTTTCCACTGTTTCCCCATCTATTTACCATGAAGTGATGAAGCTGGATGCCATGATCTTAGTTTTCTAAATGTTGAGTTTTAAACTGACTTTTCCACTCTCCTCTTTCACTTTCTTCAAGAGGCTCTTTAGTTCTTTACTTTCTGCCATAAGGCTGGCATCATCTGCATATCTGAGGTTATTGATATTTCTCCCAGCAATCTTGATTCCAGCTTGTGTTTCACCCTTCTCAGTGTTTCTCATGATGTACTTGACGTATGAGTTAAATAAGTGGGGTGACAATATACAGCCTTGATGTACTCCTTTTCCTATTTGAAACCAGTCTGTGGTTCCATGTCCAGTTCTAATTGCTGCTTTCTAACCTGCATACAGATTACTCAAGAGGCAGGTCAGGTGGTCTGGTATTCCCATCTCTTTAAGAATTTTCCAGAGTTTGTTGTGGTCCACACAGTCAAAGGCTTTGGCATAGTCAATAAAGCAGAAGTAGATGTATTTCTGGAACTCTCTTGCTTTTTCAGTGATCCAACGGATGTTGGTAATTTGATCTCTAGTGTATAACTCATTCCAATTTTTGCTTAGGATATTAGGAATTCAAATTTTGCTTGCTTTCCTTTAAGCAGCTAGTTACATCTATGACCAAAGTCAGGGATTGTGAAGAAGTTTCATCTTGCACAGCAATCAGTTCCTTTTGGATATCTGGAGCACCAGCTGGAGAGTTATGTATGCGGCAGCATGAAAACTTAAAGGGACAAGTGCTATGATCTGTCTCATGGTTGTACTTTAAGGGAGGAGGCAGGATTTTGTGCATTTGCTGATTCTGACCTAGGTATCTTGTGTATTAACCTCAGTCTTCACTTTCAACTCTATTTAATTTCCTTTAACTCCAAGTTTAAAATTTTTTTTTGTCATCATATTCATGTAGGTAATTTTGTATCCATTTCTTTAGATAATTTGTTTCATGGTGTATTTCTGAGTGATATAATAAACTTTTACCAAAACTGTGGATAACATTTGAAACAAGGCAAGGAGTGCTTTCACTGAGTAATATTAAGCTTAATTAACAGAAATAATATAATAGTCTCTAAGAATAAACATTAATATTACATATAGAATTTAATATATTATATATATTACTTGAAATAAACCAACTGCATGTAGACATCAATAATACCTACAGGTTTTCAGTCTGAAAAATCTACTCAAATCATCACTTCATAATTAGTAACTTTTAATTTCTTTTCCTAAATAACATAGAGCTATTTTCTTTACATTTCCATCCCTTCAAGTTTTCTAGGACTCATAGATATGGGCTGACTTTTCGAGGAATTATTTCTCAGTTTTGTCTGGGTCAAACCAGTCTCACTCTTTCTCACTGTGTGCTTACGACATGCCAGACCTTGTTCTATGTGCCAGGAATTCAGTAGTGAAAACTACTCTCCCGTGCTCTCTTGGGCTTCCAGGCCTAGACCCTCTCTCCTTGAGTCAGATCTCTTGGCTTTTGGTTCAGGAAGACATGATGTTGAGTAGCTGCTCCTACTGAACCAGAGAAAACTCTGGTACAACTACTGCTCCTAATGTCACTGTATTGAGAAGGGCTCACCTCTTATGCTTCTTGTCTCTCATCATTCTAGCAGCCTATTTTGACTTAGAGGGAAAATTGCTTTTTGCATTCTGCTCAATAGCTAATATATCCATTCAATCAAGTGACACTCTATCTTTGCCATTTATATCCATAAATTTAACATGTTTGGGGTAAACTATTGCATTTCATCTTTACAGGGAGGCAGAATATTAATAACAAAATTTTAATAAGTACCTGACATCCTATGGGCATGCCTTTTCTACTGATATATAACATAGGTCTATAAAATACACGCAGATCTGCTCAGCTCCTAGAAGCTGAAAATCTGTTTGGCACAAAGCTCCAAAGTCCAGACTGATCTTTCGTCTTTGTTTTCCCTTTCCCCTTTGCCTTCCTTCTGCTCTCTCTCGCTCTTTCCCTTTTACTACTCTCTGGCACTCAGCGATGTTTACATCAATAGATTAGATTTACTTGTCCTGAGATATCAAGCCTTTAGCAGAGGATTCATTTGGGTTTCCTTCAGTCACTGTCTGATTTTGTTCTTACAGAAAAACCATAGAACTTGTTGCCTTACATGATGGAGTCCACTTTTGCTTGAAAATTTATAGTCAGAGCTAATTAATACTGCTGGTGGCTGGAGGCATTTCTCTCGGTCAATGTGACAGCTGTGATGTAACCAGGAAGCTGTTAAAAAAAATAACAAAAAAACTTGACTCATTAAAACATTTCCAGCCATAAATTTAATAAAAAAAGATGCCTTAACTTCTTATTAAACTTTGATATGCTATTCCCTCAGGCTTGGGGATTTATTTTATTCTAAATCTCTGCTGAAACAGCTTCTGAAGTGTGTTTGATTCAACTGAGGATTACTACGTAAAAAGGGCATTTGGTCTATGATACTTTTAGGAGAGTTGGCTTCTTAAAAGCTCACTTTTTTTAGCTGACCGTGAGTTGCTGAGCCCCCCCAATTTCCCAGGTGAGTCACATCTGCTGTGGGACATAAAACTTCGCCAGGCACCATGAGAAGCAGGAATGGAGTTGATGAAGGAAGCAGCAAACCTCAGTTCTGAAGGTCAGATGAAGCCCACATCAACTATGGCACGTGCCACGGTCAGGCTCTCCAGATTGGCTCCTGTGAACTTGGAGAAGGTGGTCTAGGAATCTGCCCAGCTTATTACCACTTCGTAAAAACAGAGTCAGCCACACAGGAGTCAAGAGTGCTGCGGGCTCGCTCGGTTAATAATTGTTCAAGACCACAGCTACAGTTTGCCCACTCACCTTCCTGCTATCCAAATTCCAGTTTCCTCTGACACTTGGAGGAACCCTCAGGGTCTCGCCCTTTGCTTTCTCTTGGATGTTTTCTCAGTTGGGAACACAAGTGTTTTCAGTGGGAGGAGCGAGTGTGAGGTGGCTTTAAGGTCAATGTGTAGATGCGTCAGCTAACTGCTCTCACCACCAGCTCTGGCTCAGTACTCCTCTACCCCACTTGCCCACAGCTGTCGTTACCGCAGCATTAGAAAAGACCTAGAAAGACGACTTGGCTAAGCTTCCTGCCTTCAGCAAAGTCATGGCCCCACTCTGCAGAGGCCCCCAAGAGCACACTCTGGAGGAGAAGCCCCGAAGGGTGATTTCCAGCAGCGGCAGAGTTGGCTGAATTACAATACAGAAGGAATCTTGCTTGGCTTTGGGGCTTTTCACTTTTCTCCTGAGAACGTTTCCCGTCTTCTCATCTTCCTTTCCTCCGTTCCCTATTGATGGCATTCTCCAAATGATGGGAGTACGTCATGTTTTTTGTCTACTCAGGGTCTCCATCTCTATTTCCTTTCCATAAACTATTTTTTTAAACTTATTTTTATTGAGATCCAATCGACTTTTAACATTGTGTTCATTTTAGGCATACAGCATAACGATTTGATATATGCATATATTATGAAATGATTACCATGGTAAGTTTGGTTAATATCTATCAGCTCATATAGTTATAATTTTTTTTCCTGTGATAAGAAATTTTACAATTTACTCTCTTAACAACTTTCAAATTTACAACACAGTATTGCCAACTATAGCCATCACGCTGTATGTTCTATCCCCAAACTTACCTTATAACTGGAAGTTTGCACCTTTTGACCGCCTTCACCCATTTTGACCAAACCCTTCAACTCTCATGGCTGGCAGCCATCACTCTGTTCTCTGTATCTGTGAATTCAGTTTTGGTTTATCATTCGACTCCACATGTAAGTGAAATCATGTTTATGTCTGTCTCTGACTTATTTCACTTAGCATAATACTCTTAGCATTCATCCATGTTGTCACAAATGACAGGATTTTCTTCTTTTTTAAGGACTGAATAATATTCTATTGTCTGTGTATGTGTTAACCACATTTTCTATATCCACTTGTTCATTGATGGACCCAGATCATTTCCATGACTTGGTCATTGTCAATAATGCTGCAGTGAATATAAAGTTTCCTATAACTTTTTGAGTTAGTGTTTTTGTTTTCTTTGGATAAATATCCAGAAGTAGAATTGTTAGATCCTACTGTAGTTTCAATAGTTCTATTATTAATTTCTTTCAGTTCGGTGACTGTTTATTGAATAGCTCCTATATGACTATATGCTGGGCTCCAGGGATACAAAGATAAATGAAATTCCCATGGTTTCTGACTTGGGCTCTAATTTTTAATGTTAGTGTGTATTAAAATCATTTGGAATGATTGTTAAAGGAATTCAGGATGTGAGTTACCTTGGGAAAGAGTTGAGGGAAACAGAATGCTGAAAAAACATTCAATTCAAAATGGGGAAAAAAAGAAAATGCACAGACACTTTCCTGAAGAGGACATAGAGTAGCTAGAACGGTGCCATCTTCTCTAGAAAATGGTTTGGCAGTTTCTTTCAAAACTAAAAGTGGGCTTATTACAAGACCTGGCAATTGCATTTGTAGACATGTGCCCAAGAGAAATTAAGACTTATTTTCACACAGAAACTTGTATACAGATGTTTCTATACACTAATTCATAATAACCCAAATTGAAAAGTACCCAAATGTCCTTCAACAGGTCAGTGGTTAAGCAAACTAGTACATCCATATCATGGAATATGATTCAGTAGTAAAAGGATCAGTTTATTCATGCACATGATAAGTTGGATAGATAGACATCAAGACAATTCCACTGAGTGAAAAAGCTAATTTTAAAAAGATAAGTACTTCATGACTCCATCACTGCATTATTTGTGAAGTAGCATAGTTACAGAGATGATGAACAGACTTTTGCTTTACAGTGACGGGGAACTTGGGGAAAAGGGAATGAGTAGGTCTACACCCAGAGTAACCCGAGCGAGTCTTGTATTACTCCAGTTGAGTATCTTGATTGAGTGGTGATTGCATAAAGTTATATGTTTGATAAAATTGTAAAGCAATATAATCACATATGCACACATACACAGTACATGTGCAATTGGTGAAAATAAGCTCTGTGGACTGTACCAAGGTATATTTATTGATTTTAACATTGAAATATAATTGTATACAATATTATGAGATAGGCTGGAAAAGGATGCATGAGATTTCCCTCTACATTTCTTTGCAAACTTTCATAAATTTAGAAACTTTTATAAAAATTTAAAAATCAATTTTAGGCTCATTCTAAATAGAAAGGGAGGATTTTTATGAGTGAGAGCATCGGAGCTAGAATTCATTGTAGGGCCATATTTGAGTGCTCGTTAGCAGACAACCCCAGAAAGTCATCTCAGATCAGATCATCCAATGCCTATTTAACCTGCAGACTTGTGAGTTAAATAAATGTGTACCCTCTACGCTGCTGAGATTTAGTGGTTGTTTGCTAAAAACACTAATATGACCATGAAACAGCTAAGATCCATTTTTATCATAAAATGTACTCCTACTGTGCCCAGTTAAACACCCAAAGAAGACCAAGGTGATACCTTACATTTATCTGTATTTGCCATGATTTTTGACAGTATGCTCGGTACATGGTGATACTCAGGAAATACTGATTGCTTTCTGAATATTTATAGTTACCAACTCAAGCTCATTTTGATAAAATTATTCCCAAATCCTTTATCTCATATGACATCAGTAATGCTGAAAATTTCTGATTGTCAGGTAGTAATGGATCTTGCTCTTAAAGCTTGGGAACACCTCATGTTCAAGATATATTAATAAATATGATAAATTTGTTCCAAAATTAATGTCCTCATTTTTTCTGATGAATTGGTATACTCTGTGAACATTTTTCAAAAAATGTGAATACATAACCATCATTTTTCTATTTCTCTCTTGGCAGTTATGACATTCAGTGCCAAATTTAATGTTCAGTAATGCCATTTCACATCCTTTTGATACTGAAACCAATCTTCTCACTTACACTATATATTCTTAATCAATCAACAATTTAAATGATAAATTAATAATTTAAAGTCTTCATGAGTCAATTACATGAATTTCAGAAAATACAACACTTTGTTTCCTATGAACGTTTTCTGCAAAGTTTTAAATAAATTTTTAAAGCAAATTTAACAGTTGTTAGCACATGTCTTTAATCTGCGTATATATTGGATGTTTACTGTATCCCAGTGTTGTCCCCAGTATGCTGTTCTTGGAGAGTTCTGTATTCCTTAAAATACAATCTCGACTACTGACAGCAAGTATCAGTTTGTCTGTGTCTAATCCTTGGCTCCTACTCAACATTTGGGTACCCAGAGGGGTTTAACAAACTATCTTTAACTCCACTTTTCATCATTTCCTCTCCCTTCAAATGTCTTCTTATCTCTACCACTCATGATGGGGTTATTGTATGGTTCCAGAGCTAAAGAGGAGAAATTTCATATTTGTCCCTTACTTGGCTTTTGTGGAAAATTCTGAAAGAGAAGGGAATACCAGACCACCTGACCTGCCTCTTGAGAAACCTGTACGCAGGTCAGGAAGCAATAGTTAGAACTGGACATGGAACGACAGACTGGTTTCAAATAGGAAAAGGAGTACGTCAAGGCTGTATATTGTCACCCTGCTTATTTAACTTATATGCAGAGTACATCATGAGAAACGCTGAACTGGAAGAAGCACAAGCTGGAATCAAGATTGCCAGGAGAAATATCAATAACCTCAGATATGCAGATGACACCACCCTTATGGCAGAAAGTGACGAAGAACTAAAGAGCCTCTTGATGAAAGTGAAAGAGGAGAGTGAAAAAATTGACTTAAAGCTCAACATTCAGAAAACTAAGATCATGGCATCTGGTCCCATCACTTCATTGGAAATAGATGGAAAAACAGTGGAAACAGTGGCTGACTTTATTTTTCTGGGCTCCAAAATCACTGTAGATGGTGACTGCAGCCATGAAATTAAAAGACGCTTACTCCTTGGAAAGAAAATTATGACCAAACCTAGACAGCATATTAAAAAGCAGAGACATTACTTTGCCAACAAAGGTCCGTCTAGTCAAGGCTATGGTTTTTCAAGTGGTCATGTATGGATGTGAGAGTTGGACTATAAAGAAAACTGAGCACCGAAGAATTGATGCTTTTGAACTGTGGTGTTGGAGAAGACTCTTGAGAGTCCCTTGGACAGCAAGGAGATCCAACCAACCCATCCTAAAGGAGATCAGTCCTGGGTGTTCACTGGAAGGACTGATGCTGAAGCTGAAACTCCAATACTTTGGCCACCTGATGTAAAGAGCTGACTCATTTGAAAACACCCTGATGCTGGGAAAGATTGAGGGCAGGAGAAGGGGACGACAGAGGATGAGATGGCTGGATGGCATCACCGACTCGATGAACATGGGTTTGAGTAAACTCCGGGAGTTGGTGATGGACAGGGAGGGCTGGCGTGCTGTGGTTCATGGGGTCGCAAAGAGTCGGACACGACTGAGCGACTGAACTGGACTGAACTGAAGGATAACATACATTCAGAAAAGTGCTTAAGTATGCATCTTTATACATACAAAAAGAGCATTTCAAGTAGACTACTATTCTCATCAGGAAATACAGCATTGCTGTCACAGCAGAATTCATCTTGGTCCATTACCCAGTCACTATTCCCCACCCTCCAAAGGAAATCTCTCAAACATTTTCACTAATTCTAATCCCACAATTAGGTTTGCACGTTTTTGAACTTTGTGTAGATAGAATCATACAATATGTTCTCATTTTTGACTGTCTTATTTTGATCAGTCTTACATGTATTTGGTTCATCCACGTGACTGTTTATCGCTAAAGCTCATTTATTTGTCTTGTTGTGCAGTATTCCTTATGTAAACAGGCCATCACTTGTTTATCTATTATAATTTTAACAGAAATTTATGATGTCACACAGTTAGGTATTACTAAGAATAACACTGATAGGAACATTTGGGTACATGCTTTTATAAACATATTTTTGAATTGCTATGGGACATATACCCAGGAATGAAATAAGAAAATCAAAAGGACACCTCAAAAAAATCAGATTGTTTGTCATTCAGATGCATTCAGTTTAAAGAAGCATTTCTGGGAATTTATTTATGATTGAAACTAAAACTGAAATTTGTATATAGGGAAATTCATGTATAGGAAAATTAAAATACAAGGTCAAAAATTTAATCCAGGGCATTTTCCACTGATGCTCTAAACTTAACGGTTAATTCAACAACAGAGCTCACTTGTGACTTTATTTACTACAGTGTGATGTTACCACTCAATAGAAAAAATTGTATGGATCAAAAGGGAAAAATGGAGAATGTAGTGGGTTAAGTTTTATATGGAATTTCTGAGTTAAGGAAGGCTTCCTGTGAAGACCAAACTCTAGGACCCTTGGAGCTGGGTGTATTGGAATGTAAAGAAGGTAGATAAAGACAGAAAGGAAAGTATACCTAAAGGGAACATAAGCTTAAATGCTTAAGATTTCCTCTACTTGACCATTTTCTCCAAGTTTAAGAAATCTTTAGTAGTTATATTTACCTAAGGGCTTTACAAACTAGAACTGGGAGAAAGAAGTCTGTAAGTGCTGTAGCAGGAATCACCAACTAGCGTGTCTGTAAGTACCTGCAAGGAGCATAAAAGCGTGGATTAGACTTAGTGAGAACAGTGGTGACCTGGAGAAAATATACCCAATAAAATATTTTTCTATAACCAAATTCAGCTGGTGAACCAACCACTTCCCACTGCCTGCTCCATTTCTTAAATTGAAGAAGAGTTGATTTCCAATGTTGTGTTAATTACTGTCGACAGCAAAGTGATTCACTTATACATATATATATATATATATATATATATATATAATATATATATAATATATACAGTCTTTTTAAAACATTCTTTTCCATTGTGGTTTATCATGGGATATTGAATATAGTTTCTTGTGTTGTACAGTCAGGACCCTGTTGTTTATCCATCCAACTTATAATAGATTCCGTATGCTAACCTCAGCCTCCCACTCCATCCCTCTGTCAACACCCTCCCCTTGGCAGCCACCAGTTTGTTCTTTAAGTCCGTGATGCTGTGTCTGTTTCATAGATAGGTTCATCTGTGTCACATTTTAGATTTCACATAAAGTGATACCAGATGATATTTGTCTTTCTCATTATGACTTGCTTCACTTGGTATGATAATTTTTAGATGCCTCCATGTTGCCGCAAATGGCATTATCTCATTCTTTTCACAGCTGGGTAGTATTCCATTCTATATATGCATCACATCTTTTTTATCCATTCATCTGCTGGGGACATGTGGACTGTTTCCTTGCCTTGGCTATTGTGAACAGTGCTGCTATGAACATATCTCAAAGATGTTTTGATTAGACAAGATAAGAGTGTAAGATACTATAAAAAAATAAAGATAAAGAATGCATGTATCTTTTTGAATTATAGTTTTGTCTGGATATATGCCAGGAGTGGGATTGCTGGATCATATAGTAGCTCTATTTTTAATTTTCTGAGGAACCTCTACATTATTTTCCATAGTGGCTGTACCAACTTATATTCCCGCCAACCTAATGCCTGATTTTAACAATTATTATTTTATTTTGGAAGAATGCAGTTATAACAGATATAGATTATTTCTTCTGAGCTGAAGGGAAATCTTCTTGGGCGTGCTACTATGTAAAATTCAATATTCACAATATTGGAGGCTAGAGAAGGAAGCAGTAAATGACTTCTCTTGTTGATTTACTGCCGAAATCAGCTTAATTTATGGAGTCTTCCACACAGTCAGATATCTCAAAGATGTTTTTGATTAGACAAGATAAGAGTGTAAGATACTATAAAAAAATAAAGATAAAACATTAAAGCCTGGTGTTTTGGGAAGTATTAGGAGTACCTGGACTTTTCAAGAAGGTAACTTGGCACCATCTGACAGTTCACATTCCATGAGGCTGTGTTTCAGTCAGGTCTGGAAATGCACTTGTTTGGCATTCTTGGAGGGGCATCCAAGAGAAGAAACCTTTTCAGCTTCTTTTTCTTTCTTTCCTTCAAGCAATCCATGGCAGACACATGGACACCCGAGAGCTGTAAATGCTTACTGCATAGTTCAAAACCTAGGGCAGATTTCAGAGAGAGAAGCGGTTTTACTCCAAGTACTGAGCTCAGGTATTCTTCTGTCCTCCACCAGCTATTCTCCTCCTGATCTATTTGTCAGCTTCCCGGAATAGAGAGGCAATTGCCTGCCATCTCTTTTAATTCCACTACATTCTCCATTTTTTTTCCATCTTTTTCCTATTATCAGGTTTTTCCAGGATCTTATTTTAAGTCACGATGAAATTAATGGCAAACTTTCTTTTCACAAATGTTTTCTTACCGTGAAAGTTTGAATGGGCTCAGCAGTGGTTAATATCACGAATAAAGAGCCATTTGAGGACTTTCGTGAAAGGGCAATGTGATTTCCTTGTGTGCATTTGTTGCCTTTGATGGTTCAAATTCTTTTGTATAATATCGAAATCTTCACCACAAGGTTTTCTTTATTGAGTGGAAACATCGTACTTTAGTAAATAAAGCCACAAGCCACAAGCATGAGCTGTATTGTTCAATTAACCATCAGATTAAGAGCATCAGTAGAAAATACCCCTGGATTAAATTCATGACTTTGTATTTTAATTTTCCTGTACCTGAATTTCCCTCTATACAAATTTCACTTTAGGTTTCAACCATAAATAAATTCCAAGAAATGTTTCTTTAAAATTTAAAGTCATCTGAACAACAAATATTCTGATATATATATATATATATTTTGGAATGTCCCTTCCAAGTTGGAAATTTGATTTTTGTGAGTGAGTGGTGTTATTGAGTATGGGAGGATGTACCATTTGGTGCAGAGATTTTCCGTGACATCCCATGGGCCTGCCAAATGTGAACGTCGTGGTAGTATTCAATATCTTCAGACTGAAAGTTAACTTAGTATTGAGACTTGCAGTACTGGCACTTCAAAAACCCAGATGGGCTGCAGAGTCTTAAAAAGTTTAACATTTTCTGACCTTCTGTGGTTGAAAAAGAATTGGACTGGAAGCCAGAATATGTGGGTTCTAGTCTTGGCTCTGTTACTAACCAGCTGTGTAATTTTGGACAAGTCAATTTTCTTCTATAATCCAGGCTTTTCTCTGTTATATAATGAAGAAGTTAGACTAAAATGATTTTGCAGTCACTTCCAATCTAACCCTATGTTATGCAAGTGATCTCTGGGTTCAAATCCTAGATTTATTACTTGTCTCAAGCCTGCTAGGGTAAATTAGTTTCTCCATTCCTCAGTAAATGAGCATTACTGGTAGATGAGCACGATAATAGGGCAATGTGATGAGTAAATGAATCATGTGCAGAGACTAGCACACAGTTAGTGTGCAATAAAGGGTGGCTCTTATTATTGTGAGTCAGGTCTAGCAAACTGAACACTGAATTCAAATCACATCATTTGTATCTGAGGCCTACATTCTCCATTGACTGTGTGACCTTCTAAGAAGTCACTTAATTTTAAGAGAAATAACTGCACTTTTTTCAAACTCTCCAACTTAAGATAAATTAGTATCCATAATAAAAAAAACACCTGAGACTCTAGAAGTTTATGTGCTATACAAACAAATTATGATGTCATTCCTATCTATGCTATTTTTTAAAAAAATTTTTATTGGAGTATATTTAATTTACAATATTGTGTTAGTTTCAGGTGTACAACAAAGTGAGTCAGTTATACATATACACATATTCATGCTTTTTTAGATTCTGTTCTGTACAGGTCATTACAGAGTGCTGAGTACAGAGTACACTCTGTAACGATCCTCTACTATCCAGTAGGTCCTTATTAGTTGCCTGTTTTTCACATAGTAGTGTGTATATTCTAATCCCAATCTCGTCTCCTCATTTATCCTTCCAAGCCCCCAGTAACCATAGGTTTCTTTTCTACATCTGTGACTTTATTTCTGTTTTATAAATAAGTTCATTTGTACCACTTTTTTCTTCAGATTTTACATGTAAGTGATATCATAATGTATTTGTCTTTCTATGTCTGACTTAGTAGGACAATATCTAGATCAATCTATGCTGCTGTAAATGCATTACTTCATTTGTTTTTATGGCTGAGTAATATTCCACTGTATATATGTACCATATTTTTATATTCCCTAAACACATTTCTTCCTCAGGGTTCCAGTAAAGCTGAGTTTTATTTCATTGCACAGAGGCTGTGTGGGGATGGTTAGAAGCACAAATTATTCTATAGATCTTGAAAGTTTTTCTTTTTGCTAAATATAGTGGCACTTTTAAGACTAAAGTTAATTTTGTTTTGATTAAAAACAGAAATGTAAAGCTGTTTTTTTTTTTTTCCTTCATTTTTGTGTTGATTTCTACCCACCTAGCCATGCACTTTAGGTAAATTTTATGACATCTCTTTGGCTCTCAAGAAAGCCTTAGTCCCTCCCTTAGTTTCTGCTTCAGTGGTAGATGTTTATCTGGGTTCCTGTTGAATGTACAGAGTAAATAGGCAAGAATAGCTTTGAAAAAATTCAGTTACATGGCTATTTATATGCAGATAATACAGAACATCTTATAATGGAAAAGCAACAACTCCCTAATCCATCCTTTCCATTCCCAGCTCCACTCCTCAGAAACAACTATCAGTTCCCATTTCTCTACTGAGTTCATCTGGTGATACCTCTATAATCCTATAACCATGCTACTATACTGCTCAGAATATTGGCTTTAGAAATTTTTGAAATTATATCCTACTATATGAAATGCAAAATTTCTCATTCATACATTTCTGTCTCCAACTTGTTGCTGGTATATATTTTTGCCACTGTCCATTTTTTACTTCATTTTCTATTCACATAATTTAAATATTTATTTCTTGTTCTATAAATCATATATAATACTTTGTTCTCCACTTTGGAAGAAGAGGACATATTTCATCTGTCACATCTATCTGGAAACTCATAATCAACTATGCATAGTCAAGTTTGATGATTTCTGTGATTTGTCCATAGATTGATCTTAAAATTAAAAAAAATGTGCTTACATCATTATGAGAAGTATGCTTTGTTCACTATATACCCAAGTATATAGTGATATAGTTATAATGATAACATATCCTTTTCTGCAGTTCCAGGGTCACAGTCCCTATGACTCACAAAATAGTCTAATCTTGTATGAAATTCAAGTTATTTTTTTAATATATATTTCACCAATCATTCAAACTCATGCTGCTGTGTTATAGTTTGCCTTTCACTTGGACCATGCCTTTTCTGCACAGTTACATTTCTCTTCCTGGAATTCTGACTGCTATATTTATTACTTATTTTCAGTTGGAGAATCCCATGGACGGAGGAGCCTGGTGGGCTGCAGTCCATGGGGTCACTTGGAGTTGGACACGTCTGAGCATCTTCACTTTCACGTTTCACTCTCATGCACTGGAGAAGGAAATGGCACCCCACCCCAGTGGTCTTGCCTGGAGAATCCCAGGGACGGCGGAGCCTGCTGGGCTGCCGTCTACGGGGTCGCGCAGAGTCGGACACGACTGAAGTGACAGCAGCAGCAGCAGCAGTTTTTGCAATTGTAGGATTTCCCAAAGTATCTTGGATGAATGTTAAAAGTCTACTATGCTTTTGGTCAGAAGTATGGGGCTCTCTCTCGAATCACTGTGTCTATATGCAAGCACAAAAAACACAACAACAACTCGTTTCACTGCTCTGATAACTGAATGCTGTGGAAGGCTAGGGAGCCATGTTCAAAAGCAACATGTGAGAGGCATGCTTGAATTCTGGACTCTGCTTGAATCTTGTTGCCAAGACGGCTGAATGCTGCATTACTTGCTGTTGGTACCATCACCTCTCTATCAAAAATGGCTTTATAACTTTGAGCCACTTACTTCTGAGAGGTTGAAGGTGAAAATAAATTCCAGGAGACACCATTGTGAAATCTTTGGTTCTAGAGCAATTACAATAACAACAGGATTCATAGAGGGCTTGCTGCTAGTTCACGATGTAGCTGTACCAATGTTTTTGTCTCTTGAGACTTTTGAACTTTAATTACTCTGGACACAAGCATGGGGAGCATACTTATCTCTGATCTATGAGGTCTTTGTTCATCTTGAATCTTTCCAGATTGCCAAATTGAATGATCTCTGAGAAGAAGCTGGTGATGAATTAGATGAAGATCACAGCTGGCTGATGCATAATTGCCACTTGAATATGAGGGACATCTAAACATATTAAAACCGCCAGATGGTATTTGGTTCAGATTGATATGCTGTGGGATCATTGCAGATAGAGGCACTGGTTGTTTCTGGGCTACAGTCGCAGTGGGTGGGTGGGGATGTGAATGGGCTTGAGTATATTTTAAAACTTTTCAAAATTCAAAAGCTCAGGCAGAATCGGATCCTACTGACAATAGATTAAAAGATTTTATAGTTTCTTTTTCACAAATATGCTCAGAGATGTTCACTGGAAGTTGGAACATGGGAGTTCAGACACTCCTAAGCTTCTGCTGAGGGACAGCCCTTGTCTGACAATTTCTACTTCACTAAATGCCTAATTGTGGGGAAAAACATACATGGAAGAGAAAAGTGAAACTGAAAGTCGTTCAGTCATGTCCAGCTCTTTGCAACCCCATGCACTATACAGTCCACGGAATTCTCAGGCCAGAATACTAGAGTGGGGAGCTGTTCCCTTCTCCAGGGGATCTTCCCAACCCAGGGATCAAACTCAGGTCTCCCGCATTTCAGAGAAAGTAGAAGAGGAAGGTTTAGCATACCTGACAGTCAAAAAGATTGAATTACAATGTTGACATTGTAGGAATGACAGATAATCCGAGCCGAATCATGCTAATACCCAGTGCCTGAACATAATTTTAATTTTTTGTTTAATTTTAACTTTTTAAAATAGAGATTTTTAAAAATTACATTTTTGTTCAGAAATTTTAAAAAATAGGTCTAAAATGGTTTTAATGTAGTTCTATCAAGCCAGGAAGGAAAACCAATGACTCCTCAAGTCCTTCGTGTTAAAATGACTCTCAGACTTTGCAAGCTACTGTAAATCTGTGAGAAGGAATGTAGAAATGGGTTCTGATTTCACCCATGGACAGAAAGTTTTTCTGTCTATGGATAGAAAGTTTTAAAGGTGGGCTTTGGTACCATCTTGGGCTTCCTTGATGACTCAGTTGGTAAAGAATCCACCTGCAATGCAGGAGACCTGGGTTTGATCCCTGTATTGGGAAGATCCCCTGGAGAAGGAAATGGCAACCCACTCCAGTATTCTTACCTGGGAAATCTCAAGGACAGAGGAGACTGGCAGGCTACAGTCCATGGGGTCCCATGAGTCGGACACAACTGAGTGACTAAACCACCATCATGGACTTGCTATTGTTCACCTTCAAATGGCTCAATTCCACGGAAAAATGTTCTATTTACAAAAATTAAATGGTGGAATGAAGTTAGGAATCAAATGCCCTAGAGTCTTTTTGCATAGAAGCAATAGAACAGACTAAAATTTTCTTACAAAGGTGAAGTAAATTAATAATGTTTTCTGGGCAATGAATAAGACTATTCATTCTGATTTAGCCTAAAGGACTCAGAACTTATTTTGGGTATCTGAAGGATTTCCTTGTGGAAAAAGGACTTGATTTACTATGTGTAGCTTCAGGGAGCTGACCAAAGTCAGACCAATGGTTACCTGTTAGAAATCTCAGGACTAAATTAATATCCCATTTTCAGCAAAAGTACAAGATCAAGTAAAGTCTTTTATGTAATATTTTGTTAATAATTCTTGGTATTACCTTATTTTTCCTTTTATTTTCTCTCATTTCTTCCTTTCTTTTAATTTATTTTGTCCAGTTTGTGTACATTTTTCTAATAATGATGCAGAGCATTGAATTTTAGTACATAAATAACTAGTGAATGAAACCTGCAGTATAGCAGTTTTTCACTCAGTGTGAGAAGAAAAAAAGAAACTTCTCAGTAATGAGGCAGGTATTGTTGGTTGTCACACAATATATGCATGACCACAAAGATATAGGTATTAGAGTTATGCCTTTTTTTTGGCGGTCGTGGGGGTGGGATTCAACAGTTTAACAATCTCTCTCTCATGCTGATATCCTATCCCATGAATCCTTGGTATAATGAAAAGAAAGAAAAAGTCTTTTGGATTATGAAAAGAAACATGAAAAGAAAAGATATACCATGGAGATCTCTTCTTGGACATATCACTGCTAATTTGTGTTAGTTCTGCCAAAGACTGACTTTTTAATTTGCTTCTAACTGCCTAGATAACAATCACAAATGATTAAGCTTAGAATTTTGAATACAGCTGTTTTACAGGAAACGTGTTATACGTCAGCTCATTTGTATTGCGGTCCCAAATTTGAGGCAGAGAAAGTTGAAGGACTTGACCACAGTGGCAGCCAATCAGCAGCCTAGACAGGAAACAGATTTCAGATATCTGTCATTCAGGGTAATTTACCATTCACCATAATATGTTCGTGATGATACATGTTAAGTTATAGCTGGATCAAGTTATAACTGGATGCATATCTAAAAGGACCATTTCAATAAGCATTTTATAAAACAATAAGGCCAAACTCAAGCACTCTACACAGTTGCTGCTGATGGAAGATACATAATCCTATTTCAGACTGGCATTCAATGGATCGTGCACATAGTCCACAAATGGCCACAAGAAGAGATTTGGTTTAAAAATAAATCCAATCCCAACCCTACCTTAAATTTAATCTCAATGCAGCTCTGACATTAGATTATAGCATTTTCTGATATTCCTTTTCAGATACTGAATTACTTGTCATCCCACCAGATTTTCCTGTTTCTATATTAATTTTGTGTTAATAACCAACATACAATGCTCATGCCCCAGTCTGTCGAGAGAGAATGCAGAAAAAGGCTGCTGCTATTATCTGAAGGAGGGATGCTGTGGACAGGGAGGAGGGTAACCAAGTGAGGCTACTCGCATCCATGTAGTTTGGAGAGGAACTCAGGAGGATGCTGTAGGAGAATCTGGGCCAAGAGGTAAAAGATCAAGCAATGGAAAAGAAACAAAAAGAAAAAAAAAAAGGAAAATAGGTTGACGTATGAGAGAATTTAAACAACTGGATACACACACAGAAAATTCAAGGTTCAAAAATTTCATGACTTCCCCCAAATAGAATTACAAAAGTATAATTGCAATTCAAAATGCATTTACAATATAATTCTGAAGTTAGAAAATAGAAAGTGCTTAAGAATAATGTGAGACAAATTCTTAAAACATCAGCTTTTCTCTAAAATATAAATGCTGTGAAGAACAATCATACAACATAAATCATGACTGCTCAGCTTTTTGGTTTTGAATTTTTCAGTTTAAAAAAAGCACTTTATTTTTGTAGAGCTGTCTTATGTTTACAATGAAATTAAAAGGAAGGTATAGAAATTTCCCATATGCCCCTTACCCCCATACAGGCATAGCCTCCCTATTCTCAGCATCACTCACCAGAACGGTACAGTTTTATAAAAATATGAACCTACATTGATATATCATAATCACTGTTTACCTCAGAGTTCACTCAGTGTTCTGGACTCACAGTTTCAAACAGTGAACAAGGTCATATAT
The DNA here is from genome assembly GCF_963930625.1 of Muntiacus reevesi. Lineage (NCBI taxonomy): Eukaryota > Metazoa > Chordata > Mammalia > Artiodactyla > Cervidae > Muntiacus > Muntiacus reevesi. The sequence goes on from NC_089269.1 coordinate 1,527,589, forward strand.
CCATTATTATAAAATCATACAGAGCATTTTCACTGCCTTAAAAAACTTGTGACAGTTCATCTCTCCTCCTGCCCAGACCCCTGGCAGCCACTGATCCTTCTTACTGTCTCCGTGGTCTTTTCCAGAATGCCATATGTTTGGAATAATATGCTATGTAACCTTTTCATATTGGCTTCTTTCAGTTAATAATGTGCACTTTTCTCCACGTCTCTTCACAGTTAGAGAGCCCGCTTTATTTTTGTTGCTGCTTGTTTTTGTTGTCATTATTGTTTTTCAGTTGCTAAGTCATGTCTGACTCTTTGCCACCCCATGGGCAGCACGCCAGGCTCTGTCTGCCACTGTCTTCTGGAGTTTGCTCAGATTCATGCCCACTGAGTCGGTGATGCTATCAAACCATCTCATCCTCTGTTGCTCTTCTCCTCCCGCCTTCAATCTCTCCCAGCATCAGAGTCTTTTCCAATGAGTCGGCTCTTTTGCATCATGTGGCCTAAGGATCAGAGCTTCAGCTTCCATCAGTCCTTCCAATGAATATTCAGGGTTGATTTCCTTTAGGATTCACTGGTTTGATCTCCTTGCTGTCAAAGGGACTCTTGAGAGTCTTCTTCCAGGACCACAACCTGAAAGCATCAGTGTTTCGGTCCTCAGCCTTCTTTATGGTCCAACTCTCTCACATCCATACATAACGACTGGAAAAACCATAGTTTTCACTATACAGACCTTAGTCAGCAAAGTGATGTCTCTGTTTTTAATAAGCTGTCTAGGTTTGTTATAGCTCCTCTTCCAAGGAAGAAGTGTCTTCTAATTTTATGGCTGCAGTAATTTTGGAGCCCAAGAAAATAAAACCTGTCACTGTTCCACTTCTTCCTCTTCTGTTTGCCATGAAGTGATGGGACCAGATGCCATAGTCTTAGTTTTCTGAATGTTGAGTTTTAAGTCAGGTTTTTCACTGTCTTTCACCCTCACTAAGAGGCTCTTTAGTTCCTCTTCACTTTCTGCCATGAGAGTGGTATCATCCACATATCGAAGATTTTTTATATTTCTCCTGGCAGTCTTGATTCCAGCTTGTGATTCATCCAGCCTGGATAAGTACTTTTAGTTGTGTGCAAAACTACTAAGTTGTTTTCCATAGTGGTTGCATCATTTTACATTCCAGTTAGCAACGAATAATAGCTCTTGTTCCTCCACATCCTTAGCAGTATTTGGTTGCCTTGGATTTTGGCCATTTTAATAAGTATGCAGTGGGATTTGCATTTCCTTGGTGGCATGTAATGTAGAGCTTCTTTTCAATTACTTTTTTGTCAGTTCTGCATCTTCTTTGGTGAGGTGTCTGTTAAGGTCTTTGGCCCATTTTTAATTGCTTTCTCATATTGTTGAGTGCTAAAATCTTTGGATAACAGTCTTTTATGAATTTATCTTTTGCAAATATTTTCTTTCAGTCCGTGGCTTGTCTTCTCATTCTCTTTCATTGTCTTTGAGTGAAGAAGTTTTTAATTTTAGTGAATTCTTTCTTTCATGAATTGTGCTTGATGTTGTGTCTAAAACATCATCACCATACCCAAGGTCATCCAGGTTTTCACCTATGTTATCTTCTAAGGAGTTTTACACTTTTCCATTTAGAGTTTAGGTCTGTGATCCATTCTGAGTCAATTTTTGTAAAAGGTGTAAAGTCTGTGTCCAAATTCATTTTTTTGCCCAGTGTTTCCAGTACCGCTTGGGAGAGGCTACCTTTGCTCCATTGTATTGCCTTTGTTCCCTTTTTCAAGGATCAGTTGGCTTTACTTATGTGAATCTATTTCCATGCTCTTCATTCTTTTCCACTCATCAACCTGTTTATTCTTTTGGCAATACCATCCTATCTTGATTGCTGTAATTTTATAGTAAGCCTTGAAGTCAAATAATGTCAGATCTTCAATTTTGTTCTTCAATGCAATGTTGGCTACTCTGGGTCTTTTGCCAAACCATATAAACAGTTTATCAATATCAATAAAATAATTTGCTAGGTTTTTGAGTAGGACTACATTGAATTTATAGACTAAATTGAGAACAACTAACATCTAGATAATATTGTGTCTTTCTATTTAGGAACTCTAACTATCTCTCCAGTTAGATTTTTGCTTTCTTTCATCAGAGTTTTGTTGTTTTCCTCATATAGATCTTGCATTTATTTTGTTAGAATTGTATTTAAATATTTTGGGTGTGCTAATATAAATGGCATTTTTAATTTCAATTTACACTGGTTCATTATTGGTAAAGGAAAATCAACTGACGTTAGCATACTAACTCTGTATCCTGAAACCTCAGTACAATCAATCACTTATTAGTCCCAATTCTGAAAGTATTTTTTTTTTACTTTCTATATAGACAGTCATGCCATGTATGAACAAAGACAGATATGTTTCATCTCAATCTGTGTATATTTTATTTCCTTTTTAAATTTTTTTTTTGCTTTATTGAATTAGCAAGGACCTTCATCATGATGTTGAAAAGGAGTGATGAGAAAGGACATCTTTGCCGTGTACCTGATGTTAGTAAGGAAGCTTTGAGTTTCTCACTATTAAGTATAATACTAGCCATAAGGTTTTACAGATAGTCTACATCAAGTTGAAAAATTCTCCCCGTATTTGTAGTTTAATGAGAGTTTTTATTATGCATAGGTATCATTTTTGTTGTTATTCTCTGCTCAGTTGTGTTCAACTCTTTGTGACCCCGTGGACTGCAGCACTCCAGGCTTCCCTGTCCTTCACTGTCTCCCAGAGATAAGGGGTTTTGTCAAATGCTTTTTTTGCATTTATTGATGTGATCATGTGAGTTTTTTCTCTTTTGTTTTTTGGTCTGTTGATGTAGTGAGCTATGTTAATTGATTTTCAAAAGTTGAATCAGCCTTATATACCTGATATAAATCCCTCTTGGTTGTATGTATTTATACATTATTGAATTTCATTTGCTAATATTTTGTTAAGAATTTTTCCATTTATATTCATGAGAGATATTAATTGGTAGTTTCCTTTTCTTGCAATGTCTTTGCTTGGTTTTGGTGTTAGGGTAAGATTAGCCTTACAGAATGAGTTGGGAACTATTTTCTCATCTTCCACCCTGAGATTTTAGAGGATTGGTGTGATGTCTCCCTTAAAGCTACTGAGTTTTTTGATTCATTAACCACCATATTTGTTTGATCATGAGAACTATCAAGAACAACATGTAAAAATTCAAGTTTCCAGAGTATATTCTGTCTACTAAATCAGTTTCTCCAGCTAAGTAACCTGGTAATCTGTAATTTTAACAAGCAAACCAAGGTGACTTTTAAGACAAATTTGGAAAACAGTGCATTAGAGAATATTGCTTAGAAGTCAAAGCCATGAGTATGTGCCTTCTCTGTAGAGAAGGCACTTCAGGTGGATGTGTTGGTCCAAAATGATCCTCTCATTGAACATAAACTTTAAGTCACAATAAATTATCTCCCAATTTATAGAATATTAATGAAAATTTGCCTTCTATTGGTTGTCATCTTTGTTTTTGAAGAACTGCATTTAAATTGCTATCCCAGTGTTACTGTAGTCACTTTTTTTTTTTTTTTTTTTTTACAATACTTCTTTATGTAGAAAGAGAAGGTTAAATTAACTTTATAAGTCTCAGGAAAGGCTTTGTTTTAAGCACCACACATGGCTAATTAACAGTATATGCTGTGTAGACTCCAGTGACTGCATCCACAATAGATAATTTATGTAACGATGGAAGGAGAGGCCAATTCCATTTCTTTTCTAGGTCTAAGAGCAGAGGAGTGATTGATGCTATCGGCTATAAGTACCTTCATTTTTATTTGTATCTTTATCCATTTTATAGCAAAAACATCTTTATCACCTAAAAAATCTCAACTTTTCTATTCTTTTCAAAAATAGTAATATAAGCATTATAAAAGAGATTACTGTTGTCGTGAAAATAATATGTGGTTTATGAAGTCAAAACTATCTTATTCCAATTACTACTTACCTTGTAGTTTGGTTTATACCTTTGAATTGTTTATTGGGCTTCTCAGAGCCTCAGCTTGCTCTTATTCGTAATGGAGGTATAGCAGCTCCGTGCATGGAGAATGACTGAGGTGAAGCACGTGTTGGGGACTGGATTGCTCCCCCGTCTTTATTCTCTTCCACCACGTGGTTTGCAATGCCCAAGAGTGGGTGGCATACACTTGTTGCCCTCTGATCTGGGCTTCATCCTGCAGCTCATGTTGGTGGATGGAACGGCGGCAGGTATGGCAGGGTGCCAGTTTTAAGCTAAGGCTTTAAGAGAAACCTTAGAGTTTATTCTTGCACGCTTATGCTCTGTCGTGAAAATAGCCTTCCCTGAGAACTCATTGTCCCTTCAACCTAGAATGGTCTATAATGAGTATAGGTGGGAAAGTCCTGAAACTCCAAACTTCAGCCTGAAGCAAAGATGACTTGGCCAACTCACAGACCCATCGGCATGAAAAGTAAATTCTCTTAAATCCCTGGGTTTGGGGTAATTTGGGAGGCAGGATTATTACAGTACCAACGATGGCTAATTTATGATGTAATACCTTTGACCTACTGGGCTTACACAAGCATTATATCGCCTCTTAAATATTTTGTCATTTAGTATCATCTGAATTTAAAATATAAGATTATATAGAAGGAAAATATATAAATATAATCACTAAGTACATATCTACTATTGTCCCAGTGATGATGGGCGAAGCATGAACACATATGACACACAAGTATTAGGAGCATGTGGGAGGTGAGTGGGATATTTAGAACGTTTAAAGGAGAGTTGGCATAGAATTGAAAGGGAAGCTATAAAGAAGGACAAATAAAGGAAAAAATCTACAGGAGGCAAGAGAAGCAATTCTTTGCCTACTAGAAAATAAAATCCAGTTTGGAAAAGGTTCCATTCGGACCTGACTGACTTGCTAAGACACAGTGGAAGCATTAGAGGCAGGAGCTTGTTTGCCCCGGGAGATGGGACCCCGCGCCGCGTTCGCCAGCAGCGTGGGGGCGCCGCGAGGAGCGGGGCTGCGGGTCGGGGATCCGCCGACCGCCCGGCGCCTCTAGCGCAGGCCGGGCGCCCCGCAGGGCCTCCGGCTGCTCCCCCGGCCCCACGCGGAAACACGGGCGCGTGCCTCCTGGTCAGGAACACGTTTCCCTTCTGACTGCGGCTCCTTACACACGGGGTCAATATTTCACTAATCTTTGAGGCCCAGTGTTCCATATATTGGTAAGAGACGAGCATGTAGAGAAAGCAGTCTACAAACTGAAGGTGAAGAGGCAGAAATCTCTACCAGGACTTGAATTCGCCAACTACAGTATTTACCCTGTAAGATTATAAAAAATGCATTCTCTTTAACCCATCACTGAAGCTGGTTTATGCTTTTTCTAAACTTCGTTTTGACACTTGTAATTGACCTGCTCGAAATTTCTGTTTCCTGAGACTGTGCTTCATCTGTTTGTCAAATAAAAAGCCCTCCATTCACACAGGAAAAACATCTTTAAATAAATACAAGATTTATTTGCTTGATTAAGGTACTTGTTTCACCTGGACATAAAAGGAAAGAATGAGGGGCTCTCCTCGTGGCCCAGTGGCTGAGACGTCACCTTCCAATGCAGGAAGCATGTGTTCAATCCCTGGTCATTGAATTGAGACCCCACATGCTGGCAGGTGTGGCCAAAAAGTAAGAAAAAAGTTTCTTCTTAAACAAAGGAACTAGTTAGCTGGACACTCTTCAGTCTTGTGCATCTGTAAAATATAAGCCAAAGAGCTCAGGCCTTGCCTTACGTGAATCCTGCAAGATACCTTACAGAGCATTGATTATGATTTATGAAATGTGTGTGTGTGTGTTAGTTGCTTTAGAGAACACAAAGAAGGATAAGACAACCTCTCTCTTCTCAGTGAAATTACAGTTTAGGAAGGAGGGTTGGAAAGACATACAAAGATCAAATCACAGGAAATGAAGGCAAAGCCATAAATGACTTTAAAGCAGAAACAGCATTTTACATTCAAAGGAGGTCCCAGAGAAACCATGTGTCTGCAACCGAAAAAAAAGCCGAGGAAATAAAAGAATTTACCTAAATCAGTGCTTAGCTTTTCACTTGGAAACTTGGCCAGAGTTAAGTGCGAAAATTCCAACTTAAATATGTCCTGTCTTTGTGGAGGTTCTGAGTGTTCAACTGGTAAATACAGAGGAGCATAATTCTCTGGATACTTTAGCAGCCAAACAGTACATTAACCTGAAGTGTTGATGAGTTCTTTAGGAGTTCTCCTGAGCATGGCTTCGGTGCTGGAGTGTCAAAGGCATTCATCTCAGCCTATTCCATCCTGGAGCCTGGTGTTAGGAATCAGGACGGTTTTTATCTGATCAGGGGAGAGAGAAGAGCACACGGCTTTCTGGACGTGTGGGTTTGTCGAACTGGAGGCTGCTTGTCTGTGGGGCGTGACCACTGTCTGGACCTATGCTGTGATTAGACTGAAATGAGGATGCTTTAATGTTGATATTCATTATTTTAAGCATTTTCTCTGATTTCCTTTTATATATCACTCTTCTTCCTAAATTCAGATTATCTTTATCCCTTATTTTAAAAGTTTTGTCATTGGATAATGAAAAATAAAACCATATTTTAAAAACTACAGTTGTCACAGTCAAATAGGTTTTGAGCTTGTGATGGAACAGATTTGTGTATATGTCAAACCCCGTTTATTTTTTATATCCTCAAAGAACAGAATAAGAAAATAGGAATATGAGATATTAAGGTAAAAAAGAATTTCATAGCCACAAACAAGGCTGTGAATTTTCCATTTCTAAATTTACTTCCCTTGTTCTGTTCCTTTCTGCTTGGGTCTAACTTTAGCCTAGAGATAGTCTTGATGAGAAATTATTTTCTCCTTTAGAAATTAAAACAAAAATAACAACTTTCACCCAACTGCTCATAAACAGTATATACTGGATCCGGTTGATACAGGCTCACAAAATTTTACAAACCATTAATCCTAATCACTATTTAAATTATTCAGAGTTAAAATTAAGAAGGTTATACTAAATGCAAAGGTAGTAAATGTGCTAACCTCATCCCTTTCTCAGGATTTTACTGACAAGCTTACTTACATCTTCGAATGTGGAAAAGCTATTTAATGGCGTGCTACTGCAGACATCCTTTCAAGTCCGAATTCAGTGATGTCACGTTGGTAGAAGCCAGTCAGGGCGAGAGTATTTACATCACGGAAATTGATAAGTGCTATGATAAAGGTTTGATTTATTGTTTTGCTCATTGTCTAGGCTTAAGAAAATGCCTAGAGGAAGAAAATGTTAATAATGATGATTAAACTTAAAAGTGTATCATGTCTAGTGCTAAAGGTGAAAGAGGGTTTAATTTTATGCTTAGAATTTGTACAAAAGTGAGAATTAGTTTAATTTCACATCACGTATCACATTTAATGATAAATTTTTTGAGAAAAGAATGACTGGACTCTCTTTGTCAAATAATGAGTGAATTTTCCCCATAGGTTGGCTATGAGAAAAGACTTTGGCAAACATTCTGTGAGAATCAATTGGCTGTGTAATTTACAATAACAGTATTTTGTAAGTTATTTTTCATAAATTTTGTGCCACGCATCTTTTAACAAGCTTATAGAAAATTATGTTCATGTATATGCGTGCACATTCTTCCCCTGAGAACTGCTCATTAAACATTTACCACACACCGCTGCAAAAGATTACCTGAAAGAAAAAAAAAATTATCCTTCCACTTACAATTTTGAATATTTGAATAAAATACTTCTTAACCAAATCATTATTAAGCTGGGGAATTCTTTAATTGTTTTGCTTTGGGGAAAATTAAGGCATAAGGGAAAGAAAGAAAACATCTGTGGATTAGAAACAGCATTTAAAAAACACTGAACCAGTGACCCCTCAAGGTTGTGTTTAGTACTTAACTAGGTGACGCTGGCGGCTCACGTGTGACTGGGTTGTGAATTAGATTCAGTACAGGTTGTTCTTTCCCCCTCAGTATTCATTGCCTTTCTCATGAAACATGACGCTATTTTAAACGTTTTAGATTTTGAACGCCGCCCCCCCACCCCCAACCCTGGAGTGTGACTCAAAGCTTTTACACCTGGGACGGGATTTCGAAGGATGAGGGGTCCCCTTTCATCCACTGGAGGGATATGGGAAAACCTGACATTTGTGCTTCAGAGAAAAAAACCAAAGCCAAAACAAGTGGTTAAGCAATAGACCAGTCCTTTCAGGCAAGGTAGTCAATACAGAATGCAGGTAACGATATTATTTATTATCTGTTGATAAGAGTAAGGTATAATGTCTGGTCTACAGCTGACACTGAACAGGAGTGCCGATTTTTCTGTCAATGTAAGCATGTGTATTACTTTGGGGGACTAACCTTGACATGATTAAACTTTGAGAATCACATTTAACCAATGGTATCTGGGGGCTATGGCAACAAGAGCCAAACTTATTTTTGCATTAACTTAATTCACCGTGTTGACTATTCATTGTGGATAATAAACCATCCCCAAACTTAGTGACTTAAAATAATGTTGTACTGTGCCTCACAATTCTGTGGTCTGGCTGTAGAATGCTTATGCTGCTCTTACTTGACATCACTCATGCTTTTCACTCATCTGAGAGGTCTTCTGAGTTGGAGCTAGAGGGTCTAATGTGTCCCCATCTATGTATCTGAAATGGCTGAAGGCTGGGACCTTTCTTTCCATAGAGTCTCTTATTATTCTTATATTAGCCCAGTCTGAGCTGTTTTTAAAGGTGGCTGGGTTTGGTCTCAAGAGTTACAGTGGAAGCTGCCCGTCTTTTATTTCAGAGGCTTGGAATTGACAAAACTTTACTTCTGCCATGTTTTTTTTTTTTTTTTTTGCCATGTTTTATTGATCAAACAAGCCGTGAGTCCAGTACAGATATAAAGGCAGAGTAAATGAATGGTTCCTCTTTATAGGAAGAGCTGCAAGGGTGCTTTGCGAAGGCTTATGTGAAAAATAATTGTCACTTCCTACAGTCAACCTCGGTCACATCCTCTGGGATATCTGTGAAGTTGGTTTGAAGATATTCCTTTATTTGCGAGTTTCTATTGTTAGTTCTTGTTGTTAATCACTCAGTCATGTCTGACTCTTTGTAGCTCCATGACTGTAGCCCGCCAGGCTCCTCTGTCCATGGAATTTTCCAGGCAAGAGTACTGGAGTGGGTGGCCATTTCCTTCTCCAGGGGATCTTCCCAACCCAGGGACTGAACCCGGGTCTCCTGCATTGCAGGCAGATTCTTTAGTGCTGAGCCACCAGGAAACCTAGTCAACCCTCCTAAGAATGTTGTCTGAAAGATGTATATTAAATAACAAAATTTTCAGTTGTTAAAATACGTGGCATCTTAAAAATAAATTGTTCTGGTTAATAGACAAGATTGATTCAGCAGTCACCTTTTCCTAAAGTGCAAAATGTATATTTGCATTAAGTTTAAGTTTCTGACACTGCAGATCATGTAAACCTAGTGATTGGTGATTTTATAGCTTAGTACTTGGCAGACTGAAATGTCCTTTCTGCCCAAACTAGTTAGAAATTTCCATGCTTGGAAATTGCCTATGATTACTCCCTTTTCTAAAAGCCAAATTATCTGATCTTTTAAATAAGAGGAAAGTGTCATTGCACTGGCTTGAATGTATTTTGAATATTTTTAAAAAAGTAAAAGAGAAATTCGGAGATGGACAGAGTTTGAAGTGTGTGTGGTGAGAGCTGCCATGGATGGGATCTTTTTCTCAGAATGAAGTTTCTGTCTCTGTTACCTCTAAAGTTCTGAGTCCTGGATTGCACTCCCGTGGTATACGGGAAAATGAAGACCGCTGAGGCAGAATGCTAAGGTGCTTGTTACAGGGGAGACAGAAGCTAACTGGTTTCTTTTCTGGGAGGGAGGCCGTCAGTGGATAGGAACAATCAGAACTGGGCTCAGAGGTAGTGTCTCATTAATTGATGTGTACAAGACATTCTGAAACACAGACGTTTTGATGCCACAGTCTACACAACGGCCTGCAGGGGGATTTTACTGTAGGAGCTCAGAACATAGGGAAGTCTGGGGATTGGCCAGACCTGCCTTAGGTGACTGGTTCTACCCCACTGTGAGATGCTGGCTAAGTTGTTTCATTTTTTTTTCAGATCAGTCAGTTCAGTTGCTCAGTCATGTCCAACTCTTTGTGACCCATGGACTGCAGCACGCCAGGATTCCCTGCCTATAACCAACTCCCGGAGCTTGCTTAAACTCATGTCCATTGTCGGTGATGCCATCAAACCACCTTATCCTCTGTCGTCCCCTTCTCCTCCTGCCTTCAATCTTTCCCAGCATCAGGGTCTTTTCCAGTGAATCAGTTCTTTGCATCAGGTGGCCAAAGTATTGGAGCTTCAGCTTCAGCATCAGTCCTTCAATGAATATTCAGGATTGATTTCCTTTGGGATTGACTGGTTTGCTCTCCTTGCAGTCCAAGGGGCTCTCAAGAGTCTTCTCCAACACCACAGTTCAAAAGCATCAATTCTTTGGAGCTCAGCTTTCTTTATAGTCTAACTCTCACATCCATACATGACCACTGGAAAAACCATAGCCTTGACTAGACAGACCTTTGTTGGCAGTTCTTTTAGTCTAGAGATAATGAATACTGGAGTGGATTTCCATTCCCTTCTCCAGGGGATCTTCCTGACCCAGGGACAGTACATGGGTCTCCTGCATTGCAGGCAGATTCTTTACCATCTGAACCACCAGGGAAGCCCTCTAGAGATAATAAATAATAGTAACAACATCTACCTTGTTGTGAGTATGAAGTGAAATACTGTCAGCAATTAGTACAGCAACTGTCTGCATTGAGTTCTGAATAGCTTAAAGCTACAGTTATTATTAGCTATAATTAGATATTAAAATTAAAAACCCATATTTTTTTAGAAATTATAAAGCAAACATAGCCCCAAATGAAACAATTAAAATGGATGTATGAGATATTATAGGCCACTATATTTATGTATGCTTGTCAAATGTTTATTTATTTTGAATATAAATTTACATTTCTCTAATTTTTGTGGGATTAGTTTAGCAAAATGAAAAATATAAAATCACTGTACCACCGACTTTAAATTCCGCATATCTCAGTTAGCTCTATTGAAATACAGTCTTTGTGTTGGAAAATCCTCTGCCATAAAAGATGTGCACAGTTTTATGGGGTGGGGGAGGGAGGCTTACATAGAGTTTTTTAGTAAATATTAGATCCCATTCATTTCTTAGTAGGAGATTTGTTCACTTTCTGATCTCTTATTTGAATACTCTTTCAAGGCTTCTCTGACTATTGTAGAGCCCTTTAGCTGATGCTTTTTCTTAGTTGTATAAAGCATAAAGAGGTTTTTTCTGTAACCCTCCCATCTTACCTCACTAGGTGTTGAACTGATAGCATAAGATCTTTCTAAAAGCTACCAAAGTTCCTGAAGTTTCTTCTACTGTAGCCCCATCACGTTCATAAAGTGCACTTCTGACAAAGCTTCTCTCTCCCAAGTCTTGTTTATTCTTATTTGTATTTCCTGATCACTTTATTCCATGTAAAATGACATTACCATGACAGAAAATGAAATCACAGGCATTCAGAAGGTTTCTTTCTCAAAGATGGTTTATGTGGCAAAAACCATATTGCAAACTAATTATTCTCCAATTAAAATTAATTAATTAAAAAACAGTGGGCTTGAAGTGGGGTTTTCATTTTCAGTGTCTGGTTATTCCATTTGAAATGGTCTTCCTACCTCTAGGCGTTTATTTACATGAGCCAAAATGCATGCAAGAGAGGAATCTGCCGAGAGGAAATTTAGGGTTAACGTTCCCTGGGGAGAAATAGTGCGAGGAAGATGACAGCATGCTGCCTGGCCAAGGATCTTCAGCTGCTTCTTATTTAGAGTCTGAAGCAGAAGCTGAGAGGCTTGCTATCATGACGGCATCTTTAGGACTTGGGCAGACATATGCCTGGAATTTATGTTCCAAAGTCCGCACAGAATTGGCGATGTTGGTATTCTCCTCAGTTCTGTGTTGAAATATGTGAGGCTCTGATGAAGGAGAATTGTTTTTGCTGTGTAGGGCTGTATCACAAACCACCCCAACACAGAGGCTTAAAGCATCAACAGCATTTCGTTTGCTCACTTTTCTGCGTTTTGAGCAGGGTGTGGCCGGGATAACTCATCCTGCTCAACTAGGTGTCAGCTACGGCCTTTCTGAAGGTACAGCCTGGAAGGATCTGAAGAGCTCTCTTTTTACACATCTAGCAGTTCATGCTGGTTGTAAGCTGGAACCTCAGCTAGGGCTCCCGGTGGAAGCGAGCGTCCACTCTGTGTGACCTGTGTCTCCTCACGATGTGGCGGCTGGGTTATGAGAGCCAGGCTCTAAAGGGGTCAGGAACAGGCCGTATCCCTTCCGTGATCCAGTCTTGGAAGTCACATGGCATCATTGCTGTTCACTCGTTTGCTCTCGACAGCCAAAGCTTCCCAGGTTTAAGGGGAGGATACAGGGCATCTATTTCCTGATGAGAGAGTGGCAAAATCCTGGAAAAGCAACATGGGACCAAAAGTAATGCTCTGACCAATTTTGAGAAATAAAAGCTTCCCTAAAACTCCTGTGGTTGCAGAGGCTCATGACCATGCTCAAGCAGCTTCAGGAGTGCTGAGGGAACTTTAGGCACGCAGGCTTCTCACGAGAGCACCCAGGCTCAGGGTGCAGGGTGCCTTTGTCCTGGCTCTTGGGTGCAAGATAGCGCAGGACATGTTGATAAGAAAGTAAGAAAGGATTGGTTCCTGCCTTCCGTTCAGCTCTCCAGGAAACCCCGAAGACTTTGGAGCTGTATGTGTGAAAGATAGTAGGCATGGAAATGTGAATTCCACGTGAATTCATTTGTGCCACAGGCTTTAACCCTAGAGGAATGCAGGCTAATGAGAATACCCAACAATCAGCAACAATCCAACCATCCCAAAGTAGCTTTAATCCTGTATGGTTTTACACCAATGACTTTTCTTCTCAATATCATGGAATCATTTTCTTTCTTCCCGAATCCAGCTTCAAAATGACTCCTTCAAATTGAAACCAAAGATCAGTGAGCAGTTGTCTTTGTTACTACAATCTTACAGAAACTCATAGATAACTTGTTAAATTTCTTATTTGTACAACAGCATTTGTATAATTACTTTATTTTTTATAACTGCATTCCTGTCTTGTCTCTTGTCTATTCAGGTAGGTGTTAGATCTTCTTTTAACCAGTGCTTCCAAGAAGAGGTTTCAGAGAGATTTGGTTTAATTTCTGCTGTAATGACAGTGGATACAAGTTGAATTTCAGGTGCTTTCATTTTTGCCAAAATACCAAGCATAGAATCCATGTGGTCACTTTCATGATTCTTGACTGACGTCCTCTGCTTACCTAGAGCATCATTGCAGATTTGGCAGTCAGACCCTATACGCCTCTCAGTATCTCCTCCTCCTCATCAAATACGCTGTATTGAACAGTGCCAGGACCAGTGCTAGGGCCCTGGGTGTCAAATTATTAACTGCACTCTCAAGCACAGCTGTTCACTAGGACTGCTTCCACGGCTCTTCTCAGCAACGCTTGGCAGTATTCTGCCCTGTATCCTCCAGGGACTTCTTCCCTTAGCAATCTGCTCGAAGGAAACTTATCAGAAACCTTTTTGAAAAAGCTAAGCAAATTGTATTTCCTGGGTTGCTTCTATAGTATACTATAAGTAGATCTTACTTAACATGGAGGGGATTTAATAAATTAGAAACACACCTTTTTTTTTTTTTTTTTTGAGTTGTTTCTTTGACTCTGTTAACTTTATCTTATAGGCATACTGGTTTGCCAGTAATTAAATTCTCAATCAACTTACCCAAGAATGAAAATTAACCTTATTATGCTATGGTTTCTTAAATTTTCTTTGTAAGTTCCCATAATTTTAAAGATTTATGCCATATTAATGGTGATTTTCAGGCACATTGATTGTAAGTTTGAATAACAAAATGTGAATTAACTGAGATAAAAAGTTCCCATAAAAATTAGAAATACATACATGAACTTTCCCCCATGTATCTCCTGGCCTAAGTTGGCTCAGGTTTGGCATATTTAAGTTTGCCAGATGTGAAGAGTAATTTTACATGTCAGCTTGACTGGGCCACAGGGTACCCACATACTGAGTCAAGCATCATTCTGGGTGTTTCTGTAAGTCTTTATGTCAGATCAACACTTAACTAGACGGGCTGAGTAAAGCAGATTGCCTTCTCTACTGCCGGTGAGCTTTATCCTATCAGGTGAAAATTTAAATAGAATAAAAAGACTGACTATCCTGAGTAAGTGAAAATTCTTTCCGGCTGACTGCTTTCAAACTGGAATAGCAGCCTTTTTCCTACCTTCAGACTTTAATTGAAGCGTCATCTCTTCCTGGGTCTTGAGTTCTGCCCGCCTTCAGACTGGGAGTCTACCATCAGTGCTCCTGGGTCTCAGCTTGCTGACTCACTCTGCGGATCACGGGGCTTGCTCGCCATAAGGAGCCAGTTCCTTATGATAAGTCTGTCTCCCGATCTATCCATCTATCCTTCATCCATCCACACTCAAATACACACACAACCTATTGGTCTGTTTCTCTGTAGAACCCTGACTAATGCATAGCAAAGGGAACCTCAGAGTTGGAGCCACAAGCTGTAAAGAAATATTCATCCACTCTTCATACAAAGTTTTTGAGGTATGTAAGGTTTAAGAGACAACAAAACTGAGGTTGAAAGAGGGTAAGAGGCTTTTCTAAGCTAATGGTGGTTGTCCAAGGTGGGTTCAGAATATAATGGAGGAAAATTAAAAAACCACAATTCTCCCACCAAGGCGCCATTCGTATGGGATAAGGTAGACTGGTTGGTCCCAGCAGTGCTGACCATCTGCAACGGGTCTCACCTGCAGACAGGTGAGGCAATCCCTGTGGCTCTCCAGATGAAGTAGCCAGATCGGTTTGAATCTGCACTGGACCAGGTGGCCTACACCTGACATGCTACCTGATGTCCAGGTGCTTTTTCAAGTGATGAGATAGATGATACTAAACCTAATATCGCAATAAAAAAGAAGACCCTAAGTAGGGACTCTGGAGAGCTTTAAGCATAACACCACAGGAGCTAAAGGTCTTTTAGTAGCTCAGTGCGATGACCAAACTGAACTGGCCCATGATGGATGCAACCAAGTTGATCAGGAAAGGGGCCCAGAGGTCATGGTAACTCTGCTGTGACTTGTTCAGTTTCTTCAAGAAATGAAAAGGTAGCTGGTAACAAAAGAGATGAACTTTATTCAGACCAAAGACCAAGTTCTATCACCAAGCCTAGGATCTGGTGGCACAGCTATAGTTGAACCACTGGGCTTCCAGATTTGTCCCAGAGCCTCCCTTCTCCCCTCTTCCTTCCTTGCATATGTATGTCTCCCTTTTCTTTCTTTTCTTTGATAACTGTCTGAAAAACTAGCCTTGCCCCTTTCCTTAATTGTTCAATTGCTTGTCAGGTATGTCCCAGCTGGAGCCCTGACCACCCCTGACATGGCTTAGGACTCTGTCTCACTTTCTGTTGTACCTGTATTTGGAATTGGGTAGATTTTTCTTTCCGTCTGACCTGCCTCTCAGTTGATGCTAGATCAGGGGCATTGGATTCAGCTGAGGTCTCAGGAGCACCCCCTGGAGGACGGAAGGAATGGGGGTCATCTCAAGCAGGATTCAAAGGGAATAGAATCTAACATCTGGAGGAGTTAAGGATGAAGTGGAAACAAGGACAGGTTCAAGATATCAAGTCTGAATTACAGCATCAGTAATGAGAAATAGGACAAGTGATGGTTTTAGTAGACGGAGCCTGGCTGGATCTGCAGAACCGCAGTGTCTTAGAGGCTGAAGTTCTTATGGAAATCCTCTCTGTCCGTGGAAGGCATCTGCCTTCCATGGCAGTGAGTGGTTAATGGATTCTTAGGACTGTACGGGTTAAATGTGTGTGTCAGCTTTTCCCAGGTGGTTCAGTGGTAAAGAATCCACATGCAAATGCAGAAGACTTAGGAGACAAGGGTTCAATCCCTGGGTCAGGAAGATCCCCTGGAGTAGGAAATGACATCCAACTCTAGTATTCTTGCCTCAAAAATCCCATGGACAGAGGAGCCTGGCAGGCTACAGTCCATCTGCTTGCAAAGAGTCGGACAAGACTGAGCACGAATGCAAGCACCTTTTTCTAACTGTGAGACCTTTGGTAAATTACATAATTCCTCTGAGTTTCTGGTTTTTTGTCTACAGACTATCAGTAATAATACTTGTTCAGTCAAGTAATACTTACCCATGTCCAACTTTTTGCCACCCCATGGACTGTAGCACGCCAGGCTTCCCTGTCTTTCACTATCTCCTGGAGCTTGCTCAAATTCATGTTGGTTGAGTCCGTGATACCATCCAACCGTCTCATCCTCTGTTTACTCCTTCTCCTTCTGTCCGAAATCTTTCCCAATATCAAGAGCTTTTCCAGTGAGTTAGCCCTTTGCATCAGGTGGTCGAAGTACTGGCGTTTCAGCTCCAGCATCATTCCTTCCAATGAATATTCAGGGTTGATTTCCTTTAGGACTGACTGGATTGATCTCCTTGCAGTTCAAGGGACTCTCAACACCATAGTTCAAAAGCATCAGTTCTTTAGTGCTCAGCATTCTTTAAGGTCTATCTCGTCTATCTGTACATGACTACTGGAAAAACCATAGCTTTGACTATGCAGAACTTTGCTGGAAAAGTGCTTATCTCTGCTTTTCAATATGCTGTTTAGGGTTTTCATAGCTTTTCTTCCAAGGAGCAAGTGTCTTAATTTTGTGGCTGCAGTCATGTCCACAATGACTCTGGAAACCAAGAAAATAAAGGCTGTCGTTATGTCTACTTTTTCCCCCACCTATTTTCCATGAGGTGATGGGACTGGATCTTAGTTTTCTGAATGTTGAGTTTTAAGCCAGCTTTTTCACTCTCCCCTATCACCTTCATCAAGAGACTCTTTAGTTCATTTTCACTTTCTGCCATTAGAGTGGTATCATCGGCATATTTGAGGTTGTTGACATTTCTCCCGGGGATCTCAATTCCAGCTTATAATAATACCTGCTCACAAACTATTATGAGGATTGCAGACAGTGAGAATAAGGTTACTAGCCAACATGAGCTGTGTAAGCGCTCATCATAGGGACACTCTCAGTACAGTTGTATTGCTGATGACTTGGCCTTGAGGAACTTATTTCACATCTTCGGACTTCTGTGTCTTGTCCAATGAGTGAAGAGGTCAAATTAGGTGATCTCCAAGTCCTCATCCAGCTCAAACATCCTAAAATCTATTCTAATCTCTTACTTTAGGCAAAAGAGTCTTGCTTTTTAAGACCATCTTACAACCACTCTGTGACTCAGGCCCAAACCCACAAATTAGATTAAGTTCCATTATTTAAAATAAAAAAGATTCTTTCGAAACATTAAAGCCTACATATATGTTTAAATAACCTTGCCAAATTTGCTCTCCCTACAGGGGGCTTTTCATTATTCTTTTTCATTAAAATAAAAATCCCTCTGGTTGACTTTCTAAATGTGTTTTTGTTGGGCCTTCAGCCTCTTGTTAACCATTTTCAACCTAGTATTAAACACTGTTCTCCCAAAGCTGAGCGCTCTGTTACCCCCTGAGCAGTCGCCCACGATGATGAGAGAGTGGGCACTTAATATGCTAAATAATAATAATGTAAAATCAAAATGTGTAGTGATCACTGGCTGCCCAACAGGGGCCTGTCACTCTCTCCGTTTATCAGTCATTTTTACTATAAAATTCTGTGTTGAAAGGGAAGTGGAAAAGCCCTGCAGAGCAAATGTCTCCAGGCTACAGGCTGTGGTAAATAGGGTATCTAATATCCAGAAAATGAATATGCAGCCTCCTGAGAAACATATTCAGTGAAAGGAAATGGATTCTCAGATTAGGAAGTTTAGTACCAGGGAAGAAAGGGACCTAATTTGCGAGAGAAAAGAAAAGATGTAGTTGATTTCCTCCCTACTGATAAACTGCTCTTGCATATAGTTTTTCCTCTTTTTTTATTTCAAAAGCTTTAAGTCAAAGGTTTCATGTTCCTTTATGTTTCATAAACCAAGCCATTCAGGTAACCAGTCCTTTGGTCTATCAACTAATTACTTTCTGATTTGCTTTGATCTATTATTCAGGCAGTAAATTCCAGCTTCATTGCACCCATAATGTAAAACCCAAATGTAATCACTGTTGCAAAAGGAGATAGCTGTAAAACTGCCCATTTGAAAGAAGCATTGCCTTTTTCTCTGGAAGTGTGGTATGTGATCTATACATACTCTTTCCACGTTATTCAGGAAATTGACCTTGTTGCAAACCCAGTTGACACTTTGGCTCTTTTTGCCAGATAGCAATCGTTTAGGAATCATGCTTTTGGAATTGTAAACTATATGTGATGTTACTTTGTGTACGATTCCTATGGGTGCGTGTGTACTAAGTCGCTTCAGTCATATCCAACTCTTTGTGATCCTATGGACGGTAGCATGATATAATATGATATTATGGTTAATTCATGAATTAAATTTTTTTTTTGAGTATTGATTTATGGAGTCAGTACTGCCTAGTCAAATGTTCACATATGCTATCAACCTCACCACAAAATTGTTTCTTCTTTGACTCAACTATGTTCAAAAATATCCCTGCATTAGTTATTATTATTTTTTCTAATTCATCTGAATAAACTGGGTTTATAAATTAGAATTCTCTTACAATCTATTAAATCCGCATAATTCCATATGTTCAAAGCCAAGACAGTCATTTGTGAGGATATTAAAGGCTACTATGATTGTTTTTACTTTGATTTGAGTGAAAATCCATTTCACTCATCATTTGGCTTCAGGGGAAAAAAATCCAGTTTTTCAAAAATCCGGGCAACAAGAATTTGAACTCTTCAAATACTTCTTTAAACCAAAAAATATTCTGACTCCTGGCTTTTCTTTGAAATGCATTCTTTGTCATCTCTTTTCACCTCTAATTTCTTTCCTTCTGCTTCTCTCTCCATAGGTAGATATGTGGACTGTGGCCTTCTATGCTCCGGACTGGTTCTGAGTACAGAACCAGGACATGAATTCCAAAGCATTCAGACCTCTTGAGGGGATTTCTCCTTTAAATACTTGAGATTCTAGGCACATTAAAAGAGCAATTGACCTTATTAGATTAGCTCTTTCATTAAGCAATGCTTAAACACATTCAGTTCAGTTCAGTTCAGTCGCTCAAACACATTACTCAAGCTCTATTATTTGGCCTTAGAAATAGTTGATCATCTATTCAGAGCAATCTCTCTTCATGGCTCTTAAGTAATTCACTCTCTCACACCTCTATCCCCTGTACTCCCAGTCCCATGTAGTAACTTTTCTGAAGCAGTTTTCTTTGGTTTTCTACATTTACCTGTGTTATTCTAGAGCATCAGGAATTTGGCTTATAACGAAACTGCAGTGTTCACTTACATTATTCACCTGGCAAGGGCTCTGGAGCAAGGTGACTTTGGGCTTCCTTTAGAGAGCTGAGGGTTTGATAATGGTTAACTTTCTTGATAACCAGAAGGCAATGAGAAGTTCGAAGGCCATAGTACTTGTATAAACTGGCCAGCAGCCTTGTCGGTTGTTCTTTTGTGAAAGGAAAAAAATGATTAAATTGTATTCTGATCTTATCTATTGCGAAAGGTTTCCTGGTTTATAAACTGGATTGGGAGGATTTGGTACTGAACAAATAAAACTGGATGTTGGTGGTAGCTTGTGAATTTTCTTAGTCTTTGGCTTCTAACAGCAGAATGATATGACTTTGCAAATAAGGAGGTAGTTAGTATTTAAAGGCAATATTGCTACCATAAAAATTAACGAGTGTTCTGATTTTTATATTATGATTCTCTCGCCATTGACAAAGCCTGACCTAATTCATTTGCTTTCAAATTTCACTGCAAAGTGCTTTTGGAGTTGCCTTGTCTGCCTTCTTACTAGAAAAAAGTCTTCCTTTTCGACTGCTTGAGCTTTAACTCTCTGAACTGACTTGCTCACTAGTAAAATGGAAATAGGTATAGTTTCTGCCTTTTAGGTTGTGAAAGGACCGAATGAGATCATATAAGTGGATCAGGTGACATAATATTTGTAACATGTTTTGGACGGTGCCTGATATATAGCAAGCATTCAATAAATACCAGCCATCACCATCACCACCATCACCACCATCATCACCACCAATATCATGGAAGTCATTTGGCTTCAGATGAGCTTAATTTTGGAAATAAATTGTTTCTCCAAACGTTACTAATTAGAGTGGGGAGACTTACTGGAAACGGTACATTTAGGCTCCTGCCATCAGTTTGGTGAGTTTAGAAATGTGCTCACAGTCAAAATGACTCTTGAAACTTCCCTTTCGGTAGAAGGAAAGAAATGTTATTAACTATGGTAGGGCTGTATGTTAAGAGAAAAGCTGTCTTTATTCATCTATTTCCCCAAATTTTATCTTCCATTGACTTTTAGGAATTAAATAGTGACAGAACTTTCCAAACTCCTCTTGGCTCCACGTCCACCTTCTAGGTTATTAAAATATTCTTGAAATCTTTACTTTTGTCAAATCAAAATCCCCTAACTGTACAGTTTATATTAGAGCCCATAGAATATGCTCCACTTCAAAAATACTTTTGATGGTGGCACCTATTTTTGCTTCTTTTGGACTAGTCTTTAATGCTTTTGGTGTTCTATCCAGGAAGCCTTCAATGCGTATTTCTGAAGTTTATCAGATCACAGAAAATATTACTTCCACTCATGGTGAACATAGTGCTTTTGAATGGTGGAACAGGTCTGAAAATTATCTAGAAGAATTAGCCAGAAGAAGGGACATTTCCTAGTTGACTGCTGTGGGGCATTTTACTCTCCCTGCCGCTGCTGCTGCTGACCTGGTGCAAATGAATGGAAAGAGTTTGCATAGAGTATTCATGCCATGCAAGTTACTTCACCTTACAAAAGCTGATCTTTGTGGAGTATTTTGTATTTATATCATATTGAATACAACTTATTTAATCCTAGGGTATAAAGTCTCTGAGGTAGACACTCTTATTCTTCCTGTTTTACAGATGAGATATAATACTTGAAACACAAAAGTGACAGCTTGTTTAGGTTACCCGGCTAGGAAGAAGCAGAATGGAGATTTGAAGCCAGGATTTCTGGCTCTTCACCACCATACAATCCCCACAGCAAACTGCTGGGTGGATATCACTGTCTCACTGAGGGCAAATTGAGGCTCAGGGTTAGGAAGTCGTGTAAACTTGCCTCCCCACTCTGTCACGCTTAGATAAAAGCGTGGCATCTCATACTTGCACACAAGTTAAGTAGCTTCAGTTGTGTCCGACTCTTTGCGACCTCATGGACTGTAGCCCACCAGGCTCCTCTGGCCATGAGATTCTCCAATCAAGAATACTGGAGTGGGTTGCTATGTCCTCTCCAGGGGATCTTCCCGACCCAGGGATCAAACCCACGTCTCCTGTGGCTCCTGTTCTGCAGGCAGAATATTTACCGCTGAGCCTCCATAGAAGCCCCCATCTCATACATATCAGTGGTCAGCTATGTCTTGGCTAAAGGCAAACAAAAAGCAGGTTTTGGATGAGGTTATGCCCACCCGTGGTTGTCTGCCAAAGCCCTGCATGCTGTCCGGGTGAAGCAAGGTCATGGAGATGCTCAGGAGAGTCAGGTGTGAAGGGACAGTGGGGCCTCTGTCTGGAAGTACCTTTGAAAATAGTTTGCAATCCTTCCAGCACACGTGCTGACTGATGAGAAACTGGCGGAAGATCTAGAAGGTGGGCTCAACTTCCCTGGGGCCATGATCCCCACTGGCCTCTGTTGGCAGGGGAGGCAGGGTGAGCATCCTCCTCCATCCTGAGGGTGGCCAGATAAGGACATTTTTTCTGCAGATGCTGTTGGTCAGATTGAAATAAATGTAGGAGAAGAGGGAAAAGGAGAGAACCAGGGGAGGCAGGAAGAGGGAAATAAAAGGGAGTAAAAGAGAAGTGAGAAGACAGGGTAAAGAAAGGAGTCCAGCCCTGGACTCCCCTTTCAGAGGGAGAAGGGAGGTGCTCCGACCCAGAGGTGTCCTGCTCCCCAGCTCCTAGGGAGAAAGCAGCTTCCTTCCCCTCAGGGTTCTGAGTCTTGCACCAGCCAAAAAATTCATCTGAAAAATTAAATTATGTCTGAGGTGCAATCACCCTTCAAAAGGCCCTGGAGGTCAGAGCAATCAGGACTTAAATTAATTGCTTAATGGGGAAAAAAAAAAATTTCCTGAGAACAATGCTGATAATTTGCTAAAACTAGGGTATGTTTGTAACTCCGAAATGAATTGAATTGCTGGTTACAAGAATTAATGCTTATAGAGAAATTGTGATTGGAATCCCCAAAGTTTTAATTCCTTCAAGCTATTGGTAATTAGTAAAGAATTGTTCACTTACAGTGTTACATTCAACTCATAATTATATACAGTCCCCAATGGTTTCCCCGTTGTTGCATGTATGTTCGTCTCGTCTCCCCAGACTTGGTCATCAACTCGGTGCGAGCAAGTGCTGGGACTTGTTCTTTTACTGGTACCTCCAGCTGTGCCTAGCACAGCTCTAAACACACACAGATACTCCAAAGTTGATGGATGTGGATTGGAATAAATCCATGAACTTAGAAAACTTTGGCCTTTTGAAGAGAAATTTATTTAGTTATCCCAGCATGCCAAGAGCGGGGCAAGTTTCTCAGGAGGAGAGCCAAGAAGGTGAACGCATGATGTAGCTGGAGATAGCGTGTGTTAAATGGAGTAGAGAATTTGAAAGGACACATCGTACCTGAGTGAAAAGAAATCGTAGATGACTCGAGGTCAGATGCTTGCTGTGGAGCAGCTTGATTTGGATTTTGTTGATTTACCTACATTTTACGATGTCTGAAAATAGTCATTAGGCCTGGAAGGGGATTGGGAACTGAGGGTACCAGGGCTGCAGTTTTCTGCGTGGATCTCCACACTTTTCAAAAGCTTTGTCTGTGATTTGTTTATTAAAAAGTAACTAAAACACAAGGTGTTGCTACTATCCATTTGTGAGTGACAAAAATAGAATATTTACCATTTCGCTTACTAAGTCGAAGTTCATTTCTCTAGGTCAGAGGCATATGAATAATCTTCTCAGCTATCAAGAACATTCACTTATATTTTCATATTTTCAGTAAGTCTCCGTTTGAAAAACATTTAATGTATACGTCTTAACAGCGGCAGTCTTTGAAAGAATACTGAAGATGATTGGTCCATGAAGAATTGTGTCTTATGTATGTTCACTTTAATTTTTTATAAAAAGTGGCTATAGTAATAAAGTGAAGTGAGTGAAGTCACTCAGTCATGTTTGACTCTTTGCGACCCCATGGACTATAGCCTGCCAGGCTCCTTTGTCCACGGGATTTTCCAGGCAAGAATATTGGAGTGGGCTACCATCTCCTTCTCCAGGGGATCTTCCCAACCTAGAGACTGAATCCGCATCTCTTATGTCTCTTGCATTAGCAGGCAGATTCTTTACCACTGACCATCTGCAAGCGTCCTTTGGGCACCCTGACCCGCCTCAATGCATCTCCTTCCATGTTACACGAAAAATCTTGACTATATGTGTATCTTCTCCGCTAATCCACAGATCTACATCCGTCTTTCTCCGCCTTCTCCTCGCTCTCACTCTTTTACTCTTTCTTTCTTGGGATGACTAGCTCAGCGCCCAGCAGCACACAGAAAGTGCTCTATAAATTTCGGTAATTGTCACCATTGCTGTTGTTATTAAAGGGCAAGAATGGGATATTTTGTGTAGTCGAGGTAAAGAAGTGGTGTGTGTCTCATCAACAACTTCTGCAAAGTCCAGATTCAGTCTTGAAAGAAGAAGTCATGGGAATCTTTACAAACTGGGATTTAAAGGTGAGCTGAGCCTCCCGTTTGATGATTTCGTTCTTTCATGTACCTCCTGTCTGTGGGGAGTGGCGGGAGCAGAAGACTACAGCTGACATCAAGCCATCCAGCTCTGCTGCCCAGACCTTAGTCACCAGGGGCAGTCACACAAGCGGATCTCCTGGGGTGCCAAGGGCTTTGTGATGCTTTAGAGCTCTCTTTTCTCCCCTTATATTCTAGAAATAATGTATACAAATATCTTAATCCCCGTTATATGAAGTATTTTCTTCCCAGATTCTTGTTCCCTCTTCTTCCAATCCTCACCTGCCCTAACGTGTTTTATCTGCCATCTCCCTTTTACTGATCTCACCCACTGCCCTTTTTCTTCCTGTTTCTCTGGACTTCAGGGTGACCATGGTAAATGCAGTAGAATGGGCTTAAAAATAAATGTCCCTTCAAAAACTGTAAGTAGCTAAAAATGACTTTATCGTTTCTATTCCCACATCTGTTGTATTTTCTTTTCTATTGTAAGTTACTCAAGTATAAATATTCAGATATATGAGGTGCTTTGATTTTGGCTTACTTGCTTGGTAGCAGTACAACATAAGATATTGTTTTAGGTTATAGGGGAAAATGGAAAATTAGTGTCTTTTTGTATTGTTAAGCTGATTCCCAGGAAAGGAGAGAAAAACAACAACAACAACAAAGCAAAACATTGTAGGGTCTTGACTTTATTCTCTCTCTCTCTCTTTTTATGAAAGAAATTCAATATTTTCCTTCATGTTCCCAACCCCTATTTAAAATAAGAACTAGAGAATGTAAGATTTTACCCAGTAATCACAGCATTCTAAAGTTCTTCTTGGTAGTATGGTTGCTTTAAGGGAGAAAGATTCAAAGGAGATAGGAGGAAACAATGTCAAAATAGAGAGATAGAGGCAGCTTTACGTATGCAGAGACCGGTAGAGACCAGCGGGAAGCGAAGGATGGCGTTATGGTAAGAGTGTGCGCTTTGCTTCCTCATCCACGTTTGCTTTCACTCCACTTGCAATTTTTTTTTTTTTTTTTTTTTTGCTGTAGGGCAATGTACCCAATCCATTTCAGCGTCAGTTTTCCTATTTATTAATGAGGAATAAAAATAGTAAAAACACATATTTACTGGGTGACTGGTGGGGTTAGGTGAACTATCCGTTCTAGAACTGCACGTTGAGCTTCCAGTCGTGTAGCTGGCTTCCGCGGTCACGGTGCGTCTCCGGCGCCCCTTCGTCGGCATTTCGCGGATGCTCGCTGCGTTTTCCTGCCGGCGGATCCGCACCTCGTGATGCTGGAGGACCAGGATGCGCGCAGGCGCTCAGCCTGTCTGACGCCTTGCAGCCCCGCGCACTGCAGCCCGCCAGGCCCCTCGGATCACGGGCTTCTCCACGCCAGGACCCTGGAGTGGGCCGCCGTTTCCTTCTCCAGGGGGTCGTCCCGGCCCAGGAACTGAACCTGCGTCTCTAGTGTCTCCTGCGTTGGCAGATGGATTCCATACCACTGAGCCACCTGCGAAGCCCGGAGGCCAGGATATTCCACCCCAAACTCCGAGCGTAGGCGACTGTAGCTCACCACTCAAAATGTACCCCTTTGGTAGGAAGATGATTTTGAGCTAATTATTCTAAGAAATAGCAGAAACAGGAGAACAATAAATAAATAATAGTAATCTTTTCATAAGTCTATCTACTATTTGTAAAGATATCCATTTGTAAGAATATTTCCCTCTCTCTACCAGAAAGAGGATGATTCTAAATCATAAGAAAAATTTGTCAGTGGAAAAGGCACTAATTGAAATCTGCATAAGTAACTTTACTCTTGTATGTCATTTTATTTTTTTTCCTGGTCACCTTCCCATAACTGGCATTGACCCATACCCTCCTTTCTTTGATTTAGTTGAAGATGATATTTAAGCTTGAATTCTAAGCCATCTCTGTGAGTTACTCATTTCCCTGGGTATGGCTTACGTACATATGAGATATACATGGTACTGTACTTCTGTTGGTTTTTCTCTGTTAATTTGTCTTCTGTTAAATGGCTCCCAGCCAAGGACTTAGGAGTTTCAAGATCCTGCCCATAAATAAAGAGGCAGAAGCAGACACTATAGACATGGTTCATAGGTAATTACCATATTTTTTAATGCAGAGTTTTGAGAGTCATGTTGCATTTTAAAAAATATTATAATGACATTCTTTCCCTTCATTGTGTATGGATGTGAGTGGAAGGTACACTATTTAGCCAAGAGCTGCTGATTTTCCATGCTTGCTGAAGACACACAAGGACAGTTCAGAAGTGGAGACCGAATATCATTTAATCCTTGAGGGTCCTTTATTTGACCTACTGCTTCACATACTTCCTCAAATTTAAATGTTGACTTCTGGATGGGGTTATTAGTACAACCATAGTCAGTGTGAGTCAATAAGAGATTCAGGAAACACACTACATTCCATTTATTTTTATCTTTCAATTTCTAGTGATATTTTCACAATCTTTGAAAGCATTTTTATGGAAGAATGAATACCTGTGCAGAAATCAAAATAACAGAAATGGAAGAACATCTGGCTGATTCAATCACATTAAAATTTGAAGTCAAACTTGGCTTATTAATATTTATGAGTTGAAAATATGTCCTTGGAGTTTGTCTAACAGTATCCAATGTGATATTTAACAATTGAATGATTAGATTTTCTTAGTTATTTAAATATTGTTACTTGAGTCTTTTGTCATTTGAAAAATGACATGAAAAATTCAATTTATCACTTTTTATTTTTCCCTTTAGGATAATAAAGCATCATTACATGTTTGCTTATGTTTATATACAGTTCAAGTATGTGATTACAGTATAGTTGTTAGATATCAATGTCTTTTTGGTCCTAGTTACTTGATATTTTTAAAATGCAAGGGTCTAGTAAGTAAAAATGCTTTCCACAGTTGGTATTCAAGTAACTAACAAGTTTCATGGTCACTGAAACTGTAGATATGGAGGTTCATGTCTCTGCTTTGAACTGTACTAGCCTCAGATGGGAGAAGGCGATGGCACCCCACTCCAGTACTCTTGCCTGGAAAATCCCATGGACGGAGGAGCCGGGTAGGCTGCAGTCCATGGGGTCGCTAAGAGTCGGACACGACTGAGCAACTTCAGTTTCACTTTTCACTTTCATGCATTGGAGAAGGAAATGGCAACCCACTCCAGTGTTCTTGCCTGGAGAATCCCAGGTACGGGGGAGCCTGGTGGGCTGCTGTCGATGGGGTCGCACAGAGTCGGGCACGACTGAAGCGAGTTAGCAGCAGCAGCAGCAGCCTCAGATGGGATCTAGAAACAAAGCTTAAAAACATACATTTCAAGGAAAGTGTAAGTAATAATTATTGTTGTTGTTATTCAGTCACTCACTCGTGTCTGACTCTTACATGCCAGGGTTCCCTGTCCTTCACTATCTCCTGGAGTTTGCTCAAATTCATGTCCATTGAATCAGTGATGCCATCCAGCCATCTCATCCTCTGTCGTCCCCTTCTCCTCCTGACTTCAATCTTTCCCAGCATCAGGGTCTTTTCCAATGAGTCAGCTCTTCGCTTCAGGTGACCAAAGTATTGGAGCTTCAGCTTCAGCATCAGTCCTTCCAATGAATATTCAGGATTTATTTCCTTTAGGATTGACTGGTTTGATAGTCTTATAGTTACCTCTATTGAGTACCTATATGTACTAAGTATTTACATATATTATCTCATTTTGTACTCTCAACAAACCTTCAAGCTAACTATTTTTATCACTGATCAACAGCTGAGGAAACTCAGCTAATTGACTTTACAGAAGGTGCAAGCATCTTCTTTTATCTGCCATGTGGTAAAGTGGGATCAAAATCTGTGTTTGTTTGATTCTAAAACTTGATATTTCTATCTATTAGGTTATTGATGTTCTGGACTTTAAAACAGACAAAATAAATTTAGTAACTTCTCCAGCATTTGTCAGTTATTTCATTAAAAACATTTTTAAGGAAGAATACACTAATTCTATAAGACTTTGTATTCCTTCTCTGTGGCAATACTGTTGCCACTGATCAATTGGAGTCAGCTGAGAATAACTGAAACTTGAGTTCAGAGAGAGTGGAGAGCAAGATGTCTGAGACAGCCCCTTAAGAGATGAGCTCTGACCTTATCTAGGGCATGGGGTAGGGTGGACATCCATTTGTTGAGCTACTTACAGAACGCCCTTTCTTGACCTGATTTTAGCTTGATCCCATTGCTTGCTATGCCATCTTTTAACCCTCACCCTTTCACCAACCTGGGGATATTGAGTTACAAATTGAATAAATGAGATTAGCAGGTTTTCATTTTATTTTGTTTCATTTTGGTTTCTGCATGAATTGTATGTTTACGCATTTCTACGTTTAGCCTAGTTTAGCCTGATCCATGGATTGGGCAGACCATTTGCCCTGGCCACAGACTCAGTCTCTGCATTTGGCTTGTGGTTTTAGTTTATTCTATGTTTGAAAGCAACCACCCCCACCTCCGCCACCAGTGAGCATATTGTTTTATTTTTCTTAGACTCCCTACCATCGCCTTCTAGTCTTTCTTCTGGCCTCCGCCTAGAGAGGAAGCACAGCTGTGGGCCCAGGCCTCTCCGCCTCCCAGGCATCCTTGAAGCCCTGTGTGCGGAGCAGCCTCCTGAGCCCCAAGCAGCGGTGCTCACTCCCCACCCGCACACATTTCCACGAGCGGTGTCTCACTCGGGGGCACCCCGGCCCCAGGCTGGTGCCCTGATTGCACCCCTCCTTCACCTTCCTTCACTTTCACACAACCGTTTTCACGACCCTACTCCTCGCCTAGCTTCTCTTCTCATTTTTAAGTTCCTCTAAGGCGGACCATACTACTGTTCATGTCTTCTTCTTTCTAATCTGTCAATCTTTAAAAAATCTTCTTTTCCCTTTCTCTTATTTGATTTTGATGTCTATGTGAGCATTCTCTGAAGACGTCTCATGACACTTTTCACTTTCTCTATACATTATTTTACCCAAAACTGATATTTTTCCAGTTATTTCAGCCTCATTCAGGGTCCCCCAGATTCCTGAGACACTTCATTATCTATGAATGCTGAGGGTCAGTGGTGAGCTGTATTTCTGCCTTTGGTTTTCCAGTGTCTCAGAAAGCTCGTTCCTCACATAAGCTGATAGGCATAGAGGCAGCCCTGGTAGAGGTTAGGTAGTGCTGACCGTGTATAGTGTTAAAACTTCATAGACTCCAAATGAATCTTGGGAACACCCTCTAAAATGTACATAGAGTACATGCAACAGTATACAGTCCTATGCTTTATAAACATGGAATGGCTACAGTGATGGGGGCTTCCCTGGTGGTGCTAGTGGTAAAGAACCCCCTGCCAATGCAGGAGACACAAGGGACGTGAGCTGGATCCCTGGGTTGGAAGATCCCCTGGAGGAGGGCATGACAACCCATCCCAGCATTCTTGCCTGGAGAATCCCATGGACAGAGGAGCCTGACGGGCTACAGTCCACAGGGATGCAAAGAGCTGGACACGTTTGAAGTGACTTAGCACACATGTGCACATGCATGTAATAATTTTTTTAGCAGAACAAGTGATTGGTTTAAAAACTATGATAAGAAAAAATATAGATCTGCATGTGCAGACATGTATGTGTGTGTGTGTGCCTGTTATGTATAGTAATCTTTAAATATTTGAATCACATCCAGTGAAATAAAGTGATCACACACAGAGGCATAAGGGAAATGAAAAAGGTTAAAGCAACAACAGAAGATGCACATTTCTGTATTAGGTAAGGTGGATATAATGGTCAACAGAACTTTCTGCACTATTTAAAATTTTGTTTCACTTCTTTATCTTTTTATTTTTATTTTTGGTTGCTTATAAGCAAAGTAAAAATAAGTGTACAAGTAAGGGTGCATTCTCCTGAATTGTTGATTATGTGATACAACAATACCAGGTTCATATTTTTGAATCTTATTTCACCTAAATATAGTGTATCATAATACTGGTTTGTGTATCTTGCTAGCAATTTCAATCAAGGTTGCTAATTCATTTTTAACAAGAATAATGAGAGGGAAATCTATGGTTTAGATTTGAATCTTTGATCTGTAATTCAGATCAGAGCTCAGTTGGTAAGAATCATGTTATTGCAAATAATGTTGCAAAACTAACAAAATCTTGCAAAGACAAACCTAAAATGACAAATACCAGTCTTGTGATTCAATTCTGCTTCACTGAGCTTAAAAAGTCGGACACGACAGAGCGATTGAACTGAACTGAGCTTAAGATAATGATTAGACTTGAATTGTCACCTCAGTTCATTTCCGGTTTCTTCTCTCACAGTATCTTTATATACGCAAATCTAAGGCCAACTCTCTGTTTCGTGACTGCAGCAAGAACTGTCCCTTCTGCCTGGGCTCTGCAAGATGCCACACTCAGACAGTGATGGTGTTAGAATTCTTAAATAGAAATGTCTTAGACTTCTTATTCTTTTAAAGCCATGTTTGCTGAGCAAGCGCCTTCTCTTTCCAATTCTGTATGAGAAAAACATGAGTTTCCTTTTCATATTTTAGCATGGTATGTAGTGGGCAGATATTGAAGTATAGTAACTATATCACTGAGATGGAAATCAAAGGTAGAAGCTGGTCTAAAAGAAAGGGTAAAAAATAAATAAATAAATAAATAAAAGAAAGGGTAAGATACCTTAGTTCTATTTACCTCAGTCCTTTCATAAAGAATACTTCTGTTTCAAAAGGTCTTGGGACTTTACAGCACCCTGTTAAGACCATCAAGAACTGAGAGCACAGTGCTATGACTAATGAGGATGTAGGGCTGAGATGATTGATAAGTATGCCCTGCAGATGAGCCAGATAAACATGGAATTTCAAACTCTTAAGTGTCATTGTAGGTGGTAATAAGGGCTTGGTCAGTCAGTCAGTTCAGTTGCTCAGTTGTGTCCAACTCTTTGTGATCCCATGGACTGCAGCACGCCAGGCTTCCCTGTCCATCACCAACTCCCAGAGTTTACTCAAACTCATGTCTATCACTTTGGTGATGCCATCCAAAGATCTCATCCTCTGCCATCCCCTTTTCCTCCTGCCTTCAATCTTTCCCAGCATCAGGATCTTTTCAAATGAGTCAGCTCTTTACATCAGGTGGCCAAAGTAGTTGGAGTTTCAGCTTCAGCATCAGTCCTTCCAATGAATGTTCAGGACTGATCTCCTTTAGGATTGACTAGTTGGATCTCCTTGTAGTCCAAGGGAGTCTCAAGAGTCTTCTCCAACACCACAGTTCAAAAGCATCAATTCTTTGGAGCTCAGCTTTCTTTATAGTCCAGCTCTCATATCCACACATGACCACTGGGAAAACCATAGCTTTGACTAGATGGACCTTTGTTGGTAAAGTAATGTCTCTGCTTTTTAATATGCTGTCTAAGTTGGTCATAGTTTTTCTTCCAAGGAGCAAGCATCTTTTAATTTCATGGCTGCAGTCACCATCTCCAGTGATTTTGGAGCACCTAAAATAAAGTCTGTCACTGTTTCCACTGTTTCCCCATCTATTTGCCATGAAGTGATGGGACCAGATGCCATGATCTTAGGTTTCTGAATGTTGAGCTTTAAGCCAACTTTTTCACTCTCCTCTTTCACTTTCATCAAGAGGCTCTTTAGTTCTTCTTCGCTTTCTGCCATAGGGTGGTGTCATCTGCATATCTGAGATTATTGATATTTCTCCTGACAATCTTGATTCCAGCTTGTGCCTCCTCCAGTCCGGCGTTTCTCATGATGTACTCTGCATATAAGTTAAATAAGCAGGGTGACAATATACAGCCTTGACGTACTCCTTTCCTGATTTGGAATCAGTCTGCTCTTCAATGTCCAGTTCTGACTGTTGCTTCCTGACCTGCATACAGGTTTCTCAGGAGGCAGGTCAGGTGGCCTAGTATTCCCATCTCTTTAAGAATTTTCCATAGTTTGTTGTTATCCACACAGTCAAAGGCTTTGGCATAGTCAATAAAGCAGAAATAGATGTTTTGCTGGAACTCTATTGCTTTTTTGATGATCCGGTGGTACACATCCCTGAAATGATCCTGTAACTTTCTTCACTGGGAGTTGTCTAAACTGAGGCTTCCTAGGTGGCGCTAGTGGTAAAGAACCCATCTGCCAATGCAGGAGACATAAGAGAATGGGTTGGATCTCTGGTTTGGGAAGATCCCCTAGAGAAGGAAATGGCAGCCCACTCCAGTGTTCTTGCCTGGGAAACCCTGTGGGCAGAGGAGCCTGGCGGGCTACGGGCTGTGGGTTCACGAAGAGCTGGACACAACTGAGCACTCAGCCATACATACACACCTTGGTCTTCCCGTGCCTCTATTGGCCTCCGTCCCCAGAAAGGAGCCAGGAGGAAGTGGCATTTTCGTTTTGGGTATGATGACATCATCAATTTGAGAAATTTAAAATTCTTACTTAAAAAACCGGTGGTTTTCCTGACAAGAGTAACTTTGTGGAGAATGAAAAAGAAAGTATTAATGAACAGATATATATGTCTCTATTCTGCCTTTCATTTTTTTCTTAAGAATTTTTTCTTAAGAGTTGTTTCCACTCTCCTCCTACTTAATACAAAAGAGTGTATATTCACTTTTGGCACACACACACACACACACACACACACACACACACAAATAAAGAGCAAAGGTTTGAACTCCTCCAGATTAATTTTTTTGTAGCAAGAGAAAAAATGGTAAATGTCATGTTAGAAATTTTGGAGTGAGAAAATGAGAAGTAAAGTTCAGCTCGATTGGTTACCAAAACCCAGCTCAGCACTCTTTTGATTACTAACATCCAACAAAAACTTCTATGGGAGCATAAGTAATGGGAAAAGCAAAATGGAGCAGGGACAAGAAAGACATCGAGGGTTAGAACTTGTTGCTGCCAGGGCTGTCTTTCTTGCTATCTTTCCACTTCGCTTTCCTTCAGTTATTGATCTCATATTCTCTTATTGCAAGCAGACTTTTTCCAAGAGTCAAAGAATAGAGTTATGGGCAGAATTCCAGGTTAGTGATTGAAAAGAGCTTTCTCTATTGCTGCGTGCTCTCTGAACCACCCTGTAGAGGCGTGCTCTTAGCCTAGCTCATACCGTTCACTTACGCTTGGACCATTCAGCATGACAGTCGCCACCACGGGATTCTACATTTGATTTTGATGGCCATGGGCCCTTTTCTGAAGTCAGAGGCAAATAATACTGTGTTTAGCAACCTCTGCTGCAACAGCCACATGGTTGGAGTTTGTGAGGATTAGCTTTGCTAAAGGAAATGAGATTTGCTTTTAGGACAAGGGCAAAAAGTAATGAGCACGTATGTAGACAGGGAAGGGGCAGAAACAATGGTTACCAGTACAATTCCACAGTATTAGATTTCTACACTGAATAATTGCCACAAACTCAGCAGTTTAAAATAAACCCATTCATGATGGTCTCACAGCATCTCTCAGTCAGTAGTCTAAATGTGGCATAGTAGGTTTTTCTGCTCAGGATCTCACAAGTCTGAAGTCAGGGTGTCAGCCATGATTGCCTGCTAATCTGGAGCTCAGAATCTTCTTCCAAAACCACCTCAGGCATACTTAAAGGAGATAATACATGCTCAGTTTCAGACCTCCACAATGAAGTGGATGTCGAAATAAAGTGAGTCACAAATTTTTTGATTTCCCAGTACATAAAAAAGTTAGGTTTATACTATAGACTATTAAGTGTGCAATATCATTTTGTCTAAAAAATCCAAATATTCATTCCTTAATTTTAAAATAATTTATAGATAAAAAATGTTAATCTTCATTTTCACCTTCAGGGAGTCATAATCTTTTGCTGGTGGAAGGTCTTGCCTTGACGTTGATGGCTCCTGATTGATCAGAGTGGTGGTTGCTGAAGGTTGGATGGCTGAGGCAATTTCCTGAAAGGAGACATGGAAGTTTGCTACATCCACTGACTTTTCCTTTCATGAAAGATTTCTCTGTAACATGCTATGCTCTTTGAAGGATTTTACTCACAGTAGAATTTCTTTCAAAATTGGAGCCAGTTCTCTCAAATCCTGTCACCGCTTTATCAACTAAGATTATGTAATATTCTAAGTCTTTCAGTGTCATTTTAGCAATCTTCATGGCATCTTTATCAGGAGTAGGTTCCATCTCAAGAAAACACTTTCTTTGTTCATTCATAAGAAGCAATCCTTCATCCCTTAACGTTTTATCATGAGATTGCAGCAACCTAGTCACATCTTTAGGCTCCACTTCTAATTCTAGTTTTCTATTTCCATCCCATCTGCAGTTACTTTTTCCATGGAAATCTTGATCAGAATCATCCATGAGAGTTGGAATCAGCTACTTCCAGACTCCTATGAATGTTGACATTTTGATCTCTTCCAAAGAATAATGAATGTTCTTAATGATATCTAGAATGGTGACTTTTTTCCAGAAAGTTTTCAGCTTACATTCCCCAGATCCATCAGAGGAGCCACAATCTCTGACAATGGTAGCCTCACTAAATATATTTTTAAATGATCCTGCAAGTTTGTAATTAATCCTTGAATCATAGGTTGCAAAATGGATGTGTTAGCTGGAATGAAAGCAACATGAATCCTGTTATACATCTTCATTGCAGTTTTGGGAAGCCAGGTGTATTGCCAATGAGAAGTAATATTTTAAAATGATTTTTTTTTTCTGAGCAGCAGATCTCAATAATGGGCTTTAAGTATTCAGTAAGCCGTGTTGTAAACAGATGTGCTGCCATCCAGCCTTTATTGTTACATTTAAAGAACACAGAGTCAAATTAGCATAATTCTCATGGTCCTCAGGATTTCTGGAATGGTAAATGAGCATTGGGTTCAACTTAAAATCACCAGCTGCATTAGCCCATAGCAAGAGTCTGCCTGCAGCCTTGAAGCCAAGCATTGACTTCTCCCTAGCTCTAAAAGTTCTAGATGGCATCTTCTTCCTACAGAAGGCTGCTTCATCTACATTGAAAATCTGTTGTTTAGGGTAGACACCTTCATGAATTACCTTAGCTAGACCTTCTGTTCAGTTGATGACTTGATGCAGCTTCTAATTAGCACTTGCTGCTTCACCTTGAAATTTGATATTATGGAGATGGCTTCTTTCCTTAAACCTCATGAGCTAACATCTCCTTGTTTCAAACTTTTCTTCTGCAACTTTTTTACCTTGATCAGCCTTCATAGAATTGAAGAGAATTATGACCTTTCTCTGGACAAGGCTTTGGCTAAAGGAAATGTCACGGCTGTTTTGATCATCTATCCAGACCACTAACTTTCTCTATATCAGTACTTTCACCGTATCAGTAATAAATCTGTTTCTCTCTCTTATCATTCATGTGTTCACTGGAGTAGCACTTTTGATTTCCCTTAAGAACTTTTCCTTTGCATTTACAACTTGGCTAAATGTTTGGTGCAAGAGGCCTGACTTTTGGCCTGTCTCAGCTTTCAACATGACTTCTTCACTAAGCTTAATCATTTCTAGCTTTTGACTTAAAGTGAGAGACCTGTAGCTCTTCTTTTTACTTGAATGCTTAGAGCTAATTGTAGGTCTATGAACTGACTTAATTTCAGTATTGCTTTATCTCAGGGATTTGGAAAATCTGAGGAGAGGGAGAGCGAAGGGGATAAGCTGGCCAGTGGAGCAGTAACAACACACACATTTATTAAGGTCACTGTCTTATACGGTCATGGTTCATGGGCCCCAAGACGACTTCAGCAGTGACATCAAAGATCACTAATTATAGATTGCTATAGCAAACATGATAATAATAATAAAAATTTAGACACATTGCAAGAATTGTCAAAATGTATCACAGAGACATGAAGTGAGCAAATGCTATTGGGAAAATAGTGCCAATAGATTTGCTGCATTGAGGGTCACCACAAATCATAAATTTGTAAAAAGCTGTGGAGTATAAGAGGTTGAGATGTACATGCAGTTGTTGGTCGAGTTCTGTTCCTTGTGGTTGTAGGACTGAGATCTCTGCTTTCTTGCTGGCCGTTAGCCAGGTGGCATTTTCAGGGAGCATAGGACTTCTGCCATGCAGCTCTATCCGAAGTATAGCAGTTTGTTTCTTCAAAGCCAGCAGGAGACTTCTCTCACTGTGAATTTTCCTTTAGGAGAAGGCTTGGATGCTCTTTTAAATGGCTCACTTAATTAGGTCAGGCCCACCTAAAATAATGATCATTTTGATTAACTCAAACTGATTTGGGACTTTAATTGTGGCTGTAAAACCTCTTCATCTTTTCCACACAACTTAATCACCAGAGTGACTTTCATTATAAACACAGATGGTGCTTATACTTACTGGGACAGTATTATACAGGTTATGTACTCTAGTGTGTGGAAATCTTGAATCCTATTTCAAAATTCTGCATACTACACCTATATATCCTAAAGATAACATGCAATAACAATAAAGTACACATATACAAACTATGCACATATAACAACAAATTATTCAGAGGTATATATAGATTGATATATCTTGAATAAGCTTTATTTTTGTTTGCAAATTCCAGTTAGTACCATATTATGCTACACAAAGTTACATCTAACATTTTCACTTGGAGATGTTGCGTAAGGAGTAATTTCTAAGCTTCTTCACATGACTTTTTTTTGGTCTTTATTTTTCTTTCACCTGTGCCTTGAAATTTCAGAAACTGGCTTCTACCTGTCACTATTATCTCATTTCATGTCTCTGAGGTGTCTTGAAGAAAATGATTTTTAAAGTCCATTAAAACCAACTGCCATGTGTGAATCAGGGTCTTGGCCCTCAGTCAATTATGGAGTTATCGCCACTTCTTAGGCGTTTGCACTGGGCCAGTGATTGCTTTCAGGAAAGTGTGAATGGCTGTGGCTTTGGTAGCCTTTAGAGGTTGTTGTCTTTGGAGAATCTAGGTATTTCAAACTATGCAGTTTAGAATCTAGGCAGTACTTGGAATATAACTTTTCTTACAATGCTGAAGTTTTTCTAAATAATTATCAAAAATATTTTATTAAATGTTAATGTTTATTTTATTCCTCCAACAGCATGAATTGCCCTACAGTTTGGGGCTATCAGATAGACAGAGGAAAATGCAGCTAGTAGCCTAAAGTTGAGCCTTAGGAAATCTAGAGCTTCTCTGGATCCGTATATTAGTTAATCAGTCAGGTAAATGCTTACTTTTAAAAAAAATATTCTTCTTTTTCTTTTTTCTCTTTTTTCTGCCAATGAATATACAAGGTCAAGTAATTAACTCAATGTTTTTATAATCCTTGTGTGAATTTTAAGGAATGTGTTTTAAGAAATGCTTCAAATCAAAACGCCACCACTAAGAGCTGCTTATTAAATTACAAATAGCTCATTGAAAATAATAATGATGATGATGTTAATGATTATAAAGACTTTCATTTGTTTTGAAAATTTCAAATTCTTTCACACTGTTGATAACTGCATATATTTAATTTTAAGCTACACTTTCTGATTCTAATATATTTTCTATTACTGGGCCATAGGCAGCATTTTCCACTCAGTATATTTTGTTGAGAGAGACAGAGAAAGTAAATTTTACTCCTTTTTCTATAATCATATAACATATCCTTTAGACTGAGTGAAAACAAAACAAAACAAAAGGACAATTCTAAAAAATGTCTTGACTGCCCCAAGATATTGGGCATTGATAGATATTTTGAGGCAAATGCAGTTTGTGATCATCAGAATCTTGTTCTTAAATCACCACACTAACAAACTCTGAGAGCGCTTGAGTCCTTAGAAGAACTCTCCTCTCTCTATCATTTACTCTGCAGGACAAGTGGGATTATTGCTGGCTCATTTGGATAGACACCAGGAAATGCCTCTCCTTTGCCTAGTGTGGGACATGATCTAAACCATGCGTAGGGCAGGCTCTTCCGCTATATGAGGGGTGAACGCTGGCCAGCCCTGGTCAGTTCCATCCTCCGTGTTTGTGGACAGCGTGCGTGATAATGGGTGTGGGGACAGTGAGATCAGTCATTGGTTCCCTGTCTTTGGTTTCTAGATTAGTGCTAAAAAAGAATATGTATCTATCCATAATTTTAGTCTGTGTCAGAATCAGACTAGGAAGGAAGTTATCTTGCTTATGAAGGAGCCTGAAAGTACACTTCGGGGACAGAGTGTACATGGAGCTTAGGTTGCTACCGAAGGGTAGAGCAGCTTTCAGTGGTTTTCCATTACCCAGAGCTTGTCTGGTCAGCGAAAAGAAAGTGTGGCTTTTCATGTCTCTTTCACAGCTTCCTGACAGAGCCTGTGCGAACATGTGGCCCTTGTTTCTGCTTCCTCACTTTTGCTCCTGGCATTTCTTCTCTCTTTCCAACTGTGGAAATACTTCTTATTCAAAGCTGAGTTCAAGTTAACATCTCTTCAGTCTGTTTTAAGTGATTCTACCTTTAGTTGTAAAATGTCTATGTTGTTTTTTGATATTTTGTTGATATCCATATTGCCTCCTTAATGAGATCATGAGTTCTATGAAGCTCAGTTCCATTCAGTTCAGTCACTCAGTCGTGTCCGATTCTGTGACCCCATGAATCGCAGCATGCCAGGCCTCCCTGTCCATCACCAACTCCCGGAGTTTACTCAAACTCATGTCCATCCGGTTCGTGGTGCCATCCAGTCATCTCATCCTCTGTCGTCCCCTTCTCCTCCTGCTCCCAATCCCTCCCAGCATCAACTGGTGTCAATTAAAAATATACATAGATAACCTTTACAAGTTATAAAGTGCTATATAAATTTAAGCAGGTATTGAAATGGAGGGGAAATGTACAGATTCAGATTGTAAAAGATTCTGTTGAGCATTTATTCTGTGCTAATGTCAACCTACTCCAGTATTCTTGCCTGGAAAACCCTATGGACAGAGGAGCCTGGTGGACTACAGTCTGTGGGGTCACAAAGAGTTGAACACTACTGAGCCACTAACTCCATCGCTTTATAGAAAATGGGGGTTTTAAAAAGTTAAAATAACATAAAATAGAGTCTCTAACTTCATGGATCATGGCATCTGGTCCCATCACTTCATGAGAAATAGATGGAGAAAGAGTGGAAATAGTGTCAGACTTTACTTTTTGGGCTCCAAAATCGCTGCAGATGGTAATCGCAGCCATGAAATTAAAAGACGCTTACTCCTTAGAAGGAAAGTTATGACCAACCTAGACAGCATATTAAAAAGCAGAAGCATTACTTTGCCAACAAAGGTCCATCTAGTCAAGGCTATGGTTTTTCCAATGGTCATGTATGGATTTGAGAGTTGGACTGTGAAGAAAGCTGAGCACAGAAGAATTGATGCTTTTGACCTGTGGTGTTGGAGAAGATTCTTGAGAGTAACTTCAACTGCAAGGAGATCCAACCAGTCCATCCTAAAGGAGATCAGTCCTAGGTGTTCATTGGAAGGGCTGATGCTGAAGCTGAAACTCCAATACTTTGGCCACCTCATGCGAAGAGTTGACTCTAGTTGATTAAATAAAATGAGTGGCCTTCATTATTTAGAAGCATTTTCCAAATATGAAATGAGGGGAAGCCTCCTAGCAGAACCCTGTGTGAGGGAGGTTCATTGTGAATAAAGGAGGAATTAGAGGATGAAAACCTGGAGTGGAGCCTGTGGTAGATCTGAATCCCAATGGAGATTCAGAAGTTGACAAAGTCCCACAATCTTCTGACAATCTCATCAACCAAATATGAGTTAAGTGATAGAAGATAGTTAAAAAAGAGTTTGTCCGTGTTAAGTCAGTTATAACTAAAGTCTGTGATGAAGAATTAAAATGATCACTGGTATTGATACAACTCCGTTCTTTAATGACAACTCAAACTGTGCTGTAGTGACATTTGTGTTCGCATCAGAAAGACTTCTCCGTCTGCAGCCCTCGGAACACCCTGATGGACTGAGTTCGGCGGCTGAGGTTCTCGCAGCATCAGCCAGGACAGCACAATATGAGAATGTGAAGGAGGATGTTGGTTC
Source organism: Muntiacus reevesi (assembly GCF_963930625.1). Taxonomy (NCBI): domain Eukaryota; kingdom Metazoa; phylum Chordata; class Mammalia; order Artiodactyla; family Cervidae; genus Muntiacus; species Muntiacus reevesi. Next base: position 1,567,606 of record NC_089269.1, read on the forward strand.
ACTCATGAAAGGGAGCATCGAATGCAAGGAATTTTATCAGTTATGACCTTGGTCAGGTTGCCTAACTTCTCTAAGCCTCGGTTTACATCTCTGTAAAATGAGGGACTTGTTACGCAGGTGATATTCATACATTTTTAGGACATAGAAGAGGGTGTCCCTGGTAGCTCAACTGGTAAATAATCTGCCTGCAATCCAGGAGACCCAGTTTGACTCCTGGATCAGCAAGGGCCCCCGGAGAAGGGATAGGCTACCCACTCCAGTATACTTGGACTTCCCTGGTGGCCTAGATAGCAAAGAATTGGCCTGCAATGTGGGAGACCTGGGTTCGATCCCTGGGTTGGGAGGATCCCTTGGAAGAAAAAGCTGGCTTAAAATTCAACATTCAAAAAACGAAGATCATAGCATCCGTCCCATTACTTCATGGCAAATAGATGGGGAAACAATGGAAACAGTCACAGACTATTTTCTTGGGCTCCAAAATCACTGGAGATGGTGACTGCAGCCATGAAATTAAAAGATCACTCCTTGGAAGAAAAGCTATGACAAACTTGGCCAGTATATTAAAAGCAGAGACATTACTTTGCTTACAAAGGCCCATATAGTCAAAGCTATGGTTTTTCCAGTAGTCATATATGGATGTGATAGTTGAACCATAAAGAAGGCTGAGTGTCAAAGAATTAATGCTTTCAAACTGTGGTGCTGGAGAAGACTCTTAGAGTCCCTTGGACTGCAAAGAGATCAAACCAGTCAATCGTAAAGGAAATCATCCTGAATATTCATTGGCAGGATTGATGCTGAAGCTGCAACTCCAGGACTTTGGCCACCTGATGTGAAGAGCTGACTCATTGGAAAAGACCCTGATGCTGGGAAAGATTGAGGGCAGGAAGAGAAGGGGACGACAGAGGATGAGTTGGTTGAATGGTCTCACCAATTCAATGAACATGAGTTTGAGCAAGCTCCAGGAGATGGTAAAGAACAGGGAAGCCTGGTGTGCTGCAGTCCATGGGGTCACAAAGAGTTGGTCACAACTGAATGACTGAGCAACAACAAAGGACATAGAATACCTTGGCCTCGTTTCCATTTATATCCATAAGTGCCCGGTGGGACACATCAATATTTTCATTTCATAGATGATAGTGATAACAAAATTAAACACATTCGGTGACTTAATTAAGGTAGCACATCTCATAAGTGTTGGGGGGGGAGTCCAGTTCTGAGCTTCTGCCTTCAAACACTCTCCCTTTTCTATCAGCTCAGACTGCTTGCTATCTGTAGCGGGAAGACAGTGTGAATTACAATTAGCTTTTTGAACAGATACCAAATAATACAAATCCAAATGTTTTATCAATTTCAAAACAACTTGGCTTAGTCTTGTCATTAATTTGCTAGTATAGAGTTTGTCCTGTTTTTCTAAACCCTGAGGGCAATGGTTGAAGGAAGAGGTTTATTTTTGTATGGTTTAAAACAAAACAGAACACAGGCAAATTGATAGTATCAAAACTCCTGAAGGGTGAGAATTTAGAATTTCTCATGTTCTCCGTATCTATTTCACTTTTTAGGTTCACTGTCAAGTCAGTGCAAACACGTATCTGAAAACAAAGCTCACTGGTTGTGACATTATCACATATGATTTGATAACAAAGCAGAGTCAGAGCTGATGTTTTCTATTAGCTCTAGCTCTGCCACATAAGCTGGAGATGTGGATGAATCTGGGCATTTGAGCTGAATTGGCTACAGAGTTGCATTCTTAGCAGTACCTGTGAACTTCAAAGGGCGTGTCAAGACACCTTTCAATAATCTAGAAATAAGGTATCATTCATTTACTAAATATCTTAATGGAAATTATTACCAATAAATATAGCTTAAAAATCCCCCATAAAGAAGGAAACCATTTAGTGAGATATGGCTTGTTTTAGCAGAAAGATTTTTTTGACACATGACATACTTCATAACCATGGATATCAATGTCAAAACCCACGCTGCTTCTTACTGCTTGCGTCTCAGTAATTTTAACGTATTCCCAGCAAAGACATTACATACTTCTTGACAAAAATGTTTTCCACATGTTCTTGTTGCAGTTTTGAGTCTTGTGAAAATGATGCATACTATTGTTTTATTATGTATGCTTTCCTTTGACTCTGTTACTGTTTTTATATTTTCTGTATTATATGGCTTCCTGCATCCATGGGCTCCCAAGTGTCAGACACAGCAATAACAACATGCTAATACTGGCTTTAAACTAAGGGAGAGACAGTCTGACTATAAATGCTTGCATTTATAAATGATAAATATTGTCTAGCCAAGTTTTTGGTAAAAGTTCATATTGGGTTTCTTGCCAGAGTTCATGCTAAAGCCACGGCTCTCAGGGATGTAGTCAGCCCGGCAGCGCACCCGGCTCCGCTGTCTTCACTGCTCCCCAGAGTTGCTCAGATCCACGTTCACTGAGCTGGCGATGCTATCTAACCGTCTCATTCCCTGCCGCCCCTTCTCCTTTTGCCTGCAGTCTTCCCAGAATCAGGGTCTTCCACAATGACTTGGCTCTTTGCATCATGTGGCCAAAATTTTAGAGCTTCAACTTTAGCATGTGTCTTTCCGATGACTATTCAGGGTTGATTCCCTTTAGGACTGGCTGGTTTGATCTCCTTGCATCCAAGGGACTCTCAAGAATCTTCTCCAGCACCACAACTCAAAAGTATCAGTTCTTTGGCGCTCAGCCTGCTTTATGGTCCAACTTTCACAACAGTACATGGCTACCGGAAAAGCCATAGCTTTAATTATATAGGCCTTTGGCAAAGTGATGTCTTGGGTTTTTAATTCACTAAGTTTGTCAGGGCTTCCCTGATGGCTTAGACAGTCAAGAATTCCTGCAATGCAGGAGACCTGGGTTGGATTCCTGGGTCAGGAAGATCCCCGGAAGAAGGGGATAGCTGCCCACTCCAGTACTCTTGCTGGAGAATCCCACGGACAGAGGAGCCTGGCGGGCTACAGTTCATGGGGTCACTAAGAGTTGGACACGACTGAGCGACTGAGCACGTGCGTTTGTCATAGCTTTTATCCAAAGAGCCAGTGTCTTTCAATTTCATGGTTGCTGTCACTGTCTGCAGTTATTTTGGAGCCCATGGAAAAAAAAAGTTTGTCACTGTTTCGATCTTTTCCCCTTCTATTTGCCATGAAGTGATGGGATCAAATGCCATAGTCTTAGTTTTTTGAATGTAGAGTTTCAAGTCAGCTTTTTCACTCTCTTTCACCCTTATCAAGAGACTCTTTAGTTCTTCTTCGCCTTCTGCCATTAGAGGGGTATCACCTGCATATCTGAGGTTGCTGGCATTTCCCCCAGCAGTCTTGATTCTAGCTTGTGATTCCTCCAGTCCAACATTTTGCATGATGTACTTTGCATAGAAGTTAATAAGCAAGGTGACAATATATGGCCTTGATGCACTCTTTTCCTAATTTTGAACCAGTGTGTTGTTTCATGTACGGTTCTAATTATTGCTTCTTGACCTGCATAGAGGCTTCTTAGGAGACAGGTAAGATGGCCTGGTATTCCCATCTCTTTAGGAATTTTCCACAGTTTGCTGTGATCCACACAGCCAAAGACCTTTGCATAGTTACTGGAAGAGAAGTAGATGTTTTTCCTGGAATTCCCTTGCTTTCTCTATGATCCAAAGAATGCTAGCAAATCAGCCCAAACAAGCAAGCAAAGTACCCGAGGCAGGGAAAGAACTGTGGGAATCTTAGAGGGAACAGCTAGTACTCACACAAGATGGGACGGGGGTAGTACCCGACCCCCTGCAGTGTGACTGGAAAATGTGATTATTCCCAGGGCGCTGGGGTGGGGTACGATGCTGGTCCCACTTAACAGATTTTAAGGGCAAGACCAAGTACCTAATTTGTGGGACACAATGCAGAATGGAACTGCCAGGCCCCTTGTTCAAAATCATTAAGACGTTCAAATTGCCAAGAGAAGAGTGCTAAAGCAAGCTTGCTGCTAAGTTGCTAAGTCACGTCAGTCGTGTCCGACTCTGTGCGACCCCACAGACGGCAGCCCACCAGGCTCCCCCATCCCTGGGATTCTCCAGGCAAGGACACTGGAGTGGGCTGCCATTCCCTTCTCCAGTGCATGAAAGTGAAAGTGAAGTCGCTCAGTCGTGTCCGACTCTTCACGACCCCATGGACTGCAGCCCACCAGGCTGCTCCGTCCATGGGATTTTCAGTGAGAGAACAGGCCGCGTGCCCAGGAAGCAGCCCTGCTGAAAAGCAAGGCTGGAGGAGGTCAAGCCTTTCCCATGTAAGCTAACCCTGTCTCTCAAGCGTCTGTAGACCTATTGCTCTTGCCCGCTTTTGCATTTCTTTCATGTTATTTTGATTCTTCACAGACATTATCATTTTTCATTGGGTGCTGGATGATGTCTGTGAAAAACTATGCAAATCATTTACAAGCTAGAATGATAATATCTGCCTTGGAGTAGATACTTTCTTTTTCTTTCCTTGCCAGGAATAATAGATAAATAATAGACAATCTAAATAAATAATGGATACATATTCAGGGATAATGGAAAACAAAAATTTCCTTGATCTATTTTCAGAGTTTGAGTTATTCTGTTTTGGGCTTTAGTTACACCAAGGGTCTTACCAGGTTGCTCGGTAGTAAAGAATCTCCCTGCCAAACAGGAGACACAGGCTCCATGCCTGGGTCAGGAAGGTCACCTGGAGAAGGAAATGGCAACCCACTCCAGTATTCATGCTTGGGAAATCCCAGGCACAGAGAAGCCTGGGAGGGTATCATCCATGAGGCGGCAAACAGTCAGACATGGCTTAGCAACTAAACACCACCCCCCAAGCCCTGATCTACTTGTGGTTCAGTCCTGTTCCTGGTTGTACTCCTTCATGGTTCCAACCTGAAACTTGCATTTGTAAGAGATCTTGACCCTGGTAGACCTGGGAGTCTAATCTTTCATATTATTTTGTCCTTTTTGTCCCATTATTTCTGATCAGATTTTAAGAGTTTTTAGCTACCCCTCTCTGAATTGGCAATTGCTTCAAGGGGAAATTTGGCCCCTCACAAGTAACCAAGGATCATTCTGAAAATCACTATAGTTGAATTTAAGCAATAGCTTCATTTTTAAGAGGAAATGAAGTAAGTTTCATGGTTTCCGTAGGTTTAGATGCCTTACAAATCTTATTTTAACATTTTTAACAATCCTGTCAGGTAGGGAATAATAGCTCCATCTTAGAAAGCTGGAATCACGTTCTCAGATAAGTTAAAAAATGTAAGCAATATCACACAGTAAGTGGTAGTCACCATCTAACCTTGGTCTTGTTAACTTCAAAGTCTGTCTTCTTTAAATAAAACTATGTTCTTACATTTAACATAATGTGCATTGCAAATTTTACAAGTAATACTCATAGTGTTATGGAGACTGCAAGAACTAAATTTTAGCACTGCATCTAAATGAGTAAAATAGCTGACTGTTAAAAGAGGCCTTCCATGACGATGCTCTATTAAGGAATGAGTTCAAATTTATTCTAGTTGGTTGAATGGATGATGGAGGTTTCTGCCCTTGTATAAGGGAAGACTCAGTGAAAGAATATTTTACTTTTTTTTTCAGTAGTATGTTGCAAATACAGAGTATCAGCCTTGTCTAACTCAATGAAACTAGGCCGTGTTGTGTGGGGCCACCCAAGATAGATGGGTCATGGTGGAGAGGTTTGACAGAATGTGGTCCACTGGAGAAAGGAGTGGCAAGCCACTTCCTGCCTTGAGAACCCCATGAACAGTATGAAAAGGCAAAAAGATAGGCAGGGAGGCCAGGCGTGCTGAAGCTCATGGGGTCGCAAAGAGTCAGACACGACTGAGCGACGGAACTGAACTGAACTGAAAATGCAGAGTATCTATTAGATAGTTAAGCAAATGTATGTGGGCATGTGTGTCTGATGGAGACCAGAAAACAGGCAGGTGTCTTGGAATCATTTCAGTCCATCTTTTAGCACTTTTCCTCTGTATTGAATTGATTTGTTGGCTGGAAATACTGATAACCTGGCAATGCATTACACTGTTACTCTGTATTTGAATGGCTTTGAAGGACTTACTAAATCTCTGAGAGCTATGGTTTTAACATAAACTCTGACATGTTTATGTTAAAAGAAAAAAAAGCTCAAATCCAATATGAGCTTTTAATAAAAACTTGGCTGGACGGCATGTGTCAATTATAAATGTGAGGGTAAGTACGTATAGCAGACTGTTTCTCTCTTATTTTAAAGCCAGTGTTAGCATGTTGTTATTGTTATCGTTGTTCACTCACTAAGTCGTGTCTGACCCCTGAGACGCCATGGACTGCAGCACACCATGCTTCCCCGTTCTTCATTGTCTCCCAGAGTTTGCTCACGTTCCTGTCCACTCAGTCCATGATGCTGCCTAACCATCTCGTCTTCTGTCACCCTCTTCTTTTGCTCTCAGTCTTTCCCAGAATCAGGGTCTTTTCCAATGAGTGGACTCTCCGCATCAGGTGGCCAAAGTGTTGGAGTTTCGGCTTCAGCACTAGTCCTTGCAATGAATATTCAGGGTTGATATCCTTTAGGATTGACTGGTTTGATCTCCTTGCAGTCCTAGGGACTCTCAAAAGTCTCCAGCATCACAATTCAAAATCATCAATTCTTTGGCACTCAGCCGTCCTTATGGTCCACCTCTCACAGCAGTACATGACTAATGAAAAAAACATAGCTTTGACTATATAGACCTTTGTTGGCAAAGTGATGTCTGCTTTGTAATATATTGTCTAGGTTTGTCATAGCTTTTCTGCTAATGAGCAAGTGTCTTTTAATTGCATTGCTGCAGTCACTTTCTGCAGTGATTTTGGAGCCCAAGAAAATAAAATCAGTCACTGCATGTTACCTCATCCAAAAGAAAATGATACAAATACAATTTTGAAAGATCTGAAGGTGTTTTGATTTACAAATTCAGTTACGCCACTCATCATATTGAACACATCTCTGAAATTTTCCCTTAAGAATCTTTCTCTCCAAATCTCAACTCCCCAGAAGAGCTACCTAAAGCTCTGTCTTTCTTATCTCTTTCTCCCAGCTCCCCCTCAGGCTGCTCTGTCTTTGGTATGTAAAGCTGGGGTCACCACAGGTCAACCTGCAGTCTGAATGTAGCCGGTGGGTATTTGCAGTTTGGCCTTTACAGAGTGTTGAAAATTTTGAGTTAGTTGCCAACCTTTGGAAGTTAGAACACTTCATGTTAAAATCCAGTTACTTGGGCTTCCCTGTGCAAAGCAGAAGATCTGGTGACCCCGTGCTTTTTTCTGTGCTTCAAGGCAGTTAGCAGCCTCCACTTTAGTCACTTCTTGGACACTCAAATTGGTAGCCATTGTAGTAAAGTGGGTCACATTCAGATATACCACTCATCATATTGCACGCATCTCTGAAATTTTCCCTTAAGAATCTCTTTCTCTTCAAATTTCTACTCGCCAGGAGGGCTACGTAAATCTCTTTCTTATCTCTCCCTCCCTTAAAAGTGTCGGTTGTCGTGAAGCTGTGAGTTGTCACCGAGTCTGGGGAGGCTGTGACCACCTGCTAGTATTCTCTGACCTGTCTCGGGCAGGAGTCTTTGAAAGGGAGACGGGCACGGTTGGCATTTGGCTGCTTTCTGTCTAAATCTGTCAACATCCGCTCTCAGGCCTGCCTCACCGGTGCCGAGCTTCCTCACGCTCGTATGTATCAGTCACGTGGAGATCTCAATTTCCCCACAGTCTCCATAAAGAAGAATTTTCATTTTTTTTTTTTTTTTTTCACCACACATGATACACTGATTTGCTCTGAAGTTCAGCCTGTAATTTTTTCCCCACAGGCAAGCTTCTGAGGCATTTTGCCAAAGTAAGTGTTTGAATGGTGACATTTTCTTAAACAGCAGAGAAGTTTAACTGAAAACCAACTATTGGTGGTGAAGGCAGAAATACAACAGAAGGGCTATGGGCACTTGCCTGGGCCCTTGATAAAAGAAGTAAGGAATGTGTGCAGGGTCAGTTCAGTTCAGTCGCTCAGTCGTGTCCGACTCTTTGCAACCCCATGGACTGCAGCGCGCCAGGCCTCCCTGTCCATCACCAACTCTCGGAGCTTGCTCAAACCCATGTCCATTGAGTTTGTGATGCCATCCAACCATCTCATCTTCTGTTGTCCCCTTCTCCTCCTGCCTTCAATCTTTCCCAGCATCAGGGTCTTTCCAGTGAGTCAGCTCTTCACATCAGGTGGCCAAAGTACTGGAGTTTCAGCTTCAGCATCAGTCCTTCCAACGAATATTCAGGACTGGTTTCCTTTAGGATGGACTGGTTGGATCTCCTTGCAGTCCAAGGGACTCACAAGAGTCTTCTCCAACACCACAGGTCAAAAGCATCAATTCTTTGGTGCAGAGCTTTCTTTATAGTCCAACTCTCACATCCATACATGACCACTGGAAAAACCATAGCTTTGGCTACATGGACCTTTGTCGGCAAAGTGATGTGTCTGCTTTTCAGTATGCTGTCTAGGTTAGTCATAGCTTTTCCTCCAAGGAGCAAGTGTCTTTTAATTTGATGGCTGCAGTCACCATCTGCAGTGATTTTGTAGCCCCCCCAAAATAAAGTCTGTCACTCTTTCCATTGTTTCCCCATCTATTTGCCATGAAGTGATGGGACCGGATGCCATGATCTTAGTTTTCTGAATGTTGAGTTTTAAGCCAACTTTTTCAGTCTCCTCTTTCACTTTTATCAAGAGACTCTTTAGTTCTTCTTCGCTTTGTGCCATAAATGTGGTGTCATCTGCATATCTGAGGTTATTGACTTTTAGCAAAGAGGAAATAGAAGGATCTGGATATGGTTAGATAGTGGAATATAAAATATGCATGCATATAATTTCTAGTATTGGGGCTGAGAGATAAAAAGCAAAAATCAAGAATTTTTAAGATTTGAAATCTTGTGGACATTTATGTATCAAACTGGTAGAAATAGGCAGCTTCCAGATGCAGACTTCATTGTAGTCTACAGAATGTGATCTCCTAGGTGACTGTCTTATTACAATCATAATTCCCCCCATTGCCTGATTTTAAGATATTTACAACTTGTAAAAAATAGCATTGCTTTAGGATAAGTGTTTAGATTTTGCAATTTAAATTTATGTCAGATTTAGTGTAATATAACCATACTGCTCCCCAACCATTGTTGCTGTATGATATAAGGCAAGACATTTACTTTTTAGAGTTTAAAAAACTGTGGTAAAATATCCTCAACATAGAATTTACCATCTTAGATATTTTCAAATGTACAGTTCAGTAATGTAGTGCATTCACAATTCTGTGCAACCAATCGTTAGGACTTTTTTTTTTTAAGGACTTTTAACTTCCATCAACAGTGTAACATATTTAAGATGAGTCATCATAAATATTAATTAGCTTTTCAATGCAATAATAGTAATGCCTTTCATCAAAGGGTTAATGAATTCTTTGATATCTGCCTCGGGATATAATGTGCATTTTGGAATATGTGGTGTTTTGTTGCAAGGTAAGAATCAATATAATATTAGTGAAATATACTTTCTACATGATTGATTCTAAACATGCAAAGTGATGAAAGAGCAAGTATCACTAGGTAACTTAAAACCAATGTTTCATATATATATTTTCCCCCTGACATCTCTTCAGTCTCCTCCAAGTCAACCTCATGCTTCCCTCCATGTGAGTGACTCCTACAGAATTCTGAGGAAGCTTAGACCTGCTACTTGGGGAACTAGGTATTTTCCAACAATTGGGTTTTTTTCTTTTGTCCCCTTCTGTCTCCTTTCTCAGTTATCTATCATAGTTCAATTTCTTCCCTTTTTCTGATTGCTTTATCTAACTATTTTATTTCAGCATTTTCCAGTCATTTATGTATCTTGCTTTCCTTTCTCCTGATTTTCATCCTCAAGGATGATATTTCTTCCTTTCCTTTCTTTTCACTCCTTTCTCTTTCTTTTCCTTTATCATTAATTCTTTCACTCTTTTATTTGTTTTTTTACTTATTTTGTGTTTGTGTAAAGTTTAACTGCAGTGTATACTGTTCCACTGATTTTCATCAAACATTAGATGTAATCTTGAGGGTAGGAAAGGAACCATGTATGACCCAAGTGCTTCCTACTTGTGTCGTCTCAAGCATGAAGGGCCGATGTCCCCTGCTTCTTCCCTCCCCGGGCTCACCCTCCTCCGGTGTGCAGGGGTGCACCAGCTCCAGCGTTCCTCCAAAGTCCTGTGGCTGTCATCTGCTTTCCGCCCTGTATTGCTCTCAGAACGCACCAAGTTCTGCAGAACAGCATGAATACAGCACTGTTGGGTGTCACGGGCTTTTAGAAAAGGTTGAGGATATGGCAGGAACGACAATAACTTCACCTAAGTCTTGTTAGGCATAAATTTTCCTAAAGTTGTATCAGCATTTCCCCATCAGAGGGATCTTTTTTCTCATGAACAGTGTTTCTTCTAAAGCCCTGGTCTCCCCTGTTGATACTTAAGTTTTACTACATATGGCTCTACTTCAAGTTATTTGAAAATCCTAAATTTCTCTAAGGGCTTCCTTGGTAGTTCAGCTGGTAAAAAATCCACCTGCAATGCAGGAGACCCTCAGTTCAGTTCCTGGGTTGGGCAGATCTGCTGGAGAAGGGATAGACGGTCCACTCCAGTGTTCTTGGGTTTCCCTAGCGGCTCAGCTGACAGAGAATCTGCCTGCAATGCGGGAGACTTTCTCTAAGCCAGTCTAAAGTCAAGGAATATGTTGTCAGTATAGTGATACCCCTCTATCTCTACTCTGGTATCAACTGGGAAACTTTATGTTTCAGAATAAAATTAAATTTTGTGGTAGTTTAACTTCTTGCAAGACAAGAAGTTTTAGTTCATCAATGTATCTAGAACAAATCTCAAAGAATGAAGCTGTTAGTTTTAGTCATCAGAAAACATTAGTTTTTTTAATTTCACCAAGTAATTTCATTTTAAACTTTCATAGAGTGGATGCAGTAAATGTAATTAATAATTTAATAGGTTTATAATATTCTGCTGAAAAGCATCCTTATTCAGTTAGCCATTCCTTAAACATATGTTTTTTCCAGTAATTTGCTATTTTAAATAATTCTAAGATAAATAGCTTATCTTATAATTGAATATTTATTGAGTACCTACCATGTCCCATATGCCATTCTAAGCAATAAAACATAGGAGTTAACAGATGAAAATTCCTGCCTTCATGGACCCTGTATCCACTGGGAAAGAAGATGGGGAACAAATTAAATGAGCAAATTATATAGTAGCTCTGAAGACGATAAATGCATTTGATAAAAATAAAGCAGGAAGGGGCTGGGGAATGTAGATGGAGGAGGATGTCATTTACTAGGGTGGTCTAGGAGACCTGTGGAGAAGGTGACATTTGAGCAGACTCAAAGAAGTGAGGAAGGCTCACGGAATAGCTGGCCTGGAGACAGAACATGCCCGCGTGATTCTGGTCCTTGGGAGATCAGGAAGTCCAATGACTGGAACAGGGAAGAGGAGGTCAGATAAGTAATGCCGTCCAGATCTTAGACAGTCTTGAGGAGCTCTGTAACGTCTCTGCCTTTCACTCTAGATGAGATAGAGAACTACGGGAGATCTTCAAGCAGAGAAACTATAAGCATTGACTTGTTAACAGAATTGCTCTTGGACTGTGTTGACTCTTATGGGTTAGTAGTAAAAGCAGGGAGATCAGTTAGGAGGGGACTTGAACCATGGTGGTAGCTGGGATGTTTATAGAAAGTGGCCAGGTTCCATATATATTTTCAAAGTAGAGCTGGCAGGATGTTTACAATGCTGCCATCAATATAAATGTGCAATTCCTAACATTTGAAACTCACACACACATGTGTATGTGTGTATACACTCACACATACATGTTTGTGTATATATACATATATAAATGTATATAAACAATTTTCTAACATTTCAAAATTATTTTAAAGTTTAAGTTGCATGAACTAACATATGTGAACAGTGCCCCACATATTTATCGATATCGTCTGTATTGTAGTCTCTTTCATCTTAGTTTGCTCACTTAGTTATTTGAAGTTTTACAGGCCTTCTAAGAAATTTCAGAAAACATTTACATATTTAAAATAACAAAACATATTTTACTTACAATACCTACAAATATTATTCATTAGATACTACCTGTCCACCCCAGCATTTCATTTTTCTTTTTCAAAATACACTGTGTGATGTAAAACTGATCAACCAATCAAAAGTGCACAAAATGCTGTTTTGATGTTGGTACCCATTGAGCAAAATGCTAACATCCTAAGTGTTCGCGATCTTTCATTCTAACACGCTGCTCCTGGGAGAGAAGAGGCCCAGAGAGCCCAGCGCCATCTGTGGCAGCTCCTCCTCTTCAGCTCCTGTGTCTGGATCTGGTGCTGTGGACGGCCTGATCCCTCTGCTGAGCCGCTCGCCATCTGCAATAACCATTCTGAGTAACCTTCAAATGTGTTCTGCTGCTGAATCCTTTGTCCTTTACACCATGTGGTATTTTAAGTGATCTTAAAAATATTATTCATATAGAGTGTTCACAAATGCCAAATTCCCTTCAGGGACCACATATTGACTTGTACAAGCAGGCTGGGGCTGCCATAACCAAGTATATCAATCAAACCTGGTGGCTTAAGACAACAGAAATTTTCTCACCATTCCCGAAGCTAGAAATCGAAAATCAAGGTATTACAGGGCCAAGTTCTTTCCACAGACTTTATGGTTGAGTCAGTTCCACGCTTTCTTCTCAGTTCCTGAGTTGCCAGGAATCCTTGGTATTTGTTGGCTTATAGACACATCATTCTAATCTCTGCCGCTGTTGAGTTAACCAAAACTTCAGAAACAGAGACCTGATTGAGATTAAGAGGTATTTATTTGGAGTTTGTTAGGACTGCAGCCTGGGAGACACAGATTCAACAAACACTTCAATTGTGTTCTGCTTAAAAAAAAAATGTGTTCTGCTGGCCAACAAAATGGGGGAAATTTATAAAGGCAAAGGAGAAGCAAGGTTATAGAAATTGTTTTTCAAGAATTAGGATTGGATCTGGCAAGAAGTAAAGGTACCTTTTAAGCAAGGATCCACTGGTGTTTCAAATGATTACAGAGTTGTGAAGAGTGAGTGGGAGGACTTTGAAACTATAGTTTCAGCTAGCAGCTGCTGCTTTGAAAATGGCTGGTAGTGTCCTTGAGTGTGATACAGTTTAGAGAAAATTCAAGTTCTCGGTGGTGCAGAAACCTGTCTGAAATTGCATCCACCAAGGCTAGCAGACTCCATTTCAGATGCTTGAACCATAGCTACTCCATTTTGACTGTTAAGTAATCTTAAATGTGTTATCATTTGTTATGTGACATTCTCCCCGTGTGTCTTCACATCATCTTCCTTCTCTGTGCATCTCTGTGTCCCTTTTATTTGTCTTATATGGAGGCGAGTTATATTGGATTAGTATTCACTCTAATCTATGGGGCCTCATTTTAACCCTATTACCTCTGCATAGACCCTATTTATATATAAGGTCACATTCACAAAAACCAAGAGTTATGACTTCAGCCTATCTTTTGGGGTGACACAATATAACCCATAACAATTGGTTTGAGAAAAAGAAGTAGTTTCCAAAAGAACCAGCCTAAAAAGTGTATTCAGAATTATACTGAGAATAGAATCTAAAAAGAATTTGAGATTAATGAAATCAGAAGGAAAAGCCACAAAGTCTCAGCTGTACTGTCCACCCATCTTTCAAGCCTCAGCTTAGTTCTGCCTTTTAACTGAATGTTATTGAACTACTCTGAGGATCTCTCATATGACAACATAATTTGCATTATATATCTTAATTTTTAATGAAATAGCTTTCTGTAATGTACCCTAATTGATTCAAGTGTTATCTTGGTATTTTTATTTCTCTGGGATCCTCCTGAATTTCTATTAGAATGTTAGAAGCATACAAGTTTCCCATAAACATTTATTGGTTTAAACCAAAATATGTAGGGGTGTGGTTATATTGGCAGTAAGTTTGGCAGTAAGTTATTTTCCCAGTTGGCCATTTAGTATTCATCGTTTGAGTCACAACTAAGATGTCCTTTCTTTAAGAAGATATTTTTCCACTAATCAAAATTACATTAAGTGCCCCTCTCATGAGCTCCCATTCCACTCTGAGATACGCTTGACAGTGAAAGCGTAAGTCGCTCAGTCGTGTCTGACTCTCTGCAACCCCACGGACTGCAGCCCACCGGGCTCCTCTGTCCATGGGATTCTCCAGGCAAGAGTACTGGAGCGGGAAGCCATTCCCTCCTTCAGGGGATCTTCTCGACCCGGGGACTGAGTCCTGGTCTGCTGCATTGCAGGCAGAGTCTTTACCGTCTGGGCCACCAGGGCAGCCCTGAGATGTGCAGAGCACACCGCATTTTAACTTCCTGCTGGCCTGTCCCCTTCCCACACTGGGCTGTGGGCTCCACCGGGGCAGAGGCGGTGCTTGTCACCATAGCATCGCCAGCACCCAGGAGAGCGGCTGGTCTATGGCTGGCACCTCGTAACCAACTGAGGAGCTAGTTCAATGAATGACTAACCCCTCGGCTGAATCATTTCCTGTCCCTGGCTTTATTTTTCTTATGTGGAAAATAAGCAAAGAGAAATGGTGATGCTTAACAGAGGCCTGCCTAGAATTCCAGCTGAGGCTAGGTAAACATGGGCATGGCTAGACAGCTGAACCAAGATGCGCGGCCTGCCTTTCCATAAGGCTTAGGGACTGTGATTAGGCCACTGGTCTCAGCAGTAACTCTGGCCAGGTTGGCAGAGAGCTCTATCCTGGGGTTCAGTTTCACACAGGCTCCAAGGGGGAATACAGCTGACATTGTTAAAGTTCAAGTGCATAAAATTCCAAGCATGACAAGAGAAAAGGATATTCTGTTGGTGACAAATAAATAGGAGTCAAGAGGCTCAGTAGTCAACTTCCATCAATTTATTTCCATCTGTTCATATCTACTTAACTACCCTAAGTTTATTTAGAGACAATCATCCATGGCAACAAACTCTAACAGTCCCTCTGAGAAGTTTGTAATTTTTTCATAAAAGAACTCAATGAAAATTCAAAACCAAGAGACACCACAGTGTAATTCCCAAACTAGTTATTGTTAATTACAAAATAAAATTAAATCTGCCAAAGGGGAAGCAATGAAACGCACTCCACTCTTTTATTAAGGCATTGGGAGGAAGAAGTGTAAATTTCTTCAGAAAGAGACTCTCATGTTGAAGATTATGGGTGAAGCCAACAAATCATGCTTGACTACTGCTTTGAAAATCCTGAGTTTCTTCATCTTATCTGAGCAAAACAAGTATTCATTACTGCCAAGTATATGAAAAATCAAAATATTGGGCTTTCCCCTCATTGGTGCGTTACAAACAATTCTTAGTGAACCTTTCAATATGAATTTTATTTTCTTCCATGTAAGAGTCAGACACGACTGAACAACTGAACGCAGCACCTACAAGGGGCTTGAAAAGCTAATCAGCTGGGCAGAATGTGATGCACAAATAACAAAGTTTAATGCATCTTTTGGCTAATACTCAATCCAGTCTGAAGGTTTTGCAGACTCGAAATCTTCCATCTTACTGGGCATTTCATTTGGGGTACTTAGTGTTATCTCATACTCTACATCCTTACCAAATTAATCATCTTTCCAGCCTGTTCTACTTAACTTTCGCTGTAGGTGATATTGCTGTTTCTCCATGCATGCTGACTAGAAACTTTGAAGTCTTTGTTGTAGCCCTTGTTTTCTTTTAGAACATTAATATATGTCAGCATTATTTATGTTATTAAAAGGACGTCACTGGTTAATCATCCTAAAAATACTGGCTTAATATTCTAAGCTTTGCTAAAGATGTTTCTCTATTAACTTTCCTTTCTGCATTGTAACTTTTATTTTCAAGTTTCGTTTTCTAATTGTTTATTCTAATGCTTAGAATATTTATCTTACAGCCAAGTAACAGATCAAATAATCTAACTGCTCTTAATAAATCTTCATAAAGTAAGATAATGACATAATAAATCTTAGATGAAAGCTAAGATTTCAGGCAGATAAATGCAGAGCTATCCTGCTTGAACGGGAAGGGGAGAGTGGAAGCACGTAGGTGAGATCAGCCTGCCAGCCATTGCCCACCACCTGGGCAAAGCATCACTCCCTTCTAGAAAGCGTCCCAGCTCCCTCAGCCTGCACTGATGCGCCTTCTCTCCAGCCATTGTCATCTTATTAAGCACTGTACCATTATATCTTTTTTGTGTGTTTTGCTTTCGTCTTTTAAAAACTGAAGCACAATTGATGTACAGTATATATCATGACATCTGTTTATAAATTTGGTTTCCTTACTCTCTCCATAAGCTCCAAATAGTGCTGATACAATGCCACGAGAAACATTGATTGAGTATTGCCAAACAAAATGTGAATCAGATTTCAGAGTTTGGGGGAAAGGATCTCTCGTTCAGTAGGCAGTATGCATATTTAAGTAGCGAGAAGCAGCCATGCATCTTAGGCCATGAAGAGCTAAGCATGCATCCGGGGGTGTCTAGTCACGTGAAACTCTGAATGCTCTCGTTCTGACACATGTGTGATGAGCATTACTTTCAAAAACAGTGAAGAGGCATTCACGATTATTAGGTAGTGAAATTATTTTAGTTAGTATGAATTCCCCACACTTGAATTATTTTTTATCTTCTCTCTCCTGATACCATAAATAACTAATTTACAAGCAATACACATTAAATGCCTGCTGATGCCAGTTACTGTTGGATATAGTATATAAGTTAATCTTTGTCTCCAGTGTGCTCACAGTGTTACACAGATACACACGACATACATTTGAATGTATAATATACATATATTAGGCCAAGCCCTGTGCATCAAACAAAGTCTAAACTGGAACATGAATATACTGGAAGCATTTGAAACTGAAAACATTTAATGCTGGGACTTGGTTACATAGGTTATAGACTCTCTGGGGAGCCACAGAGCAGATGATGAGTCAACCATGAGATTGGCATCAGAAGGGAGCCCCTGTCAGCTGCAAGAGAGACAAGGAGGTCTGTGATCCCACAGAGCCTGGACCATATTGGTCTGTCCGATAGGAGCCGCTGCCTCAGAGGAAACATAGTCATTGACAAAGATACCACAGGAAATGGAGAAGGGAAAGAAATAGCTCATCTGCTCCTTCTGTTCTTCTTGTTTACGTCTAGGTTTTGGTTACTGCCTTCCAATTAGCTAAGGCTACCCAGAAGTGTTGGGGCGGAAGAGTCTAACAGGCGCCTCTTTGTCAAGGGATGTTACAGTGATATAACTGACACGTGTAGCTTTATTTGCTCATCCCAGATGTTAATGCTTACTGTGTTTATCACTGACATCTATCTACTTTGCTTTCCTCTTTTCAATTTCTGAAAAATTATTTTAGATCACTAAAATGATAATTAATGCTAACTTTAAAGAATAATCTATGTGCTGCTGTTTATTAAAATAAGATGAGCATAATATACACATATTAATGCTTCTTTTACAAGAAAATCTGTGATTAGTGATATAATCTAGTCAAAGCTATGCTTTTTCTGGTAGTCACATATGGGTATGAGAGTTGGACCATAAAGAAGGCTGAGCACCCAGAATTGCTTTTGAACTGTGGTGTTGGAGAAGACTCTTGAGAGTCCCTTGGACAGGAAGGAGATCCAACCAGTCCGTCCTAAAGGAAATCAACCCTGAATATTCATTGGAAGGATGATAGTCAAGCTGAAGCTCCAATACTTTGACCACCTGATGTGAAGAACCGACTCCCTAGAAAGGACCCTGATGCCAGGAAAGATTGAAGGCAGAAGAGGGTGACAGAGGATGAGATGATTGGATGGCATCATTGACTCGTGGACATAAGTTTGATTGAGCTCTGGGAGATGGTGAGGGACAGGGAAGCCTGGTGTGCTGCGGTCCATGAGGTTGCAAAGAGCCAGACACAACCAAGCGACTGGGCAATGAGTTTGTGATGCAGAAGTCTTAGGATCATTTGACAGATTAGAAAATTAATGCTATCTGTCTATCTATCAGAAAAGTTAAACAGGTTACATAGCAAGTGATTGGTAGGGTCAAGTTTACAACCCAGGCATGGAGAGCTGGAAAGAAAATATTATTAGGTTGGAATGAAAGTAATTGCAGTTTTGCATTGTTGAATTTGCCCTTTGATATGGTGATACAGTCTTAAATAAATATGGTTATGTTACACATCATTTTAATGTACATTTCTCACTTTATGTTATTTTGCTATCAACTTATTACTTGTGTGTTTTATACTTATTTTAGACTATGGAATTGATGTTAGACAAAAAGCAAATTCAAGCAATTTTCTTATTCAAGTTCAAAATGGATCGTAAAGCAGCAGAGACACCTTGCAATATCAACAATGCACTTGGTCCAGGAACTGCTAATGAACATACAGTAGAGTGGTGGTTCAAGAAGTTTTGCAAAGGAGATGAGTGCCTTGAAGATGAGGAGCACAGTGACTCGTCATGAGAAGTTGACAACGACCAGCTGAGATGATCATCGAGGCTGATCCTCTTACAACTACATGAGAAGTTACTGAAGAACTCAGTGTCAACCATCCTGTGGTCGTTCAGCATTTGAAGCAAATTGGAAAGATGAAAAAACTTAATAAATGGGTGCCTTGTGAGCTGACCAAAAATAAAAATTGTCGTTTTGAAGTGTTGTCTTCTCTTATTCTATGCAACAATAAATCATTTCTCTATTGGACTATGATGTGCAACAAAAGGTGGATTTTATTCGACAAACACTGGTGATGACCAGCTCAGTGGTTGGACTGGGAAGAAGATCCAAAGCATTTCTCAATGCCAAACTTACACCAAAAAAAAAAAAAAAAGGTTATGGTCACTGTTTGGTGATCTGCTGTCCATCTGATCCATGACAGCTTTCTGAATCCTGGTGAAACCATTACATCTGAGAAGTATGTTCAGCAAATAGATGAGATACTGAAAATTGCAATGCCTACAGCTGGCATTGGTCCACAGAAAGGGCCCAATTCTTTAAGACAATGCCTGACCACATGTCATGTAACCAAAGCCTCAAAAGTTGAATAAATTGGGCTACACGGTTTTGCCTCATCTGCCATATTTACCTGACTTCTCGCCACTTTTTCAAGTATCTAGGCAACTTTTTGCAGGGAAAATGCTCCCACGATCAGCAGAATGCAGAAAGTGCTTTCCAAAAGCTTGTCAAGTCTCAAAGCACAGATTTTTGAGCTACAGGAATAAACAAACATTTCTCTTTGGCAAAAATGTGTTGAATGTAATGGTTCCTACTTTGATTAATAAAGATGTGCTTCAGCCTAGTCATAACCATTTAAAATTCGCCATCCAAAACCGCAATTACTTTTGCACCAAGCTAGTATAGCATATCTCAGTTTCCATACAGGATGCCTGGAATAGCTGAAGCCAGCTAGAGAACTCATTTCATGAAGCACACTATAACTCTTGTCACCTAAATAATTACCCTAATTGTTCGAAATGTTCAATGGGAGAAGCACTCATATCTCACAGTTAAAGGGAAAAGCCTTATAAAGCAAATTGGACTGTAATTGTATAATTATTGGCGTGAATAGTTTTAAATCAATGTGTCAGTGACTGCTTTGAGCTTTAAATAAAAAAGAGGCTTAGTGTGCAGAAAGGGTAAGTGCATCAGAAGTAGCGACTGAAGAGAGAAGAAGGTAGTAGAACAATAACTCTGTGAACACTAATGACAGATTCCAACAACTTTGCAGGTGTTTCTTAGGCGTTACTTCCAATTTCAACTCTGGATGGGAAAACCAAAGTTGGGGCCCTGCTATTTTGCTTCGGGAAATATATCCCCAATCCTCCCACAAGATCACTTTCACCTGTTGGTAATATCAGGCTTTGAGTTGAAAACTGTTTGAGAAAGAGGTTCTTCCTCAAAAGAAAAAATTAAAAAAACTGTTTAGACATCACAACTCCAGAACATTAAGGGTAGTTGTAAAAGAAGCACTGAAATGGGGCTTGGGGGCCCCAGGTTTATTCTGGCTCTTTCTCCTATATTGCCTCCTTCATTTCACCTCCAGAATCTCCCCTTTTTTATTTCAGTTGGACCAGGATCTAAGTATCTTATTAACTGGAGTCCTTCCAACTCTTGACATCTTTATGGGGAGATGCATTTTGCAGCATAACTTGATTTTTATCACTCCTCATTTTTGTTGTCATCTCTTAAGTCATTTTAATTTGTGGAAGCACCTGTAATATTAGAGGATGCTTGAGCCCGGTGAGCTGTGGTTAATTATAGGTAAGCAGCATTTTGAGGTGAGGCTGTGAAGTAGCACAAGCCTATGTTAATTCTAATTATTTTACACTGGGTTTTCATTAGGAAAACTTGTTCCGAAATGTCTCTCTCCAACAACTTACAGAGGTGACCATAGACATAATTAAGATAATCTGGGATCAAGATATCACCGTCAGACTCTTGTTATAGTGACCTATTTAATTTCTTTACCTTGAGACCCACCTGGAAGTCCCGAGGCTGGGACAACAGCGGTGCATCTCCAAAGTGGAGAAGGTTATGACCTCTAGAGAGGGGGCCCAGGAAAGCTAAAGAGAAAGAGCCTGGTGCCTGGTCTTTGCTCATGCACCAAACTTTCAGGGACTGTCAGCACCCGGGGATATCTGGCTACACTAATGCGAACCCTTTTCATTTTGTTGTAAGAGTTTTACAGTGTGAACTTTCCTGGTAGTGACTGGCATAAATCCTAGTGAACTTATCCCTCCCCACAGGAGCTATATTTATGACAGAAAATAAAGCAATAAAGCAATCTGCTGGTCCACAGATGCAAATCTAATTCTCTTTTTTAAAAAAATTGTTTCCTTTGTTATTTGCAAGGATATTCAGGGAGCATATAATGAGGAGACTTTCTAGAATGTGAGTTGTAAGGGACTTTTTCACCTGCCTGGAATATAGAATACATAAAAAAGAGCTGATATAAAGTATGAGCTTTGACTCCAAATGATTACGGAAGAAAGTGTTTGTAACCCATGAGGTGCTCTGAGCTTGAGGTGAGAAATGGTAGGATAGAATCTAGCTCATTGATTGGCTCCTCATCCCCATCACAGCACAGTAGTATCAAGGGACATACACAAATATGAAGGCTTACTGTAACTCCACTCATTCAAACATTTAATCAGTATATTCTGTAGGCCAGGCAATGTTTTAGGCTCTGACGACATAGTGTGAAGAAGACATCTAGACAATATCTCTTCATTCATGGAAATTATTTTATTGTGAGCAAAAGAGTAAACAAATATGTGTCCCAGTACTACATAATGTAATGTAATGTACTTATTTCTCTGCAGAAAAAAGTAAACTTGGGTAAGATGATAGAGCAAGAGGGTTGAAGGTTAACATTATGCAGTGTGGTATTGGGAGTCCTGCCTGATGAGATGACATTTCAGCAGGCAACTGAAAAGTTAGGAAAGCAATGAAACTGGTATTTGAAAGCAAATCTTTACATATTTCATTAAGCTTATTTTAAAATTGATATGACCATTCTGTTTTCTATACCTAAAACTTCTACTTCCTTCTCAAATTTTAGCATTTAAGACCCAGTTCATGATATGCTTTGGTTATAATTTAGCATAATCTTGGGTAAAATTCCCCCATTTTAGTCTAAACATCTCCTTCTTGACTTTCACTGTGCAACTAATAACTTTTTCTCTTTCTTGAGAAAAATAAAATCAACACGTGTGATAATGAAGTAGGTTGCCAGAGGTTTGTAGGCCCTTTTTAAGACACAAAATATTATATGAGTAATTCTAGCAACATTTCTGTGAAAACTTTCTTTCTACAGAAATTACCCTTCCTAAATTTGTTTATGCCTTATTGTTGTTGTTCGATCACCAAGCTGTGTCCAGCTCTTTGCACCCACCTGGACAGCAGCATTCCAGGCTTCCCTTTCTCCCACCATCTCCCAGAATCTGCCCACGTTATGTCCACTGAATCAGTGATGCCAAATGACCATCTCATTTCCTGTCTCCTCCGTGTTCAGTCTTTCCCAGCGTCTAGGTTACTGAAGATTAAAAACGTCTACCCACTGCAACTGCCTCAAATGAGGTCCCAGAGTCACAAGTGACTTTACCGCTTCCCATCATTCCTCCACGAGGGGAGCTGCTCACCTCTGTCACCCTGTGTGTGGCAGGCAGAGTGTCCTGTCCGCCCCCAACAAAAAAAATGGATGGCCTGAATGATTTGGACTTTTTTAAAAACAAAGTTTTAAAGGCTGTGGTACAAAATACCACATGATGTAAAATTTACAATCTTAACCATTTCTAAGTGTATAGTTCAGTTGTATTAAGTATATTCACATTGTTGTGCAACCAGTCTCCAGAACTTCTTCATCTTACAAAGCCGAAACTCTGTACCCATTAAAGAGTAACTCCCTATTTTCCTCGTATTTCAGCCCTTGCAACCACCATTCTACTTTCTGTTTCCGTGAATTTGACTACTCTTGGATTTGTGTAGGTGATATCACACAGTATTTGTCTCTTTATGACTGGATTATGTCACTTAGCCTGATGTCTTCAAGATTCATCCATGATGCAGCTCAGAATTTCTTTCCATTTCAAGACTGAATAATATTCCATTTTGTGTATTACATATACATATATATCAAGTGTTCTCATTCCATCTATAAAACAGTTTTATTGATATATAATTGATATAACATGCTGAGCACATTTCACTTTTAAAGTTTTCAATTTTGCAAATTGAGATGTATGAATACATTCATGAAATGACCACTACTATCCACATAGTGGACATATTTTCTTGGGCTCCAAAATCACAAAATCATGACTGCAGGATGGTAACTGCAGTCAATGAAATTAAGACGCTTGCTCTTTGGAAAAGCTACAAAAAACCTAAACAGCATATTAAAAAGCAGAGACATTATTTTTCCAACAAAGGTCTGTATACTCAAAACTATGGTTTTTCCAGTAGTCATGTAGGGATGTGAGAGTTGGATCATAAAGAAGGCTGGGCGCTGAAAAATTGATGGGTTCAAACTGTGGTATTGGAGAAGAGTCTTGAGAGTCCCTTGGACTGCAGAGATCAAACCAGTCAATCCTAAAGCAAATCAACACTGAATATTCATTAGAAGGACTGAAACTGAAGCTCCAATACTTTGGCCACCTGATGGGAAGAGCTGACTCATTGGAAAAAATCCTGATGCCAGGAAAGATTGAAGGCAAGAGGAGAAGGGGCTGCAGAGAATGAGATGGTTGGTTGGCATCACTGACTCAATGAAGATGAGTTCGAGCAAACCCAGGGGACGGTGTCCCTGGGAAGCTTGGGGCGTTGAAATCCGTGGGATCTCAAAGAGTCAGACACAGCAGAGTAGCTGAACAACAACACTCCATCACCTGTGGAAGGTCCCTCTTGCCCTTT
The DNA here is from genome assembly GCF_963930625.1 of Muntiacus reevesi. Taxonomy (NCBI): domain Eukaryota; kingdom Metazoa; phylum Chordata; class Mammalia; order Artiodactyla; family Cervidae; genus Muntiacus; species Muntiacus reevesi. The sequence goes on from NC_089269.1 coordinate 1,591,127, forward strand.
CTAATCTCCCTGTCTAGTCCTCCCTAAAGACTGGGGAATGGGAAGGCTACAAACTGTGGTCAGACCTGTTTTCACTACATTTTTAAGAACTGCTTCTGTCACTCCATGTAATTAAGCTGAGGTTCATCTATGTATTGCATATGTAAACATTTCTTTCTTTTCACCATTGATTAGTATTCTCTAGTGGGCTTCCCAGGTGGCACAGCAGTAAAGAGAATGCCTGCCAATGCGGGAGACACAAAAGACGCATTTTTGACCCCTGGGTCGGGAAGATTCCCTGGAGAAGGAAATGGCAACCCACTCCAGTATTCTTGCCTGGAGAATCCCATGGACAGAGAAGCCGGGCAGTCTACAGTCCATGGGGTCACAGAGCGTCAGACATGACTGCATGACTGAGCATTCACATATTCCATTGTACCAGTATTCCATACTACCAATATATAACAGTTTGTTTATCCACTCACCTGTGATAGATTTTTATAAGTTATAAATACTTGAGCATGGCAGCTACAATTACAAATACATGAATGTTATAAGTATGTATATTTAAGTCTTTGTGTGGTTATTCTTTTATTTCTCTTGGATAAAGACCTAAGAATGGAATGACAAGATGCTATGCTAGATGTATGTCTACCTTTTAAAGAAACTGTCAAAGCGCCTGAAGCATTTTACATTCCCATCAGTTTATATTAGTATTTCCAGTTCCTCTACGGTCTTGCCTGTGCGTGATATGTCAGTCTTTGAGCTTTAGCCATTACAGAAGGAGTACAGTGATATCTCAGTTTGATTTTAATTTGCCTTTCCTACTGACTCATTAAGGTGAGAAAAAGAAAGATGAGCAACTTTTTATGTGATTATTTATCATTTTGTGAAAGTATCTGTCAAAATCCCTGGCCCACTTATTATTGAGTTGCTTGCTTTATTACTGAATTTGGAGCTTTACAAGATATATTGTAGGCGCAAGTCCTTTAGCAAATAAATGATTTCCAAATATTTTCTCCTTGTCTGTGGGCTTATGTTTTTATTCTGTTAATTATGCCAGAAAAGAAAGATATTCTATTTTGATGAAATCTAATTTATGTATTCTTTTCTTGTATGGATAATACTTTTGATATTATCTTATTTCTAAGAAATTAGCCTAGTCCAAGTCTATATAGATTATGTTATAGAATTTTATAGTTTTAGGTTTTACATTTAGTTTTAAAATCTATTTTAAGCTTCTAAAAATGTATAGATATTAAGCTTTTCTGTTTTATTTCATTTTGTTTTATTTTAATTTTGATATAATTACAGTTGTCCAAGTACCGTTTATTGAAAAGGCAATGTTTTCTCCCCTGAATCGATCTTTCCCTTTGTCAAAGTCACTTTTCTGTACACGTGCGTGTCTACTTCTGAACTCTGCTTTCTTGCATTGATCTATTTGCCTACCTTTATGCCGATTCAACCCATCTTGATTACTATAACTTGAAGAACTCTCAAAACTGGAAAGTCCTTTCAAAGTTGTTTTAACTATTCTCTGTCAATTGCATTTCCATGAGTTTTAAAATTAGCTTTTTAATATTTTCAGAAATGTTATTAAGTTGAGGAGTCGAATCCCATTCCCTTTGGGCTGAGAATTTTTGTCAGGAGTAGATGTTGGATTTTGTCAAATGCTTCTTTTGGCATTTCTTGAGAATATTCATATGGTTTTTCTTTGTTAGTTTGGTAATATAGTGAGTTATATTAATTGCTTTTATATATAAAATCAACTCTGCATTCTCAGTATAAATCTCAAGTTGGTGTGATTTATATCTCATAGGATTTGCACATGTGTGCATGTGCAAAATGTGTGCATGTGCACATGTCCAACTCTTTGTGACTCCATGGACTGTGATTTCTAAATTAAAAAAAAAATAATTTAAGTATCTATATTAAATTTATGAAGTATATTGCCCTGTAGTTTTCTTTCTTACATAATTTTGTCTGGTTTTGGTTTCAGGATAATGCTAGATTCATCATCGAACTTCTATTATTTTCTTCTTAACTATTTGGTAACATTCACTAATAAGGTTATGGGGGCCTATTTATTTACTTTATGGACACTGTTTTTTGCTGTCAAAGAAATCTGATTAATAGATAGAAGGCTACTAGGTTTTGTTGGGATTTGTGTACTTCAAAGAACTTTTCTATTTATAAGTTGTCAAATTTATGAGCATAAACGTCTTTATGTTATTTTTTGACTTTGCTTTTAATACATATAGAATCCCATGATGTCATTTCTCTCATTCCTGTCATTGGTCATATGAATCTTTTTCTTTTTAATTTGTTAGTCTGACTGGAGATTTAACAATTTTGTTGATACTCTCAAATAATTGTTTTTTTATTTTATTGGTATTCTTTACTGTTTTTCTGCTTTCTACTTCATTGATTTATTCTCTGATATTTCTTACTACTTAAAGTCGATTACTTGTAATGCTTTAAAGTAAATTTTTTCAGTTAGTGGTTTGAAAGCCATACTGTTTTGTTCATACATAGCAGAATCAGGTAAAGTAACATATTTGTGTTCTGGGTCTAGGACTAGATCCTGGAATTAATGAAGTCTAACGTGTGATACCTTGTCAGGAAATAGAAGATATATTTATCTGGAGTTTTTGTTTGCATTAACATTGTATTTAAATAAGAAAAGATATATACAACAAAGTATAAATACAAACCACAAATCTCTGCATAACTTCTAAGTTGGTTCTTTTTGATTTATTTCTTCCACCTCAGTTGATCTTTTCCACAATTGATTGAAATAATCACATAATCAATTTGACCTGTAACAAAATATCTTATGTTATCTTTTTGCCTCCATCAAATTGTCCTCCACCTCCTCTTATCCTCCTTATTTTCTTACTACCATTATCAGAGCCACTTGGGCTTCCCAGGTAGCACTGGTGGCAAAGAATCTGCCTGCCAATGCAGGAGACGTAAGAGACTCGGGTTTGACTGCTGGGTGGAGAAGAGCCCCTGGAGGAGGCCAGGGCAGCCCACTCCAGGATTCTTGCCTGGAGAATCCCATGGACAGAGGAGCCTGGCGGGCTGCAGTCCACGGGGTCATAAAAAGTCGGACACGACTGACCTGACTTAGCACGCAAGCATCAGTACCATTTATTGGGCATTTACTGTGATCCATATACTGTATTAAGGATTTTATACATAATCTTAATTTCTAAAATAATGATTCAAAGTGCATGTTTATTATTATCTTCATTTTTACAAATGAAGGCATTGATATAAAAATAGTTTAAATGTTACGTCCAAGGGTGCAAAATTTTTATGTGGCTGAGTTGAATTTAAAGTCAAGTTGTTTGAGCTTATAGTTTGCAGTAATATTATCTCTTTTATCTAGAATTTATTGTTCCCTCTAGTCAGCACTTGTGTCTTACTCCACTCCACTTTTCTCATACCTAGATCAGTGCCTTGTATCGAGTAAGCCAATGATAAAATTTAACAAAAATTAGTGAAGATTAGTGATAAGAGTGGTAGGTTTTTAAAAGTGAATAAATGAATACAAGAACTTTGGGGGTCAAAAACTGAGGAACTCTGTGGTGAAATAGGGTTAGAAAATGCTGAGTTGAACAGATTTTCTTGTTGCAGGACTTTTCAAAGGTTTTAAGAGGAAGTATTTGTTGTGAATCTAGTCAAGTTAATATTTTTTAGCATGAAGCATTACAAATTTACATTTTTAGCGTTAAAGATGTTTATGCACAGAATTCCTTTTCTGGGTAAACACTTTCTTGGACTTTGGGAAAATTTAAATTAATTTATAAAAGGAAATGGATTTAAAAATTGTTAACAAACAACATTTTTAAGCACTGAAATAATAACTTTTATTCAGCAAAGAAATGAATATTTTCTTCAGGCTGGGCATTTTCAGAACAGCATAATTTGGCATGAAGTGATGACCCATACAAGAATTTTCTTCTTAAATATGGCCTTGAAGCTTTTGAACAAATTTCACATTAATACCTATGGACTACATGAGATGTTCCGTTCAGCTCAGTTCAGTCGCTCAGTCGTGTCTGACTCTTTGCGACCACATGGAGCAGCACACCAGGCCTCCCCGTCCATCGCCAACACCTGGAGTTTACTCAAACTCATGCCCATTGAGGCGGTGATGCCTTTCAAACATCTCATCCTGTGTCATCCATCTCCTCCTGCCTTCAATCTTTCCCAGCATCAGGATCTTTTCCAGTGAGTCAGTTCTTTGCATCAGGTGGCCAAAGTATTGTAATTTCAGCTTCAACATCAGTCCTTTCAAAAAACATTCAGGACTGATTTCCTCTTGGATGGGCTGGTTGGATCTCCTTGCAGTCCAAGGGACTCTCAGGAGTTTTCTCCAGCACCACAGTTCAAAAGCATCAATTCTTCGGCCCTCAACTTTCTTTATAGTCCACTCACATCAGTACATGACCACTGGATAAACCATAGCCTTGACTAGATGGATGTTTGTTGGCAAATTAATGTCTCTGCTTTTTAACATTGGGCTTCCCTGGTGGCTCAGTGGTTAAAGCGTCTGCCTGCAGTGCAGGAGACCCAGATTCGATCCCTGAGTTGGGAAGATCCCCTGGAGAAGGAAATGGCTACCCACTCCTGTATTCTTGCCTGGAGAATCCCATGGAGAGAGGAGCTACTGTCTAGGTTGGTCATAACTTTCCTCCCAAGGAGTAAGCATCTTTTAATTTCATTGCTGCGATCACCATCTGCAGGGATTTTGGAGCCCCAAAAAATAAAGTCAGCCACTGTTTACCCATCTATTTGCCATGAAGTGATGAGACCAGATGCCATGATCTTCCTTTGTTGAGCTTTAAGCCAACTTTTTCACTCTCCTTTTTCACTTTCATCAAGAGGATCTCCAGTTCTTCTTCATCTTCTGCCAGAAGGGTGGTGTCATCTGCATATCTGAGGTTATTGATATGTCTTCCAGCATTCTTGATTCCAGCTTGTGCTTCATCCAGCCCAGCGTTTCTCATGATGTACTCTGCCTATACGTTAAGTAAGCAGGATGATAATATACAGCCTTGACGTACTCCTTTTCCTATTTGGAACCAGTCTGTTGTTCCATGTCTAGTTCTAACTGTTGCTTCCTGACCTGCATGCAGGTTTCTCAAGAGGCAGGTGAGGTGGTCTGGTATTCCCATCTCTTTCAGAATTTTCCACAGTTTGTTCTGATCCACACAGTCCAAGGCTTTGGCATAGTCAATAAAGCAGAAATAGATGTTTTTCTGGGACTCTCTTGCTTTTTTGATGATCCAGCAGATGTTGGCAATTTGATCTCTGATTCCTCTGCCTTTTCTAAATACAACTTGAAAATCTGGAAGTTCACAGTTCAGGTATTGCTGAAGCCTGGCTTGGAGAATTTTGAGCATTACTTTGCTAGCGTCAAGAAGAGTGAAATTGTGTGGTAGTTTGAGCATTCTTTGGCATTGCCTGTCTTTGGGATTGAAATGAAAACTGACCTTTTCCAGTCCCACGGCCACTGCTGAGTTTTCCAAATTTGCTGGCATGTTTTGTGCAGCACTTTCACAGCATCATCTTTTAGAATTTGAAAGAGCTCAATTGGAATTCCATTACCTCTGCTAGCTTTGTTCATGGTAATGCTTCCTAAGGCCCACTTGACTTCACATTCCAGGATGTCTGGCTCTAGGTGAGTGATCACACCATTGTGATTATCTGGGTTGTGAAGATCTTTTTTGTACAGTTCTTCTGTGTAATCTTGCTACCTCTTCTTAATATCTTCTGCTTCTGTTAGGTCCATACCATTTCTGTCCTTTATTGAGCCCATCTTTGCATGAAATGTTCCCTTGGTATCTCTAATTTTCTTGAAGAGATCTCTAGTCTTTCCCATTCTATTGTTTTCTTTTATTTGTTTACACTGATCACTAAGGGAGGCTTTCTTATCTCTGCTTGCCTTTCTTTGGAACTCTGCATTCAAATGAGTATATCTTTCCTTTTCTCCTTTGCTTTTTGCTTCTCTTCTTTTCACAGCTGTTTATAAGGCCTTCTCAGACAGCCATTTTGCTTTTTTGCATTTCTTTTTCTTGAGGATGGTCTTGCTCCCTGTCTCCTGTACAATGTCATAAACCATCCATAGTTCATCAGGCTCTCTGTCTATCAGATCTAGTCCCTTAAATCTATTTCTCACTTCCACTGTATAGTCATAAGGGATCTGATTTAGGTTATACCTGAATGGTATAGTGGTTTTCCCTACTTTCTTCAATTTAAGTCTGAATTTGGCAAGTGTATAAAACATATATAATTTGTATTAGTGCCTGACAGTGATTTTTTAAAATGATATCTCTATTATTATTTTATTTTCTTATTGCATCTTAATGCTTTCTTCCCTGTCTTCTGTAGCACTGTGCTTCGTCACTCATTCATGTCTGAGCCCGTGACCCCATGGATTTAGCCTGCCAGGCTTCTCTGTCCATGGGGATTCTGCAAGCAGGAATACTGCAGTAGGTTGCTCTGCCCTTCTCCAGGTGATCCCAACCCAGGGATCAAACCCAGGTCTCCCGTATTGCAGGCGGATCCTTTACCATCTGAACCCCATGGAAGTCCAGGAATACGAGAGTGGGTAGCATATCCAGGGGAACTTCCTGACCCCAGAATTGACCTGGGGTCTCCTGCATTACAGGTGGACTCTTTAACAGCTGAGTTACCTGGGAAGCTTTTACATTCTCACAGAGAGAGGAGAGACCATTTTTTCCTCTACTCTCGATAAGTTACTCTAAAATCTAAGCATTCACATGTTAAGTCAAAATTGACTTTGTACTTAGCAGCCTTGAACATGGACCAATCATCCCCTTGCCCAAGGTATTTCCTGATTTAAAATAAGGATGCATACACTGGTGCCTGGTATAATTCTGTTCTTTGCCACTCCTAGGCTATTCATTTGTAATGATTTCATATGCCACTTTCATACTCATCTCCATGTATGAGTATCTAGCTGTCTCTAGATATCATCTACTTTTATTATTATTATTTTTTATTTTCAGACCATATACATAAGGTTATGGATAATTAATGCATTGTCATACATAATAATAATAATAATAATAAATTATTATCCCCTACTTATTATTTATCAATATGTTTCCATATTGTAATAAAAGTCAACTTTTCATTTAGCTGAGCTTATGTTCATAACCATGACTTAGCAACTGAACATCAACAATGTTCATAACAGGTACATTCATGTTATAAATAAAGTTTAATAATTTTTCTTATTTGTGTTTAAAATAGATTAACAAACCTTTCTACTTTTGGAATAAAAATGAAAGTAATGCAGCTCTCTGATGTGAATTTTATAAAAAAGGTATCTCAATAAAAGATGAAATGCAGAATGATCCTCGGTCTTGGGAAGATTGTTGTAGCACTAATGAGTAGGCTACAGTTTGCTATGTATGTAGAAATGACAGATTTTCTAGGTCACAGAGTTTGGAGCTGGAATGAGTCAACAGGTGTCAGCTGAGTGGCCACAACAGTTGAACCAGGGATAGATTAGGTGAATACTGAATGAGAATGAAATTGCCACTAATTCATGGATTCTTGCTACCTCACCCACACAGTAGGAAAGGTTGGCTTGGTTATTGCTGAAAGCCTGCCCTAGGGTATTTATTTAGGAAGTCTGGTGGTTTTCTGAAAGGCTTACCAAGTTTCGTATAAGTGCATTGAAGTTCACTGAGTCTGTTCATCCCAGTCTAACTTTTCCCAAACAGTCCCTTGCTCAACATCGCAGTGGCCTAGGAATACACCAGCTGCTGCTGCTCAGACTCTTAACAATCTATCTCCATGAAAAGTCTAGCCAGAGAGATTAATAAAAAGGAAATATTTATCCAGTTTCTTTCAAGTCTGCTGCCTAATTTCTTGCCGACTGAATGGTTTTTGGTGTTTGGCATGTGGACTAATGTAAATGGACAAATCAGGAGTCTCAGTCCAGTCATGTATTCATAAACCCTGAGAGCAGGGTTTCTTGACCCTAGTTGCAGAACATCTCCTGGGGAGCTTTTAAATATTAACACTGGCATGGTCCCACCACAGCCAATTAAGTCACAAGTTCCGAGAATGTATTCTGGGTACTGATTGTTTTGGTTCCCAAGAAGATTCTAATTTGCAGCCAGAGTTGAGAACAGTGGTTGTAGTTTTCTAAAGTGATTTAGAGATCATGCAAAGCACCTCAGAGGCTGTCTAATCCAGTATGTGAAGCAGGTCACGGTAGCTGTGGTTAACAGGGAGAGGAAAACTTTAGACTTCTGTTTGTGCCCCTACGTGTTTCAAAATCACTGCGGATGGTGACTGCAGCCATGAAATTAAAAGACACTTGTTCCTTGGAAGAAAAGTTATGACCAACCTAGACAGCATATTAAAAAGCAGAGACATTCCTTTGCCAACAAATGTCCATCTGGTCAAAGCTTTGGTTTTTCTAGTAGTCATGTATGGATGTGAGAGTTGGACTATAAAGAAAGCTGAGAGCTGAAGAATTGATGCTTTTGAACTGTGGTGTTGGAGAAGGCTCTTGAGAGTCCCTGGGACTGCAAGGAGATCCAACCAGTCCATCCTAAAGGAAATCAGTCCTGGGTGTTCATTGGAAGGGCTGATGCTGAAGCTGAAACTCCAATACTCTAGCCACCTGATGCAAAGAACTGACTCACTGGAAAAGACCCAGATGCTGGGAAAGATTGAAGGCAGGAGGAGAAGGTGATGACAGAGGATGAGAAGGTTGGATGGCATCACTTACTCAATGGACATGAGTTTGAGTAAACTCCAGGAATTGGGGATGGACAGGGAGGCCTGGTGTGCTGCAGTCCATGGGGTCACAAACAGTTGGACACGACTGAGTGACTGAACTGAACTGATGTGTCAAGGATAAAATTATTCAGTTATTGATGACAGACTTAATTTTCTTAGGCTCCATAATCACTGCAAATGGTGATGGCAGCCATGAAATTAAAAGACACTTGCTCTTTGGAAGAAAAGCTATGACCAACCCAACACAGCATATTGAAAAGCAGAGACATTACTTTGCCAACAAAGGTCTGTCTAGTCAAAGCTATGGTGTTTCCAGTAGTCATGTATGGATATGAGAGTTGGCCCATTAAGAAGGCTGAGCACCAAAAGTTGATGCTTTTGAATTGTGGTGTTGGAGAAGACTCTTGAGAGTCCCTTGGACTGCAAGGAGATCAAACCAGCCAATTCTAAAGGAAATCAATTCTGAATATTCATTGGAAGGACTGATTCTGAAGCTGAAGCTCCAATACTTTGGCCACTGATGCAAAGAACTAACACGTTAGAAAAGACCCTGATACTGGGAAAGATTGAAGGCAGGAAGAGAAGGGGACAACAGAGAATGAGATAGTTGGATAGCTTCACTGACTCCATGGACATGAGTTTGAGCAAGCTCTGGGAGATGGTGATGGACAGGGAAGCCTGGAGTGCTGCAGTCTATGAAGTTGCAAAAAGTCAGACAGGCCTGAGTGACTGAATAACAAACTATAGCATTCCATGTTTACTATTACCAACTTAAGAATATAAAAATCACAGAATTTAGTGGTTTGCACAAAGTAATACAGACGCTGAAAGACCAGTCGTGCTTTCTGACTTGACTTTCAGTGCCTGTTCTACTTTTCTATGTTGCTTTGGCCGTATTAACGTGAACCATGATGCTTCTCCTTTGAAATAGCTTTAGCGTGATAACTGTGAGTCATTTGACGCCCTGCACTCGGGTAATCTGTAAACCAGCAGTAACTTTATGTGCCTCTTCCATCATATTTGCAAAAACACAATGTTGGGCATTTTCATTCTGTCTGTATTTCAAGATCTAGGGCTCCAGATCTGAATTACTTTGAAAGACATACTGTAGACTCATTCTGTGGAGACCACTCCCATCTTGTTTTCTGGGATTAGTCTTTACTTAAAAGGTCATTTGTACCTCCTTAATGTTTCTTCCCACCTTGTAGCTGATGTGGTGGAAGAAACCAGTGACTCTGGTCACTGCAGAAGGAAGGATGAGCTCCAGCCTGAAGAAAAGTGAATAAGATGATGGAGCCAAGTGTGAATGAAGGCTCCTGACGGTGGTTCTGTGATGAGAAAGCAGGCTGCTTTTTAATGCAGCCTCTTGTCACATTTTACATTATGATTTTGTCCTTCGATTGCAATGAGAGGTTGCTGCTACACTGTATTAGAGATGAATACTGAAGAAGTGACTAAATAAGAGTGCAAGAAATCAGGATAACTGGTGTCATCTCAGCAGAAAGAGAAGACAGAAAATACTACTTTTCCTCTCAGTCTCTGTTACTGCATGTGCCTCGCCTACACATTCTGAAATAACCTTGGAATATTTCCTTTATTCCATGATATCGTTGCCACTGTCCAACGGTGAGAAGCCATGACTGGCAGAGGGCAGATACAACTCTGAAATCCTGAGGGTGGTAAGTGTGTTTATTTGTATATGATGTATATTCTCTGAGTATGCTGTGGCACTTATTACTGAAGATATTTCAAAGTCTCCAATTTTTTTCAAAAATACAACCACAACTGAATCCCTTCTGAGAAGAAAAGGTTGATCAGCTTTTACATCTTGGGAAGAGTTTATATATTAGGACTGCTTGTGGGGAAAAAAAATTCTAGAGATCTTTGAGAACTGGAGATTAAGAGTTTAAACCTTAGACATAGATACATTATCTAGGGCTCTGTATTTGATTCCCTCTCAAATATTGTGTATGTGCTTATCTTTGAGATAACATATATATTTTGCATAAACCTGGGGGAAACATTTGCCAATAGACACCAAAATACAAAAATATTCCTAATAGTGATGTTTGGAATAGCAAGATTAGATTGAGAACTATCTAAAAGTTTTTTTAAAGGAGAATGACTAAACTGAGATTAATGAATATATCAGAATAATATATAACATTGGCAGTGAAAATTATAGCTATTTATCATGCACTAAAGTTCCACAAAATCAAGTGCATGAACTCATGTGACACTAGTGGAAGTATCAATTCAAATGACTGCTTTGGAAAACTATTATTATCTTATATTATTGGAAATACAATGAACATTGCAGAATGTTTACTATGTTCCATTTATTTTCCTAAGTTTACCAATATTATTTCATTTTATCCTTACAATTGTGAGGTACATACCATAATTTTAATCACTTTATATATAAGGGAATTGGTATAGAGAGTTTGAACAGCTTGGTCAGCATCAAAAAGCCCATTACTGGTACCAGCAGCCTTGAATCCAGGCAGTCTGGCTTCAGAGTTCATCCTCCTACCCATTAGATAACACTGTTCCTTTCAACTAGTAAAATCAGTAACTTCATTTATTGATATAAATCATAGCAGTATTTTTTCCAATGTGCAGAGATACAAATATGCTCATAGAAATTATGTTGATAATAAAAAGAAAAACCTAAAAACCCATTGGGAAGAGAATAGGCAAACAACTGAGATGTCCAGAATAAGGTTACACCATGCCACTAGCTGCATGATGCAAACAAATATCAAAATAATGTTGGCTGATAAAAGCAAGGGCAGAGAACATATATCATATATAAAAATCTATGTTCGAATACATGAAAACCTAATCAGTATATATTTACATGTATATTAAGACTATTAAGTTTGTACATCACACTACCACAAAAACAATGGCATTTGAAAAAAAAGTTCCACTTCACTTGTATTTTTAAATTAAACACAGGGTGATGTGATTTTTTTTTTCTTTGTTTATTGAGTTGGCAAAAAATTTGCATGTTTCAATGTATAACTTTTAATGAGAAAATTTGAAAATATATATCAAAGCCTTTTCCATAAAATTTTAAAAATAATTTTTGGTTAAACATCCATGTGAGAAAATCACTAGAGATGTGCACAAAGATACTTTTGAAATGTAGCTTTGCTTATGAAAATTAAAGATTGGAAATAATGCACATTAGTTCACTAGGGCTACCATAAGAAAATGAACACAGATGGAGTGATTTCAGAAACGGAAATACATATTCTCACAATTCTGGAAGCTGGATGTCCAAGATCAAGGTGTCAGCAGTTTGGTTTCTCCCGAAGGCCCCTTCCTCACTGACGTGCAGATTTGCAAATCCTGTCTCCTGGCTGTCCTCACGTGGCCCTCCCACTGTCCCTTCTCGTCTCTGTCCTGTTCTTTACCTGTTATAAGATCACCTAGCTGTATTGAATTGGGGTTCATGCTAAGGCTCCCATTTTAACCTAGCTACCTTTTTAAAGACCTGATCTCCAAACCCAGTCCCATTCTGAGGTACTGGTGCTTGGGGATTCCAGGTATGTGTTTGGAAGGGACATACTGCGGTCCATAAATTCAAGTAAATATTTACTAATCCAAAATGAACTAATATAAAATAATTTAATACAATATAGCTAACAAAAAAATGAAAGCTGTTTGAAGTCTCCTCAGTGGCATGGAACAATTCTCATGATGTATCAGTTGAAAAATATAAGATTATAAATAAGAACATATACTCTAAATTTGTTCACAAAAAACCATGGCAACAAAAAGATTAATAGTAATTATAGTGGTAGCATCTTGATTATTTTTTTGGGGCATATTCAAGGTTATCTATGTTGAATATCATTATTTTATAATCAAAAGAGTTTTTAATTTACTACATGGAGAAGATTACACTTCAAGAGCAAGCCATTAATACATTAAGAGCAACATTCTCTGCTTAAGTTTATTATTTTATTTATTCAACCAATATTTACTGATCATCAATTCTATGCCTAGAAATTAGGATGGGAATGGAGAATTTGGAGGATACATAACTATTTCTTTTTATGTAAAATATTTATGCATATATATATATATACCTGTGACCTAGGTTTGTAAATTTGTGACTCAGAATAAAATTTGTGACTTCAGAAATTTTAAGGCAAAGTTACCAAATTCTGTTATGTATCTAATAAAATACAGGAGATAGTTATATAAGAGGACAAATAAAGAAGAGGAGGCTCACGACAAATTTCTTGAAAAATTTGAAAGGGACCATGTAGAAGAACATGTAATTTATGGTATATTTTAGGGAATGGAGCTGGTACAAATGGGTAGAAGTTTAATAACATATATGGAAAAAATATCCTTAAAAAGTAGTATTTAAAAAGCATCACAGATACTCTTGGGAGGCACTGAGTTTTCTGTAATGATTGTATTAAAGCTTTGTTTATATTGGCAATGACTCATAGAATTTTTTGTGGTGGTGGAAAAGCTCTGTACCTCTGCTGTTCAATGGAGAATCCAGAGCTCCATGTGCCAGTTTATGAGCATGTGAAATGTGACCAACAACTGAAGAATTGGATATTTACTTTAAAATTTTTCATTAATTTAGATTCATGCATCTGCATGTGGCTAGTGACTCACTGGTCAGTGCAGGTCTAGCAAAGCCTTAGGCAGGAGACAACCAGTGTGAATGTTTAATGAGTAACGCAGGTAAAGCATGTGACTGTTTAAGGATTCTCCTGGCCTAAGATCATGTGATTCTTTGAATTTGAAGTTATGGGGCAGTTCTTTCTTCTGTGTCCCTTGTGAGAAAGAAACATATCGTAGTGGGAGATGGCCAGTGAACATGTTTAGATTGTCCAAAGTGCTATGAAAACATGTTTTCCAAAATTGAAGGAGTGGTAGAGATCGGAGTATTCAATCTAATATGAATAAATGGGGTTACTAAATGTTCAAGATGTTACAGTCCAACTAAAAGTGACAGGGACAGCCATGTGTGAAATGCAGTATCTGCATAGGTGCTATTACAGACCATCTATACAAATCCCGGGTGACACATTAGAAAACTGAGACCCACACAGGACTCTGTCCACTAGACGATCATATAAAATTTAGGCAGCCCTTAAGAGCAGCTTCTCAAACAATGCTAATTAAAAAGCGGTGACTATCAGAGTGGGCACTGCAGCGCTGGTCAGCTGAGTGAGTTCAGTCCACATTCCACTCTACCACACTTTCTGAAAATGCATATAAATCAAGAAGACCCTGAGAACATACCCACAGTAATAACACCACTGACACATCCAGGAATGCCAAAGACCTAAACTCTACATGTATGTTCTAGAGACATGGTTAAAATTTCAAGCTAGTTTAAAGAAAATGTACCAGACTATGTTTCTTGTGACGGAATGAGTAACCTTTGAAGGTTTATTTCTACAGACTATTCAAGTAACTGAGTAAGCAGTGACCTATGTCTTTGACAAATATGTTATCTATAATAAGCAGCGCTTTGAAGTGAGAACAGCAACTTGGAAACTAGTTGCCTGGGTTATAACAAGCATTAATGTCAGGAAAGTCCATTGAGAAGTGACCTCCAACAACAAGCTTTTGTCATTTAGACTTAGTCCACATTCTTCGTCAAACTCAGTGTGAGTAACTCTATTGACCTTTTGCTTTGCATTAAAAGGTCATTAGCAAAAGTTAAGCCTCCTATGTATCCAATCACTCTTGAAGGTTGGCGTTCTCAGCATTCCATTTAAGAGGTTATCAAAGGATGGGGAGAAGAAATCAGATAAAGGCACTGCAAACTCTGAATCTGTAAGCTACATCAAGCAGTTCAAATTGTCACCTGCCATTTAGCTGTATAATTAGAAATGCGTTCCTTTCAGCTTCATTCAAATACCGTATCTCATCGTGATAGCAATGGCCTGTCGCCTTCACCAGCGCCTTACTCTTTATTTCTATACTTCAGTGTTAGAAATAGAATCTCCTGTTTTTTCCTAAGCTTCTTTTTCCAATGGCTCTTCCATATCAAAACCATCTCAGAAAACCTCTCAAACTGAACTGCTATGGCTTGAAAAGAAGTGATAAGTAAAAGTATTGGGTGTTATAAAGTATTTACACTAGTAAATGTAGGGTGAGAAAAGCTCATTTTAATTTGAGGATATGTTTTGGAACTACTGGTAAGAATCATAGAAGTGTAGATACTATATGAATAAAATATTGTTTGATTGTTTGCTATTCAGAGAAGGGAACAAATAGTGAAATGTTAAGTGTTTAACTAGTGGATAAATAAAAACCTATGATATAATCACGCCAAGGCCAATCTTAGGAAAAGTACTTTGTCCTCATTTTTCTAGGTTAAAACTGTGTATAATCTGCTTCAACATATTTCACAAAGACAATGCAACAATACAAACATCTATAAATGTCTCAATGCCCCTCTGAGAAAAAAAGTGTACACATTTTTGTCATTGTTATTATAATCATGATTATACTTAATGAAGGAAAAATTATGTTGCTATTATTGCTATAAATGGATTTGGGGAATAAGAAGATAAGAACTGATTGGATAATAGCATGAAGAACAGTATTCAATTGTACAGGTGTGGCATTCTAAAACTCCAAATTCCTAGGTTTAGGAGCACACAGCTTCAAAAACCAAAGACTGTGGGATGGCTTTTTATGGAAGCATGTAATTTTCCTGAAAGCTGCTATGTTACGAATTATATAGAGTAATAAGTATAGGTCTGTGATAATATATTGTCCTATTTGGGGCTTTCATTTGTATAGCAGTGAGGGTAATTCCATAAAGTTTCCTCTCTGTGTGAATATACATACTCCATTCAAATTAATCATTGTCAAGTTATTCCTTTTTGTGTTTATTTAAAAATATTTCTGTTTACTGAAGTAATATGCTGAAATGGAAAATATAAATTTGAAGATAAAATTTATTCAGTTTGTATTTTTGAAATTTTCTGGATGCAAAGATAGATTATCAGAGAAATCCATTATTTTCTTTTAAATCATTAAATGGATCCTAGTGCAGACAGTCGGTTTGTTGCTTCTTGGCTCTTCCAATATGACAGTGAGCGTTGTGTATACTCTAGGAGTTGGTTCAATAATTTGGACCCTGCTTTTTGATAAGGTATCTTTCCAGCTGGTTCTTTGAGAAGGTTCTGTATGTATTATCTTGATGTCAAGCAGAAAGTACTGGCTTATCATTAGAGACCTGTGGGTTTTAATGAATTTTGCCATCAGACAGGTATTTAACTATTGTTAAGGAGGCCTATGTTTCATTATTATATTTTACTTCAAACTTGAATTAAAGGTGGCTTGCAAAAAAACATCCTGGCAACACAAGAATGTTTACTTTATGTGTAAACTCTTGCAGCATATGAAACTAAAAAAAAAAAAAAAAAAAAACCCCACAAATCTCATGTGTGTTAGTAATAGCTAATTAGGACAAACATCAAGTGTGGATCTCTTTAATTTGGCACTCCATTTACAGTGGTTATCAACACTAAAGTGGTCTATTTATCCTGAGATGAGAGAGGGATGGCCGCCAGCAGGAGAGAGGGTGGTTTCTGAGTCACGTGCTCTGCTTGGAAAGACACGGGGGATTCTGTTAAAAATAATTTGTTATTCAGGCACTTTAGAGAATACTCTCATCTAGTCTCAGAGATTTAAAAGTGTCTGGAGCTGCTGGCAGGCAGGATGAGAGAGAATTTAAAACATGGCATAACAATAAAAAATAGTTCAACATCCAATCTACTGTGCCTTTTCTCTGTTTCTTTCTCTGGTGGTCTTATAATGGTCATGACATAAAGGTGTGAGAAGATGCTCAGTTATTGGAATGCTTCTAACAGAGGAGAAAAGGCTTACTCAAGCATCTTCTTAGTTGAATATGGTAATGAAGAACTCAAAGTGGCCATGATGCTCTCTCTCATTTAATTTATACTAGAACAACTTGGTATGCTTGAGATCTCTCAGACTGTCAAGAGCAGCAAATTTGAGAAAGGAGGAAATAGTCCGGATCCCATGATGAAAGTGCATAGTAGAACCTTAGTAGAGGAGTTCTGCTGCTGACACTCAAAGAATCAAGGATATCTTTTCCTCAGATAAGATGATTTTTATTGCTACTAAAATGAAAGCTACAACTACTGCTGCTACTAGAACAGCTGCTGTTGTATGTGTCAAACTGATAGGGCCAAGGGATGCCCATGTAAATAGCTAAGCATTGTTTCTGGGTGTGCCTGTGAGGGCGTTTCTGGAAGAGATTAGAGTTGAATTGATGGGCTGAGTGAAGTCGATGGCCCTCCCCAGAGCTGGTGTTGTTTTCAGGGGCTCAGCTGTGTCCGTCTCTGAGATCCCATGGGCTGCAGCACACCAGGCTTTCCTGTCCCGCACTGTCTCCCAGAATTTGCTCAAACTCATGCCCATTGAGTCGGTGATGCCACCTTATCCTCTGTCGTCCCCTTCTCCTCCTGCCCTTAATCTTTCCCAGCATCAGGGTCTTTTCCAATGAATTGGCGGTTTGCATCAGGTGGCCAAAGTAGTGGAGCTTTATCAGTCCTTCCAACGAAATCTCAAGGTTTATTTCCTTCAGGATGGACTGGTTGGATCTCCTTGCAGTCCAAGGGACTCTCAAGAGTCTTCTCCAACACCACAGTTCAAAAGCATAAATTCTTCGGCTCTCAACTTTCTTCACAGTCCAACTCTCACATTCATACGTGACCACGGGAAAAACCATAGCTTTGACTGGATGGACCTTTGTCAACAAAGTGATGTCTCTGTTTTTTAATATCCTGTCTAGGTTGGTCATAGCTTTTCTTCCAAGAAGCAAGCATCTTTTAATTTCATGGCTACAGCCACCTTCCACTGTGATCTTGTAGCCCAAGAAAATAAAATCTGTTACTACTTCCACTTTCCCCTTCTATTTGCCATGAAGTGATGGGACTGGATACCATGATCTTTGTTTTTTGAATGCTAAGTTTTAAGCCAGCTTTTTCTCTCTCCTCTTTCACCTTCATCAAGAGGCTCTTTAGTTCCTCTTCACTTTCTGCCATTAGAGTGATATTATCTACATAGCTGAGGTTGCTGTTATTTCTCCTGGCAATCTTGATTCCAGTTTGGGATTCAATCAGCCTGGCATTTCCCATGATGTACTCTGTGTATAAGTTAAATATGCAAGGTGACAATAAACAGCCTTGACGTATTCTTTTCCCAATTTTGAACCAGTTCCGTGTTCCATGTCCAGTTCTAACTAACTTGCTTCTTGACCTGCGAACAGGATTCTCAGGAGATAGGTAGGTGGTCTGATATTCCCATCTCTTTAATAATTTTCCACAATTTGTTGTGATCTTCACAGTTAAAGGCTTTAGCATAGTCAATGAGTCAGATATTTTTTCTGGAATTTCCTTGCTTTTTCTATGATGCAACAGATGTTGGAATTTGACCTTTGGTTCTTCTGCTTTTCCTCAATCCAGCTTGTACGTCTGGGTGTTCTCAGTTCACTTACTGTTGAAGCCTATCTTGAAAGATTTTAAGCATTACCTTGCTAGCTTGTGAAATGAATGCAACTGTCTGGTAGTTTGAACATTCTTTGGCATTGCCTTTCTTTGGAACTGGAATGAAAAGTGACCCTTTCCAGTCCTGTGGCCACTGCTGAGTTTTCCAAATTTGCTGACATAGTGAGTGTAGCACTTTAACAGCATCATCTTTTAGGATTTTAAAAAGTTCAGCTGGAATTTTATTACCCTCACTATCTTTGTTCACAGTAATGCTTCCTACGGCCCACTTGACTTCACACTCCAGGATGTCTGACTCTAGATGAGCACTCCATCGTGGCTATCCTGGTCATTACGACCTTTTTTGTGTAGCTCTTCTGTGTAGTCTTGACACCTCTTCTTAATCTCTTCTGCTTCTCTTAGGCCCTTCCATTGGTACAACATCCAATCCATTTGGTCTCAACAGAATAAGAAGACAAAGAAAGATTGAATTTTCTGTCTAAATCTTTGAGCTGGGAAATTGATCTTTTGCCTGCCCTTGTGCTCAGGCCTTCAAACCATACCACTGATTTTTCTGGGTCTCCAGCATATAATATAGTATATATATTATAGTATATATGTATATATATATATATAGGCTTCTCTAGTGGCTCAGCAGTAAAGAATTCACCTGTCAATGCAAGAGATGCAGATTTGATCCCTGGGTCAGGAAAATCACCTGGAGAAGGAAATGGCAACCCACTTGAGAATTTTTGTCTGGGAAATCCCATGGACAGAGGAGCATGGTGTGCTAGAGTCCAAGGGGTTGCAGAAGAGTAGGATACAGCTCAGCAACCAACAACAGCTAGATATATATATACTTATATATGTGTATATATTCATAGCACTACATCCTACTCCTCTGGAGGACGCCGACTAATATTCCTGCCACTGATTAAATGCATACGCTCTCAGTGTCTGTGTTATATTCTTTGTACACATTGTTACTAATCCTCACTACAACCACATACTCAGGCGGCCCTCCGTTGTTGGTGAAGAAACAAATTCAGTAAAGCTAAACACTCTCAGCAAGTAAATGATGGATCCAGGATCTGTACCCATCAGAGTAGCTCAAAAACACAGATCGAGTTATCATTTAGTCAATTAGTGTATGTGAGGTACTTACCAGTGTGAGAAATTTCAGTCTGTGAATGTTCTATAGCAAAAAATACTTGTACATAGCTCTTTCCCTAAATCTCTCTAATCCTAGCTCTTTTGTTCTTCCCTAGACCATCTTGGATTTTGGGGATCGCCAGTGATGGATTCGTATGACTACCTCAGTTCCACGTTGTTGCTTTAATTTTTTCTCGTTTCATTTTAGTTCCCCTTCCCCCCCAGATATGTCTTTATAATTAAGACCTTTGCTTTGCCCTTTACTTTTTAACAGCAATAGAATATTAGCTTTTATTTCAATATCCTTTAGATACTATATCCAATAAATTAAATATCCAGTAAGTTAAATTATTTATTCTTTAAAAATTTATTGATGGCTTATTATATGTTGAGGAAACCAATGCAAATATAAACTAGCTTATGCCCTTAGGAAACTTTTAGGCTAATTGAACTTAGACACAGAAAATCAGCTAAATACAATTCAGTGTAATGCTTTGAATTATTGTGATGGACATACATCAATAAATTCTTAAGGTGGAAGGTTCAGGGGTTGCTCCTGGATGGAAATGGTGACTGAGTTGAGTGTAAAGCATCAAAAATGAGTAAATCAAACAAAGAAAGTTCAGTGCATTTCAAAAAGAAGAAACAGAACGTTCAAAGGCAGAGTTAAAAGCAAATGGCAGTTAATTCTGAATGATGGGAAGGAATTTAGGCTTGGGAGAGGTGGAAGCAGGTGAGAGATTCAGTTGAAGACATATTCAGAGATCAAACTAGGAAGACTTCAGAGGCCATAGTAGAAAGACTCCCTTTTATTCAGTGGACGGTCCTGGGGAGATATTGCTAATCCAGAAGAGGAACTCTCAGGCCTTGAGCTGAGGCAGTGCCTATAGATGACGGCCAACAAACGCCATCTGCTGCCGTCAGAGCTTGTCGGGAGCACTGAGCTCGTTAGACATTCTCACCCTGCAAACTGTATCATACGCTGCTAATCTCTGTCTGCTAGAGGAGGGGGGTTCAATACAGCACTGGGACTGGAGCCCAGGCGTAATCGAGGCTAGTGCTTCCCCAAAGACAGAGTGTTCTGTTTTCTAAACTCCCCAAGAGAGTTAAAAAGTTGTGTCTCCCTAAAAATTTGAGTTACTGGCAATGATTTACACTTCTTTTGAAAGAACACAAAGACATATTACCCTGAAGTAGAAGCCTAGTAGTTATTTATTTTTTGTGTGTGAGTGCATGCATTTGTGCATGCTGATTTTTGTCACATTTAGTCCTATCCTTGATCTCTCTCAAAAGCTGAGAGTAAGGAGTCTGACCTTGTTGAAGCCCTAGGCTATCTTTCTCGCCCAGCTGATGCTGGAAAACAGGTAGTATCCTGCGGAGTATGCTGGAAGGAAACTCATCGGCAGTATACGTTTAGTAAGGACCTGCTCTGTGTACACACTTTGCTAAGTGTTGTGAGATGCAAAAATGGGATATAACTAGCACCTTTGTCCTCAAAGGGTAATTGGAAAGAGTTAAAAAAAAAAAAGAGGCTTTGAGACATCACCTTTGTTTTAAACTTGAGAGCTCAGAGCACTACTCGAGGCAGGATATGCTGGACCAGCAGTGAGGGGACGTCTGGAAGGGGGTCTGGCTGAGCGTGAAACAGGGAGTAGGCATGCACATTGAGACTGAAGGAGCTGGGATGCGGAAGCCGCGTGTGGAGAACCTTTACTATTAGGCAGGAAATTTCGGTTTTATTAGAGAAGCTGTGCATAGAAGAATATGCTAACGAACCGCCCCTTGAGGGGAGGAGGAGCGATTCAGGAACCGTGGATCTGCAGCTCTGAGCCCCACTGGAGGTTCTGTGACTAGTGGAGCCTTCCCGGCCCGGTCTGGGTTAGCACTCTTGCTGCTCGGCTGCTGAGCCGCGTCCAACGCGGAGACCACGTGGGCTGCAGCCCGCCAGGCTCCTCTGCCCGTGGGTTTCTCCAGGCAAGAAGACCGCAGGGGGTGCCATTTCCTCCTCCAGAGGATCTTCCCGACCCGGGGCTTGAACCCACGTCTCCTGGTCTCCTGCACTGGCAGGCGGATTCTTTACCGCTGCGCCACCCTGTGCAGAGGCTGAGACGAGGGCTTGCGTGGAAGCTGTTTATTCTGAGAAGTCGCCCGAGGAGTCAGGAGGGAAGGATAAGGAGAAGGGCAGCAGGGAAGGAGGGGAAGCCAATGCGCCCTCACTACTCAGCGGGCCCCGCATAGCGAACCTCCGAGGAGCGACCCTGTGGAGTCACCGCACTCGGGCTGGACGAGGGGAACAGTCACTCACAAGTGCTCCGTGGAATATTAGCTCCCTCATTCTTTCCATGGCATTTGTGGGCTTGCAGCTGAGCCAGAAAGTCCAAGAACAGACGTGAGAAATCCACGCTAGAGCTGAGGGTAGATGCCATCGTGTTAGACTTTGTCAAAGGTGGTGCCAGAAAAAACTGCAGCTGCAGCAGGGCTGAGAAAACCTGACCCCGAAAAGGGGATGGGGTGTGAGATGCATCTGTCATTTCAGGCCGATGGAAGCAGGGCCTGTAAAACTTCTAAACTATCATAAAATAAATTCAGATTTATTATTGGCAAAATTAGTGTTTTAATATAGGCTAGCAAAGTGTTGCTTAGAAAGTATTTGGCATATCTTTTAATGAAAAATTAAAATGGTTTGTCATGAATGTCATATTTCTCAAAGCCTAATATGATGCCTGGCACAGAGCAGATGTTCAGTTCTGTATAAAGAAGGATTGAGTACATCAATTCAGGTAAATGTGTGCTTCAAAATGCATTGGAAATTATATTCCTCAGCACAGCTGGGATAGTGGTGATGCCAAGGAGTAGAGGAAAGGGTTTTTATTGCAAAAAGTTTATTTGGCAAATATTTATGGAATGCACCAAGGGAAAACAGTAGTTTACCTTTAAATCAAATTATTTCATAAGTTATTTCAAATTATATTTGATTTGTGTTTGAAGTAATGTGGTTTTTTTTTCTTTTAAAATTAAACCCTCTACCTATATCTAAATTGTTTTACAATCTGTAGTGAACAGGAATGGCATTATGTATCAATGTTAATGCAAAAAAAAAAAAAAAAACACCTAAATAGTCACACAAAGAATTAATAAAAAGTCTCTTTTGTAAAGTTTCTAATCTGCTTCCATTATCACATATACCACTCACAGTATTATTTGTAAACATTATGGTAAAGTGAAGCATTTTCAAGATGTGGAATTGTATCATATCCATTCTCCTTTGCAAGTAGAAGGGGAAAAGAAGGAAATAGTGACAGATTTCCTCTTATTGGGCTCTAAAATCACTGCGGATGATGACTGCAGCCATGAAATCAGAAGATGATTGTTTCCTGGCAGGAAAACTATGACAAACCTAGATGGTGTGCTATAAAGCAGAGATATCACTCTGCCGACAAAGGTGCATATAATCAAGGCTATGATCTTCCCAGTGGTCACGTATGGTTGTTAGAACTGGACAGTGGAGAAGGCAAAATGCCAAAGTATTGATGCCTTCCAACTGTGGTGCTGGAGAAGACTCCTAAAGGCCCAGCAAGGAGATTAAACCAGTCAATCTTAAAGGAAATCAATCCTGAATACTAGCTGGAAGGACTGATGCTGAAGCTGAAGCTCCAGTATTTTGGTCATCTGATGTGAACAGCCAACTCATTGGAAAAGTGTCTGATGCAGGGAAAGATTGAGGGCAGAAGGAGAAGAGAGCATCAGAGGATGAGATGACTGGATGGCATCACCGAGGCAATGGATATTAATTTGGGCAAACTTCAGGAGATGGTGAGGGGCAGGGAGACCTGGAGTGGTATAGTCCATGGGGTTACAAAGAGTCGGACATGACTGAGTGAACAATAAAGGGAAAAATGTAATGAACGCCTGCTGTGTCACTGAGATTCAGAAAGCTATAGTCAATCAGATGAGCAGCAGACTATCAGTGACCGTCATCTTTTCTTGATTCAAGTTTGGCTTTGGGAAGTATTTTGGAGCTTCTTCCCGGTCCAACCACTGAGCTGGTCTTTGCTAGTTGTCATATAAAACCTTCTTTTCATTACATATTCACAATCTGAGGAACGGTTCATAGTTGTTGCACAGAATGAAGGAAGATCACACTCAAAATGACAATTTTTAAAATTTCCAGTCAGCTCATGAGGCACCATTTACCAAGCTTTTCACCTTTCCAATTTGCTTCAAGTGCTCAACAACCACAGCGTGGTCCACAGTGAGGTCTTAGGCAACTTCTCATGTAGTTGTAAGAGGATCGCTTGCTATGATGGCTCTCAGTTGGTTGTTGTCAACTTCCGATGGTTGCCCACTACACTCCTCATCTTCAAGGCACTCATCTCCTTTGCAAAACTTCTTGAAACACCACTGCACTGTACATTCATTAGCAATTCCTGGGTCAAATGTATTGTTGATGCTGCAAGTTGCCTTTGCCGCTTTATGACCCATTTTGAATTTGAATAAGAAAATCGCTCAAATTTGCTTTTTTGTATAAATACATTTAAAACACACAAGTGATACATCATTACCAACAAAAAGTAAAATGAGAAATGCACAATAAAATGATGTATAACAAAACCATATTTATTTTAAAATGTATTCCAATATTAAATGGCAAAGTTGAATAATGCAAAACTGCATTTACTTTTGTACCAACTTAAAAAAAAACACCCCACATACAAGCAATATCATATGACCTTTGTCTTTATCTGGCTTATTTCACTTAGTATGATAATCTCTATGTTCATTCAAGTTGCTGCAAATGGCATTACTTCATTCTTTTATGTGAGCAGTAGTATTTCATTAAGTATGTATACTACACCTTTTTTATCCATTACTCTGTCAATGGACATTTGCCTCCATGTCTTGATTATTGTAAGCAGTGCTGCGATGAACATTTGGGTGCATGTATCTACCTTTTTGGAAGCATGGTTTTCTCCAGATGTATGCCCAGGAGTGGTATTGGAGAATCATGTCTTAGCTCTATTTTTTTAAAGGAGCCTCTATGCTATTCTCCATAGTGACTGTACCAATTTACATTTGTACCAACAGGGTAGGAAAGTTCACTTTTCTCCACATCTCAAGCATTTATTTGTTGACTTTTTGATGATGGCCATCCTGCCTGGTGCGAGGTGATATGTCATTGTAGTTTTGATTTGCATTTCTCTAATTGTTGGCTTTCCCTGGTGGCTCAGACAGTAAAGCATCCACCTGCAATGCAGGAGATAGTAGTTTGATCCCCTATGTGGTGGCTCAGAGGGTAAAGCATCTGCCTGCAAGGCAGAAGACCCAGGATTGATCCCTGGGTGGGGAAGATCCCCTGGAGAAGGAAATGGCAACCCACTCCAGTGTTCTTGCCTTTAGAATCCCATGCACAGAGGAGCCTGGCAGGGCTACAGTTCATGGGGTCACAAAGAGTCGGACACGACCTCACTTTCACTTTCACTTTCACTTTTCACTTTCTGAAGAAGGTAATGGCTACCGACTCCAGTATTCTTGTTTAGAACCTCCCATGGACAGAGGAGCCTAGCGAGCTACAGTCCATGGGGGTCACAAAGAGTCAGACTTGGCTGAGTGACTAACACTTTCACTTTCTCTAGTAGTTAGTGAGGTGGAGTGGTTTTCATGCAGCTTTTGGCCATCTGGACGTCTTCAGAAGGGGAGGCTTCAGAGCTACAGAGACAGGTATGCTTGGGGCAGAGTAGACTCTGGGCCCTGTTCCTAAACGTTAATGGATAGTAAAGAACCAATCCTATTAAAATTTCTGTCAGCTTCAGGACTTAAGTCTTAGTTCTCTCTTCAGAGGTATGTTTGCTGGTTTAACTTCTGCAGTACTTTAGTCTTAGTTCTCTCTTCAGAGATATGTTTGCTGGTTTAACTTCTGCAGTACTGCGTGCATTTGCAAGCTCCCAGGGTTTCCAGTGCTTATAAACATAAGTAATAGGAGACTCCTTTTCCAGGGAGGTTAATTTTAATTTCAAGTCATCTTAACCCTTATAACACTGAGTGGTTTAACTTTAATGAAGTAATTTATATCAGAGAAGATATCACCA
Organism: Muntiacus reevesi; assembly: GCF_963930625.1. Classification (NCBI taxonomy): domain Eukaryota; kingdom Metazoa; phylum Chordata; class Mammalia; order Artiodactyla; family Cervidae; genus Muntiacus; species Muntiacus reevesi. Next base: position 1,616,652 of record NC_089269.1, read on the forward strand.
GGGAACCCTGTAAGGAATGATTTCTCTTTGTCTCAGATTGTATTTTGTCAGGATTCTGAAGAAATTAGGAAAATGAAGACAGAGCCGGCTAATGACTGTTTATGCAGCATTGTAAAACCCTTAGTTATTCCATCTAACATATTTATTTTAAACCTTATATCCCAGTGCTTAATGAAATTGTATCTTTCCCATGCAGTCTTATATTTTGTTATCAGAAGTCTCACATTTAAGAAAATAACTGCTTTGAATATTAGAGGTCAGCACCCAATTGTGAAGCGTGATATAGCAAACCAGCTTTAAATATGGATTCTTTCCTACTTTTATACATATATTCATATACATATACATATATTCATATACATATACATATATTCATAAAGATTGAATGCTGAAAATTGGTGAAAAATATATATTAAGCAGAAGAGTTTTAAAATATTGAAATTTCACAATATAATATTCCTTTTTAGATAAAATCTTGTTGATTTAAGGAGATGGCATCACCACCTACTTATTTGCTCAAACCATTTGTATGGGTGATCATCGCTGTGTCTTCATTTTCTTGCACCACCAATCCAGCAAACCTTTGTAGATCTGTTTGCAAATTATAACCATTCACTTTTCTATTTTCAGAACTTCTACTCTGTTCCAAACATCACCTCTCATGTATACTGTGATAACAGACTTCTATTCTATCTTCCTGTGTCCACTTTTGTCTTCCTTTTTATATACAATTCACCCAACAACCAGAAAAATCCCAAAACATAAATGAGAAAATGTATTTCCACTATTCCAAACTCTCTAGTGAATTAACATCACAGTCTAAGTAAAATGCAAATGCTTTACCAAATCAAGGGCTCTGCTTCTGTGATCCAGGAACTTGAGAAAATTGGCCATCCTGAACTTTGCTTCTCTTTTGACCATGGCTGATCTCTTTCTTTTCTTTTCCCCTTCTTTCTTCCATAAGCATTTCTAGTTTTCTTATATCTACTAGCTTCTGTGCCAGGCAATGAGGTCCCCATGACTGGAATTTTCTTACCTATCAGAGCATTTTATTTATCATTCAAGCCCAGCTTTCACACACACATACAAAACTGTTTATTAATAAAGTCTCCTGTGACCCTCTGAGCAATGTGTAGTCTCACTTGCTCTTTAAAAATGTATTATTTATATACAATAAAATTCACCCATTTTAAAGCTACAGCTGGATGAATTTTGGTAATTGTATAAAATTACATAAGCACCATTTTAATAGCAATATAAACTGGCTCCCTTATCTTAGAAGTATTCTCATGCCACTTTGTTATTGATTATTTTCCAGTTACCACTGATTTACCTGGTGTTACTATACATTTATCTCTCCTATAATAACATATAAATGATATCAAAATGTGCATTGCTTGATTTCTTTCACTTAGCAAATTGTTTTTGAGATGCATTCATGTTGTTGAGTATGTTATTATTTTGTTTGTGTTGCTGAGCAGTATTCCGTAGTACAGATGTATCACAATTTATTCATTGATTTCCCAGTTGATGAACATTTTGTTTCTTAGTAATTTGGGGTTATTATTGCTGTGACCATACATGCACATGTTTCTGAGTAGACGTTTATTCTAATTTTTCCTATATCAATACCTAGAAAGAGAATACGTATATGCTTAATTATATAAGATGCTGCATATTAGTTTCAAAAGTGGCTGCAACATTTCGCATTTTCACCAGCAACGTTTGAAAGTTCTAGCTGTTCATACTCTCACCAACACTTAGTGAGGTCAGTCTTTTTAACTCTGGCTATTCTAATGCATGTCTAATGGTATCTCCTTGTAGTTTTAATTTCCCAGATATTTGTGATAATAAACGACACTTTGTGTGCTTACTAGGCATTTGTGTATGTTCTTAGGTGAAAATTTTTCATATATTTTATCTATTTTTTATTGTCAAAACTGAGTTGTAAGTGTTCTTTATATATTATATATTCTGGAAGTAAGCTGTTTGCTTGATATATTTTTGCAAAAATTTTATCCCATTTTATAACTTGCCTTTTGGTTCTGGTAAGGATGGCTTTCAGAAAGAGCTTTAAATTTGATGTTTATTTTATCACATTTTCTTTTAAAACATTTTATGATTTTGGGGTGCTGCTTAAAAAATCATTGCCTAACCTAATGTCAAGTGGGCCTTAGGAACCATTACTATGAACAAAGGTGGTGGAGGTGATAGAATTCTTGCTGAGCTATTTCAAATCCTAAAAGATGATACCGTTAAAGTGCTACACTCAATAGGCCACAAAATTTGGAAAACTCATCTGTGGCCACAGGACTGGAAAAGATCAGTTTTCATTCTTATCCCAAAGAAGGGAAATGCCAAAGAATGTTCAGACTACTTCACAATTGCACTCATTTGTGAGTTCTAGTAAGGTAATGCTCAAAATCCTTCAAGCTAGGCTTTAACAATAAGTGAACCGAGAAATTCCAGATGTATAAGCTGAATTTAGAAAAGGCAGAGGAACCAGAGATCAAATTACCAATATCCACTGGATCATAGAAAAAGCAAGGGAATTCTAGAAAATTATCTACTTCTGCTTCATTGACTATGCTACAGTTTTTGACAGTGTGGATCACAAGAAACTGGAAAATTCTTAAAGAGATGGGAATACCAGACACCTTACCTCCCTCCTGTGAAACCTGTATGCAGGTCAAGAAGCAACAGTCAGAACTGGACATGAACAATGGACTGGTTCAAAGTTGGGAAAAGGGTCCATCAAGGCTGTATATTGTCACCCTGCTTATTCAACGTACATGTAGAATACATCATGCAAAATAACAGGCTGGATGAAGTTCAACCTGGAACCAAGATTGCCGGAAGAAACACCAATAACCTTAGATATACAGATAACTCCACCCTAATGGCAGAAAGCAAAGAGGAACTAAAGAGCCTCTTGATGAAGGTGAAAGAGGAGAGTGAAAAGCTGGCTTATAACTCAGCATACAAAAAACTAAGATCATGGCAGCCAGTCCCAACACTTCAAGGCAAATAGATGGGGAAAAATGGAAAGAATGACAGATTTTATTTTCTTGGACTCCAAATCACTGCAGATTGTGACTGAAGCCATGAAATGAAAAGATGCTTGCTGCTTGGAAGATACAATGAGCCAACTCATTGGAAAAGACCCTGATGCTGGGCAAGACTGAAGGCAGGAGGAGAAGGGGAAGACAGAGAATGAGATGGTTGAATGGCACCACTGATTCAATGGACACGAGTTTGAGCCAGCTCTGGCAGCCAGTGAGACAGGCAAGCCTGGTGTGCTGCGGTCCGTGGGGTCACAAAGGGTTGAACAGAACCGAGTGACCGAACAGTACCTGATGTCACATGGATTTTCTCCTATGCTCTCTTTTAAGGTTTCGTAATTTGAGTTTACTACCTGTTTTGACTTAAGTTCTGCATTTGCTGAGGAGGTTAAAGTTTATCTTTTTCCACACCCATATTAAGTAGTGCAATCATTTTATGATGTACGTGAGTCACACGATTATGCTGTACACCCTAAACTCATACAGCGCTATATGTCAATTATATCTCAATAAAACTGGAAAGATGAAAACATAACAGTGACACATAAGGAAAGTTAAATGCAATACAAAATAAATAAATCTAGTTCACTAGTTTTAAACATTCTTTCAAAGCAAAGAGGACACTGTCAAATTATTAAAATGAAAGCTCAACAAATAAATGCAAAATTATAAAAAGATAAAACAAACAAGAAAAAGATAACCAATTATTCTTGCATCTCTTGTTGAAAGAATATATTTTTCTCAATTAGTTAACTTTTCACCTTTGTCAAAAATCAATTTATTGTATACACATAAGTCTATTTCTGGACTCTAATCTGTTCCATCGATGAATTGGTCTACCCTTATATCAAGATCATATTGTCTTGAGTACTGCATCTTTAGGCTAAGCCTTAAAATTAGTCAATGTAAGTGCTTCAATTTTGTTCTTTCCAAAATTATTTTGGTTCTTCTTGGTCTTTTTTGCATTTCCATATAAATTTAAAAATAAGGTTATCAATTTCCTGTATCCATTGAAGTGATCATATGTTTTATCCTTTATTATGGTGAATTAAATTGATTGGTTTCTTAAGCATTAAACCAACTTTGAATTCCCAGGATCGACTTCTACATCCTTATAATGAATTCTTCTTTTTGCGTTCTTGTTGGATTTAATTTGCTAACATTTTCTTTCAAATTTTTGTAGCTGCATTCATGAGGAACATCAGTCTGTGGCTTTCTTTTCCTGTGGTGTCTTTATGTATTTTTGAAATCAAGATAACATTAACCTCATAAAATGGTTTAGAATCATTCCTTTCTCTCTTTTCTGAAAGTGTAGGATTGAAATTTCTTAAATGTTTGGAAGAAACTTGCAATGACACAATCTGAGCCTAAGGAATTGTACAAGTATGTATGTGTTGGATGGAAGAGAATATTAATTATGAATTCAATTTTTAAATTTATATAGGGCAATACAGGTTTTCTACTTTTTATTGGACGACTTTTGGTAGTTTGTATCATTAAGGAATGTGTCCATTTTGATTTATTGTCATAAAATTGTTCGCTATATTACCTTATTGTCCTTTTAAAGTCTGAAGGCTCTTCATGTACTCTTTCCTTCCTGTTGATAGTAATATATGACTTATCTTTCCTTCCTTCCTTCTTCCCTCCATCCTTACCTCCTTTCTTCCCTTCTTTTTTCTTTATCTTTCTCCCTCTGGTTAAACATTCATTTTACTGATTCCCTCCCATCAAATGTTTTAATTTCATTGATTATATCTATTGTTTTTGCTTTCTATTTCATTGATTTCTCTTTCATATTTATTTCCCAATTTCTGCTTGTCTTGGGCTTAACTTAATTTAATTTGTTTTTTAGTTTCTTAGAATAGAAGTTTAGGTCCTTCATTTCAGACTTTTTTTGCCCTAACATAGGCTTTGAGTGCTAAGCATTTCCCTAGAAACATTGCCCTAGATACAGCTTATAAATTGTGATATATTTTATTATCATTGATCATTTAATTTTTTATTCAATGCAATATTTAATTAGTTGTAATTAAATGTAATTAATTAATTAATATGTTGTTTAATTTCCAAACATCTGGATTTTTTCTGGAAACATTATTACTGGGGTTTAATTTAATTACAGTGGAGTTAGAGAATATATTTTGTTTGCTTTCAAACTTTTAAAAATTTATTGAGGCTTATTTTATTACTCAAAATATAGTTATCCTAGTAAATGTACTCATGCATTTGAAACAGATGTTGTTCTACTATTTTGGGATGTAGAGTCTTATAAATGTTAATTAAGTCAAGATATTTGATAGTGCTGTTCAGATTTTTCATGTCTGTTCATTTTTGCCTAATTATTTAATAAATTGTGTAGAAAATGAGTGCTAAAATCTTCATGTAAAATTGTGAAATGTTATAATTTTCCCCTCAATTCTGTTAAGTTCTCATATATTTTAAGCTTATGTTATTAGGTACTTATATATTTATGATTGCTATCTTTTCCTGATTGACACCAATATCAGTTCAGTTCACTTGCCCAGTCGTGTCCGACTCTCCGCGACCCCAGGAACCGCAGCACACCAGGCCTCCCTGTCCGTCACCAACTCCTGGAGTTTTACTCAAACCCATGTCCATTGAGTCAGTGATGTCATCCAACCATCTCACCCACTGTCGTCCCCTTCTCCTCCCATACTCAATCTTTCCCAGTATCAGGGTCTTTTCCAATGAGTCAGCTCTCGCATCAGGTGACCAAAGTATTGGAGTTTCAGCTTCAACATCAGTCCTTCCAATGAACACCCAGGACTGATTTCCTTTAGGATGGATTGGTTGGATCTCCTTGCTGTCCAAGGGACTCTCAAGAGTCTTCTCCAACACCACAGTTCAAAAGCATCAATTCTTCATCACTCAGTTTTCTTTATAGTCCAACTTTCACATCCATACATGACCACTGGAAAACCATAGCTTTGACCAGACAGACCTTTGTTGGCAAAGTAATGTCTCTGTTTTTTAATATGCTGTCTAGGTTTGGTCATAATTTTCCTTTCAAGGAGTAAGCGTCTTTTAATTTCATGGTTACAATCACCATCTGCAGTGATTTTGGAGCCCAGAAAAATAAAGTCAGCCAACTGTTTCCCCTGTTTCCCCATCTATTTGTCATGAAGTGATAGGACCAGATGCCAGGATCTTAGTTTTCTGAATGTTGAGCTTTAAGCCAACTTTTTCACTCTCCTCTTTCACTTTCATCAAGAGGCTCTTTAGTTCTTCTTCACTTTCTGCCATAAGGGTGGTGTCATCTGCATATTTGAGGTTATTGATATTTCTCCCGGCAATCTTGATTTCAGCTTGTGCTTCCTCCAGCCCAGCATTTCTCATGATGTACTCTTCATATAAGTTAAATAAGCAGGGTGACAATATACAGCCCTGATGTACTCCTTTTCCTATTTGGAACCAGTCTGTTGTTCCATGTCCAGTTCTAACTGTTGCTTCCTGATCTGCATACAGGTTTCTCAAGAGGCAGATCAGGTGGTCTGGTATTCCCATCTCTTTAAGAATTTTCCACAGTTTATTGTGATCCACACAGTCAAAGACTCTTTTATTATCAAGTACCCCCTTTTGTCTTAAGATCTGCTTTCTTTGACATATATATGTATATATGTATGTATGTGTATATATATATAATATTCTACTATATCTTTCTTATGCTTAGGGTATGTATGGTAGATTTTTCCATTCATTTGCTTATACCCAATCTAGCTTTATAACTTAAAGCAGGTGTCCCAACCTCTGGGATTTCATGCCTGATGATCTGAGGTGGAGCTGATGTAATATAATGAGATAGTGTACAATAAATGTAATGTACTTGAATCAACCCCAAAACATCCCCACCCCATGGTCTGAGGAAAAATTATCTTCCACAAAACTGATCCCTGATGCCAAAAAGATTGGGGACCGCTGCTTAAAGTATGCCTCTTGTAGGCGGAATATAAGCAGGATTATAAAAATAATTTGTAATCTCTATGTTTTAATTAAAGCATCTAATTAGCTTTTAATTTAATAATTAATATTTTCATAGTTGAGTCTAATATTTTAATATTACTTTATTGCTTTTTTTAGCTTTGTTTCTCTGTTCCTTTGTTCATTATTTTTCAAAAAAATTATCTTTGGATTTTTTTAAGAATTCCACATAAAATTTCCTGGAAAACTTTGGGTTATATTTCTGCATTTTAAATGATTGCCTTATAGAATAACAACATGCATCATTAAATTTTCATAGACCACTTACAGTTAATACATGTTACTTGAGATAAATTACAGACATCTTGCAAACATATAGATCCATTTTCCTTCCTTTTTTAGTTGATAAATATATATATATATATATATATATATATATATATATATAAATATAAATCTGTGTAGTAAAAATGTATCTGTATGATATAAATACATTTAAAAATACTAAAAGAAGATATTTTAAATTTTGTATTAAACAGTGCATGACTTACAAAAAACAAATTTGTAAAAGGCAACATGAAAAATAACTTACACTTATCCAGATTGTTACCATTTCCATATTTACCATTTATCCATATATTTAGCAGCTGTTTCTTCTTTTTTGGGAATCTTTCTTTCTGGTATCACCTTCCTTTAGACTGAAGAATTTCCTTTAGTATCTATTGTACTGCAGATTTGTATCTCTTGATTCCCTGAAAATGCCTTTATTTCCTGTCTCCTCCATTTTCCCCAAATTTATTGAGGTACAATTAACATAAAAATTGGGTATGTTTTAAGTGAACAGCATGATGGTTACATAGACATATACACTTGAAATGGTTACCACAATCAAGTTCATTTTTGCATTTGTCACCTCACATGATTCATTTTTTTGTTTCTTTTGGTGTGATGAGGACATTTAGGATTTACTGTCTTAGCAAATTTCAAGTATACATGTTAATAATTATCATCATCATGTTTTACATGAGATTTGCAGGATTTATTGATCTTATAATGGAAAATTTTTACCCTTTAAACAACAGCTTCTCATCGTTTCCGTCACTCCAATTTGCCCCAGACCCTGATAATCACTGGTACAGTCTCTGGTTACATGAGCCTGACTTTTTATAATGCACATATAAGTGATATAAGTGAGATTGCACAGTATTAATCTTTCTCTGCTTGACTTATTTCACTTAGCACAAGTTCTTTAGCTCCATCCACATTGAAGAAAATGTCAAGATTTTCTTCATTTGTGTGGTTGAATAGTATCCCATTGTCTGCCTATCTATCTATCTATCGCTCTATCTATCTTAATCTTTGCTGTCTTGGGTGGGGTTTTTTGTCCTTTTTATTTTTTTGGTCTCAAGCTTATCCTATTTTTATTTCAGAATTTTATATTGGAATTTCCATTTCGTTCCTTGGTTTTCATTGTTTCTGTTTCTTGGCTAATGCTTTATATTATTTTGCTTATATTTTTACTTATTGGAAACATGTTTTATTTTAGTTCACTGAGAGCAATTATAATAACTTCTTTAGGATCCACATCCATTTGTTTCAATATCTAGTTTATTTAGTTGTCAGACTGAATAGATTTTCTTTCCTCTTGAGAAAGAGTTTCATTTTCTTGGTTCTCTTTATTTCAGTTAATTTTGGATGGTATTTTGGGCATTATGAATGTTACGCTTTGGAGATTCTGGAGTGTGTATTTTCCCCAGTGAGCACTTCCTTTGTCCAATAGGGTCATTTTCTTTTGGCTGGAATTGCACTGCAGACTCTGCTTTCTGTGCGGCGTCCTTCATCTAAGTCTAGATATTTTGTCTTTAGCCGAGTTGGTTTGAGTCTGTTCTGTGCCCGCTTGGGTTAGAAATTGTCTAAGAATTGAAAAAGTTTGAGGATTCCCCTCTCTGATTCTTTCCATTTGGGGATCCCCCGACTCTCTTCAGCATATATGGTTTTCCAGCGTCAGTATTTTCTCCAGGTTAGAAATGCTGTAGAATTTAACACAAACGTCTTTGTTGCCAGTGAGTAAACAGTGTGGGCTGAATTTAGTTCAAGGTTATATCCCAGTAAATAGATGGGGAAACAGTGGATACAGTGGCTGCCTTTATTTCTTGGGGGATTCCAAAATCACTGCAGATGGTGATTGCAGCCATGAAATTAAAAGATGCTTACTCCTTGGAAGCAAAGTTATGACTAACCTAGACAGAATATTAAAAAGCAGAGACATTACTTTGTCAACAAAGGTCCATCTAGTCAAGGCTATTGTTTTTCCAGTAGTCGTGTATGGATGTGAGAGTTGGACTGTGAAGAAAGCTGAGCGCCAAAGAATTGATGCTTTTGAACTGTGGTGTTGGGGAAGACTCTTAAGAGTCCCTTGGACTGCAAGGAAATAAAACTAATTCATTCTAAAAGAAATCAGTCCTGGGTATTTATTGGAAGGACTGATGTTGAAGCTGAAACTCCAATACTTTGGCCACCTGATGTGCAGAACTGACACATTTGAAAAAACCCTGATACTGGGAAAGATTGAGGGCGGGTGGAGAAGGGGACGACAGAGGATGAGATGGTTGGATGGCATCACCAACTCAGTGGACATGAGTTTGGGTAAACTCCAGGAGTCAGTGACGGACAGGGAAGCCTGGCGTGTTGCGGTTCTTGGAATCGCAAACAGTCGGACACGACTGAGCGACTGAACTGAACTGAAACTTGCTTACCGGTATAGATCCCATCTTTCTTTCTCAAGTTATTAATGCACTTCTGAAGAACTTATTTTTGTTTCTCTCTGGTACTTTCAGAAAGTTGCTTTCTGAGTTATGTTCAAGTTTTACAGTTGTTTTCGGCATCAGGGAAACAATATTTTGTGTTTTGCTAAATATTAAGTATTTTTGAGACAAAAACAACGTATACTCATGGTATCGTTGTGGCATGTTCTAGATGTTCAATGTATTTCTGCTAGATTTAGCTGATATTAAACCACATTGACTTATATATATGCGGGCTTCCCTGGTGGTTCAACGGTAAAGAATCCCCCTGCCATACAAGAGCTGCTGGAGACATGAGTTCCATCCCTGGGTTGGGAAGATCCTCTAGGGAAGGGCATAGCAACCCACTCCAGTATTCTTGCCTGGAGAATCCCATGGACAGAGGAGCCTGGCGGGCTACAGTGCATAGGATCGCAAAGAGTTCAACAGGACTGACGCGACTGTAGACATAAGCACGACTTAAATATATGCAATCGAGAAAAGATCTACGGCTAGAGGAAAGACAAAGCGAGCTCAGAAATGCTAACCTATGCTCTACTAATTCAATAGTATAAAACTGTATTTGAGGATGCTCTACTAATTCAATAGCATAAAACTACGTTTGAGTCTCATAAGTACAAAATCCCCTCAAGATGACAAATTTGTAAATGTTGGATCTCCTAGTGGCTGCTCTTCTTATTTAACTTGATCTCATTTTGTTAAAACTATATTGATAGAAAATATAGAATATGTACTAAATATATTGATGCATTCTTTTCAGGATTTTGAGAGCCTTTACAGATGAAAGTATATAGGAAATGATAGAGGTGGCATAGGAGAATTAAAAGAGGTAAGACCATTAACTAAAGGAGGTGAGACCCATCTAAGGACACCACAGACTTAGAAAGAAAATTACTCTCTTACTTCATCAATGCAGATCATCTCTGTTATTACTGATGTGTGGGGCTCATGAGCTCAGAATCTGAGGTCATTAAGAAAAATTGTAGCATCCTATGTCAAAGCCATCAACAGAGTGACAGAGTTTAGCTATTCTGCACTCTGTGTTATAAGACTTCATTTTGAATATAGGGGTTTGAACGAGACATTTGAAAACATTATTGTTCTTATGATTGCATACACGTGTGTAGTCTGCCTTCTCATTGTCTCTTCCCTAGCTAATTGGGTAATGACGGCATATATCTTGGATGCATTAGAAATTAAATCATTGATCTCCCAATAAAACTGCCTGTATCTCTATTGTGCTCGAAGGCAATGTTTACATTATTCATTTTTTACAAAGTCAGAATCCTTTTGCAAAGTCAGTTTGGGGTTAGCTTTTATTTAGAAATGGATTGAGAGGAAGTTTTAGGATTAAAACAAAGAAAATGAAAGTAAAAATTTCTTTGACTCACAAATAATAGACTAAATTATTCAGTTATAACATTACAATTATCCAACTATGTAAGCTTACAAATGCTATTTGAGTATTAAAAAAAGTAAAGTATGACCATATCCTTTAAAATGTAGGGAAGGTTAAGATGAAGACTGGAAAGTTTGCTTTTAACCTGAGGCCCAGTAATAATGGGCCATTCTTGCCTCGTATAAAGCTGCAAAGCCCATTGTATGAAATTGCTGGGTGGGCCAGTTCTGAACTGAGCACAGTTTAGAGTACCAGCTCACACCCGCCATAGGCATTTCCCCTTCCCGTAACGCTAATATAACCAGGTGAACAACGTGGTACATCCATTCTGAGTTTCATCATGGAAATAAGGCATGTAACGAGATAATAGTATTTGTATCTTTTATTTACAAGCTTTCTGATAGATACAAAGTCCTAATAAATTATTTCACTTAGTGAAAAATTATAACTAAAAGGCAAATAAATTATTTTTTTAACAACAGTCCCAACCTTTTGAAATACTGTGCATATTTTCCTGCTATTGTTAACTTAGTTCAAACATAGGTCATGATAAAATGGGCCTCAATTCTATTAAGGAATCTTCCAGAATTCATAAGCAAGTAAGATGTCAACTCTCCTAAGTTCTCCCTTTGCTTTTTGTTTCTTCACAAATTTCTTCCGTGTTTTATGACACCATTTAAATGATCTTTTGAATGAAATTTTTGTAAAAGTTTTGAAAAAGTACATTAATATTTATAAAATGAACTCCATCACTGTTTATACAAAATCAACAAATCTGAGTTTTCCTTATGTTTATTTGTTTTGCTGTTTTTTAGTAAGGGATCTGGTACTGATTTGCAATTTCAAGTTAAATAAATTACATAAAATTTTTTGATAATTTGAGGAGGGTAATTTTTCTTGTTATAGTTAACCTTCAGAATAACTAACACTTTTTTCTAGCTTTTACTGGTTCAAATATAGTAAAAAGAGCTTTTTTTATTTTGTTATTTCATTAGAGCTTTTTTCTTGTAAACACTGACCATTAATGGGATCTAATTATTCAATTTAAATTAAAGTATTTTTCTAATACAAATTCCATAATCATAATCATGTAAGGGTTTATATTAGAAAGGAGGCAGGTAAGGTGGTCTGGAATTCCCATCTCTTGAAGAATTTTCCACAGTTTGTTGCGATCCACACAGTCAAAGACTTTGGCATAGTCAATAAAGCAGATGTTTTTCTGGAACTCTCTTGCTTTTTCAATGATCCATTAGATGTTGGCAATTTGATCTCTGGTTCCTCTGTCTTATTCTAAGTCCAATCTGAACATCTGGAAGTTCACGGTTCACGTATTGCTGAAGCCTGGCTTGGAGAATTTTGAGCATTACTTTACTAGCGTGTGAGATGAGTGCAGTTGTGCGGTAGTTTGAGCATTCTTTGGCATTGCCTTTCTTTGGGATTGGAATGAAAATTGACCTTTTCCAGTCCTGTAACCACTGCTGAGTTTTCCAAATTTGCTGGCATATTGAGTGCAGCGCTTTCACAGCATCATCTTTTAGGATTTGAAATAACTCAACTGTCATTCCATCACCTCCACTAGTTTTGTTTGTAGTGATGCTTAGGGCCCACTGGAGTTCACACTCCAGGATGTCTGGCTGTAGGTGAGTGATCACACCATTGTGGTTATCTGGGTCATGAAGATCTTTTTTGTATAGATCTTCTCTGTATTCTCGCCACCTTGTCTTAATATCTTCTGCTTCTGTTAGATCCATACCATTTCTGTCCTTTATTGTGCCCATCTTTGCATGAGATATTCTCTTGGTATCTCTAATTTTCTTGAAGAGATCTCTAGTCTTTCCCATTCTGCTGTTTTCCTCTATTTCTTTGCGTTGATCACTGAGGAAGGCTTTATTATCTCTCTTTGCTATTCTTTGGAACTCTGCATTCAAATGGGTGTATCTTTCCTTTTCTCCTTTGCCTTTCACTTCTCTTCTTTTCTCAGCTATTTGGAAGGCTTCCTCAGACAACCATTTTGCCTTTTTGAATTATTTTTTCTTGGGAATGGTCTTGATCACTGCCTCTTGTTTATTTTTGTACAGGAGACAGAGGGAGGCAGACATTAAAAATAAGTTCTGGCAATTTTTACTGGGCCCAGTAGAAAGCAAGCAAGATGCTTAAGCATATTCTATCTATTCTGCCTCTGCCTCCTCTGGATAATTTGGTTGTTTTATTCTTTTCTTTTTGGGAGGGGAGGATAGTATTTGACCTTGGACATGATATTTCAAGAGCTTCTTTTAATATAGATATATAGATATAATTCATTTTCTATATATGAAATTTTTTCTTAAGCACAAGGACTTAAATGGAGAACACAACAGACACATTCATGATTTATGGTTCAGTGGGTATCGGAAGTTGGATGAGACAAGTTTCCCCTACTTTTCATATTTCCAAGGAGAGGATAATTATCTGTCCTAGATTTTCTCTACCCCTTTACCATTCCTGCTTAGAGGAGATTTATGAGTTTACCTGACGTGGTGTGTAGGATCAGGCACTGCCCATCTGGCCCTAGTGGTAAAGAACCCGCCTTCCAGTGCAGGAGACATAAGAGCTACAAGCTCGATCCCTGGGTCAGGAAGATCCCCTGGAGGAGGGCATGGCAGCCCACTCCAGCATTCTTACCTGGAGAATCCCGTGCACAGAGGAGCTTAGTGGGTTATAGTCCACAGGGTCACAAAGAGTCGGCCATGAGTGAAGAGGCTCAGCACACACACACTGCACGTGTCTGGCTTCTCTCTTGTGAAACCACTCAGATTTGAAGCTTCTGTTTGCAGAAAGCAGGTGCTCTCCGTCATGCAATGAGAGGGACACTTTCCACATAGAATGAGGGCAACTGCTGTCCATCTGTAATGGACTTTGAGTGAGTACTATATATATTAAACTTAGCGGTAAATAATTATCATGACCATTTGTTCACATCCTCAGTCATATCCTTCATTTCAGTGTTTTTCCTTTTTATAGTAAAGTCGCTCAGTCCTGTCTGACTCTTTGCGACCCCATGGACTGCAGCCTACCAGGCTCCTCTGTCCATGGGACTTTCCAGGCAAGAGTACTGGAGTGGGTTGCCATTTCTTTCTTCCTTTTTATAACTCTCTACAAAAACTGACATTTAAAACTCTCACTCACTTTTGATTCTTGTGTCTTTCTTGAGCAGGGAAGAAGAGTTTACTTATTTACCCCTGAAATCTCGTTAGTGGGACGAGAGACAGATACATTCAGTGTGAGTGTTCAATGCATCTTTATTCAATCTGTGGTCTATCTGTTGTTGTGGCTGTTGTTCGGCTGTTAAGCTGTGCATGATTCTTTGTGACCCCGTGGACTGCAGCCCACCGGCTTCTTCTGTCCATGGGACTTCCCAGGTGGTGCAGTGGTAAAAAATCTGCCTGCCAATACAGGAGATGTAGGTTTGATTCCTGGGAGGGAAGACCCCTTGGAGGAGGAAATGGCAACCCACTTCAGTATTCTTGCCTGGAGAATTCCGTGGACATAGGAGCCTGGCGGGCTACAGTCCACGGGGTCACAAAGAGTCTGATGCAATTGAGCACTCAGCATATAATAAGGGTTAGGACAAGTATAACAGACAACACAATAATACACAGAGAAGGGGTACCTTATCCAGACTGATGGGACTGTGGTGGGCAGGAAAGGACTTTTTTACGTATACTCACAGAATTCTCTGTTCTTCTTAGCTCATACCATGTAAAAGTCAGTGGATTCTGGGATATACTGAGAGTTATTAATTGCGGACTCAGGTCACTGAAAATAATTTTCAACTCTGGATCAGCATATGTAATTATACCTTATTTTAGCATTATCTACTCATGTATTAAACAAGTTGCTATTACATGTATATCATGTGAAGTATTTTTTTCTAAAATTTGGGGATATGGAAGTGAAAAGAAAAATTTTAAAATCTCATGAAACACACATTCTAAGGGAGGCAAGAGATTATGATTTGTGGTTGGTTTCAAGAAACATTGTCCTTCTTGAAATATATTTGAGTAAGCAAGCTGTACACAAAATTCAGGACCATAATACCTGGTGATTTTTCTGCCTGGAACAATCCTCCAGGTCTTCACAGAGCTTGCTTCCACATGGGTTTTAGGGCCTTTTCCAACCCACCCAGAGTATCGTTACAAATGACCTCTCCCACTCCCACTAGCTTTTCCCTCCCTTTTCTTCTCTTATGGTAACTATCACCATCTGAAATGGTGACAAAAGTATTATCTGCCTAAAATACTGAAAAGTTCCCCCTGCTCCGACAGTAAAGTCCAAAGTTCTCACAAAGGACTGCAGAGTCCCTATGATCTGCTCCCAATTCCATTTCCTCTCCAACCTCAACCTTATTTTTTCCACTCTTCCAGGTTGATTTTACTTGATAAGATCAAAAGTGGCTTGAGCAGGAGATTTTCACGCTGTGACTTAGGCTCAGAATGGTTGAGGACATATTGAAAGAGGGTGGGAGGGGTTGTGGTCAAAGTTCAAAGCAGGGAGACCAGTTAGAAGGGTCCTGAATTAATCCAGGTGAGAGATGACAACAATTTGGAACTGCATGGTTATAAACCAGGTCCTTGGATATGAAGAGAAATAATCAGTTCTAAACATATTTTGAAACTAGAATCAACAGGATTTGCTGAAAGATTTGGATCTGGAGTTTGAGAGGAAAAGAAGAGCCAAAGTTGACCCTCATGATTCTGTCTGAGCAACTGGAAGGATGGCGTCACATTTCATAGATGGAGACGACTGCAGGGGGAACAGAAGGAGCTGGAAATCAGGAATACATTTTGTGACATGTTGCATTTGAGATACACATTTGATATCCAAGTAAAGATGCTGAAGAGACAGTTGGAAACACAAGATGGCAGTTTGAGGCAAAGTCTACACTGGAAGTCCAAATTTGAATCTTTGGCATACGAATGATACTTAAAGTTACTGAATTGAATTAGATCACCAGCATCTGAGTATAGATAAAGAAAAGATCCAGAGGACTGATCACTGGGGCACTGATATTTTGTGATCAAAGGGAGGAGAAACCAGGAAAATAATGCAAAGGAGCATCTCAGGTGATGGGAGGGAAGTGAGAAGGATGGTGTTCTGGAAGCCAGGATGGAAGAATTTTTATAAATGTGGAACGATTATCTGTACCAAATGCTGCTGATAGGTCAAGTAAGATGCATTAGCTAACATACACTGCCTTGATTACTGGAAATATGTTTGAGCAAATGTCAGTAGGATAAATTAAACACCTGCTATCTTTTGCCATGTAAAATATCAGAGAGAAAAGCTTAGGAAAATTCCCAAGGGGCACAAAATTTATTAGTCACAGTTTCATCTCAAACAAATGTACTTTGCATGTATCAAACATACACACACAAGTATAGGCATGTATTTCTTTAATGCTATGATTAAAAAACCTGCTACGTAGATTGATACTGGGAACTCTTGATTACTCCACAGTACAATGTAAGGTGATGTCCTAGGATAAAATCCAGGTTTTTCTCCTAAGACGCATAAGAAAGAGAGATGAGATGGCACAAATGCGCTTTCTGTTTTGTCCACAGAAAACTGTAATCAGGCAATTTTGGAGTTACCTTATACTCGATGCTGAATCACATCTCACCACCTTGAGTCTCACTGAAAAATCACAGGGTATCTCACCATATAGTACATTTTGGATTCCTTTGATCAGCATGTCTTATTAAGGCATATTTGTTATTCTCAGAATGTGTTATTTAAAAACACATGTGTTAATAATTAAAATCTCAATGGAGAAATGCCCTTGGATGAGAAGTACTGTTAAATTTTTTTGATAAACTTAATCCACTGATAACTTCCTATAAACACATTTGAACATTCTGATTCTATTATTGTGATTGATTCTATTCCATCAACATACAAGGATGCTTTCTAACCTATTGATACCTAACCTATCTTCATAGGTTATTGAAGTCATGATCAATTTGTTTATTCATAATACAGTCGTATTTACTACTAATTTTGCTATATTAAACAAAATAGGATTGCACCTGTTTGAAGTCTGAACTATAGAAATCTAAAATTAGACAAGGGTATAAGTTGTCTAAACATTTATTATATTCATCAAATTTGGGGAAATCAGATAGTTTTCTTTTCTTTTCTAATATAGTTGACTTAAAATATTGTGAAAATATTAATTAGTAGAAATAGATAGTGTCTACTAAATAGTTAGCAGAAATAGATAAGTGAAATGGGAACTGAAGGTCAGAAATGGGGAATGGACAATCACTTACTTTTTACATTCTGTATGTTATTTTTTATGAGAATGCATTATTTATTTCAATAAATAAATTTACAATAAAAGCGATCAAGGAAACAAAAAATATTTTGTGCTTCTGGTGTACAACAGTGATTCATATATATATATATATATACACACACACACACATATTCTATTTCATATTCTTTCCCATCATGGATTATCACAGGATATTGAATATACTTCCCTATAATCTTGTTGCTTATTTTATATATAGCAGTTTGTATTTGCTAATCTCAAACTCCTAACTTTTTCCGCCTTGCCCCTTTCACCTTTGGTAACTATATATATATTTTTTCCTATATCTGTGATTATGTTCCTGTTTTGTATATGAGTTCATTTGTTTCATATTTTAGATTCTACATATCATACGTTATTTGGCTCTCTCTTTCTGACTCACTTCCCTTAGTATGACAATCTCTTGGTCCATCCATGTTGCTTCAAATAGCATTATTTCATCCTCTTTTATAGCTGAATATGTTCCATCGTGTACACATACCACATCTTTTTATTCACTCACCTGTCAGTGGATATTTAGTTTGCGTACATGTCTTGGCTGTTGTAAAGCGTGCTGCTATGAACTCTGGGGTGCGTGTATCTTTTCAGATTATAGTTTTCTCTGGATGTGTGCCCAGGAGCGGGATCGCTGGATCATATGGCAACTCTACTTTTAGTTTTTAAAGGACCTTCCACGCTGTTTTCCATAGTGGCAGCAATCTACACTCCCAGTAACAGTGCAGGCAGGTTCCCTTTTCTCCACACCCTCTCCAGCATTTGCTCATTTTCAGGCTTTTTAATGATAGCCCTTTCGGCCGGGGTGAGGTGGTATCTTAGTGCAGTTTTGATTTCCCTTTCTCCAGTAATTAGTGAGGCTGAGCATCTCTTGGAGTGCCTGTTGCACATCTGTATGTCTTCTTTGGAGAAATATCTCTTTAGCATATTTTGACTGAGTTGTTTGTTTTTCTGTTATGATATTTTATGAGCTATTTGTATATTTCGAAAATTGATCTCTTGTTTGTTGCATCATTTGCGAATATTTTCCCCCAGTCCATGGGTTATCTTTCGTTGTGTGTGTGTATGTGTGTGGTTTCCTTGGCTGTGCAAAAGCTTTTAACTCTGACTAAGTCCTATTTGCTCATTTTTACTTTTATGAAAATCAAATCATTTTAATGTTTTTTTTTTTCTTTCTATCATTCTTTTTCTCTCAAGTCATCAAATGACTCTATCCTTAAACATCTTTTCCTAACTTTGACTATACTTTTCCCAATTTGGCTTAATTATAAAGCTTTTTATATATGTTGTATTTTCCCAATGCAGAAAATACTCTCTTATTTTTGGTGAGAATTTTTTCAAACATATTTTATAGTAATTTTTATGCATTAGTTTGTATTCTTTAATTGTTCTATTGCATGTATTGTGTGTTGTCAAAAGACTTTAAGTTCTTGAGAGTCAGAATCATGACACATATTAAAGCAAAAGCAACAAGAACTAATTTTTCAAACATACAGTCACTTCATACTTCACAAAAGTTAGCATCACCTTGGGACCATTTTCTGTATGTTTAAATCATGTTGCTATTGCTTTAACTCTGTCAATATTATATGGCAGCCTGGATGGGCGAGGAGTCTGGCAGAGAACGGATACATGTATATGTAAGGCTGAGGCCCTTCACTGCTCGCCTGAAACTATCACAACATTTTTTGTTAATCTGCTATACTCCAACACAAAATAAAAAGTTCTTCTTTTAAAGCCTTTGCAGCTATTCTTGGAATTGTCTGCAAAGCTATTTTTTTTTGTAAAGTTGATAAATAAATCTTTTTATCTTTGAGTCACATTTCTCCTAAGATACACTCTTAAAAGGCTATTATTCAAGTGAACAGTCCATCTTTCTCATTACATTGGACTCTGAAAGACCTTTGAGTATTTGTTTATTTAAGTAAATATAGCCTCAGATACTATTCTTTCTAAAAATTGAACTTGAATCTGCTGAAGTTTCTAAAACTAATTATCAGTTTACAGGAAATCAAGAGGCTGGAGAAAGGTGCTAAATGTTGCCATGGGAATAAAGTCTACAACATCCAGCCCGAAAAAGTCTCAGGACAAAAAAGCCTGAATTCTTCAGAAAATAATTTGCAAAGAAAAAGTAAAAGGTGATAATGATAGAAGCTATAAATCAAAGATAATTTTAAAAACCTTAAATATATCAACTATTTCCAATGTATACAAATTTTAAAATCTTGATCTGAATAAACATGCTATTAAAACCTGAGGCAATATGAGCAATTTGAATGCTGATTAGTTAGTGATATTAAGGAATTATTATACTATTTAAGTTATTAAAATGGTATTGCGGTCACATTTTAAAATGTCCTTATCTTTTAGTTATTAAAAAAGCTGTAAGTATATGAAATGAAATTTGGATTCAAAATAATCTGAGGTTGAAGAAATTGAACAAGCGCATATGCAGTATGATTGGCTATGAGTTTGTAATTGTTGCAGCTGATTGATAGGTGGACTTTCCTGGTAGCTCAGTTGGTAAAGAATTTGCCTGCTGTGCAGGAGACCTGGGTTCAATCCCTGGATCAGTAAGTTGCCCAAAGAAGAGAATGTCAACCAAAACCAGTATGGTGATTTATTATGCTATTTGCTCTTTTATATTTATGTGAAACTTTCCATTAAAGGTTTAAATAATAAATAAGCTTCCTCGAATGAAGAAAGCCTGCAATAATTGATAATGCTCAATACAATGCCCACCACCTCAGAAAGCAGCTTCCTAAGGATATTTAAAAAAATACTGCATGCATTAGAAGCAGCATCAGACTTTTCACAGTTCCTCGTGCACTTGGAATCTCTTTCTTTCCTGTTATCCTTTCCCTCCCCATCTAGTGACTAATTCAGATTGGATTAAATGCTTCTTGAGCAGAAAGTTCTAGTGCATCTTTTAATTAAATGAATTTTTGGTAATCCTTTATTGTTTCTAACTTTTATATCCTCAGCACTGGACACATACTAGAGACTTAAGAAATGCAAGCCAATTGCTTACTGATGGAGAGGAAGCAGTCTTCTCCCCTGCTATCCCTTCTGGCACCACTCAAGTCCCCAGGGCTTGGAAAGTCTCTCAACTTCATGTTTCATTTTGAGGTCTCTCAAGCAAAACATACATAAGTCATCTCTTGGCTAAAGTTGCTTTACTATAAGAACAGGATTTATCATTGTATACAGTAAGTGCCAATAGTTAGCCAAAATTGTAAGGAGTCCTGTTATGTACAAGTGGAAATGGAATGATTTAATCCAGTCCTCTTTCCTCCTCTCACTTCAGGTCTATCTGTGTCTGGGTCTTTTTACGTGTACTTTAATGTTTGCTGAATCAAACTGAATTAATTTTGATGCCTTTCTTGGTGCCCAGGGCATACTGACCCAACTTCTTTCATCCACCCCCACTTCCCTTTGCAGAGCTGTGAATAACAGCTTACTGCTCTTTAGTTTGCACCTAAGTCTTAGATTTCCAGTTCTTGACTTCTTAGCTTTTAAAACTATCTATCTACAAACTTTTGTGCAAGAATATGAGATCCATACCCTATGACTGGGGCTGGAAATACACAGATGAATGAGATTATATAATCTCTGCCTTCAGATGGCTCTGTCGTCTATACTTATATCTACTTGCACAGATTCTGAGAAACTACTATTATCTTCGTTCACTTGTCACTATACTCTATAAGAGCTCTGTGCTTCCAGAATGTGAGATTTCACTCTGCTTTACTCCTGCCTCCAATCATTTATAAGATGTTAAGTAAAATAGATCTGGAATTATTCATGAAGAACCGCACTCTTTACCCTTTGCCATGGATAGAAGTATTTCACATGTGTTTTGCTTCTTAAAAGCCACTTCTTTTCTGACCAAATGGCATTTTCCTTTCCCCAGTAACCTAGTGACTCTATTTGAAAACAATCTTTAGGTGCGATTTAGTCCAAATGTTTTCAATAATCTATGATTATTCTTTTGTACCCCTGCCAAACTCTGCCACCTCACCATCAACAAACACAACAAAACATTTAATTTTCTTTATAATTGCAAACACAATGCATACAAATTGTGAAAAGTTAGGAAACTAGGAAAAAAGTTAAAAATAGAAAATTATAGTCATCCATAATGCCAGCTGATTATTCTTTTATTTAAAAATCTTTCAGAAGACTAAACAAATCATCCCATTGTGATTCTGTTAAACTCATACTTATCTGGTTGGTTTGAGAATATTTCTCTTTGTCAAGGACCCTACCAGCTTGCTAGTTTGTGAGTGCAAGTGAGACTTGGAGCTGTCCAGTCCACAGAAAGCCTTCAGGGATTCTGCTTCCCTAACGGCTCAGCTGGTAAAGAATCCACCTGCAATGTGGGAGACCTGGGTTTGTTCCCTGGGTTGGGAAGAGCCCCTGGAGAAGGGAATGGCTACCCACTCTGGTATTCTGGCCTAGAGAATTCCATGGACTGTATGGAGTACTGGAGAATTCCACGGGGTCACAAAGAGTCAGACATGACTGAGCAACTTTCACTTTCTTTTCTCTCTGCAGAAGAACGCATTCACTCCTCAGGTCTGTTCTGAGGGCAGTTTACAAATCTGTGCTTCAGAACCAACTGAACTATATATTTAAATTACAAAGAGGTATGTACCATGATTTATAAACCAGAGTTTAGGGATTTGATCTTCCCACTAGGCAGACTGGTAAACAACATACCTTTGGAAGTGACTTATTTTTGTCTATGTTAAAAGACTGTTTCTAAAAATTTTTGTCATCTTTTTCTCCTTTTTTGCTTTGGCTACTTTTTTTTTTTTTCAGAAAGTCATTGGTATAGCCTCATATTTAATTCACCTCTGCATTGCATCCTCTTTTCTAACATCTCTCTATTCCTTTGAAAAAAGTCTTTGAAATTGTGAGGGCAAATGGAGCTAATGTCAAACAAGCTAAAACCGCTGGGCAATAACATAGTTGAATATTGACATATTAAATAAATTATTTGAAAAACCTAGTGTTTGTGAGCCAGGAAAATGTGCATAATAAAATTCTAGCTTTGGGTATCTGTTTTTCTCCATACCATGAATCAGGGGAAGACCTTTAAAATTCTATTTAAATTAGGAACTGGTCACAGCACTATTAATGATCACTCCTGCTAGGAAACAATTGTAATTTCACAGTCTATAATGAATTTTATAGTTGAGAGCTTTTAAATGTGAGGAGAGAAGACAGACTTGGTTACTTTTATGATTCTGTTTATTACTATTATCATTTAATTATTTCTGGTCAACATTTACCAGAGGCTAGTTCTTGGATTTCTCTGCCAAATTTCTTTTGTTTTTCAAAATGCTGATACACCAACACTTTGCATTTATTAATTCTAAAAAACATCACTTTGCTTTAAAAAATTAAAATTGAAGATTTATTTTCTATGAATTTAAATCACAACATTGACTTTCACAATTTTCATTGATTAAACATGAATTCCAAGTTGGATTTTCTACAGAATGAAAAGCACGTGAAGAAACATTGATAAAAGGCAACTCAGACCAGGAAAAATAAAAAGGCCTTTGGGTCCCTTAAATAAATTTAAGACTGTAGGCTCAGCTTGGAGTTAGAAGGACTTGCAGAGGGTGTACAAGGTTCTAGAAGGCTGCAAACAAGCGCATATATTCCGAATACAGAAAAGGGAAGTGGAAAGATTACATAAACCCCAGACTCCTAGTGACTTTGATGCCTACATTCACTGATTAATTATTTGATTCAGTCACTGATTAATTATTTATTAAATTCAGATGTGCCAGATGTGATATTAGGTGTTGGGGTACAGAGATAAACAGGAGATAACCAGGAAACTTCATAACTTTAAAGAGTTTGCAACCCAGTGGGGGATTATATGCAAGTAAATAGGCAATTAATACAAGTAATACACAATAGAATTCAAAACAGCCTGAAGTGGAGGATTTTCATCTCTTATCAGAAGATTCAGTAGGAGATTAAACACGCTCTGCGCCTGTGCATGGCAGGGTGGGCGAGAGGGAGGCTGGAGGAGGCTGAGGGGAGCTTCCGGAAGGAAAGGTGACACATGCCAGGATTTGAAGGCAATGAAGAGATCAGATCGGTGAAGCTGAGAGGCATGCTGAGCTTGGTCGAGCCGGGCTCTGTGACTTTTACAGGCTGCGGCCTGCCAGGCTCCTCTGTCCATGGGGAATTCGGAAGGCAAGCACATTGGAGTGGTTGCCAGGCTCAGGGCCAGAGGCTCTTCCCAATCCAGGGATGGAATCCAGGTCTCCCGCATTTCAGAAGGATTCTTTACCATCTGAGCCACCAGGGAAGCCCAGGAACACTGGAGTGCCTGATCCCTTCTCCAGGGGAACTGCCTGACCCAGGAATCAGCCAGGGTCTTCTTCATTGCAGGTGGATTCTTTACCAGCTGAGCTAACAGGAAAGACATATTAAGAGGTTAAAAAAAAAAAGGTTTTTGAACAGTTCATTGAAGGTGTTAATAGGGATCAGCATGGATTCACAAAAAATCAAATCAAATTATTAAAATTCCTTGTTTATTTATTTGTTTCTTGGTTTCTTTATTTTTCCCTTTCTTCTTTTCTTTCCTTCCTCCCTACATTGTCCTCCTCCTCCTTCTCCTCCTTCTTCATCTTTCCTTTTTAACATTTCCTAACTACTACTCTGAATGAATAAAAACAATGCTTTGGTATACCATTTCCAGAATTCAGACACTAATTTCTTTTGATACCCTTGTGAGCCATATGGTTGATTAACTTTACCAAAAGGGTATTGAATAATAAATGGATATTTCCAGAGGCTTAGATTTTGTTCTGTCCTTAGTCCTTTATAGTTGAGCCTTTTTATCTAAAATTTAAGTAAAGATATTGGATTTTCTTTATCAGATTTAGAAATAATATAAGCTATATCAAATGATTGAAACAGGATCCACAGATTTTAGGGTAGAACTATGGATTAAATGTGATAAGATAAATTTTGGAAAATATTTTATAAAATATTTTATATAAATTCAATAATATTCATTGTAAATATAATTAGACCCATTTTAAAAAGTTATATGCAAAGTATCATACATATAAATACATATATTGATTTAAAATGTATATTAATTTATTACAATACTTCAAACTATCAATTATAAAACTTGAAATATATACTTATAATTTTATATGTATTTATGTATACACCAACTTTGTAAAATGAGATCATATTGTAAAAGTTTTATTCTATTGTCTTCTTAGTTATCAGCTTTCCATGTTAATACATTTAGAGCTCATTCATATTGCTGATGGCTACATAATATTCCCCTATGCAAATATGCTATCACTTAATTATCACTCTCCTCCTATTAATATTTAAGCTTGATATTTATTGTCATTATAAAAATATTTTTATAAATATCCATGTGCATTTCACCTATATGTACTTGCAACCCTCTGGAATATAGCCCAACAGGCTTCTCTGTCCATTAGACTCTCCAGGCAAAGATGCTGGAGTTCTCTGCCATGCCTGCCTCCTGGGAATCTTCTGGACTCGGATCGAATCTTAGTCTGTAGCATCTCCTTCATTGGCAGGAGAGGTCTTTACCACTAGCACACCTGGAAGCCTGTATATATCTTTAAATCCTTGGAAGTAAAAAATATAATGTCAAAGGGTCAATTCCTTCAAATTGTGGTATATACTGGAGAATCAACAAGATGAAATTTAATAGGCATACCTACAAGACTGTGTAAAAAACCACAGCAAGTTGAGAAGAGCTATCATTGAAAAGTATTAAATAATTTCAGATGATGCTCTTCTGCTAGTGTTGTGTGGCTGCTTCAGGTCCATGTTTTAAAACTCAGCTGAACTTATCTCAGGAGAGTTTGGATATGTGAAGGGAAATATGGGTTTTTACAGTGTCTGGGGACGCTGCATACATTTAGTAGCAGATAATGCAGAGGCAAGTATACAACAGTGAGGAATTATTCCACGTAAAATGCCTATAATACCATCTTTAAGCCACACTGAGCAAATCCAATCAAAAGTTGTGTGAATAGAATAGTGGCTAGGTATAAAGGGAAAGCTAAACTATTAACTAAAATTCATTTGTATTATTTTTTTTTAATTTTATGTTGTGCAGTTTAACATATGAGTTCAGTAGGGCAATTAAGTTTTTTTATGTACCATCTCTTACTGATTATTAACAACAGCCTAGGAAGTTATGGTGAAAAGACTCAGAAACCATGTCTGGGCTTGGAATATTTTCATCAGTTACTAATTGCAGTCAGTTGGTGAGACAGAGGGGTGACATCACTCATGCCAAGCATTTGCTGTTACCAACTGGCCTAACCGTTCTCTGAAGGCAAGGGTGACTAGATTCAGAATTGTCTTAAGATGCTATCATAAGACATTTTATCAAAATGTCTCTTAAAACATTTACAGCCTTAAGCATTAAAAATGGAGCATAATTATTTTCAGTTCTCTTATCAGCTGAATTGTGTACTCTCAAATTTGAATGTTGAAGCTCTAACACCCAGTCCTTCAGAATGTGATTGTGTTTGGAGATAGGACCTTTAAAGAGGTGATTAAGTTAAAATTAGGCCTTTCGGGTGGGCCTTAATCCAATCTGAGTGGTGTCCTCGTACAAGAGGAAATTTGGCCCCACAGGGAGACAGCAGGGATGCAAACACTAAGGAAAGGCCATGTAAGGACACGCTGAGAAGGCAGCCTCGTGTAAGCCAAGGAAAGAGTACTGAAGAGAAAACAAACCTGCCAATATCTTGATCTTGGACTTCCAGCTTTCAGAATTATGAGAAAATTAATTTCTATTAGTCACCCAGTCTGTGGTGTTTGTAGGGGAACCCTGGGAAATGAATACAACTCCTTATTAATATTTCACTATGCATATTTAATTACAAAATTTCAATTTGATGAAATAAATGAATAATTCAGTTTGAGTTATCATTATGCTTGGGACCACTCATAGACTGGGGTGAAGGATATGAGAAGGATAACACATACTGTATTTAAGGCTCAATCTATCCAGAAACACCAATTTCTCTTGTATTCACTATCATTGTCTTCCTCCTGACTTGAAATGTCCAATTAAAGTTGACTATTTGGATAACAGAAAAGAAATACAGAAAGAAACCTTTAAATGTAGTCAACGGTAAATATCTTTACTTCCTTGCTTCACCTGCAGTGGACCAGAGGCGTGAATGAACTTATCAGACTAGTCAATTGCTGGTCTGGAAAGTTCACAAAAGCCAGAAGATGAGCTCCAGGAAGAAGCATGCACAGATAGCCAAGTGCTGGATGTGTACACAGGAAAAGCAAAAAAGTTGAAGGTTTTGAAAAAATAAAGCAAAGCAGCTATAAATTCTCATTGACTGAGAAACCAAATGAAGCCCCAAGCCTGCAGAAAAGAAGAGAAATCTTCATTGAACTCTGTGTCTAGTCTTTGAAAGCGTGAGACCCAAGAGAGGCAAAGAAGTCAAACCCTTTTTCCCGATCATTAAGAAGAGAATATGTTCCTCATACGAATTGTTGAGACTTCTCCTATGACATCTGCAAGCAGACACTGGTGCAATAATTATGCTTTTGAAGCCTATATTGCCCTGGATATGCTGTCACACACTGGGGCCAAATTGGGTATTCATTTCCTCATTAGTACTATTCTGCGATGCTGCTTGTGGGAGAAGCTTCACAAAGCATGGCTTTGGAATCCCGGGGATATTCGGTGCTTGCTGCTTTGTCATGAGAGGCTCTAAAGACAAGCCCCTCCCTGAAAGCGTGGCCCCTGTCTGTGGACAGCAAAGAGTTTGTGTTGACACCTCAACAGAGAGATGGAAATGCTAGATGTACAAACAAAAAAAAAAGTTTGCCTTTGCAAGTCTTTCTCCAAGATATGGCATATATTTGAGAGCACTGCAAGATTGACTAGACAAAGAAAACATATTTAAAATTGCAGATGTTATTTCTAAATTGTTCATAAGTAACAGGAAACTGCGGGATGATATTTCACTACTCTGTAGGTAGCAGGCAATTTGCATTTGTAATATCAGCATAATGACTTTAAGGTGTGCATTGATCCCATTTCATTCTATATGGAATGCAACAAAGCATGTTAATGTGTAACCTAAAAGCATATAAATCAGGGGAAAATAAAAAATGCCATAAAATGCAGAACTGTCGTAGTAATTGTGCTTGTTTGAAACATCCCACCAAGGTATCCACAAAGTCTCTGGCAATTAATAGCAAATGTAATTACAGTGAATTCAGAAATGAAGATTTTTCATTTTCAATTTTTCATGAGACACAGTGGATGATTTGTTCTTGAAAGATGCCCCACAGTAAAATCTTTTATGATTGATGGTACTTTAATTAAAAATAAGCTATTTCATAGTTATGCTAGTCTTCCAGTCTCAGAAGCAGCTGACAGCCTTTGTCCACGTTGTCTTTCTTTGTATTTTAGTTGTTGCTCATTAATTGAATTTTTCAGAGTCATAACTCATTTAAATATTCACAAGGTCATTTTATCCCAGTTAGGCATGGGGGAGTGTACACATTCATCTCAATTTTGAGAGAAATACATCACGTTATCCCAAGTTATTCTTATTTTATGATTTTGTTTTTCTCTGTGGTTGCCAATTGTTTTAAGAAGAGTAGAATAAGTACATAAGAACCATGAGAGTGGTTGCTGTAATACAAACATAACAAAATCAATGTAAGGAATGACAGATTATTTTCCTGTTTGCAAATGGCATTGTTGAGATTCTTTGAATTACAGGAGCCTTCAGGCTATAACTACATAGATAACTAGGTAGTGACTACTTATTTTAGCAACTTACTGTTGACTCTCTTGTGCCTTTACCCCATCTCACATCCCTACACAACAACCGAAAGAAATAAAATGTAATAAGAGAACTTCTAGAAGATACTTGCCCCTTCTAATAATCAGATAATGTAAATTAAAAGCAACTGTATACCACTTCATATACTTTCAGTTGGCAAAATCTGAGTCTAAGATAATATGGTAAGGGTGCAGGAAAATAGTCTTGCTTGTAGGAGAGTTAATTGTTACCAAAATTTGGAAAGCAATTCGTTGGAACCTGGAGAGCTGAATGCCCTTGGAGTCTGTTTGATAGATAGTGGTGGATATCCAGGCAGCTCACTGGTAAGTTACCCTACTGCCAAGCATGAGACATGGGAAGATCCATTTGAGAAGGGAATGGCAACCCACTTCAATATTCTTGACTGGAAATCTCAGTCAAGTCAAGTCAAGGATTGACTATAGTCAATCCCGATAGTCAAGGAGGGTTATAGTCCATGGATTCACAAAAGAGTTGGACACAGCTTAGCAATTAAAGGACAAGTAGAGATCTAGATATCTACTCAGAAAAATTCTCCCAAATGTGCAGAAAATCAATGTAGTGTTTTTGCAATAGAAGAAAAATGATAACTACCTGCCTAGTCATCTCTTAAAAGAGGAATGAATAAATTTAGTTTCAGTTGATAAAGTAGAATGCTTACTTAGTAAGCATTAGTAAGCATAAGATGAATCAAGCAGAGATTAATGGTTGATATCATTTTATATACAAAAGAATATAAAACATAAAATGTCCTTTTATCACTCACACTAATGATGCTTTTAAAAACATCATTAAGTTGAGTGATAAAAGGATATTTCAGTTTGATTATGTGTATGTAAATTTAAAAATATATAAATGATAATATGCATATGGAAAGATAAATACTTGAAACTTACCCACACCAACATCAGAGTAGTGTGCCTTCATGGGAAAGAGGGATAAGGAGTAGAGAGGGGAGTCTTAACTGTATCTTCAATGTTTCACTCTTGATAAAGAAGGACGTGGAAGAAATAAAGCAAGATGTTAACGTTTGATATATCTGGGTTTTCCACATATGTTGTTGTTGTTGTTCAGTCACCCAGTCGTGTCCAACTCTTTCTGACCCCTTGGACTGCAGCACACCAGGCCTCCCTGTCTCTCACCATCTCCCGAAGTTTGCCCAAGTTCATGTCCATTGCATCGGTGATGCCATCCAGACATCTCATCCTCTGATGTCCTCTTCTCCTTCTGCCATCAGTTTTCCCAGCATCAGGGACTTTTCCAATGAGTCAACTGTTCACATCAGATGACAAAAATACCGGAGCTTCATCAGTCCTTCCAACAAGTATTTAGGGTTGACCTCCCTTAAGATTAACTGGTTTGATCTCCTTGCTGTCCGAGGGGCTTTCAGGAGTCTTTTACAACATCACCGTTTGAAGGCATCAGTTCTTCGGTGCTGTGCCTTCTTTACGGTCCAGTTCTCACAATCGTACGTGGCCACTGGGAAGCCCATAGCCTTGACTCTACAGACCTTTGTTCGCAGAGTGATGCCTCTGCTTTTCAGCACATTGGCGAGGTTTGTCAAAGCTTTCCTGCTGAGAAGCAATTGTCTTATGACTTCATGGATGCAGTCACCATCCACAGTGATTTTAGAGCCCACGAAGAGGAAATCTGTTACTACTTCCACCTTTCCCCCTTCTATTTGCCATGCAGTAGCGGGACTGGAGGCCATGATCTTAGGTTTTCAGTATTGAGGTTCAAGCTGGCTCTTTTACTCTCCTCCTTCACCCTCATCAAGAAGCTCTTTACTTCCTCTTCACTTTCTGCCATTACAGTGGTATCACCCGCATATCTGAGGTTGTTGTTTCCCCCAGCTATCCCGATTCCAGCTTGTACCCCATCCAGCCTGACATTGCTCAGGATGTGCTCAAAATAGACAGGGTGACAGCAGACAGCCCTGTCTACTCCCTTCTCAATCCTGGAACCAATCAGTTGTTCCATACAGGGTTCTAGCTGTTGCTTCTTTACCTGCATACAGGTTTCTCAGGAGACAGTTTCAATGGTCTTGTATTTCCATCTCTTTAAGAGCTTTCCACAGTTTGTTAAGATACACACAGTGGAAGGCTTTAGCATAGTTGTTGATACAAAGGTAGATTTTGAGGCAAGACCTTTCATTATTCTAAATATTGACTTCTCACCATAAAACACAATTGACCAATCTGTCTACCTCCTGCTATGAAGATAAAACAATGGAAGATATTTGGAAACACATTGAATAATGCAATTATTTAGAGTGCTGTAATAGAGAAGGAAGGGCTTTTCAGGTGGCTCAGGGGTAAAGGATCTGCCTGCTGATGCAGGAGACCTAGGAGATGTGGGTTCCATCTCTGAGTTGGAAAGATCCCCTGGAGAAGGGAATGGCAACCCACTCCAGTATTCTTGCCTGGAAAAGCCCATGAACAGAGGAGCCTGGTGGGCTACAGTCCATTTGGTCACAAAGAGTCAGACAGGACTGAATGACTGAGAACACACACAATATAGAATGTTGTTTATTTTGCTTTTTAATATGAAATATTATTTATTTTTCACACAAACTCTGAGAACAGAGTCTATATACTATTTTGAATCACTGTGAAATATGCCTTCCTTTCCTTGAATTATGATTATCAAATAAAGAAAAATGTAAGGGATTATATTTTGGATTTTTTTTTTTTTTCTGGTCAGAAATACTGCTCAGACTTTGCCTCAGACTCACAGATTTGAGCAGACTTCTAGTTTCTATACTGTGACTTTTGCTTCACTATGTTCAGTAGAGCCTATGATTTCTGTCTTGAAAATTCTAGGTCTGGATTCCTCTGAGCACTGTCAAGGTGGATCTCAGAAACTACAGCACACAATATTGATCTC
This sequence comes from Muntiacus reevesi, assembly GCF_963930625.1. NCBI lineage: Eukaryota > Metazoa > Chordata > Mammalia > Artiodactyla > Cervidae > Muntiacus > Muntiacus reevesi. The sequence continues at coordinate 1,647,965 of NC_089269.1, forward strand.
TTTCCTGTAAATGAAGCTCAGAATTAACCAGAAGTCAATTATTGCTAGCATTAAATTGAAGCTGAAATCACTGGGAATTGCAAGGCAATTTAAAGTAATCATGTTAGATCAGGAAATTGCAGATTTTAGTCTCACAAAGGGAATGAGCACTCTCCATGTGGTAACCCATATGAGTCCAGAGTGGACAGGAGCTTATAAACGTAAGATGGGGTAACTAAGTTGAATTAGCTGCGATACAGAGTCACCACCTGCATCTTTAGCATTCTAATATTATTTGTTCTTTTTAATTTTGGTTTTGATGCTGTGGGTGATTTTAAAATTTTACTTTCTTCATTTTATTCTTTTACTTCTTTGATGTTCTCTATTCTTTTGCGTATCTCCTTCATCCTCAAGACCTTAAACCTGTAAATTCTGGAATTCTCATGCTTTCGCTTCCATTTGGAATTTTCTGAGTTCCGTGGTGCTGTTTGCCACGTGGTGTGGTACGGTGCTAAGTTGCTTCGATCGTGTCCAACTCTTTTCGACCCCCTGTAGCCCTCCAGGTTCCTCTGCTCATGAGAATACTGGAGTGGGTTGCCATGAGCTCCTCCAGGGCATCCTCCCAACCCAGGGATTGAACCTGAGTCTCCTGTGTTTCCTGAATTAGCAGATGGGTCCTTTACAACCAATGCCATCTGAGAAACCCCATTTGCCTCACAACCATTCTTAAATTAAGACGCACAGCAATCTCTTTACACTTTATAGGCTTGTAGAAACTACACCTTCTTGCAATCAAGTTGGACTGCCCCTGTTTAACAGGTGTCATATGATAAAATAAAAATGTATGGGAGTGACTCTGATAATGCCAAAGGAAATTTTGATCTTGAGGCAATGTAACTGAAAGGAGAATCTAGTACAATAGCACCTACCAGGTAAGTAGGAGCTATAAAAGGATATGAATAATGTTAAGCTCATTATTGAAAAAGATAATTAAGAGTAGAGGTAAATCTGGGATGTGCTCACTGAGATTGTGATTAAAGCAGAAAAATCTGATTGGGTCACAGTTCAAGTGACTTTGAGAAGGGCAATTTAGACATGAAGCTCTGGGCATCAATCAGAGTTTCAAAGAGGAGACTGCCTTGCTTCCCGGATGTCATGACACCAAGAGGGAAAGTTCAGCCTGGGGCTGGGAAAGAAAAACTTAAGCCCAGAGGTGGGTCTGTTAATTAAAGCCTTTTTTGGCAGATGCAATTGGTGCCAAACTTGAATAATAAGATCTTTCTCCAAAGATCATGCAGTTTTCATCTGAAGCTTCCCTAATAAAAATTGTTATGCATCCTAAAATGTATTTTAACATAATCAAGACTCTGAATTATTTTTTGAGTATTTGTTTCTTGGTGATATACAAATAAAAGCGCTGAACTGTGGATCTGATCCTGCATGTTTTTTAGTCCAGAGATACTCCAAACTGATGGCCAGAGTTACCTAGGGAGGTGGGCAGATGGAAGGATAGATAGATGCATAGATAAATAGGCAGATTTCTGGATCTCTCCTCAGATTTACCATATTGGCAGCCATAAGAATTGAGTCCTGGAATCAATATGTATAAAAGCTTTCCAAATGATTCTGACAAGTGTCCGTATTGCAGCATCATGTGGTATTGTCATGGAGATTATGAGAGAAGCATGTTACCTACAAGCAATAAGAAATGGGCAGACCAGAGATTTCCAGGAGCCCAGTCTCCAGAGAAATGACCATCTCTTTCTCCGGCAGTGGCCGCAGTAAATTCCCAGGAGAGGCTCCCATGGAAATCAATCTGGAGGAGTCTTTTGCCGGAAGTTCCTTTAACGGTGCTGGGTTCCATTCTTTGGCAGGTAGATGAGCTGAAAAGAAGCCAGGACCTGGAGAGCTAAAGTGCTCCGTTTTCACTAGTCAGCTATTACAGACTACCCCTGAAGGACGATGGTTTGGGGTCCGCCAATACTGGGGAGGGTAGGAATTAGAAGAAAGGCCCAGTAAATGCACAGTAGGGCTCTGCCCATGGATCACCGCCTTGACAAAATGTGCCCACGGTAAGGGTGCGTCTCTAAGCATAAACAGGAAGTGATCCTTCTCAGTATGCAAGGGGGCATCCAGCCCGAGGCAGCGCTCACACACCTGAGGACGGGTCACAGCTGAGACCCACGCTCCTCCCTGCAGCCCCGCATCCCTCTGACAGGCACTCTCTTCACTGCTTCTGGCGTCGCGGATAAACCATCTTTTCCGTTTGCCTGATACGTGCTTACCTCTAGTCTTGCGATACCTCTAGTCTGCTCTGTCCCCCTCAAATGTATCTTCACAATATAAATAGTTTTTGGACTATAATGTGACATCATCACTCCTTCAGGCACCACATGGCCTCTCCTCACCTCTTGTTTAGAACTTAAAGATGGAGCTCTGCAAAGTCATTTATCTCAACTCTTAAGCTCAACTATTTACAAAGGCAGTCAAACAAAAGTGGTTAATGTCTTCTCCTGAACAGTGCAGTAGCATGCTAGTCAATATGTCGTAACAGAAAGAATACATCCTTTCTAAGGACCAGAGACTCTTCCTCGGGTGAAATTCTCTTAAAGTATTTTTTAAGTTTAAATTTATCCTTCGTGCAGAGCCTAACCGTTTACATTTAAATTCTTCCTGCTGCTTTCTAATTGTGTATAGACCTCTCTGGACCTTAGCTTTAAATGGAAGAGAATTTCTACTTTTAGGGCTATTATTAGAATTAAATAGGATAAAAATGCAAAATATTTCACATGCAAGCATCACTCATTAAAAATATAAAATACCCTTTCTTCTTTACCTGCACTTAAATATCCTTTTTTTCTTCTAAATATCTACTACCTAAATATCTTTTCTTCTTCTACCTACATGTATAGACTTAAAGAAAAATTTATTTTACTTTTCCCTTTGATGAGTTCTCAAATTTCACAGTATTCTGGAATAGAGCCCGAGGTAAATAACGAAGGATTCATGAACACCTAGAGGTTCTATAGGGTCAATAGTTGTAGGTATGTACATGCTTTGGTGAGAGATTCATAGGTCTCTTCAGATTCTAAAGTGATTTGTGACCTACATATCCATTTAAAATGTTGGGAATTACAGTTTTATTGGCCTTATAAATTGTACTAATTCTTCCCTAACTTGAAAATCATCTGTCTGTTAACCTCCATGATTCCATCTTAAAGTTTCTGAAAGCATATTTTATCAAGGCATATTTCACAGAGTGTGAGATCAAATGAGAAAATGCACATAAAATATTTTCTTAAGCTGTAAAACTCTATATAAAAGAAAAGTGTTAATATTAGCAGCAGTCTGTACTGTATTGTTGCTTTTGTAGCTGTGGGATATCTCCTGATTTGTTATGATAAAAATTATCATAATGATTACAACATTAATCACAATTACACTGCAATTTATCACAGTGCTCACAGCTGAGCAAGTTAATTGAAAGCTTAAAAAATACCTAACTGTGGTTATTTTTAATTTTTCTTGGGCATCACTTCCTATGAATATAGAAATCACAACTTTTTCTTATGCTTGAAGAAATCTTTGATGACCTCTAATTTAACCTCTTTGCTTTTGGATGAAGGAACTGGGCCTTATGTCTCTTGATTGCTATGAGAAAGTGACTTGCCAAACTTATAACTTGTAGCCACATGGCTAGTCTATTGAGAGTTAAGACAAGAGACTATATTTAGGCTGTTCCTTGCACTCTTTGACTCATTAAAATAGTCACAAATGTGAATGATCTTTCCAATTTTTTAAGGGAATAATATTTAAAGAAAGTTCTCTTTAAAGTATTCTTGTCACCTCTTCTCCTACTTCTGTTAGGTTCATGCAGTTTCTGTCCTTTATTTTGCCCGTCTTTGGATGAAATGCTCCCATGTGGTGGTGGCTGAGTCGCTAAGTCATGTCTTACTCTTGTGACCCCATGACCGTAGCCCGCCAGGCTCCTCTGTCCGTAGGTTTCTCCAGGCAAGAATACTGGAGTGGGTTGCCATTTCCTTCTCCAGAGGATCTTCCCAACCCAGGGATCCAACATAGGTCTCCTGCACTGCAGGCAGACTCTACTGACTGAGCTACAAGGGAAGATGAATGTTCCCATGGTAATTCTGATTTTCTTGAAGAGATCTCTAGTCTTCCCCTTTCTACTGTTTTCCTCTCTTTCTTTGCATTGATCACTTAGAAAGTCTTTCTTATCTCTCCCTTCTATTCTTTCGAATTCTGCATTCAGATGGGTATATCTTTCCTTTTCTCCTTTGCCTTTTGCTTCTCTGTTTAAAGTATGCGTTATGGTAGACAAGGAAGAAAAGTAATATTTTTAAGAAATGAAAATAATTAATCTCCCATGGAGTATCTCCCCATAAAATATACTTTAATTGGGATGACCTAGAAATCTGCCTCAGCTACACAATGTTTTCCTAAGTAGCAGCTCATCGCTCAAACCCTAGTGTTCTAGTCAACGTGTTGCTAATAAAGGACCCCTTTGTTATTCCTGTTTAGTTGCTAAGTCACGTCTGACTCTTGTGACCCATGGACTGCGGCCTGCCAGGGTCCTGTCCACGCGATTTCCCAGACAAAAGCATGAAGTGCATTGCCATTTCCTTCTCCAGGGGCTCTTCCTGACCCGAGGATCAAACTGATGTCTCCTGCATTGGCAGGCAGGCTCTTTACCGCTGGACCACCAGGAAAGCCCCAAGGCCCCTGTAGGCAGGCTGAAGGAGAAAGCTGGACAGAAGAACAAAGAAGCAAGCCTTAGCCAGTCCCCAGGGGAGACAACCTTTGAGAACTTGAGGACCTTTGGGGCCAGGGCTTCTCTTTGAATGTCTAACAGGGACAGAGTGAAAGGACAAAGTAAGTGATTAAATAGCTAACCCCACTAGGGGATTGTAAGTAAAGAGAAAATATGGGAGACTCCTGTAAATTAATGAGCACTCAAGAAAACAGGTTCACTTAACCACAAAACCAAGCAGACTTGCTTAGCAACAAAGCTATGCAACAGGAGCATGAGACATGCCCCCGAAATAATAAATAATGGTGGGTGAGACCCACATCTTGTCCCCCAAAGAATAAATGATGGTGGGTGAGACTCACACCTTGTCCCCAAAAGAATAAATAATGGTGCTGTGAGACCCACATCTTGTCCCCAAAAGAATAAATAATGGTGGGTGAGACCCACATCTTGTCCCCAAAAGAATAAATGATGGTGGGTGAGACTCACACCTTGTCCCCAAAAGAATAAATAATGGTGGTGTGAGACCCACATCTTGTCCCCAAAAGAATAAATAATGGTGGTGTGAGACCCACACCTTGTCCCCCAAAAGAATAAATAATGGTGCTGTGAGACCTACATATTGCCCCCCAAAAGAATAAATAATGGTGGTGTGAGACCCACACCTTGCCCCCCAAAAGAATAAATGATGGTGGTGTGAGACCCACACCTTGCCCCCCAAAAGAATAAATGATGGTGGTGTGAGACCCACATCTTGTCCCCAAAAGAATAAACAATGGTGATGTGAGACCCACATCTTGCCCCCCAAAAGAATAAATGATGGTGGTGTGAGACCCACACCTTGTCCCCCAAAAGAATAAACAATGGTGGTGTGAGACCCACATCTTGCCCCCCAAAAGAATAAATAATGGTGGTGTGAGACCCACACCTTGTCCCCCAAAAGAATAAATGATGGTGGTGTGAGACCCGCACCTTGCCCAGCGACCTGAGTAATGTAATGACCCCTAAGATGAGCTCTCTGCCTACACGTGCTGGGCTGGGCTATGCTTAGTCCTTCAGTCACCTCCAGCTCTTCGCGACCCCATGAACCACAGCCTGCGGGTTGCTCTGTCCCTGGGGGTTCTCCAGGCAAGGATGCTGGAGAGGGTTGCCATGCCCTCCTCCAGGGGGTTGTCCCAAGCCAGGGATCAAACCCAGGTCTCCCACATTGCAGGCAGATTCATTACCGGCTGAGTTACCAGGGAAGCTCCCTGCATACATTAAAAAAACAGTAATTTATGGAAAAGTGACATTTTAAAGGGAAAGACCCTCATTGCCCTGAGACCTGAAATAATTTTTCCTTAGTGCTGCAATCGTCCTGCCTTGGCCATCTGGGGACAAGAAAACTGCCCTGTCTGACATAGAGGGGGAGCTGATGAGGGAAGCATGATGTCTACTGCAGAAATGAGGACGAAGATGGCCTCTCCCCCTCCCCACTCTTCCCTGGATTATAAAACTGTAACTCACTTATTTCTCAGGGCACAGAGCTCCCTCACCCACCCACTCGTGAGCCTCACAAGTGTCCTATTCTAATAAATGACTTGTCTGTCAATTTGCCTTGTGCCGACTTCCTTCCACACTGAGACATGAAGACACACAGTTCATCGGAGCCCCCTGAAATGCCACTTAGGGGCTTCATGTTTGTTCCATTCTTCAAGCCAAAAGAAGAGACCAGTTTGCTCCTCATCATTGTGCACGTGGTCAAATCTGACCTTACACGAATTTTCATTTCACGTACCCTAGAATTTTGTATTACTCCCTCTGTGTCTCTTTATTCATCTTAGGGAGTCAGAATCTGACCATTGAGCAGTTGATGGATTGGTCTGTAGGTTACAGGATCAATTCTGATCTTTCCAGACTTAGAGGTAAAGTTTTATTTCAGTCAGCCAATTCTACTTCTCTAATAAAACTAACAGTGTTCAGTTATCAGAGAAGAAAGGGTTGCCTCTAAGAAAAACTTAAATTTAAACACAAGAATGAAAGAATAGTTCTGAAATTTCTAGTTGTTTTTTTTTTTTTTTCCAGAATTATGTGTTGGGGAATGCATTTTGATGCAAGATCCAGCTGTGGGAAAGGTTTTTAAAATAGATACGGTGTGGCACTAGCGGTAAGGAGTACACCAGGCAAAGCAGGAGGCAAAAGAGACAGAGATTCGGTCCCTGGACCGTGAGGCTCCCCTGAAGGACGGCATGGGACCCGCTCCACTGTTCCTACCCGGAGAACCCTGCGCCCGAGGAGCCCGGTGGGCTACAGTCCATGGAGTCACAGAGGGTCAGGCTCTACCAGAGCGACTTAGCATGCACGCGTGGTTCTGTGTGCATGCGTGCTAAGCAAGTCACTTCAGTATAATCCAGGATATGTGATTGCTGTATTTCCAGAATCAGGAAAATATAGAAGTATTCTTTTTCCATGTGGAAAAGCAACCGTGAAATTTCTGGGAAATTCTAATTGGATATAAGGGAGTCTGGTACTTATATAAAATTGATTGATGTAAACCACTCCCATGAAGATTATTGCAGGTTACCTTCCAATTTTTGGCATCACTTTCCTCCCCTAATGTTGCTCTTATATTTCAATGGCTACAAAATACCCAGGGAATTTGGGGTTATTCACCACTAAATATTTTCTGAGAAATACTCTTTTGTATTTGATCAGATTTATACTGATGCCATTTTTATCAATCAGATGACTTCTTCAGAAATGCCATCAATTAATATATTTTTGAGCCATTACCGTATTCATACATATGTATTCCAAAATATGATCAAGGTAACCCTGCAACTATTTAACATTATCTGCATTTAGAAAAAACATAATAACCCAGTACATACCGTTATCCTTTCTGCAAGTTTTTAAAGTAATGGTTACCAGACTTCATATTTCTATTACGATCTTCACAGTTAATTCTCCTCTTTTCCTTCCTCTCTGCTTGGAGAGTGAAACGTAAAAGAGATAGAAACAAACCTAAAAATTAATTAACAAAACAGATATCTTAATGTGTGGTTTACATTAGTGCTAAAAAGAATAGATAACAGTATTTCATTTAATAGCTGAGACTGATGTCTAGGAAGCTAAGGTAAAGCATTCCTTTTTCTTAATGCAAGGCTGAGGAGAAAGTGAATTGTTTCAAGGAGGTGGTTAAGGTTTTTAAGAGAGCAAGAAGAAAATTATTGGGCCACTGAATCTAAAGTGAATTTCCAGAAAATATTTTTAAGATTACCAAGATAGGACAGGAAAGGATTGAATATTTGATTTTATTGATGAAACAGGGTAAAAGTAGAATTTTTTAAATATACCAAGTATACTATGAAAAAAAATGTGAAATTTGGTTCAAAAGGTGTACTAAGTAACAGGTACACAGTCAAAGAAGATTCTTAAATTCCAAATGGGAAAACATGATAAAATGCCAGTGTCTACTGAAATGTATCATTTCTACAAATATTTGTTGAATATCTAAAAGGGGCAAGTATTATAGCAGATCCAAAAAGGAATACAAAAATATGTGAGGAATACAACAAAATCAAATGGAGACATTTAAATCAATTTGCCATTAATTGAAAAGGAGGTGCAAGATTTGGGGAAAATGATTAACTATGGAAATGCATGAAAAAAACACAAGGGCTATGGAAATTCAGAAACAAAATTGCAAAATGGAAAATGAAAGGCTTTTTATGAGGTAGATAACATAATGCATAAATGAATTTATGAATGCATAAATAGTATGAGAGAACATTCTAGGACATGCATATGGAGACAGAGTCATATTTATCTGTATCTAGTAAGGCCAGTTAGTGTGTATTATAGGGAGAAATAAGTAACTTAATTACGAGGTTACCTTATTTACCATTTTATCTTTTTTTTTTTATGGTACACAATATGGGCTCAAAAAATGTTGGATGTTATCAAAATGGGTACTAAGACTAAAGGAGATTGAGTCATTTGACCAATAGTTATTAAAGAAAGAATGAAAACAAAAGTTAATTAAATGCCTTTTAATGTGCTATTTTTTTTTTTTTTAAGATATAGGGTAGGGAAAAGCTTTTTTTTTTTTTTTTTTTTTAAAAAAGCTAATTATTAAAGCCTTTTGCTTCTGAGGAATGACACAAACCATACCAATGGAGGAAAATATCTTCATCTTTTTTATTTCCAAGTGTCATGGGGGACAGAGAAAACACACAGTAGAATGTCAAGTTTTTGCTTTTTTTCCTTGGCTATTTAAGATCCAGAGAAGATGCACCTCTGCTTAGAAAATCCCATGAATGAATCCTTGGAGATCAAAGGTAGACTTATTAGGAAGAGAGTTTGAGAAATAAAGAATCAGAGATCATGCTTTGAGCTGGTAATGGATTAAAAAAAAAAAAAACATTGCTGCTGCCGAATAGCAGCAAGGTCTTGGATTGTTTTAGCTGGGTGTGTTCTTGGACGATGAACTTCCTGACTATAGTTTTCAAGTCTTCTACACATAATAATTGCATGGAATGAGTGGATTTGGTGAAATCTGGGAAAAGATGTGTTCTACACCTGAGTCAGAGATAAGATGGTGAAGAGATTAAGTTTGAGTAAGACAAGATTGAAATAAGTGAAGAGAAGTGGTAACTCAAGGCCAGAGGTAATTATGAGGAACTAAACCCAGGGGGATTCACAAAAATCACAAAATTGTGAGTTAGGTAGCTTATGCAATTCCATTTAAATTTCAAAGGAGAGCGTGGGCTTGCTCCATATACTCATCTCACTTACGCTGTGATTATGTGCCAAAAGCAGAGCTGTCACTCCTAGGCCTCTTGAGTCTACGTTTTACGTTCTTTCTATGATGTGAACAAAGGAGAGTGGAGCAAAAGGATCCAGACTCACTAGGGACTTGGGAACCAAGGCTGCTGGGTGAACAGCAGTGTCCTATCTTTAAGGTAACTTAGTCCACAGATGGCGACATCCAGTGTTTCACCAGAGGGAAAAGAGCAGCGGGGGCATCCTTCACCGAAGGCAATAAGGGGTGCATTGTTTTTCTGGAGAACTTAAAAATAACAGTAAAATCGACTTAAAATCAGCCCAGTCTTGTTGTTCTCATGCACCAGTGAATCTAACCAGCGTCCATGATAAAATTCGTCTTCCTGCTGCACCTAAGCTTTTACTCTCTCTCATCTTTGGTGTACCAGTGAGCATATCCATTTGGGAAAGGCATGTACACATATCCCCACTTCACTTTCTGCCACTTTGCTTTTAGGAAAGACCTACGTCAGAACCTGTTCTCCTTAACAGAACGAAATCCGAAAAGGATTTTTGCTTTTATGCAAATAACAGCATCATCACTGAGCATTCGGTTTGCAGTGGGCCTGTTTTAGAAGCAGTGAGCACCCAGGGCCGGCAGGAGTGGCTCCACCAAGCTCTTTCCCCAGGAACTAGCTTCAGCGTCCACATCAAGCTGCCGTAGCTTTGAACTGTGTCTGTGAGCATCTTGCTTTATTTATCTCGATTAATTTTGTGCATCTGTCGGCAAGATGTGCCCAAGGTTAATTGCCGTTTTGCTTTATGCTATTTTGGCTCAAGAAAAGTTTCACAGTAATCCTCTTTCAGACAGTGAAGGAAAAGTGTCATCTGCTTTCCCGTCTGCAAGACTAAACCCAAGCCTTGGAATAAAAGCTGATGCCTGTGATCAGAGTCTGGTAGAGCATCTCACTCCCTATAACCAGGCAGTAACACCTCACAGTGGTGAATGCCTTGCTAAGTATTTCAGTTGCTTTTTTGAGATGGATTGCATCTACTTGCCTACACTCCAATCTTTTCTATTCTACACCCTACCATTCTAGATTCTGTCCCTCTCATATTCAAATTTCCCTCCTAAACTGAATTAGACAAATAAAACCACGTTAGTCAAAATATAAGCTCCCTGTGAATAGGAATAGTGTATGCTTTGCTTTTCTCTTTTTGAAAATTTTGTAAAAATTACATACAGTGAAACACACAAATCTTTTATGTGTAGTATGATGTTTTGAGTGTATCTCAAATCTTTTTTCCACAGTTTTTTTTTTTTTTTTTTAAGTCTTTATTGAATTTGTTACCATATTGCTTCTGATTTTTACGTTTTGGTTTTCTGGCCATAAGGGATGAGGTATCTTCGCTCCCTGATCAGGAATCAAACCTACATCTTCTCCACTGGAAGTTGAAGTCATCACCACTGGGTTACGGGAAAGTTTCTCCCGTTGCTTTTTATTGGATGATTGGTTTCTTCAGCAATAGGCGTGAGGGACTATTTATGTATTCTGGATACACATACTTTGTGACCACCCCGTTCCCAGGTTCACAAGTTGAAGCTTCTTTGGCAGCCTACATTCTGTCCCTCAACCATCAGATCAGTGAGAACTCCACTTTGTCTTTGAATTATAGAAGCCTTATATTCACAACTGACCAAGACGTCTTCTTGGGGGTAAAGAGCATAAAAACCTGGACCTCTTACTTTCTTTCGAGGCTCAAATCTTCTCGTTTCTGCACTTTCATCCACTCTCCTGTGCTTTTTAAATAGTTTCAAACATTTCTTTTTCTTCAGAATTTATGATTATTATCTGTAGAAAGATTAGTCAATATATAATAATATACCATTAACTGGAACAGAAATAGGTTCCTGCTTTTCTCCCTGTTTTATTCCCAGATACTTTAACAATTCTTTTGTATTGGGGGGATAAAATACATAACAGTAAAGAAAAAGTACAATGTTTTGAAAAGCAGAGGGCAATGATCTGAATCTTATCCCGTCAAATTTCATACGTTGAAGTCTTAACTCCCTATGTGATTATGTGGACACAGGACCTAAAAGGAAATTACTAAGGTTAAATGAGGCCCAAAAAGTGTGACCAGTGTTCTTACAAGAAGAGATGTTACAGAGCTTCCCGTCTCTCCCCGCATCCGAGGAAACTTAGAAATCAGGCATTGATCTGCAAGACGGGAAGGGAGTCCTCACCGAGAACTGAATGGGCCGCCACCTTGACCTTAGCCTTCTCAGGCTCCAAAACTGTGGGAAATAAGTATCTGTTCTTTAAGCTAGTCAGTTAGTGGTATTTTGTTATGGAAGCAGAGAAGAGTTTTTTTTGTTTTTTTTTTTCATCAAGCACAGAGTAAAGCCTAGATTAAACTATTGTGTTATATACCCAAACCAACTCACAGCATCCTACCCACCATGTAACTTAGAGTGTGTAATTTAGTGTAATTCTTTACTCCCTGCATTTTGTTATATAACAGATTCCTGCATACCTTAGAGGTTTAAAACAAGAAGCATTTCTCGTCTCCCAGTCTCTCTGGGTGAGGAATGTAGGCATAGTTTGGCCGGGTGCCTCTGGGTTAAGGACTCTCATGAGGAGCAGTCCATAAGTCAGCTGAAACTGCAGTCTCCTCTGAAGTCTTCCATGGGGGGAATTTGCATTTAAGCTCAGTTACAACACAATGAATGGCTGAATTTCAGATCCTTGCAGGATGCCGGACCGAGGGCTTTACGTTGTCCTCTCTGTTGGCCAGATCCTTCTTCAGCTCCTTACCATATGGGCCTCTCTGTATCTGGCCGTCCTCAGACAGGGCGAATTGGACAGAGCAAGAGCAAGACCAGGATGGGAGGCAGAGTCTTTTTGTAAAATAACCTCCGAAGAGCCGTTCTATCACATCCGCTGCATTATCTTCATTAGAAGTGAGTCAGTGAGTTCGGTCCAAGTGGAGGGATTAGACAGGAGCAAATATATGGGAGGTAAAGTTTATTAGAAGTCATCTTAGAAGCTGTCTACAGCATTTCCCTTACAGGCAAAATGAAGAATCATTAAAAATTTAAATATAAAAAATTAAATAGGCTTCCTGTCTTATTTGAGTCACTGCTATACTCTAAGGGAAAGAAAGATAAAAATAACATCTCCTGTCTTCCTGGGGCTGGTGGTCTGCTTCAAGAGGTAGGACTGGGTAAATGTGATCAATGCTGTAAAAACTATAGGAGGTGGAACAAGGAGAACAATTTTTTAAGATGTAAAAAACATTGCTTTCATAAAGTAGATAAAGCCGGGCTGTGTGTTAAAGAGACAGGACCAGCCCAATAGAGAAACTGCCTTCCATCCGGTGGCTGAAAACCTTGCAGGAGCCGCAAGCATTTGAATGACAAAGCCTGGGATCTGCCCTGGGGGGAGTAGCCAGGAATCAGGCTGGATGGAGGGGTCAGAAGCCTGTACCGTGAAGGGCTTGTTAGGCCACACTAAGGACTTTGGACTTTATTCAGTAAGTGGAGTGGAAACACTGAAGCCCGTGACCAGATATGCACAGTGTGAAGGGCAGCCTAACCCAGACTCCACCTGCAGTGCCTCGCCAACACACAGGCCAACAAGGCGAGGAATGTTGGTTTAGTCGCTAAGTCGTGTCCGACCCTTGCGACCCCATGGACTGTACCCTGCCAGGCTCCTCTGTCCACGGGATTTTCCAGGCAAGAATATTGGAACGGGTTTTGCCATTTCCTTTTCCAGGGGATCTTTCCAGCTCCGGTCTCCTGCACTGCAGGTAGATTCTTTACCAGCTGAGCTACCTGGGAACACCTAGAGGAATAGATCTCCTCTCCAATTACACAACCTCCAAACCCCCCTGTCAGAATGACGAAGTCATAGCCAGGTGGAAAGCTCTTTGTGAGTTCCTTTCCTTCAGATCAAATCACACATCTCAGTGACAATGACATGTAATTTCTCACAAGCATCACCTTTTGTTAAGTAACCTGAAGAATATGATTTAAATTCATTTCCAGAGAAGAATGAGAGGAAATAGTGGCATTTCTGCATAATGTTAACCAGGATGCAGCTCCACCCTTAGCTCTGTTATTTAGCTTGCTAAATTCAATGAATCTCTAAATACTTTAATTACTTCCCCCACTGCCTTTTTTCCTCCATGGTGCAAACTCTATGCCATGCATTTGTTAGAGCCTCCTTTGAAATTCATTTCTCATTTTCCTCCAAAGATTCATAGGCTTTTTATACAGAATTGAAAAGAAGCAGTGAGGCATGTAGCCCGTGATACTTAAAACTGGATGAGTCACCCCCAGGGAATGTCTGGGGGATGTTGGAGAGATCAGCTATGTGCCACAGTCTACAGTCTGGTGAAAATCCAAGCAACCCAAATTTTACTGAAATCCGTAATTTCGACCTGCCTAACCTCCTTCTCTTCATGCTGAACTCAAGGGGCTTACCAATACTTGCTGAATTTACATCGTCATCAAAGGGCAATGACAGTGTCCTTACAGTGTTGTGCAACTTCTGATCATATGGCGCTCAACTGAGCAATGAAGATTTAAGCAGTTTACATGTGTTGGGTCCCCATGCACAACGAGCCTCACTCCAACATTCCTCAGAAAAACCCAAAATGACTGGGTCAGAAGAACAGGAAATGAAGTCCATGTCACTCATATGCATAGAGATTATATGTCTCCTACCAAAGAAACAAAATTTTCTGCAAGACATTTTAGCTTCAGAATCAAGTAGGAAAGCTGAGGTTAACTTCAAAAAATTCTTTTGTTCTAGATTACTATATTTTATAAATTTATCTACAAAAAGATACCTTTTTTCTTCTAATTTGTAAGTGGTCCAGTATGAAATTCAGATCTCAGGACAAAAAAAAAAGATTCATTTTATTACCTACATCTTCTTAGCTGGGATCATGTAGAGTTTAAAATTATTGTTTAGTTACAACTAAGGAAAAGCAAGCTTTTGGAAAGATTAAAGGATCTGGCATGGCCCTTCAGAGAAGTTAATTGCCAAGGAAACTTCGCAAGTATAAGTTAGGGAAACCTGAATGATGACAGAGTAGAAACTGACATAGAATGAATGGCAACACAGAATTAAACAGGCTACTCTCTCGTCCACTGCAGCTTATATATTCAGGTTTAGAAACATTCCTAAGAGGTACACAACTCCAGCATTTTGCCATCAGATATAAGTTAATACAGGAGCTACCAGAGTTCTAAAATTACAAACCTGAGAATAATTAAGAAACTATAACTTAGTAAGAACACCTATAAAACATTTAGATATTTTGTTATTTTGGAAAGCTATTGACACTGAAAACGTATGTGGCCATATTGTAGCAGAGAAATGAATGTGTGTATGGAAAAAGGAACAGCCAATGAAAGCCAGTTTCTACTGTGAGGTCATTTTCAGTTCATTGCTGGACATTTTCCTACCAAGGCTTTTCACATGGAAGTTAATGGGTTTCAGGCTTTAGATTTTTACCTTATGAGTATGTGACTGCTACCTCAAATATAGGAATAGAATACATAATGACTGGTAGAAATGTAATGCTAACTCCATCCTAAACTAAACTTTGGATTATAATGTTTTTTGTGTGTGAAGGAGCAGAAACAAGGACCTACATGATAAGGGATTTCTCCTATCTATTCATTTCAATATTTATCAGGAATCTGTTTTATTCAAGGGACTGTGCTGACCTTTGTGTCCATAGGGAACGAAAACAGGCAAAGTTGGCTCTACACGTATAAATAGTAAAGCTGTGGTGAGACGGGGCTGAGCAGCATGTCCGTCCATTCCATGACCGAGTAACTCTTAACACCTTCGTAACAGCAAGCAGCAATAAGCATATTCTCCCAAGTCACTGGTCTCAGGACTTCGGGGTTTCCATTTCACATTCCTCTTGTTCTCTCCACCTGTAAGTTCTCTTTAGCCCTGCACATGGTCTATTGAGCTAAAGTTTACCAACTGTGCTAAAAACACCCCTACTCATTACAGGCACCCTGCCACTTCATTTAAACTTTCTACTTTGGGCATGAATTTGGATTTGAATAGTAGTCTCTAGTTTCACTTCCTTGTTTACCACTTTATTTTTCTGCCCACCCCTGGCCTAAATAAGGGCTGCTTCGCTCTTTGAAGGTGGAAGTGCTAAAATTTCTGCACTTTTCATTCAGGCAAGACTACACTTCAGATCATGTAAGAGGATCTCCGATACTCCCGACTATCCCTCTCTGGGGAATCTCCTTTGCATCCAGTCTACACCACATTTCAAAGAGGATAGACGTCACCGGCATGATCCTGTACCTCTCCCTTCCTGTCACTCATCATGGTTGTTACATGGAAACTGGCTCACTTCAGCCTCAGCTGAGATCTCTACACGCTTCTCTTTTATTTTATGTCACTGTCTCTCCCATGGTCCAACACCTTTTTTCTTTTATCTTCTCCAAACTTGTCTCTCTGAAGGAGTAGTTAGTGGCATCTGTATTTCTCTCCATCCCACCTCCTCATCTACCCATCTCTACCCATCGGAACCTTCTGTCCTCTGGGCTGACTCATTCCTCTCCTTCTGCTTAGGTCCTAAAGGCTCAAGTACCTGGTCCCTGACTTCTAGTTCCTTCACTTCATTTCTTTACAGAACATGAGCATATTTGCATTTGATTAGATTTGTCCTAGGGCTGAATTTCTCTCAAATAAATTTTTTTCCTTTTCTCTTTCTTTCTTTTTTCTTTATCTTCCTTTCTTTATTCCTTTCTTTCTCCGCCTTTCTTTCACTGTCTTTTTATCTTCTTGTTTCTTTTTACCTCCCTCCCTCTCTCCTCTTTTTCTCTCCCTCACTCTTTTCCTCTCTTCCTTTCTTTTTCTTCTCTCCTTCCCTTTTTCCTTCCTCCCTTCCACCTTTGTCTCTCTGTAGGTATGAAATAGTCTTGATTATTCGATTCAGTCAACCAAGATATCTATTATGTTTCTCCCACTTCTTCACAACTTCATCTCAGGATCTCATGTGGCATCTTTTTCAGGTTTTACAAGAAATTCAAGCAACATTCAAATTAAATTTTCTTCAGGACCAGAAGGAATTAGGGGTGAGGAATCATATTGCACAATTCATAGTATTCATCCAACTCCTCAATGTTTACCCCTTTCTCACTCAATTTCTCTGCTCCTTAATCCTTCATCTGAGGATTCCTTGTTTGATCCCAATCCCGACTAATCAGAGTGATGTCTTTCTTCATCTTAAGCCTAGGAATAGGTGCCTGGAGACCAAGCCATTACCAAGTGGACTTAACTATTGTTAACCAGATTTCTGCGAGAAAATTAGACATTTCTAAAAATTACTTCAAACAGCAGAGACACAAAAATGAAAAGTAGATCTTGGACCCCAAACCCCCAGACTCTTTCCCTTTAGGCAAACATCGAACTAGGCATCTTTCTAGGAGTACACCATGGCTATTTAAAGATGAATGTGTACACGTCTTTCAAAAACACCAACTGGAGCCCAGGGACTGACTGTTCGGCTCAGAGGTTGGTCGTCGTCATCGTCATAAAGCTTCACAGTGTCTCCCTTTGTCTCTCTTTTTCTCTCTTTCCTTTCTTTTTCTTCTCTCTTTCCCTTTTCCCTTCCTCCCTTCCTTCATTTCATCCTTCAGCAAGAGCAGCTATCTTGGAGGAGTTCATCAAGTTGCAGTGTTAAATTTGTTTGGCACCAGGGAACAACATACTACTATACCTTAATTCTTGTTATAAAAGTATGCCATGGTGCTATTTTTTAAGTCATCACTCTAAATCAATCTCTTAATCTTTTTATTCTGGAAGAACACACAAAACTTCCCTTTATGCAGGAAAGTCCTGCATAAAGCTATGATATCTATATCTCACAGTATATTTGATCGATCAGTAAGTTGTAGATCAGAAAATCTTATAGTAAATGCCAGCGTTGTTTTGCATCAAGATACCATTTTCAAATATGGTTCTACTTATTATAGCTAACTTATTAGCCTGTTCATTCTGTATGATTCCACCCTCTACACAGATTATAATAGCTAAAACAAGTGGCTGCTATGGGTGTAAGAAACTTCAATTTTTCATAAAAAAAAAATCCTGCTTAAGTTTTCTAACCTTATCCATATTAATTTAAAAGTTTCATTGCATGTTGCTTCATGGTGTTTGCTAGTGAGATAAGGTGTGTAACAGGTCCAGCACAGTATGTTTTGTTTAATGAAAGGGGATGTATAAGGTTTATGTGTCGGCTGGTTGTTTTGTTGAACACCTGAGATTCTCACAACACTGTTAACTGGCTACACTCTGATATAAAATAAAGAGACTTAAAAAAGACCCGTACGGCTTTTTAAAAGAGTGAAAGGAATTTTGGTCAAATTTTTTAGAAAAAATAATATATCAATTTTACTTTTCACAAAGTTAACCTTTTTCTTCCCATCTTATAAGTTTTACACAGTCATAAGGTATACACAACACATTTCTGTTAAACAACTGTCTCAAGACAAAATGACATTTACTTCTTCTAAAAGAAAGCTTGGTAGATTTCAGTTTCAACACAAGCTGCCATTTGATTTAATTAAGGCCATTTGCAATTTGAACATCTATTAACAACATGAATAATAAAACTTTAAAGTCATAATCCAAAGTGCTGAGTAAAAATACAACATATGATGCAAAATGACAAAAACCACTACAATATTGTAAAGTAATTAGCCTCCAACTAATAAAAATAAATAAATAAATAAACAAAAAAAAAAAAAGAAAAAAATACATTTTCTAATCAGAGATGTAAGACTCAAATATAGGCTTTCAAAATATAAACAAGTTGATTATTTGATCATATTTATGCATCTACATATGATAAAAAGTAATGTTTGAAGCTAAATGTGAAGAAGTAAAATTTTACCTTTAGTCTAAAATCTGTGTTTTATATTTTTGCTTTGTTTTGTGTTTTTGCTGCACAAATTCTAATTTTTATGATTAAAAATGATATGAACACACAAGATAACATTTTCAACAAAAATGAGACAATTTGTATCATGCTCTTGATGGTTGATCAGCAAGAAAAAGTTTACACAAACATGCAAGAAACGGAAATGCAAAGCAAAACATTCATTGCTATGATATAATGGCAGGATACTTTTGCTTTGTTTTCAGAAGCCCATAACTTTTCCAGAATTCAGTCAATTTTCTCTTTCCTGCCAGGTCAGATATAGTTCCTTAAGTTCTTCTTTGTCTCTCAAATTCACGTTCTTCAGCTGAGAAGATTATTCAAAGATAGATTCCTTCACTCAGTCATACATAAAGACTGTTCGAGAGGGTCAACCATATTCTAAAGAGTTTGGGAGGAATTCCCTGGTGGTCCAGTGGTTAGGACCCAGTGCTTCCCCTGCTGTGGTCCAGGTTCAATCCCTGGTCAGGGAACTAAGATCCTGCAAGCCTTGCAATGTGCTCAAAAACAAACAAACAAAACTTTTGGTTCTCAATAGGATTTGAAACTTGCTGAACTTTTTCCTTACTCTCAGGCCCAAGCAGCAAATGAAACATTTTATAATTTATTTTGCAACATGGTTTTTTATAAATATTCCATTTCCCCTTCATATTCAAGAATTACATTCCTAGAAGTCTAAACATTTTTCTCTAGGACCTTGCTGAGATATATAAAAATGGTTGATGTGATGAAGAATGCCAGCCAAGTTCTGCAGATCAGTGTTATGTAGTCATGCTTCATCTTCAAAGCATTTCAGCAAAATCTGGCTAATTTCTTGATAGCAGTTCTGCAATTATACTTTCAGTTAAAACATCCTGTTAAGAAGCATTCACAGTTTTCTAGAATATTCTTAAATGAAATTGTTTTGGTTTATGAAAAACTAACCATTTTGGGGCCATTATTGGGAGCTTCTATCTTTCCATCTCCAAGGCTATTTGACTCTAGCACCTTTCTGATGTGACGAAAATAGCATGTTATGATAATGTTTTCTTTTTTCATAAGAGAGACAAAAATCTCTAACAGAAGACCATCGGTACAGATGCCAAGTCAGTTTGTCCAAGGCACATACTGTGTTTCCAGAAATTAAGAGATGTTTGCTTTTGGGGATCAGCTTTTCACAACAGAGAAAAATTATAAAATTCATAATTATTTTTGAATCTTGCAAATGCTAAAATATGACATTTGCCGGACTTCCCTTGTCGTCCAGTGGTAAAGAACCCACCTGCCAAAGCAGGGAGCATGGGTTTGACCCCTAGTCTGGGAAGACCCCGCATGCCATGGGATGTCTAAGCCTGTGTGCCAGGGGCTCTAGCGCCCATGTTCTGCAATAAGAGAAGCCACTGCAATGAGAAGCCCTGAGTGCCGCAGCTAAACAAATAGCTCTCGCTCACCTCTACTAGAGAAAAGCCCATGTAGCAACGGAGACCCAGAACAGCCAAGAATACAAAAATAAATATTAAAAAGTCTTTGAAAAATGACATTTACTGATGAAGCCTGTTGACAAGTAAACATATATGGAGAAGCCACTGGTTTCTAGTTTACTGCACAAAATCTTTTTAGCATCATGTGACTTGTCATAAGTAAATGAGCTCATACAGTTTGTGATTGAGGTCTTCATTTTCTTCATCATGAACTTTATCAAAATACTCTTTTAGGACAGATCTAAATTTCTCTTCTTCTCTCATATACCTTATCATCAAAAATG
The DNA here is from genome assembly GCF_963930625.1 of Muntiacus reevesi. Taxonomy (NCBI): domain Eukaryota; kingdom Metazoa; phylum Chordata; class Mammalia; order Artiodactyla; family Cervidae; genus Muntiacus; species Muntiacus reevesi. Next base: position 1,668,187 of record NC_089269.1, read on the forward strand.
AACACACTGGATCCTCAAAAATGTTGGTAAAATAGAAAATAGTAATGAGCTTCCCCCATGGCTCAGCGGTAAAGAATCCGCCTGTGATGCAGGAGACTCAGGTTTGATCCCTGGGTCAGGAATATGCCCTGGAGAAGGAAATGATAACCTGCTCCAGTTTTCCTGCCTGGAGAATCTCATAGACAAAGGTCCTGGTGGGCTACAATCTATGGGTTGCAAAGAGTGGGACATAACTTAGTGACTAAACAACAACAGCAAAAACAAAAGAAATATAAAACAGAGAGATATAAAAATAACTAAATGAAAAGTATTGCAAAACAGTTAAAAATTGTCCCATTACAATTTATTTCTAATCTACACAAGTCATGTATTGCAATGTGTTCAGCAACAGAAAAGAGGCAAATAAAACTGAGGATTTTTTTCTTTATTACAAAAATTTCCCTCATAATTCCTTTACACTAATAGAGCTTGTTCATGCCTGCAAATCTGGCAATTATGTATAACAAGAAATTGAGAAAAATAATTTGGAAAGGAGAGGTTTTTTATCATCAACCTAACATCATCCCCTTCTTGTAATACAGAAAGCACTAATTGTCAACAGCTTTCCATGCCAAAAATGGAGAATGGAAACCAAGTACTCAGCTCCACTATTTGCCTCCATATGGAATCAATAAAGAAATTCATAACAAAACCGCATGGTCAATGTCCATCACTTTGTGCACAAGCATTGTAGTTTTTGAAGCTCAAAACTTATGTTTATTTCAAAAAACTGCTCTCTACTGGGGAACCCGTTAGCAGCGTCTTATAGTATCCTAGAGTTTTACAGAAGCTACTTGTGAAGTCTACTGCAGGAAACCAGAGTTCTGCAAAAATTTTACACTCATTTCTTTCTCCAAGGGATCTTCCCAACCCAGGGAACGAACCTGGATCTCTTGCATTGCAGACAGATTCTTTACCCTCTGAGCCATCAAGGAAGCCCTCCAGTTATCTACTGAAATGCAATAGGCTATGTCAAAATTTAGTATCTTCAAACAGTTTATTATACTTTCTCACATGTTTTGGTTGACTGGGTCAGCAGGTCAGTTCCTGTTCGGGATCTCTGTTATGACTGCAGTCAGATGATAGCTGGGGTGGAGTTATCTGAAGTTTTCTCTACTCACATACCTGTCAGGTGGCCTGGGACGCTGGAGCACATGGGTGTTGGCGGACTCTTTGCTCTTCCTGTGACTATGTGGCTAGCTGAGGCCTCCTCACTTAGCAATTCCTAAAGCCAGCTAACACTCATTTGGAATTCGGCCTCTCATCTCAGGGCGGGCGGATAACAAAGATTCTTTAGCCATCGTTTATCTACCATATACTAATTGTTTATCTAAGGCCCCAGATTTGTAGAATTCTTTTGTCTTTTGAAAGTGAGAAGGAAATAGACTTGGAGCAGTTAAGAGACTTGCTACGAAGGTCCTTCAGTAAATTAGTGGGAGAGAAGTGAAAAGAATTACATACAAACTCCTTAATTTTTTGAACAGCAAATCCTCCATTTGTAGAGTGGTTTTAAAGTGAATAATATATCCCGAATGTTCTACCAGAATGACATTTTAAAGATTCTTGTTTATGTGCATCAGTAGCTTTTGTGCAAATGAAATATTTCCTCAATTTAATGTTTTCTTTTTTCATTTCCAAATCTCCTAGTTTTTAATCTCTGATATTCTAGAGACATGTTACAAAAAGCTACTGCACATATAATTTTCTCAGTGGTGATTTTATCCCACTGATTCTACAGACTGAAATTGCTGTTTGCCCTTATCTTCTGAAAATTAAACTGTAATGTCAAGTAGATAGTGCAAAGGTTTGGCTATTTAACATATTTCACTCATGAAAATCCACTTAAATCTCAACAAGCAGAAGTTGAAATGTTAGCACTTTTGGCTCCATACTTTTATTTTAAACTGATTCAAGGGGGAAAAAAGAGAAGATAAAGGTGTTTTCTAGAAGCATATTAATGTGAATTTCCTGAGGAATAAAGCTGCCTCCTTTAGACCTTCATCTAGGGTTTTTCTCTATTTTCTTCTTGCCTAAATCTGTTTTCCCCTTAGTTTTTTTTTGTTTTTTTTTGGGGGGGTGGGGGTATGTTTTGCTGCTTTGGGGAGCACTTCTCAAGGATTCTTATTTTGTTAGGCAGAAGCATGATGCTTTTTTGGGGGGTCACTTGCCAGGAGATATTTGCTTAGAGTTGTCCATTTAACTCCTGATGATGATGGTGCCAGGATGATGATGCCAGGATGGTGATGATGGCATCCTCTTTTTTGTATTTCTGTAGTTGCCCCTGCAATTTGTAAGGGCATCTTGTTTCAGCTTTTCTAACTTCAGCATGGATTTTTAGTATGTGTATGCATGTGCATGCTAAGTGCTAAGTCACTTCAGTTGTGCCCGACTCCTTGCGACCCCATGCACTGTAGCCCATCAGGCTTCTCTGTCCATGGGATTCTCCAGGCAAGAATACTAGAGTCGAACCCAGGGATCGAACCCATGACTTATGTCTCCTGTACTGGCAGGAGGTTCTTTACAACTAGCACCACCTGGGAATTCCATGAAGATAAAATTCCTTCATCTGCCAAATGAAGATGCACAGTACCCTTCCTAGAAATTGCATTCTAAGAGAAGTAAAAGACCAAACTCTGCAGCAAAATTAGAACTGCTTTGCTTAAAATAAATTTTCATTTACACTTCTTTGCTTGAGGAAATTTTATAAAAATAATTATGACATTTACTGTATGATATCACTTTCTCATTATAAAGCAAGTTCAAATAGGCCATTTATTGGAATAGCACCTGTGTAACTGGCCTAGCTCAAGGCACAACTTTCTGATTTTAATCTTATAAGGAGAGATAACAAGGCCTTCCTCAGTGATCAGTGCAAAGAAATAGAGGAAAACAATAGAGTGGGAAAGACTAGAGATCTCTTCAAGAAAATTAGACATACCAAGGGAATATTTCATGCAAAGATGGGCACAGTAAAGGACAGAAATGGTATGGACTTAATAGAAGCAGAAGATACTAAGAAGAGGTGGCAAGAATACACAGAACTATGCGAAAATGATCTTCATGGCCCAGATAATCATGATGGTGTGATCACTCAGCTAGAGCCAGGCATCCTGGAATGTGAAGTCAAGTGGGCCTTAGGAAGTATCACTGTGAACAAAGGTAGTGGAGGTGATGGAATGCCAGTTGAGCTATTTCAAATCCTAATAGATAATGCCGTGAAAGGGCTGCACTCAATATGCCAGCGAATTTGAAAAACTCAGCAGTGACCACAGACTGGAAAAGATCAGTTTTCATTCCAATCCCAAAGAAAGGCAATGCCAAAGAATGCTCAAACTACCGCACAATTGTTCTCATCTCACACACTAGTAAAGTAATGCTCAAAATTCTCCAAGCCAGGTTTCAACAGTATGTGAGCTGTGAATTTCCAGATGTTCAAGCTGATTTCAGAAAAGGCAGAGGAACCAGAGATCAAATTGCTAACATCTGATGGATCATCAAAAAAGCAAAAGAGTTCCAGAAAAACATCTATTTCTGCTTTATTGACTATACCAAAGCCTTTGACTGTGTGGATCACAATAAACTGTGGAAAATTCTGAAAGAGATAGGAATACCAGACCACCTTACCTGCCTCCTAAAATATCTGTATGCAGGCCAGGAAGCAACAGTTAGAACTGGACACAGAACAACAGACTGGTTGTTTTCCAAATCGGGAAAGGAGTATAATATACAGTCAAGACCGTATACTGTCACCCTGCTTATTTAGCTTACATGCAGAGTACATCAGGAGAATCGCTGGGCTGGAGGAAGCACAAGCTGGAATCAAGATTGCCGGGAGAAATATCAATAACCTCAGATATGCAGATGACACCACCCTTATGGCAGAAAATGAAGAACTAAAGAGCCTATTGATGAAAATGAAAGAGGAGAGTGAAAAAGTTGGCTTAATGCTCAACATTCAGGAAACTAAGATCATAGCATCTGGTCCCATCACTTCATGGCAAATAGATGGGGAAACAATGGAAACGGTGGCTGATTTTATTTTGGGGGGCTCCAAAATCACTGCAGGTGGTGACTGCAGACATGAAGTTAAAAGATTCTTACTCCTTGGAAGCAAAGTTATGACCAACCTAGACAGCATATTAAAAAGCAGAGACATTACTTTGCCAACAAAGGTCTGTCTAGTCAAGGCTATGGTTTTTCCAGTGATCATGTATGGTTGTAAGAGTTGGACTATAAAGAAAGCTGAGCACCAAAGAATTGATGCTTTTGAACTGTGGTGTTGGAGAAGACTCTTGAGAGTCCCTTGGACTGCAAGGAGATCCAACCAGTCCATCCTAAAGGAAATCAGTCCCGAGTGTTCATTGGAAGAACTGATGTTGAAGCTGAAACTCTAATACTTTGGCCACCTCATGGGAAGAACTGACTCGATTGAAAATACCCTGATGTTGGGAAGGATTGAAGGCAGGAGGAGAAGGGGATGACAGAGGATGAGATGCGTGGATGGCATTACCGACTCAATGCACATGAGTTTGGGTAACCCCCAGGAGTTGGTGATGGACAGGGCGGCCTGGTGTGCTGCTGTCCATGAGGTCGCAAAGAGTTGGACACGACTGAGCGACTGAACTGACCTGAACTGATGTCTTGTTCATTTCCCTATAGGAGAAAATTAACTGATTAGTTGATAAGTATTTCTATAGTTTTATTTCTCATTTTATGTTATTATATTAATGTTATGATCATGTTTGTTGTGAATTAGTTACTCTGATCCCGATTGTCTTTAAGTTTGCTGGCAAACTCTAGTTTCCAGATTTGTGAGGCTGTGGACCTGACTCTAGACTGCTGCTTCTTCTGCTGTCCTGACAGCTTTCGTTGTTAGAATCACCTGGGCTGGCTACAGAAAAAGCCACCCTTAGCTCTTTTCCTGATCCATCAAATAAAATTCTCTTCTAGGACAGGCTAGGAACTTACTTTTAGACAGATTCCCCTGGTGATGCTTGTACACAGAGAATGCCAAGAATTACCACATCCTATTATGTTGACTCCATAAAGAACAATGGAAAAAGTATATAAGTAAGGTTTTTTATGTCCCAGGCATTAGAGCAGATATAGGGGACATATGACTGAATAAGGCAGAGCTTTGTCTTCAAGGAATACATAAAAATGGCATATCAATGGTCAACTATCTATATATCTTAATGGCTTTTTAAATAAAGGTCTATCAAGGAATAGAGAAAAGAGAAAGTAATTTTTTGTTTTTCAGAAAAGGATTAACTTTCTAGGGAGAGTTTCTGAGTCAAGGTCTTGAGAAATAGCTGGATTTGAGATATTATAGATAAGGAGATTATCAAATTTTCTCTAATGCAGAAAGAAAAATCTCAAGAAATATGAATGAAAAACTGTACAGATGGAGTAGCTTTAAAAAGTTTGAATAACTTTCCTGGAAAGAGAATTAGGAGCAGAATGAAAGAAAAGGCTCTGAACCAGAGTTTTTAACCAGAAAAATGAGGAGTGGATGCTGGGCATGAGGAATTATTAGACGTTTCTGGGGGACTTGTCCGTTTGCCACGTCCAACATTCTCACCGGTCCCAAGGTGGAAATGGTTATTGTATATAAGAGAGTGGGGTTGTGGAAGAGAGGAGCTTATAACATTTACTTAGGATTCTTATACACGTCTGACCTCCCGTTTGAGATCTACTGATCTGGGAAATAGTGTTTGCCTAACATTTAGGCTGTCAATACTATAAGTTACCAGATGCAGTTTTCAGATATATTTGGTATATGAAGAATTGCATAATCATAAGTTAGAAAATCCTCACCATGATTAGCAAAATCAAGGTATACTTTGTACTTTTTGATCCTTAATGGGAAAATCTAGAAAATAATGTTTTTGGCCTTTGTGTTCTCTATCAGTAATACTTAGAAAGGTTTAGCTAACCAAATGACAACTGTAGCCAGCGTCCACCATTAATGTGGTAGTATTCAACTGAATTGTGGATCAGTGCCTAGAAATGTATTACTTGTCTCTGAAAGTCATACTTTCGTTGCACAAATCCATAAGGTGAAAATAAGGCCTATAGCAGCAAAATATAAAATTATCAAAAATATGATGTCACTAATGAAATAAAAGTATGATATCCTTTTTAAAAATGTGAGCAGTGAAATTTGGGTAAAAGTCATAGAAACAATGAGAGCTAAAATTATGCAGTATTTGTATATCATATTATATATCTAAAAGTATTCTCAATTCTGTATTAATTTAATTCTCATAATGACACTTATTATTCCCACTATTACTATCTCCATTTTATAGATGAGGAAATTGAGCCATAGAAATCAAGCAACTTGTGCATGGTTACTTAATTGGTACCAAACATACACTTCACGGGCCCTCCTATATAATAGCATCTCCAACTCCTCGTTAAGATTAAGGTCAATTACATCTGTGAGAACATTGATTCATCGTTCTTGTCTGTTGGCCTCTTAGCATGCAGAGTCTGAAATAACTGGGAGGCTTACTAGAACTATGAGGACATCTCACAAACACCACGCTTATCCACTACATCACTGGCACCACATTAATTGAACTGGATGAACTAGAAGTGGCAAGAATGTCAAAGGCACAGAGAACTCTCTAGTTGGAAATATAAGTCTGTTTACTTGCTGCCTTTGAGGCCAACCATCTTTCATATTTAGTCCTTAATTTGTGATTAGTCACCTTCAGCATTTCATAGTCTTTTTCAAATCATCAATTGCCCCCAACAGCACTCATCACATTCCATCATCCTTGTAAGCATGATTGCTCTGCATTTCTTAACTACTTTATACATTGCATCTACTAATGCATTTCCTTCTCGAAGTACAGCATCCAAATTCACAGCCTGTACAAGTTTTGACAATCGTCCCACTTATCTCACACAAAAGGCTGTCTCTACACTGACCACCAATGATAGGGCTCTTCTCACCAGCCAGAGATTCAGCTTCAAAATCTCATTTTAGGGTTGTGTTTTCAGACTACTCCAGCACCACCTATTTCACATTGAGTTCCCAGAGGCATCCCCTGAGACAAACCTTTGCATTGAGGACATTTACTGGGAAGTTCTCCCGGAACCAACACCAAGAAGAAAGTAAAAGAAGTGGTATCGATCAAGTAGAGGAAGAGATTTAACTCTAATAAGTTTTATGTAAGAGGACCCAGCCAATCCTACTGGGAGCCCTCTTGTTGAGATGGCCCTTGAAAGCTGTCTGAGATCGATGCAAGGATCTTTATATTCTTCTATTACTCCATCATTAGACACACTGCTTCTGGAAATGGAGCATGACTACGAGGAAGTCCTGAAGACGTGCTCACCTGAGTACTCTTAGCCACCAGCACTCTGAAAAGCTGGGAGTGTAAGTGTTTCAGTCTGTTCAGGAGATCTGGGTGGTGCATTCTGGGATCCACTGCAATTGTTTTGGCTGCAGTTGAATGATCCTTAGATAACTTTTCACAATAAATATAGTCAGTTTAGTTATGGGGTACAGATAATAACATAGAAAACATACTAACCCAACATTTACATTTTCATGATGGCTCTGTCATAGCACACGTGGAGGATGCCTGCAGACTAAGAGAGAGAATCATGAGCAAGCAAGCTCATTAAGTAAAGGTATCGTGGTGAGAAGGACTAGTCCAAGAAACTACAACTGTATCAGGAATCATGAGTTCCAAATTGCATGATCCTAGCTAATGAATTAAATTATCTGAATTTCCATTTAATAAACTATAAAATGGAGCTAATAATCCCTTTGTTAAAGCATTACTGTAGAGCATCTAGTTATGAAAGGTGTCAAAATTAAAGTACGAATTTAACAAATGCCCTTTTCTTAAAAAAAAAGGGTGCTAGTTTTTTCTCACCATTAATCTGTGTTGATTTGGGAATAAGCATCTCTGTGACTACTTAAATCATTAAAATAATCAATTTAAAAATAAGTAATAGGGACAATAGAGGCTTCCCTGCTAGTTCAGCTGGTAAAGAATCCACCTGCAATGCAGGAGACCCTGGTTCGATTTCTGGGTCGGGAAGATCAGCTGGAGGAGGGATTGACTACTCACTCCAGTATTCCTGGGCTTCCCTGGTACTCAGATGGCAAAGAATCTGCCTGCAATGCGGGAAGACCTAGATTTGATCCCTGGGTTGGGAATATCTCTTGCAGAAGGGAACCCACTCCAGTATGCTTGCCTGGAGAATTCCATGGACAGAGGAGCCTGGCAGGCTACAGTCCATGGGGTAGCAAAGGGTTAGACAGGAATGAGCAGCTTTCAATAGGGTATGAAAACGGTAATACTATTTTCTGTGTTGGACATAATATTCAAAAGTCTGTTAATAACTCTAGGAGGGACAGGAAGTTCAAATACATGACTGCATGAATTTTATCTAACAACTAGAGAATTAAGCTCACCTTTTCCCAGGCAGATTGCAGCCTAAGCCTTTTCTAGATGGGACTCCTGGAGCTTCCACTGAGCATGTCCTATGTCCTCTTCCTCCTTCCCCATCCCCTTCTCTTTCTCTTGCCTTTCATTTTCATTTTCCTCCCCCTTCCTTCTGTTTACTATTCAGCTGACTCTATTCCATCATAATCTACACCACTTGATTCATTTCAAATAGCCTTTCCAAAGCTTACACTAACTTATTGCTGTTTAGTCATTCAATTGTGTCCAACTCTTTGCGACCACATGGATTGTAGCCTGCCACGCTCCTCTGTCCACAGGATTTCCCAGGTAAGAGTACTGGAGCAGGTTGTCATTTCTTTCTGCAGGGGGTCTTTCCAACCCAGGGGTCCAATCCAGGCCTCCTGGTTGGCAGGCTAATTCTTTACCAGGGAAGCTCTTATACTAACTTGTACCCTAGAAAGGTTAACAAATGTTTTCTGATTAATTGTACTTCCAATTTATTTAAAAGTAGGCAGTATATTTATTGGTTTTTCCCTGAGAACTTGTATTGCTGTAGATGAAGTTCAAGATTTAAGTCTCTCCTTTCAGTAGTAATTTTATTTGCATTTTAATTCTTATTTTTCATTCAACACGATTATTTTAGTACATAAAATATCCTATTCATAAGCTTGTATTTCATTACTATTATTGAAATTAAATAGTCATTACTTTTCTTATTTCTGGAATTTTGCATAAAGTACTGGTTTTGTGCCTATCAGCAGTGCTGACCTAAACATGATGAGATAAAGAAATGCAGTTTCAGACAGGCTAAGACAGTCATCCTATTAGAGTTAGTGACAGGCTGAACTGCTGGTGGTTGATTTTACTGGACATTTTTACTGCAGATTATTCACCAGTTCAAGGACAGCTTGAACACTTCTATGTTCTCTGCAGGTGGTGCCCAGTATAAAATTATCTTTCTAATGCAGTGCATAAAGTGATATGGCATACATTTTATCAGACAATAGAAAATAATAAATTTGTCAGATACAACCAGAAAAATGGGCAAATGCATTTTTCTTCTTTTAAGTAAATAGCAAAATTTAGTTTGTCATACCTGTAAAAATTTCTTGGTGAATTTTTCTCTAGGTACCAGTGTTCCAGTTTGACCAGTCTGCCGGTTTGAAACGTCAAAGGGCGTTTGGCTACATCACGAGAGAAAGACAAAGACAGGGGGGAGGATGGGTCCCTAGGGTCATGTGTAAGGCTCACTCTGGGAATCTACCTGAAAACTACAAGGGGAGGAACAGAAAGGATGAAAGTCCATGTCGTGATGGGAAGAGAGAGGTTTCTGATTAGAGAATGAGGCTGAAGGAAAGAGAGCGAGAGGACAGGAGGGAGGAGAGAAGGAGGAGAGGAAAGAGAAAAAGAAAGAAGAACCTTTTTGGAGAAGAAAGGAAAAAAAATCATGAACAAGCTTCAGGGGGTTTTAGTATAGCCCCTAACCTGCAGTGGGAAACACATGAATGAAAGGCAGCCACCACTGCTTCCACGGCAGAGAACAATACACGACTAAGAGGACCACTGCTCAGAACAGCAGGCTGTAGTTTGAAGGCAGGTGCAGTTTCATTTGAACCACAAGAATTTTGTATCTTTATTCCCTCCTTGCTTCTCTCTCCTTTGATCCTCTGTCCACATGCTACCTATTTTGAATTTAGACACTGGAAAAATTTTCAATGTCTAAAAATGGCCATAAAAACCTAGAGAAAGTTACAGTTTTGAGCCCTATCTTGCTAATAAATTGGAGAAAAAAATGGCAATTCACTCTAGCATTCTGGCCTGGACAACTTCATGGGCAGAGGAGCCTGGCAGGCTACAGTCCATGCAGTTGCAAGAGTCAGACATGGCTTAGCAACTAAATCATCATTGCCAATAAATAGATCTTGGATTATCCTTATGGGGATAGGAATGTAGAGAAATCTCACTTCAGTTCAGTTCAGTCGCTCAGTCATCTCCGACTCTTTGCGATCCCATGGACTGTAGCACGCCAGGCTTCTCTGTCCATCACCAAATCCCAGAGTTTACTCAAACTCATGTCCATCCAGTTGGTGATGCCATCCAGCCATCTCATTCTCTGTCATCCCCTTCTCCTCCCACCTTCAATCTTTCCCAGAAATCAGGGTCTTTTCCAATGAGTCAGTTCTTTGCATCAGGTGGCCAAAGTATTGAAGTTTCAGCTTCGACATCAGTCCTTCCAATGAACATTCAGGACTGGTTTCCTCTTGGATGGACTAGTTGGATCTCCTTGCAGTCCAAGGGACTCTCAAGAGTCTTCTCCAACACCACAGTTCAAAAGCATCAATTCTTCGGCACTCAGCTTTCTTTATAGTCCAACTCTCACATCTGTAAATGACTACTGGAAAAACCATAGCTTTTACCAGATGAACTTTGTTTGCAAAGTAATGTCTCTGCTTTTTAATATGCTGTCTAGATTGGTCATAACTTTTCTTCCAATGAGCAAGCATCTTTTAATTTCATGGCTGCAGTCATCATTTGCAGTGAATTTGGAGCCCCCCCCCCCCCCAAATAAAATCTCTCTCTGTTTCCATTGTTTCCCCATCTATCTGTCATGAAGTGATGGGACCAGATGCTATCATCTTAGTTTTCTGAATGTTGAGCTTTAAGCCAACTTTTTCATCTCTTCTTTCACTTTCATCAAGAGGCTCTTTAGTTCTTCACTTTCTGCCATAAGGATGGTGTCATCTGCATATCTGAGATTATTGATATTTCTCCCAGCAATCTTGATTCCAGCTTGTGCTTCATCCAGCCCAGCCTTTCTCATGATGTACTCTGCATATAAGTTCAATAAGCAGGGTGACAATATACAGCCTTGATGTACTCCTTTTCCTATTTGGAACCAGTCTGTTGTTTCACATACAGTTCTAACTGTTGCTTCTTGACCTGCATACAGATTTCTCAGGAGGCAGATCAGGTGGTCTGGTATTCCCATCTCTTGAAGAATTTTCCATAGTTTGCTGTTATCCACACAGTCAAAGGCTTTGGCGTAGTCAATAAAGCAGGAGTGGAGAAATCCAAGCAAAGCTTAAAAGGTCTCCTTTCAAAATAATGCTCCCAACTGATATTTTAAAAATCTAGAACTATTTCATGCTATATTAATCACTAGCTTCTCCATACCTTCTCATTTAAAATTCATTGATCCCTGATGGTTAACAGAGTTCCTATTTTGTGGGATCTTTTGGACAATAGTGGCAGTTTGGTCAATCCAGTTGTTGAGTTTCATGTAGCAAAAAGAAAATCTTCTCTTACCGATATTTCCGTAGTGCTTCACACATCGGTGATATTATTTGAAATGGAGCTGTTTTAGACGCAGTTCTGTTGGAGCCTGATAAACATCCCCGGACGAGGTGAGAGGCCATCCTGCAGGTGTTGCCTGCGTGGCCAATTCCAGTTTGTGAGTCAATTCCTCACCCACACTGAGTCTAAATTCCTGAGTGTCCAGGCGGAGGTCGGAAGAGGAGTTCTGGAGAGAACTGTCAACTGTCTCTCTCATCTGGTGCTCTGCCCATGGAGAGGGGCTGGGGGCAGAGGGTTGTCTTCCACAACAGGAACGCCCCCTGCAGCTTGGTGAGCTAGGGACTGACTCACGTCTGGTAAATCTAAAGGGCAAGAGGCCGTGGAACTACGCCGATGGCAGTCTTCAGAGGGCTTCAGTCCCCAGACAGAGGCTGTCTGGGCATGGCCTATGTGCCAGATGAAGGGAAGCTCCCTGTAAGCGTGCTCAGAGAAGTCAGAGAGCTGGAGACCCCCAAAGCGTGGCGCTGTGAGGGGCAGTGTCTGCCCCAGGCAGCGGGGCTGGAGGGCAATGAAGGGTGCTGTCCAGGGGCAGGGGCGCCAGGAGCTGGCGGGGTCAGTGGCCAGCCTGGAAGGCGGGCGGATTCTCAGAGAGGCCGCCCGTGCAGTGAGCCCTGCCTGGGGGCCCGGGGGAGAAATCACAGGCCCTGGGAGGGTGTTTCAGCGCCGTGCATGTCCGGACTTCCTGCATGAAGACTGAGGAGCAGAGCAGCCCAAATTGCAAATGTATAAAAGCGGGTGAAGAGTTTGCCCAAACACGTGAAGCAGCAAGAGAGAGTGCTCAGGACATATTTTCACTGGTTGAATTAAGATCAGCGTGATCCTCCTCTAATGAAGAGTTTAGTGGACAGGGTTCAGCTTAGGCTAACATGAGGCATTTATGGCTGCTTTTTTTCTGCTAAAAACAGGTTTTGAAGACTATAAAGTCATAAAACAGCCTGAAAATGCTCTCTCACCCCAGATTCAACCTATCAGCGCTGCGCTGCTGTGTCTGCGCCCTCGTGTCCAGCTCTTTGCGACCCGTGGACGGCAGCCCACCAGGCCCCTCTGGCCACAGGATCCCACAGGCAAGAATCCTGGAGTGGGTTGCCATGCCCAGCTCAGGAATCAAACCCATCTCTCCAGCATCTCCTGCATTCCAGGCAGAGAGGGGCTATAAAACCGGGCATGCTTCCTACCATAGGACACACTTGGCCCTAGGTAATCACCAAAGTTAAACGACTGAGAAATCTGAAAATGCCTGAGAATGCCATGAAGGAAATGTTCAAAGTCTGTGACTCAGCAATAACTAGCTTAGGAGGGGGCGCAGAGACTGCGTCATATGCTGGATGCTGATACGCTTCGGTGCTTAGGGTTATCTTCTTACTTCTCAGAAATCCTAATTAGCTGTTTTAGCTCTCATGTAAACCTCAGAGCAAAGAACATCTAGTTATTTAGAATGGACTCCATGGGGGAAATGCCAAACGATCAAGAGTCGAAAGTCACTGTGGGCCTTGTTTCCGTTTAGAACCTTGGTTACCAGCTTGGTTCATGGCATGGGATTTTTGCTTGTAGCTAAATTCTACGAGGATCCGCGCGTCTTCCAGTGCACGCGTGAGTAATGCAGTCTTGTTTGTGTCTGTTCACACATCTCTCTCTTGCCAAGTGGAGGATAGCCTCCTTTTATATACGATGCTTTATATACATATTTTCTGCTGCTTCCAAGCAGTGGCAGACTGTTTTGTGACAGTGCAAACACAAAATCTCTCCACCGTCAAATCCCAGATACTGTATGAGACGCAAAAGCGGAAGGCTGGGGAAAGGTGGCTGGCTGTTTCCATCAAAGGAAAGAGAGAAATGGTCTTGAAAGTAGCCAGGAAAATGCTGCAACAGCTGGCTAACTGTTTTTGTGATTAAAAAGAAAAAAAGGTCCCTTTGTACTACTGGAGTGATGTACCCAAACATCCCGATGATGGTGTCATCACTATTTATATGTGGCCTCGAGCCTCAAGGGGCCTACTCTATAGTGTAAATTCACAGATTTTTAAGATCTGCAGCACATGCAGACCTGCTTTATTTGACTCAGCTTGGGAAGACTCGCTGATACTGGGCAGTAGCAAGAGGTAATCAAAGAGGAGGTGACGGAGTTCAAAGCTTCTTTGCTTATTTAGGTAACGATACTGTTCTGCAGCTTGTAACTTGCCTTGTATGCTCTTTATCAAAAGCATGTTTTTATGCACTTGAGTTACTAAGATCACTATTTTAGGTAAACAATTTTGTGAACTATAACACTGACAAAAGCAAAATCCCCAAAGCTTTAAAGAAGGTGAAACAGTCCTGTAAATGGGTTTACCTAAAAACGCAACAAATGTAGGTCAAACCAGATACTCTTGATATCTCCTACAACTTTTTGTGGTTTACGCTCTGATTATCCGTTTTGCAGTCCTCCCCTGTAAGCTGTGTGGTTTACAAGTCAAAATACGATATTTAAGACAAGAGAAATAAAATCTAAATGTCGCATATGTGTATATATATATATATATATATATATATATATATATACATTTCTGAGATGTGGTTCTCAAATTAGGTAAAAGTGACGATGTCAAGTTTAGACTTCCCTTACGGAAGAAAGACCAAAAACATGTCCAGAATGTCTTATTTATGCATGCATGCTCAGTCATGTCTGACTCTTTGTGATCCCATGGACTGTAGCTTGTCAGGCTCCTCTGTCCATGGAATTTTCCAGGCAAGGCCACTGGAGTGGGTTGCCATTTCCTCCTCCAGGGGATCTTCCCAACCCAGGGATTGAATCGGCATCTCCCATGTCTCCTGCATTGGCAGTGAGATTCTTTTTACCACTGAGTCACCCGGAAACTCCCCAGAATGTCTTAGGAGATACTCATATCTTCTTTTCCGTATCAAAGGCATCTATGTATTGATCTGTACTCACCGTTTCACTTTTCTTGCCCACACTTACTATTTTCACCTTAGTCTGGCTTCTACCTTCAACGCTTGCTGAGGCTGTTGGTTCAACTGTCAGGAAAGCCCACCTAATTGTCAAATACCACTTGACCTCTCTGCAGTGTCCGACTGTTGTCAGTGTGATTGCCTTGAAATGCTCTTTCTCTCCATTGCTTTCTTGGGATGGTATTCCTTCCTCACTAACTGAACAAATACATGTGTGGACCCAGACTATGTTCAGACAGCCATGGAACTTAAATTATCTGTGCCTCACATTCTCTGTCTGTAAAATGGAGGCAATAGTACTAATAGCTGTAGTTACTTACACGATGTTCATGAGAATTAAATGAGTTGATTCATGTCACAGGCTTTTGACAGGGCCTGGCAAACAGTAAGCATTATCTTACTCTAGATTGTGTTTTTACTGTATCTAATAGAGTTTAGTTCTGAAAGGATATTGCTATGGAAAGTTATTTACCTTGGGCTTTTTATCTCCTTCTGGCTTATACTTTTTTCCTAATTTGTCATGGTTCCCAAATGTGACCTCTTTCCTCCTGGGCTTTCTCTTTATGTCTTTAAGTTTGCCTCTTGTAGATGTCCAATAGGGAATCAGACCCATATGCCATCACTAAGTTTATTCATTTATCCATCCTTTCACTGTTTTGCCGACACTGTTTGGGCCCAGAGCCCAACACTTTGTTAGGAGTGATGCTCTTGTATCTCAGTGTTTTTGCCCCTTGAGGCTTGTCAGTGTATTTCTCCACTGAATTCTAGGGTTGAAGATTGTTGCTGACAGTGTGTGTAAGGAGAATCTGAATGCTTTCCTCTGTGCGACTCAAGTCTTCTTTATTTTTCCTGCATGAAGCCTCAAAAGGTTACTTATTTTTTTTACTCTTCTTTATCTTTGAAGTCCAGTAATTTTACTAGGATACATGTTGGTGCCCATTTAGAATAATAAAATGACCTTTTTAAAGGCTCAGTATGCTCCTTCAATTTGTAAATCTGACTTTTTTATATCTAGAAAACTTCTAAATGTATATCTTTAAACACATTTTGTTTTTCTCTTGGAAGTTTGATTTTCTTCTCCAGCTGTATTTATATTCATGTAGTACCTCCTCTGACTGTCTTCCAGATCTCATATTTGCTTTATAAACCTGCACATTTTTATTTTGCTTACTCTTCTTAACTCTGTGTTTTTATCCACGTCCACATATATGTTGCCTTTGTCTATGTTACGATTTGTCTTTATTTTATACTTTTTCTGCCGGGCGCTGTTAGCTTGTAGTCTGTGTTTTCCTGCCTCGTTGTTGCTACGCTGAGTGATGGTCTCTATTGAGACTCTTTGGACTTGTTAAATTATTCAAATTCATGGACGCACACTACTCCGTAGTAATGCTCTCTCTTCATCTATGGTTTATTTTTCCTGTTCTTTCCATTGTTGTATTTTCTAACGGTTTCCAGTATGTTTTTTTTTTTTTTTTAATTTCTCATCTCTGAATTTGATGAGTTTTAACAAGGTGATTTAGTTACAGAATAGTCATTGGAAAAGTGAGCAGCACCGGTTTCGCAGATGGTGAGGATTCTCCCCAATTCACACGAAATTTCCTTATGACAGAACTCTATACATTTGTATCTTGTTTCTGTTTTCTTCTGCCAACAGGATTTCTAGCTACAGGGATCGTCATGATTCAGAATGTCTTCCCAAAAGACATGTGCAAGTCTCTTCCTTGTGGAAACAGTGAATTTTCAGCCTTATCGCCCTTGTTGTTCCAGGTGCCACTTCGGAGCATATGGAGGAATGCAACGCCAGGTTCCACACAATATGTTTGCTGTTCCTGGCATGGATTCTGGGTACTTCCATTGGGGTGTACCATCTCCTGTTGGGTAGGTGTGAGCAAGCTGATGACTTGAGAGCGTGACATCATTCATGCTTCTCATTTTCTTCATAACTCTTTCACCTCTACTATGTAGTTTTTTCACACATTATGTCCATAGTTTGAATTTTAAATCTCTTCCCCTTCCCTTAAAATGAGACTTTTACTTCTGTCTCTCTTTCTCCTTCTTCATGGCATGATTTTCAAGAGGAGAATGGAACAGGACCATTTTCTCCACCATTTAAATTTGGGAAGTCAACATAGGCATTTAGATCTGTGTGTGTGTGTGCTCTGATGCTAAATTGTAGCCAGCTCTCTGCGACCCCATGGCTGTAGCCTGCCAGGTTTCTCTGTCCATGGGATCCCAGACAAGAATCCTGGAGTTGGTTGCCACTTCCTCCTCTAGGGGATCTTCCTGTCCCAGGGATCGAACCCGCATGTCCTGCATTGGCAGGTGGATTCTTTACCTCGGAGCCGCCAGGGAAGCCCCATATTTACATCTAAGCTTTGCTAAAGAATACTATCTCAGAAGGACAGAAGCATAATGTCACTCCTCTTATTAATATTAAATTTGCAGTCGAACTCAAATGTATTTTTATCCAGTTAGAAATGCACAAAGGAAAAAATGTCATTGCAGCCAATAATTTGGACAATAAAAATGCTGGCATTGAGTGTTTTTGAGCATACAGTGAGTTTAACGCTTAACTGGATTTCAGACTATAAATACTTTAAGGAATTAGAGGATCCATTTTTACTACAGTAGCTGTTTAAACAAATTCAATTGCACGTAAAGAACTCAATTGGTATTCAGAGGTCTGTATATTACCATGTACTCAGGGTTGTGCTGAAATGGCAGTGAAACAGGTGCATGATTTCCTATAGCACTAAAGGGGTTTGCTTTTTGTTCACCCAATATGTGCACTTGTGATGTAAAGCTCCTCTATGAGGCAATCTTTAATACCATTCTGAGGCCAATGGGAATTCACTCTGGTATTTTAATCTCAGTTGGGTCGCAAGGAATTTTTCTTTTTCTTGGCTTCAGTTTGGTAACTATTTCATATATGTATGACAACTGAGTGCCAACAGAGAGAGAAATTTAAGGCAAATGCTGTGTGTTTTTGTTTTCTCTATTATGCGTGGGTTTGGAACTGAGGGTCTTTTTGACCTTGTCATGATTGGATCAGGTCCTTTGTGCAGACTCTATAAGAGAGAATGGAGGGATCAAAACAAAAAATGGAGAAAATAGCTACCTGATTATTTATAAAAATAGGGAATGATACACAGAAGAAGTGGATTTCTTTTTTGGAGAGCTTCTGTTTGGTGTGCTCCATATGTGTTTGGAACCCCCACTGTTAACTAAAAAAATAAAATAAAATAATGCTACTCTCTGAGTTATTCCTTATTAACAGTAAAGGGAAACTTTCTGGATAGGGCAGTTCATACCAACCATGAAATTTCTACAAGAAGATCAAGGTTGAACATATGCTTTGAGAAGCGTGGTGTGGTTTTTCCAAGGATCAGCTTTCAGTCTTCTCAGACTGAGAGATTCTTAGTGGGTTATTGTGAGAAGGAACTTAGGCGAAAACATGCCCAAAAGAAATAATGTCTGGGGACAAGCTGTCTCAGGAGATTAGTAACAGGCGACATGGAAACTTCAACCTCAAGGCCAAAAAGCTCTAATCTACTCTTAGGTAATAGTAGCTGTGTAGTCGTTAGAGTAGGAATGGCCAGTTTGCTATAGGACAAAGAAGGAAAGTGTCCAATCTTGCTCTTCAAATGTATTTGTATCACAAATCCCAGGTTGAAAATAAGAGGGGGTTTATACATACACACAATTCACAACACACAGACACAACGCACAAACCACCCACATGCATACACGTATGGGACTAGAACTCTAAAATGTCCATACATGTATTAAAAATGTTTCTGAACGGAAAGATTATGAATTAAATTTCTCCTTTTTGCCAATTTCCATTTTTTAAATGTTACACAATGAAATGCATATATTCTTTGTTAGGAGAAAATAATTAAAACATTTTTCTCAGTCTTGAATTTTACAGAATTAAAGGATAATTCTATCATTTTTTCCGCATGTTTATTTCTTTAGATCCAGTCTTTAAAATATTTTAGCCAGTAACTCTTCTGAGAAGCATTCAATCTTATCTTCAGTAACTAGTAGAATAGCTAATTTTTCCAATTTCTTCATTATTTAGTACATATGTCTCCAAACTGGCTGTCAAAAAGGGTTAAAACCTATCTGAAACCTCCACGGGAGTGTCCAAACATTTTTCAAATTCAGTATCATTTTAGAAAGGTTTTTCTTTATATTTGATCTTTTGATTTAAGAAAAAAGTATACTTTTCAAGGATTCCCTGATGGTCCAGTGGATAAGAATCCTCCTTCTAATGTAAGGGATGTGGGTTTGATCCCTGGCCGGAGAACTAAGATCCCACATGTCTCAGGGCTACTGAGCCTACATGTCACACCTAGAGAGAAGCCCACACAGCTCTGAAAATCCTGCATGCCACCTGAGACCTGGCATGCCAAAAATAAATAAATATTATATATATATATATATATATATACAAACACACACATACACTTTTCAATGAGAGCGTGTCTCAGTAAAGTTATAGTACAAGACTAATAATAAAAACAATAAAAACTGATCCAGCCTCTTGATCTTCAAGGTTATTATTAGCTCTACAAGGCTAAAAATAATAATAATAAAAACCCACCTAGCCTCTTGCTTTTCAGAGATAATAATTCAACATGGTTTTATTTATTTATTCACAAAATGGCTAACAAGGCCTACTATGTACTAGACAGTGTCCTAAGTGCTATGACTTGGCAGTAAAAAAGGATATAAAAGTCTTTTGCAATGAGGAGTGTACATTTGTATGGCGAAGAATAACAACTAAATAATAGATTATCCATTGGATGTGATATGTACTCAAAAAAAATAATGAAACAGAAGAACATATGAAAAACTTACAGGGAGTGAAATACTAGATGTCCAGAGAAGACATCATTGAGTAATGAGTAATGACTTCTGTTATTTTAAGGAAGTCAGTGAGTTAGGAGGATATCTAGAGGCAGAGGTTTCTGAGAACACATGCAAAGGCCCTGGGGCAGCAGTGTGCCTGGTAACCAAGCCTCAATTATTCATGTGCCCCTAGTATTTTTCCACAAAGTTAATCAATCAGTGGGCTATGTTAATATCAGATATGTTGTATTGAATCCCAGCAATGTATGGGTCACTGGCTTTCTGCCTCACAACTGCCCCATCCCCTTCCCGTGTATATTAGAATACACAGGCTTTGGGAAGTGCTTTGGAGCTTCTTGGTCTAGCCACTGAGCTGGTCATTGTCAGCTGTTGTATAAGATCCACTTTTTGTCGCATGCCACAATCTGATTTGAGAAATGGTTCTTTGCTGTTGTGTAGAATAGGGGAAGACAAGACTTCGAAATGATGATTTTCTTGATTTGTGGTCAGCTCATGATACACCCATTAATCAAGTTTTTCACCTTTCCAATTTGTTTTAAATGCCAAATGGCTGTAGAATGGTTAACGTTTAGTTCTTCAGCAGTTTGTTGTGTAGCTGTAAGAGGATCAGCTTGGATGACTGCTCTCAATTCCTCGTTGTCAGCGCCCGGTGTCTGGCCACGGCACTCCTCATCTTTGACTCTCTCTCTTTTGCGAAATTTCCTGAACCACCTCTGCACTGTGTGTTCATTAGCAGCTCATGGGCTAAATGTGTTGTTGATGTTGAGAGTTGTTTCCGCTGCCTTACAACCCATTTTGAGCTTCAATAAGAAAATTGCTCAAATTGGCTTTTTTATTGAACATCATTTCCCAATCTAAAATAAATATAAAATAAATGGCAAATAATAAGTCATTAGCAAAAAAAAAAAAAACACACAAAACATAAAGTGAGAAATGCCCATTAAAATGATATGTAACATGACCACGTTTATTTAAGAATGTACTCCAATATCAAATGGGAAAGTTCAACAATGCAAAACTGCAATTACTTTCGTATCAACTTAACAGATGTCTTTCAGTTCTTTCTTGGCCTCCCTCCGCTGTCTATCTCCAGCCCTGAATGTATTGTACAGTTCTCTGAAAGCTCTGAAACACCTGGGCACTCTTATTAAAGTAAGTATTGCAATTCATCAGGAGTATTCACAAAGTGATCTCTTTACAGTTGATCTTGAATGTTTCATTTTCTTTGCTAGCATATTTTCTGTTGTAGCTTCGGTGGCTCCCAAAGCATGAAGCACAGAAGAATCACCTTCTCACTGTGCTCCAGTTGGCAGGCGGCTGCCACTGGTCACAGACAGTCGCAAACTCTGGGGTCGGATATACTAAGCCAACCAGAGTGTCGTAAATTGCATGTATGAACAGCTCAGGGGCCCCTGGCTAAGTCTGCAACAGAGCTGAAATGAAACTCCTGACTCTTCCTATACACCTGCCTTGCTTCTGTGAATCAAAGTCCCAGCACACTGTTCCTTTATTGTCCTGGGATCTCCCTTTGCTGTTCTCTTCAGCTGTCTCCTCTAATCTTCTCTGCAGGCTCAGGAACAATTCCCATTTTTTCCCTGACCTTATTAACAGGTGGTATTGAAGAGATGATATGTGTCACTGTACCATGGAAACTGATGTCTTCTTAATTTAATTTCACTCCTATTATCATATTGCTAACACACACACACACTTTTTCTCAATATTTTTTGGTGTGCATTATGATACAATTTTACCCTTGGGTTGTGTTTTGAAGAGGTTTAATCTCTAAAAGTGGTCCTCAAAATGTTCTATGGCAAACGTTTACTTACTACAGCTCTTGGAAATTCATAGTGAATATCAATACTTTGGGCTTCTCCAATGGCTCAGCGGTAAAGAATCCACCTGCAATGCAGGAGATGCGGATGCGAGTTTGGGAAGATACCACAGAGAAGGGCACAGCAACCCACTCCAGTATTCTTGCCTGAAGAATCTTCATGGACAGGGAGAATGGCAGTCTACAGTCCATGGGGTTGCAAAGAGCTGGACGTGACTGAAGTGACTGAGCACAAATATTAATTCTAAAAAAGAAGAAGTATTCTTGGTACTACCAACGAAGTCTTACTTTGTTTAATCCTATGTTTTTCAAACTTATTAACTAAAACAGAAATTTTAAATATTTTTAAAAACTATTTCTTATGAAAGTAGTATTTTTATACTGTGTGCACCCATTTTCAGTTTATAGTTTGTATAGCTCTGTCAAATGCAAAAATCTATTTAACCCATATCTCCCCATCAGGTTCTGAAATATTTCATCACTGCAAATATGCCTCCTGCTCCCCAGTCAATCTTTGAGAATCTTGTGGAATCCATAAATCCATGTTATCTTGTGGAATCCATAAATCCATGTTCTACCAGTGTAAGGTACTTCTGCCTTTTTCATATAAATGAAATTATACATATACACTCTTTTGTACCTAACCTCTTTCAGTCAGCATGGTTTTTTAGATTCAGTTAATTTGTATGTTTTGGTAACTCAATACTATTTCTCAATAATATTTTATTGTATATCTTAGTTTGTTTATTAATTCTCCTCTTGATGGGCACAAAGATTGTTTCCAGTTTTTAGCTATTATAAATAAATCTGTTATGAGAACTTTTGTACAAGCTTTCCATGAACACATATTTTCCTTTCTTTTGAATGAGTTCCTAGGAGTGAATTTTATGGGCCATAGGGTAAATGTATGTTTAACGTTTTACAAAATTGCAAATTTGATAGCCAAATTGGTAGCACTGTTTTACACTCCTACCAATTTGGCTATCAAATGTTGTTTTTCCTGGCAGACGGCTGGTGATAGGCTGAGTGCACAGTGTGAAAAGCCGACATAGTCCTCACAGAAGGTTATTGTTGCTGTTCAGTCCCTAAGCTGGGTCCCACTCTTTGTAACCTCATGGACTGCAGCCTGCCAAGCTCCTCTGTCCTCTGCTATCTCCTGGAGCTTTCTCAAATTCATGTGGACATTACAGGAAGGAATGGGTAAGGCTTCCCCGGTAGATCAGCTGGTAAAGAATCCACCTGCAATGCAGGAGACCCTGATTTGAATCCTGGGTTGGGAAGATCCCCTGGAGGAGGGCATGGCAACCCCATCCAGCGTTCTTGCCTGGAGAATCCCCATGGGCAGAGGAGCCCGGCGGGTTACAGTCCATGGGGTCTCAAAGAGTTGGACACGACTGAGCGACTAAGCGGAAACAGCAGCATAGTCAAAAGAGATGAGCCCCCTTCTGTAAGGTCTGATTCAGTGAAATTCAGCTGTATTTCTTGACGTTGTTCCAGCCATGACTCGGAGTTCATTAAGGTATAACAGATCTCTGGTGGCTGAGAGATTTTAGGTATTCTTCATACTTATAAAGAGTTTCATCACAAAATGTGCTTCACTTAAGTCATAAATGCTGGTGCAAAATTTCTAGCCTGCTTCATTCTTATAGAGAATTGATAGTTATTCTGGAAATTGATATTTCTCTTCTATATTAAAGTGGCAGGTATTGAATGACAAGAAGAGTTTGGACACAGAAAGTGGAAAATTTTTGTTTTTAATTCTAGAAGTTGAAACGCCATGGTATCCTTACAATGCTCCTAAATATTTTTTAAATCTGGACTATTTGCATTATACTTCAGCTAATAACATTTCAGGCAGTTTTGTTTAAGCATTTTAAAGTATGTATATGTATGTTTTGAAACTCCATTTATACATGATAGATAGTCATATATTTATGTCTTATATGAGAGAATGGTTACTTATGGAAAAACAAAGGAAGGTTGAAGGGTTGACTGATTTTTTTTTTGAAAGAATGAGAATATGATGACTCACAGCTCCTGACTCACTCGTGTCCACTTTGCTTGACTTCTAACGTCTTCTCGACATCTGACGATGTAGCCTGTATATAGGTTCATGGAAAGGTAGGGAAGAGTCTTAAAAGCATCCAGTCATAGCCTTCCTTTGATGCCTACATTTCCTCTATTTCTCCAGGTGCTGTTTACCTTCAACAGCAGAAAGATTTGCTTCCTTGGGCCCGGAGATGTTCTGGGGAACGTCTCTGTAAGGACTGGAAAGGGGCCTTGCCGTTAGTTTGTCACTTGTATCAGTTACGCTTCCTTTTTTATTCCCAGAGAACATGGAGCGTGTGATGCCAAAGAGCACACGTCCTGCCTGGTGCTGCGGCTCGCCGAGGAGGGCCGCTGTTTGCCGCCCTTCCAAGGAGGAAGCAGGGATGACAGAGCCGGAGAGATCCGCACCTTCAGGCCACAGGGACACGCCATCAAACCTCCTCTCGGCCCTTCCTTGGCGTGCGGTCACAGACCACGCGAGCTGCCGACGGCCTAGGCCCGCTCTCCACTTCTCAGATACTGCATCGTCGCTATTGTTTTCCTTTGCTATTATCTTAATTTTTTATTGTGAAGTATTTTCTCCTTGGAGACAGCAGATAGTTATTTTCGGAGTCACAATTTTAATCTACTCTCACCAACCCGAACTAATAATATTCCAAATAAATGCACTTTCCTTGGAAAGTAAGTCTCTTTTTAAAGAAAAATGATGTGGGTGTCAGAGAGTAGGAGGATGTCTGACTGAGAATTTTTTTCAAAGTGTGTTGTTAATAAAATAAGAATTTCTCTTTCTCTCAGTACTGTAACCACCGCTCTTTGATAATACTATCATGAGCCTTTTTTCATCCTGCAAACATTAGGTTGTTTTGGAAAGGACAAAAGGGTGAAAAAGGATGAAAGCCGCAACTCGAGGCTGCGGGTGGTCGTTTGGTCTCAGCTGAGCCTTGCCCGTCTGATGTGGCCTGGGGATGCGGGAGTCCACTGCAGTCGGCCTCGTCCTGGCTGTGGGGCAGACTTCCCACTGCCCGCCTGGACTGTGAGCTTCCAGTGCACCTGTCCTCTGGGGTTATAGGCCCTGTGGCTACAATTCATTTCACTCTGGTGGCGAAGTTATGCAAATAAGACAGTTTAAGAAAGTGAGATTATCAGAGAGCGTCTAACTTAGTCACAAGGGCCCTTTTAAAGTAGAACATTTTCTCCAGCTGGTCACTGAAGAGAAAGCCAGAGAAAACCCAGGGAAAAAAAAAAAAGCAAACCCTGTTGGAATTGCCAACATGTCATGGAACTATGGACAGTCTCTAGGAGCTGAGAGTGGTCCCCAGCTAATAGCAGAACGTGGGAGACCTCTATCTTAGAATTCCAAGGAAATGGTTTCTGCAAACAACCAGTGGACTTGGAAGGAACTCTAAATCCCAGATGGCAGCCCCACATGACTGACATCTTGATTTCAGCTTGTGTGACCTTGAGTACGGAATTCATCCACATCGACTTCTGATCTCCAGAAACTGAAAAAATAAATTTGTATTGTATTTGAATTGTTTTAAGCTGCCAATAGGAAACTAATAAATGGGGCAATCAAGAGGAGGTGGTTAATTTTTATTAAGAAGAGTCATTTTTATTAATCAAAGTCCTTATTTAAAGCAAATACTCATGACAAGTGATTTAAACATATTTAAAATTTTTAAACTAAATGCATATGTTTATTAACTTTCTGATTTTTATTGTAGGACAGATTAATTCTGCAATTAAAATTTCAATCTTTTTATATAAATCATACTTACAATGCTTCCTCTGTATTTCCTAGTTCTGTGTTCTTTAAAGTGGAGCCGGATCTTACAGGTGATTGTGTAACAGTCTTCTTACAGAATCATCCTAAATGTTGCCAATCTGCTCTCCCTCCTGCCCCCAATCTTTCCAGTTATCTGGATCACACCCTGTTCCACATCGATCATTTAATGATCTACTTTTATTAAGTCTTTTGAAAGTATTCAATTAAGTTTTCATCAGTTCAACATTTTTCCCTACTGTTATTTCAGTGTTTTATATCATAGCTAATTAAGTTATTTATTTTTAGTAACACATGAAGCTGGTATAAACAGGTTTTGAAAAAGCACAGATGCATTTAATTGAGTAGAAGTACATATGCATAGACACCCGGGCCTGCTGGTGTTCTGTGGGCTGTGGGTCTCAGAAAGGATGCTACTGAGGGAATGGAGAAAGGCATTCTGTGTGTAAACTTTCACTATGTTTGGCTGGTAAATGACGTGAAGCTAGGTTAGAAGATTTTCTAATAAGCGCGCGCGCACACACACACACACAAACATATGAATTCACTAAAATTGGAGTAAAATAATCTTAGTCCTCAAGAACCCAGCTACTCAGAGTTTCCATATTATTTAAACATGAACATAAAAACACTTTGCTAATATAAAAGTCATGAACTCTGTAAGGATCATGTGATTATTAATTTTCACAGGCTCCTATTTCAAGTGCAGGTAGGCAGAGGTCTGAATCAGGTTATCTGGCTCTGTGGTTTTGGATGTTACACAATCATTTCAAAACCCCGTTTACTCCTGTCGTAAATGGGGTGATAAGTCCATCACCAAGATTTGCTGTGGCCTGATGAGACAACCTGAGAACGTCTGTCATCTATTAGGTGCTCGGCAAGAATTTCTTTCTTTCCTCTTTGACCTTCCGTGTCGTGGTGAAATTGTCTTCAGTGCTTGATTTGCAAAGAGTGGGCTATAATCACCTGTAATCCTGATTTTTCCGTCCCTTGATGTCGTGCTATTTGCTGGGTGTGAATGGAAAGCATTTATAGGCATTATTATGCATCTTTTCTTTTAAGAATTGAGATACAGTCCCTAGATTTAGTACCAACAAACCCACCATACAACATCGACTTTGTTCCCAACTTTTAAATAATCATTAATGCACCTTCCTGATAATAAAACAATCATAAAATTCAAAATTGTAAAAAATGTACCTGTCATCTCCCTATCCTAATACAGCTATTATTTCTATGTTCCCTGTTCTGTTGGGTTCCTCGTTCCCTTACAAAATGGTAATTTCAGTTTAAAAAAAATCAAATGTGATTCTCTCCCCACTTTTCATCACATTGTGGGACCACTCTCATGGTTTATATGAAGTTAGAGAAACTATAGATGAGCTGAGTGCTTGTTCCTGTTGCTAACATCAGTCGCTAAGATGTTTATAACTCCCCACCTCCAGGCCTCTTCCCTTGTACTTCCTGCTGGTTTAGAACACAGGCTTCTAGAGGGAATTTCTATGTGAGATGCAGAGCAAAGCTGGTTCCAACAGAAACAAAAGCCTGCTCCTGCTGACTCTGATTTGAAGTCTCCAGCAGACCACTTGCTTCCTCTTGAGAGCAGAGAATCTCCATTGGTGTTGGACAGAGCTTGTTTCAGAAGCTGTGAGGCAAGGCACAGACTATTTCCTCACCAAATGGCATGCAGGGAGAAAGCGGAAACAATCGTGGAACTCTTCTAGAACTGGGAAAATCGGCACTTCTCGAGGATGTGGAAAAGATGATGGGAAGTGTTAAAGAATTAGGAAGTCAAGGAAGAAAAGAAGATAGAGATTAAAATACATACCTGAAAGGTAACAGGATCTCAAAACCAGTTTTGAATCCTTGCTCTTTACTGATGTGTCATAATTTCATTGCCCACTGAAGCTACAAATGGAGGCTGAGAGTTCGAGGTCACACCTGCTTCATGGAGTGAGGGTCACGATTTATGTCTCTGTGACCTCTCCGGGCACGCTGCAGAGACATCAGTTCTGTAGAAATGAGACATAAATACACTCCCTGTCTTTGACACACATGTCACCCCAAATCTTTTGTCTATGAGCTTCAAACACTTGTGTTGGCACCTGTTGGGCCAGCTGCCATGTCTTTACAATAATGTCTTTGCTAATAAAAGACAAACAGAATTGGGCCTGACCTCAGCTGTTTCACAATTTAGGTTTTACTATACCATTATTTTTCCCTATTCCTTCACGTATTAAAAATATGTTTTGAGCATCAACTATGTGCTGTTTTCCATTCTTGGAAAAACTGTAGGGAACAAGGAAAGGTGCAACCTCATGGAACTCAGCTTTTAGTTGGGAGAAATAGCAACAGGCAATAAAATTTCACTAAGTGAAGGTGAAGTCGTATGTCTAGGGGCTGAGGAGAGCCAGAGAGAAAAGATGCTCTTTTATACAGCACCGTCAAGAAAGTTCTACATAATACAGTGACATTTGAGTAGAGAAGACTCTACACATGGACATCACCAGATGGTCAACACTGAAATCAGATTGATTATATTCTTTTCAGCCAAAGATGGAAAAGCTCTATACAGTCAGCAACAACAAGACTGGGAGCTGGCTGTGGCTCAGATCATGAACTCCTTATTGCCAAATTCAGACTTAAACTGAAGAAAGTAGGGAAAACCACTAGGCCTTTCAAGTATGACCTAAATTAAATCCCTAATGATTATATAGTGGAAGTGAGAAATAGATTCAAGGGATTAGATCTGATAGAGTGCCTGAAGAACTATGGACAGAGGTCCATGGCATTGTACAGGAGGCAGTGATCAAGACCATCCCCAAGAAAAAGATATGCAAAAAGGCAAAATGGTTGTCTGAGGAGGGATTACAAATAGCTGAGAAGAGAAGAGAAAGGAAAGGCAAAGGAGAAAAGGAAAGATATACCCATGTGAATGCAGAGTTCCAAAGAATAGCAAGGAGAGGTGAGAAACCTTTTCTCAGGGATCAAAGCAAAGAAGTAGAGGAAAACAGTAGAATGGGAAAGACTAGAGATCTCTTCAAGAAAATTAGAGATACCAAGGGAATATTTCATGCAAATATGAACACAATAAAAGATAGAAATGGTATGGACCTAACAGAAGCAGAAGATATTAAGAAGAGGTGGCAAGAATACACAGAAGAACTGTACAGAAAGATCTTCACGACTCAGATAACCATGATGGTGTGACGTGTGATCACTCAGAGCCAGACATCCTAGAATGTGAAGTCAAATGGGCCTTAGGAAGCCTCACTACAAACAAAGGTAGTGGAAGTGATGGAATTCCAGTTGAGCTATTTCCAATACTAAAAGATGATGCTGTGAAAGTGCTGCACTCAATATGCCAGCAACTTTGGAAAACTCAGCAGTGGCCACAGGACTGGAAAAGGTCAGTGTTCATTCTAATCCCAAAGAAGAGCAATGCCAAAGAATGTTCAGACTACCGCACAATTGCACTCATCTCACGCGCTAGTAAAGTAATGCTCAAAATTCTCCAAGCCAGGCTTCAACAATATGTCAATTGTGAACTTCCAGCTGTTCAAGCTGGTTTTAGAAAAGGCAGAGGAACCAGAGATCAATTGCTAACATCTGCTAGATCATCGAAAAAGCAAGATAATTCCAGAAAAACTTCTACTTTGGCTTTATTGACTACGCCAAAGCCTTTGATTGTGTGGTTTACAACAAACTGTGGAAGATTCTTCAAGAGATGGAAATACCAGACCACCTTACCTGCCTCCTGAGAAATCTGTATGCAGGTCAGGAAGCAACAGTTAGAACTGGATGTGAAACAACAGATTGGTTCCAAATCAGGAAAGGAGTACATCAAAGCTGTATGTTGTCATCCTGCTTATTTAACTTACAGGCAGAGCACATCATATGAAATGTCAGGCTGGATTTAGCACAAACTGGAATCAAGATTGCCAGGAGAAACAGCAGTAACCTCAGATACACAGAAGACAGCACCCTATGGCAGAAATCAAAGAACTAAAGAGCCTCTTGATGAAAGTAAAGAGGAGAGTGAAAAAGTTGACTTAAAACTCAGCATTCAGAAAAGTAAGATCATGGCATCCGGTCCCATTAATTCATGGCAAAGTAATGGGGAAATGATGGAAACAGTGACACTTTATTTTTTGGGGGCTTCAAAATCACTGCAGATGGTGACTGTAACCATGAAATTAAAAGATGCTTGTTCTTTGGGAGAAAAGCTATGACCGACCTAGACAACATATTAAAAAGCAAACATTACTTTACCAACAAATGTCCATCTAGTCAAACCATGACTTTGATTTTTCCAGTAGGCATGTATGGATGTGAGAGTTAGATTATAAATAAAGCTGAACATTGAAGAATTGATGCTTTTGAACTGTGGTGTTGGAGAAGACTCTTGAGAGTCCCTTGGACTGCAAGGAGATCCAACCAGTCCATCCTAAAGGAGATCAGTTCTAAATACTCACTGAAAGGACTGATGCTGAAACTGAAGCTCCAGTATTTTGGCCACCTGATGCTAAGAACTGACTCATTGGAAAAGACCCTGATGCTGGGAAAGATTGAAGGTGTGAGGAGAAAGGGACAGCAGAGGATGAGATGGTTGGATGGCATCACTGATGTGATGGACATGAGTTTGAGTAGGCTCCAGGAGTTGGTGATGGACAGGGAAACCTATTGTGCTGCAGTCCATGGTGTTGCAAAGAGTCAGACATGACTGAACGACTGAACTGAGCTGAACTGAGGGAACAAGCTATGGGAATAGTTCTGGAAAGAATATTTCAGGCTGAAGGCTCAATGAGGGCAAAAGCCCTGTGCCAAGAGTGTGCTTTGAGTGTGTGAGGAACAGTAAGGAAGCCAATATGGCTAGGGAAATAATGAAGCAAGGAAGAGAAGGGTAGGAGATGAGGTTGGAGAGGCAACAGATAATCTACAAACTTACGGACCAATGTAAGGAATTTGAATTTTTTATGTTTATTTTTTAGGTTTTAGATTCTTTTCTGGGAGAGATAAGAAGCTACCAAAGTTTCTGGCAAAGTCCTCTGAGCTGACTTAGATGTTCTCAGGTTGGTTGAACTGCATATTACCAATAAGAAGTTGGTTGCTCTAGTGTGACCTCTATGTATGCAAGTGAGAGAGACCAGCATCCAGGGCTCTTCCCCAATGTTTGAGAAGAACAAGAGAGTGCTGAATTGTTAAAAGGAGACAATTTTCAGTCCTTACAATAAAAATATGAATGGTGCATTTCTCTATAATGAAAGGCAAAGGTGCTTTAGAAATTAGCCTTGAAAAGTGTACTCTTATACAAAGACAAGTTTTTTTTTTCAGTTTTCACATGTGGTTTTCTTACTGTAGTGATTGAACTCAAAATTTCTAAGATTGTGCAAGGGCCTCTTGGATTAGCTGTTCTTTTTCTAGCAAAAATTTGTGCAAAAATGCAGGTAATGACCTAGTAGTAAGGTTTACACCTAGCATCATTTCTTAATTCATTCAAATGAATCATTTATTTCTCCTTGCCTCAGTTGCCCAATTTCTCAAAGTAAAAAACAAAACAAAACAAAACTCTGTTCTGACCCACCCTGTAAAAGTCTCAAAAGCTTTCTTAATTCTTGAGCATGCATTATTTTGAAAACATTAAATCTCAACAAGGTTTCAGATTCCAGAAGTCATTATGTAATTGGCTATAGATGGTTAGAAAACCAGAGAAACACCCAGCAAACGGGCTGTTGCTACTATGGCAAAATAATTAAGAAATAAAGGGGAAAATTTTATGAATGATCCCATGCAAAATATGAAATATGTCAGAGATTCACAATTGTTGTTAATATTAGGTTATTTTTTAAGTGATACAAGACTATGCTAGATATTCAGCTTTTGACTGAATTTTGACAAGGATGCCTCCAATGCGAGGAATAAAGTTGAGAAATAATAAGGAGTCCTGGTCCAATCCAGCACATTCTACTGAACCTGTTCAGAAGCCATTTACGCTTGCACATGCACATGCACACGGATGTAAATATACAGAGACAATTTCACATGGAAGACTGCAAAAAGCTTTAGATTGCTACCATAAATCCAGGCTTCTTCACCGACCCTTGGGTTCAGATACTCAGGGACCCAACAAAGAAACCAGTTCCCCAGGGAAATGGAAGGCATATCCTAGTTAAATTATACAAGAAATATATCTACAGTTCAAAAGTAAATTTGAACATGGATTTAATTGTACCTCGGGAATGTCCCATTCTGAGTTTCCCTAGCCTGCACCCAGCACCGTGCTGAGTAAAGGGTGAAGTTTGAGACCGTCTATATTCTTAAACCACCCTGGAACCTTCTGTGTTTACTGTCAGAGGTAACACCTGACGCTACGCTGGATGAGACACCAACCACAGCTACACAGAGAGGAGTTTTCTTGTCAACCCAGGTCTTGTTGCCTGAACCTGGGGAAAGAGACTTTAAGAGATAATCCTGCCTTTTTGATGCTGCTTTTTTCCCCAGAACACATGGAAAGAGAGTGAAGTTCTCTACCCTGTCAAGGATGAGGTCAACAAGAAGTGAAGTGGCTCAGTCGTGTCTGACTGTTTGCGACCCATGGACTGTAGCCCACCAGGCTCCTCCGTGGGATTTTCCAGGCGAGAGTACTGGAGAGGTTGCACCTCCTTCTCCAGGAGATCTTCCCCACCCAGGGATCAACCCCGGGTCTCCCGCATTGTAGGCAGACGCTTGACCGTCTGAGCTGAGACTGAAAAGGGATGCCGTGTATTTGAGAAAGTGGCCAGTGGTGCTACGGACCACTTTACTCCCTTTTTCTCTTCCTTAACTCTCCCTGCCCTGTTCCTATCATCAGAATAGAATTTCATATCTCTTGTTCATTGTTTTTTCCTGTTTCAACCTTCCAACTAATCTAATAAACCTATACATGGTAGTATGATAAAGCATTTTATGTGGTTTATGCATATATGGTTCTCTCAGATAACATCTATATAAATATAAATTCAAACCTTTGTGAATATTTTAAACAAGGAAGTTATTCAAATTTGAACCCCCATGGTAAAATGATTTGGCGATATCACTTTTGAAAGTTCTTATTTTGGTTGCAGACTGCCTCAAACCAGCACAGAATACTTCTCAAAAGATCTAAATGTAAGATTTTTAAATGTTACAGTTCATAAGAATTGCCTAGAAGACTACCCAAATATCCATTATGAAACTATAAAGCAATTAGGACAGAATACATTATTGATGGAAATTTACTATATCTTGATTCTGAATGGAGGTTTTGTGGGTATATTCATATGCAAATATTCATCCAGATATACTTGAGATTTCTGTATTTTAATGTTATATTGAAACTAATACAGCATTGTAAATCAACTATATTCCAATAAACATTTAAAAAATGTATTATAATAAAATTTCATCTCATAAAGAGAAGAAAACTAAAAAAAAAAAAAAATTTGGAATACCTTCTGAAATAGAAATTCCTGAGCTCTGCCACAGGTATTTTGATTTGGTTGTATGGTAGTCCCTATCTGAAAATTATGTATGAATTATAGATTCCTTTGGGGCATTATGGTATAAACAGTCTATGGACCACATTTTCAATAAACACTGGACTTAAAGAGCGGCTTTATAATTCCAGAGAGAGCTCAAGTTTAGTCTGGGTTACTTGTTGCTGTTGTTCAGTCTCTAAGCCATGTCTGATTCTTTGCGACCCCGTGACCTGCAGAATGCCAGGCTTCCCTGTCCTTCAATATCTCCGTGAATTTGTGCAAACTCATGCCTATTGAGTCAGTGATGCCATCCAACCATGTCAGTCTCTGTTGCCCCTCCTCCTCTGGCCCTCAACCTTTCCCACCATCAGGGTCTTTTCCAATAAGTCAGCTCTTTGCATCAGGTGACCAAAATATTGGAGCTTCAGATTCAGCACCAGTCCTTTCAATGAATACTCAAGGCTGATTTTCTTTAGGATTGACTGGTTCGATCTCCTTGCTGTCCAAGGGACCCTGAAGAGTCTTCTCCAGTCTGGATTACTGAGTTCTCCTAATTTGATATTTTGTGTTATGATTTATAAGCTTATGCAATTTCAACTGAATTCTTCCTTTTTGTGAATCAAACCATAATTCTATTGTTAAAACTTTGTTTTCATTCAAGTTAGCAAAATGAAAGAATTTGAGGATGGCATGGAATCCTTCAGTCTATCTTCTGACATCTGCCAAAAACCAGAATTATGTAGACTTTATAATCTCTCCATCCTCCATACTCCAACCCACCTGCTATTCCCATATTCTGTTATGTGTTGTTTTGAGTTCAGATTCAAGAGATATCATATAATGAGTTTTAGACTCTGTATTTAAAACAATTTATTTTCACTTAATAACTATAAACAATGCTTTTTCAAAATGCAACTGTATTTTAAAATTTTTCAAATAAATTATTTTTGTTTAGAAATTTTATATCTATCTTTTTTCTTAACAATTCTCCCAATAATCCTCACAGGGATGCAATTGCTAAGTGAAGCAAAAACTGAAATTAAAATACAATTATTGTAAAATTCGTATTGAAGTCTACACAGCACATGAATTTAATTTTCTTCATTTTCAATTTGCTTCCAGGTAATTCAGTTCAAGATAATATAAGCACTCTACTGAATTCCTTTGTTGAATGTTGAAGCTGGTCAAGGATGGTTGTTGTGCTAAAAAGAAATATGAATTTATGATAATATGGCTAATTTTATTCTGCTAAATTTTCTTTATTGAATTAAATAAATGGTTTAGGTGAAGAATTCTTTTAAAATATCTAACATGTTTGCATGACTTTTCTAAAAGTACATTGACTTAAGTGGAAATACATTAAATTAAAAATAGAATGCATTTTGTTGAGAATGTAAAATATACTGATAAATTCAATATCCCTATCTTTCACAAAAATTTTAAAGAGAAAGTGAGAGGTAAAGGAAGAGAAAGAGAGCAAGCGCAAGTAATAAAGACCTTCTTTTATTGGAGTATAGCTGTTTTACAGTTTTGCATTGGATTCTGCCATACAACAACATGAGTCAGCCCAAGGACACACACATGCCCTCCTTGCACCTCCCACTACCCCCGCCCTTGCCTTCCACCCCTTGCCAGGTCATCACAGAGCTTGGGTTTGAGCTCCCTGAGCCTTACAACAGCTTCCCACGAGCTCTCTATTTTACACATGGTAGTGTGTATACGGGGCTTCTCAGGCAGCTCAGCTGGTAAGGAATCCACCTGCAATGCAAGAGACCCTGGTTCGATTCCTGGGTAGGACCTTCCTCTGGAGAAGGGATAGGCTACCCACTCCAGTATTCTTAGGCTTCCCTGGTCGTTCAGACAGTAAAGAATCTGCCTGCAATTCAGGAGACCCGGGTTCCATCCCTGGGTCGGGAAGATCCCCTGGAAGAAGGCATAGCAACCCACTCCAGCATTCTCTCCTGGAGAATCCCACGGACAGAGGAGCCTGGCGGGCTAGAGTCCACGGGGTCTCAAAGAGTCGGTCACGGCTGAGTACATATGTCAATGCTACTCTCTCAACTGAGAACAATAAAGATCTCTAAATGTATTACATTTTTACTGTTGAGAATGTTCATTTTAATATACCTATTTGGCAGAATAAGAATAAAATACTGACTAATTAAAAGTGAAGACTGATACCCAGTCTTTTGGTCAAATAAACCCAAGTTAAAGGTTCAGCTTCAGTACTTTGGTATCTCTGAAACTGGTCAAGTTACTTAGTTTCTTGAAACAATGATACTTAAATCTGCTGTATGATGCTCAAATGGCTAAGGAATCGGCCTGCAATGTGGTAAACCCAGGTTCAGTCCCTGGGTAAGCAAGATCCCCTGGAGAAAGGAATGCTACCCACTCCAGTATTCTTGCCTGGAGAATTCCATGGACAGAGGAGCCTGGACAGCTACAGTCCACGGGGTTGCAAAGAGTGGGACACGACTGAGTTACTAAAACACACACATACACACACACACACACACACACACACACACACACACACACACACACACACTAAGTCAGAAAATACTTGATAATACTAAACATGGTGCCTGTACATAGTATTTATTTTAAAACAGTTCTACTTGCTGACATACAATGACATACAATCATGATTATACCACCTAATAATGATTGATATTGGACAGTAGTTAAGGCAGAAGTATCCTTGTTTGGAGTCAAAAGAACAACACAATACAAGACAAACCTTTTAATTGCACTATTTCAACTCTGAAATATTTCACAATATCTAATTTGAATATAAAAGAAGCTGTATTGGTTTCTGTCAAGACCTCTTTTAAAACCGTAACAAACAAGACATTTTGCCTGTCTTGGATTTAGCAGTGACCTAGTATACTAGCATGTACACAAGTTTCATAAAGAAATTGCATGTGCATGTGTGTGGGCATGCTCAGTCACTCAGTCGTGTCCGACTCTGCAACCCCACGGACTGTAGCCCGCCAGGCTCCTCTGTCCATGGGCTTCTCCAGGGAAGAACACTGGAGTGGGTTGCCATTTCTTTCTCCAGGGGATCTTCCTGACCCAGGGACTGAACTTGAGTTTCCTGCAACTCCTGCATTGATGGGCAATGTGCTGGATGACACTTTACTGATTCATTAATAGACTCTAATAACTGAAGTCCAGCAGCAAAATAGAACCAAAGGAAAAAAAAAATTACCCAAACTAAATCAGATAAGAATAAGTGAAACTAAACCAAACCAAACCAGAGAGTCTACTTATAGGAGAAATGGCAGATAAATGAGCACAAAGACAATAAAATAATAAATTCTTAAAAATTCCTATATTGTAATTTTGGCTTTCACATTATTTCTAGTTGGAAAAGCATGGAGAACTAAAATTAATGGTATTCCCAAAGGAGATAATCAAAGAAACTATGTAAAAACATAAATGTAATTGCCTTATTTCTGTCTTTAAAAGTTTAGCATTAATTGATCATTTCTGTAAGACAACTTGAAGTAATTAATAAGAAGATAATTTGTATTTTATTTATCGCACACACAGTACGCTTGTATTGCCTCTAAACGAGATAGAGACATTGAAAAACCACTTTTTCTCTCTCATCGCACTTGCCCCTCCTGCTCAGTATTTCTGATGACTCACATTATCAGTCAGCAAGTTCAAGGAAGTTCTCCACATACGCCTAAAGTCTACAAATCCTATCTTCAGGAGCGAGACACTCTGGTATTTACAAAATGCTTAAAGCAGATGATTAGTGGTGGCATATTTTCTTTCAGTTAATGGGTTACGGAAGACTTTCTCCTTTTTGACAGTCGCTTTTGTCTCAGAAAGTAAAACCCCATTGCACTAGCTATCACAGGATTAGCCTAGTTGAGTCATGGTTAGGTGTGAGAACCCTTTGCTTTGTTACCTCACGTCTTCAGATGTATCTCTCCCAAACTCAACTGCTTGCTCAAAGATTCCCATTTTAGGGGGATGCTTCCTTAAATAGAAAATGAATGTAAAATATTTATCACAGCTCCTGGTACTAAATTACATCAGCTCTACTGACGAGGTAGTAGGCACTAAGATGTTAAAGTTTCCAAAATCAGAAAATAGTTCTAGGGCTAGAATACATATCCAGACGACTCTTCATCAATGCATTTAATGAATCAACTATTTTTACCCTGAAAACAGCATGTTTAATTTTATATCAAGAGGATTTAATTAGGTGAACCCTACAAATCTTGGACTGGAAGAAGCACAAGCTGGAATCAAGATTGCCAGGAGAATTATCAATAACCTCAGATATGCAGATGACAACACCCTTATGGCAGAAAGTGAAGAGGAACTAAAAAGCCTCTTGATGAAAGTGAAAGAGGAGAGTGAAAAAGTTGGCTTAAAGCTCAACATTCAGAAAACTGAGATCATGGCATCCCGTCCCATCACTTCATGGAAAATAGGTGGGGAGACAGTGGAAACAGCGTCAGACTTTATTTTGGGGGGCTCCAAAATCAGTGCAGATGGTGATTGCAGCCATGACATTAAAACACACTTGCTCCTTGGAAGGAAAGTTATGACCAACCTAGACAGTATATTAAAAAGCAGAGACATTACTTTGCCAACAAAGGTCCGTCTAGTCAAGGCCATGGTTCTTCCAGTGGTCATGTATGGATGTGAGAGTTGGACTATAAAGAAAGCTGAGCGCAGAAGAATTGATGCTTTTGAACTGTGGTGTTGGAGAAGACTCTTGAGAGTCCCTTGGACTGCAAGGAGATCCAACCAGTCCATCCTAAAGGAGATCAGTCCTGGGTGTTCATTGGAAGGAGTGATGCTAAAGCTGAAACTCCAATACTTTGGCCATCTCTTGTGAAGAGCTGACTCATTGGAAAAGACCCTAATGCTGGGAGGGATTGGGGGCAGGAGGAGAAGGGGACGACAGAGGATGAGATGACTGGATGGCATCACCAACTCGATGCACATGGGTTTGGGTAAACTCCGGGATTTGGTGATGGGCAGGGAGGCCTGGCGTGCTGCGATTCATGGGGTCGCAAAGAGTCGGACACGACTGAGCAACTGAACTGAACTGAACTGAACCTTTATTTTAGCATCTGCTGGTGGCTCAGACAGTAAAGCATCTGCCTGCGATGCGGGAGACCCAGGTTCAATCCCTGGGTCAGGAAGATCTCCTGGAGAAGGAAACAGCAACCCAATCCCGTATTCTTGCCTGGAAAATCCCGTGGACAGAGGAACCTGGTAGGCTACAGTCCATGGGGTCGCAGAGTCGGACACAACTGAGCAACTTCACTTAACCTTTATAGAATAGGGAAAGCCATGGAAGACACACCATTTAGCTCGGGGCACATTCATATATGTGAAGTTGATGCCAGCTGCCAGCAGCCCCTTGACTGCTATAGACCTTGGTTTTCCATTGATGAATCTTCCATGTGAGTGCAGAAGTAGATGCTCCTAAACTCATGTGCTACTCCAAGTAACGAATCTGCTCCATCCAGTTACCAGGTCAAAAGGGACAGAAACAAGGGTGCTTGTATTGGGCAAAATTTAGTGGGAAAAGGAGCATAGGATTCTAAAGTATCAGTGACTGAGGCATTAGAAAAGCCTAAAACTGTAGAAGCAAGCCCAGTCCTCCAGTGTTCGTGCTGACGCCACCTGTAAAACTGTCCATGCTTTCTCACTCTCAGATATTAAACAACTATCATTTAAAACTTTTATTTTAAAGACCATGTTTGTATACATTTAGGTATGCCTTTCTATGTGACAAACGCCATACCAGTTGTCTAAAACCAGCTAATGCACTTGGAAACTTACTGAATAGTTATGTTGCAGGAGAAGCAGAAAATGTGTGTATTTCTACCTGCAAGTAATAAAGGAAATTGGCTTCAATCATCAGCAAGTAGCAATGGGCTTGCTAGCATCCTCTGGAAGACTCTCAGCACGGTAGGTTGTTGGTGTCTATATTTTTCTTTCCCTGGGTTTCTCCTTCATGCCACTTCATATTATAAGAACAAAACAAATAAAAAACAAACAAACAAACAAACAAACAAACAAAAAACTCCTAAGGAACCTTTAGTGACTCTTTCTCCTCCCGCACTCTCCGTTTATAGATGAAGAAACTGACAAATACAGAAACCTCTGCCTCCCTCACCAACCAAAAAAAAAAAAAAAGTTAAGTTGCTGGAGAGAAATCAGACAACTAACGCTGACAAAAATGAAAACAAAAGAAAATTAAGCATAGGCTATTGATTATCTTTGGAAAGTAGCACAATGTGATCATTTGAATCTAAAGCAAAGTCAATAATTCACGGAACTACAGAGTTTTGAAGCCTTGAAGTGTCTCAAATATGTCATCCAAAGTCGCCCACTGTGACTTCACGGCTGGTTCAGTGGGAAAGCTAGAGGCAAAGGCTCCACCGATGGTCTTCTTCAGCTTCTCAAATTCCAGACTGTCACAAACATCTCCTGATTCTCACCTTGATGTCAACCTGCTTTTTGCATGCACTAACAGAACATTTCGAAACTCATTCTTCTTTTATGAAGGTAGTCTATGCGACAGGAATTGGGGGAGAACTACAGAGAGAGAGAAATAAGGTCTCAGAGAACTAATACTTACATGGGCAATCCAACAATTAACATGTAAACAAATAAGAGAACAAATGTATTGACAAATTGAAAAAAAAAAACAAACCAAAAACTGAAAACTGTGATGACCACCAAGGACGCAATCGGACCAAAAGATAGAAGTGGACTTGGGGAAGACAAGGTGGCCGGGGAGACCTCTGAGATGGCTGCGAGCTCTGACCTGAGTCGGAGAGGCGCAGGGCGCGGGGCCGCTGGAAGCCTCCAGAGCTGGCACCGGTGGCAAAGCTCCCGCCCGTCACCGCAGGACACGTAGGATACGCGGGTTTGATTTCTGGGAAGATCCCCTGGAGGAGGGAACGGCAACCCACTCCAGGATTTTTGCTTGGAGAGTCCCGTGGACAGAGGAGCCTGGGGGGCAACAGTCCAAGGGGTCTCAAAGAGCTGGAGACCACTGAAGCGACTTAGCATGCAGGCGTGCGTGCCAGAGGCTGGGAATGAGACGAACGTCAAGAATTCAGGGAGAAGGCCTTTGGGCAGAGGGACCGGTGAGACCTGTCCTGGCTATGTCTATAAAGAGAGCAAAGGCGAGCTCTCTCAGGGCGAAGAGGCAAATGCAAGGGCCAGAGCAGGAAAGCTCAGCCACCCCCAGAGATGGCAAGACAGCAACGTGCACTGGAGTGAAGGACCCATCCTGGGGCTGATATGCGGGCAGAGGTCAGGTGCAGACCAGCCCTGAATTTTCTGTGAAGGCATGAAATGGATGGAGGCATTGGGGGCTTTTAAATGTCTTCTTTGTCTATCCTGCAGTGGACTTTATTGGGTTGATTCAAATTTTTAAGGTGTCAGGGAACTCATCTTTTTAAAGTCCTCAGGGAAATCTTTTCCAAAAGAAAAATAATCAACCTTCACATGTGATTATTAAGTTTGAAATAAACAAACTTAACTAGCTCACATTTTAAATAAAGTGTGAAATGTGGTGTTTTGACTGCTTTTAATTTGTAATCTAATTTTAAAATCTTTTGTTTTTAAATCAGCATCTAAAAAACACTGTGTTTATTTTCTGCAGCTTACCTGCAATAGATAGATTACAGATGATAATAAATAGATCACTGTCCCCTACCCACTGATTCCTTTTAACTTAGGAGGTATTTAGTACTTAACAGGTGCCTCTAAGGTAAAGAACCACCTACCAATGCAGGAGATATAAGAGATAAGAGTTCCATCTTTGAGTCAGGAAGATCCCCTGGAAGAGGGCGTGGCAACCCACTCCAGTATTCTTGCCTAGAAAGTTCCACAGACAGAGAAGCCTGGTGGACTCCAGTCCTCGGGGCCACAAAGGGTCGGACTCAAGGGAGGGACGGCACAGCACAAAACAAGAAAAGAGAGAAACTGAAAACTGCTTTCCCTCTGTTCAAGGTGATTATTGATATCGTCCCATATCCGTTTTGCATTGGGAGAGAATCTAGGACAGACGTCTTTTAATTGTCAGTGCAAACAGCTATGAGTTTTTCAATTTATGGAACACACAAGTGGAGAAAGAGCTATTTTTACAGTTCTATTACTGTGTTCTTTTTAATTAGATACCGAATGTTTAACTAAACCTTAAACTTGATGTCAATAAAACCATCAATAGACATTTATCAAAACTTTACTAGGTTTAAGGTGCTCTACTGAGTGGTAGCTATTCACAGACAAAACCC
Organism: Muntiacus reevesi; assembly: GCF_963930625.1. NCBI lineage: Eukaryota > Metazoa > Chordata > Mammalia > Artiodactyla > Cervidae > Muntiacus > Muntiacus reevesi. The sequence goes on from NC_089269.1 coordinate 1,709,289, forward strand.
AGATGATCGCATCTAGGAGGGGAAGATTAGATGCACACGAAAAGATGACCAGTAAGACGAGGTAGCACAGAATAAATGAGAACTCAGCGGCGGAGATCAGAAAGTCTTTGAGGTTCGGATTAGGAAGCGTTTCAAGGCAGAGTAGAAGTTCACACCACACGCTGGGAAAAGAAAGTCTGAGCCAGAGGGGAGGGCAGGAGGAACTGGGGAGGCCAAAGCAGGTGGATGAAAATGGACAGTTCTAAACGATTGCTCCAGTCGAACCCCTGTCTTGTCAAAGATTTAAAAACAGTATAAATTAAAGCCAGATCAGTAGAAGTATTCAGTAAGAGTTTATTGTGCACAAAATAAGTTTGGGAGCTGCGTGCATACTCAGTCACTCAGCTGTGTCCAGCTCTTCGTGACCCTATGGAGTCCAGTCTGCTAGGTTCTGTGTCCGTGGGATTCTTTAGGCAAGAATCCTGGAGTGGATTGCCATTTACTTCCCCAGGGAATCTTCCTGACCCAGGGATTGAATCCGGCTCTCCTGAATTGCAGGCAGATTCTTAACTACCATCTGAAGCACCAGGAAAGCCCAGTTTGTGAACTAGGAGTCTTCAAATTCGAAACCAATATGAAGCTCAGAGGCATGACATAACAGGGTGACTTAAGAAGTGAAAAGCAGGAAGTCATCTAACTTTTACAAAGATCATTTCTTACCATAAGCATTTCTAGGCAGCAGGTTAAAAGTGGTTGTGTTACTCCATTTAAGAAGATAATTTATTTTTTGGTTATCAGAGGCACTTACAAAAAATGGGCTCCCTAGGTGGCAGAAATAGTGAGTAATCTGCCTGCCAATTCAGGAGACCTAAGAGACCCAGGTTTGATCCCTGGGTTGAGAAGATCCCCTGGAGGAGGAAACGGCAACCCACTCCAGTGTTCTTGCCAGAAGAGGCCCGTGGACAGAGGAGCCTGGCGGGCTGCAGTCCACGGGGTTACAAAGAGTTGGACACGACTGAAAAATGAAAAACGCAGGCAGACATGCATGTGGATTAAATGGTTTTGTCTCACTTTATTTTATTTGAACGGTCTTAAAGCCCCAAAGCAGCCCGTGGGTAAAAATTGGATCACACTGGCCATTTCTGATTCTGTGTCTGCAGTCCTAGCCCTCTGTCAGAGAAACCATGACAGGTTCTGCCTCTTGCCGTGGATTAGTTCTGTGGGTCCTAAGAGGGTGTGGCCCATGTGCTCAGCCACGTCCTCTCTGCCCCCTTGGAGGGCCCATCACTGCTCACTCTCTCTGGGGATGACGGCGATGCTGTGCTGCTGAGGAGGAGCAGCAGAGGGAGGCCTCACCGCTGCCGCAGGTGCTACTGCCTTCCTGGAAAGAGCCGTGGGCTGGACCCGGGGCCCTGTCTCCTCCTCGCCACCCACCCTTCCTCCGTCCTGGCTCACTGCTGCTGAGATGTGCAGGCTCTCACTGCAGTCTCTCCGGCTGTAACTGTACATGGCCACGGACTGAAGCATCGCGCTGTTCACGCTGCTACACGAGCCCAGAAATAAGGCTGACTTTGCTCCATCGTCTCTCTTGCAAGCTGTTAGTAAACTCAGTTCATCTCTTTCACTCCTAGCATAATCTCTCATCTCATGGCCTCACATAAACTGATGAATTGATGATAGTGGGGCCTGATGACAAATCAAACTAATAGATCCAAAACCTTCAAGGCTTTACTGTGAAGAATAATGTCATGCAGTAGATGAGCTACTGAAAGAATACTATTTTCTGAAAGCAGCAGTAATAACTGGGAAACCTTGTCAAGAATGAAGGCAAAGGTTTCCTCTTCTCAATCACTTTTGGAAGGAGGGTCAGCCTGGCTTAGGAGCTTTATGAGCATGACCTGGAGGGTCTGGTAGCATAGGAGCCACCTTCCACACTCTAGTCCCATTACTGCTCAACCCTGGTGATCTTCAAGGCCATCTTGTGGCTTTGGATTTCAGATTCTTTACCATCTGAAAAAAAAATCAGATCAGCTTAAATAGTTTTTGTTTGTTTGTTTTTCTTCCTAAAATTCTACAAGTGTGTATACATACTAAAGATCATTCTATTCCCATGTGTTTGAAGTATCAACTCAATGTAAATAAACACAATACTTCCATGTGGGACCCTTGAAGTTCTGTCAAGTCAGCTCTGTTGACTCAGTAAGTATTATTATCAAGCATATACCTTACATGAATATTGATAATGAATACTAATCTGCAAACTCTGGAGAGCAACAAAGTCTGTTTTAAAATATTTTTTAGATCAACGTGAATCTTCCCTGGTGGCTCAGGTGGTAAAGAATCCACCTGCAATGCAACAGACCCAGCTTTGATTTCTAGGTGGGGAGGATCCCCTGGAGAAGGGAGCAGCTACCCACTTTGGTATTTTGGCCTGGAGAATTCCATGGACAGAGGAGCCTGGCAGGCTACAGTCCATGGAGTCACAAAGAGTTGGACACAGCTGAGTGACTTTCATTTTCAAAGCCACCTCCAAACCTCTCCCTGCCAACTCCAACACCCTCTGGAAGGAGACTCTATTTTAATCAGTGTCAAGGCCTTTCCTTTCAACAAAATGGTTCTAGAACTTGGGAAGACTAAGTAACTTCTGAAAGAGGGGCAGGGCCTTGAATCTCGACCTGCATTATGGCACCTGCTGCTGTTCCCACTTGCTCTAGCTGCCGGAAGTCCCCTCAGGAGCTGGTAGCGGGCATGGGCAGTTTCGCAGAGGGGGGTGGCTCCACCCCGTGTCCAGGCTCCCCTCATAGAACACGCTCCCAAAGCCTTGAAGTCCCGCCTCCTCACCAGGGCATCCCACACAGCAGAGCACAAAGGTCCGCAGATGGGAAGCTTCAATCGTCTCTGTTTCCTCCAAACTTCTAAGAATTCTCTCCTTTTTAATTCTGTACCATCTCTGCTCAGGGCATTTACTGAGCAGAGAAAGAAGCCGTTATCTGTTGTCTTACCTGTGAAATTATCCATATTTAAGGCAATGAATATGTAGGCCTTATTACTTGCTTGAATGGGAGGAAAGGAAATTAAGAAAAAACCATACATACATTTATATCTTAATAGATTACCCTGTTTACACTTCCTTGCCTTAGGGCAAAGGTAAATGACTCATTTAAGTAGCATAAAACAAGGATGAAAATTAGCACTGGCTTTGGGAAAATCAAATCAAGTTCATGGCTGCTCTTTTGCTGGTTTTAAAATTGACTCTAGGTCAGGTGGATAATTCCCTCTAGTTTATACCGTCAAAAAGAGAAGACAAAACAAAATGAAAACCTCTAAGTCTAAATTAAGACAATTATATCAAGTTTTTAATTTGAAATTACAAGCGTAAATATCTGAGCAATCATAGTAAACTGCCTAGATTTGCCTCTTATCTATCCAACTACATTTTTTCTCCAATTAACTGATAACTTCCTGCCTAGCTCCATACTTGAATACCCCATTCTTTTCTCATATTTGTTACATATATAGTTAATTACTTTTGCTTCTGAATTTCTGTTTTGTTCCATTGGTTAACTTCTTTATTCCGGAACCTATAATCAGTTTAGTTCAGTTGCTCAGTCATGTCCATCTCTTTTTGACCACATGAACCACAGCACACCAGGCCTCCCTGTCCATCACCAACTTCCAGAGTTTACCCAAACTCATGTCCATTGAGTCGCTGATGCCATCCAACCATATTATCCTCTGTTGTCCCCTTCTCCTGCCTTCATCTTTCCCAGCATCAGGGTCTTTTCAAATAAGTCAGTTCTTCACATCAGGTGGCCAAACTATTGGAGTTTCACCTTCAACATCAGTCCTTCCAATGAACACCCAGGACTGATCTCCTCTAGGATGGACTGGTTGGATCTCCTTGCAGTCCAAGGGACTCTCAAGAGTCTTCTCCAACACCACAGTTCAAAAGCATCAGTTCTTCAGTGCTCAGCTTTCTTAATGGTCCAAATCTCACATCCACACATGACTACTGGAAAAAATGCAGCTTTGACTAGATGGACCTTTGTTGGTAAAGCAATGTCTCTGCTTTTTAACATGCTGTCTAGGTTGGTAATGGATTTTCTTCTAAGGAGCAGGCATGTTTTAATTTCATGGCTGCAGTTACCATCTTCAGTGATTTTGGAGTCCGAAAAAATAAAATCTGTCACTGTTTCCACTGTTTCCCCATCTATTTTTCATGAAGTGATGGGACCAGATGCCATGATCTTAGTTTTCTGAATGCTGAGTTTTAAGTCAACTTTTTCACTCTCCTCTTTCACTTTCATCAAGAAGCTCTTTAGTTCTTCTTCACTTTCTGCCATAAGAGTGGTGTCATCTGCGTATCTGAGCTTATTGATATTTTTACCTGAAAACTTGATTCCAGCTTGTGCTTCATTCAGCCTGGCATTTTGTATGATGTGCTCTGCAGATAAGTTAAATTAGCAGGGTGACAACATACAGCTTTGCCGTACTCCTTTCCTGATTTGGAGCCAGTCTGTTGTTCCACGTCCAGTTCTGTTGCTTCTTGACCTGCATAACATATCTCAAGAGGCAAGTAAGGTGGTCTTGTATGTGTATCTCTTGAAGAATTTTCCACAGTTTGTTGTGATCCACACAGTCAAAGGCTTTGATGTAGTCAATAAAGCCAAAGTAGATGTTTTTCTGGAACTCTCTTGCTTTTTCAATGAACCAATGGATGTTGGCAATTTGATCTCTGGTTCCTCTGCCTTTTCTAAAACCAGCTTGAACATCTGGAAGTTCACACTTCAGTTGGAATTCCATCACCTCCACTAGCTTTGCTCATAGTGATGTTTCCTAAGGCCCAATGACTAGAAGTCATTCAACAACATGTTGAATAGACATTTTATATATATATATATATATATATATTTTATAATGTAAAGTATAGGGTTTACCAGAATTAATGGGGGAATTCACATTTCTACCATGCTGACTTTTCTTTTTCATAAATATTTACCTATTTAACATCTTTCTTTAGGTCTTCTCCACTTATCTGCCTTCCCTGGTGGCTCAAATGGTAAAGCATCTGCCTGCATGTGGGGAAACTGGGTTTGATCCCTGGGTTAGGAAGATCCCCTGGAGAAGGAAATGGCAACTCAATCCAGTACTCTTGTCTGGAAAATCCCATGGACGGAGGAGCCTGGTAGGCTACAGCCCATGGGTTCATAAAGAGTTGGACACGACTGAATGACTTCACTTTCACTTTTCACTTTCCACTTGTTTAGTTCTTATTTAATGTCTCTCAACAGAGTTTTATCATTTCCATTATAAGAATCTTGTATATTGTTTGTTTTTATCCATAAATGAATCAAGACTGAAAATTATAGACAGAGTATGTTAAGTAACCAAAAGGTAATCCTTCATAAGAATTAAAATACCTTTGCAAAAATATGTAAGTATAATATATAATCCTTGTATAAGAGTCAGATAATGCAGAAAGATGATGCCCATAATTCCACTGTCCTAAGGTAATACCTAATAACATTTTGTTGACTAGACTTCAAGTCATTGTTTATATAGACATGTGTAGGCACACTGAGATTTATTCAGGTTGAGACATACCCACACATATGAATAAAATACTATTAAAACACACAGTGCTATGCTAAATGATTTTTTTTTTTTTCACTTAAAATGTATCATGGGCCTCTTTTGAAGTCAACTTGCTCAATAGAGATTTTTACTCTTAATATTAACATATTTTCAATTAACCATTATTTGACAACTTGTAGCTTTCAAGATACACTTTAAAAATAATTACTGCTACAATATTGTGGAAATAGTAACCTAAATTTTCCTTTAGTAGTTATGTGGATTTATTTTTCTATTTAATTAGTTAATTCCACCTAGAGATTAACAACAGTCCATCTTTTGCACTTTTTTGTCCCTATCAGTTCAGTTCAGTTCAGTCGCTCAATCGTGTCCGATTCTTTGCGACCCCATGGAATATAGCACGTCAGGCCTCGCTGTCCATCACCAACTCCCACAGTTTGCCCAAACTCATGTCCATTGAGTCGGTGATGCCATCCAGCCATATCATCCTCTGTCATCCCCTTCTCCTCCTGTCCCCAATCTCTCCCAGCATCAGGGTCTTTTCCAATGAGTCAGCTCTTTGCATAAGGTGGCCAAAGTATTAGAGTTTCAGCTTCAACATCAGTCCTTCCAATGAACACCCAGGACTTCTCACAAAATATTATAATGAATAATCACTAATTTAAAATATTAATGTTTAGCAAATTTTCTATTTTGGCATTCTCTATGCTATTATATTGAACCATTTGTTTATCCAACAATATAAAAATATTTTATTCACTAAAAATTTATAACACATTTTAACGTCAGAAAAAATAAATTCTTCTGGAATGACTTGAATTTTCTTCTGCCATAAGGGTGATGTCATCTGCATATCTGAGGTTACTGATATTTCTCCCAGCAATCTTGATTCCAGCTTGTGCTTCCCCCAGCCCAGTCTTTCTCATGATGGACTCTGCATATAAGTTAAATAAGCAGAGTGACAATATACAGCATTGACGTACTTTTCCTATTTGGAGCCAGTCTGTTGTTTCATGTCCAGTTCTAACTGTTGCTTCCTGACCTGCATACAGGTTTCTCAAGAGGCAGGTCAGGGGGTCTGGTAGTCCTGTCTCTTTCAGAACTTATTTTCTAATCTTTAGCTCTTACTGAGATGCTTTTTATTAGCATACTAATACTTGTTAATATGAAAAATCATGAATAGAAAAAATTTAAACTGTCTTTTAAACTATATTCAGCAAAAAATCCATTTTGGAGCTTGGATACATTGCCTTTACTATTTGGAGTTTGTGATATATTGTTACTTTTAATGTCATGGTGTGTTCTGCTTGCTATTATTTTATTTAGGATTTTTGCTTCTATACTAGCAAGTGAGATAGTTCTGTTTTGTTTCCCTTTTTGTGATGTTGATTAGTACCTTTTAGGTAAAAAAAAAAAAAGTTGAGGAATTCCGTATATATGAATATATGCTCTCAAATTCAATGCTAAATATTCTGACCTTCATCAGACTTCCCACAGTTTCAAGCCCAAGAAAAAGGCATTCTAAAACAGTACATCCTAGAAGTGTAGTGGATCCAGTTCGTTGGCTTACTCAGTTCCAAAATCTAGGCTATCTTCTTGTGCTGCAGAATCTGTAAAGTTAAAAATACAAATGAAATTGCTCCGATTTTCCTTAAAGTATAAGATAAAATAAAAAAGCTTTCATTTCATGAGAGGTTTCCCCACAAAAAATAAATAAATCTGTATTACTTTCACTGGGGTTAATATTTTTGTAAAAGTTACATTCAATGAGTAGGAAAAAAAATAGGTTTAAGTGGTGCTTAAATATAATCATACCCGTGTTGCAGGTGTCATAAATTCTGCTTTTCTCCTTTTCTTCTTTTTTTTTCAGAGCATTTTCATTTATAGTAGACCTAGATGGAACAGAGAAATATGGTTCACACCGTGAGAGATGTTTTAAAATTTAAATAATGTCACTTGGCAAATAATAAGAGTTAAAAGTGTGATTCTATAGAGCTTTAAACAGGGCCTGCCTCAGGGGTTTACAGCTCTTTTCAAAACATCATTTCAGAAACTAGAAGATGTAAAATGATTGAGAAGGAAAGTGTGGATTCTGTAGTCAGACAGGCCTGGAAATGAAATCCCACTTCTGCTACTTACTGACTTTGTAACCTTCAGCAAATTGCTTAATCTTTCTCAAACACTGTTCTCTATCTATATATAAAAAAGCATCATATCTAACCATGAGGTTACTGTACAGATAAAAGAAGATAATATATGTGAAAACTCCTTTCACAGTGTCAGGAGCACACTTCACATTCAGTAAATATTAGGACTGTTCCCTCCCAACTGGATTTAAAATCTGCAATTTTACCTACTTAGATATATAAGTTTAATTTATGCTTTTCCTTTTGGTTTGATCCACTACATCTGTTAATAAATCCTTTAGTGATATTAATTATTTACACATTTGGAAGAATAGGTTATCCATCTTTCACACAAAAAAGGATCTTCATTCACAGACGGGAGCAGTGCGGAAAGCAGTGTTACAGAGAGCCTGGCTCCTGGCATCTGAGAAGGGTGGGAGGGAACAGGATTGTTGCAGCTCTTCAGTAGCAAAGTTGTGTCCATATCCGATCTGTGATTCCATGAACCGCATCATTCCAGGCTCCTCTGTCGTCCACCATCTCCCGTAGTTTTTTCAAATTCATGTCCACCGAGTGGGTGATGCTATCTAACCATCTCATCCTCTGCCTTTCCTCTTCTTTTGCTTTCAGTCTTTCCCAGCAAAAGGGTCTTTTTCCAGTGAGTCGGCCCTTCTCATTGGGTAGCTAAAGTATTAGAGCTTCAGTGTCTGTCCTTCTAAAGAATATTCAGGGCTGAGCTCCTTTAGGATGGACTGGTTGGATCTGCTTGCAGCCCAAGGGACTCTCAAGAGTCTTCTCTAGCGCCACAATTCGAAAGTATCAATTCTTCAGCACTCAGCATTCCTTAAGGTCCAACTTTCACATCTGGACATGACTACTGGAAAAACCACAGCTTTGACAAGATGGACCTTTATTGGGAAAGGGAACATGATTGGCAGGATATTCAAAGTGCATGAAAGAAGAGCTAAGAGTCAAGGAAGAGGAACTTATGAAAGAGAAGGATAAATGTTAATATCATACTTTTTCTAGGGACATGCTGGTGAATAGTCACTGATGTGGAGAAATGACTCCTTCATTGGACCATTGTAAAGTGAGTATAGAGGCTAGGATGATAAAATTTTCCCAGATTCTCCAGGTGAAAGTAAATGCTGAGCACTCAGTAGATTCTCAATGAAACTCACAATTAATTATTATACAAATCTGTGAGCCAAGAGAATGTGAATGTGTGCTTTAATTTATTTTTCCTAAGAACTCCCTGTAATGATTCTTGGAGTATGCCAGGGTATTATAGCCATTAAAACACACACACACAAACACATACACAAACTGTGGAATATAGGAACTTGTCCGAAATGAGGATATAAGTTTATAATGAAGGGAGAATAAAAACCTAGGTTTTAATATTGTACTTCACATTATGGCCCTTAAAAATTAGAGCTCAAACAGTGAAATTTTAAAATGGTATCACCCAAAGACACGATGGCCTAAGATAATCTTTTCCAAGTTCATTTAACATGGATCGTGTTTCCACCAGTCTAACTCCTGAATTCTAAAGATGCAATAATTATCCTTGCTCCTAAAGTGAGGAGTAAAATTTTCCTACTCTTGAGATCCCATCTAGTTGTTTCAACATAAAGTATACCATTTTGAACCACAAAGGTTATCAGAGCTTATTTCTCCCAGTACTTTTATTTCACAGATCAGGAAACTGAGACCTGCAGAAGTAGTTGATGGGGTCAGGGACACACAGCGGGTATGTTCACAGTCAAGAGTCACCCTTATGTCTTCTGACTCTCAGACCTCTGTTCCTTCTATTATTATAATTACTATTATCTCAGATTTCCCAACTTTAGCAATTTTGTGCATTGGAGAATATAAATCACTAATGCTATTCATTGGTACCCAAGGCAAGAGATTTAGAAATCGGAAGAAAAAGAAACCAGGATTTCATTTGTTTTGCTAAAGGAACACTTAAATTTAAACATATATGTGTGTGTTGTTGTTGTTCAGTGGCTCAGTCAGATCTGACTCTTTCTGATCCCATGAACCACAGCACGTCAGGCCTCCCTGTCCTTCACCAGCTCCCGGAGTTTGCTCAAACTCTTTCCATCAAGTCGGTGATGCCATCCAACCATCTCAACCCTCTGTCGTCCCCTTCTCCTCCTGCCCTCAATCTTTCCCAGCATCAGGGTCTTTTCCAATGAGTCAGCTCTTCCCATCAGGTGGCCAAAGTACTGGTTTCAGCTTCAGCATCAGTCCTTCCAATGAACACCCAGGACTGATCTCCTCTAGGATGGACTGATTGGATCTCCTTGCAGTCCAAGGGACTCTCAAAAGTTTTCTCCAATACCACAGTTCAAAAGCATCAATCCTTTGGCGCTCAGCTTTCTTTATAGTTCAACTCTCACATCCATACATGACTATTGGAAAAACCATAGCTTTCACCAGATGGACCTTTGTTGACATAGTAATGTCTCTGCTTTTTAATATGCTGTCAAGGTTGGTCATAACTTTCCTTCCAAGGACTAAGCGTCTTTTAATTTCATGCTGCAATCTCCATCTGCAGTGATTTTGGAGCCCAGAAAAATAAAGTCAGTCACTGTTTCCCCATCTATTTTCCATGAAGTGATGGGACCGGATGCCATGATCTTAGTTTTCTGAATGTTGAACTTTAAGCCAACTTCTTCACTCTCATCTTTCACTTTCATCAAGAGGTTCTTTAGTTCTTCTTCACATTCTGCCACAAGGGTGGTGTCATCTGCATATCTGAGGTTATTGATATTTCTCCCGGCAATCTTGATTCCAGCTTGTGCTTCATCCAGCCCAGCGTTTCTCATGATGTACTCTGCATATAAGTTAAATAAGCAGGGTGACAATATACAGCCTTGATGTACTCCTTTTCCTATTTGGAACCAGTCTGTTGTTCCATGTCCAGTTCTAACTGTTGCTTCCTGACCTGCATGCAGGTTTCTCAAGAGTCAGGTCAGGTGGCCTAGTATTCCCATCTCTTTCAGAATTTTCCACAGTTTATTGTGATCCACACAGTCAAAGACTTTGGTGTAGTCAATAAAGCAGAAATAGATGTTTTTCTGGAACTCTCTTGCTTTTTTGATAATCAAGCGGATGTTGCCAATTTGATCTCTGGTTCCTCTGCCTTTTCTAAAATCAGCTTGAACAGTTGGAAGTTCATTGTTCACATATTGCTGAAGCCTGGCTTGGCGAATTTTAACTATCACTTTACTAGCATGTGGGATGAGTGCAACTGTGCAGTAGTTTGAGCATTCTTTGGCGTTGCCTTTCTTTGGGACTGGAATGGAAACTGACCTTTTCCAGTCCTGTGGCCACTGCCAAGTTTTCCAAATTTGCTGGCATATTTACTGCAGCACTTTCACAGCATCATCTTTCAGGATGTGAAATAGCTCAACTGGAGTTCCATCACCTCTACTAGCTTTGTTAGTAGTGATGCTTCCTAAGGCCCATTTGACTTCACATTCCAGGATGTCTGGCTCTGGGTGAGTGATCACACTATCGTTATTATCTGGGTCGTGAAGGAATTTTTTGTACAGTTCTTCTGTGTATTCCTGCCACCTCTTCTTAATATCTTCTGCTTATTTTAGGTCCCTTCCATTTCTGTTTTTATTGAGCGTATCTTTGCATGAAATATTCCCTTGGTTCCTTTAATTTTCTTGAAGAGATCTCTAATCTTTCCCATTCCATTGTTCTCATCTATTTCTTGCATTGATTACTGAGGAAAGCTTCCTTATCTCTCCTTGCTGTTCTTTGGAACTCTGCATTCAAATGGATATATCCTTCCTTTTCTCCTTTGCTTTTTGCTTCCCTTCTTTTCACAGCTATTTATAAGGCCTCCTCAGACAGTCATTTTGCTTTTTTGCATTTTGGGGGGGGGGGGTGAATCATCTTGATTCTTGTCTCCGGTACAATGTCACGAACTTCCATCCATAGTTCATCAGGCACTCTGTCCATCAGATCTAGTCCCTTAAATCTATTTCTCACTTCCACTGTATAGCCATACGGAATTTGATTTAGGTCATACCTGAGTGGTCTAATTGTTTTCTCCACTTTCACCAATTTCAGTCTGAATTTGGCAATAAGGAGTTCATGGTCTGAGCCACAGTCAGCTCCCAGTCTTGTTTTTGCTGATTGTGTAGAGCTTCTCCATCTTTGGCTGCAAAGAATATAATCAATCTGATTTCGGTGTCGACCAGCTGGTGATGTCCATGTGTAGAGTCTTCTCTTGTGTTGTTGGAAGAGGGTGTTTGCTATGACCAGTGCGTTCTCCTGGCAGAACTCTATTAGCCTTTGCCCTGCTTCATTCTGTACTCCAAGGCCAAATTTGCCTGTTATCCAGGTGTTTCTTGACTTCCTACTTTTGCATTCCAGTCCCCTATAATGAAAACAACATCTTTTTGGGGGTGTTAGTCTAGAAGGTCTTGTAGGTCTTCATAGAACTGTTCAACCTCAGCTTCTTCAGCATTCCTAGTCGAGGCATAGACTTGGATTACCGTGATATTGAATGGTTTGCCTTGGAAATGAACAGAGATCTTTCTGTCGTTTTTGAGATTGCATCCAAGCACTGCATTTCAGACTCTTTTGTTGACTATGATGGCTACTCCATTTCTTCTAAGGGATTCCTGCCCACAATAGTAGATATAATGGTCAATGGCTTAGCACAAAAGTTAACTTCTTCTTATAAAATGTTATGCAATTTGATGGGAGCATTTTGACTTTTAGAAAATAGGATTCACATAGCTGGGACATAATCATCTCAACATACAACCTCCAAACCAGAGAGAGAGATGGAGGAGACACGTTAGCTCTGAAGTGTCTTGGTCCAGCAGTAATGCTCATAATTGTTGTACTCAATCCATTGGTCCCTACTTTCCTGAAAAAGAAGCTAGAAAATGCAGAAGAGACCTTGGAGGATTTTGTGAGCACTGGCTGTCTCTAGCGGGGCTTCCCTGGTGGGTCAGACATTAAAAAGTCTGTCTGTAATGGGGAAGACCCAGATTCTATCCCTGGGTTGGAAAGATCCCCTGAAGAAGGGTACGACAACCACTCCAGTATTCTTGCCTGAAGAATTCCTGGTCAGAGGAGCCTGGTGGGCTATAGTCCCTGGGGTTGCACAGAGTCAGACATGACCGAAAGACTAACACTTTCACCTTCTAGCCGTCTGTAGCACACCTCTGGACCGTGTCAGAGTGTGTCTCCTTACTCACCAACGTTGTCACCTCTCCATGAGATCAAGCCCTACATCTGAGGTCCTACCGAAGTAAGTCATAAGTGATAGAATCACAAAAACCACCATATTGGGGGGAAGTCAAGAGAAAAGAAAAAAGTTCATAATGCTGGATTCTATCTCTACAGTCACAAACGAGGAATAATATAGTTATTTAATTTTAAAACTTTGCTTGCTTATGCCTTGATAAATCCATTGTAACTTGAAAGGTTTGTAAGTCAAAAATGCATTTAATAAACCTAACTTAACCAAACATCACAGCTGAGCCTAGCCTACCTAAAACGTGCTCAGAACACTTAGAGAAGCCTACAGTTGGACACATCATCTAACACAAGCTTATTTTGTAATAAGGCGTTAAATATATCAAATATATTTATATTTGATTTATCGCTTTACCACTAGCATCAGTATATATATTGATTTATATATGGATTATATATATAAATATATCATGTGATTCATTGAACTGTGTACTGGAAGTGAAAACCAGACCGATGCTGTGGGTGGAGGACGGTTGTAGGCGTGTCCGCTGTTCGCCCTTGCGATGGTGCAGCTGAGCGGAGGCTCGGCTGCTGCCGCTGCCCAGCTTCACGACAGCCCTGCTTATTGCGAGCCGGGAGAACGATCAGCATTCAAAGTATGTGAACTGTTTCCACATCATCGTAGAATTGAAAAATACTAACTGGAACCTTACGTCAGGGGTCACCTCTGTGTAATCACAATATAGAAGGAGTGCCCAGTTGCTCAGGTGGGCTGACTCTTTGGGACCCCAGCCCGCCAGGCTCCTCTGTCCATGGAGCTTTCCAGGCAAGAATACTGGAGTGGGTAGCCATGCCTTCCCCCAGGGAATCTTCTCCATCCAGGGACCAAGCGTGTGCCTCCTGCTTTGGCAGCATTCTTTCCCGCTAGCACCACCTGGGAAGCCCCATAATATATAATACATACTTTGTGTATTGGAGAAGGGCATGGCAAGCTACTCCAGTGTTCTTGCCTGGAGAGTCCCATGGACGGAGGAGCCTTACAGTCTACGGTCTGTGGGGTCGCAAAGACTCAGATATGACTGAAGAGTCAGACATGATTGAGCGACTTACCATGCATGCATGTTGTATATAAATAATACCATAGAATTGTACAATGTGATAAGTAAAAATAATAGAATGCAACTTCCTTACTTAAAACCCACTACAGGCTTCACGCTGAATCTAGACAAGACGTCCTGCGGTGTCCCTGTTTTACTTCATATTAGAATTCCCTAACTTGTCATGCTCTAGCAACTTTAGCCTTACTTCTATTCCTCAAACACGACAAGCTTATTTTTGTCTAAGGCCTTTTATCTTTGAGATCTTTTTGCCTTGAATGCCCTTCTTCCAGGCTGTTTCTCATTCATTAAATCTCAGTCCAACTGCTGGCATCCTAACCTCCTTTCTAAAGTTTCTGCTACACCTTGTATTGGGTTATTTTCTTTTATGATCAATACAATTTGTTCAAATGAATTGACTTTCTGCCTTATGGCATGATTATCTATTTATCTTAAAACTACCCAATTCGTTGTCACTTTCATTAGGGTAGGACTGTACTTTATGAATCTTCTCATTTTCCCATAATGTCTAACATACAATAAGGAGTCAAGAAATATTTGTTGCACTGAATTTGAAAGCTGGAACACCATTTAATTGTTTAGGCACTTGAGCCTGACAGCGTAATAAAAAGGATATGAGAACATGCACCATATTATGTGAAGTAGAAAATAAGACTTGATTTTCATGAAAAGCAGCATCACGTCTACTTGTTGATCAACTTTCTGGGCTCTTCTCCTTTTCAAATCTCTGAATAAAAAAACTAATGGTTGGAAGAGGCTAAGCTTACTTACAGAGTCAAACTCACTTTTGTCTAAATTTTGCCATGTAAAAGATACACAAACTGCTAGAAAGATTCTCAACTATTTTGGGAAGCAAAGGTGCTCAAGAAGTTCATTTAAATACAGAGTACCAAGTTGTGTAAATAGCTACTGTGAATCAGTATTAACTTTAGGGCTATTTGACCATTTAGGGTAATAATTTCAACTTAGAGTTGGTATAAGATGAGATAAAGTAGGGATTAGTAATCCAAAGCTAGGCAGGTCACAGAAGATATAGAAGAGAGGCTAGGGTTTGAGTGCCTTTCTAGAAAGCAAACGCATTACCTTTGGCTTCCCAGAAAATACCTAATGCTTGTGAGCAATTTTGTAAAGAAATGATTCTAAAAAGGAGTTTTTAGAAACCACATCTTGACAGAAAGGAGATAAAAGGCAGTCAAAATAAACGATGTACAAAGTATAAAACTTTAAAAATTAATCTGATGATTGGTGCTTGTGGATTATTTATTTATTAATTCAACTTAGAATCTCCAAAAGCCCACTGAGATTTGTAGTATGTGTATGTTACTTGCTCAGTCGTGTCTGATTCTTTGCCACCCCACAGACTGTAAGCCCTCCAGGCTCCTCTGTCCATGGGATTCTCCAGGCAAGAATACTGGAGTGGGTTGCCATTTCATTCTCCAGGGGATCTTCCTGACTCAGGGATCTAACCCAGGTCTCCCACATTGCAGGAGATTCTTTACCATCTGAGCCACCAGGGAAGCCTGAGATTTGCAGAGGTTTTCTTAATCCATCTTTACTATGTCACCTACTCTTTGTAATTCCAGCTCATTCCATTTCTATAAACTTTGTAAATTCTAAGAGATTTTAGGCTAATTTCTATAGTTTAAAAGTATTTATATTTAATGACTTGAAATATATTTTACTAAGAATTGGTCCTATACTTGCCTAATTAAGATTTATGCATGCAAATAAAACTTGACTGCAAAAAACCCCAAAATAAAACAGTGCAAGTTTCCTTGGACAGTTTAAGTTAAGCTCAGTTGCTAAAGCATCATTGTCAAATTAGGTGTAAGAAAACAATGAAAACAGATTGGAGAAACATGGAATGAAAAGTAGGTGTACTTTGAGCTCAGGTTAGGGCTTCTAACGTGGGACAGTGGTAAAGAATCTGCCTGCCAAGGCAGGAGACGTAAGAGATGCGTGTTCAATCCCTGGGTTGGGAAGGTCCCCTGCAGAAGGAAATAGCAACCCATTCCAGTGTTCTTGCCTGGAGAATCTCATGGACAGAGGAGCCTGGAAGGGGGCATTGCCGACGTTGGGGCTGCAGACCATGGGGTTGCGAAGAGTCGGATGTGACTCAGACACTGAACACACACAGGAGCTCAGATTACAGAAATTAAAAAGGCAGAATTCCAAACATGGCAAATGCAAACTCAAACATAGACCCTTGCTCAAAAGATGGTGTGCATTTTGTCTTGTTGTCTTTATTATACACAAAGGAAATATATAGGACATAAGTCATTGGAATTTTTTCCCTTTAGTGATTTTTCTTTAATGACCAGTGGCATAGCTTTAAATAAAAGGTTTTCTACTATTGTCTTCATTTAATGAAGACTAAAAAAGTAGAGTCACAGAGGAGCTCGCAACTTTTCCAACTTCCAATCTGGTGTTTTTTCTATCATCGTAAATTGTATCCCTTAATCTATCTGTTACTGACCTTATATTTTATGGCCTGTTCTAATTCTGAGAATGACTCTATGGTATAATTTCTAAGAGTTAACAAACTAGTGTTGAATGTAGGGGACGTGGTTTTATTCTCAGGAGAACTGCTGTGGGTGATAATTCTGGCGGCCGTACCTCCATATTAATCTTGAAGCATTCACCAAAGTTACCCAGGATGTTTCCAGACGACAACAGAGCACGGTAGAGGATTTCAGAGCTGAACCATTACCCCTGAATGTGACAATCCTGGAACAGCTCACAGCATTCTCAGGACTATGTTATCATATGAGGCTCTTTTCATCCAATCTTCCTTCCCTTCTTCTGTCATAGGTGTCAAGCATGCATCAGGGGCTCCCTGCCCACTCTTTCTCTCTCCCCCTTCATCCTTCAGAAGTTTTTCACCTGGGACTTCCCTCATTGTCCAGTGGTAAAACTTCACCTTCCAATGCAGAAGGTGTCCATCAGCTGATGAATGGATAAGAAAGCTGTGGTACATACACACAATGGAATATTACTCAGGTATTAAAAAGAATGCATTTGACTTAGTTCTAATGAGATGGATGAAACTGGAACCTGTTATACAGAGTGAAGTAAGTCAGAAAGAAAAACACCAATACAGTATAATAACACACATATATACAAGATTTAGAAAGATGGTGATGATGACCTTATATGCGAGCAGCAAGAGAGACACAGATGTAGAGAACAGAATTTTGGACTCTGTGGGAGAAGGCGAGGGTGGGATGACTTGAGAGAAGAGCATTGAAACATGTATATTACCATATGTGAAATAGATCGCCAGTCCAGGTTTGATGCATGAGACAGGGTGCTCAGGGTTGGTGCACTGGGATGACCCTGAGGGATGGGATGGGGAGGGAGGTGGGGGGGGGGTTCAGGATGGGGAACACATGTACACCCATGGGCGGACTCATGTCAGTGTATGCAAAAACCACTACAATATTGTAAAGTAATTAGCCTCCAATTAACTTAATTTACAAAAAAAGAGAAAGAAACCAAAACATAAAACAAACAGCATTGTAACAAATTCAATAAAGACTTTAAACTAGTAAGCATAAAAAAAAAAACCAAAAACTTACAAAAAAAGCAAAAGCATTTCCCCTGACAAAGTGCTTGCACATCTAAATTGATTTGGCATCTGCTTCTAAGAGGACCTGGATAGCTACTGTGCTTGTAAAGGTCTAAGGAAATAGATGGTATGATGGGATGTAGGAATGTCTCACTCACCATCCACGTGGTAAAGGGGACCACATTGTTGAGAGCAAAAAAGGAACAGTTAGTTCCTAACACAATGCCATGATTCACTTGCTGTAGGTGTCACTGCTGGTGATTAGAAAAAAATGTCCTCGTAGATTAGAAGAAGAAAAAAAGTCCTTGTAGAGAGCACTCCTGCCAGCTAATTCGTACAGCTTTTTCAGGATATAATTTCTTCACAGGCTTTGTATGTTCTCAATTATACTGAGATTTTAACCCCAGGTATTGGTCTGATCCAGAGAAAAATAATGGAATAATTTCTATAGCAGAATTGTGTTGCCTAGAGCGAGGGAGAGAGGTTGTTCATTGTCTTCTCACATTCCATCTCACAGTACAAATGGTGAGACACCTCTGCAAGTTTCAAACGTTTGTATGGGTCCACAGAGCCTAAAACATCAGTGCACACACCCAGATGCATTGACATAACAATCCTGCCTCAGCTAAGCGTTTACTAAGCTCTGTGACCCCCATCATCACATCTGAGGATTCTCATTAACTGTGCTCCCCTCATTCACCACAGGAAAGAAGGGCATTTTTGTCACCTAAAGAAGCATTTCAGAAAAACATCTATTTCTGCTTTATTGACTATGTTAAAGCCTTTAACAGTGCAGATCACAATAAACTGTGGAAAATTCTGAAAGAGATGGGAATACCAGACCACCTGACCCACCTCTTGAGAAACCTGTATGCAGGTCAGGAAGCAACAGTTAGAACTGGACATGGAACAACAGTCTGGTTTCAAATGGGAAAAGGAGTACATCAAGGCTGTATATTGTCACCCTGCTTATTGAACTTATATGCAGAGTACATCATGAGAAATGCTGGGCTGGAAGAAGCACAAGCTGGAATCAAGATTGCCAGGAGAAATATCAATAACCTCAGATATGCAGATGACACCCCCTTATGGCAGAAAGTGAAGAATAACTAAAGAGCCTCTTGATGAAAGTGAAAGAGGAGAGTGAAAAAGTTGGCTTAAAGCTCAACATTCAGAAAACTAAGATCATGGCATCCGGTCCCATCATTTCATGGCAAATAGATGGGGAAACAATGGAAACAGTGGCTGACTTTATTTTTTTTTTTTTTGGCTCCAAAATCACTGCAGATGGAGATTGAAGCCATGAAATTAAAAGACGCTTACTCCTTGGAAGAAAAGTTATGACCAACATAGACAGCATATTAGAAAGCAGAGACATTACTTTGTCAACAAAGGTCCGTCTGGTCAAGTCTATGGTTTTTCCAGTGGTCATGTATGGATGTGAGAATTGGACTATAAAGAAAGCTGAGCACAGAAGAATTGATGCTTTTGAACTGTGGTGTTGGAGAAGACTCTTGAGAGTCCCTTGGACTGCAAGGAGATCCAACCAGTCCATCCTGAAGGAGATCAGTCCTGGGTGTTCATTGGAAGGACTGATGTTGAAGCTGAAACTCTAATACTTTGACCACCTGATGCAAAGAGCTGACTCATTTGAAAAGACCCTGATTTGGGGAAAGATTGAAGGCAGGAGGAGAAGGGGATGACAGAGGATGAGATGGTTGGATGGGTTGGATGGCACCAATGGCTCAATCGACATGAGTTTGAGTAATCTCCAGGAGTTGGTGATGGACAGGGAGGCCTGGCATGCTGTGTTCCGTGGGGTCCCAAAAGTGTCGGATACGACTGAGCTACTGAACTGAAGTGAACTGAAGCCCTTCTGGAGGAGGAAATGCCGCCCTCCCCTTTCCAGTATTCTGGAGAATTCCATGGACAGAGGAGCCTGGTTGGCTACAGTTCATGGTATCACAAAGAGTCGGACACGACTGAGCTACTGAACTGAACTGAAGTGAACTGAAGACCTTCTGGAGGAGGAAATGGCCCCCCACTCCAGTATTCTGGAGAATTCCATGGACAGAGGAGCCTGGTTGGCTACAGTTCATGGTGTCGCAAAGAGTCGGACACAACTGAATGACTCAGCATTGCAAAGAAGCCCTTAGCTCTCATACGTATCCTTTGATTCTTGCTAACAGCCCTCAGTTTTTCATCAGCCCTCTGCATCAGTAAAACTTAGCAACGAACAGCCATTTCCTGGTCACTGTGGACACCACTCCCCCTGACGGCATCAGAATGCGTGTGCTAAGTTGCTTCAGTCGCGTTCCACTCCATGTGATGCTGTGGACTATGGCCTGTCAGCCTTCTCTGTACACAGGGTTTTCCAGGCAAGAATCCTCCAGGGAATCTTCTGCACCCAGGGATTAAACCCATTTCTCTTACGTCTACCTCCATTGGCAGATGGGTTCTTTATCACTAACACCACATTTCACAACAAAATATGCCTTTTTAGCATACAGATTGTCTTAAACTAAGGGCCACCGAGAACCAGCAGATACAGAAAAAGCTCTAAAAACAGGACACATGTTTTCTTTTATAAAACAAATGTATAATCGTAAAGCAAATTTCCACTTGTAAAGACGCCACCCTCTTCAGTACTAGAAGAGCAGGATTCTTAGCAACTCCTATCAATGGGGAAGTCACCAGTGTAAAGTAACAAGTGTTTCTAAGCAGAACAAATCTTGTTTACCATACTTATCCTGGTCGCCTTATAACTGGCTTCACCTTCCCAGGAACCTAGAATTCCTTTTTTTTTTTTCCTTTAGCCTAAGATGGTATATAAGTCCAAGCTGTAAGTACTCCTTTTAGTTACTCACCATTGATGCTTCCAGATGTATACCTTGGAGAAGGAAATGGCAGCCCACTCCAGTATTCTTGCCTGGAGAATTCCATGGACAGAGGAGCCTGTGGGGCTATGGTCCATGTGGTCACAAAGGATCAGACCTCACTCAGTGATAAAGCCCAGCAGCAGATGCGTACCTAGGCACCCGTGAATACACGTCTGCTTTTCCTTGTTAAGCTTCCTTCTGTGTTGCCTGGCATATGGGTCTGATCATAATTTTTAGGTGTGGCGTGTGCTGCCTTCCTATAGAAACCATAGTCATAGCCTTAGGATTTGACTTGGAAGACACTTTCTCAGGGCCCTTGAACATGAGACTAGACAGATAAAGATTCATAGATTCAGGCACTGGTTTTGGGGACGTAGGATTTCATAACTTTGCAGTAACTACAGTGGATTGGGTGACGAGCTACTGAGGGTAGTTCTCAAAAGCCCAGAGGAAGCATGGCTCATGCTGAGAGAAACAGGAAAGCCTGGGGTTCCCTGGCATATAGAAAAGGGAAAAAAACTTGGAGGAAAGTGGTCATGCTGCTTTGAACATATTTCATGAGGCCGGAAAACCCATGTTGACTAACACACACAACCTGAGAGGTGTAAGTTCAGTTTTATTGGGGCTTACTGAGGATTATGGCCCAAATCCAAGCCGTAGTCCTTTCCAACAAAAAAAGCCCCACATAGGCCCCTGAGTTCAGAAGCAAGAAATGCCATTTTTAACAGAATTATATTACTTTTGAGAAACAGCTTCCAGCCTTTAATTGGGCACTGGGAGAGACAGGATCATAACCATGGGATACTAAGTGATTGTGGTTCTGGAATGCCGCCAGAAGCTCCATCCTGAGCTGGCATTGGTATCATAAAGACAGACAGACGGACCAGCTGCCCACTGTAAGATGGAAATGGGATAGATGCCGTTGCATTCAAACAGGGCTAGAGGGTACAAGTGAGCTTCACAATGGGTGGTCAAGATCCTCACACTGCCCATCAACAGAATATACCTACCTCTCCCTTATAGCTATATGAAAAAGTGTCTCGGATAACCAGCTGAAGGATAAGGAAAAAGATCCCAGTTTGGTTTAAGAGTGTATCATATCATTATGTGAGCACAAGCCAGAGATGGGTGGTGTCTGTATTTCTACAATACTGAAAGATGGTGTTGAAAGAGTAAGGCAGGGCATATTTCCCCAATCAGCAGAGATGCAAATGGTTTGCTGGGTCCTCCCCACATTGGAAAAAAAAAAAAAATGACTGAAGGTGAGAATTATATATATGGATACCTGAACAGGGATCAAAGGCCTAGCTAG
The DNA here is from genome assembly GCF_963930625.1 of Muntiacus reevesi. Lineage (NCBI taxonomy): Eukaryota > Metazoa > Chordata > Mammalia > Artiodactyla > Cervidae > Muntiacus > Muntiacus reevesi. Next base: position 1,731,104 of record NC_089269.1, read on the forward strand.
TGATTCAGGGGCCTGGAAGGAAAAATAATTAGAAGATTAATGATAAGGTGTGGAGGAAAGGAACGTGGATGGATATTCAAGAGTGCACAGAATATACATTTTTGTACACATATAGCACCCATCAAAATCACTTACTATGGAAGAGGTACTGAAAACCAAATAAATGACTTGACTAGCTGACATCATTCAATCCTTGTCAGTGGCCTTCTCCTGTCTTCCTTTTAAAGAGGGAATGGTGATTTCCAATGGTTGAGTCTGGGAGAAAGATCATTCTGCCTGAAGAAAACATGTATAACCCTCCTGCTCAGGACCAGGCAGTAAGTTTTCCAGGATCAAGTGGTTTTTTTAGGGTGAGGCAGTGGGGAAGCCGGGTGCTCTGAGATCCCAATGACCGCAACTGAAAATGAAGAACTAATTTAGGAGTAAGCTTTTGGCAGGCCCATTTGGCTAATGAACCTAGAGACACACATCTCCACAACTCTATCAGTAATAAACCAATAGTTTAATTCCATCTGCCCGACTCCTGTGCTCATCTTGCCTTTGGTTTATAATGTGAGGGCTTATTCATTTGTCCCTCAAATTCAAGCCACTCACAAAATGGAAAGTAAAGATTATTTAAGGGTGTTTTATATTTTCTCCCAAAAGATGATTTCATATCAGAAGAGTAATCCATGAGAAAAAGCAGCTGATTGTCCATTTTGTTTCTCTCACTATTATCTTGTAGGTGATTGAGTATATCTTTCCTTTCCCTTCTCTATTTAAAATTTTATTTTTAATATGATGGAGATTTAAATTATGCAAAAGTCATACTCTTTGTCTGCATTTATTAAGTTTTAAATGTCAGAATATTGGGTTCTAACAATCTATTTAGAGCAAGGAAAGCCCAAGGTATGCACTTTTTTGGCAGTGAAACTAAAGAGAAGCTCCCGCATTCCTCAGACCAGACAGACTCACCTGTATGGTGCCAGGTACACGTCAAGCAGGGTGGGGAAGCCGATTCCCAAGGCGCTATGAGCATTTGTGTGATACTAGTCATGTCCTGCCCTTAAGGAACTTCTGTATTTACAGTCAGCTGTCATGCTGTTCACAGATTAATTCATATTCCAAATGGAGGACCTTTTAGAAATCATCTAGTTTCAAATCTATTTTTTAAGGAAAGCACTTTTTTTTTTAATTGGAGTACAATTTCCTGGGGAAGGAATACTCCCTGGAGTATAATTGCATTACGACGTTGCGTTACTGCCTGTTGTTCGGTGAAGTGAATCGGCTGTATGCCTTCTCCGTCTTAGACCTCTCTCCGCACTCCCATCCCGCCCATCCAGGCCATCACAGGGCCCTGGGCTGGGCTCCTCTGTTACACTCTAAGCTCCCACTAGCTGTCTATCTTACACGTGGTGGTGTATATATGCTGATCTTAACCTCCCAGTTCATCCCACCCGCCTTTTCCTCCCTGTGTCTGCATGTCTGTTCTCTACATTTGTATCTCTTTCCTTACCCTGGAAATAGATCACCAGCACCAATTTTCTAGACTCCACATATATCTGTTTATATATAATATTTACTTTTCTCTTTCTGACTTGCTTCACCCTGTGTGACAGACTCTAGGTCCATTAATAACTCCACAAATGATTGAATTTTACTCCTTTTTATGGCTGAGTAATATACCATTGTGTATATGTACCATAAGAACAGACATTTGTTGTTGGACATCTAGGCAGTTTCCATGTCCCGGCTATTGCAAATAGTGCTGCAATGAATAGTGGGGCATACACATCATTTTGAACTATGGTCAGACCTATTTTTCTTAAAATCAGTGTTTTTTTTTTTTTTTTTTTTTCCCACTAGGAGATCATACATAAGGCAAATCAAAGAGGAGCTATCTGTTTAAAGGTTGGGGAAACCTCAGCTGCATAGTCTAGCCTGAAACGACTCCACGAAGTTCACAGACTCCAGGCTAGGGCACTGATAGTGCGTTCCCTCCTCACCCTAAAGTAAGGAAATTAGAGCCTTTTGTATGTACCATGGAGCTGAGTGCTGAACAGTATTGTTAAATAGATTAAATGTAATTATTGTTTATTTTGGGTTTCCCTGGTGGCTCAGATGGTAAAGAATCTGCCTGCAATGCAGGAGATCCAGTTTCAGTTCCTGGGTTGGGCAGATCGCCTGGAGAAAGACATGGCAACCCATTCCAGTATCCTTGCCTGGAGAATCGCTTGGACAGAGGAGCCTGACAGGCTATAGTCTACAGGGTTTCAAAGAGCTGGACACAACTGATCGACTAACACTAACCGACTGACTATTGCTTAATTTAGTGCTCCTGTGTTTATAATGGCATATCTTACCTTTGAAAATGACATATCTCACATTTGGGAAAATGGCATAAAGAACATAAACTACAGAGTCCAATAGATCAGAGTCCAAGTTTGTTAACTCTTTTCTAGTTTCTACATGTGTAAAGAAAGTGTACTGATCCTACCTTCTAAAGATTGTTCTGAGAATTAAATTAGAAGATATATAATACCACGTATTGTTGCAGGGTCATATTAAAAACTTGAAAACTATTAGCTTCCTTCACCCAGTTAGTTTTAATTTTGCCTCACATAATGACATAGCAAAGCTGGATTGGAACATACGAAAACCTAAGAAGTTGGTCAATGTAGATGAAGAGCCTAGGACCACCCAGATCTTCATTTTCCTGTTTGTCAGTTTCTTTATTAGAACAACTGTGGTGTGACATCAAACACATTAGGACAGATGCTCTATTAGTAAAAAGTTGGTGACTGGTTAACCATTTTTCAGGATGGCAAAATATTGATTTTTCCTATTTCATATATAGTCTTATAATGGGAACTACAGAAAAATCAGAGAACTGGAGCTGTGGTCTTTAAGAAAAAATGAAATGTGTTTATACCTTCCCTTGAATAAATATGTTCATGGATATTAGTTTCATTTTAAAAGTTTATACTGTGAGTTTTATTTATTTGCCAATGAAAAAAACAAGAAAAAGTAAAACTTGAAAGTGCCTGATTCACCATAACATTTTTGGAAAGGCTTTTGAAGGTCATTAACACTTCTCCTCTCACATCCTACCGATGCTGCACAAACACCATGATTACTTTATTTACTTTGGAACTGTTTCCATTAATAAAAGGAGCCAATTTATCTATGTCAGACATGTCAAAATGAGCCAATACAACAAATTGATTTAACTTTGTTACTCCTAAGTGCTTTCCAACACTTAATAAGAAATATCTAGACTAAACACAATTAATGCAAAATACATTGCCTCTTAACCTTGAAAACACTTAACGACTTCCTGGCATAATGTGAAAATACTTCCTACAGTGAAAAAAGTGATTGTTACTTCAAACTTTTTGTTTTGTGTAGAAGGTGAAAAAGTTAGAAGCAAAAGTTTTCTTTCAAGAATATGAAACATAATATTTCAGTGGTCATACTCTTTATAAAGAAGAAAGGCATTGCATATTATTGTTCAGAAAACAATTCATATCCAATAATATATTACACACAAAATAATCTAATAAGCCAACCAAATCCAAGAGAGAAAACTGAACAAAGAATTAGAAAATATTTCTCTCCTAGGAGACTGTGCTGGAGGAAGACGTGGCAATCCACGCTGGTATTTTTGCCTGGACACTCCCCATGGACAGAGGAGCCTAGCAGGCTACAGCTCATGTGGTCACAAAGAATCAGACACGACTGAGTGACTAAGGAGAAGCCGCGGGGGACGGTGAGCAGTGACTGCTGTGTGTCTACAGAGACCTTCGGCATCGGTGAAGTTCCATAGTGCTTACGATTTCCATCATTAGAATGACACTTCTTTGTTAAGATGCGTACACACACATGAATACACCACACACACAGCTCCCAGGCAGACTGCAGGTGTATCTAAGCCAAGGTATGGAGGGTAATGGGTACTTCGCCTAAAGGGTGAGATAGAAGTGTATTCTTTTTCTCTTGGATCTTTTTTTTCTTCTGTTGATAACACTGAGTTTAAAACTACATATTTACAGTTGTTAACTTTATGTTTCAACTTGGCTGGGCCATGGTGACCATGTACATAGAAAAATATGATCCCGAATGTTTTCTGCAAAGGTGTTTTTTTTTAAATGAGATTAGCATTTAAATCTGGCTTCTACAGTAGCTCAGCAGTAATGAATCTGCCCACAATTGAGGAGACCACATGAAATGCAGGAGAAGCAGGTTGGATCTCTGGGTAGAGAGAATCTCTAGGAGAAGGAAATGGCAACCCACTCCAGTATTCTTGCAAGGGACATCCTATGGATAGAGGAGCCTGGAAGGCTACAGTCCGTGGGGTCACAAAGACTTTAACTTGGCAACTAAACCACAACATTTAAAGCAGTGGACTTTGAGCAAAGCAAATTCAATTCATTTCAGGTCAGTTGCTCAGTTGTGTCCAACTCTTTGCGACCCCATGGACTGCAGCATGCCAGGCTTTCCTGTCCATCATCAAACCAGGAGCTAGATCAAACTCATGTCCATCGATCAGCGATGCCATCCAACCATCTCATCCTCTGTCGTCCCCTTCTCCTCATGCCTTTAATCTTGCCCAGCATCAGGGGCTTTTCTAATGAGTCAGTTAGGCCAAAGTATTGGAGCTTCAGCTTCAGCATCTGTCTCTCCAGTGAATATTCAGGACTGATTTCCTTTAGGATTGACTGGTTGCATCTTCTTGCAGTCCAATGGACTCTCAAGAGTCTTCTCCAACATCACAGTTCAAAGGCATCAATTCTTTGGCGCTCAGCTTTCTTTATAGTCCAACTCTTACATCCATACATGACTACTGGAAAAACCATAACTTTGACTAGACTGACCTTTGTTAGCTAAGTAATGTGTCTGCTTTTTAATATGCTGTCTAGGGTGGTCATAGCTTTTCTTCCAAGGAGTAAGCATCTTTTAACTTCATGGCTGCAGTCACCATCTGCAGTGACTTTAGAACCCGAAAAAATAAAGTCAGCCACTGTTTCCATTGTTTCCCCATGGAAACAATGTTTCCATGTTTGCCATGAAGTGATGGGACCAGATGCCATGATCTTATTTTTCTGAATGCTGAGTTTTAAGCCAACATTTTCACTCCTCTTTCACTTTCATCAAGAGGCTTTTTAGTTCTTCTTCATTTTCTGCCATAAAGGTGGTGTCATCTGCGTATCTGAGATTACTGATATTTCTACCTGCAATCTTGATTCCAGCTTGTGCTTCATCCAGCCTGGAATTTCACATGATGTACTCTGCATATAAGTTAAATAAGCAGGGTGACAATGTACAGCCTTGACATATTCCTTTCCCGATTTGGAACCAGTCTATTGTTCCATGTCCAGTTCTAACCGTTGCTTCTTGACCGTTGCATGCTGATGTCTTAGGAGGCAGGTCAGGTGATCTGGTATTCCCATGTCATTCAGAAATGTCCACAGTTTGTTGTGATCCACACAGTCAAATGTGTGGCACAGTCAATAAAGCAGAAGTAGGTATTTTTCTGGAGCTCCCTTGCTTTTTCAATGATCCAGTGGATGTTGGCAATTTGATCTCTGGTTCCTCTGCCTTTTCTAAATCCAGCTTGAACATCAGGAAGATCACAGTTCATGTACTCTTGAAGCCTGTCGGAGAATTCTCCAATGTACTGTTGGAGAATTTTGGGCATTACTTTGCTAGCGTGTGAGACGAATGCAGTTGTGCTGTAGTTTGAGCATTCTTTGGCATTGCTCTTCTTTGGGATTGGAATGAAAACTGACCTTTTCCAGTCCTGTGGCATGAATGCAGCACTTTCATAGCATCATCTTTTAGGGTTTTAAGTAGCTCCACTGGAATTCCATCACCTCCACTGGCTTTGTTAATAGTGATGCTTCCTAAGGCCCACTTGACTTCACATTCTAGGATGTCTGGCTCTAGCTGGGTGATCATACCATCGTGGTTATCTGGGTCATGAAGATCTTTTTCATATAGTTCTGTGTAATCTTGCCACCTCTTCTTAATATCTTCTGCTTCTGTTAGGTCCATACCATTTCTGTCCTTTATTGAGCCCATCTTTGCTTGAAATGTTCCCTTGGCATCTCTAATTTTCTTGAAGCGATCTCTAGTCTTTCCCATTCTATTGTTCTCCTCTATTTCTTTGCATGGATCACTGAGGACCCTTCATAAAGTGCGTGGGCCTGACTTATTTCTTTGAAAGTCTTAATAGAATAAAGACCAATCTCCTCTTGGGCAAGAAAGAAGTCTACCAAAATATTGCCTTTGGACTTGTCCTATAAGACTTCCCTGAGAACCCAGCCTGCGGGCCAACTCCGTCAGATTTTGATAATTTGTATTTACCAAGCCTCCACAAATGTGCAAGCCAATTAAAATCTCTCTCTATCTCCACTGGTTCTAGTGGTTTTATTTATTTGGTGAATATTTTGGTACCTTGAGTGGTTCTATCAGATTTTGGTACCATGACTGGTTATATTAGCCAAAGACACTTTTTGTAATACAAGTTTCAATTTTTATTAGTTAAAAGCTTTTGTAACTGTGAGAATGGTGTAAATTCTTCTGTCAGTTTTTCGAATTCAAAGGAAAGTATGTTTTATTATGTAAAGGGTGAAGTATTTTGTAACTCCCTTCCTTCCTTCCTTCTTCCCTCCATTTTTAAAGAGTAATACAATGATGACTAGGATGAAATGTTGCAATACAGAATTGAAGAATTCCAAGAAGTAAAGGCAAAAGAGATGGTTGAAATTCACAACACATGGCATGTACCATGGGTGGTTAAATCTCAAAAAACGGGTTAAAGTTTCTAAAATACCACTTTACCTTTACCCTGCTAATACCATAGCCTTTACCCTGCTATCTTCACCATCCTTGTGAATGGGGTCATAATGTCCTGTTTGCCAAGATTTTATTAGTTCTATACACTGTGCCTTTTTTTTAAACACCTAGCTTCCACATTAAGTTTTCAAAATATAAAATTACTGTTACAAGGTAAACTAAAAAAGAAGCACATTTTCCTGTGGTCTCGGGACCTCATACCACTTCTGTTTTAATTCAGGTATTTGAAAATGTTAGCAGCACAGTGTGGAATTGTTGTCTGTAGTGATAATAGATAATCACCAGGCATCCAGCCATAAAAACATAATAGTGGGTGACATTTCTCAATATTAATAAAAATAAAAATCCCCTGTCTCTGGGGTTTGAAGGTCTTGCAAACCATGGAAATTCTCTTTCAGGAAAAGTAATAAAGCACACATTTATTGAGTGCCCAGTTGTGAATTTCTCAAAGGGCAGGATCCTTTCTTCATACTTCCTAATACTGAAGCAGGAGTCTGTACTATGTACCAAAAGAAGCTGAGAAACTCCTATTGATATGACTACTTATTACAAAAATGTCTTCCTTCTGTCATGTTAGAGATGCAGGACTCAGTGGTATCAAACACACCCTCGGTGTTGCTTTAAGGCACATACACTCTGGAATCAAGCTAAGCCTGCTACAGAAGGGAGAAAAAAATCTCACCACAGTGGACTCGTGTGTCCAGCTCAAATGATGTTCCAGCAGTGATTTTCTCTTTACCGGAGTTTCTCAATAATCAGACTTTGATTCCTACTTCCATATTGTGTGATCTTGCACCCTTGTTGCTGGTTTAGTTGCATGATCTGGTGACTCTCTTATTTCGTATCTATTGTTTTGCACCTTTAATGATGGCTCCCTTTCTTTGTTTGACTCTGGACTCAAGGCTCACACCTACTCAGGCTTATTCCATACATGGCTCTGTGTTCCCAGAAGTCCTTTTTTCCTGCACTAAGCCACCTTGAAGAAGGCAAAGGGCATGAGTTAAGGCATTCAGGAAAATCTCTTTATTTATTATTTGCATGGAACAATTTCCTTCTCTGTCCATAGCCTTATGCCTCCTGGTATTCTTGTTGTTTTCAAGAGAGGAATATCCATCAGGTAATCAAGCCAATATTATTCTAAAGTTTCAGAAGAAGGCCAGTTAGGAGAAACTAGAGGGAAAATGTATATATAGATAGATGAGTGATCATTTGTTAGATGATATTTAGAACAGCTGAAAAACATAAAAAAATTTCCAAGCCTGAGACAAGGAAACAAACTGAGGGAAATCATAGTTTTCATATATTTTCAAAAGTTATTTATTCAAAGTCTTCCTGTTTCTACTTCATTATTCATCCAGGCTCATCATTAAAAGAAACTGCTAACCCAAAGGGCACTCTCCCCACGTTTAGTCTTAGGAAAATGGCAATTTATTGGTTACGGTAAATTGATGGGGAGTTAGAAAAAAAGTTGTAATAAAGATTTAAACAATTCTGCTTACTCTTTTGAAAACATTGGATTTAAAAAAAAAAAAAACCGTGTATGTTAAAACAAGTGTAGCCTGGGACGGCACTAATGGAGCCGTATCCCACTGGCTGTGTGACCCTGCCCCTGTCCCCACCAGCTGTATGATATCATAGAAACCACTTGGATTTCTCTGTCCAAAAGCTTCCTTGCCTAGGGAATGAGTCTTAGACCATTGCATTGCTAAAGTGCTTTCCAGTTCCAACATTTTATACCTTAAATGTTTATGAAATTCTGCCTCTGAGTTCTTCCAGGTACCTCAGAACATTTATTCTGTCAATAACCTTGAGGATTATTACATTTTAAGAGGCTGGAGAGTGGTATGGCAAGGCCACGTGTTCAAGGTTACACGATCTTCAACAGGGCTAAGAGTACAATCTATTTCGTTGTATTCACTCTGTAATTTCATCAACATATAATGATGTATCCTCCACTGAATGTATGAACTAGAATAAAAATAGTCTCAAAATATTTCCCATATCCCAGAACTGTAAGTCTTAGGCATAGAGAGTCTTTTCAAATCTGCCAAGGCATATGAAAAGTGTCAGCCTTGTCAAGGTAATAGGAGAATAATGTAGTACAGAGAAGACAAAGCAATGATGTGAATGACTCTCTGACTTCCTACAAGCCAAGGTCGATCTATACACAATCAAACTTTGAGTGACAGCAGGCATCTGGGCTGGGCTGGGGCTTCCCTGAAAGCTTGCAGCACTTGGTATGGGGTACTGAGGCTTTCTGATAAGTTTGGGAAACAGTTTCTATGAGCTGTAAGGCCTGCTCTTCACAAAAGCTCATTAGGCACTGAGAAAGCTTTGTCTCTATGTTTCATCCAAATCCGCAGAGGTCAGAATCTTCTCTGATCTTTGGGACCGGCAGAAATAGTAGGATTGGGGCTTATCAGGCCAGTAAATCCAGACTCATGACATATTGCATTAGTTTCCTTTGGTTGTGTTGCTCTGCAGCCTCCTCTGAGGCTTCCCAAATATAACCTGAAACCGGCCCCCAGACACAGAGAAGCTAGGGAGAGAAGGGCAGCCTCGTCAGACTGCTGGAGGGGTGGGGGCAGGTTTATGAGCAAGAGAACTTGGTTGTGAAGCTTTCCATGGGTTGCTGCAAAACCAGCAGATTCTGTGCCTGCCCTGGGTTCAGCCACACGCATAGTTCAGTTAACTTCAACCTCATATTTCCAGTTCAAGGTGATATCCTTGCAACAGTTTCCAGGCTGGGGAAGGCGAACAGCCCACAAGGGTGAGGAATGGTGCTGCTGCTGCGGTTGTGTCCAACTCTTGGAGATCCCGTGGAGTGTAACCCACCAGGCTCCTCTGTCCACTGAATTTTCCAGACAAAAATACTGGGATGAGTTGCCATCTCCTTCTCCAGGGGATCTTCCCGAGTCAGGGATCAGAACCTGCATCTCCTGCATTGGCAGGCAGATTCTTTACCACTGACCCACCAGAGAAGCCCTGAGGAAAGGGTGAGCAGCCTCCAATTGCCTGGGTCTGGCTAACAAGTCAACTGGAGGCCACGGCTTCTGGATGACTTCTTTCAACTTGCTATTGGAACAAGTTAGAACAATTTTTTTCAGCCTCAAACAGCACAGATTTGTTCTCTTGCAGCCACAGAAGTTGGAAGTTCAAAAATCAAGCTTACTTCTGCAGGCATTAGGGTAGAATCCAGTTCCTTGCCTTTTTCAGCTTCTAGAAGCTGCCTGCATTCCTTGGTTCTAGGCTCCTTCCCTCATCTTCAAAACTAGCAGCATGCCCTTCAAATCTCTTTCTTTCTGATTCTGACCCATCAATACACTCTCATCAGGACCCTTGTTTATGTATTGCTTCCCAGGTGGAGCCAGTGGTAAAGAACCACCTGCCAGTGTAGGAGACGTAAGAGACACAGGTTCAATCCCTCGTCCGGAAGATCCCCAGAAGGAGGGCATGGCAGCTCATTCCAGTATTCTTGCCTGGAGAATCCCATGAACAGAAGAGCCTTGTGGGTTTTACAGTCCATAGGGTTGCAGAGTCTATGTGACTTGCACAGTGCAAAGAATATCCAGGATAATCTTTTTACTTAAGAGCTTTAGTCACATCAGCAAAGTCCCTTTTCTCCTGTAAGGTAACATATTCATAGGTTGCAGAAATAAAATATAGGAATGTTTTGGGGCCATTATTCTGTCTACCACACATACTGGGTCCATCTGGATTCACCCTACTTCCAGAAATGGTGTTTGGTAAGTGGATCTTCAGTTGGATGAATCTTCAGTTAGGTGAAAGCAGACTTCCAGTTGTCTACTGGGAATTACAGCATCTGAGCCATACAGAGACAGATACTACAAAAGTTCTATGGGGCTAAAGGACAAAATACAGGTGACTAAAGTAAGGGCCGTGGGCAGTCACTGAAAGATTAAAGGGCTCGGGAAGCCTTTCTAATGTGTGCACATCCTTTACCCTTGAGGCCAGTTCAACACAAAAGAGCAGTCTCTAATCGTTAAGGCAACTTCTGCCACAGGGCCTACACTGGCTGCTCCTTCTGCCTGGGACATTATTGCCTAAGTTATTCACATGCTAATCCCCTTAATTTCTTCAAATCTTTTAAAAATGCTGTATTCTCAATGAAGTTTGCACTGATCATTATTTAAAATTGCAAACTGCCTTCCTCCTCGGATGTCTAACCCACATTACCCTGTTATAGTTTAAATTTTTCCATAGTACTAATGACTTTCTTATAATTATATAATATACTTATTATGTCCATAGGACATTATCTTCTCCTAACTGTCAACCTAGAAGTTAGGTTCTTAGAAACCTGAGATCATTACTTGTTTTTGTTTTTTTTTTTCCACTGAACTATCCCAAGTGCTGAGAATAGTGCCTGGCATACAGTAAGTGCTTAATAAAGATTGTGAATTAATTGAATGACAGAAGATAAACCTCAGGTACTTTAGCTAAATGTACCCTACTGACTGCATCACAGTTTTAATTGAGTAAGTGTTCCAGTTTTAATTGATTCCTAAGCTTTAGCTTGTTAAGCGATTTTGACTCTTCTTGTATTTTTGACATATAGATCAATACGCGTTACTCATAAGGGATCAGGTTCAGACTCACCTCTGAGATTATCCCAACCCTGGCTCTATCCAGAAGGAAAATTCACTCTAGCCCTGGCCCTGGGACACAAGTTTACCTGGTAGATGCCTCAATTGGGCCATACAGCCTGAGCTCAGGATTAGCTGGATAATATCTATAACCAATGCTTCTCTGAAGTACTCTCATACTGGTTCCACGAAATTGTTAGGATCTAAAAGAGATGGATTTGCTGTCCCAAAGTAATAGAATCTGACTTTATCTCATTATAAAGGGCATAACTCTTTTCCTCCTGACTATTTCCTAAGCTTCCTAGCTTTGTTCCCTTCCTTGGTTAAGGAGTGAAAATGTTCTTCGTTCCTCCAAAGTGATTCATTTCCTCCGAAGGAGTTCTGCAGTATTGTAGACGCTCATGGGCCTGCCAGCATGGCTTTGAGGCCAGTGCTAAATTTATGTGAAGCAAAACCCTGCGTGATAGGCAACAGTTTAGGGATGACATAACAATGCCAGCTTGTGAAACATGCTCGTAACAAATGTTGATGTCTCCCCAATTTGATGGCAGGCTAATCTAGCATAGTGATTGGTCGCATCTTTCAGACCACAATCTGTGCTACACATACTATGTTTTCAAAATATGACCAGCATAAATACATAGTTCTTTTGACATCTACATGTCGTAAGATAGTTGGGGTGTTAGGAAGAGGCCCTGAAATGTTAATAACCAGGGGGATGAAAACATGTAACTTGGCATGTCATGTGGGTCCTTAGGAAGTAAAACCCCTTCTGCTGCTCAAGGACATGATAGACCCTTTTAGTCTCCTTCTGCTGGCCTCACCGCTCTGCGTGCTGAGTTCTCTACTTGCACGTCACATTCTGCTGAAGAGATAGGATGACAAGGCTTGGTCCATGTCTGCAACAGCACAGCAGGTGAGTTTTACTTGGATGGGCCAAAAGCCATTCTCAGCCAAAGAGATGTCTTATTAGCAAGCATGAAATGATGAAACAAATTTAACTCAAAGTGTACAGGAAACTTTTTGCAAGAGCAGCAGAAGTCCTCTCTACTCATCTGTCAGTTCTCTTATATAGAAGTCATTTTGCAACTTAAGATTACTTGTGGATGAAGACTCAGTTCTAGCTTTCAGGACAGTTCACATTATCAAGGAATCTAAAGGTTTCATTTATATGAGAACATTTGTGGAGAGGTCATATCTGTATCTGTCTTTATTATATATGTAGTGAATAAGTTAACCAATGCCTAATGCCAAATTTGAGGTCAAGTTCTTGTCTTGAGACTTTCCATCTTTCCTTCATGTCATCAAATTTGTGATAACTTGAATTCTTCCAACACTAATTTAAAAAATGGATTAAATGTAAAGAAAAAGAGAAAATTTCTTTGACTGCAGAGAGTGACATGGGCGTTGACAGTAGGGTGGAACGCATCATATTCTTTCAAATGCAGTTCTTCTGCAAACGCCTTTATTTCTTCCACTCCTTAAATCTTCCAGGGTGCCAGATAAGTCTCAAACGCTCCTCTAATGCTTTTCCTCCTTCACCTACTTTATATAATATCTCTTACCTACCTATAACTCCAACTTTCCAAATGTTTTTCTTGTCTGAGCCCCTTTTCATTTCCATTCACTGATTTTCAGATGTAATAGGAGGTAACTCACAAGGGCCTGATTTGGCTTCCTTACTAGTCACAGGAATGGCCGCTACAGCCACTCGCTTGCCCTTCCACCAACCTCCTCCACCTCCACCCTTCTTCCTCAGACTCTCGAAAATTTTATGCATTATTAGTTAGTCCCATTTGTGGGAAGCTCTCTTCCTTTGGATTCAATAACCACAGAGTTTCCATCTGCTTTTCTCTCTATTGCTTATCAACTTCCTTTGTTGATTCTTCCTTCTCTATTGGGCTTTAAATGCTGCATCCTTCAAGACTGCCCCTCGACTTCTCTCTTCAGACCCCTCTTTAGCACACTACCTACTAAAGCCCATGTCTGTAGAAGGATTGCTTCACTGACTTTTTCAAATTTATTCATCTAATTCAGTTCTCTCTCTTATTCCTATAACCATGCAAACAGATGCTACTCAACACTGCTATTTAATTTGAATATACGTCAAAATTAACATGTCCTAGTGTGGATTATCTCCCACCCCTAACTTGGGCCTCCTCTAGAGTTTCTTATGGTAAGCAGCAATTTGCCGTTGTTCTGTAATACTGACCAATGTTATTATCATGACCTTACGAGTTTCTGTAGTACATAGTGTAGCCCTTGATTATTTTCTGCCTGTTTCACACCTTTACTCTGTCTCTGCCTCTCATTTGCCTTGGACACATTTATTCCTCATTGCCTTTGCACCTCCATCTGTCTGGGATGCCCTTCTACATCCTCCTTCGTCCCAGAGTTCTGAGCTTTAATGTCCCTGCATCAAGAGAGCCTTCCCCAAGTCACGTCCACTTCCCCACACCCTGTGCACACTCACTCTCCTGCTATTCCTCATCTCTCTTTAGCACTTTTCCAATCCACAATTGCATATTTATCTGCATTTATTATATCTACCTATAAATATCTAAATATATGTGTGTATTTACATATCCATATATATCATATGGATATATATCCATACATATATACATATCCCTATATATTTCTGCCTTCCATGAGGCAGAAATATAATTCATCTTATTCAGTGACATATTATTAGTGGCTATAAGCATATGTAGTACATAGAAATCCGTCAACCAACTTGGAAAATATATAAAGCTCAGATAAATTCACTTAAGATTGGACCTTTATGTCCTTTCACAATTAAAAATAATAAAATAAAATGTTTTAAAACTTTGTTGTGTGGCTTTCAGGACTGTATAAGCCTGAATATGTTTTACAAGACCTGTGTGTATGAATGAGTTCCTAAAGCAGGGTCTGGAAGATGATGTGGAATAATTGCATATACCTGACTGTTTCCAAAGATGTATTAACCTAAGGTCTGTAAGAGAAAGTAGTTCAGAATTGTGGTACGGAATGAAATGAGATTTAGCCGAATACACTTAGGTGCTTTAGTACCATATGGGTATGAGCTCTGTTAGTGAACATCTAGCTTATTCTTAGTAAGTCTGAAGCGAATAACTTGTGAGGAGTAATGATGTGCAGTAATTGTATGTGGGGAGTGCTTCAGATTTTGATAATTACGGACAGAAATCATAATGCCATGTGGAAACTGAATTGAACAAATATAAGTATTTGAAGTAAGGTAGCTTTCTAAGAGACAGAATGTCTTCAGAAAAATGTCTTCAGAGCCACTGTGGTTTACTGTATTTAATCATATCTCATCTCTTACTCAATGATTTTGAAACAGCCCATAAACAAAGGACACAAATATAAGAAAGTTAATAAAATCAGAGTGTTGAACAGAAGGCGAAAGCAAATAGGTGGGAGGTTGAATCATTCACAATTTTTGGTTGCAACCAAGAAAAATAGACCCAAACTAATTTAAGCAGAAATGAGCTCAAAGGAGCTTCTATCATGTAGTTTAATCCTCTCAATTTTTAACTGACAAAATGAAGGCTGATTTAAGCTACTTCCTTAAGGTCTCATGGCTCAACTGTACTAATGCCATGGGTCATAATTTTTCTTTATACTATCGAATACTTTTAAATATGTTTTATTTTACTCTTTAGATAGTTCTTATGATTCTAGGGTATGAACACTTGCATGAACCTATCTTTATTTTTTTCCTATTCTCTTATAAGGATATATAATGGATAAATGAAAAGAGATAAGGAAAAATGTACTACATTTCACAGTAAAGATATAAGTAAGTGCAAATTTATCATTTGTATTTTGAAGTAAAATGATGTTAGAGGTCATTTCTCTTGACTTTATGAGAGAGAAATGCAAATATCCAATTGGCATTTTCTTGCTATGATCTGCTATATTTGCCAAAGCTTTGTCATTTGTGAGCAATTCAGACAAGAAAAACTTTCTGTTAATTAAACTCTGATATTGTACAAATGAATTTATATGTCATATATTTAAATCTGTGTTTATAGAGAAATATCTTTAGAGCTATAATAAAAACATTTCTCCTTGATTTGTCATGAAAAAGATTTCCATTAAACATCCTTATTTCTGCATGCAGTGTAATGAAGCCCCTTAGTTATGACTTTGAGTCAGTAGCATCAAGAATAATTTTTGAAGTTAGTTTGTAATTCAGACATTATCCAAATAAATAGTCTTATTTCTATCTTTTATTCAAGGGCTCTTCCTTGCGTCCCACCTACACCCTATTATAATTTATGGAATTCAATATGAAGAGATTTGGTACTTTTATGGTATGTTTAGTTGTTCAGTTCAGTCGCTCAGTCGTGTCCAACTCTTTGAGACCCCATGGACTACGGCACCCCAGGCTTCCCATCCATCACCAACTCCGGGAGTTGTTAGGCTAATGGAAAATTTTAAAAACAGGTATGCATAGTTAGAATCTAACTTTATTTAAATATAGGAAATCTTTTAGTGAATTGGTTTTTAGAATAGTTAATCAATTAAGCAACTCAACCATTTTTTATTAACTTATGGACAAGGTAAATATACTCTAAGAGCAAATCTAGTAACTCTAATGCTATAGAGGTAATTGATACAAATATTTTAAGCTAATATTTATATAAAATGCTAGTTGCTTTACCTGAATTATATTGTTTGATTTTGACAACAAAACTATGAGAACTTACTACTATTTCTTTCACAGTGATGAATCTGAAGCTTACCTGAAGATAAGTAACCAAAGTCAAACAGCTAGTACATTAAAGAAGCTAAAATTTGAAGCCCCAAATGCACAATTTCAGAGTTTAACTATATATAATCACAAAATTACACTTCCTTTAAATGTTTTATCACAACTTTCATTTCAGAAAATTTTAGGTTGACAGTCAGATATTTGTTAAATATAATTTCTATGAATATTATAAGGTTGGTAATTCTAGTTTTTCTAGTTGCAATATTGAACTAGTGAGACTAAGGAAGTAGGGATGGTCTAGTTAAAAGCACTCAGATAAATCTTTTCAATGTTAAGGATTAATTTGGAAAAATGTCTAAGAAAGTTCTATATCATTTTACAGTGACCTCAAGGATAGTATAGAATTTTATATAAGAATCTGTTTCTCTAGATGACCAAAGTACTTGCATTTATCCTATATTATATATTTCATTTGATTTTCTACAAAAGAGGTTTCATACCACTAAACATTCCAAAGCTATTTATTGAGTACAAGACTGTAATTCTGTGTTATCATATTAAGAATGCTTTTCAAATTGTTGGGTTTACTGCTGTGGTGACTGTTAATGGTCTAACATTTGTGTCTTCCACCCTCCACCACAATTCTCACAATGAAGTTCTAATGGCCAATTTGATGGTATTAGGAAGTGGGGCCTTTGGAGGTGATACAAGTTTAGTGCAGGGGCCTGAGACAACTCCCTGCTCCTTCTACCTTGTGAGGCCACAGCAAGCGGTTAGAAGCCTGAAACCCCCAGAGTGGTCTCATGGGACCATGCTGGTGCTCTGATCTTAGGCTGCTAACCTCCATATCTGTAAGCAGTAAACTTTTGTCTGTGTTGCTTTATTATAGCAGCTTGAACAGACTACAACCGTGATCTTAAAACATGTGACACTCCTTCCAAGAAGATACAGGGCCAAACAGATATATGGCTGGTGGTGATTGACAAGCTTGGCATGTTTAAAAAATACTCTTCCAAGGAGAAGAGCTTGGGTTTGTGGTGGTGGTTTTCTGTGTGTCCAATGTAAGGTCCTACCAGTCCTTGGACCAACTCAGTTGAGAACTTCTTAAGATTTTACATACCTCAGCACATTCCCTAAAATCATATCATATTTGAGTAGTTGCAGCAATCACCTTTACCAAGTTATCCCATTTGAATCCGACATACAGTTTTCAGGCACAATATTTCACTGTGCCACCAGAGTCCACTTGCTATGTAGCCCACAGGCTATATAAAAATGTGGAAATATCAGATGTATGCATCACACATCACCGCTTGTATAAATGACAGGCAAACCTGACTGAGGGAGGGTCTGAGGACAGCTGGACCAAATCAGAAGTCAAGTATCGCTGATAGTTCAGGAAAATATAACCTCACATGTATCCCATAGTTTATTATAATACTTTGACACATATTTAAAAAATATATAACCTTATGTTACTTCTTCTTCTTCGTGGTTTGCAAGCGGATCTATCACTAATTCAGTTATGCTTTAACTTAGTCAATCATTCAATAAACTCTGACTAAGCACCTGTGTAAGATGAAAAACCCTCTTAACCACATACCATGTTATTTAACAAGAAGAATGGCTTAAACACTGTTGGATGCTCTAAAGCAAGGATTTCAAATTAGACTGAACGATGGATTATGCAATAAAAGGCTGGTAGGCAATTGGTTGCACTTAGAAAAGCAAACATAATTCCTATCAGTTCAGTTCAGTTCAGTTCAGTTGCTCAGTCATATCTGACTCTTTGTGACCCCATGAACCACAGCACGCCAGGCCTCCCTGTCCATCACCAACTGCTGGAGTTTACACAAACCCATGTCCATTGAATCGGTGATACTATCCAACCATCTCATCCTCTGTCGTCCCCTTCTCCTCCCGCCTTCAATCATTCCCAGCATCAGGGTCTTTTCCAATGAGTCAGCTCTTCGCATCAGGTGGTCAAAGTATTGGAGTTTCAGCTTCAGCATCAGTCCTTCCAATGAACATCCAGGACTGATCTCCTTTAGGATGGATGGTTGGATCTCCTTGCAGTCCAAGGGACTCTCAAGAGACTTCTCCAACACCACAGTTCGAAAGCATCAATCCTTTGGTGCTCAGCTTTCTTCACAGTCCAACTCTCACATCCATACATGACCACTGGAAAAACCATAGCCTTGACTAGACAGACCTTTGTTGGCAAAGTAATGTCTCTGCTTTTTAATATGCTGTCTAGGTTGGTCATAACTTTCTTTCCAAGGAGTAAGCGTCTTTTAATTTCATGGCTGCAATCACCATCTGTGATGATCTTGGAGCCCCAGAAATAAAGTCTGACACTGTTTCCACTGTTTCCCCATCTATTTCCCATGAAGTGATGGGACCAGATGCCATGATCTTAGTTTTCTGAATGTTGAGCTTTAAGCCAACTTTCTCACTCTCCTCTTTCACTTTCATCAAGAGGCTTTTTAGTTCTTCTTCACTTTCTGCTATAAGGGGGTGTCATCTGCATGTCTGATGTTACTGATATTTCTCCTGGCAATCTTGATTCCAACTTGTGCTTCCTCCAGCCCAGCATTTCTCATGATGTACTCTGTATATAAGTTAAATAAGCAAGGTGACAATATACAGCCTTGACATACTCCTTTTCCTATTTGGAACCAGTCTGTTGGTCCATGTCTAGTTCTAACTGTTGCTTCCTGATCTGCATATAGGTTTCTCAAGAGGCAGGTCAGGTGGTCTGGTATTCCCACCTCTTTCAGAATTTTCCACAGTTTATTGTGATCCACACAGTCAAAGTCTTTGGCATAGCCAATAAAGCAGAAATAGATGTTTTTCTGGAACTCTCTTGCTTTTTCGATGATCCAACGGATGTTGCCAATTTGATCTCTGGTTCCTCTGCCTTTTCTAAAACCAGCTTGAATATCTGGAAGTTCATGGTTCCTATGTTACACTATAAATTTATCATCTTCAAAATAGACCTTTAATTCTTCTTCCTAACCCTTCCTTTCAGACTTAGCTTTCTTTCTCTTTCTGTCCTCTTTAACAGATAGTAGCCCAAATGCATGCATGCATGCATGCTCAGTTGTTCAGTCTTGTCCAACTCTTTTCGACCCCATGGACTGCAGTCCACCAGGTTCCTCTGTCCATGGAATTTTTCAGGCTAGAATACTGGAGTGGATTGCCATTTCCTCCGGTGGATCATCCTCCAGAAGTTTTTCCCTGACCCAGGGATCAAACCCACATCTCCTGCGCCTCCTGCATTGGCAAATGGATTCTTTACCCCTGCGCCACCTGGGAAGCCCAGTAACCCAAATAAACTGAGATAATTTCAAGTTTTATTTCACAGAAGAATTAGATACCATTAACGTAAAGTGCAGGCCTTCACATTTATAAATATATATTCATTTATATTCATCCACCCCACCACCCTCATCTCTGTTGCAATAAATGATGTATCCTTTGCTGGTCTGAGTTCAATCCCCACACTGGTACTCTGATCTCAACATCTTTGCTTCATTGTGATCCTTACACTATGAACTATGCACTCTACATCTTGTATGTCCCAAGTCTTATTCACCAGATCTGTCTCATTAGTAATCAAGCTCTGTCACATTGGCTGTCTCTGTCTCACACACACACACACATAAACACACACTGAATTTGTTATTTTCACACTCTTTTTCTCCATTTCTTGTTAACATGCTGTGAAATTTATCCCCTTAGTAAAGTTTACCACTGATCTCCACTTTACCCAGATAACAGCAATTGTGTCCTTTGATCAATGCAGTCCTTTTCCCCCTTTATAAGCCTTTCTCTGCATTGAAGCTGGAATGAGATTTTTAAAAATATAAATCACATGGCATTAACGCTGCTTAAAACATCAGAGTTAATCCTTATTCTTTTAGGATATGGTTCAGAATCCTTTGGTTTACAAGGTCCTCTACTACCCGGGGGGCTTCCCAGGTGGCGCTAGTGGTAAAAGAAACCACCAATCCAGGAGACATAAGAGATGTAGGTTCGATCCCTGGGTCAGGAAGACCCTCTGGAGAAGGGCATGGCAACCCGGTCCAGTATTCTCACCTGGAGAATCCTTTGGACAGAGGAGCCTGGTGGGCTGCAGTCCACGTGGTTGCACAATTGAACACACCTGAAGCAGTTTAACGTGCACACTCACACTAATACTTGGTACCTGCCAATGCCGCCAAGCTCCCTTCTCTATCCCTCACCCCCACCCCCTTTCCTAAGCTCTGGCCGCACTGAATTTCCCTTTTACTGCAACACGTTCTTCTTCGTCATGAGCCTTTCTAGGTACTCTGCTTCCTCCCGACCCTTGGGGTTTTATCTGAGTCATTAATTCCTGTGGAAAGGCTCTAGCTTTCAAAGCTGGTGTTCAATGGCTTCCGTGGCTTAAAGTGGCTTTCTGTGTCATCTTGCATTTCTCTGTCTTAGAACTTATCACAGTCTACTTAATAACATGGTCATTTGTTTTCCCCACTAGACTGTAAGCCCCGTCAGATTTACTGCTCAAGAATCCAGGACTTATGCCTGAATAAAGGAATGGATACCATGCTACACACAAGCAACAACTTCTGAATGGACTAAAAATTTAAATATACAGAACAAATTTGCTAAACAACTAGCAGAGGATAAATATTCATCTGTTTTGGCATAAGAAAGTCTATGAAAGTCTATAAGCAGCTGTAAACATTATCAATAAAAGACTGATTATAGATGAGTTAGCATAAAAGGAAGACATATATGGCAGCAACAAAAAACACCATAAACTATATTGGAAGCCAGATGACAAGTTGGGGGGAAATATCTGCAGGCTATATAGAATAAGTGGTAAATATCCATAAAGCTGTTTAAAGCTCTTAAATATCTACATGAGAGAAACAGATCCTTCACAAGAAAAGTACACCATAATATGAAATGTATATTGTGGAAGAAGAAACACAGATGACAGATAAGTAGTGAACACCAGTGAATGTTTGTTGTGTTTATAATCGTGTAAGGCATATTACCTGTTAATCCTCAAAAGGAACTCATGAGTTAGATGCTGTTATTTTCTCATTTATCTCACAGAAGAGAAAACTGGGTCCCAGAGCGTTTAAATAACTTTCCCCAAAGCTCACAGTAGGGGAGCCATCTTTCTACTTTATTCTCTCCACCAAGCACCGCGTGGATCTAACCCCACACAATCTAATAGTTCACACATTTAAAAGCTCTGCAATTCCTTGATGTTGTTATCATGATGGGGAAATATTTCACCCCAATAACAACAAATCAACATAGTGAGGCACAAGACTTGGATGACTACATTGGGAGCTTTATATACAATTAGCAATATGAAGAATTGAGTAAAAGGAACTTCCAAAATTACTGTTAAGAAATTAAGTAGGTTCAAGTTTTCTGGAAAACAAATCTTAAAATGGTGCCTTTGCTTCGACCTAGCCATTACATTGCAGTTGATTGGTTCAAAATTTTAACATCAAATATATTAATTATTGCATTTTTATAAGAGGATACAACCACAGTTACTTAAATGACTAACAATAAGGGAGTGGATAAATTATGCTAAATATGTTTCTATGTAGATATAAAAATTGCATTTAAAAGACTACTTAATTATGAGATATATTACCAAGAAATTGTTGAAAAAGTCATACAATAATAAGGCAATATTATAAAATGAATAATATTTTTAAATTGAGAGTTATGCAATAATAAAATATGATGCCCATATTTTGCTAGTATACTTGTAGATATATCTTTTTCTTATTTTGTTTGCTACTAAATTTTCTAAGAGTTCTATGTTGAAAGTAATTTCCTTAGTCACAAAAATTAGTATGATAGAGTTCTGGACTTTCGGATTTGACTCCTGGTGAGTTTGATAGCTTTCATATATTCCCACTCGTCTGTACAACTGATAAATAAGCCTAGTAAGCCTACTTACCAGCTAGTAAGCCTACCTCACAGGACTACCAGATTAAGCAGTAGTATGAATAAAGTCCCAAGTGTATAAAGTATGATCAAAACATGCAAACTGCTACTTTCTTGATGCTCAATAGGTCTGGGTATAGTACTTAAATTTGTTCAATCAATTTCTAAGATTTCCACAGTAAGTTGAATTAGAATGTAAACCAGGGACTGTTGTGATGTTGAGGGTACAAAATACTATGGTTTCTGGGGATCTGGGTCAATTTAAGCAATTTGTTCCCAAGACAGGCAATCAGTAATTCCAAGTATGCAGCCTAACATGTGGTTTACACATGGGTGCTTGATTCAGGTGGGTGCCAGTTACAAAGGAATCCGGTCTGCTCAGTGCTGAAAGGCAGCTGGGATTTTCAGTGAGCTGGGGCATTCGGAGAAAAATACGTGACTGCTTTTGCTTTAGTTGATGAGATTAATTTGGAGCATGTTTTCAATGAGTGCCTTAGGTTATGCATACATATGAGCATTATTCTCAGTAGAAGATTCTTGCAAAAAAGTGTGCCAGAACATCTGGAGTTCAAGAATTGACTCAGCCCATAGAGATTAGAGAACTAACCAGAAATCTAAGGCACTTTTAGGATCAAACACAGCAGGGTTCCAAGTAGGTTCCAGTCAGTCAGGTACATTGGATACCAGCTTTAGATTTTACCGAGGGAAAAGGATTCTTGGCTTGGGATTCTGGCATGGCTAAATCTCTCAACTCACATTCTGGTGGCCTGTGGTCTACATTCCATCTAACACAAGCATCTGTTCCATCTGAGGGATGTATTTCACCTGGCTTACAGAGTTTAAGCAAAATTAAAAATTAGTTTCCAATATTTAAATATCGGGAGGCTTCATAGTGAAATCTGGATTTTGGTTTTTTATGAGATGTGGGACTATCTGGCCGCACTGGGGCTCTATTTTCTGTTGAAAACTGGCGAGAGCCCAGTAGCTGCTTCCACGAGAAATGCGGTCCCTGGCTACCCACGCTCTTCACTCTCTCTGCCTGGTCCGCTTCTCACAGTCCTTCCCTGCATGGCCCTGGAGTGATTTGTCTACCATTTTTCCTGGTTCCCAATGCTGCCTGCTTCCTAGGAGAAGTCACAGGCTACTAAAGACTGATGTGTACAAAATTTCAAACCCAAAAGGTTAAGAAGAGATGCCTGTAGGTCTGGTCTGGCTTACTGCTCTCCCATATATCAAAACATGGAGCCAAGAGGCAGAACTTCCCTGGTGGTCTGGCCTTCCAATGCATTGGTATGGGTTCCATCCCTGGTCAGGGGGCTAAGATCCCACATACCTCGGGGCCAAAAAGTCAAAGCATAAAACAGAAGCAACACTGTAGCAAACTCAATCAAGATTGTAAAAATGGCCCACATTAAAAAGGAAAAAAAAAAAATCTTTAAGAAAACAAAGAAACCAAAAAGTGTTAGGTAAGCAGTCAACTTGAAACTTGGAACTCATTTAAACTTACAATTTCCAGGGAAAAGAAAAAGCACTCTGCTCTCCCACAATCAGAAATAGGCTAATGGAAACAATATTTAACAGAGAAAGTAAACTTAGATATGTCTCAGAGTAACTTATATGGAAAATATGTATGAAGTTACTCTACAATACTAGAACTCTCTATGTCTTAGTTTTTCAATATGTAAATAAAGGTATTTGAAAATGAGACTCCCCAATTCTTGTAACTACTCCCATTCTATTGTTCCAGGCAAAAGCTTGCTGTCTTTAGCTAGGAGTATCATATTCTCAAGGGGATCTAGCCTCCTGGCTCTTGAAGGAGGATCTATAGAGGTGATTCTACATCAAAGCAACATGGTAGATTCCTGATGCATTTTTCTGTTAAAAGACTAAAACAGCACCAAAGTGAGCTCTTTATCTAGGAACCCGAATCTATAGCCTTCAATAAAGAAATCTGCGAAATTCAGTAGATATTTTTCAACATTAGTTTCCCATGTCAAAGAGCAAGATCTGCTTCAGCACTTATTTTATATGTGCTGTAAATCATGTTTTCTAACCGGATAGTTTCCATCCAGGGCATCTCTTGTTAGCATTATTCCTTTGCACAGTAATCAAAATTTTCTTTTATCATGGCAAGGGAAAGAAAGCGTTGCTTAGTTTGTGTTTATTTTCTATCACAATTGTGACAGATGTAATTTCTGTTTAGACATTTCCAAGGTACCATTTTAGTACAGTAAGAAAATATAGATTTTAATGCTGTCTAGACAGAGCGTTTGCTCTGAGTCAATACCAGAAGTGATCTAGGATGTGTTGTCCAAGGTCTAATATTATGTATGACTTCCCCAGTAGACGATATAGTAGGATAACCATCAGGCAACTTCTAGCATTCAAATCCCGGCTCTACTGTTTTCTAGAGAAATAAAATTGCACACATTACTCAATATCTCTGAGACTTTTCCCCAGTTATAAATTGGACTGATGTTAAAATACATTAGCTAATTCATGTTTCTATGAGTATTAAATGAGATAACATATTAAATTATTTAGCTCAGAATTAATATTGGTTGTTAATAAAAATGATACTGTTATTAATACAAAATTATAGAAATTTATCAATAGAAATTCATTTTGCTTCTGAAAATTGTATCAACAGATGTGCCCAATATATAAAACAAGCTTTTTTAGTACTCTTTACTACTCTAGGGGGGCTCAATAACGAGATGCAGATGCCTCAACTTTCCTTAGGCAAGTCTATGACATCTGGCACCTGGCTATTCAAAATTCTCTAGAGGTCAGTCTAAATTACAAATTATGCTAATCAGATCATCTTGCATAGTCAATGAGTCAATGATGACAAGAATGAAGAAAGCTGATGATTATTACTAAGCAACCGCTACTGATTTTGAATGAAATCAGAAAAAATTGGCAAATAATTGGGGCAGGAAAAAGTTTAGTATAGCTTCAGTAAATTTACCTTAGATAAAGAATCCTTAAAGAAGTATCCTTTGCAGTTTATGCTGATTATTTCCAAAATCTTTGCTTCTGTATTGTCAAAAGGATTTTTTTTTCAGTTATGTAATTGTACATTTATAAACCGAGTTCTAAAGATTTTCATCCTAAATTTATATTGTTCCAAATGTTTTAGTATTCAACACATTGTAATTATTAAAGCTTTTCAAAATCAAACTGTTATATTTTTAATATAATAAAACAGGTCTTTTAAATTATTTCACTCCTCCAAACACTTAGGAAATTCACATTGCCCTTGATTTATTTAAAAATACACAAACTGCTTTTCCTTAAGCAGACAGAAATGTTCTTTTTCTTCTTGAACTAATATTTCTGCTCCATGTTCAAACAGAATATTATCTCTAAGTACTGTTTTTGATCACCTAACACTACTCTGCAGGAAAACTTTGTATATTAACTAATTTTAAGTTTTAAAAGTTCTGGTAATTGTAAATGAGTTACCTTTCTTTTTGATTGAGCTATGTTACAATGAATAATACTGCAGGATTATTCAAAATAGCAAAACATAGCTTAGATTTTATTGGTAACAAAAACATACAATAAACTAGCATTAGATATGTATATCTTAATAATTAGTTCTTATATATGAATCAATAACTAATTGTTGCTATTTGTTGCTGCGTAGTCAGTAAGTTATATCCAACTCTTTGCAACCCCATGGACTGTAGCCCGCCAGGCTCCTCTGTCCATGGGATTTTCCCAGGCAAGAATACTGGAGTGGGTTGCCATTTCCTTCTCAGGGGATCTTCCCGACCCAGGGATCGAACCTGTGTCTCCTGCATTGTAGGTATATTCTTTACCACTGAGCTACCAGGGAAGCCCAATGGCTTAATATCAAATTTATCTTAATTATATACATATATATATGTATTTATATACATATATATGAAACCTTATTCACATAAGAGAGTAAATGGGAATTTAAAGGTGGTTTTACAAAAACAGTGTACGTTAATTCTTAAAGCTTCTTTTATATGTTAAAATTCACATTGTGGTCTATCATCATCAATAACTACTTATTAAGTCTTCTGGAACATTTTTAGAAAGCAATGAATTATAAACAATATATACTTACAAAATGACTTATTACATAGTCATTAGATTTCTGGAAAGTAAACTAAAAATGTTATGAAAAGTTATTAAATGACTATTTAGGTGCACTATAGCTTTTCACTTGGATATATTTATTTAATAGGCTATATGTGAAAGCTGTGAAAAATTACAATAATAAATTTAAATATATCTTTGATAGTAATTTTGAATCATTGTTCTGTCTTAACATGCACCTTAAGTATACTTTGAAGCTTTAGACACAACTGATATAATGGTATCTGGGAGTATTCAGCAAACTTTTGCTCATCTCCAAGTGTGGTGTAAACATAGAGTGGGGAGTAAAGTGTTATTGCACTATATCTAGTATTTTCCATGTATATTCTCTCTGCTTTGAATATTCTTGCTTCCTTAATTCTTTACCAATAACTCAAGATTGTGAAATAAAAATTAGTCATGCTGCCCACTCTGCAGTTTGTCTTAGTTTATAATACTCCAACATGAACAATTATAATGCAATTTATAGTAAGACACTACCACCCTAAACATAAATATGTATAAGACTGCAAAAGACATGAAGCACTATAATGTCTTAATTAAAAGATATTGGATTGACACTAATAAATTGCACTATTTATTCTTGCGGTATGCCGAGAAGTCTATACCTTGCAGTAGTCACAGTAAAATGTAGAATGAGGGAGAAGCATGCTTTTCTTCTGTACAATGGAAGGTGAGTGAGTATGAAGGGGAACGTGGGATGGAAAAAGAAACACTGCATCGTCTACAGATGCAAAGCAAATACACAAAAGAAAATGTAGAAACTGAAAATGTGCTCTATTAAAGCTATCCAGGGGGACTCGGGGGCTTTATTAGAGCCTGCCTTGCTTGAGGGAGGGGGAATGCCCAGCCCCGGCTGACTCTAGCTTTCTAACTGCGGGAGGGAAATGCATCGCTCTAACTCCGCAGTCCCCGGGCCCGCCCAAGGGGAGAGGCTGTGAGAAGCGCCGGTGCAGTTCACCGTTCAGGAGCAGTTTCAGCAAAAGACTGAGGTCAGCGGGACCAGGGGATACGCCCTCCCACACCCCGCGCTAAGCGCCCGCTCTCCCTGCCGCTCCGCACCTCCTCTCCTCCCTCCCGCGCTGCTCGGTGGGTGCTCCTCAGCCACCTATTCTATGCGTAGTAGTGACCTAGAGCCATCTCCCGATGATCCCGCCATCCCCCACGCTGATGTCTGGATGCTTGCTCTCTGCCTCTGTGTCTCTACTTCTACTTTGCAAATAGATTCATCTGTACTATTTTTCCAGTTTCCAATATATCATTAATATGCAACGTTTATTTTTCTCCTTCTGACTTATTTCATTCTGTGTGACAGTCTCTAAGTCTATCCACATCTACAGCATACCACATCTGCCCTTCAACAAAATGTTGCAAGGTATACTAAAAAGCAAAAAATATAATCTGAAGAGATAAGGAAGGAATATCAGACTCATATAAGACAGGAATATTGAAATTATCAGAACAAGGGTTTAAAAAACTGTAAGTCCCCTACACATGAATGAGTTGCACTCTTAGAGCACATTCATAAGTCCAATTTGTTTATAAGGCCAACCAAGTTGCCCTAGGTACCCAAGTAATCAGCTATATAAGTACTGTATTATAATAGGTTTATAATACTTTTCACACAAATAATACATAAAAAGGCAAACACAGAAAACAAAAGGAAATATTTTTAATCTTATAGCAGCTTGAAAATTATAGTTGTACAGTACAAAAGCTGGCGTACAGAGGTTGGCATGAAGTGAACGGAAAAGAAGAGTTACTGGTTGGAGGAGAGATGAGATGCGAGATGGTAGAGCTGAAGGATCACGGCAACAGGAGGTGGAGGGAAATTAATTTCACTCAAGCCTGATGTTGATGAAACGCACGCTCACATCTCTGAAAGTTCATATATTGCTGTATTATTAATGTGCAAAGGGGTTTAATGTATAAAGTAGCAACATGAAAGAACTAGATGGATAATATAAACAGAGAAATTCTAAGAAAGAAAAAAAAGGAATGCTAGAGTTCAAGCATATAATGGAAATGAAGAATACCTTTGATATGCTCATTAGTAGACTGGAAACAGCTGAGGAAAGAATCCCTGAGCTTGAAGATGACAACAGAAACTTACAAAATTGAAAAACAAAGAGAAAAAGAGAAAAAAAAATATACAAGAACTGAGGAACAAGTACAAAACATAAAATATGCATATAGAAAATACCAAAGGAGAAGAGAGGGGAAAAAAAACCCACAAGTAATATTTGAAGCAATAATAATTGAGATTTCCCCATATTGATGTTAGACACTAGACCACAGATCCAGTAAGCTGAGGGAATATGAAGCAGGATACATTTCACTAAAAACTGTATCTAGACATCCCATATTCAAGTATCAAAAAATGAGAGACAAATACAAAATTTTGAGAGGAGCCAGAGGTATATATACCTTATCTATAGAAGAAGAAAGATTTACATTCAACTTCTCAAAATCATGCAAGCAAGAGTGAAGTGAAAATTTTAGAGTTTTGAGAGAAAAAAATGCACCAACATAGAATTCTGAAATTGTGAAATTATCCTTCCAAAGTGATGGGAAAGTAAACGCTTTCTTTCAGAAAAACTGAGAGAATTTCTTGTCAGTAAATCTATCTTGCAAGAAATGTTCAAAGAAGTTCTTGAGAGGGAAGAAAATATTATAGTTTAGACACTTGATTCTACATAAAGTAAGGTTATTGGAGAATATATAAAAGGTAAAATCAAACTTTTATTTTTCTCATTTTTAACATAACAATTTGCTTCAAATAATAGCTGCAATGGTATAGTCTATTCCCTCCCTTCCTTTGTCTGTGTGTGTACTTTTAGACTTTATTATATACATATATTTACTTATGTAAAAGTGAGATGAACTACAATATGATGCAAAGGATGGTAGAGAGGAATTGGGAATGTTTTATTCTTGCAAGGAATTTAAGGTTCATGTGAGGGGTATAGTATTATTTGAAAGTGGGCTTGGATTAGTTGTAAAGGTATATTGCAAACTCTAGGGCAACCAACAAAAATGGTTTAAAAAAAAAAGATATAATTGATATACTAAAAAGGAGAGAAACGAAATCATATAAAAGATTTGCAAAAGACACATCTGAGAATGACTCTTCCAAAATATACAAAAAACTCGTAAGTTTTAGCAGTAAGAAAATTTAAAACCTGATTGAAAAATGGGCAAATGGCCCAAAAACACACATCAGCAAAGAAGGCATATAGATGTCAGGAAAATATGCAAAAAGATCACCAGAGAATTGAAAATTAAAACAATGAGATACCACTACATATTTATTAAAGAGGTCAAATTTAGAACACTGTCAACACCAGATGCTGGTAAGGATATGGAATAACAGACACTCTCACTTTTGATAGGAATACAGAATATTATCATCACTTTGTAAGACAGGGCTTCCCTGGTGACTGGGATGGTAAAGAATTTGCCTGCAATGCAGGAGACCTGAGTTTGATTCTTGGTCGGGAAGATCCCCTGGAGGAGGAAACAGCAACACACTCCAGTATTCTTGCCTAGAGAATTCCATGTGGAGCCTGGCAGGCTACAGTCCACGGGATCACAAAGAGTTGGACACGCTGAGCGATCAACACTTTCAGCTTTTTTGGAAGATAGTTTGGTAGTTTCTTCCAAAACTAAGTCTATTCTTACCATATGATCTAGAAATCATATTCTTTGATGTTTACTTATGTAAATTGAAAAATGTCAACACAAAAATGGATATTTATAGCACCTTTATTCATAATTGCCAAGTTAATGGAGTATTACATAGCACTGAAAAGAAATGAGTTATCAAGCCACAAGAAGACATAAAGGAATCTTAAACGCATATTACTAAATGACAGGTGCCAATCTGAAAAGGTTAAACACTGTAAGATTCCAACTGCATGGCGTTCTAGATAAGGCAAACCTATGGAGACATTAAAAGATCAGTAATAGCCAGTGGTTATGCATATGAAAGGAATAAATTGGCAGAAAGTAGAGGATTTTTTTAAGGCAGTGAAACTGTTCTGTAATACTATAATAGCGGATAGTTGACATACACATGTTCAGTTCAGTTCAGTCGCTCAGTCGTATCCGACTTTGCGACCCCATGAATCGCAGCACGCCAGGCCTCCCTGTCCATCACAAACTCCTGGAGTTTACCCAAACTCATGTCCATCGAGTCAGCAATGCCATCCAACCATCTCATCCTCTGTCTTCCCCTTCTCCTCCGGCCCCCAATCCCTCCCAGCATCAGGGTCTTTTCCAATGAGTCAACTCTTCGCATGAGGTGGCCAGAGTACTGCAGTTTCAGCTTCAGCATCAGTCCTTCCAATGAACACCCAGGACTGATCTCCTCTAGGATGGACTGGGTGGATCTCCTTGCAGTCCAAGGGACTCTCAAGAGTCTTCTCCAACACCACAGTTCAAAAGCATCAATTCTTCAGTGCTCAGCTTTCTTTATAGTCCAACTCTCACATCCACACATGACCACTGGAAAAACCATAGCCTTGACTAGATGGACCTTTGTTGGCAAAGAAATGTCTCTGCTTTTTAATATGCTGTCTAGGTTAACCCATACAATATACAACACCAAGAGTGAACCCTAATGCAAACAATGGACCTGAGCTGATAATAACATTGGAGTAACTTTATCAGTTGTAACAAATGTAGCACTCCGGTAACAGATGTTGGTGGGAGGGGGCATGTTTGCCTGTGTGAGTATGGGGAATGTATCTGTACACCTCGCAGAGTTATGCACTGCCCATGTCGGAGACTGCTAAACAATATTGCAGAATGTAATTCCAATTTTGCCTGGGGAGTTGGGGGCACATCTACTTTGTGCATGCTCTCGGAGGAATATGATGGACTCATCAGAAATAAGACTAAGCTTCTTTCTCAGCTGAGAAACAATGGAGATAGCAGCTTTCCTGGATATTATAACTATTTTCTCAATCTTCAGAATGACTCTCAACAGTAGGGATCCCTGTATGACATTGTGTGGAATATCATGAAACCGGTTAGCATGAGTTTGAAAAGGACTGAAATTTTAAAGAATGAGTGGAGCCAGAATAAAAGCATTTTCAGTGGCTATATGTAAAAAAAGAATACAAACTACAGAATTGGTTCAGAAGAGATGCTAAATAAAGAACAACAAACTGTGGAGAAGGGGAGAATGTGATTTCCAAAGTTACCACATTACATTATTTAAAACATCAAGTTTTAAACAAAAAATTATAGACATATCAAGACACAAGAAAGCATTGTCCATACACAAGGAACAAAGCAAATAGAAACTGTCCCTGGTGAAGCCTGGATGTTGGACTTACTAGACGTAGACTTTTTAAATCAACTACTCAAATATGTTCAAAGAACTAAAAAAAAAAAAAAAAATCCATGTCTAAAGAACTAAAGTAAAAGAATGATTTACCTTTAAATATAGAATATCAGTAAAATGTGTAAATCATAGAAAAGAACCAAAGAGAAACTCTGAAGTGGAAAAGTGTAGTGACTGAAAGGACTCACTAGAGGAACTCAACAGCAGATTTCAGCAAGCAAAAGAATCAGTGAACTTGAAAATAAGTCAATTGAGACTATCCGTTTAGAGGAATGGAAAGGAAAAAGAGTGAAGGATAAGTGAGAGCCTCAGAGCTCTGTGCGATATCATGAAATAGACCATCACACTCATGGGAATCTCAGAAGATGAGAGAAAAAAAAGGCAGAAAATATGCTTTAAAAATAATGAAAACAATCTACACACCTAAGAAGCTCGTAAATTTGCAGAAGGATAAACTCACAGATCCACATCTATACACATCATGAAAAATAGCTGCCAGGAAGAATTTATATCGCAGAGAATTATTTTAACTTTTAAAACTTAAAATTAGCAGATAAAGCTAATTTTTCATGACGAAGGGTCTGAACGTATTTAATATACTATGCAAAATGCTGCTGTTGGTTGTGGTAGAGTATCAGAGCCAGAATTTAATTTTAAGGGCAATGACTTAACAGATATGATTTATTTCATGTTATTTAAGTTCTCCATTTTTCTTTTTCTCCTTCCTGTTCTTACTGGTTAATGTAGGGATCAAAGTAACAAGATGGAGCTAAAAGAGGATGGGAAAAGATCAACAGAAGAGCAACCACTTGCTTGTGAAATTCCAGATGGAATTTTATCACCAAGAAATTGTAACTTAAATACTGATTTGAATGAGAAAATTTGGCATCCTTCTCTCAAGACTCACTGTGACATTTACCATTACTTAATAAGTTTGGAAATTCAAGGTCAGACTGAGAATGTTTGTGTCATCCTTGGTACTCCCTTAAATATGAGTAATGCTAGATGAAAATTGATTCCTGGGGTTGGGTGGCTTATTTTCAGATATGGCTTTTTCTCAGATAAGAATAAGTGAGCCAGGTACAAGACTCATGAAACATTTTGTGTTTCATATTTACTTTGGTATGCAAGATAGATAAAATCTCTATTGTTATAAAGATTACAGGGCCTTCCTGGTGGCTCAGAGGGCAAAGAATCTGCCAGCAATGCATGGGACTGGGGTTCAGTCCCTGGGATGGGAAGATCCTTTGGAGAAGGGAATGGCTAGCCGCTTCAGTATTCTTTCCTGGAGTATATCACGGACAGAGGAGTCTGGTGAGCTATTATTCACGGGGTTGTAAGGAGTCAGACACATCTGAGCAACTAACACACATAACGATCACATTCTAGAAGGGAAGACATGTAGTAGAGTAAATATAAGCATGTAGTAGAGTAAATAAGGTAATTTCATACGGAGACAAGTAGGACGTGCGTCATTTGTGGCACCTCCTGAAAAATGGAAATTCAAGGCTCTTGCTCAAGTATTAAGAAGAATTTCAAAACAGCAACTGCTGAGCATAAACACATGAGATGATTTTAACCATGGGGCCCTTTGTGACTGTAGAGATTGCAAGCCCATGAACCAGGCACGCATATAAATGTTGTAAAGGAAAGAACACCGGTTAGACGGGCTGGATTAGAATTAGATAAACCGGCTGGAAGACTGTTAAAGCTTTAACGTTTAAATAGTTAAAAATACAACTCCATCCAAACAATTGTGTATGCTATGTGTTTTACAACATAAGTTATGATATTTAAAAAATATAGCTAGCAAGACAGAGTTTAAATGCATGCTATCATTAAGCTAATATAATGTAGTACTTTTATGAAGGAATAAACTCAGCCTTTGAATTGAGCAAACTGAATGCCCTTCAAAAAACAGCACTGAATTTGCTTTGGGGATGAAGTAAGATTATCTTAATACTTGGTTCTTAGCATGGTGCCAAGAATACAATAAAAACTTTAAAATGATAATTAATTATCAGTAAAAGCAAGTTTTATCATTGCTGCTTACCTTCTTATAGATTTATTTTTTCCTTTGTAGAAAAGTATTTCACTTTATCCTACTAATTTCTCTAGTGTATGGAGATATATTAATTATCTTGAGAATTCATGGCATCAAACCCTGCCCGGCACTTATAAAACAAACATTGACAAAACAAACAGAATTTTAAATTACATTATCTGTGTTTGCTGTTGGTCATTGATGATTAATAATATGGTAGAATTCTTAATTAATTACCGAATTCTTATTCAATAAGATTTTTTCTGAAAGAATTTACTTGCTGGCATGGAAACTTTCAAACTCTTGTTGGAGTTCTTGCCCTTAACCTACTTCATTTTTTCCTTTAATATACAATAAAAAAAGGAGGAACTATGAGCTTTATTAAATGACACAGCAAAAACTATATAGATATATCTCCTACCGGGGTCTGTTTCTTCTCTCTAGAACCCTGACTAATAAAGATTTTGATACTGAGAGTGGTTTCTGAAGAACAAAATCTTAAAAATGAGTTTTCTGGAAGTGATTCTCTAATTCAATTAGATTTAGATGTAAAGGCACATTCCCAGCAGTAAGTGTGAGCTGGCAGTCCATGCCATTATGTGGCAATAGAGGTGAAAATATCACCTACAAAAGGTAAAGTTATGGGTGATTGTCTATTATAGTTTACAGCATTTTAGGGAAACTAGGAAGTATCATGAGATTGGTTAGTTGCTCCCAGCTGCACTGGAAAAAGGAAAGAATGAGCTCAGAGTTTCAGATTCCCATTTCAAGGTCCACATTAATGATTTAAAATTTGCTATATGTGTTCTGCAAGAAACTCTTATATTCCATGGCCCCAGCACTGAAATTGCTGAAAACCAAGTCCGGAGTCTCATCAAGTGAGTAGCTAAAATACAAAACAAATTGAATTCCCAATATCACAGGGTACCTGATATTAAAGAGAGGACACTGATGTTCAAACTACCATACAATTGCACTCATTTCACATGTGAGCAAGATTATGCTCGAAATCCTTCAAGATAAACTTCAGTAGTACATGATCTGAGAACTTCAAAATGTGCAAGCTACGTTTCGAAAAGACAGAGGAACTGAGATCAAATTGCCAACATTCCTTGGATCATGGAGAAAGCAAGGCAATTCCAGAAAAAATATCTACTTCTGTTTCATTGACAAAGCTAAAGCCTTTGAGTATGTGGATCACAACAAACTGTGAAGATGGGAGTACCAGACACCTTAACTGTCTCCTGAGAAACCAAATGCAGGTCAAGAAGCAACAACAGTTAGAAAGCAGACATGAAGCAAAGGACTGGGTCAAAATTGGGAAAGGAGTTTGACAAGGCAGTATACTGTCCCCCTGCTCATTTAACTTCTATGCAGAGTACATCATGCTAAATGCAGGCTGGGTGAATCACCATCTGGACTCAAGATTGCCAGGAGAAATACCAACAACCTCAGATATGCAGATGGGACCACCTTAATGGCAGAACGCAAAGAGGAACTCAAGAGCCTCTTGATGAAGGTGAAAGAGAAGGGTGAAAAGGCTGTGTGAGTTTTCCAGTTTATACAAACAGAAATCCAAGGAATATGTTTGGGAATGGATATTAAGAATGTGAGACAACAGTGAAAGGGATATAAAGTTGAATTGCTGCTGCTGCTAAGTCACTTCAGTCGTGTCCGACTCTGTGCGCCCCTAGGGACAGCAGCCCACCAGGCTCCCCTGTCCACGGGATTCTCCAGGCAGGAATACTGGAATGGGTTGCCATTTCCTTCTCTGATTTAATCGCTAAGTCATCTCTAACTCTTTGGAACCCCGTGGACCATAGCCCACCAGGCCCATCTGTCCATGGGATTTCCCAGGCAAGAATACTGGAGTGGGTTGCTATTTCCTTCTCCAAAAGTTGAATTAGGCCAAATTTACTGATATGCACCCGACTAGTACAGATTCTAGATTTAATGCTGCAGCTTGAGAAGTTATACAAAGTCCTAACAGTTTGTTTAGGGAGCTGAAACATGGACCAAAACTAACCTATATTAAGTGAAATTCCAGTGTCAGAACTGCCATGGTGTATTGCAGAGGGAGGTATGCAAAGTGTCAAGGAGGCTGTAATGTTAGAGGGCATTTGTCCTGCAAGATGTTCTTGTTTTCCCTGGTAGAGTCCAGACAACTCACCTTTCACCATGACTGTGAGAAATACATCTGCGGGAGAAGCCTCAGGATCCATGAAGTGCTCCGTTTGTTCTTCTTGGTAGCTCAGAAACTACAGTGAGAATTCTTGTCTCTGAATTGGGAAACCTAAGTGTGATGCAAAAAATTGGATCCCAGGGTGACAGGACCAAGAGGCAGCCTCTGATCATCAAAAGCGAGGTGGACGTGGGTCCTACAACGGGCAGCAGAAGCAAAGCGGGAGTCAGGTTAGCCTGACTTACAGGGACCTGCGGCATTGCGGAGCTGACTAGGGAACCCCTAGGATGGAAGAAGATGCACAGACCACTCAGTTCTTACATGTAGAAGCAGAGCTCTAAGCCAACTGAGCAGAAGTCTAACTTAAATCATAAAACTAGAGTCAGCCCCTCAGTTCATCCTAGACATGAGACAGTTTACAGACTCAGAACCCCTCTAATGAAGGGGAGGCTAGTTTTCCATGAGGAAGGAACTTGTTTCACTGACAAAAATTATAATCTTCCTATCAGCTTTTGCTCGAAGGACCTAAGACCTTTTGACAGGCTGACAGTGCAGGGGGAAGGAGAATGATCAGAACTTTCAATGATTACTGGACATTGCCTCTGAAGTGACACTAATTCCTTGAGACCCAAAATGTCTGTGATCTACTAGTCAGAGCAGGGACTTATAAAGATTGAGTGACCAGAGGTTCCAGCTCAGATCAGCTCCACAGTAGTTACAGTGGGTCTCTAAACCCGTTCTATGTTTATTTCCCAAGCTCTGGAGTAGATCATTGGAACAGACACACTTAGCATCTTACTGAGTACCCTGTGTTGATTCCCTGACCTTTGAAATAAGGACTTTCATGCTAGAAAATGTCAAGTGGACACCAATTTAACTGCCTGGACTTGGAAAAAACATTTAACTAAAAGCAATACTGCATTTTTGCGGGCATCAAAAATATTAGTGCTACCATCAAGGACTTGAAATATCCAAGGGTGGCCATCCCCACCATATCTATTTGATCTGTATAGGAAACAGATGGATCTTGGAGAATGGAAGTGGGTTATTATAAACTTAATTGGATGATGACTCTTAGTTGTAGCTGCTATTTCAGATATGAGTTCATTGCTGGAGCAAATTAACACACTCCTAGCACCTGGAATGTAGTTATTGCTCTGGAAAATGCTGTTTTCAATATCTTTTGACAACCAGAGCAATTTTTATCAGCTGGCAAGGCCAACAATATGCCTTCACTGTCCTATCTTAAGAGTAATTCAACTCTCTGTCCTATGTCATAGTTTAACCTGCAGAGACCTTGATCATCTTTCCCTTTCACAAGACGACATAATCATCCATTGTTACGCAGACTGGCCCTGATGAGCAGGAGTAGCAAATACTCTAGCATATTGGGAGGTCACATATGTGTCAGAAGGTGCGAGATTAATCCAACAGAATTCTGGGGTCTTCCACCTCAGTGAAGTGTGTAGGGGATACAAGTGGTTGAAATATTCCCTCTAACATGAAGGATAAGTTGTTACATTTAGCCCCTTGTACAACTAGTAATCAAGGCACAATATCAAGTGGGCATCTTTGGATTTTGAAGGCAACATATTCCTCATTTAGGTGTGCTGCTCTGGCTTACTTCCCAGGTGACCCTAAAAGCTGCCAGTTTGGGGTGGGCTCTGAATGAGAAAAGGATCAACAGTAGGTCCAGGACGCCATGCAAGCCACTCTATCATTTAGGAAAGGACCCAATAGATCCAATGGTTCTTGAAGTGTCACTGGCACAGTAAGATGCTGTTGGAGCCTTTGGCAGGCTGCTCTGGATGCGTCATAGCTCACACCCTGGAGGAAAGCCTTGCCATCCTTGATGGACAACTGCTCTCCTTTTGAGAAATGGTTTTTGGCTTGCTCCTGGGCCTTACTTGAGACTGAACACTTAGCTATGGACCACCCAATTACCATGTGACTTAAACTTCCCATCACAAACAGGCTATTGTCTGATCCACTAAACACAAAGTTGGGTGTGCATAGCACCATGGGATTATCAAATGGAAGAGGGGTATACAGGATTAGACTCGAGAGGACGCTGAAGGCTCAAGAAGTAACACGAGAAACTGGCCCAAATGCCATGTTCTCTCCTCCTGCTGCAGTCTTTTCTCTCCCAGGCCAGCTCTATGGCCCCATGGGGAGTTATCTACTTTGGGCATGGTTTACAGGTCTCCCGCATTGCAGGCAGACACTTTACCACCTGAGCCACCAGGGAAGCCTCGTATACAACATGCAGGTGCCATCTGAAAGCGAGCAGGTTTGGCATGCAGCTCCTTTCTGAGACGTCCCTGAAGGACAGTGGCGAGGGGACATCCTCCCAATGGGCGGACATTTGAGTAGTAGGCTTTGCTGCTCATTTTTGGGGGAGGAAGGAAAATTGGCCAGAAGTGCAAGTCTGTGCTGCTTATTAAGCTGCTGCCAGTGGTTTGGCTTGATTGTAAGGGACTTAAAATATAATTGGGAAATTGGTGACAAGGAGGTCTATGGTTAATCAGGCAAGTAGATCCCTTTGAATGAGCTAAAGAAATGTGAGGATATTTTGTCCCACGTGAAATTTCACTAAAGCGTGACCTTAGCAGTTGTTGTTCAACAGGCAAAGAGGGGAAGCACTGTACTTGCTGGGATAATTGCTCCTGAGTACCAAGGGGAGACTGGGCTGCCGCCTCAAAGTGGCAGCAAGGAAGAACGTGTCTGATATACAGCAGATTACGTGGGGGTCGTTCAGTACTAGCACATCCTGTAATCAGAGCTAGCTGAAACCACAGCTACCCGATCCAGCCAGGACTGCAGATGACGCAGGCCCTTCAGGAAGGAAGCTTTGGGTCACCCCAACAGGTAAAGAAACACAGCCAACTGAGATGTTTGCTGAGGGCAAAGGGAACAAGAAGTGGATAGTGGAAGAATACAGCCATAATCTCTGACAGTGTGATCAGTCATAGAGAGAATGAGGAATATAGTATTATTAATGTTATTTATTTTGTTATGACCATGCATGTGTGTGTGTGTGTGTATGTGTGTGTGTGCATATGCAGTATATGCAGCAGTCAAATTATTCATTCAATGTGTTCTTCCTACTTCTTCCAATTAATTCTACTTTCCATGGCATAGAGTTTCTTTTTACACTGTTTTAAAAGTAAATGACCAGATGACCAGTTTCTAAAGTTAATTTGTTTTGGGGGAGGGGATAAGCATTAAAAATATTATATGCATTTAGGAAAAATATTTTTTTCTTACACTCCAACTATTGCTTCATATATGTATGTGTGTTTGCAACTATTAGCTCCTGGATTATGAAGGGCCTTGCTGAACCTTGAACCTTTTAGAGACTATTACTCTAGATTTTTATTTATTTTTTATTAAATTTTTCTCATTGCTTTATTTTTTAATTTTTACTTTACTTTGGAGCAGAGTTGATTAACAATGTTGCGTTAGTTTCAGATGTGTGGTGAGGTGATTCAGTTGTACATGTGCATGTATCTATGCTTTTTAAAATTATTTTCCCATTTAGGTTATTACAGAATATTTCGTAGACTTCTCTGTGCTGTACGGTAGGTTCTTGTTGGTTTTATCTAGTTCAAATATAGTGTTGTGGATGTGTCAGTCTTAGGGGTTGATTTTAAACTTCACGAAACTTGACAGAAGAGATTTTAATGTCACATCGGAGTCTGTTCATTTTAAACTGAGTCCCTGGGGGCTGAAATCATAGCCAGAGAACTAGGATGTGGGGAGTTGGGACTAGGGCATGGATGAATATTCCTGCCTCTTGGATCCTGCAGGGAAGGGGTTTCCTATCGACATCTGCTGAGCGCCCTCTTCCACGGCAAGTTGTGACGAAGGCCAAAGAAGCAAGCTGCAACTCTACGAGGTACAAAAATTCTCCTCTATGCTACTTTCGTGTGCTATTCTAAAATATAATTAAGTTCACGAGGCAGCATGCGTAATCCCTAAGCAAGAGCTACTATGGGAACTTACACGTGACCTGTGGGCCTGCTCCTGATGGGCAGGAAATACTTCTTTGAAAAGAGTTCCTTTTTCCATTTCCCCCTTGATGTAGATAAATCACTGAGCACTTGCAGAACTGAAATGATCATGCTTTTTAATTCTCACCGATCAGAATCACCTGGGCTCACTTTGTGAAGACGTGCTCACCATTACACTCCTGTATTCATGTCTTTCTTCTCAGAGGCTTTCTGTGATTTGGGGCACTAAAATGTGTTTTAGTTTTTCAGTAGAAAATCTCTGGGCTTCCAAGTGACTGGAGAAGCTGACTAGTTATTTTACAAGTGAAATTGTTCAGACTAAGCGTGTAAATGATTCAGCCCAGCTCTGTGACTCACTTCTAATCCAGTCCTCTTTTTTAACGCTTCACAATGTGGCGTATTCCACTAGTCCAATAGTACTGTGACATTTGTCATCAGATTTTAAAAGGATTGCCGTGGGTGAGACTTTCTTCTTTTCCTTAGCGTATTTTTCTTATATGGTTTTTCCTAATGGTAGCATGAATTATTGTCTCTAGAAGCTTGCACTACTTCCAAATGAAGGTGGCTTTTCTATAAGCCCTTAAGAAAACCTGAATAAAAACGTTTTATCTTGGCACCTTGCTGTTATCTCCTTCTAAAAATACACAGAAGCTGAAAGCTTTCATTCAACACCCACGGTGTGCAATTCCTGTCCCAGACTAGGTTCAAGCAGAAAGGCAGACAGTATGAGTAGGTCGTGATGTCATTAACATTAGAATTCCCAGGAAAACATTTTAGCTGATGCTTGCTGGTTATGTATAACTTCAGTTTTGGTACAAGTGTAAGTCTATAAGCTTCCTTCAGAATCTAATGGTCAGTCTTCATTTTTTTTTTCATTTGCTAATATTCACTGAACACTCCATGGTTCCTGTTGGCACCGCGTTCATGATGGCTGAGAGTCATCTCTGCTCGAATGCACACAATTTTTTTTTAATTGGAGGATAATTGCTTTACAATGTTGTGATAGTTTCTGCTTTACCACAACTTGAGTGCCCGTGAGTATACACGTATCCCCTCCGCGTGTAGAGCCGACCTCCCACCCCACCCATCCCCATCGCTCCAGGTCATCACGGAGCACCCCACCCATCCCCATCCCTCTAGGTCATCGCGGAGCACCCCACCCATCCCCATCACTCTAGGTCATCGAAGAGCACCCCACCCACCCCCATCGCTCCAGGTCATCTCGGAGCACCCCACCCATCCCCATCGCTCCAGGTCATCACAGAGCACCCCACCCATCCCCATCGCTCTAGGTCATCGCAGAGCACCCAGCTGACCCCTGTGCTGTAGGGCGGCTTCCCACTGGGCATCTGCCTTACACACAGTGGTGTGTGCACGTCAGTCCTCCCTTCCCGATCCGGCCCACCCGCCCCTTCCCATCTACATGTCCATGCTCCATGTCTGCATCTTCATTCCTGCCTGTACCATTATTTTAGATTCCACATATATGTACTAATATCCTACGTTTGTTTTCATCTTCCTGGCTCACTTCACTATGTATGACAAACTCTAGGTCTATCCACATCGCTAAAAATCGCTCAACGTCATCCTTTTTATGGCTGGGTAATATTCCGTTGCATATATGTACCGCATCTTCTTTATCCATTTATTTGTTGATGGACATTTAGGTTGCTTTCATGTCCTGTCTATTGTAAGTAGAGTCATGCAATTTAGAGAATATACCTCTCTAAGTGGCCAACTTATGTCTCCTTAACCAAGGGGAACTATCCCAACTTTCACTATTTCTTCTTCCCCTGTGTCTTCAAATATAGCATCAAGATCATGTGTTTCCCCTAGGAATTTTAAGCATCATTTTAACCCTTTGTCTATAAGTATGAGATACATAATGAAAACAAAATGCTATATAAACAATACACATGTATGATGATTTCTGATGCAAGATAAACCTGCAGTTAATGTTCTCTATTTTGTCTTGAGTCTCCCAGTCACATAGTAATAAACTGTCTGTGTTAGTAACTAGAAGAACTAGCTATAGAAAACATAGACAATAGTGGTCTTGTGCCCACACCATGTAAAAATAGTGGAGTGAGAAGAAAAGTATGTGAGAAAAAAACAGTATGAAAAAGTGTTCTCAGAAGGATAAGCTTACTGGAGTCCTTCATATGAAATTCCACTGGGAAGCATGTTAAGTTCTATGAATGATTAACATGTATTTACTTAATCTCACAATATATGAATATTTTTACTTTAAAGTTAATGTAATTAGCAATATTAAGTAATTTATAGCATACCATCTATGATCTTTAAAAATTTTTTTTGCAATAACCTTGCCAAGTAGGTTTAGCATTTCCATTTTCTGTTTGAAAGAACCAAGTCTCAGAAAGATCTTTGCATAAGATGGTACAGCCTTCATCAGTTTCAGCTGGCTCAGACTTTCTTGCCACTATACTATACTGATTGGGGTCAAAATTTAATTCTGACTTACAACATTATTCTTAGAAAATTTAGTAAACAGGAAAATTTTTAGTATAGCATTTTTAATGTTCCATATTTCATTTAAAGTGACATATTTCACTTAAGGTTTCATAAATTTCATTCAACTCCTTGCCAGCAAATGTTAATTCAGAATAAATGACTTTATAAATGACTTTTTCTGTTATTGTTTCTACTAATTCAGAGTGATGAATGGTTGGAGGGTCTTTATGTCTAACGTTTGATCCATTTACATCAGGTTTTTATGCTCTGTATTCAGTGGGCTAGCCATGCTTTCAGAATAAAGACCATAGATTATGTATGCATGTGTGCTTAATATTGGCAGGAACACCTTGGAAGAAGTGGGGAAGAAGTCGAGGTGATGTTAAAAAGAAGTCATGAACAATTTTCTTTCTGGGTTAGAAGATGTAGGTAAGTACTTTTTAAGGGAGTTAATAATGAAGTCCAGTCACTGGTAATGAGAAAACCCTAAAATGATAAACTTGCAATAAGTCCAAGTTTTAAGCCTAAACTGAGAGTAAATAAAAATACACCAACAGAATCCAGCTTCTTAGAAGCACCAGAAGTCTTATTAGCCCAGGTAAAGGTATTTTTCTACCTTCTTTTTATAACACTTCTGAGATAACTAGGGGCGGTATTCTTGTCAAAAATACTCAAGAAAAATGGAAATGAAATTTGTTGTATCATTCCTGAAAATTAAATGTCTTTTATTTTCTGGTGGTAAGAATGGTGCAGATTTTAGGATATCTAATATGGTGTACTTTTCAAAAACCCTTGGCAGAAATTTATGAGAAACAGAGAGAAAATAAATAGCAACTCAGGCTGTTTGTGGCAAAGGCCTCTCAACCGTAGGGATTATACAACACTACAATTCTACATGCACCTCTTAGGTCCCTAAGCACGCAGCAATTTCCTGTCTCCTTTCCCCATGCTCATCTATGTTAGTGAGATACCCCTGATATAGAAAATTTCACTCAATCCATACAATTCAATTAAACTAATATTAGTTGGGTTTTCATGCTTACATTTGAAGCTTCTTGTAAAGAAAAAATAAAAAAAATAGAAATAATCCAAATTAAGATGGGAAAATAAAGCTTACAACAAACAAAATTACAGATTTTAACCTCTGTGAAAGTATAGGCTGATTTAAAAGATGGTGACTTGTACTTGGTGGGTTATTTTTCATTGCTTATCATTAGCCTCCAAACTAAAAAACAGCAGTAATTTAAAGAGGCTTTTTTCTTTTACCTCGGCATGCAACATGGTTATGACTTCAAACCAAAGAATATATTTGTTTTGGCTCAAGTGTACTTAATTAGATAATAGGAATCATAGGCATTTTTGTGACTAAATAGGAAAACTGAAAAATCTATTGCATATGAAGTTTCACTGGCAGAGGAATCATTTGAAATAGGTTAACTCCAGTTTAGAATCAATCAACAAAAGACATTAAATTGTTATCATTTGATTAGGTAGCTCGGATGGTAAAGAATCTGCCTGCAACGTCAGAGACCTGGGTTCGATCCTGGGTCGGGAAGATCCCCTGGAGAAGGGCATGGCAGCCCACTCCAGGATTCTTGCCTGGAGAATCCCATGGATGGAGGAGTCTGACAGGCTACAGTCTATGGGGTCACAAAGAGTCGGGCATGTCTAAGCGACTAACCCACACGTGATTAAATCTTCTGACTGGGATATTTCCA
This sequence comes from Muntiacus reevesi, assembly GCF_963930625.1. Classification (NCBI taxonomy): domain Eukaryota; kingdom Metazoa; phylum Chordata; class Mammalia; order Artiodactyla; family Cervidae; genus Muntiacus; species Muntiacus reevesi. The sequence continues at coordinate 1,775,151 of NC_089269.1, forward strand.
AGTCTGTTTGGCCACTCACCTTGATTTTTAAACTGTGGGAGGTCCAGGTGTAGCTTAACAATAAGCAGACAAAAAAGACAATCCTCGTACCTAGATAAATACTTACTGTGATGTAAGAGTTCTGCTTCCATGACTCACCCAGAGAGCCTTGACTACTGTTATCAAACAAGTTCAATAGCCCAGACATCAGAACTTACTTCTATACCTTTACAGTTTAACTCAAATCTTGTAAATAAGACAAGATTTATTGAAAATTACTGGAAAGAAAACTAGTTTCATGTTGTAAAACAGCACACATACGTGCAGCTCTAACTCAATCATCGAATTCAGTCATGTGTGCACACAGATTTTGATATAAGCATATAACCCTGATTATTTTTTCTTTCATTAAATATCTATTGGGCATCTATTATATACCAAGTATTATTCTGAGAACTAGAGATTCAATAAACTAGATGGGCAAATATCTTGCTCTGTCAAACTTACATTTTATAAAACTGATCATAAACAAGCATATTAAGTAGATGTACAGTATGTTAGATGGTAAATGTATATAATGATAGTGACATTTACATCTACTGGTAAAGGAAATAGGCATTTTCACTCTGGGATGTATGTATCACCATCACTGGTTTTGGTCAGGGCTGGGAAGATTAATACTGACAGTTGGTTGCCGCAGCAACTATTAAACTTCCTGTGTTGGGGCTATGCTACACACCTGGATGGGACCTTTCAGAATAACTGGGTAACTGGCATAATTACATTTACTAAATCAGCACAGTTAAAGCTGAATTGTGCAGAATCATTGTGATTAAGACCAAAAATTTTAGACTCAAGGTTCAAACACTGCCTTTGTAATTTTATACCTATAAGATTTTGTCCAGTTATCTCTTCTCTCTATGTCTTTGTTCCCTCATCTATAAAATTGGACTTACAAATTCTCCCTCAGAGAAGTGTGGTGATGATTTAATAAAAATGCAGATAAAATATTTAGCATCATGATAGATACATAAATCCTATTTGATGAAGAGCAGATATCATCATTTTGTGTTTAAACACTCAAGAAATGTCAGAAATGGAAACCATTTGGGAGATGACTTAATTGGATTTAATAATTTATAGGGGGAGGAAACTGGGGCCCAGATTAGTAAAATAAATTGTCCAAGACCACAAGGTTAATCTTGGAGGTAGACATTGGTAGAGGTAATTAGTTTCTACCAATTATCAAATCCCAGAACAATGTGGCTATATTTGGATATATTGCTGTTTGCTGTTTAGTTGCTAGGGCATGTCCAACAACTCTTTTGTGACCCCATGGACTGTAGCTCCTCTGTCCATGGGATTTCCCAAGCCAGAATACTGGAGTGAATTGCCATTTCCTTCTCCAGAGCATTTCCCGACCCAGGGAGCGAACCCACTTCTCTGCTTGGCAGGTGGGTATGCTACCACTGAACCTCCAGGGAAGCTACTTGGCTCTATCCACGTGCCATATACACGTTCTACCTCCTTCCCTATATTTAAGGAAAAGGGCAAAGGTAGTCACGGTTTCAGTGCACATACTTTCAAGAGCTCAACATCCAGTTTCTGAGTGTTATTCCAAACATAATTTCTACTCCTTAAGTTAATTACTGCCAAGTTATGGACTGAGACTTATTTTGTGGTCATCTCAACTGCTGAAGAGATTTTCTGTGCTATGATTTGATTAAAATGAGAGTAGAAGCATGACTTTAATATCTGAAGTCATAAATATACTATATTTTTAAAATAAATTACTTTCAGAAATGTGAAGTGTTGATTTAATATATTTACTGTAATGACATAGTAAATTAAAGCAATAATTCCTATATCCATCAAACACAATGACTTAACAGAAAAATGCCAACTCCAATGGTCATAGAACTCTCCAATATTTTCTAGTCAAAGGAATCAATGTCAGAGTGAGGTGAATGATGGGGAAAAGATGCAAAGGGAATACAGAAGAGAAGCAAATAAAATAAAAAAGTGGAAAAGCAAAACGTCTGCTTTGCTCCAGGATCCTTAGGTTTTCTGGTCCTACAGACAGCATTGCTGTCCAGCTCACTAAAAGAACGATGCGCTGTGAATGCTGTGACTTTTTCCCCCTGTTGATTCCAAACGAGGGCATTTGGGGGTTTTCTTTCCTGACTGTTGATTTCTTGAATGAGTTAAGACTTACAGTAACAAAGTTGAGTAGAAATAGTGACAGCAGGCATTTTTTTCTTTTTCTCATCTAGTGATCATGGCTCTTAAATCTTCACTATTAAATTTTATGTTTTCTACAGTTTTTTGTTTTTTTTTTCCTTAGGACAACAGGAACTATCACATTGGTCTGGAAGCCAGACGTCCAAAACCAAGGTGTGGCAAGGCCACATGTCCTCCAAAGAGCTGGGGACGCTTCTGCTTCTTACTTCTTCCTGCTCCTGGTGACCCCAGGCCTTCCTTGGCTTGTGACAGCACGCAGCCAATCTCTGCCTCCTTGGCAACACTGCCTCTCCCTTTTCTCTCTAGCAAATGTCCCTTGTATACCTCCTGTAAGGACATATATCATTGGATTTGGCATCCACTGGATAATTCAGGATAATCTTTTCATTTCAAATCCTTAATTATGTCTGAGAAGGCCATTATAAAAATGGTGTCACACACAGTCACTGGTTCCAGGAATTAAGATGTAGACACATTTCTAGAATGTTCAGTTTTGTTTCTGTTATTTTTTTTTAAATGTCCTTTTGTGTTCAGTCCAGTGAGGTTTAATGAACGTAACTGAACACAAAAGGACATTAAAAAAAAATGACATAAACAAAACTGAACACTCTAGCAATGCGTCTAGCTTTTGCACTAGCAAAAGCACTGTAAACATCAGGGTCAGAGTCAGATGGATCTGGGTCTGAATCACAGCTTCAGCATCTTGCAGCTGTGTGACTTCAGGCAACTAATTTCAACTCTGAATCTCAGATGCCTCATCTATAAAATGCACACATTAATTTCTATCTCATAGGATTGCTATAAAAATTAAATGAGATGATATTAAGTTCTTATCTAGAAAACAAAGTGATCAATAAAACATGTATAGCAGTATTGCAGTGCTTAAACTCGGTGATATTGATAATTGAATTTGTGCTGAAGTATTCAATATAGCTTTTTCAATAATCTGAACATATGCTACCAATATGACATAATTATTTGCATCTTCCCACACTTATCTTTTTAAATTTTATGTATATTTTTATTGTGCTAAAATACACATAATGTAAAATTTACCAATTCAGCCATTTTTTTTTTTTTTTAATATTATTTTATTAGTTGGAGGCCAATCACTTTACAACATTTCAGTGGGTTTTGTCATACACTGACATGAATCAGCCATAGAGTTACACGTATTCCCCATCCCGATCCCCCCTCCCACCTCCCTCCCCACCCGACTCCTCAGGGTCCTCCCAGTGCACCAGGCCCGAGCACCTGACTCATGTATCCCACCTGGGCTGGTGGTCTGTTTCACCATAGATAATATACATGCTGTTCTTTCAAAACATCCCACCCTCACGTTCTCCCCCAGAGTTCAAAAGTCTGTTCTGTATTTCTGTGTCTCTTTTTCTGTTTTGCATATAGGGTTATCGCCACCATCTATCTAAATTCCATATATATGTGTTAGTATGCTGTAATGTTCTTTATCTTTCTGGCTCACCTCACTCTGTATAATGGGCTCCAGTTTCATCCATCTCATTAGAACTGATTCAAATGAATTCTTTTTAACGGCTGAGTAATATTCCATGGTGTATATGTACCACAGCTTCCTTATCCATTCATCTGCTGATGGGCATCTAGGTTGCTTCCATGTCCTGGCTATTATAAACAGTGCCAATTCAGCCATTTTTAAGCATACAGTTATACAACCCCATAGGCTTTTGATAGTTATTCTCTATTCCCTTCTATTCTGACTTTGCTACATTTTTTTAAAATTAAGAATTTATTATCAAATGACTTTTCTTCATCTACTGAGACAGTTATCCAATTGTTCTTTTATGTTCTGTTAAATAACATATTTTAATTGTATTTTTAAGTTGGAATGGCCATGCATTTGTAGGATAACTTGATATCTTCATAGGAAAGTTTATCCAGCATAGAAATATAAGAATTGCCTAATAAGGAAAAAAATTAGACCAAAAATGTAGATTATAAAAAGGAGTAAATTTTAATGACATATATAACAAGAAGAAAGGATATAAGCTACATCTCTGAGTCATTTGGCAAATCCTTGTGTTAGCACACTGTTCTGTTAAACTTCAATAAAGAGTGTCAGTCAGTGAGTATCATTTTTTACAGGTTTTTTTCCCCCTTTTCCATTAGCTTTTACTAATAAAAGAATCACAATTAGGTCATAAATAAACAGGCAAGTTATTAATTACATGATTTGAGGTTTAGGATGAAAGCTTGTAAAATTTAGTTTGACATACAGCAAAGTTATACAACACGCTAAAATCAACTGTTTAGTATTTTTGCCTTGTGTGAACTGCCCGTAATGAAAAAGGAACAAACTTTTTAAGGATGGGAGATACAATAAAGAAGATATAAAACGCTTCACAAATTTGCATGTCATCCTTACGCAGGGGCCATGCTAATCTCCATATCATTCCAATTTTAGTATATGTGCTGCTGAAGTCTTACAAGTTTTACAGTTCTCAAAATAAAACCACTATAGTCACCTGGATTCATTATATAAATATTTCATTTTTAAGATACATTCTCAGACTTAATAAAAACATTACTTTGCTTACTGTTATCGTTATTACCCCTCAATACGCCTGTTCCACTCACAAGCCCGTGGTATTTGTATAGAAGCTGAGAAAGTGTCCAACTGTTGGTTTTTCTATAGTGGTTGACATCTGAGGTCTTGCTCATATCGCTAGTCTGTAAGTATGTACGAGATGCTACTGAGGTCTCATAGCAGGGGAAAGTCAGGTTCATTTATCTTATTGTATACAAAAGCAGAGCAAAATTTCTTTTAGTTAAAGTTTGCCTAAAAATGCACAACCATAATTTATTCCAAGGGAGACAGCCATTCAAGTATGAGTCTGACCTACTATTGCATTCTCAGCAGGAATAGACAAAATCTAGTCCTGGGGTCTTAGCAGGCCACTGGGTGCCGTGCAAAACAGACTCTCAATCATTATAAATTCATAGAAGATTTAAAATACTAATTGGAGCTTCCAAGAATATTTGAGGAAGAAAAATAAACCTCCTGGTGGGTGCAGACAAGGGCCAAATTTGTCCTCCTTTCCTTAAGGAAGGTTAAACTACTTCAGAACTATTTGACTTAATGAAAAATAATTTGGGACTGAGCAAGTAGTTGCCCGCAACTTATTTTTCAGTCAAAGCATATCCCCTTGAAACACTAGGGTTGAAATGGAAATGTTGATGGACTATTTAACAGTTAGGCCCTGGTGAGAGCAGTGAAAACAAATGTAATCCATTTTGTTAGCATGATGAAGTTATCATAATTAGGTAGTTGGTAAAGAAAGAAATCTATCAGGAGATTAAATTCCCTTCTCTTGAATGAAATCTGATGGTCGAATAAATGGGTATCATGGGGTTCCGTCATTGTGTACATTAAAAGAACCCAGCCAGATAAGTCGCTGCTATAATTCTGGCCAGATATTTGTAACAAGCAGATTTTAAAAAAAAAATCCATTCCTGGCAACTCTTTCAACTTGCTGCATTATGCAGTCCTTACTCAGAAATATTTCCCATTTAAATTAGATCTAGGGCGCAAGCTGATATGTTGTTTTTCTATTGCAAGCTAATTTTAACTCTTTGCTGCCTTTTCAAGAATACCCAAATCCTAATGGGGACCTATGTTAAAGGAGATAAGACACCCCTAGAAAGAAGTGAGCAGTCGTGAGCCAATTTATTTGGATTCTGAATTTCCAAATTGATGGATTACATTCTCAAAGCTGCTATAGTCAAGGAGATTGCAGCAACCAAAACATATTCCTTCTTTCATTGCAGCACAACCCAACCAAAAAAGCTTCCAAAGTAAATGAAGAGTTATTAATACTGTGCTAAATTCAAACTCAGCCAAAATATAGGATTACTTTTAAAATGTGAGATTGATAGGCCATTAGAATTCATGTTTTTCAGTAATCTTCTATTAATATATATACTTTCTATCATTAAAAGAATGAGGATTAAAATATTTTATTTATAATATAATTATCCCACCTTTCTAAGAACAAAGAATATGACCATTTAGAGAGATAATAAAGATTAATCTTTATTTAATTTTGACATAAAATATAATTTATAGATAAGATTATATAAAATGAAACAACATTTATGTTATGCTCAGTTCTTTTTACTTAATAATGCATGGGAAAATTCTGTCATCCATTGCTATTTTGATCTCCATGAAAACAACTGATCCAATATTCTAGATAATATAACTACTCCAATGAGCAAACCTACAGCTTAATAATGTTCTTCAGTAGTCTATATTTACTCAATTTTTATGCTCAGTTATGTCCAACTCTCTGTGACCCCTGGGTTGTAGCCTGCTAGGGTCCTATGTCCATGGAATTTTCCAGGCAAGAATACTGGAATGGGCTGCCATTTCTTGCTACAGGGGATCTTCCCAACCCAGTGATCAAGCCTGAGTCTCTTTGGTCTCCTGTATTGGCAGGCAGTTTATTTACTAGTGCGCCACCTGGGAAATTCAATACTTATTATTAAATCTGTAGGGCTTTTCTTCTCACATTATTTATATTGCAATGATAATAATTGTAGCAAATCTTTCTGCACATTCATAGTCATTTTTTGTGCTATTCCTAGCAATATGATTGTTGTGTTGGTGAGTACATATTGGAGGATTTTGATATGCAATCCAAATTCCCTGGTGGCAACTAATTGCTGTTCACGACTTAATTTGAATAATGTGGCCGAGACGGTCAGTAGTCCTACAGAATCCATTTGCCTCAATGTTTTCTTTAGTAATAGAACCTTCCCCATTGAATTATAGCTTGGTTTTGGCTCCCCAAGTAGGTAATTTCAGCAGTGGCCACAGGACTGGAAAAAGTAAGTTTCCATTCCAATCCCAAAGAAAGGCAATGCCAAAGAATATTCAAACTACCATAGAATTTCTCTCAATTTACACACTAGCAATGTAATGTTCCAAGCAAGGCTTCAGCAATATGTGAACCGTGAACTTCCAGATGTTCAAGCTGGTTTTAGAAAAGGCAGAGGAACCAGAGATCAAATTGCACACATCCGCTGGATCATCAAAAAAGCAAAAGAGTTCCAGAAAAACATCGATTTCTGCTTTATTGACTATGCCAAAGTCTTCGTGTGGATCACAATAAACTGTGGAAAATTCTGAAAGAGATGGGAATACCAGTCACCTGACCTGCCTCTTGAGAAACTTGTATGAAGGTCACAAAGCAACAGTTAGAACTGGACATGGAACAACAGACTGGTTCCAAATAGGAAAAGGAGTACATCAAGGCTGTATATTGTCACCCTGCTTATTTAACTTATATGCAGAGTACATCATGAGAAACGTTGGGCTGGATGAAGCACAAGCTGGAATCAAGCTTGCTGAGAGAAATATCAATAACCTCAGATATGCAGATGACACCACCCTTATGGCAGAAAGTGAAGAACTAAAAAGCCTCTTGATGAACATGAAAGAGGAGAGTGACAAAGTTGGCTTAAAGCTCAACATTCAGAAAACTGAGATCATGGCATTCGGTCTCATCACTTCATGGCAAATAGATGGAGAAACAGTGGAAACAGTGACTGACTTTATTTTTCTGGGCTCCAAAATCACTGCAGATGGTGACTGCAGCCATGAAATTAAAAGATGTTTGCTGCTTGGAAGAAAAGCTTTGACAAACCTAGAAAGAATATTAAAAAGCAGAGACATCACTTCGCTGACAAATGTCCATATAATCAAAACTGTGGTTTTTCCAGTAGTCATGTACAGATGTGGGAGTTGGACCATAAAAAAGGTGAGTGCCAAAGAATGGATGCCTTCAAATTGTGGTGCTGGTGAAGACTTGAGAGTCCTGTGGACTGTAAGGAGATCAAACCAGTCAATCCTAAAGGTAATCTACCTTGAATATTCATTGGAAGAACTGATGTGAAGCTGAAGCTTCACTGCTTGGGCCACCTGATGACATAGTGGAAAAGCTGACTCACTGGAAAAGACCCTGATGCCTGGAAAGATTGAGGGCAGGAGGAGAAGGGGGCAACAGAGGATGAGATGGTTGGATGGCATCACCAACTAAATGGACATGAATGTGAGCAAACTCTGGGTATAGTGAAGGACAGGGAAGCCTGGTGAACTACAGTCTACACGGTTGCAAAGAGTTGGACACAACCGAGTGACTGAACAACAACATTCAGATAGAAACTCTAGTCTCATCCTTAGAATTAGGTTGATCATATGACTTAAATCTGAAAGTGACATTACACCAAGTGATGTATGCAACTGCTGAGCCATGTCCAAAGGGAAGCTCCTTGTCCTCCACTCCCACTTCTCCTCCTGTGAGGGCGCAGCTTAGTTACAGGGCGCCACCATGGACCAAGAAGGTTTGGTAGTGAAGGAACAACAGAGGCAATGTACCCCTCGTCTCAGAGCCAGGTCATGGAACAGAATAGCCCTGCGTCTCAGACATGTATGAGAGTGAAATAAACATTCTGTCTTGGTGTAGATCACTGTTAAATCAGCCCAACTAGCACCCTAAATAATATGACTACTCCACTGGACAAACCTAAAATTTTTGGAGATTTGAAGCAGAATGGAAATGAGAAGGGGAACATAATGATCCATCTGTGAAAGCTGCTTATTTTCCTGAAACCACATATTTGTGCCATTAGCTTTATAGTTGTCCTCCAGCAGGAAACACTTCGTGCCTGTGGTTATAAGTGATGCAGTGGTTGCTGAAGCCCAACATTTCAAAAATGAGGATTTATGGGAAATCTGCCCTGTGCCTGAGGTTGCAGGAGGTTGCTATTCTACTTTCAGAGTTTCTCTCCTAATATCTCAGTTATGAAGTCTTTTGTTTGATAAAGTTTTGGAATCTAAAGTTGAATTATTTTGGTTGCATGTTATTTAGATCATTCCATATTTCCACTTCTGGATCATACCAATGAGACCATCTGTAAAATACATGAAATAAGAAATGTCACTCATCTATCTCCCGTTGTCAAGAAGTCCTCCACCTTGGTTTCAGCTTCCTTGTCCAAAACAGCCCTGAAAGAAAGTTTTGATACTGTGACCGATTTAACAAAATACAAACATCTTAATGGGCTTCAGTTAAAATATCCAGGTGATGTGCAATAATTGATCAATTTTAGAAGATGTTGACCAAGGAGAAACAGCAATTTAAAAACTTAGTGAAAGAAAGACAGAACACTGGTATTTCTAGTGGAAGTCACTATGGTTTCAAGGAAAAGTTACCCAACCTCAAGGAAAACAAGTAGCCTGAATTTAGGACAAATATTTGGAAGCATTTAAAATGAATCTATTGGAAACAATAACAGCATGAAGAGGGATAGTTAGTTGAAAATTTTGTAAAATTACTATTAGACTCATTTTTTTAAAGACATATTTCTAGTACTTATGTATCAATGTGACAAATTGATTGTGAAAATGGCCACAGCAATTGCTCTCATCTCTATTCTGTGCTTGTGTTCAAGGTGACTTTGCAATTCCTCCCATGAAGAAGTGGAGACTATTTCCCTTCCCTTTAATAGAGGCTGGCCATGTAACTCGCTTTGACCAACATTTGATAGAGTAATATAAGAGGTGTCCAGCCTGTGTTCTTGTTCCCTTAGACGTCAGATGCTGTAGAGGAATGCCTGAGGGAGGCTGCTGGAACTGCGGCACATCCCGACCAACAGCTCCAGCCAGTCGCCAGTGAGGTGAGCGAAGCCCTCCAGGACCAACCAGCTGACCTGTCAACTGACCACACAGCATGGCTGAGTCCAGCTGGAACCACGCGGAAGAGATGGACTATGCCAGCTGAGCCCCGCCCGTGTCCCCAATGCCCAGTATCGTGAGCAAATAAATGGGGTTGTTTTAAAGCACCAAGTTTTGGGGCAGTAAAATATTCAGAAACAAGTACTGGGTCTCCTGCATTGCAGGTGGATTCTTTACCTGCTGAACCATCAAGGGGCCCCAAATAATTAATGATTGTGCGTGTGGGCTCAGCCGTTGTCTGACTGTGACCACACGGACTGTAGCCTGCCAGCCTCCTCTGTCCGTGAGATTTCCTAGGCATGGATACTGGAGTGGGATGCCATTTCCAGGGGATCTTCCCAACCCAGGGATCGAACCCGCATCTCTTATGTCTCCTGCATTGGCAGGTGGGTTCTTTACCGCTGTGCTACCTGGGAAGCCTCTAAATAATTAACACAGGTGACAAATTTTAAAATTAATTTGTAATTCTTCTTAAGCCTCTTACCAAACAAATTAGTTAACGGTATGAATTTACTTGAATGGAGACGTTTTACTGTTGCTTAGAGAAAAAGATCCTTGCTGTATATTATCACCACCAATAAATACACTGTTACGGCAGAGATAGGCTAGTTCCTCGCAGCATAAATTGGGAAGGTTTGACTTCAGTTTGTGATAGATCTTTGCATGAATGACACTGTGTACAAGGCAGAGTTATTGGTCACCTCTTAATAAATGGCTGCAAATATACATCAATGATGGGAAAATTATTCTATAGATGAAGTCTGGTGCACATATTTTAAAAAAATGTAGTTCAGTTTATCTGAGGATAACTGAAACTTGCTTTGATTTACTGACTAATTAAACTTTTTGTTCAATGTAGCATAGTCATCCTTTGGGCCTGAAATTGTTTTGGTTTCACATTTAGACTCATTGATATTTTTACACGATGATTTATGACTTACGAGGAAAGTCGTTTGTAATATCAAAGCCTAAATTAGAGTAAATTTGGCAGCTTTCCAATTTGAAACTTTCTATATACAATGAAAAAGTCTTTAAGGCTGGAAAATCATTAAACAAAAATAGCATCTGGTGGTCCACACTGTATCTGTAAGATTGAGTGAGTGAGTGAGTGAGTGAAAGTCGCTCAGTCGTGTCTGACTCTGCAGCCCCATGGACTACACAGGCCATGGAATTCTCTAGACCAGAATACTGGAGTGGGTAGCCAGTCCCTTCTCCAGGGGATCAAAGCCAGGCCTCCCACATTGCAGGCTGATTCTTTACCAGCTGAGCCACAAGGGAAGCCCCGTCTGTAAGATTAGTGGGAAAAATTTCTCCCTATAGAAGGAATCTATCAGACAACCCTATTTATAGAAACAAAAATAACTCATCCATGTTCTTCGTGCTATAGCTCCTTAAAAATGATATCGCAGTCTTTAGTCCATACGCTCTCTGCATATATTCCAGAGAGCTAAAAAAGGTAACATGTCAGGTGACCTTGCATGGCTGAAAAGGTTCAGAAATGCTTCTTTGGAAAAATAATTGTTTCATTTGTATTTACACATATGCTCTTGTTGGCAAAAGAAAGTAATGTGAAAAAATGCTCATTACTTTCTAGCTGATTTTGTTTAAATATAGTTATCTGTAAAGTGAATGTCTATAGTCCTGTTTCCCATTTATTTTCAAATTATGCAGACTAGATTCTATTGAAGCCATGCTTTAAATCATTCATCAAAAATAACTTTGAGATCCAAGTGGCTAATCATGCTATCTCTATTTTATATTAATTTCCTACTTATTCTTTTGTGACATTCTTTTTTCTAATTTTTGAATTAACTTTAGACTTATAGAAATATATTACAAATATTTCTTATGTGATCTTCCCTAGATTTTCTATATTCTTAGTATTTCACCTACACTTTTATCCATCTCTGTTTAAATATGATGAACATAGACAGATAGATAAATAGGATAATTTACTTAGCCAGTTCAAAGTCAGTTGCAGCTATAATATGTCCTTTCCCCATAAATACTTCAATGTTCATTTTCTAAAAACATGACACTTCTTTTCATAATTGCAATAGTTAATTAAGTTAGGGATGGCTCTTTTTTGGTTTATTCTAAAATCATTTTTTTTAAGTAGTATATCACTTCTTCAAGGAGTACTTGTCTGTTTCTCATCTTAAATTCAGAGTTCATACAAACAAAATTCAGAGTTCATCAAAGCATAAACTACTCCATTTGAAGCAATTTACTTTAGCATTTTAAAGATTAACTTGCAGCTTCATCAAAAAATTAAATTATAAATTGAATGATAAATTAATTACTTTATTTACAAAATCAATTAATTATAATGGCATACATTTTTTTGAAGCCTTGTTGCATTTGAGGTACCTTGTATTTTACATAGCTTTATTATTTAATCAGAATAGGAATATATAACCAGTACTTGTCATTTTTAAGTACTATGTTAAACACATTACAAGGATACAAATCAAATAAAATGGCAAATACTTATGAACCTTTTCTTCTATTTCAGAATTCAGAAGGAAATGCTTTACATATAATGCTTATTCAATCTTTTTAACATTATGGTGAGAATACTGTTATCATTCCTATTTTACAGATGAGGAAGCTCAGACTACAGAGAAATTAAGACCTTAATGGTAATTATTAATATATCTATTTGAAGAAGGGGGAAACCTGAAACTGGAATAAGTTGTTACTTATCTGTATTAGTTTTCCAGGGCTACTGTGACAAATGGCCAAAAACTGGGCAACTTCAAATAGAATTTTATTCTCTCATAGTTCTGAAAGCTGGAGGTCTGAAGTCAGTGTCTGCAGACCCAAGCTGAAGACTCTAGGGGAAAATCTATTTAATGCCTTTCTCTTAAGTGGCTGACGTTGTTGCGAATCCTAGGCTTGAAGGCACATCACTCCAGTATCTGACCCTGTCTTCACATGGCATTGTTCTCTCTGCGTGTCTGACTCTGTGTCTCTTTTTAAAAGAAATCAGTCATATCGCATTGCGTGTGTGCTGAGTCACTTCAGTTGTGTCTGACTCTCTGCAACCCCATGAACCCACCAGGCTCCTCTTTCCATGGCATTCTCCAGGCAAGAATGCTGGAGTGGGTTGCCATGCCCTCCTCCAGGCGGTCTTCTTGACCCAGGGGTAAAACTGCAATCTCTGAAGTCTCCTGCATTGGCAGGGGGTTTCTTACCACTAGCTGCCACCTGTGAAGCCCATATTGCATTAGGAATCACCCTAATAATTCCATCTTAATGATGTCTTCAGAGATCCTAATCCCTAAAAAGTTATGTCTGACTCTTTGCGACCTCATTGACTATATAGTCCATGGCATTCTCCAGGACAGAATACTGGAGTGGGTAGCCTTTCCCTTCTCCAGAGGGATCTCCCCAACCCAGGGATAGAACCTAAGTCTCCCACATTGCGGGTGGGTTCTTTACCAGTTGAGCCACAGGGGAAGTTCAAGAATAATGGAGAGGGTAGCCTATCTGTTCTCTAGCAGATTTCTTGACCCAGGAATCAAACCTGGGTCCCCTGCATTGCAGGCGGATTCTTTACCAACTGAGCTAGCAGGGAAGCCCATCCCCAAAAGAGGTCACATAGAAATGTACAAGAAGTTAGGACTTCAACATACATAGGACCTATATGTTGACCAACATTTTGACCTGCAACATTACCCCAGCATTCGAACACAGGCTTATCTGATTCCAAAGCCCACATTTTAAATCATTCTGGTCTATGCAGCATACAAGACTTGAGTCGCATTTAGTTCTACCAGTTAACTAAATTATTAATGACCATGACAATGATCAATTAAAATAATTTTTAATAATATATAATTTAGATATTACTTGAAAAATACACAGATAACTATTTTAAAAAGTGGATACTTGAATTTGATTCATTTGAATTATAATATTTTTAAAATTAAATAATACTTTAATACATAAAAAGTTCATTTATTTCTGTTGCTAACAATACAATATCCCATTCTTAAAGAAAATTCTATATCTAAACCAAAAAAAAATAAAATAAAATAAAATAAAAAAGAAAATTCTATGTCTAAACCATTTTGCTTGCCTCTGCTTACTAAAATATTTTTATGTCCTTGAATAGAGTTGTGTCATTTATTTATATAGGGTCTGAACTTTCTTTTAAATTTTATTTTATTAAAAATTTTAGCTTTATTACTTTAAATTTAATATTTACTCACATCTTTTTACTATTTATATAGATGTAAAATTTGTTTCTTAATCTTTCAATATAGAATCTTACAACTAGTTATTATCATATGTAAAAAAATCTTCAGTATTTATTTTGTACTTTATCTAACTGTACTTACCTAGTAATTTTATCTAATAATTTTAAGCACAATTAAAATTGTGCTTAAATTGCTCTATAAGCTCAGCCATAAAGAATCTGCCTGCAATGCAGGAGACCCAGATTCAGTCCTTGGGTTGGGAAGATCTTCTGGAGAATGAAATGTAAACCCACTCCAGTATTCTTGCCTGGGAAACCCCATGGACACAGGAGCCTGGAGGGCTACAGTCCATGGAGTCACAAAAGAGTTGGACACGACTTAGTGACTAAACAACAAAAACACAAAAATATTAACACTATTGACAATTAATTTCTCTAATTTGGGGCATTACATTTATTTTTATGGGTTCTTAAATATCTGTACTATACGGAAGAGCTTTAATCTTAACTGAACAATTAAATCTACAGTATTTATCTTATTCCAGCTTAATCACATACACTGTAGACATTCATGTACATAGCAGGAGCTTCACAGCTTGCTCCCACTATGTTTTCTTCCAGCATAATACATCCTACATACTAAGGACAGAATAACCTTGGTAAAGCTCAGATGTGGTCAAATCGCTTCCTTGCTAAATGTCATTCTATGATTTACCATTGCTGTAAAAAATATTGCTTGTGAACTGTTTTGAACAAAGGAAAACCAACCAAAAAAAAATCGTATCAAATAATGTTTAGAAGTAAGATGATGGCAAGAAGACTGTTTTGAGTAATATGAAAACGGAGTAAAAATGACTCAAGAACCATGAATTCAAGGCATTAACTCAAATATGAAAAATTAATCAATTTTACTAATGTTATCTTTATTTTGGCATAAGTTTTGCATCTATTTTAACAACTGAAATTAGTCTTTAATTTCCTTTTCTTGTCCTGGGCCAATTTTCCTTTTAAAATTTGTATTAGCTTCAGCTCAGGTCAGGTGCTCAGTTGTGTCCGACTCTTTGTGACCCCATGAATTGCAGCATGCCAGGCCTCCCTGTCCACCACAAACTCCCAGAGTTTACCAAAACTCATGTCTATCGAGTCGGTGATGATATCTAGCCATCTCATCCTCTGTCGTCCCCTTCTCCTCCTGCCCCCAATCCCTCCCAGCATCAGGGTCTTTTCCAATGAGTCAACTCTTCGCATGAAGTGGCCAAAGGATTGGAGTTTCAGCTTCAGCTTCAGTCCTTCCAATGAACACCCAGGACTGATCCCCTTTAGGGTAGACTGGTTGGATCTCATTGCAGTCCAAGGGACTCTCAAAAGTCTTCTCGAACACCACAGTTCCAAAGCATCAATTCTTTGGTGCCCAGCTTTCTTCACAGTCCAATTCTCACACCATACATGACCACTGGAAAAACCATAGCCTTGACTAGACGGACCTTTGTTGGCAAAGTAATGTGTCTGCTTTTTAATATGCTGTCTAGGTTGGTCATAACTTTCCTTCCAAGGAGTAAGCGTCTTTTAATTTCATGGCTGCAGTCACCATCTGCAGTGATTTTGGAGCCCAAATATATAAAGTCTGACACTGTTTCCCCATGTATTTGCCATGAAGTGATGGGACCAGATGCCATGATCTTAGTTTTCTGAATGTTGAGCTTTAAGCCAACTTTTCACTCTCCTCTTTCACTTTCATCAAGAGGCTCTTTAGTTCTTCTTCACTCTCTGCCATAAGGGTGGTGTCATCTGCATATCTGAGGTGATTGATATTTCTCCTGGCAATCTTGATTCCAGCTTGTGCTTCTTCCAGCCCAGCGTTTCTCATGATGTACTCTGCATATAAGTTAAATAAGCAGGGTGACAATATACAGCCTTGATGTACTCCTTTTCTTATTTAGATAGATAAGATGGAAATATAGATATTTTATCTATTTTGTTACCTTTCTTAGTCTTGCTAAACATTTATCAACTTAATTTTTTTCTAAAGAACCAGCTTTTATTTATTTTTTTTTTTTTTATTTTTTATTTTTATTTTTTTTTTTTTTTAATATTATTTTATTAGTTGGAGGCCAATCACTTTACAACATTTCAGTGGGTTTTGTCATACATTGACATGAATCAGCCATATAGTTACATGTATTCCCCATCCCGATCCCCCCTCCCACCTCCCTCCCCACCCGACTCCTCAGGGTCCTCCCAGTGCACCAGGCCCGAGCACCTGACTCATGTATCCCACCTGGGCTGGTGGTCCGTTTCACCATAGATAATATACATGCTGTTCTTTCAAAACATCCCACCCTCACGTTCTCCCCCAGAGTTCAAAAGTCTGTTCTGTACTTCTGTGTCTCTTTTTCTGTTTTGCATATAGGGTTATCGCCACCATCTATCTAAATTCCGTATATATGTGTTAGTATACTGTAATGTTCTTTATCTTTCTGACTTACTTCACTCTGTATAATGGGCTCCAGTTTCATCCATCTCATTAGAACTGATTCAAATGAATTCTTTTTAACGGCTGAGTAATATTCCATGGTGTATATGTACCACAGCTTCCTTATCCATTCATCTGCTGATGGGCATCTAGGTTGCTTCCATGTCCTGGCTATTATAAACAGTGCTGCGATGAACATTGGGGTGCACGTGTCTCTTTCAGATCTGGATTCCTCAGTGTGTATGCCCAGAAGTGGTATTGCTGGGTCATATGGCAGTTCTATTTCCAGTTTTTTAAGAAATCTCCACACTGTTTTCCATAGTGGCTGTACTAGTTTGCATTCCCACCAACAGTGTAAGAGGGTTCCCTTTTCTCCACACCCTCTCCAGCATTTATTGCTTGTAGACTTTTGGATAGCAGCCATCCTGACTGGCGTGTAATGGTACCTCATTGTGGTTTTGATTTGCATTTCTCTGATGATGAGTGATGTTGAGCATCTTTTCATGTGTTTGTTAGCCATCTGTATGTCTTCTTTGGAGAAATGTCTGTTTAGTTCTTTGGCCCATTTTTTGATTGGGTCGTTTATTTTTCTGGAATTGAGCTTCAGGAGTTGCTTGTATATTTTTGAGATTAATCCTTTGTCTGTTTCCTCATTTGTTATTATTTTCTCCCAATCTGAGGGCTGTCTTTTCACCTTACTTATAGTTTCCTTTGTTGTGCAAAAGCTTTTAATTTTCATTAAGTCCCATTTGTTTATTTTTGCTTTTATTTCCAATATTCTGGGAGGTGGGTCATAGAAGATCTTGCTGTGATTTATGTCGGAGAGTGTTTTGCCTATGTTCTCCTCTAGGAGTTTTATAGTTTCTGGTCTTACATTTAGATCTTTAATCCATTTTGAGTTTATTTTTGTGTATGGTGTTAGGAAGTGTTCTAGTTTCATTCTTTTACAAGTGGTTAACCAGTTTTCCCAGCACCACTTGTTAAAGAGATTGTCTTTTTTCCATTGTATATCCTTGCCTCCTTTGTCAAAGATAAGCTGTCCATAGGTTCGTGGATTTATCTCTGGGCTTTCTATTCTGTTCCATTGATCTATATTTCTGTCTTTGTGCCAGTACCATACTGTCTTGAGGACTGTGGCTTTGTAGTAGAGTCTGAAGTCAGGCAGGTTGATTCCTCCAGTTCCATTCTTCTTTCTCAAGATTACTTTGGCTATTCGAGGTTTTTTGTATTTCCATACAAATTGTGAAATTATTTGTTCTAATTCTGTGAAAAATACCGTTGGTAGCTTGATAGGGATTGCATTGAATCTATAGATTGCTTTGGGTAGAATAGCCATTTTGACAATATTGATTCTTCCAATCCATGAACACGGTATGTTTCTCCAACTGTTTGTGTCCTCTTTGATTTCTTTCATCAGTGTTTTATAGTTTTCTATGTATAGGTCTTTTGTTTCTTTAGGTAGATATACTCCTAAGTATTTTATTCTTTTTGTTGCAATGGTGAATGGTATTGTTTCCTTAATTTCTCTTTCTGTTTTTTCATTGTTAGTGTATAGGAATGCAAGGGATTTCTGTGTGTTAATTTTATATCCTGCAACTTTACTATATTCATTAATTAGCTCTAGTAATTTTCTGGTAGAGTCTTTAGGGTTTTCTATGTAGAGGATCATGTCATCTGCAAACAGCGAGAGTTTCACTTCTTCTTTTCCTATCTGGATTCCTTTTATGTCTTTTTCTGCTCTGACTGCTGTGGCCAAAACTTCCAACACTATGTTGAATAGTAGTGGTGAGAGTGGGCATCCTTGTCTTGTTCCTGATTTCAGAGGAAATGCTTTCAATTTTTCACCATTGAGGGTGATGCTTGCTGTGGGTTTGTCATATATAGCTTTTATTATGTTGAGGTATGTTCCTTCTATTCCTGCTTTCTGGAGAGTTTTAATCATAAATGAGTGTTGAATTTTGTCAAAGGCTTTCTCTGCATCTATTGAGATAATCATATGTTTTTTATCTTTCAATTTGTTAATGTGGTGTATTACGTTGATCGATTTGCGGATATTAAAGAATCCTTGCATTCCTGGGATAAAGCCCACTTGGTCATGGTGTATGATTTTTTTAATATGTTGTTGGATTCTGTTTGCTAGAATTTTGTTAAGGATTTTTGCATCTATGTTCATCAGTGATATTGGCCTGTAGTTTTCTTTTTTTGTGGCATCTTTGTCTGGTTTTGGAATTAGGGTGATGGTGGCCTCATAGAATGAGTTTGGAAGTTTACCTTCTTCTGCAATTTTCTGGAAGAGTTTGAGTAAGATAGGTGTTAGCTCTTCTCTAAATTTTTGGTAGAATTC
This sequence comes from Muntiacus reevesi, assembly GCF_963930625.1. Taxonomy (NCBI): domain Eukaryota; kingdom Metazoa; phylum Chordata; class Mammalia; order Artiodactyla; family Cervidae; genus Muntiacus; species Muntiacus reevesi. The sequence goes on from NC_089269.1 coordinate 1,794,163, forward strand.
AGCTGTGAAGCCATCTGGTCCTGGGCTTTTGTTTGCTGGAAGATTTCTGATTACAGTTTCGATTTCCTTGCTTGTGATGGCTCTGTTAAGATCTTCTATTTCTTCCTGGTTCAGTTTTGGAAAGTTATACTTTTCTAAGAATTTGTCCATTTCATCCAAGTTGTCCATTTTATTGGCATAGAGCTGCTGGTAGTAGTCTCTTATGATCCTTTGTATTTCAGTGTTGTCTGTTGTGATCTCACCCTTTTCATTTCTTATTTTGTTAATTTGGTTCTTCTCTCTTTGTTTCTTAATGAGTCTTGCTAATGGTTTGTCAATTTTGTTTATTTTTTCAAAAAACCAGCTTTTAGCTTTGTTGATTTTTGCTATGGTTTCTTTAGTTTCTTTTGCATTTATTTCTGCCCTAATTTTTAAGATTTCTTTCCTTCTGCTAACCCTGGGGTTCTTCATTTCTTCCTTCTCTAATTGTTTTAGGTGTAGAGTTAGGTTATTTATTTGGCTTTTTTCTTGTTTCTTGATGTGTGCCTGTAATGCTATGAACCTTCCCCTTAGCACTGCTTTTACAGTGTCCCATAGGTTTTGGGTTGTTGTGTTTTCATTTTCATTTATTTCTATACATACTTTGATTTCTTTTTTGATTTCTTCTATGATTTGTTGGTTATTCAGAAGCGTGTTATTTAGCCTCCATATGTTGGAATTTTTAACAATTTTTTTCCTGTAATTGAGATCTAATCTTACTGCACTGTGGTCAGAAAAGATGACTGGAATGATTTCAATTTTTTTGAATTTTCCAAGACCAGATTTATGGCCCAGGATGTGATCTATTCTGGAGAAGGTTCCGTGTGCACTTGAGAAAAATGTGAAGTTGATTGTTTTGGGGTGAAATGTCCTATAGATATCAATTAGGTCTAGCTGGTCCATTGTATCATTTAAGGTTTGTGTTTCCTTGTTGATTTTCTGTTTAGTTGATCTATCCATGGTTGTGAGTGGGGTATTAAAGTCTCCCACTATTATTGTGTTACTATTAATTTCCTCTTTCATACTCGTTAGTGTTTGCCGTACATATTGCGGTGATCCTATGTTGGGTGCATATATATTTATAATTGTTATATCTTCTTCTTGGATTGATCCTTTGATCATTATGTAGTGACCTTCTTTGTCTCTTTTCACATCCTTTATTTGAAAGTCTATTTTATCTGATATGAGTATTGCGACTCCTGCTTTCTTTTGGTCTCCGTTTGCGTGAAATATTTTTTTCCAGCCCTTCACTTTGAGTCTGTATGTGTCCCTTGTTTTGAGGTGGGTCTCTTGTAGACAGCATATATAGGGGTTTTGTTTTTGTATCCATTCAGCCAATCTTTGTCTTTTGGTTGGGGCATTCAACCCATTTACATTTAAGGTAATTATTGATAGGTGTGGTCCCGTTGTCATTTACTTTGTTGTTTTGGGTTCACGTTTATACAACCTTTCTGCATTTCCTGTCTAGAGAAGATCCTTTAGCATTTGTTGAAGAGCTGGTTTGGTGGTGCTGAATTCTCTCAGCTTTTGCTTGTCTGTAAAGCTTTTGAATTCTCCTTCATATCTGAATGAGATCCTTGCTGGGTACAGTAATCTAGGTTGTAGATTATTCTCTTTCATTACTTTCAGTATGTCCTGCCATTCCCTTCTGGCCTGGAGGGTTTCTATTGATAGATCAGCTGTTATCCTTATAGGAATCCCTTTGTGTGTTATTTGTTGTTTCTCCCTTGCTGCTTTTAGTATTTGTTCTTTGTGTTTGATCTTTGTTAATTTGATTAATATGTGTCTTGGGGTGTTTCGCCTTGGGTTTATCTTGTTTGGGACTCTCTAGAACCAGCTTTTAATATTGATGTTATTATTGGGCTATGCTTCCTGATCCCTGTGCTTAAACTATCCTCTAGATTTTTCATTTCAGCTTCCATGATACTGTTGGCAACAATCTTAGTTATTCCTCTAAAATCAAGATTTAAGTCTCACCATTATTATTGCTATTAAGTTTTATAGTCACACATTTTATGTCCATCACTTAAATCTGTGTGATCTTGGGCAAGTTATTTAAACTTTCTAAGCCTATAATTCCTCATCTTAATATAGATAATTCTAGTAGTTATAGAGTGGCTATGACAATTAAAATAATAAGTGCTCACAAAATGTAGCAAAGAAAAGATGACACAGTTCAGTACTGTGTACATAATGTGTATAGAATATGTGCTGTGCACAAAAATGTACTCCACTGAAGCCTAGCAATCAGAGTTCTAGTTTCAGATTGTTTCTTTACCTTGTTTCACTCATCTGTAAAATGAATTAGACTACAGGAACTTGAAAATGTCTTTTAGCTCTAAAACTGTATGAATCATCTTAACGCAATCCAGAAATCTTGGAATAAAACAATACAAAAGGATTTAAAGTGCTTAGCACAGTGCTAACACTGATTAAAGTTTCTCATATAATGGCGGTGATGTTGATTAAGATGATAATTCTGTTAATGATATGATATTGTGCCTATTTCAATCAGGCACAACATTTTGGATCTTTTACTTGTGTTATCTGAATTTATATTTCAATGAGTCATTCTGTGTATTTCCATGAATATTTACTTATAAGAATTTATAAGAAAAATAAGCCTTTAAGTATAGGTGCATTTCTTTTTACTTAGTCTAAATATTCTTCATGGCCTACTTCAGGCAATTCTTCACATATACTTTCAAATAAATTTTAATGTCTTATCATTTATGAACTATGGTTTATCTTGAGATTAATGAGGTAATGTCTAAAAAGAACTGAATTCTTTGGAGGACATACAAAGTCAGAGTCCAAATTGTGTCAGGAATTACGTTTGTGTTTATAAACTAGATAGATGTCTTTCCTACTTCATGGAGTGTGAGTTGCCAAGAGCTCAGTACTGTTATGTGAAGAGTTATCATTATGAGGAAAGAGGGATGGGCAAAAACACAGGGGCTGAAGGAAGGAAAGAAATAATGGGACCTAATTAGAAAGGGTGGCGGCAAAAATGCCAAAGTAAAACCGATTTGAAGAAGCAGCACAGGGGGTAGGGTCACCATATTTAGCAGCTGTGTATGACATGCCATTCACCCATCACTCTCCTCAAAACAATTCCTTACTTTGACTCGAAGAGACAAAACTTCTGCCTGGATGTTTTCCTCTCATCTCTATGTTATCGTGGTTCTGCTGTTGGCTCTCCTTCATCTTCTTGACCTCTAAATGTAAGACAGTTCCAGCATTCAGTCATTGGCCCTCTTGTCTATCTTCATATCCTCCATTAATGATCTCATATAGACTCATGGCTTTAAATATCATCTGTATGCTAATAACTCCAAAATTTCTCCAGCTTGCGTCTCTCCTCTGGAATCAACACTTGTCTATTGACTGCCTGTTTGACATCTCTACTTGAATGTCTAAGATGCATCTCAAATTTAGCATGTCTAAAACATGAACTTTGAGTAACTTCACCCCACTCTGGCCCTGGTCTTTTGAAAACCTCCTTTCATAATCTGATATCTCGGTACATGGCCAATCATTTCTCTTCAGCTCAGGCTCCAGTTTCTAGTCATTCCTAGTCTCTCTGTTTTCCATCAAACTCCATGTCCACCTTAACAACAAATGGTTGCTGAAGGTTAATCTAAAATCTGAGCTCTGCTTAGCACCACCAGTTCTACCTCCTAGAGTTGTTATAATCACCTCCTAACTGGACTCCCTGCTTCTATCCTTACTTTTGCTGTAAGGCCTCAAATAGTGTGTTTGACAGAATCCAGATTTGATTGAGCATTTCTGACTCTATGTCATTTGGTGTCTTATAATGTATCTCTAGCATGACTAGTATCCCTCAGGAACTATTATTCAAAAGATGTTTAATTGCTTGCAGATGGTATAGCCTTACTCCAGAACCCCAGGGAACGTCAATGTAATTTTCTCACTAAGCTTTACACAAGCCTTACATAGCATATTTTCTTATCACAGATATACCTAAGACCATAGGGTCTATTATATTAAATGATCCAAGCATTAGGAACTCTTACACCAAATCTGGAAATCTAGACCTGCTACAAAGCCTTTTCCTGTTCTGTGTGTTTCTCAAACTTTGCAGCTTTCCACGTCACTGTATAATGGCCAAGACTCTCCAGGTATGGCCCATCACACATGGAATATCCTCCTGTGTGATAGGGGGTATGAGATACATTCACTGGCCTTTATTTTGGAAGGATTTTTTGGAATTCTGCAAACCATTGGATCCCTAAGAATTTTATTATAGATCTTAATAATATTATCTTAACTCTCTGTAGTTCTTGTCCTACCCTCTGATGTTAATGGGACTTCTCAAGGCCTCCAACATTCTTGCTATTAGTTGCTTATCTTGTCTGATTAAGATGATGTCATCAATACAGTAGACCAATGAGATGTTCTCCTGTCTGCAGAACCAACACCCAACACTCAACACCCAACACTACAGAGTCTTTGTTGCTGTTTAGTCGCTAAGTCACGCCTGACTCTTGTGGCCCCATGAACTGTAGCCCACCAGGCTCCTCTGTCCATGGGGTTTCCCAGGGAAGAATACTGGAATGAGTTGCCATTTCCTTCTCCTGGGAATCTTCTGGACGCAGGGATTGAACCCATGTCTCCTCCTTGGCAGGCGTCTTCTTTACCACTGAGTCACGGGGAAGCCCCACGGCAGAGCTACTGCTCTCTACTTCCTCCTGAATTCTGCCACAACACACATCCTAGGCCCTGTGGTTTGTTTTTTTCATGGTATCATTCCTTTCCCCTCTCAGGAGGCCCAGGACATCTCTGGACTGGTTACATGTGGATCTGATCTACCTGTTGGTCTAATGGTCAGAAAGGAACATTAGGGAAGGCCTTGAGAGGGGAAGAGTTGTCTCGTGGGGACACACACGTGTTTTCTAGAAAGGGTGAAACACCTGCCTTAGTCAGAAAGAGTGATTTGCCTCATCAGGCTCAGTGGATTCCCTGGGTTTTGGAAGCCAAGATTTTCAAGTGTGTGAATCCTCAGGGAGTGTCAGTTTCAATGTACATCAGTGTATGTCCTCATCATACATTTAATTTTTTTTCCATTTATTTTTATTAGTTGGAGGCTAATTACTTTACAATATTGTAGTGGTTTTTGCCATACATTGACATGAATCAGCCATGTGTTCCCCATCCCGATCCTCCCTCCCGCCTCCCTCTCCACCCCATCCCTCTGGGTCTTCCCAGTGCACCAGGCCCGAGCACTTGACTCATGCATCCAACCTGGGCTGGTGATCTGTTTCAGCCTTGATAGTATACTTGTTTCAATGCTATTCTCTCTGAACATCCCACCCTCACCTTCTCCCACAGAGTCCAAAAGTCAGTTCTGTACATCTGGGTCTCTTTTTCTGTTTTGCATATAGGGTTATCGTTACCATCTTTCTAAATTCCATATATATGCATTAGTATACTGTATTGGTCTTTATCTTTCTGGCTTACTTCACTCTGTATAATGGGCTCCAGTTTCATCCATCTCGCTAGAACTGATTCAAATGAATTCTTTTTAACGGCTGAGTAATATTCCATGGTGTATATGTACCACAGCTTCCTTATCCATTCGTATGCTGATGGGCATCTAGGTTGCTTCCATGTCCTGGCTATTATAAACAGTGCTTCGATGAACATTGGGGTGCATGTGTCTCTTTCAGATCTGGTTTCCTCGGTGTGTATGCCCAGGAGTGGGATTGCTGGGTCATATGGCAGTTCTATTTCCAGTTTTTAAAGAAATCTCCACACTGTTCTCCATAGCGGCTGTACTAGTTTTCATTCCCACCAACAGTGTAAGAGGGTTCCCTTTTCTCCACACCCTCTCCAGCATTTATTGCTTGTAGACTTTTGGATAGCAGCCATCCTAACTGGTGTGTAATGGTACCTCATTGTGGTTTTGATTTGCATTTCTCTGATAATGAGTGATGTTGAGCATCTTTTCATATGTTTGTTAGCCATCTGTATGTCTTCTTTGGAGAAATGTCTGTTTAGTTCTTTGGCCCATTTTTTGATTGGGTCATTTATTTTTCTGGAATTGAGCTTCAGGAGTTGCTTGTATATTTTTGAGATTAATCCTTTGTCTGATGCTTCATTTGCTATTATTTTCTCCCATTCTGAGGGCTGTCTTTTCACCTTGCTTATAGTTTCCTTTGTTGTGCAAAAGCTTTTAAGTTTCATTAGGTCCCATTTGTGTATTTTTGCTTTTATTTCCAATATTCTGGGAGGTGGGTCATAGAGGATCCTGCTGTGATTTATGTCAGAGAGTGTTTTGCCTATGTTCTCCTCTAGGAGTTTTATAGTTTCTGGTCTTACATTTAGATCTTTTATCCATTTTGAGTTTACGTTTGTGTACCATCATACATTTTAGAGTTGCATGACAACCTTGTACTAGAAATTCACCCACCACAGGCAATAGGATCCTTATGCCCAGGAGAGCAGGTAATCTAGCTCTAAAATCTAATCCTTGCTTCTTCCTTCTCAGATCTCTCCAGGAAGCGAAAGGATACTAGATTACAAGAATTTCCATTAGAAAGTGCTCTAAGGATCAATACTTTGGGGATAAAGCAAGAGAAAGGATCTGGCAACTTGCAAAAGTGGATTACAGCACAGCCAAAATATGACATTAGTTCATTTCGAAAGGAATTCTGAAGCTGGAATAACATTGGAGTTGTCCTGACGTAAGGCAGGGGAGCTGAGTTTTCATACCCATAATTTAATTAGTCACAGGTGCTTTAGGTGAGGGGGCACTGCAGTCTTAGACGGCATGTATCTTTTTTATTTCAAAGAGACTGATAGCTAGGAACAGTGCATGACACATCCACAATGACCCTCCGAATTTGGAAGCAACATTATGGAAATTTCTCCTTTACCAAACATCACTTTGGGGTAATTTGAAGCTTTTATTGTTTCAAATTTCAAATACTAGGTAAATTAAATCTCTATTTGGGAAAGTACCAACCATGTTTAAGACAAATAAAAGTCATAGACTTGTAGCTGGTAATGACTGAGAAATCACTTAGTAAAATTATTGAGTAGAACCTTTAACCTTACTGATAGGATGTTCAAAACATTTCAGGACACTTGTACTGTTGGAATGCTGACTTCCAGTTTCAGTAGTTTCAAAATGGTCATTTGAAAAAGTTTCTCCTCTTCTTGAGCAGTCTCTGCCTTCCCTTCCCATCACTTTTGCATTTTTTCCTACTTCTGACATGAAGAATCATATACATAGATCAAATTCTAATGAAAACTTCAGACATATAAAGATGACTCAGACTGTGCCTACATACCGTTATCCACTGACTCCAACCGTTGTTTATGTGATCCAGTTTTAATGCCGTCATAGTCTGGGTACTATCTTCTGACTTTATTTCAAGTTGTCATTTTTTTCTAAGTATAACTTTCAGAAATGAATACAGTGCTCCAAAGTATGATTCACACACGGAATAGGAACTCCTATATTTTAAGATATTGTATTTCTACTCTACTAAGCCAGATTCATATTTTACTAGCTCTTTTGGCAGCTGCAAGGTACATTTTACACAGTGTTAGAAAACTACTGTATCATTGTTATAATTGAAACATAAAAAGCAATGTTTTATTTAATTAATTGATATGGACTTTCCTATTATTTTTTCCCTTTTATCGCCTTCCAGAAAATTATGACAGGGGCATCTCATTCTATACCACTTGTAAGGAGAAATAGTGCAAATAGAAATGAAAAAGAAAACTTAAATAGAAGTAAAGAGGATGAGGTGAGAACATACCTCCAAGTGATAAATAAAATAATCTGTGAAGAAACCAGTTACTATACTGGGTAAAAACTTTACATATTTTTTTATTATTCACTTTCTGATGAAGGAATAATATCAAAGATCTCAGAAGTGGAAATGAAAAATAGAAAGTCAGCAACCTAAATTTTTATTATATTAACAGTTTTGCAGTTAAAAAATTTATACAGTTTTTATTTGAAATTTTGTATTTTTTTAAACCTTTGTATCACAAGATTAATTTTAAGCATCATATCTTGAATGCAACATGTTCTTTTTTTTTTAAAGGACCAATAATAATTTCTCATTTTCCAGCTTTTACTTCTGTAAAGGACGTCATCCTACATGTGCTTGAAGCCCAGATGCTTCAAGACGACTTCATATAACATCTTGCTGAGTTGCTATAAATCTATAGCAATATCGAAATTACTGTTCTTGAAACAAAAGAATGGTTCAATGACTTAAAATTTATTACCTGGCTTAATAAGTGACTTCATTATCTCTCTTTCTCTAGCATATTTTCTACACTATCTCAACAAGTATCCCCAAAGTGGAAAAGAAATGCAGACAGCCAAGTTTGGCACCGTAAAGAGTTATGATCCACAAATGAATGCAAATATTACAGGGTCTGGAAAGCCAGAACACTTTAATAGATGCCAGCAGAAGTTAATAATGTTAGCCTTCCACAGGAATGGTAGAATCTGTGTGAGAGCAATTTAGTATTGTGACGGTGCAATTTAAATGATTTATTTTAAAAAAATGCACTGGCAAATGGTGAGAAGAAAGTCATGCTTTGATAAGGAGCAAAATCCTGGGTTAAGACCTGTTGGCAGCAGCATCACCATGAAACTGCTATTTTGCTTTTATTGCTTTGTAATGCTTGATTATTTAAAATACTTAAATGAGAGTTCAAATGCTGCCATAATATACCAATGAGACATTAATTGTATGTTTCTAAATGGATAAAATTGGGATTTATGTTTTAAGGATATGGCTATATTTATGAGGTTCCCCTGTAATCACTGTAACACTATTTTCTCAATTGATTTTCAACTGCCAATGATAAATTGGCATAATTAAATCTCACAATAGCAAAAACTGGTAGGTAATAACTTTCAAACTTTGACTTATTAATAGTGATTTGTTCTGTGTGGACTTCCCTGGTGGCTCAGATATTAAAGAATCTGCTCATAAAGGGGAAGATCCACATTCAATTCCTGGGTTAGGAACATCTCCTGGAGAAGGGACCAGCTCCCCACTCCAGTATTCTTGCCTGGAGAAGTCCATGGACAGAGGAGCCTAGCGGGTTATAGTCCATGGGATCACAAAGAGTCGGACACAACTGAGTGACTGACACTTCTCTTCACTTCTGTGTTTTGCAAACATGAGTTAGTCAATTCATGGAAGTCTCACGTAGTTGACAGAATGGCAAGTGTACTTGGAGTTAGAGGCATGAAATCAAGCAACCACAGGATGGAGACTTGCTTAACCATGAGTGGGGCTGGAATTCCAGGCAACTCACTTCTAAAGCATTTCTTAAATGATTTAAGGGGCTTCCCTGGGGACTCAGTGGTGAAGAGTCTGCCTGCCAGTGCAGGGGACGTGGGTTTGATCCCTGATCCTGGAAGATCCTACATGCTGCGGAGCAGCTAAGGCCATGTGCCACTACTATTGAGTCTGCTCAAGACCCCGGGGGCCACAAATCCGGAGACTGTGTGCCTCAAGCACCAAAGCCTGCGTGCCCCTCTCTGCAACAAGAGAAGCTGCCTCGGTGAGAAGCCCAAATGCTGCAATGAAGAGGAGCCCCCGCTCACCATGACTAGAGATAAGTCCACAGAGCAATGAAGACCCAGCCCAGCCAAAATTAAATAAAGAAGTAAACAAAAAAAATTTAAAGAGGGATTCAAGTAATGAAGCACACTATACCTGCAGTTGCAAGAGACAGCTTCTAGTTTCATACTACCACCAATTAGGCAGCCAAAGGCTAACTGCCTTAATTATTCCAGTCCTAGTTTTCCAAACATAGGGAGTAGAATGTGTGTGTGAGTCGCTCAGTCAGGTCCAGCTCTTTGTGACCCCGTGGACTGTAGCCCGCCAGGCTCCTCTGTCCATGGGATTCTCCAGGCAAGAATACTGGTGTGGGTTGCCAGTTCCTTCTCCAAGGGAGTAGAATAGGTGCTGTCAATAACTTCTTTCTCTAAGGTGTCAGGGTTCCAGTCTCTCACACATAATCTATATATATTCTCTATATGTCATCAATCAATATATGAGAAAGATTCAGATAAAGATTTGGCTCCTAGCCACACAAAGTTATGGTTTCATGCTAATAGAACACAAATATGAGTTAATGTGCAGGAAAGCATCTTATTCATATTAAAGAACAGAACTACTGATGTCACTTATGATCAAAATGGATCAATAGAAGCCAGATTTACCCTCCTATTAGAAACAACTGAAAAAAAATCCCAAATTTATGAAACAATAATTTTCAAGATACTGAACATAAACAGTGAAATACAGTGATTGCTGAGAGATGGGAAACAAATAACATGATCCCCACAATTTCCTTGGCTAACTCTCTGGAGATAGTTTCCAGGCAACACCCGGCTAAGAAAGAATCCAGGCAAAGCCCATGGTCTTCCTGAGTTGAGGTAATAAACGTAGATGTCTGAAGGCCAAAGAAATTATCATTCTTGGCATCAAAGACACAGCCCATGAAAGAAATAATTGATAAGCTGAATTTTATTAAAATTAAAAGTTTCTGTTATTCAAAAGACAATATCAAGAGAATAAGAAGAAGCTACAGACTGAGAGAAAATACTTGTAAAAAACACATCTGATAAAGATTGTCAATCCAAAATTGACAAAGAGATTTTAAAACTCAGCAGTAAGAAAATAAATAACATGATTTAAAAATGAAACAAAGGTCTTAACAGATACCTAATAGAAGATCTATAGATGGCAGATAAGTACATGAATAGACTCTCTATATCGTATGTCATCAGGGAAATGCAAATTAAAACCAGAAAGCACCATACACCCGTTAGAATGTCCAGGATCCAGAGCACTGAGACTATTAAATGCTGATGGGAATGTGGAGCAGCAGGAGTGCTTATCCATTGCTGGTTGGAATGAAATATGGTACAATCATTTTGGAAGGTAATTTTGATGGTTACTTACAAATATTTACAGCAACTTTATTCATAATTGTCAAAACTTGAAAGCATCCAAGATATCCTTCAGCAGGTGAATATGGAACTGTGGAATATCTAGACAATGAAATATTATTCAGTGCTAAAATTAAGTGAATTATTAAGCCATAGAAATACATGGAGAAATCAGTATTCTTGCCTGGAGAATTCCATAGACAGAGGAGCCTGGTGGGCTACAGTCCATGGGGCCGCAAAGAGTCAGACATGACTGAGTGACTAACACTCTCACTTTCACAAATACATGGAGAAACCGCAAATGCCTATTACTAAGTGAAATAAGCCAATCTGAGAAGTCAGAGGATTGTATGATTCCACTATACGGTACTCCAGGTAAGTCAAAACTATGGAGACAACATTAAGATCAGTGGTTGACAGGGGCAAGGGCTAGCGGTAGGATGAGCGGCAGAACAGAAACAACATTCAGGATTGTTCAGTTCAGTCGCTCAGTCGTGTCCGACTCTTTGCGACCCCGTGGATCGCAGCACGCCAGGCCTCCCTGCCCATCACCAACTCCCAGAGTTTACCCAGACTCATATACATACTCTCTATGACACCATAATGGTGGATACATACCATTATACATTTGTACAAACCTACAGAATGTACAAGTCTAGGAATGAACCATAAGGAAAACCACGGACTTTTAGTAATTATATGTCAATATAAGTTCATCAACTCTAACAAAGTACTTTGGGAGAGGTTGTTAATAATAGGGGAGGCTATGCCTGGGTGACAGCAGGAGATACATGGGAAATCTCTGTACCTTCCCCTCAACTATGCTGTGACCCTTACACTGATCTAAAAACATAGCCTTAACTTTAAAAAAGCTCAATTTCAAACTAATTAATTAATTAAAACTAATCTAAAACCGACATAGATGTGAGGACTAGCAGCAAGGACATTAAAAAGTAATTAAATGTATATGCTCTGTGTGAACGTAACCAGAGGGAAAACTGATGTTAGAGAGACATAGAAGATACATATATATTTCAGAGATAAAAAATTTCAATGCTGGAGATAAAAAATACACTACTTAGGATTAACATTGGATTAGACATTATAGAAAAAACAACTCATGAATTTGAAGATGCAATAAAAGCTATCCAAAAAGAGATAATGAAGATTTTAAAAAGATGGAAAGAATATACACACAAGCAAAATATCTGTGATAGTTGTGGCAACTTCAAATGGTCAAATATTTATGTAACTGGAGTCTCCAAATGAAAAGAGAAAGGAGGGAAGACAGCAAAAAAGAGTCAGATAAATAACAACCAAGGAGTTTTCAAATTAGATGAAAAGTATAAACTTACAGATCTAGAAACTCAAAAAATCCAAGTGCAAGAGATATGAAGAAAATTACTACAAGGCCCATCACGATCAAATTGTTTAAAACCAGTAATAAAAAGCAGAGTTAAAAATAAATGCTTTATCATTGGGGAACGATTTTTAATGGATCTCTCACATTTCATACGCAAGATATTAATTTTATTATGAACTATTTTTTCAAGAACATTCAGATAGTGAACAGCTATTTCTCCATCCAGAGCAACAACAGTCATGCTTAATATTCACTATCAAACATTTGGCTTTCCTAAACTCAGGATTTCTCTGCTATCAGGCAAAGCACAGCCTGTGAAGCTGTTACCTCTCTCTTAACATCATCTTGTGACAAGTAAGACTCAGGAACTGGCACAAAATCACAAGGATGCTGCTCTTGGAATGAGTAATAAATAGTCCTTTGTCTCCGACCCGTGAATCTCATGTTTTCTAACAGTTTATGTGAATATCTAGCAGGCTAACATATTAGCTTGCGTGTTGGTGTGTTAGTTACTCAGTTGTGTCTGACTCTTTGTGACTCCATGGACTGTAGCCCGCCGGGCTCCTCTGTCCATGGGATTTTCCAGTCAAGAATGCTGGAGTGGATTGCCATTTCCTTCTCCTGGGGATCTTCCCAACCCAAGGATTGAATCTGGGTTTGTTGCATTGCAGGCAGAGTCTTTACTGTCTAAGCTACCAGGGAAATAAATAATAGCTTGTAAGTTGAGCAAAATCTCAGACACTTCATAGTTCTTGACAACTTTGTGATAACTTTGGTATGTTGACAAATATATGGTTTTCCAAAAAAGTAAAGTTGAGAGCTTCACATGCAAGTTATCGAGATTTAAGGAAAGACCATGAAATCAACAACAAATATTACTAACCAAATTACATGGATATTGGGCAAAAAAATGCTCCTCTATAAAACTGCCTGCTAATGAGGGGGCAATTAAGGATGTGGTTGAAAACCGAGTCCCAGGAATTTAGATTCAAAAACAACTGACCAAAAGGTGTCCTAATTCCCCTCCAGGTGATGGCCTTGGTAACTTAGCAGTCAACCTCAGGTGGACATACAGTATTGAGATTTGTCCTGGGTAGACAGAGGTTTAGCCCATTTTAGGTAAGAGATACAAAGGAGTGCAGCTATACTTTGAATAAAAGCAGGGGAATTAGTGATCAGTATGGTTCAGAGAGGCAAAAGGTTCACAGTGTGGCTGATTCCACTGGGACATGGAGGGTGATGTTTATAACGTGTATTAAAGAAGAATGGCAACAGGTGCATTGTTTTATGGATCAGTCTGCCCTGCAGTCTATGTGCGAACTTTAGATTCATTCAGGGATGACAGTGAAAGTCTCAGAGTTATTTTTCCCAGGATTCTGGCTACTATATGCATACTTTGGCCCTCTTGAGGGAGATTCTCTAATACACAAAGAGTTCACAGGGAACCACGGATGAGGCATTGAGCAGTATTTGAGTCATCATTATAGATCAGGTTTGCTCATGAAAGTGATCCCCTGGAGAAACAGACACAAGGAATCTAGATAAATTCTTGTCATTATCTCTACTATTTGGATAACTCTTTTAAGTCTTAGACTGAAGCTACGTGAAAACTTAAGATGGTATTGTGAAATCAGAGCAGGAGAAGTCATGTATTAGACTGAACTCCTTAAAAATGCTGTCTTGGTGTAAATCAACTTGACTTAGACAAAGGAGCAAAGCTGTCATCACCACACTGACAGTTATGTGACTGTGGCTGCAGAATCAGGAGGCTCCCAAAGCTGAGATTAGTGCTGTCTGCAAGAAGACCTTTGTTTTTCCATATAAACCATTGGTAGAGTGAGCACAGTATACTGTTAGTTGGCTGGGCTTCACCACAGGAATCTAAAAGTAAACGTGCCTTGCTGCCTATGTATGGAGCTGCTCATTCTCACTGTCTGCACCGCAGCATTCCTCCCTCCCCCACGGTCCCAAACACAGTTGGTTAAAAGAAAAGGATGAGTAGTGGTGGGACCAGGATCTTCCTGTCCCCAAGAGGAGTGAAGAGCATATGCAACTGTTCAACTGTGCTGTAGAACTTTGGAGAAAAGAGTGGCTTCCTTTCTTGGATACAAGACAAAGTTATCATTCTACCTTGTCCTGTAGCAGCAGGAGATGCTAGATTTAATTGATGGGGTTTGGACAAGCTTCCAAGTGAGGGATAGAAGTTGAAGAAACCTTTTAGTGTGGCCCAGTGGGCTGCTCAATGTACTATTATTATGGTTTCCACTGAAAAATCTTTATATTGTATTGATGTGACTTGCATTTCTTGATTCAATAAATATTAAAGGGGATTCTATAAAACTTCCAGGAAAAATACAAGATTAAACTTTCATGAACTGGAATTAGACAAGTTATTTTTTATTCCATGCTAAAATATGATCCATAAAAGAAAAGAAAGATAAGTTAGACTTCATCACATTTAAGAATTTCTATTCTTAAAAGACACCATGAAGACAATGAAAAGATAAGTCATGAACAAGGGATAGATATATGCAGATCACATATGATGAAGGAGTTATATCCGGAACATGTAAAGAACTCTCAAAAATCAACAATAAGAAAACAACTTAGTTTTTTAAAGGAGGAAAATATTTGAAGTAGATACACTGATGAAATAAAGATGAAACAATGTCCAACACTATTAGTTACTGGGGGTGTGAAAATTAAAATCACAAGTGAAAAACCATTTTATACATCTTGGAATGTCTACTATGAAAATTACTGAGTATTTCAATACTGGTAAGGATGTGGAACAATAAGAACTCTTACACATTGCAGGTGAAAATGTAAAATAGTACAAACCCTCTGGAAATCAGTTCAACAACTTCTTAAAAAGTTAAACATACACCTACCATAGAACCCAGCTATTTCAGTCCCAGGTATTGACCCCAAAGAAATGAAAACATAAGTTCCTATGAAGTCTTGTATGCAAATATTCATTAAAACTTTCATTTTAACAACCCAAACTAGAAACAACCCAAATCTCAGGTGAATAAATCATTTCAGGTAAATGGAAAAATAACAGTATGGTACTAAGCAAAGAAAGAAGAAACTATTAAGTAATTGCACTTAAAAAAATCTCCAGTAATTGCACTGAGTAAAAGAAGCTAGATTAGGAGAATACCTACTATATGATTCCAGTTATGTTAAATTCTAATAATTTTATTGATAGACTGTATATATAACATATACACCCACATGTACATAATGTATCAAAGTGTATGCTTTGAATATGTGAAGTTTATTATATGTTAATTATATCCAATGATTAAAAAAGGAATTTAGAGGAATATTCATTTACCCTTTCTTCCCATTTTTGTTAATCTTCTCTAATCATTTTTTCTTATAATCAAAAGGCTGGGAGTACAGAATGTAGGGGTAGTAAAGTCATCATTTTAGAACTTGTTTTATCTCATATACTGTATCCAGAGACTTTGCACATTTGTTCCTGTTTTACCTTCATAAAACCTATATTTAAATCAATTTACAAAATTAACTCTGAGTTTTAATGGTATCTGTCCATCTTATATTTGCTCTAATCCCAAGATAACTAATTTATTATTTTATTACTTTTTTTGTCATCAAACTCTCTTTACACCTAAACACACACACACACAGCATATAGTCACACCCATATATCATTGACATTGACCATTTAGACTGGAATTCCCTTATCTTGCCTCCAAATCTAACTTCTTTGTCTCTATATCTGTATTCTCTGACTCTAGTCTTACCAATTAAAAATCACGGGTTATATTGGAGACCAACTCTCCCCACTTTTCTCTTGCATCTCATTCTCTGTTAATTCTTTTAAGGGCTTCTCTCTCATAGTTCCTGCCACCACCGTCTGCATCTTAAATCCCCCTCACTCTGCTGTGTGCATCATTCCTACTGCTGTGCACGACAGTCATACATAATAACAAACAACTCCCTGGTGGCCCAGCAGGAAGAATCCGCTGTAATGCAGGAGACTCAGGAGATTCGGTTCAGTCCCTGGCAGGAAGACCCCCTGGAGGAGGGCAGCACAGCACACTCGAGGATTCTTGCCTGGAGAATCCCATGGACAGAGGAGCCTGGCGGGCCACAGTCCATGGGGTCCCAGAGTGGGACAGGGCTGAGTGCCTGAACACACACAAGAAGATATAAACAAACCTCCTTTTGATCCCAGGTTCAGCTCACTGTTGCAAACCATTTTCTCACTAATCGTTACAAACGTAAAGATAGTTGCCCCTATTCTTCCTCTACCATTTCTATTTGTCATTTCTTTCACTGCTTCTTCACCTTCCCGTGGTTCCTATGTCCCAGCTCTCCCAATTTCCTGTTCCACTCTACCTCTGAAATTGCTCTTCTCCACATTACCAATGATCTCCACGCTAACAATTTTACTGGCCACTTTGTCTGCATTTTATTCATTCTCTTGGCAACACTGCTAGGTGTATACAAACTGCACCCTTCTGCTCTGAAACCCCTTACGAGGCTCCCATGACACGAGCGTCTGTCTCCCTCCCATCCTATGTGCTAGTCTTTCTCAGGCTCATTTCCTGAGTCTTTTTACTCCTCAGCTTTTAGTTTTTGGAGAATCCCAGAACCTTTTTCTCTTCTATCTACACATTCTCTCTCAAAGTGATAATCTCCAAGCTCTGGCTTTGAAATCCATCTTTATGCTGATGATACTAAAAATTTCATATTCAGTGTAGCTTTTCCCTTAGGTCACAAAATGTATATATAACCCGCTACATAGCATCTCTACTTGAATATTATATAGGCATTTCAATTTAACATGCCCGCAACAGAATTCTTGATCACGCTTAACTAATCCTTCCCCCCATTCCCCCTCACCTGTTTCTTCCTCAGAATTTCCCATTTCAGTAAATTACACCATATTCCATCTAGTGGTTCAGACCTCCTAATCCAGATCATGCTTGATTCCTCTATGCCTTTGACCCTATAAGCAGTACATTAGTATTCCTGAACAATCTTACTTGCTAAGAATTCTCCAAATATACTTTGACAATAATTGCTTTTCTTCATCTTTACTATCAACACTTTAGTTTATACGGCTCTTACTTTTCACCTTGAGCAATGCAAGAGCTCTTTTCCTGGTTTCAGCATCTTCAACTTTCATCCTTTGATAGCCAATAGGTTTCCTAGAGAGTAGATAGTGATCTTTTTGAAAAAAATGTAAATCAGGTTATACTTTTTGAAAAATGTAAATCTAAATCAGGTTATGAACGACTTGCAAGGACTTTCCTCAGGTCCTCCACATTAGCTATCTCTGTATGAAGAATTCTTTCTAGTCACATGAATATGTCCCTCTCATTTAAGGTTCAAATTTTATGTCATTGCCACAGAGAAACTTTCAATAAAATCTAAATCACTTCCTATCATGTTATTCTGATTTATTTCCTCTATGACACAAATACTGAGACTATTTACAATTTTATATATTTATTTCTTCTGTATTTATTCTAGATGAGGCTCTATTATATGAGAAAGTTTTCATGTAAATAAAGAGCTCAGTAAAACTATTGGAACTTCAGAAGCTAATTAGTAAAATTCATTAATAGACTTGATAATGTAATTCAAATTTGTATCTCTCAACTCTTTGTTTCATTATTTCTTTCTGAAGATATTTTCAGGATAGGTCTTTTATCTCGAATAGGATAGGCTTGAACTGACATAGAATGAAAAGAAAAACAACTATGATTCTTAATATCTTTTTTCCCAAAGGACTATTATTTCCTTTTGTTTCTTTCTCACTTGTTCAATATATTGTTATTCTTGTCTACAAACACTAAATTCTCTGTTCATTTTAGGCTGAAAAGTCCTAATGACTTTGGGTAGGGGTGATAAAAAAATGTATGCATTTCACATTTTCATTGTAAATAGAACATTACCTAAGAAATACTGGTTTACATTTTTGCTTTCTGAACAAATTTTTAGCAGCAAATGGACCTGAACTGAAATGTATTTCTCAGATGACAAAGCAAATGTTAATGTATAGATTTTGCTATATCTTGTTGAAATGTTCAAGAACCTGTGTCTTTAGAAAGAGAGGGTGATTTAGGGAACGTGTACATTTTTTTTTTTTCTGATCGCCACTCTCTGCCTCTTCAAACTCCTTATAACATTCTTATAAGGTCAGCTGAAGGGACAGCTGGGGGGTCAAAACAAAGTGGGGGAGAAAAAAACTTTACCTGAAGACTGGTCAAGTATCTCAGAGATCAATAGACAGGACCTAAAATCACTTACAAGTCTTCCTTCTGTTGTACATCATCTGAGATTACTAGGCATAAGGGAAGGAGCTTACACTTGCTCTATTATACCCTTTAAACAACTTTCTTACATGATTACTGTCACATGATAGCTATTTCTTGACATATCTGACATCCCACTCAACAGTGAGTTTCTCAAGGTCAAGGGACTGTAATCTAGAATCTATAATGTACACGCTGAGTGAGTTTTAACAAAGTATTAAAGGAAGTGCTTTTACTTCTTACATTGTTACCCTCAGATGTGAGATCTACACTGTGGAGTGTCTGACTTCCTCATCATCAGTATTACCAACTCTGAAGACCTGGTAATCAGGCTGAGTTGTTAGCAAAACTAATGGACTCATATCTAAGCCATCAGTTCCTGCCATGTTGGGTTTCCCTGGTGGCTCAGACGGTAAAGAATCTGCTTGCAATATGGGAGACCCGAGTTCAGTCCAAACTGTTCCAATATTAATTGCTGAATTTCAATAGAGGGAGAAATCATGAATATTTTTCCATATGTATGTAAGTTTTGACATTTTCAAAATTTAAAAAATGAATTACAAAAGGAAGCTGCATGTTAAAAACAATATTTCTGAGTTTTGCTTTGTAACTCCACCATGACATCTGTGAAATACAGGATTAGGATTGTCAAATGGAAAAGGAGCACCTTAAAGTCAGATCTGTGGGGAAAAGAGAGGAGGCTGTGGTTACGAGCTTCCGCCACTCAGGCAGCTGTGAAGGTACAGGAGGAAGAAGGAGCTCATTAATGCAGATGCTGCTTCCCTGCTGGCTCAGAGGGTAAAGCGTCTGCCTGCAATGCGGGAGACCTGGGTTCGGTCCCTGGGTCAGGAAGATCCCCTGGAGAAGGAAATGGCAACCCACTCCAGTATTCTTTCCTGGAGAATCCCATGGACAGAGGAGCCTGGCGGGCTGCAGTCCACGGGGTCGCAAAGAGTTGGATACGACTGAGCAACGTCAGTTGTTGTGTTGTATATCATGGGAAAGATATAAATATATACTTTATAAAATATTTGAGGTCAAAATCTATTAGAGGCTCTGCTGCTGGAAAAGAAAGGATAGATCCAACAATCAAAAAGAACTTGTTACTATCTCTTGATGTATACATATCATGAAGTGTGTACATATTAACCATAATGACTTTCATTAAGAGACTTTTGGGTGCTAAATAGGATTATGTTATAATATATAATAAAACACTTGGACAACAAACATAGTAAGGATACATACACATATTGACCACAACTAGGTAATATCTGCAAAGAGAAAATATTTCAAAAGGTAATTGCAGATTTGGGGGGAAGAAGGGGCTGATGGGATTGTGAGAAAGTTTTGGTCTCATTATAATTTTCTATATTTTTCATGCATTAAACAATAAAATTATCTACATATTATACTGAGAATAAAGTCATTTATTGTAAATGGAGAATGGATGCCACCAAATTAAAAACATTACAGATTACTTACCATGACAAATTATGCATGACCTATGAACACAACTAAAATCATTTAAATAAAGTTTATTGAGTGGCTGTCATGTGATAACATAGGAGAAGTAATAACTATAGACATATGGTTATATTTATTTATATTCAGGGAGTAATATGGGCTTGTGGACACGGTTCAGTAGGGAATAACATAAAATATTATTTACCTATTATCTGCTATTTTATAACTATATTCTCCAATCAATACTAATGCTTTCAAACACTCAAAAGTCAGATGAAATATATTAAAATACCTTCAATACTGCTGAGTGCTATGGTTGAGTTAGCAGTCATTAAAGGCTGTAGTCAGAAATTCTATATCCTCAGTTGTCAGGGTCACCTTCAGGCCACACACACCTGCCATCTTTCTTTGTAGAGGGGTAACTCAAGGAGAATGTTTTCATGAGAAATTGGGGAGAGTTCCCTGTATTTAACCAAAGGGACTTCATTTATTCTTCGTTCTCATTGGGCAGGCAGAAGTGGAGGGCTTTAGCTTTCATGCCAGCCCCTACTGATAACGCTTCTAAGTGGCCTGGCCTGCCCTGGGGAAGCGGAGGTGTGGGTGGACGGAGTAAAATGCAGGATGTTTTCCAGCGTGCGTGGTTTGTAGCACGTTTAACCAGCTTCTCTCGTCATCTGAGGTCTTAAATCAAGCGTGTAGAAAGGAATATTTCCTCTAATTTCTGGATTAGCTTTCGGTTAAAGGGTCTGAACTTTGCTGACCTTTGTCTCTTACTCCACTCTTTTTTCCACGTCAAAAATGTAGTCTGAAGTATTGAGGATATCAGATTTGTGGAATGAAGGTATTAGGCTTGGAATATAGGTGTTATTAACCATATATAGCCAACAACAAGCCAATAAGAACTAGTGAAAATATTGGCTATGGCTATTAACATTTTTGGCCTGAAACAATAACTTAATGTTTATGTATTTCAGATTCATCACACTACATATTCATAATTTGTGTTACAAAGGAAAATATGTGCACAAAGTCCAAAAAAAGAGAATATAGTACCTATTATTCTGCTGCCCAAGTCTTTAAGAGATTTTGATTAATAAGTTTTCTATATATACCCATATATGCATTCATAAATCTAAAATTCTAATGAAATTTTTATTTGTTATATGTATTGTTTAATAAACTATCTTTTTAATGTAACTACATATTATGTTACCATCAATTTGTAAAAGGCTTTTTGTTGGCATAGAATTCTGTTGTATACATGAATCGTCATTTGTTTAATTAAATGTCTTTTTGAGAGGTCATTTATATCATTTATTTTTCCCGTACCTTTATTATTTTTTCCAATAACATTAAAAGTTAGATTACAGGACTTCCTTGGTGGTGCAGTTGTTAAGACCACTCTAGGGCATGCAGTCTTGATCCCTGACTGAGGAGCTAAGATCCTGCATCCCTCACAGCACATCAAAAAAAAAAAAAGAAGTTGGATTACAAATGAATATTTTAGGTTCAAAGTTCCTACCAGAAAATCTGAGTAACATATGACTCCACCTGGCTGTGTGATAGCGTCTCGGCCTTCCTCACTTTACTGCTCTGTACTTCCCTAGAGGCTCAGATGGTAAAGAATCTGCCTGCAATGCGGGAGACCTGGGTTTGATCCTTGGGTTGGGACGATCCCAGGAGGAGGGCATGGCAGCCCACGCCAGTATTCTTGCCTGGAGAATCCCATGGACAGAGGAGCCTGGCGGGCAACAGTCCATGGGGTTGCAAAGAGCCAGACAGGACTGAGCGGCTAAGCAGAGCACGTGAGCTGCATGTGCATCTCTTGATAAGACAGGATCTTTAGGAGTTTTAAATATCTTTGCCAAATGGATCAAGCAGCATATCACTTTAATTTGTAGGAATATTTTTATTAAAGAGGCACTAAGCATTCTTTCTAATATTTAATGGCTATTTGTTTTTCTTCCTCTGGGAATTATCTATGCATATGAATTCACTGTGCATTGTTAAAAGCTTAATCAGCCAAAGACCACCTGGCACAAATGTGAAGTCTGATAGAATCAGACGCATCGACTTGATGCAGCAAAGGAGGGCGCTGCAGAGGAGCTCCGGAAAGCCACATAAGAGAGAGCCAGAGAGCATCTTCTGCAAGGGTTAATTACTGTTGAGTCATTCTGAGAAGTGTGTAAGAGGGCAATACTTCTGGATCAACTGCTGGCTTTAGAATTAAGAGAATGAGGATTCGTCAGGAATTTGGTGCTCTTATGAGGTGATAGCATTTTAGCAATTAGATGTTCTCAGTAATAGAGGAGAGAAAAACAACAACAAAAAAACTTCTGGAAGCATCACTGGTAAACAAGCAAAAGTTATACAAAGACGTTTATGGCATTTGACTGCACAGCCTTGGGGAAACAATTTTTCTGTTAATTTTGGGACTAGATTTGTCTATGTCCAACCTCCTACCCAGCCTGGTTAATGGCAGGACTGCCTTTTACTTTTTCAGTCTCAGCTAACATTCAATCTTGCAATCCCAGACAGGTTTTTACACTTTCAGAATAGAGGTTACCAAGGTTTAGGTCCCATACAGTATTGGTTACTGTTGCAGAATTACACATTCTTGAATTGGAGGCTTGGCATGCCTCCTTAGCGGTAGTGTAACTTTGTACAAGATATTTAATCCTTTCATTTCAGTCTTCATATCAATAAAAAGGAAGTACTACTGCTATTACTACTACAATCTACCTTGCAGCATTATTGAGAAAATTAAATATGATTATTTTTATAAAGCCCTTATCAAAATGTCTGGCATGATACAGTTGCTCAGAAAGCAGCAGCAACTAAAAGGGAATGTTTAGTATGAGTTTTCATGAACAAATTTATGGAAACAACAAATAAAGAGAGCATGACTATTACAACTGTATATGTGTGTATAAAAGAGAATTGGAGGATATTGGACTGTGTGAAAGTTGCTGATGAGTATCTTATGAATTGGCAATTTGGTTTTTGTTAAATGACTCCAGATATTTGCAGAGGAAAGAGAAACACAATTTGTAGATTTAGATGATCCTAAAGGCAGAACTCTCTTATTAGCCTAACATAGGAAAGCTGAAGAGATCCGAGAGAAAGAGACCCAGGTATTGCAATCTAGGGAGCTGTGGTTCCTACTAAAGGAACCAGAACACACCCATTTCCACAATGTTCTCTGGAAAAAGAATGAGAGTCTATCTTCATGGCTCTGGATATAACTTAATGAACTCAAAGAGCACTTATACAATAAATAGAAATGTTTCAGACATCAGCTTAACAAATTGAGAGGCAGAGGTGTACAAGAAATCAACACATCAAGGGGATGTGTGTTAAAATGATAAATCACCAGACTAGAAATGAAAAACACCTTAGAAGAGGAGGAATATCAATCCATCCTGAAAGGGAGCGCAAGCAAGAAGCTAAGGAGCCGTGGGCTTGGAGCAAAAGCAACGAAAGGCAGATGGGTTAGAATCAAGGGTGTGCAATAGTTGGTGCAAAGCGAGGATGCACTCTGCCTGCTTCTCAGGCACCAGCAGGGCAGTCTGCTTTAGGTACACAGTGGTCTGTGGTGGTGAGAAATGCTTTACTCTATACAAGGGAAAAAAAATTATGAAGTCCAGCCAATAAAACAACTGAAAGGCCACCAAGCATGTTCTGGAAAATACCCTCTGTTATACAACCAGCTATTCTGGTGACCTCTTCAACACATGACCTTGCGGAGACAGTGGAAGTCACTGGAGGCTTAAACACTGGAAATCACTGGGGAAACCAAGTTGATGAATGCAACAAGCAATCTGCTATCATCATGCAGCCAGAGGAACATACACAGTCTTGTCGCCAACTGAATAAGTAAAATTTATAAGCATTCGCTGCTTTTTGCAGTAACTGGACAAGTCACAGAAGAAATACTTAAATAAAAACTATGCCATTAATGTGTGCTATCTGGTCAGCTTCACCCTAGACCGGCTTATTCAAAAAGTACATTTTAAAAACTGAATAGGTCAACCTTTCTCAATAATGAGTCATTGAACCAAATTTAGCTAAGTCCAGGCCACTGAACACCTGCTCTCATGATGTTTCTCCTCTATGATTGTCGGGAAAGGCTGTGTTCTTGTTTCTACATTCAGCTTCAACATTTTTGCTTCATTTGACTGTTTTTGTATAGCTAAGAATATTTTTAATAGAAAAGAACTACTCTACCGTAAACACATTAGTAGAAGAGACAATAGAGTTTCAGAATCAGTGTCACAAAGATGTGAAACTTCCCTTTTGTCATAACAAATTGTAACAATATCATAGTATTTTGAGTATCCCTTCTTTGTTCTATCTGAATTTTCAGATACTAACACAAGATTTATTTGCCCTGAGCAGCTATGTAATAGTTATTCCAAGCCAAGTTACAGATTTCTGAACATTTTCATCAATCTATTTTCAATGTATTTGCAGAGCAGAACTGGGCAACAGTTCCTTGGAGATAAATATATATATGGGCTTCCCGGGTGGCTCAGTGATAAACAATCTACCTGCCAGTACAGGAAAGCATGTTTGATCCCTGGGTCATTAAGATCCCTTGAAGAAGGAAATGGCAGCCCACTCCAGTATTCTTGCCTGGAGAATCCCATGGACAGAGGAGCCTGGCAGGCTATATGGTCCATGGGGTCACGAAAGATCAGACACAACTTGGAAACTAAACACCACCACCACCAATACATAAATAGACAAATGGATAGATAGAGGAAACTTCTATTTATGTATTGGTGGTGGTGGTGTTTAGATTCTAAGTATTTTCTTCAAGGGAAATACACACACACACACACAAACACACACACACACACACACAAATGTGCATGTTTGGCATGCACATATACAAAAAGTTTAGAATAAACTTGAAAGTAATGCCCCAAATTCTCCAAGCCAGGCTTCACCAGAACCTGAACCATGAACTTCCAGATGTTCAAGCTGAATTTAGGAAAGGCAGAGGAACCAGAGATCAAATTGCCAACATCCGTTGGATCATGGAAAAAGCAAAAACATCTACTTCAGCTTTATTGACTATGCCAAAGTCTTTGTTTGGATCACAATAAACTGTGGAAAATCCTTCAAGAGATGGAAATACCAGACCACCTGACCCACCTTCTTAGAAAGAAATCTGTATGCAGGTCAAGAAGCAATAGTTAAAACTGGACATAGAAAAACAGACTGGTTCCAAATCGGGAAAGGAGTATGTCAAAGTTGTGTATTGTTACTCTGTTTATTTAACTTATATGCAGAGTACATCATGAGAAACACTGGGCTGGATGAAGCACAAGCTGTAATCAAGATTGCCGGGAGAAATATCAATAACCTCAGTTATACAGATGACACCACCCTCATGGCAGAAAGCAACGAAGAACTAAAGAGCCTCTTCATGAAAGTGAAAGAGGAGGGTGAAAAAGTTGGTTTAAAGATCAACATTCAGAAAACGAAGATCATGGCATCTGGTCCCATTACTTCATGGCAAATAGATGGGGAAACAGTGGAAACAGTGGCTGACTTTATTTTTCTGGGCTCCAAAATCACTGCAGATGGAGATTGCAGCCATGAAATTAAAAGACGCTTACTCTTTGGAAGGAAAGTTATGACCAACCTAGACAGCTTATTAAAAAGCAGAGACATTACTTTGTCAACAAAGGTCCGTCTGGTCAAAGCTATGGTTTTTCCAGTAGTCATGTATGGATGTGAGAGTTGGACTATAAAGAAAACTGATAACCGATGAATTGATGGTTTTGAACTGTGGTGTTGGAGAAGACTCTTGTGAGTCCCTTAGACAGCAAGGAGATCCAACCAGTCCATCCTAAAGGAATTCAGTCCTGAATATTCATTGGAAGGACTGATGCTGAAGCTGAAACTCCAATCCTTTGGCCACTTCATGTGAAGAGTTGACTCACTGGAAAAGACCCTGATACTGGGAGGGATTGGGGGCAGGAGGAGAAGGGGACGACAGAGGGTGAGATGGCTGGATGGCATCACCAACTCAATGGACAAGAGTCTGAGTAAAGTCTGGGAGTTGGTAATGGACAGGGAGGCCTGGTGTACTGCAGTCCATGGGATCGCAAAGAGTCGGACATGACTGAGTGACTGAACTGAACTGAACTGAAACTTGAAAGAAATTAAATTATTTAATTAAATATGACTTTAGCTGGCAGAATTCAATGTCAAGCCAATTAAAATTACCTTAGAAAATTTCCTGATTTTGGAAAAATCATTTATTTCATTTCTGTCATTTTATTCCAGTAAAGTTATATTTAACCTTCCAAAGTAATTTGATAGATTCTTACATCTTATTGTCACCTATGCAGTTACAATTTTCTACAAATTATTGTATTTATAAAGTAAAATCACAAATATTTATTTAAATGTGAGATGTCTGACTTAATTTGCAAGCTTTGTAATTTAACAAACAAAATAAAATATTCAAACCACTGCTCTCTTCAGAAAATATAAAAAAGATGTGAACAACATTTTTTTTAGATTTGGGATAAAATTAAGTCATTTCTATGTCTTGAGACAAAAGAGGTGGAATCAAAACAAAATTAAAATGTAACATGTAAAAATGTAAGCGTGTTTTTAGTTTGCTGATTCTAATAATCCTGCATATCAATGGATTCCATACACGTTATATATGAACATTTTTCCTTACTTCCTTTATAATGTAGTTAATAAAAATAGATTGCTTCATGGATACTTAGCATTTTCATGTTATAATAATTACCATTTTATTTTGCTTGTATTCAAAAAAATTAGGAAAAATAATGGATCAGGGCAAAATTATAAGAAGGCAGTTGATAACTTAGAATTAAAAAAAGACTTTTATGTGAAAAGTTAATGAAGAACTATTTTAATATAAAATATAACTGTAAGCAGGAGAAAAGAATGAAAATCTAGCTTGTGGCCAATTTTTTTTTAGTCCTTCCTTGTCAAATATAAATTCAAACATAAGTCTTGCATACTCTGAGACCATATTACTTTTGTATCTTCAACATTTGCATTACATCATTTCTTGAGCCTACAAGTGACCATTCACATTTCCTAGAGTGCACTGAGAATACATATTGATAACAAGGAGTTAATCCATACAGGAAGAAAATAAGAAGCCAATAATTCATTAGCTTGCTCAATATGTTCTAGCAAGTGTTGAAAATGGAATTCGAGCTCGGGTTTCTCCAACTCTAAAGGTTTTCCTCCCAGTCAACAGTTCCTAACATGTAGCACATGGATCTCTGTTTAGTAATTTAAAAATTGCAGAAACCAATATCTGATGGCTCAGTGGGTAAAGAATCCACTTGCAATGAAGGAGGTGCAGGAGATGTGGGTTCATTCCCTGGGTCAAGATGATCCGCTGGCAGAGGAAATGGCAACCCACTCCAGCATTCTTGCCTGGAAAATCCCCACAGACAGAGGAGCCCCGAGGGCTGCAGTCCACAGGTTTGGAGAGAATCAGTCACGAGAGAGCAACTAAGCATGCAGGCATGCATGCAATACATTTTAGAGACTAACGGAGTTGGCCATGGCTTTGGGTTCTCTGGATTTGAACCTTACCTTTTCCAGTCAATAGCCACACAGTCTTAAGACTTTACACTTCCTATGACTCAAAAGGAGAAAGAAGATAATAAAACCCTCAAAATATTTTATGTATAGGGACCAAGTATGATAATCATACTACAGTGATTGGAAGTCCGAGCTTATGGATGGGAACCACTACGTTACACCTGCTATACCTTAATAGAATTCTTTAACTTTGCATTTTCACAGCAGGTGAGAGATATTTCTTTTTGTTGTTGTTGCTATAACAAGAAATGTTTTTCTGATTAAAATTTATTCATTGGCACTTTGCCCCGACTAGTCTCCTGATAGAGGATATTCCCATATTTGTCAGAGTTAATTTTACCCAACATGGTTTCTTCTCCCGAGGTATCATGAAGCTTCTTTCACAGTGCATGATCTTACTTTGTGCAGTTTGCATCAGGCGTGGGAGCAGGGACTGTCTTCTATCTTTGAAAGTGAAAGTGAAGTCGCTCAGTCGTGTCCGACTCTTTGCGACCCCGTGGACTGTAGCCTGCACCAGGCTTCTCCATCCATGGGATTTTCCAGGCAAGAGTACTGGAGTGGATTGCCATTTCCTTCTCCAGGGGATCTTCCTGACCCAGGGATCGAACCGAGGTCTCAGGGACCGAACCCAGGTCTTCTGCCTTACAGGCAGACGCTTTATCCTCTGAGCCACCAGGGAAGCTGCTCCATCTTTGAGTAGAAATTAAAAAAAAAAAAAAAATCATTATGGTATGTATAGTGACTGCTAGAAAGCTTCCTGTTAACTAGTAATGCCTTGGGTTATATTTCTTTGCAAAAGTTGAATATCTGTTCAAGTTTATACTGACCCTAAGGATGAATGACTTTTTTTCAGATACTGACCTCCATTTAGTTAAAGCGTGATAGGTTCTACTTTCTCTTCAATCTCTCTGCGTAACTCCCATTTTATTTGAAATTGCTTGTGTGCATCATTAAAGAAACACATTTATATTTCTCTTAAAAATAACAGCTCCAGAAGGAAAAGAACTATCTTGAGTTTTCAGTATTTCCCCATTTAAAGAAGAAATGATTCTTTTGCAATGACTGCCATAAACTATTCAGACGACCGAAGCTTAGAAACCATGTAAGTACTGATAAGTATTTATGAATGGACTAGTGAATCATATTTCAACTGAATTCACCCTAGCCTTAACTACAAGAGACTTGCTTGCCTAATGTATTTGTGCTATAAGAATGTTTTTATTGCATTCAGTTTTGCATGCATATCTTGAACATACATGAAACAATGATTCTAAGATATAGTTCTGAAATATAAAATACAAAGAGCCTTATTAGTACACCTAGGAGACTGGAAGAAGCACATGATTCAGAAATTAGTTATGAGGATTATCCATCATTATCACCAACATTTAGAGAGTAGCTTTTTCTATAATGCTATAATATACATATTCTAATAAATGACAGTTTAAAATAAGCCCCTCTTAAATAATTTTGAAACAGTAGTGAACACTATGATTCAAAAAACATCATGAAAGCAAAAAAAAATTCTGTTTCATTGTTCATTTAATATGTTTGCATTTAATTTTTCAGTATAAGTGTAAATAGTACACGTAAGTGAATTAAAATACTGTGTTCACACATTTTCTTCCTTAAATGATTTTTAAATTGTGCCATTTAATCTTGTTACTTATTTTATTATTTTATTGTGCTACTTATTTTAGATTTTGTTGCTAGAAAATATGGTATAGTATAGTATAGGAGAAAAAAATCAGTATTTGTAGAACTGAAGGAGTTGGGGAGACTTACCTTCTGTTCTTACTTCCACCACAAAGTCATAAATGCAGCGAGGGAACTCAGCTTCCTCAAGACTCTTATTTCTTGTTTGAAAATGAGAAGTCTGGACCAGATATTCTCTGAAAATAGTTTGCATTAACAGTATGAATTTAAACCACCATCAAATTTTTACTCAACAGTGATTGAAATGAAAGGAATCTTTCCTCATATCGGACATAGCTACTTGAAGTTGATTTGGTTATGATTCAACATTTTAACAAATAATATGTCCCCCATTGAACTTCTGGATGTGATATGACTGTATCATAAAAAA
The DNA here is from genome assembly GCF_963930625.1 of Muntiacus reevesi. NCBI lineage: Eukaryota > Metazoa > Chordata > Mammalia > Artiodactyla > Cervidae > Muntiacus > Muntiacus reevesi. The sequence goes on from NC_089269.1 coordinate 1,823,970, forward strand.
TACCTAGATTAGAATAAAATTAGGTTAGCTCTTGCCTGGTGAAGACTGAGTAGCCAGTGGGATTGTTACAGCAGAATGATGCCTGGGAATAATATGTGGCCAAACGGCTTAACTGTAGGGCTCTAAGTCAGTGATAAGATGAAACTGTCACGAGTGCCAGTAGGAGTTAGACTTGGGAAGAGCAGTGAGGACAGGGTTGGGTGGGGGTCTTATCCAAATATTCCAGTTTCTTTTGGGCATTTTTGTCACCTAAAGAGGACTTTCTGAAGAAGGGAATGGCTACCCACTCCAGTACTCTTGCCTAGGAGGAGTCTGGAGGGCTACAGTCCATGGGGTCGCAAAGAATCAGACAAGACTGAGTGGCTAGCACGTTCTCTTTTTTCACTTTTTCACAAACCATAGATGAAACAAGTAGTATGTAGGGCCCATCAATGACCTTGATAAGAAGTCTTCAGAAAGTTCAGAGTGTTAGGTAGGGCAGATAGTGGAAAACAATGAGAGTAAACCGAATTTTATGTGAGCTGTGAAGGAAAGATTTAAATGGTTGAAGAAATGGAGCAGTATTCTATTGGGGACAGTACTGCACATGCAAGTAAGTTGGTTCAAATGCACTGGGAATGTGAGGCATGTGGGATGATACATAGGAAAAAGGTCCGCATGGTGAGAAACATCCGCATTTCAGGATCATGGTTGTTTGGTTGTCCTCCGCTTCTCTCTTAAACATGGTATCAAGCAAAGAGTTCATCGCAAAGAGGTCACTTTCAAATAAACTATGGCTCAGGTAAACCGTAGTATTTTTTAAAGAGCTGCATGGATATAATTCAGCACTGAGTGGTTATTTCTCAAATTACTCTCTTTGTTGCACTGATCAAAATACAGAGAAATTTCAAAGCTCTAACACATGGCTTTCTGACTCTTGAAAAATATTTAAAATTACTCTCAGAAAAAGGAAAAGATAAATTTGATGTACACTAATATATTTACATTTCTGATTTGTCTTATTTATTAAACTCCACAAATCACCAGAATTAGGTAAAATTTGATTGAAATTTTAGGCAAATACTGTATTTTTTACAATGTTACTGAGCTTTTAAATCATGTTTCAAGTTTATTGCATCCAAGTATCCCAACACCCAGCCTTACACTTGTTTTACTACTTGGTCTTGACAGTTATTTTTACTTTAATTTTAACCTAAAGGAAATTAACCCTGAATATTCATTGGAAGGACTGATGGTGAAGCTCCAATACTTTGGCCACCTAATGTGAAGAGCTGACTCATTGGAAAAGACCCTGATCTGGGGAAGATTGAAGGCAGGAGGAGAAGGGGTCAAAAGAGGATGAAATGGTTGGATGGCATCACTGATTCAATGGATATGAATTTGAGCAAACTCTGGGAGATGTACTGCAGCCCACGGGGTCATAAAGAGTTGGACACAACTGAGCGACTGAACCACAACAATTTTAATTAAGGAGTAATTCATGTTACTGTTAAATACTACTTTCTAAAATTTTTGAATAGGTAAAATATTTATGAAGCTAAAATCATATATATGTGTGTGTGTGTGTACATATGTGTGTGTTTACTAAAAAAATTCTTTTTTTTCCACTCCCTTTCACCGTCCTCCAAGTTCCCATTTCATACTGCCACCGCCAACAAATAAACACTGTTGTTCCATTTTTCTATCCTTCTGTATATTTTATATATGTATGAGAAAGTAGTGGTACATACTTTTCCCACTCCAAACCTATGTTGTGATGATGTTTTCATACCATTATCTAAGGGTTTCCTTGGCCTTCATACATTATTTTAACCTTGAAAATATTATTTCTTGTTTCAAACCACTCTTGGAGAAATTTTCAAGGGCCTAAATTTCAAAAGACAGCCATAACCATCGTGTGGTGGTTGTTATCTTATTGTAATTAAATAAGGACTTATTAAAATTTGATTACCACTTTCAATTTCATTTGAAATCTTTACAGGTGATTCAATAATAAGTCACCTAATATTCAAATTTGTCTAAACCAGAAGTTAAAGCTTGTTCATGAAGTCCATCAAGCTATTAAAGACTGGATCATCTCAGAACTTAAGACACCATTTAACTAGAACTTAATGAAGCCTCTAAATGAAATATTTTTCAAAGTCAGACTTTCAGACACACTGTGCCAGTTTGGGCGTCTCAGGATTTCCTTGTCAGGGTGTTCTAAGGTGGCTTTGAAACTAGTGGTCCATTAACATTGGAAAGAAGTAGCAGAAGCTCTTGAATTCCAAATCATCTCTCTACTCTGGGCAAAAATCACTTCATAAGGAATATTCTAAGTTCACACCTCTCTCCTTCCACAGACTTGAGAGGAAAGTGTATTTCTATTCCAAATATAACTTGACCGGATCCTCACTTTTTCATCCCCATGTTTATGATTCCCTCTGACCAGTTCATGTATGGGTCTTCTCAGCGGCTGCTTCTGAGTGATCTACAGACGAAGCCCCAGCCCCAGACATGTGTGGCCCTGGTCGCCCCTCGCCCACACTGAGGGACCCTCTCCACCCCAAGCCCAGGTGCGGCTTCAGGCTCACGCTTTGCGCTCACAGAACTTCACCCGAGCGCTCCTCCACTGCGGCCTGCGGGCTTGATCCTGCCTTCTGAATAGCACTGGGGCAAATTCCATGGTAATAAAGATAATGATACCAGCCATACAGGATGGGTCCAAATTCTCCCTGGGATCTAAGGAGATCTCGTGGATCTGCTCTTCCTCTCAATACTGGAGTGGGTAGCCTTTCCCTTCTCCAGGGGATCTTCCCCACCCAGGGATCAAGCCCACTTCTCCCGCATTGGCAGGGGGATTCTTTACCCTGGGTTACCAGGAGGGCCCACGTGAAGACAAGTAGTGATCCAAACTTGCAGAGCTGCCATCATTGCCGCTGTGAGTATTACTGTCATTTTGCCAGAAAGTCAGCTTTGGAAACAGGATAAACCACCCAGGGTTCACGTCCCCAGAAGTCCCTGCTTCACGTGTCCCCGAGTCATGCATTCTCTGTCAGCCTCTGCCCGATCCAGGCCAGTGAGAAAAGCTGGAAGGTTCCCTGTGCTCCGACCTGTTCAATAAGCGATATTAGCCTGCATTTTAATTTGAATTGTGCCTTCCAGCTTTAGGGTCAGAATTACCTGCCAAATTTTTCATCTTCTTCTACACCCTAGAGTGGTTTATGTGGCATAGAAATGATCTGTTCTTTTCTTGATCTATTCTTTTATTGCCTTAAAATTATCCTAGTCTTGGTATATTTTAGGAGTGCTTTTTTAATCTTAAAATTTTCTTATGGTTTTTGATATTTTAAGGTTTTCAACCTAATTCCGAGTCAGTTTTTCTCCTTGGAAATCATCTGTGATCTAGATCTTTAGATTTCTTGGAACAAAATTACACTTCATTTTATCATAATAAAAAAATCTTGTGTGTAAAAGACAGAAATAGTCCCTAAATAACAAAAAGTAATTTGGGCAATTAAGATATATCCTTTCACACAGAAATAGAGAAATGAAAATTAATTTAAAGAGTACAAAGAGGAAAAAGACAAAACAGATATTTTATATAGCAAAATGACAATTTTATAAGATAAAACAAGCATAACTATAAGTAATATGCTATGGTATAAAATAATTCTGCCATAAAAGTCTGTATGTTTATACAGTAAGAATGGTTTTGCTTCTGACTTGATTTCTACTTGGACAAAAATTATCTAATCTCTCTGTTCTCAGTGAAATAAAAGGGGAAGAGTTAGGCTAGTTTAACTTCAAGATCACTTTAAAAAATATAATTATAGTTATTATTTTAAGTGATATTTTCAGGTAACAGCGATTTAAAAATTGATGAATAATTGCAATTGCATTTTACTTTAGGGTAAACTATACAGAAAAAAAAATCTGTAATCATGAGAACATCTATAGTTTACAAACAATAATGACAAATCCCATTTATGAAGTTTCTTTTGTACCAGGAGTTGTTAAAACTTTGCTTGTATGGTCTCATTTAATGCTCCTTATAACCTTGTATTAGCATGCTAGAGCTCCGTAACAGAGGCTGAGAGGCTTAAGCAGCAGAAATGTATCACAGTTCTGGAGACTAGAAGTCCAAGATTAAGGCATTGGCGTGAGTGGTTCCTTCTGGAAGTCCTGAGGGAAGGATCTGTTTCAAGATTCTGTCTGTAACTTGTAGATTACTGCCTTCTCCCTGTGTCTCTTCCCATTGAATTCTCTCTGTATCTGTGTTAAAACTTCCTCTTATGAAAACACCAGTCATATTGTATTAGGGCCAGCCTTACTCATCTTATTTTCCTTACCTCTGTAAAAACTCTGAATAGCCTAAACTAGCAGGAGTTCGGATTTCAGCCAAAAACAAATCTTATGAAGTTCTTACTAGTATTTTCCCTATTAGAAAAATAAACTAAAAAATGAAACAATCTTCCCTCTTTGAAAAATAAAATTAAAAATGAGGTGATTTATCTTGGATCACACGGCCAATAAAAAGATTTGAACCCGAGTCTATTTCTCTTGTAGCCCCTACTCTTATTAGCTGTTCTTACTTTCAGACAATTACAATTATAGGAATTGAAAGCCTCACTGCCTCTGACTACAGTCAAAGAAGCAAGCTATTTCAAAACAGCTTTCTATGGAACTCAGGTACATGTTAATTATCAGAGGAAAAGGGAAAACAGAGCACAATGCATGGTAACGTTCAAGAGATGGATGTTTGGCCTTAGAGTACATAATTACTTGTAAAATATGTTTACCTTTTTTCCCAATGATAAAAATAATGCATATCTATTGTAGTATGTGGATATTAAAATATATAAAAAAGAAAAGTTATAATCACATACAGTCCCATCTTTTAGGGCTAAATATTATTAATAATTTTCTTTCTAGAATTTTCAGTTAATACATACTGATACATTATATATAGCTTTAAACCTTGTTTTTTTACTAAAAGTAGTTACACAATCCTTCTTCCATTTACCATTCTTTGGCATCATGGTATATTCCTGTAAATTCACATATTGAAATAATTTCCAACCTATAAAAAGGCCATAAAAATACTACAAGCACTCTCATTATTGACTGGATTTCCCAATCGTTAATATTCAACAATATTTGTCTTGTTCTTGCTTTCCTGCGTGTGCTTCCTAAGAACAAGGAAATTGAATTGCTTATCCATAGTACAATTATGAAATCTAAGAAACTAACATTGATACAGTACTGTTACCTAATACACAGATCATATTCAAATTTTGCACATTGCCCCAATAATATCATTTATATCAAAAATTGTAGTGGAAATTCCAGAAGAAACTCTGCTCTGGGATTTCCTCCAGGCTCACGTATTCTATTCAGTTCTCCCTAGCCTTTAATCCTTTGACCTTGAGCAGCATTTTAGTCCATCTTTGTCTTTCGTGACCTTGACATCTTAGAGTACAAGCCAGGTATCTTGTGGAACGCCACCCTCAGATTGGGTTTTATTATAAGGAATTCTTACAACTCAATAACAAAATACAGAAATGAACAAAAAGTTAAAACAATGAGATACCACTACACACATATTAGAAATGCCAAAATCCAGAATGCTGATAACCCCCAAATTTGGAAAGGATGTGGAGCAATAGGAACTCTCATTCCTTATTGGTGGGTATGCAAAGATGGTACAGCAACTTTTCAGGAGCATTTGGCAGTTTCTTATTAAACCAAACTTGTGTTCACTTCGGCAGCACATATACTAAAATTGGAATGATACAGAGAAGATTAGCATGGCCCCTGCACAAGGATGACACGCAAATTCATGAAGTGTTCCATGTTTTTTAAAAAATAAAAAAAATTAAAAATAAACTAAACAATCTTATTATAGATCCAGAAAGTATGCTTTTTGATATTTAAAACCAAAAGAATTGAAAACTATGACTACACAAAAAGATGCATATAGATAAGTTTATAGCAGTTTTATTCATAACTGCTAAAATTTGGAAGCAACCAAAATGTCTTTTAGTAAGTCAATGCATAAGTGGTATATCCAGAAAATGGAATACTACTCAATGCTAAAAAATGAGCTATCATGACATAATAAGATATGGAAGAAACTTAAGTGAATATTATTAAGTTAAAGAAGCCAACATTAGAAGGTCAAATACGGCGTTACTCCATTTATATGGAGATCTAGAAAAGACGAAACTGTACAGACAGTAGAAAGATGAGTGGTTGCCTGGGGTGAGAGTGGGGGAGCAATGAACAGGCAGAAGAGACTATTTTCAGGGCAGTGAATATTACAATAATGGGTGGATGTAATTACAAGTTTATCCGAACCCAGAGCCTGTACAAAACCAGGAGTGAACCCTAAGGTAAACTATGGGCTTTGGATAATTATGGTGCGTCTATGAAGGTTCTTCCTTCGTAAGAATGTCCCATTCTGTGGTGATGCTGTGCTCTATGGCTACATACATGTGGGGGTGGGGTGTATGGCAAATTTCTGTTTCTTCATCTTGATGTTATTGTAAGTCTAAAACTGTTCTAAAAATACTGTTTAATTTTTTTTTTAATTCAGAGCTCAACCCTTCTTTTTAAAAAAGTGGGCAAAGGACCTCAATAGACATTTCTTTAAACAAGACATACAAATGGCCAACAGGTATATGAAAAGGTACTGAATATAACTAATCATCAGGAAATGCAAACCAAGATCACAATGAGATATCATCTCACATCTATTTGAATAGCTGTTATATGTATGTGTGTGCATGTCTGTGTGTGCATGTGTATTAGATAAGTTGTGGAGAAACTTGAACCCCTGCACACTACTGATGGGAGTGTAAATTTTAGCTGATATAGAAAACAGTGGAGGTTCCTCAAAAAATTAAAAATAGAAATACTACATGATCCAAAAATCTCTCTTCTGGTTGTATATTCAGAAGTACTTAAATCAGAATCTTGAAGAATTGGCTGCACTTCTATGTTCATTGCAGTGCTGTTTTTATTATTTTTTTAGCATCACTCTAGCCACGATGCTTCCCATGTGGCACAATGGTAAAGAATCTGCCTGCCCGCGTGGGAGACACAGGCGAGCCGAGTTCAGCCCCCGGGTTGAGAAGATCCCCTGAAGGAGGCAATGGCAACCCACTCCAGTACTCTTGCCTGAAGAATCTTATGGACAGAGGAGCCTGGCAGACTACAGGCTAGGGGGTCTCAGTAAGTCAGACAACTGAGCAGGCACACATCTTTTGGGGTTCCCAGGTGGTGCTCGTGGTGAAGACTCCATCTGCCAACACAGGAGACTCAGGAGACATGGGTTTGATCCCTGGATCAGGAAGATCCCCTTGAGAAGGAAATGGCAGCCCACTCAAGTATTCTTGCCTGGAGAATTCCATGAACAGAAGAGGCTGGCAGACCACAGTCTATGGGGCCATGAAGAGCCAGACACAACTGAGCGCAGTGTACCTAACCTAACCAAGACATGGAAATGATCCAGATGTCCATCAGCAGATGGATGGATTGAGAAAAAGTGGTATATACATGCAGTGGATACTATTCACCCTGAATAAGGAAGGGAATCCCACCATTTGCAACAACATGGATGGCCCTGGATGACATTAAGGATTTGGAAGGCAGTTCAGTTCAGTTCAGTCACTCAGTCGCGTCCGACTCTTTGTGACTCCATGAACTGCAGCACGCCAGGCTTCCCTGTCCATCACCAACTCCCAGAACTTGCTCAAACTCATGTCCATCGAGTCAGTGATGTCACCCAACCATCTCATCCTTTGTCATCCCCTTCTCCTCCTGCCTCCAATTGGAAGGCAGAGCAAAGTGAAATGAGTCAGTACAAGGACAAATTCTGCATTATTCCTCTTCTACCAAGACTTAAAATAGAAAAAATGTATAGAAGCAGACATTAGGATAATGATTATGAGAAGATGGGAGTAGAAAGACACTGGGGTAGTTGTTGAAGAGATATAAAGGCACAGTTACATAGACTAGTAAATTCCAAAGACCTGCCTATAGTCAATGATCAGGTATTGCGTACTTAAAACTTTGTTAAAATAATAAATTCCACGTTAAGTTCTCTTACTACAAAAAGTACACACTTCACTCACACACACAAACATAGCGGCAAAGGGCACAATGAAACTTATGGAGGCTATTTCTATGTTTATTTCCATTACAGTGGTTACAATAACATGAGTGTATACATATATGTCCAAAATCACCAAATGTATAATTTCATGCAGATTTTTGTATATCAATTATACCTCAATACAACTGGAAAAAAGACTTATAAATAAATATTCACAGCAACTTTATCTTTAATAACCAAAAATGGGAAATAGTCAGCATATATGTCAACATATAAATGGATAAGCAAATTTTAATGCACCCGTACAATGGGATGACATTCAGCAACAAAAATGAATGAACTCTTCCTACACAGCAACATAGATGTAACAGTTAGACTGAAGCAGAGAAGGCTGACCCCCACCACTGCTTCCAAATGGACATATTGTAAGATTTCATATGTATGAAATTTCAAAAAATGAAACGCACCTACAGTTACAGAAAGCATAACACAGTTTCCTGATGACAAGAATGATGAAGGCAAGAAGAGAAAAGGAGGAATTACAGACAGACTTCTGAAAGTAATGAATTTGTAGTGCTGGTGTCGGTTTCATGAGTAAATATATATGTCAAAACTCATTGGGATGTTCACTTTAAATATGTATGTTTTATTTATTTTTCAGTTATCTTCAATAAAGCTGAAAATTATTGAACCTAAGATAACAAGACACTTTTATAGTTTAAAATTGTATATAGAATTTAAATTTTAATATTTCAACAAATATATAAAAATGAAAATATTTTAAAGGGATTTTTTTAATGAATAGGACAAAAGGGAAGGAGAGGAATCCCAGGGAGAGAAAATATCAAGTACAAAAGTCCCTGGGACAGGAAAGAACTTTTCCGTAACCTAAAGAAGATTTGGTTGGCATGCTATGAGAGTTGGTAGTGAGGACTGGTGTCAGGTAAGGTCAGAAAGGCCAGCAGGTATCAGTTCCTCCAGGACTTTCTAAGTCTCTTTTTAAAAAAGATTTTGCATATTTTATTAAATGCAAAGAGACTGAAATAAGAAGGTACTCTGCAAACCATGAAAGTCTGCTCTGGCTTGTAACTGGAAAATAACTGAGGAAAACAATAGTAGAAGCGACAGCAGATTGCCCTAGGCTAGTGGCAGTGGGGATGGAAGGAAATAGGGCCAAAGTGTAATTTGGGGACAGAAATGACAGTCCTTTCGTCAGATGTGGAGAATGAGAGTAAGAGAAGTGAAAGGAAATCTTCCAGTTTAATATCGTGAGAAGGTGATTAAAAAGTGTCAAACAGTAAGATAAAAATGTTACCAGAGGAGAAATTTATAAGGAAAGTATCAAAACCTTGAACATAATGAATTTGAGATATCTGTAAAACATCTAAGTGAAATTGAAGCAAACTTAAGTGGGTACATAAAGCAACATGTCTGAAAGCATGACCCTTATTGAAGACATATATGTGTACATAATCGATTGACCTACTCTCTGATTATTTCCTTAGCCCACATATCTCAAAAATAAAAATGCTTTGTGAATACTTCTGGGAACATTAACATTTTAAAAATATATTTCATGCATTGGATATAATTTTAAGAAATGCTACATTGCTCTATAAGAGCTGACTCATTGGAAAAGACCCTGATGCTGGGAAAGACTGAAGGCAGGAGGAGAAGGGGATGACAGAGGATGAGGTGGTTGGAAGGCATCATCAACTCGATGAACATGGGTTTGGGTGGACTCTGGGAGTTGGTGATGGACAGGGAGGCCTGGCGTGCTGCAGTTCATGGGGTCACAAAGAGTCGGACACGACTGAGCGACGGAACTGAACCGAACATTTCTCTATATATTCTATAAGTGAATCTGTAGCCATATAAGAAGGTGTTTCCATATAAGACCCTTGTCAAGGTGTTCATAGATATTTTAATCACAGTTCATTTTGTATGACTATAAAGAGAACAGGTAAATTAGAGATCAATATAAGATAATTGTCACCAAGTGTATTTTAAGTTGATTTACCTCTGGTCAATCAGTTTACTATAGTTCTCTAGAATATCTGATTCTACACAAACTGGAAGCATTTTTTGTGTTGAGAAATCATGGTAAAAAATAGTCTAGGTTCTAGGTTTAATGATTTAAAAAGATGTATTTAAACATATTCGATTATAGATGATTAACATACCAGTAAAGTTTTAGTTACACTAACATAATCATCGTCTAGTCAAAGCTATGGTTTTTCCAGTAATCATGTATGGATGTGAGAGTTGGAGTATAAAGAAAGCTGAGCACTGAAGAATTGATGCTTTTGAACTGTGATGTTGGAGAAGACTCTTGAGAGTTCCTTGGGCTGCAAGGAGATCAAACCAGTCCATCCTGAAGGAAATCAGTCCTGAATATTCACTGGAAGGACTGATGCTGAAGCTGAAACTCCAATATTTTGGCCACCTTATGCGAAGAACTGATTCATTGGGAAAGACCCTGATGCTGGGAAAGATTAAAGGTAGGAAGAGGAGGGGATGACAGAGGATAAGATGGATGGCATCACCAAGTCGATGGACATGAGTTTGGGCAAGCTCTGGGGGTTGGTGATGGACAGGGAAGCCTCGCATCTGCAATCCATGGGGTCACAGACATGGCTGTGCAACTGAACTGAACTGAACTGAATCACTGTATAATTGAGGGAAACTTTTCTTACAACTCTTCTTAATGAGGATATACCTCAGACACAGAGACTCACGATAAGAGTTTAGAAAATCGACTCTTCAGCTCTCTTCACAAGTCGGGCATCCTCAGACCTCCTCGGTGGTACACTGGGTGGGGACCCACCTGCCAATTCTGGGCCTTGGGCTCGATCCCTCATCTGGGAAGACTCCACATGCCACGGAGCAACCGAAGCCTGCGAGCCACAGCCAACAAGCCTGGAGAGAAGGCACACTTTAGTCGGCTCAGTGGTAAAGAATCCGTCTGCCGATGCAGGAGACACACCAACCCAGGAAGACCCCACACGCCGTGGAGTAACTAAGCCTGTGTGCCAGAGCTACTGAGCTCCTTTCCCCCAGTCCATTGTCCCATGCCCAGTTCTAGCTGCCGCTTCCTGTCCTGCACGCAGGCTTCTCAGGGGGCAGGTCAGGTGGTCTGGTGTGCCGATATTTTTAGAATTTTCTAGTTTGCTGCGATCTACACAGGCAAAGTCTTTAGTATACTCAATAAAGCAAAAGTAAACCGTGTTTTGGAATTCTCTTACTTTTTTTATTATCCGTCGATTCCATTAGGCCTTTTCTATTCAATGAAGTAACAAAATCATAGCAATGAAAGGATCTTCATTTCATCTTTATTTGGCCCCTCATTATAGAAGGCAGGAAAGGTCTTGAGGCAGTTTGGAAGGAGGCTCAGAAGGAGGAAAAGACAGTTCCGATTTCACCCAATGACAGGCTCAAAGCCACAGCTCAGATCTTCACACCACCCAGGATTCTCTTCCTCCACAAAACACTAGGTAACTAACATCTTAGGGACAAGGCATTGCCCTTCACAATGTAGAACTCTCTAAAACTAGTATTCCTCTGCTCTGACACCTATGGGGGCATTGTGCTGGTGAGCCACAAGCTTTCTGTATGGCCAGCTGAGCATAATTTTATAATCTGCATTGCACTCCACTACTCTTTAGGTTCAAAGGAAGTCTCATGAAAAAGATCATAAACAGTGGTCATTAGACTCCTATTTTCTGGTGCAAGACCTTACTCTCCTCCCCCCACCCCTCCTTCCTCAGCACACGCTTCACTTGCTTGGAGCATTCCCATAGACGCGCATCACAACCTGCTCATCTGCATCCTTCTTCCTTATCAGGGTATCTTTTTCCAGGCATTTTCCAGAGAACACCTTCCCATCTGCTGGGCTGTTCTTGTCCTGCTCACTCCTCTTGCACTGAGGCAGTGCAAGGTGGAGGAAGGCGTGACTGTGTTTGTGAGAGTGGCGCTCACAGCATGGGGCGGGTGGTAGAGTACTGAGATCTCCCTCTCACCAGAGAACTTCCCAGGGACATGTCCTATGCCCGTTTGCCCCAGCATTTTAGGACGTACCTCATTTACCTGATGATATTTTCTTCCTTCTTTTGGAGCTCTAAAGAATTTCAAGACTAGTAGAGCAGGCTGGGGAAAGATGGTGAAAGTGAAGGGCAAATGAAAACTTAGCTTTCCTTCTTCTTTTGTGAGATGTCCATGTGGGGTGGGATGAAATAAAACATCATAAAAAAGTTTTAAAAGTCAACAGCCCTTTCTTCCTTTAGTTAAACCACCAAACATTAAGCCTCCAGTCATATCAGGTTAAACAATAGATGTTCAAGGGAGTTATTGGCCACTTGATCCATAAACAAACAAATACAAAATTCTACATTTGGTTTCTTCTTAGATAAAACACCTTGCTAGGTTTTTTGCTTTTTTTTTTTTTTTTACAAATGAAGAAATTAAAACCTAGTGAGGCAGAATGACTTTCTCCTATATAATGAAAGAAGCTGGTACCAGTGCTGGACTAGTGCCCAGAGTTAGTTCTGTGCCAACTATCATTTCTAACAACTCTCTCATTACAAAATAAAAACATTCTGAACAATAATAATGAACTATTATATTGTGAACATGTAGGGGGGCATATCATGTGATGAATGATACATAATATATATATATATATATATATATATATATACACTATACATATACATACATACATATTTTTAGAGTTGCTTCTTTCTACCTGAAATGAGCCTTCATGGTGAGTTAAATGGTTGTGATAATAATACCCCTTATGTGCATCCAAAGAGAAATAAAGGAAAAGGTATTTATAGTTCCTTACTCTCCATACAAAAAAAATCCCTTGGGACAAATTCTTTGAATCAAGAGCTTTAGGATAACCCAGTTATAGACTAAAACTGCAAGAGAACAAACTGATCTTTATTTCCAATCTTTTAAAAATTGCTTTTGCTCTATATACTTGCTCTATATATTGCTTTTACTCATATCTATAATACATATAATATTTCAGAACCAAATACAGTGTTTATGCATAATATGGATCAGCCAACTTCAAGAAGCTTGTCGACTGTATTTTCAAACCTTTGTAGTTGCTATGGTTAATGGAACTCAGTGAATTGACAAAGTAACTCCCTTCATGTTCTTCATGGAGACAAAGTCATTGTCTCCATTACTGTGCTAAAATAGCTTTTTTGCTATGATAAATGGGCAGACCGTGATCCTGTGCTTAATTTTCCTTTTAACGTTTAGACAGATGCTCTTTTCTGGGTCAACCAGTTTTCTCAGTCCGTCGTCTGTGTGATGCTTCCGTTTTCTTTGTTTTAAAGCCATTGCTGTAGCAATTCCCTTGCTTTTTACTGAGGTTCAGTTTTCAGATTGGTAGACTGTGTTCTGGTGGGCCCAGTGATCTCTCTTCAAATAAGCAAGATAGCTCCTTTTTCTTTTAATATATGTGTTTCTTCTTCAGATCCAGTTAAAAGCATTGACTTGTCAATACTTGCTGCTTCAAACTGTCAAAGGCAGTTTTCCCCATAATAGAATAAACTGAAAAACATCACTAAGCTGTAGTGTAATTCGATATTCAGGATTCCAAATGATTTTTATAAATCAAAGGGGAATATCACACTCAGAATTGTTTCCATACCTATAAAAGACATAGAAAGTTTTGCCACTTTTTTTCCCCTTTTTGCTCAATATTTCAATACTTGCCAAATTTTTCAACTCTGTTTAATGATTTTTCCTTCATCAGATAATAATTTTAAAGAATCACTTCCCTGGTGTCTCAGTGATAAAGAATCTGCCTGCCAAGCAGGAGACGTGAGTTCGAGCCTGGGTCTGGAATACCCCGTGGAGTAGGAAATGGCAACCCACTCCAGTCTTCTTGCCTAGGAAATCCTATGGACAAAGGAGCCTGGAGGGCTAGGGTCAAAAAGAGTCAGGCATGACTTAGAGGCTAAACAACAACATAAACAGTATAAGCAGGAAGCCCATAAAACTTTCAAATATTTACAAGTTATTAGATATTACTATAGTAACTTAAGATTACATTATTATTTTTAAACAAAAGTTGTGTCTTTTTTCAAATTCCCTCTTATGCAGAGTTATAAGGTAAAAATGGCCATAAAACCCGAGCATGCTCAGCTTGGGTTCTGATGACTCTGGCTCTTGGAGAATTTTGAAAATTCCATTTGCATTGCCCTGGAAAGTTGAACTGATAATAGAGAAATTAGAGAGAGTCAACTCTTTGATAATTACTAATATATTTTTTGAGCACGTAAATAGCAAAATTTATCAATATTTATGTAACAGTTGTCCCAGTGTTAAATATTTGAGTTTAGTTACTCAATCTTAGTTAATTTGAAAAACTAAGAAATATACACATGTATAAAGCTAAGAATTTAAAGCGTTTACATTGTGAATATTTGTTTTAGTGGAAAATACACTTTAAAAATTATATGTGGTAAATCTTACAAAATGTCATGAACGAAATATTTTTCTTCTTCCTTGTTCTTCGGTAGACATGCAGATATTAATGATATTACAATTTTCAGTGCCTTTAACATTTCAAAACACCTATGTTTTTAGATATCTTTCTATATATTCCAAAACATTTCTGGCTTTCCTTCTTAAGATATTGTACAGAATAAGACCTATATGCCAGTTGCAAAAGGATATAAGTCTGGGAGCTCTTGAAGACTATAATTCTTTTAAGAAAGATTCAGACATCATTCTTTGTGAAGCAAGAATAAAATCATGCCCTTTATTCATTGTCAATGGACTCTCTCTTCCAGAATACATTACTATCTTTTATCTAATAGCCTATTACAGACTGCAGAGCATGTAAAAGCTGTGATATTGCTCAGGGTCTACAGATTTCATTTTTTATTTCAATGCCATTATTAAATAACCCCTCAGATGGAAATTCAATACTAGCATGCTACATGATAAGCTATGTTAATAGCTCATGTTATGCAAGAATTGAGCAATTACTTGAAATTTAATAGCAGGTCTGTGAAAATGTGTAATTGGCCAGATTCTCACCCACAGTAATGTTATGTAGTTACCTTAGTGATAGCAGATTAGCGTGTGGTCTTTTGTAAAAAGCTTATGAAGCACAGCCAGATGACTCAAGAGGGGATTCCTTTTGTAAGGCTTTATTGGAATGAGAGAGATAGACACACTTTGAGGAGTGGTTGACTTGAATAGAAATGGAAGTTCTACAGTGAGATTCAAGTGGCAAAAACCTGATGATTTTGATTTTTTTCCATCTTACACATGTATATGTCTCCTTGAAAGCAGGCCTTGTAGAGACTTTTGCAATAAGAAGACTGTTATAAGTTTTAAATATACTGCAGATGGGAAGGTTAATTTAAAAAGAAAAAAAAATCTCAAATATAAAAAGTCAAGAATGAAGAAGGAAAAATAATCACCAGCTGGCAGATTAGGTGTAATTATAATTAATGATGATGATGTTATTATATTCAGAGAGCAGTGGTACAGGGAAGCCACATTTAAAAAAAAAAAAAAGAGCAATCATGAGAAGTTTGAAATGTTGGCTCATCAGTAGGAGCCATAGAGCTGTGTACTTACTGAATTGATATAGATGATTCTCATGGCATTTCATAATTAAAAAACATTTTTTTCTATACCAGTGAAAACCCTCAGAAAATCATGGAGCTAAAAGTTAAATCAAAGATAATGTTTAAGAAAGGGCTTTAATTTGAAATTCTCAGTCAAACTATTTATCCAGTAGCAAGAAATAGGATAAGGACTGAGAGCTAGAAGAGACCATTTTGTACAAATTGGTGTTTCCAACAAAGCCAGACAAAGTCAGAGTGATTCTTCATCCAAGGTCACAACAGCTAATTAGTGAAAGAGTTAGGGCTAAATCCCAAGATTCTAGTTGCATAGACCAGGGATCATTAGAACTGACTTGTTAAGGTAAAGACCTTTAGGTGAAATTTTAGGTGAAATAAAGGAAAAATCTTTTTATTAGATGTTGCATTAAATGCAAACAATGATGACCCCACAAGACATATGGTTTTGAATATCAGTGGGGATTAAGAGCAGGAGAGTCACAGAAATGTAGGAAGAGGGCTCCTGCCGTTAATGTGATTCCGTACAAAGGCACCGGCCCTGAGACCCAGCACAGAGGCAAGAGAGTGCAACGCCGCTCGACGACAAGGGAGGGAGGCCCGCTGGCTAAAGTTAAAGCGGCTGCTGGAGAGAGGCCCCCGCAGGAACTGCGCCCAGGGATGCCGCCGAGAACACCCTCTGCAGTCTCACTGTAGCCGGTAGCAGCGCACGCGCGCCCCACGCCCGCCGGTACCGAGCGCACGCGCCGCCCCCGAGCCACCGGGGCTGGGCAAGCGTCCCGTGTCCCCGCCGCACCCGGCGTCGGCGCCTCACCAGGGGGCGAGCATCACCCTGCGAAGATACTGAACCACTGCGGGGCCGGGTGCAGGCCCTCGGCCTTGAGCTTCGTACACAGAGCCGACAGGAGCGGCCCCCAGGGCCCCCAAGGCTCACAGCGGCTGAGCCACGCTGGGCACCGGCCGGAGCCCCGACACAGCTCCCTGGCCGCCCCGGGCTGCGCAGGGCCTGAGCTCATCGTCCCTGCGTGGCAGCTGACCACAGCCATCCCAGCCAGCACCCTGAACGGCCGCAGCCAGGACCAGCATCGCTTCCAACCCTCCCTTTAACTCAGCCGGCCCCGCAGTGCCGAAGGGACGCCCGCAGAAACCTGTCCCCGCTGGCCGGGGAAGGCCGTGCTGGGGGCCCGTGGAACAGCTCCTACAGGCCCGCCTGTTCACGACTGAGGGTGCAATCATGCTGTCCCATACACAGAGATAGACACAGAGACAGGCAGAATGAGCAGACGTGCGAGTATATTCCAAACCGAAAATCAAGGCAAATCTCCCAAAAAGACCTTAGTGAAACAGAGATAAGGAAGCTGTATGATAGAGTTCAAAACAAAGGTCATAAAAACGCTCACTGATCTCAGCTGAAGAGCAGGCGAACACAGTGAGAACAACAAAGAGGTAGAAAATATAAGACAGTACCAAACAGAAATTATAACCGAACTAAAAAATACACTAGAGCGGTTCGTGAATCAGTAAGCGGACAGACAAAGTGATGAAAATAGCCAAACTGGACAGAGCAGCTCAATGACAAAAGGATTCTAAACAGTGAAGCTCCTCCAAGCGATCTCTGGGAAAGCTCCGAGCAGAATGATGTTCATGTTACAGGAGCCCAAGAAGAAGAAGAGGAAGGCGAGAAAAGTCATTGGAATAAATAATGGCTAAAAAATTCCCTCATCTGGAGAAGGAAGCAGACCTCCAGCTCCAAGAAGCCCGGAAAGTTCCAAATATGTTGAATTCAGAGAAACACACCAAGACACGTTATAATTAAAATGGTGAACGTTAAGGATAAAGAGAGACCCTTAAAAGCAACTAAGCAAAATGAAAGCTTTTCCTCTAAGATCAGGAACAAGCAAGGATGCCGACTCTCACTGCTTTTATTTAACATAGTACTGGAAGTCTTAGCCACAGCAATTAGGGAGCAAAAAATAGGTAAATAAATAAAAGGCATCCAAATTGGAAAGAAAGAAGTTAAGCTGTCACTATTCACTGATGACAATATGATACATAGAAAATCTCAAAGATTCCACAAAAAAAAATTAGAATAAATAAATGAATTCAGGAAAGTTGCATGATACAAATAGTATACAAAACTCTGTTGCTTTTCTATACATTAATAAAGAGCGATCAGAAAGAGAAATGAAGAAAATAATCCAGTTTAAAATTGGACCAAAAATAATAAAATATCTAGAAATAAACTAAACCAGAGAGAAAACCCGTGCTCAGAAAACTATGAAACATCGGTAAGAGACATTTTTGTGTGCGCAGTGGCTTCACTGTGTCTGACTCTTTGTGACCCCATGTACCACAGCCCACCAGATTCCTCTGTCCATGGAGTGTCCCAGGCAAGAATACTGGAGTGGATTGTCATTCCCTACTCCAGAGGATCTTCTTGACCCAGGGATCAAACCCACATCTTCTGCATTGCAGGTGGATTCTTTCATAGCTGAGCCATCAGAGAAACCCAGAAGCAATTTAAGATGACATAAATAAATGGAAAAATATACTGTGCCCATAGATTGAAAGAGTTAACATTGTTAAAATGTTATCTATCCATACTATCCAAAGTAACCTATCAATTTGATGCAATCCTCATCAAAATACCAATGGCATTTTTTTACAGAAGTGGAACTAAATACCAAATTTGTACAGAACCACAAAAGATTCAAAATAATCAAAGAAGAACAAAGGTGGAGGAATCATGCTCCTTAATTTCAGACTGTACTGCAGAGTTATAATGATTTAAACAGTGAGGTCCTGGCACAAAAACAGACACACAGATCAGCAGAACAGAACAGAGAACCCAGAAATAAACCCATACTTACACGGCCAGTTAGTCTGTGACAAAGGAGACAAGAATATACAACGGGAAAAAGACAGGATCTCCAGGAAGCTGTGTTGGGAAAACTGGACAGCTACATGTGAAAGAATGAAGCTGTATCACTTTCTTATACCATATACACAAATAAATCCAAAATAAATTTAAGGCTTGAATGTAAGGACCTGAAATCTTAAAACTCCTGAAAGGAAACAAGCAAAGGAGAAACAGACTCACTGATACAGGGAACTGGTGAGACAGGAGTTACTCAGCTGTGTTTTTGTAGATGCAGTTCTTGCCCTGATGTTTATGCCCATCCATCTCGTTTCAAAAAACGGCTTTTCTTGGTTGGAGGCCTGCCTGGTGCGCCTTCTAAACACTGGATAGTTTTATCCAGTGTTTACAGGCTTGAAGGTTAGTTTTTGAAAGTAAAAATCTCCTGTTCTTGGTACTCCACCATGCTAAATGAGTCCCAAGGCAGTACCCCCAATATCGGACAGAGTTTTTGGTGAGGCAGTTATTTCATGTTTTATTTAGGTCCCTTTTGCCATTTTTAAATATTTTTTTTATTTTTAATTTTTATTCATTTCCATATAATAGCTTGTATAAAATGCTGTGTAGACAAAAAGCATTTCTGAAACTTGGTCACTCCTTTGAGATTTGTACAGATTACATGCTTAAAAAAAAGTCAACAGTGGAAGAATTTTTATCTCTAAGGACAGAGGTAGATTTGATTTGGAAATAGTCAAAAGTCACTTGAGACTAGGTCTGGTGAAATACAGTAGGGGATTACCTAATTCCTTATTCATAATTGTGTGAAATAAGCATATAAAAGGATGACCTATATTACTGTTAAAATATCTCACAACATGCCACTCTCAAAGGAAACAATTTTTACCAGAACATGTAATTGTTTTTAAAGTTTTTCTTTGGGTACAAAAATATGTATCCAATTTTATGACAAAATATCTATGGTTCTAACAGTGGGTCCAAGTTGGGAATGCCTGGGAGACAATGTGAGTGAAGACTCCCGATTGTAATCCTAGGCCCCTTTCTCCTGAGAACCATGGTATTTGTACTGCATTTAACTCCTTTGGCTTCTATCCTCCTTCCCTTAGGAAGATTTGTCTCCCATAAGTTAGGTTAATCTTTTTCCAAATGCATTTATTTTCAGGCCTTTGGCTCCTTCTAGGAAGGCATGGCTACCTTTGACTATGACTTGAAGTATCTCAGACTTTCTGAACATTGATTTTGGGGAGGTTTTGTCCACCTCTTCACCGGTTACGACATAATGCCTCTTGGATTCAGCATGGATTCATCTTGACCTCCAATTTTATGCTTACCTAAACCTGACATACTTTTAATGACCTGGGAGCCACTGTTTGGTATGTTTCCCTCATGGTGTTAAACCAAGATTAAAATACTGATCTACTTGAAATGATTGCTATGTAAATAGTGTTGTGTCTGAAAAATATAATCTATTTTAAGTCCTTAGTCCTTGGCTTTGTTGTCACAATATAAAAGCTCCAATCCACCTGTGCATCCGGTGTTTGCCAGCGTTGTCATCACCTGCAGGAACTGTAAGACATGTTTATCCACCTTAAACAAGAGGGCTGGGTTTGAGGTCTGCCCTGCTTAGGTGAGTCTGAGTAAATGCCAGAAATGTTAACTTCAGCCACAGTGCTTTCTTGGTAAATAAAGAATATTATAGTACTTTCAATTCTTTATAGTTGAACAATGAGTCCATTTGAGATAATAATTTCAACTTTGATCTAATAATAGCATTATTTAAGCTAATCATTTCAACTCTCTGTATATGATTACTCAGAACTGTTGTGAAAATTTAGAAACAAATGATGCTCATTCTATATTCCGCTCAGATAAAATTGCCATCAGCTCAGCAATAACCTGATGTTCTTTTAAGAGCTCTGTCTCTGTTATTTGTCTGTTGATGCACAAGTTTGCCCAAATATTAGCAGCTTAAAACAACAACAAATAATCAAGGGCCAGGTCCTGGAAGATCAGCTGGATGGTTCTGACTCAGTCTCACGAGGTTGCATTCGAGTTGTCGCTCAGGGCACCCTTCACATGAAGACTCGACTGGGGATGGAGGTGCAGTCTCCTGACTCACTCACACGGTTGTTGGCAGAAGGCTTCACTTCCTTTGCAAGGGAATGTCTCTATTTGGCTGTTCATGACTTAGGCTGGTTTTCAACAGTGTAAATGTGGGGAGACAGACAGACAGAAAGAGAGAGATATAGAAAAGACAGAGAGAGAGAAAGGGGGTGAGAGAGATTGAGGAAGGAATCACTGACTTTTATGACCTACATCTCAGAGTTACACACCATCACTCCTATTTACTAAACTCATAGAGAGAGAGAGAGAGAGAAGTCGCTCAGTCATGTCCGACTCTTTGCGATCCCATGACTGTAGCCTACCAGGCTCCTCCTTCCATGGGATTCTCCAGGCAAGAGTACTGGAGTGGGTTGCCATTTCCTCTCAAGGGGATCTTCCCGACCCAGGGATCGATCCCAGGTCCCCCACATTGCAGACAGACGCTTTACCATCTGAGCCCCCAGGAATGCTCAGATTTCTCAAAATTCACAGAAGGAAATAGCTACGTTGAGCCCACACCACAGAGGGGCTCATGTAAGAGCACGAACTCTGGGGGGTGGAAATCGATAGGGTCATTTTGGAGGGGTGGTTACCATAGCCACCAGCTTGCTGACTGGACATGAGCCAGGGGCTCTTGGAGTTTTCCTTTTCTCTTTTCACAGGTTAAGGGTGTTTCCCGGATAATCCTTCTGCACCAGACTGGGCTCTCCCAGATGATAATGTGCTAGAGACAGATGAGGTACTGGAAGGCCTGAGCAGAAGCACGTTCAGTGAAAGCGAAAATCTGACTTGACTGCTTTTACACGCATTTCCCAAAGGGACAGCTGATTTTTTGTTTTGTTTTGTTTTTGGCCATCTGAAACATCTGTTAAAGATGCCTTGTAACAGTGATCAATAGCACTTGCAAATAATTAGATGATTTTATATATCACTATTTAAGAATGATTTCTCAAGTTTCCTCATCTTGTTTTCAAGGACACCAAGGTTTAAAAATGTTTCATAGGCTGCTATGCCAATGACTGGCATTTATCTTTGTACAATAGTGCATAATAGGACTACTTTTGCTAAGAAAATAAATAACATGTATGGGGAACTACTGTGTGCCTAGCACGCTTCTAAGTGTATTTTAGTCCTCCCAACAATCCTGATGAGGAATCAAAATTTGCTTTGGTTATGCACATGTGGCATGGGAAGACAGGGTTCACCCAGACAGCCTGACCTCCAACCAGGTTCTCAACACCTAAACTCTACCGCATACAGAGAAGCCACAGAACTTGCATATGATCATAAAGCAAATTTAAGTAGGAAATGAAGTTTACAGTCACATACTCAGGGAACTCACACTCATGGCAGATGTTGCTGTGGTTCTGAAATGACTCAACTCTTCTTATATTCAGGCCCCAAAACTGCAGGCAAATAAAGAGGCTGACTGCATCAGATCTAAATTAGGGTTTCAGCACGTCAGACATTTTTAAATTTTAGGAAGTCAATGTGGACCCCAGTTTCTTAATTGCATGTCAAACTTAGTAATTTTACATTCCGAAAGCATAAAGTTTCCCTGTTGCTATAGCATCGGTTAGATGGCTTGACTTCATCTTTTGTACAGTTTGCTAAAAAGAAGCTGGGTTTCAGTGTGGGAAAAAACAATGATGGTAGCTAGGTATGAGTTGACAAACACTAGTTTCAGTAAACACCAATTATTTCTCTTGTTTTTGCTTCCAGAGTGAATCACATGCTAGAGAATCACCAGAATAGCTTACGGTGAGGCACACAGGATGACTAAAGCTTCTCTGAAGGATTTTTGTCAGTATTTGTTGTTTTGTAGATCTTCTCAACATTTCAGAGAAAATTCTGAGCATGTTTACTGGCTGCTTCAGTGAAAACAGCGAAAAGCATGTAGTTTATCTCCAGTGCTTTGAGGAAATGCTCATATGCACTAGAATACTTGGTTTTCTTCAATTTTTAAATTTGTTTAGTACAAATTAATACTGAGAGCATCATAACGTAGTGTGTTGAATATGGCTGGCTAGATAAAATACAGGGCGCTGAGTTCAGTTTGCATTTCAGATAAATGACAAGTAAATATTCAGTGTAAAATATATGGTACCTATTTAAACTAAAAAAAAATATTTGCTTCTCATCTGAAATTCAAATTTAACTTGTTGTCCAGTCACTGACTCGTGTCTGACTATTTGTGACCTCACACCAGGCTGTGTCTGTCCTCCACTATCTCCCAGAGTTTGCTCAAATCCATGTCCACTGAGTTGATGATACGATCTAACCACCTCAGTCTCTGTTGCCCTCTTCTCCTTTAGCCTTCAATCTTTCCCAGCATCAGAGTCTTTTCAAATTTAACTGGACATCTTATTTTTATTTGCTAAATGTGGCATACTTAATTTGGGGACCTTGAGAAGAATTGAGAATCTTCTCTTCCCTACTGTTTTGGGCATTGGAGGCTTCGTTCTTTGGACTCTAAGGTGTAAACTATGTAAGAACTGAGCCTCCATTCCGTTATGAAAATAAGCAGAGGTTATGAGCTAAGATAGACTGGTTTCCAGCTTAGCTCTGCTATTTACTGTTTGTATGACCAGGAGCAAAGTACTCATGTGTTCTTGTAAACTGTTCCCTTTTATTTTCCAACTCTAGCCTATTTTTTTAAGATTTTATATTTTTAAATCAGTATTAGGTTTACAAGAAATTGAAAGGAACAGAGATTTCCCACTTACCTGTTGTCTACACACATGCATGGCCTTCCCAAATATCAGTATCATTCGCCAGAGTGGTACGTTTTTATTAAGGATTAACCTGCATTGAAGCATCATAACCACCCAAAGTCCACAGCTTACTTTAGGGTTCACTCTTGGTGCTGTACATTCTATATGTTTGGAAAAATGTATAATGACATCCATCCATCACTGTAACATCATACAGAGTGCTTCACTCTCTTAAGCATTCTTTGTGTTTTGCCTATTCACATCCACCCCTACTCCCCACAAGCAGTGATCCTTTTCCTCTCTCTAGTCTGGCCTTTTCCAGAATGTCATTTAGTTGGACTTATACAGTGTGCTTTTCAGACTGGCTTCTTTCACTTGGTTATATGCATTTAAGATTTCTACATGCCTTTTCATGGCTCAATAGTCCATTTCTTTTTAGCACTAAATAATACTCCACTGGGTCATGGCCACCCCCTCCAGTATTCCTACCTGGGGAATTCCACGGATAGAGGTCCAGTCCGTGGGGTTGCAAGGAGTCGAACGCAGCTGAGTGACTAACACAATATTCATAGTCTGGAGGTACTGCATCTTATCCATTCATCTTCAGAAGGACATCTTGGCGGCTTCCAATCTATATTTACTGTGAGGCATTTCAAGAATATTGATCACTCCTGCAACTTTTGACATTCTTAAGACTGTTGATCTTCTCAGCCAGGGTATTAACTCCTTGGTCTCCTAAAGTTGTAAAGTTTGCAGGGTACCCAACTACACTAGATTTTCTCTTGTATTTGTAGTACCAGGGTCAAATGATGTTCTGAGGACTAGCAGGAGCAGTTCCTCTTTCCACCCCATCATTTAGGGCATCTAAAGTGCTAACATTCCTCTATTTCTTAGTTCTCCTTGTAGAAGACCTCTCTGTCGGGCCCAAACTTCCTTTAACCTGTCTTACTTTTCTTCTTCCTTTCCTCGCTCCCTCTTTTCCATTATTTATTTGTTTTTTAAAAATTTCTCTTTCCACACTATTGAAGTTCAGGTCCTATGGAGCTGCCTTGAAGATAAGAAGATTAACTTACAGATGGAGAACCCCATGGCAAACTGCTTCCCCCATAATACCCTACACCTTTGCCCACAACAACTGAATTTGTTCAGTATTTAGCAGGATTAATTCAATGTAGAATTCAACATAGATGTAGGATGGGAGATATGGGGGGAAAACAGCTCATTTAAAAAAAAAATCCAAATTTCATAGTATTATCAGAGAGAAACAGAACAAAATGACAGAATTTAAAACTTCAGAAAAAGACTTGGGGGAATATTGTGCAATAGCGATGTGTTTTGTTGTGGACAGTTTCGGGGTGAACACTAGAATCTGTTTATGCATTATTTGGGGTAGGCCCTTTGGGGATAAAATAACAGGACTAAAGGAAGTGATACTCTGGGAAAATGCCAGAATTAACAATTGAAAGAATGCTTTCGATAGGCCAATATCCAAAGGTACAATAATGGCAAAAACACCTAACTGTGTCACAGCTAAACAGAACCTCTGAATGTACCTGTCCTTCCCCGAGTGCTAGTCTCCATTCCTAGAAATCTCTTTTCCCTTTATCTTTCTAAAATTGTTTTATTCTTCTCATGAATCGCCTTCTGCCCAAAAGTATGCTTCTCACACAACCATTGCACGGTTTATACATCCTGCAAATATTTCTTTGCCACTGCAATGCTAATGATCTCTTTGCATGTTTCTCTCTTCTCTTTGAAGGCAGGGACCATCTCCGAATCATTTCTGGGCTCCCAGCATCCCTTTGGCATACAGCTTAATGCATGGCATTCTGCTGTAAATGTTTGGTGAATTTAACATAGCAGGATCTTCGGCTATAAAGTAAAAACGAGCATTTGGATTATCTCATTCCATCATATATATTATTCTCAACTATTAAACATGTTTAAAGATTTAAGCAATTATAAAAAGAAAGATACTAGCAATGTGAACAATCTGATATGTCAGGAGTTGAAAGATATTAATCTTCTGGCACCTAGGTGGTCATTCCAACATTGATATGTATCTTTCATTTTCTTATCATGCCTTGAGTCCAGATGGATTTTTATTAGTTCATCCAACAAGGCAGCAGACTTGACTTGTATTTAAATCAGTATAATTAGTCTAATCTTAAAGTAAAGCACATGCAATCGCTAAATGGGCCTAGATACTTAGTTATAACTTTTTAGTGCCTAATAAATTTAGGTGAGATAAAAGGCCAATATACCCCCCTGTGCTCTGATGCACAGCTTTCTGATAACACTGGCTGATGCTATTAGAATTTCCTAGTCTTTGGAGTTCCAGTAACTTTTCCTGACTCAGAAAAGATTTATTTACAGAACAATTTAATGGATTTTATCCACCAAGTACATACATTTTTGATTCTGTATCAGAAGCCTGTTTCCACGAATTTCAGTGACTGTGAAACTTTCCGTCTTTTTGATGAGTTAGGCGCCAGCTCAGAGGGTTTTTTGAGAAAGCACTTTTCATACAAGCTGGATGTAAGAGTGAGAAAATATTAATAGTGAACATTCATTAAGCACTGTGCTGGGTGCTTCACATTCAATCCTCACAGCATTTCTCTGAGAGAGGTGTGATTCTGAACCTCACTTCAAATGACTAGTAACTGTGGAAGAAGCATTCGTCCAGACCCTATTCTCTTAAAAGCCACTGCAGAATGGGCACACATTATTGTTAAAAGTTGTGATTAAAATTTACCGATTCTGTAAATGAAGCTTTCCTGCACGAAGATTACCCCAGGGAGGTGGGCGGTGGTGGTGGTTTAGTGGCTAAGTCGTGTCCGACTCTGGCGACCCCAAGGACTGTAACCCGCCAGGCTCCTCTGTCCATGGGCTTCTCCAGGGAAGAATACTGGAGTGGGGTGCCATTTCCTTCTCCAGAGGATCTTCCTGACCCAAGAATCAAACCTGGGCCTCCTGCATTGCAAGCAGATTCTTTACCAACTCATGCCCAATTAGGAACAGGTATTGCTTTATTTTGGGGGGCTCCAAAATCACTGCAGATGGTGACTGCAGCCATGAAATTAAAAGATGATTGCTCCTGGGAAGAAAAGCTATGACCAACCTAGACAACATATTAAAAAGCAGAGACATTACTTTGTCAGCAAGGTTTGTCTAGTCAAAGCTATGGTTTTTCCAGTGGTCATGTATGGATGTGAGAGTTAGACTATAAAGAAAGCTGAGTACCGAAGAATTGATGCTTTTGAACTGTGATGTTGGAGAAGACTCTTGAGGGTCTCTTGGACTGCAAGGAGGTCCAACCAGTCCATCCTAAGGGAAATCAGTCCTGAATATTCATTGGAAGCACTGATGCTGAAGCTGAAACTCCAAAACTTTGGCCACCTGATGCGAAGAACTGACTCATTGGAAAAGAGCCTGATGCTGGGAAAAATTGAAGGCTGGATGAGAAGGGAAAACAGAGGATGCGATGGTTGGATAGCGTCACCAAGGCGATGGACAGGAGTTTGAGTAAGCTCCGGGAGTTGGTGATGGA
The DNA here is from genome assembly GCF_963930625.1 of Muntiacus reevesi. Classification (NCBI taxonomy): domain Eukaryota; kingdom Metazoa; phylum Chordata; class Mammalia; order Artiodactyla; family Cervidae; genus Muntiacus; species Muntiacus reevesi. The sequence continues at coordinate 1,850,926 of NC_089269.1, forward strand.
CAGGGAAGCCTGGCATGCTGTAGTCCATGGGGTCGCAAAGAGATTGACACGACTGAGCAACTGAACCGAGCTGATTGTACCGAAACTGGAGCAAATTCCTACCCACCAAAACCACAGTCCACGTGGTCATTCACGCCACCGTCACTATAGGGCGCTCGCTGAAGGCAACTGCGGCTACACCTTCCCCTTTCCCCAGGGAAAGTGTCTTTCCTTTAAATGGTGTTGCCTCCATTGGGAATTTATCCTTGCTACAGCTTTTCCAGGGTATTCCAAAGTTCTTCCGACAGTTCAATTCCCTGCTCGTTACGCTTAATTGCATCACTTTTTGGCACATTCCATTAAAATAACATGGTTTTAGAAAGACTGTTTGCAGGGTAGGTACTAAAAACACCATAATCATCTAACACAATACAATTCAGCTACTTTTAAATGACATTCTTTCTTTTATAATGGCTTTTAGAGTAGTTGGCAAGTTCTATTGAGCCAGAAGATGGATAGAACACGAGCTTTCGCTCACAGCAAAGGGGAATTTGATCATCAACAAGAAATTGAATAAAGAATGCAGTCTGGAAACAAGTGGCTGCAAATACAGTTTTCATCTACTTACGATAATTATGCTAAATGCACTCATTTAATTTAATAACTATATTATTATTACTGTGGATTAAAAGCATATGCCATAACAAAAATTTGAGAGAAAATATTACAGAAAAAAAAAGGAAATTGACTCATCATTTAATAAACTCCTAATGAGGAGAAGAATTCATCTTAGCTATAGAAATTCAAGGGTTTAATGTAATCTCTTCAGGTTTTTTCTTTCCATTTAAAGTACTTATGTAGATCATTCCACATGAGTCTATTATGGTTTCATCTCTTAATGCATAGTTCCATAAACTAGATAGGGAGAAACAACTAAAAATTCAATATCATGAAAATCTAGATTTTGTATATATGTGTCTATATATTTGATTTTTTGTTTTCAGAGCTTTAATATCCATAATAACACTTGAATATAATCCTCCACATTCACAAGTGAACATGATTTATTCCCTCATTCCGTGATGTTTATTAAAAGCCTAATATATGCTAGGCACTATTATAGGTTCTTGGGATCCATTAGCAAACAAAACATCCCAAATCACTGTCGATAGGAAATATATATTCTAGTGAAAGAAGAAAGGCAACAAATAAGTCAAACCATAACGTACAAGTAAATGATATGGTATGTTAATATATAAATACTATTGAAGTATAGATCAAGTTAAAGAAGACTAGGACTGCTGGGGCCAATTGACATGAGGCCAGAGTAAGCTTGATGAGAAAATGAAGTTTGAAAAAGACTTGAGGGAACAAAGGGTGCCTCCCTGAGTGTTCCTAAAGCAGGACAGGCATCCAGGTGAGGAAATGGCCACTGCAAAGGTTCCCACGGGCAGAAGGCTAAAGAGTGACATGATCTGACTTCAGTTTTTAAAAATCTGACTTTTATGTTGCAAACAGACTACATGTGAGTGTGGGGATGGACAGATTTCCTAGGTTTTCTAGAAGAGATGGTAGTATCTACTACCGAGTGATATCAATGGACTGTGGCTTTATTTTGAAGGTTGAGTCAACTGGATATCCTGAGAGGCTGGATGAAAGGGGGTAGAAGGAAGAGAGGGGTCAGAAATGCCTCTCAGGTCTTGGGCCTGAGCAGCTGGAACGATGAGGCTGTCTTCAATTGGTATAGGGAAAACTGTGGGAGAAAGTGGCAGGTGGGGAGCAGATGAGAACTTCAGTGATGGGCCAGATGAGTTTGAGACGTTCATCAGACATTTGACTGGCCCTTGGATAATGGTCCTCTCTTCCTAAAACGAATGATAATCCTTGGCCCAAGACCACCCTCCCCCTTACTCATCCAGGACAGACATTCCAATCAAAATGTTCTTCATTTCTGCTAGCTTAATGGAGCTCAGACTCTTTTTTAATATATGGACCCAGATACTCAATACTTTCTGACTGACAGTTGAAGGTAAAATTAACCCTAAGGGTTAAAAAAGAAACCCTAGCAGGTTTCTTGCCAGGCAACATCTAAAGACAACCAGATTCCTCCAGGTCATCTGATTATGGTAGTCAATGATTTCTTTTAAATATATGTGTTATCATGATCCTCTTGCTGTTTACTAAGTTATGTCTGACTCTTGAGACCCCATGGACTGTAGCCAGGCTCCTCTTTCCCTGGATTTCTTCAGGCAAGAATACTGGAGTGGGTGGCCACTTCTTTCTCCAGGGAATCTTCCTGACCCTGGAATCAAACCGAGGTCTCCTGCTTGGCAGGCGGATTCTTTACGACAGCCACCAGGGACATACTAGCAAATATAGATGTCATCATATGTGTGTAAGTGCGGGTGGGCTTGGCATACAACCCAGGGTATTCCACCTAGTAGCTTAGCATTTTCCCATGGAATAACCATGGCCTTCTGCATTCTCCTAGCATGGGAAGGAACAACTCAGGAGCTATCTGTCTCAGGCCTGACAGCAGACAGACTTTCCCTGGACTGCTTTGACGATGTCATCCTATTATCTTTGGCAACTTTATTATTATTATTTTTTTTTTTTTCATTTGTAGGATGAGAGAAAATAGAAGAGGCAGGGTGGATTTTGCTAGCAATGAAGCATGTCTGATGCAAGAGAGGACTCTGATTCTCTAATGAGAAAACACTCTGATTGTTGGAAGGAGGAGAACAGAGGTCTGATTCTCTTTTACCAATTAAATCTGCATCTTGCACATTCTTCCCATTCCTCCCACAGAGCAAACACATTCTCTTTACAATCTACTAGGATTTAATGAAGGGTAAGTGAGAGGTCACAGTAAATGTCTCCCTTGGCATCAAGACACCAGAGTGTACAGTATTTAAAAAGAAATAATTAAAATTGAGTCTAAAAGACATGCTATAAAGTACATCACTTCTTCATTTCAAAAGAAGTTTATTAAGGGTGTCCAGACTTTTGTTCCATTAAAGAAAAAGGATTTGCATTTCTCTGAGGGTGGCAATAATCCATTTGGTAATAAGTGACAGGAAATGTATGTACCCCTCGTACTGGTGAGCGGGATTCTTTCCCTCGCTGTGCATAAACACAGAAGTCAGGAGAGAACCTCTTTGTCTGTTGAGCTGAGTATTGAAAACTGCTGACACAGCAGCTACGATATCTGTATTATCTGTCTACACGCTTGTTCTTCCCTGGCTTACAGAGTAGGTTGGTTTCTTTTTCCTTTTGGTCTGAATATAAATCAATAGAACAAGAACTTTAGAGCTATTTAGAATTCTAACCACTTGTGTTAAGACAGAAACCCCTTTGACTATATAATGTTGCTATGAATTCACTCATTTAGTAAAATCAAAACTGTCTTTCTTTCTATTCTCCTGAATTTGTGTGTCTGAAAGAAGGAGCAATGTACCTAAAAATGGATTTCAAAATAAGTCATCACTTCTTTACAAAATTGTCGTTTTACAGATAGTAAATGCCTATGAGATTCTAGAGGAAAACACAATTTAAAGAGATACATGCATCTCAGTGTTCATAGGAGCACCATTTACAATAGCTAAGATACAGCGCGACCTACGTATGCATCAACAGCTGAACATATAATGCATATATGCAATGGATTATCATTCAGCCACAAAAAAGAAAGAAACAATGGCATTTACAGCAACACAGGTGGGCCTATATATTGTCCTACTAAGTGAAGTGAGCCAGACAAATATCAGATGATGTCACTTACAGGTGGACTCTAAAAAAGATGGACTTATGTACAAAAAAGAAATAGACTCACAGACACAGAAAATAAAGACGGTTACCACAGGGGAGGAGGGGCAGGGATAAATTAGGGGTTGGGGTTAAAATATACATACTACTGTGCATAAATCAGATAACCAGGAAGGATCGACTCTACAGCACAAGGCACTATACTCAATATCGTGTGACAACCTACAAGGGAGGATAATAGTAATTTGGTCAGGTGACAGGGATTCTCCAAGTGTAGGCTTCCCGGCGGCTCAGGGGCAAGGAATCTGCCCGCTAGTGCAGAAGACACAGGAGACGCGGGTTCGATCCCTGGGTCGGGAAGATCTCCTGGAGTAGGAAATGGCAACCCACTCCAGTATTCATGCCTGGAAAATCCCATAGACAGAAAGTCACTTTATTTTGTTTTGTTTTTTTAAAAAAAAAAGATTTATTTTTGATTGGAGGATAATTGCTTTACAATATTGTGTTTATTTCTACCACGCATCAACATGAATCAGCCATAGGTACACATACATCTCCTTTCTCATGAACTTTCCCCCCACTTCTCATCCCGTCTGACTCCTCTGCATTGTCACAGAGCTTGGATTTGAGCTTTCTGCGTCGCAGAGCAGGTTTCCACCAGCTATCTATTTCACACATGGTCACGTCTGTGTTTCCATGCTGCTCTCCTAATTTGTTCCATCCTCCCCTTCCTCTGCTATTATACAGAGTGAAATAAGTCAGAAAGAGAAAAACAAGCATATTAACACGTATAAATGATGATACTGATGAATCTACATTCAGGGCAGAAATGCAAACACAGACATATGAACAGACTTGTGGCCACTGTGTTTTATAGGCAAATATTTTGTAGATTCGGTTGCATTTGATTCCAAACGAAGAGCCCCAGGACCTCATGGCTCCCACTGGGAGGCTGACCCAGCCGAGCCTGGAAGAGCCTGGTGCACGGAGGCAAACGCTTCCCACAGGGTCAGCGCCGCCAGCCAGCTCCTGTTCGTGTGTCCCAAGCACAGGCGGAGATGAGTTTTGATTCAGTTCTCAAACATCCAGGAATTTTGTAAGAAGCTTTTCATGTATCTTCACTTCTCCTTCCAAGGGCAGGGTGGGGCGGGGGGTGGTGGAAAATAGACTCGGAGAGCTGAATTTTGAGAAACTGAAGTGAAACTGATCCTGTAACTTACCTATGTGATACTCTTCAAACGCCTCCCCTCCCCTTTGGGAATTATCATATGCTTCGTCTGTGGGACACTGAATTCCATGAGTGCTGGAATTATTCCTGTCACGGCAACTGTTGTGTATTGCTTGCTTCAAACGGTTCCCTGGAACAGAACTGATGCTCTGCAAATTTATTTAATTTTTTCTCCAATTAAAAAAGTCTCTGTAAATTTATTTTGAATATCAAAATTCAAAATCTTGGTGCAGAAGGCCCTTCACGATCTGCCCTTTTCTTGCATCTTCCTCCATCGCATCCGCCATATATGGGTCATCCAGAAACGCTGATTTTACTTACTTTCCTGAATCGCATGCTTTTTGTCACTGCCATAGAACCACACTGGCAGCTTTATTTAACTGTTGGTTGATGAATCTTGTGACCTTTGGGAAAATAAATTAGAATTGGTTAAGCCTTATCTAGTAATTTCCTCTTGGATCCTAAAGACAGTTGTTCAGTATTTTGTTCATGTAGTTAGAATGAATTATTGGTTAGTAGAAATGTTGCTATTTTAGATATAACAGGAGAGCATTTGAAGAATATCTCAGGTGGCTATGGTGGGAATAGTAACTGAAAGGCCGACTGTCTCTGCTTTTATCTAATCAAACTTGGGGGAGGGGACCAGAGCACAAAGGATTTCTCTGGCATTTCCCTGCCCCTCAAAGAGCTCAGGAAGCCATCTGAAAGTCAGTATTGTCTTTAAACTACTTAAACTGAATACTTTTAATGTGCTTTCCATTAGAAAGTACAGAGGTGCTTGATTCTGAAATTCTGAAATGTCAGAAAGCAGTGTGAGTGTTCCAGGCTAAAGAGAATATGCTGTTGTTTAGTCACGAAGTTGCGTCTGACTGTTTGTGACCCCATGGACTATAGCCCTCCAGGTTCTTCTGTCCATGGACTTCTCCAGGCAAAAATATCGGAGTGGGTTTCCATGCCCTCCTCCAGGGGATCTTCCCCCACCCAGGGGTCAAACCTGAGTCTCGTGTGTTGGCAGGTGGATTCTTTACAACTGAGCTGCCAGGGAAGCCCAAAGAGAATGCACCCTGGTTTATATTGGTAGGAAAGTGTGAGTTACCGTGTATTGCAATTGGAATGAAGAAAGGGTAGAACATCATATTGGATATAATTCTAAATTGCCAGATTTGTTATAAGCACAGGTCTAGACTGAGAAGGAGTGCTGTGTCTGAATTCTTGTGTCTTGCCAAAATTCTTATGCTCAAATCCTAACTCCCAAGATACGGTATTAGCAGGTGGGGCTTGGGGAAGCACTTATATTATGAGGTGGAACTTCCATGAATGAGATTAGTGTCTAATAAAAGAGGCTGCAGAGAGTTCTCCAACCCCTTTCATCAAATGAGGACACAGGAAGAGGTCACTGGCTATGAACCAAGGAAATGGCTTTCACCCAACTATGTTGGCTCTTGATGTTGGACTTTCCAGACTCCAGCACTATGAGAAGAAAATTCTGCTGTTGATAGGCTGCCCAGACTGTGGTATTTTGTTATAGCAGCCTGAATAGACTTAGACACGGACTGAAATGCAGGCATGACTATGCACACGGGGTCAACAGAACCCAGAAGTTTGTTTTGGTGACTCATGCCTGTAGTCAATGAAACTTTTTGCCCATCTGTCAGGACTCTTATATTGATAAGTGCACGTGATATGCACAGAAAAACCAAAGGGGCTATAGATAAATATTTATTATTACTACTCAGCAAAAGCCAGGAGATGGTCTAGATATTTGATCCGCCCTAGCAGGTGGATGAACGTTAAAAGTGTAGGCACCAGGTTAGACATATCTGCATTCAAATTCCAGGTCTATCATCAAGGGACTCTGTGACCTTGGACATCCATACAAGTTATCTCATATGTAACACGATGACATTAATAATACTAATATCACAGGTATGTTTCGAAGATTCCACCAGATGATCACTGTAAACTTCTTGGCACAAAGTAATTGCTCAAAACACACAAGCTAAAATTACTAGCAAACTACTGCTATATTTGCTGCATGTGAGGATGTAGAAAGGACACTGACTTTCAGGATACCTAACCTTACCTTTTCTGAGAGCAGCTGTTTTATTTGTAAGAGCATCAGTTGTCTCTCCCCTTTATTGTCAGATATATTGTAAAGGCATATTTAAGCAGCAGTAACTTATTTATTCACCAGAAGATCCACCGCAATCACAGGCTATTTCTTAATGACCTGGTTTTCTTGAGGCAAGGCTATAGGATGACAGCTTATATTTAGTTTACATTCCTGCAATTAGGCTCACTGATTTAAAATCGATTTCATCCATCTCTGTGCATTCATGGATGATTGGTCCTAATTCAGACCAAGTACAAAGCAACAGATTTTTAACATGTAAAAATGAAGGACTGGTGTGTGAGGTGCTAGACAGAATGCTTCAAAAAGTAAACCCCACCTGTAGAGCTCAAATCATAAAAAATTCTACTTTTCAGAATTTACTCTGACACTAAAATGTGCCGTCAAATCTTAGCATGAGTTTTCTAAAAACATCAAGTTCAAAAGGTTTGATGCATTCAAATAAACAAATGCTCACTGTTAGTGCAGACAAAAGACAGACTGCAATAGTTAATTTTCTGTCTTTTTTCCCCCCTTGATTCCTTTCTACCTGTCTGAGTGCCTAAATGTGGTCTCTGTACTTTTGTTTAAAACATAGTATCCATTTGTTTTTGTTCATGTGTGGTCAAACACATTTTCAGAAATAAGAAGTTCCTCTTATTCCCCCACCCTTTATCCTCTAATCCCTACCTATCTACTGCCCAGTCTCAAGAACGCGGGGTTACATCACCATCACCATCTCAACTCAAAAGGGCAGCAGTGGCGACCTCTGTCCCTGAAGAACAGGCTTTGCAGGGCAGTGGGGGTGCCCTTTTCTTTCTCTCCCACCATACCTGGGCTATGCCTGGTCCCCAAATCCTTCATAACAAGTTATTCTGGATTAAAACCTCAAATCTCCACAAGCATGGGGAAAGATGGGATGCTTCTTGGTTTCCAGTGACCTTTTTTACTTGCTGCTCCCCTTTATAAAATGCCTGTCCCATTATCCCTGGTTCTGTAATTTTCCCAGCCAAACCAAATTGTATTGCAGAGATCAGAGTCCTTAGCCGTTGACTGTTTGTGTATTTGAGGTAGAGGAGAAGCAAGCATGAGAGTGCTGAGAACCTGGTAACAGATATTGTAAGGGCAGATGAAACATTTCAGAGGAGAAGGACTGAAACAGACTATTCCAATCAGCCCAAGATAGGGCTCCTTATGAAACTAACGTGCCTCCCAGCCTTCCCTCTACTGCAGATACCCAGGATTTACACGGCCATCCCTTTCCTTTAACCCTCTGGAACAAATTCAGACCCAAAAGACTGGCTACTGTTTTACATGCCAAGTATGTGACAACTTAGGGAAATATGAGATATTAAAATTAGGTCCACGCAGATGAACCTGTTTGCAAAGCAGAAATAGAGACCCAAACACAGAGAACAGACACATGACCCCAAATGGAAGAAGGAAGGACTTGATGAACTGGGGGTTAGGACTGACATACGTACAGTGTTGACACTATATATAAAACAGATAACTGGTAAGAACCTCCTAGAGTGTAGCACAGGGAACTTCACTCCGTGTTCCGAGGTGACCTAAATGGGAAGGAAACTAAAAACCAGGGGGTATCCGTATGCACATGGGCTTCCCCGGTCCCTCAGCAGTAAAGAATCCGCCTGCAACACGAGGCACATATTTGATCCCTGGGTCTGAAAGATGAGGAAACGGCAGCCCACTCCAGTATTCTTGCCTGGAGAATCCATGGACAGAGGGGCCTGACGGGGAATCCACAGAGTCCACGGAGTCTCAATAGAGCTGGACGTGACTTAGCGACTAAGTGTCGGTGAGTCACTGTGCTACGCAGCAGAAGCTAAACCCCCATCAGAGAGCAGCTAAACTCCAGGAAACATTTTAAAGATATTAAAATGAGGAGTAACGGGGGCTTTTCTCAAGCTGGTGGTGGGTGACTACAGAAGAGTGTGATGGAAATGAAACTCCCAGCAAGGCCTGAATTCACTCAGTTTCTACAAATGCCTGCACCTTTTTCCTTTCTTCTTTCGTATTTAACTTCTTAAATCAGTCTTCCCACCAACTTTTAGTTCTCTCTTCTCTGTAAAAGTTTGGAATTTCCTGTATCTATTTTTCTGCTTCTTCCACCACAATTACACTTGCACGTTCCTTGGGAACCCTCGCTTCCATGCCCCCTATTGATTTAATTGATCAGGGCTTTTCTCTACCATGTGCAGTACTGAGCTCAAACAACCTCAGTTTAGAGGGTCAGGGGAATAACACTTCTTGTTTTACAAAATACCTTCTAAACATTTAATGTTGTGAATAGATTGACTTGCTGTGTAGGCAAAGCATAGAGGTATGGAATTTTCCACTCTAAGACTAGAAGACTCGAAAAGAAGATAATCAAAACCATATATCATGACATGCATAATCAAATATTGTACTGAGTGGTAATTTTGACAAGTGGGAGGAGTTTGCACTCCTGGCTAATCACCAGTGGTTTTATACAATAATGTACATTTTTATTTGTGTCTCACTTTGCTAACTTTCAGTCTGTGCTCACCAGTCCTTCTGATACCAAAGCTATTTATCACTCCTCCCGAGATTCTGGATCTAAGTCTACAGCAATTAGGCACTCTTGTCTTTGATTTTATCACATGCCTCTATGCAAGGTTTTCTTGGCTCTACCCATGTGTTCCATCTCTCAGACTACTCCCATGTAACATCATGCACCTGAAAGATCTTTAAGAAGAAATTCTGGCTCACTGTGTCTTGCAGGTAATAGGTAGAGAAGGTGAAACGAAGTCTTCCTTACAGGAGAACATGGAGTCAGTCTGTGGGAACAAGGGGCATAATACACTAAGAATGAGCTCTTCTTTGGGCTCTTAAGAGAGAGTAATGTGAGAGGACAATTTTCAAATAAAGGATGACGGAGAGGAAGTGTGGCTGATAATTGCGCAGGGAGGCAACTTTCCCCCCAGTCCTTTGATGGAAGAAAACTCTTTGTTTTTGCTGCTTTTGAATACTAGATGGGCTTCCCAGGTGTTAAAGAACCCACCTGCCAATGCAGGATATGCAGGTCTGGATCCCTGGGTTGGAAGATTCCCTGGAGTAGGAAATGATAATCTACTCCACTATTCCAGGCAAGAATACCTGGAAGATTCCATGGACAGAGGAACCTGGTGGGCTATGGTCCATGAAGTCACAAAGAGTCAGACATAAGTGAACAGGCACGCATGCATTCAAACACCAGATGCCATATGAAAGGGATGAATCATGATCCATCTAAACCATTCTTGGTACTCACATTCCTTTTTATCAAATGCTGGATTAGGGACAGCCCTGCAATCCTTTCTGTCCAATGATGTGTGAGAAGAGATCCGTTGGGGGTACTTATGGAAAACATTTTCCTCTCTGACTTAAAAAAAAAAAAAGTTTCTGGGGTAAAAGTCTTTTTATCCCACTGGCTTTGAAGCTACTTGTATATGTTTGAAGGTACTTTTGTTTTATTTGGGAGATTTCCAAACAATCTAAGAATAATGGAGGAATATGGAAAGAATCTTGGTCCTTAATGACATCACTGAACATTTGTACCAATTCAGACTCAACTACCAAGTGATACGTTAAAATCAGTCTAACTTTTATAGGGAATAAAGAGGGAAGACCCACATTAATATTAACCCATTGTATTTACCTTCCTTCTTTACAACAGGTAGTCTTTTTTTAAGACCTAGATTAAATTCCACCACCCTTGGGATCATCTTTCAATATGCTCCTGTTAATAATTTTCCTGATATGAATTGCTGAAAGTTTATTGCCTGGGCATTTAGGCCCATATTTATATGACCTATTGCCTCTTCAATAGGACTGTTTAATCCTTAGGGGACAGGTTTTGCAACTGAACTCACATTTCTTTTATGTTTAGAGTTTTTATTCCTGTGCAAACTATTCATTAGGAGCTCAATATACATAGCTTTAATAGCAAACAATTACTGAGCCCTTACTCCATGCCAGGTCATCTTGCTAAGCACTTTGTAAGAGTTAATCCTCATTAATCCTCCCCCATTGTAACAGTTAATCCTCATGACTATATTGCAGAAAGTACTGCTATATTCCACCGTGCTCTCCTAGACTAGTTTGGGTGCTCATTAAATGTGGTCATGGCATTCTGTACTTTTCCTTTGTAGCATTCATAGTTTCAATTAAAAAACAAACAAACAAAACAGAAGCTAAACATGCATTTGATTGCTTATTTTCTAATTCTCCCCAAGTAAAGTCCATGAGGACAGAGAAAATCTCTGTCCTGCATCTCCAGGCCATGGGGCAGGCCTGTGTGTAGTAGTTTAAATATCTGGTGAATTAACAAAGAAAAACTCTCTTAGAATAAGGCAAGTGTCCCCAGACTCCAGGATCTAATGCCTGGTGATCTGAGGTGGAGCTGATGCCGCAATAATAATAGAAATAAAGTGAACAATAAATATAATGCACTTGAATCATCCCAAAACTATCTCCTAAACCCCAAGCCCTGGGAGAATTGTCTTCCATGAAACCGGTCCTTGGTGCCAAAACGATTAAAGGTCCCTGGAATAGGGGACAGAAGCTTACGGCCTGACACATTGAGCTCAAGATTGCACCGCTGGGACTAGAGTTCACATTCATGCCAGGTTTTTTCTTTCTGGGGATCCTGCCCATAATACCAGTACCGTGTTCTTTCCCATGGATTTATTTCAAACTGGCAATGAGGCTATGAGTTAACCATCCCATTTCTCATGTGGAAAACAGAACATATTTTAACAGCCAATTCAAAGATGCCAGGCTCCTGAAATGAGCAGCTAAAAATAATGATGGTGATGATGATATCACTATGATTTACAGAACACCCCATTTCTATTGGGGATGTTACTGCCAATCCTTAAATTACCATGGTAAGTTAAGTTCTATTTCCTACTCAGGAAATTGATGCGTAAAGAGACTAGGATATGCAATTAAGAATGAATGAGTAACAAGCTTTGGAGATATACCAGGAACACAGGTTTATCTGAAACTGAAATCCAGGTTTTCCCACCTTTTCCATGCTTTAGCTGTCAATCACCAAACACTTACTACATGATAGGAACTCTTAAATATTTATTCAGGCATCAAAATTATTTCCTAAGAGGATTATTAAAAGAGTTAAAAAAATGATTGCCTGTGAATGAATTTTAGAAACAAAATAAGTCAAAAAGTAGATTTAGAGTCTGGAAGGATTTTCTAATAACATGTCAAGTTTTCATGGGAGTTTTTGAACCTATCTATTACAGGGAAATGTTTAGGTTGATGTTTAACTTATACACTAGGATGAACAACAGGGCAATGGGCTTGAATAAGAAGCAAAATGAGATAGCTGCATGGCCAAGTCATATTTTGAACTGATGGGAGACAAGTTGCAGGCATCCTCAAAGGGTTAGAAAATGATGGGATAAATATAAATTCCAAATTCAACACTTACATCCATCCCAAGTTTGGTGATTTCTAAGGACATTTCCCAACATCCATTGGATCACCAAAAAAGGAAGAGAATTCCAGAAAAACATCCATTTCTGCTTTACTGGCTATGCAAAAGCCTTTGACTGTGTGAATCACAAAAACTGGAAAATTCTTCAAGAGATGGATACCAGACCACCTGACCTGCCTCTTGAGAAACCTGTATGCAGGTCAAGAAGCAACAGTTAGAACTGGACATGGAAAAACAGACTGGTTCCAAATAGGAAAAGGAGCACGTCAAGACTGTATTTTATCACCCTGCATATTTAACTTATATGCAGAGTACATCCTGAGAAGTGCTGGGCTGGATGAAGCACAAGCTGGAATCAAGATTGCTGGGAGAAATATCAATAACTTCAGATACGCAGATGTCACCACACTTAGAAAGCGAAATAGTACTAAAGAGCCTCTTGATGAAAGTGAAAGAGGAGAGTGAAAAAGTTGACTTAAAACTCAACATTCAGAAAACTAAAATCAAGGCATCTGGTTCCATCACTTCATGGCAAATAGATGGAAACAGTGGAAACAGTGACAGACTTTATTTTTGAGGGGCTTCAGAATCACTGCAGATGGTGACTGCTGTCATGAAATAAAAAGATGCTTGCTCCTTGAAAGAAAAGTTATGACCAACCTAGACAGCATATTAAAAGCAGAGACATTACTTTGCTGACAAAGGTCCATCTAGTCAAAGCTTTCTTTTTTCCAGTGGTCATGTATGGATGTGAGAGTTGGATTATAAAGAAAGCTGAGTACCGAAGAATTGATGCTTTTGAACTGTGGTGTTGGAGAAAACTCTTGAGAGTCTCTTGGACTGCAAGGAGATCAAACCAGTCAGTTCTCAAGGAGATCAGTCCTGAATATTCATTGGAAAGACTGATGCTGAAGCTGAAGCTCCAATACTTTGGCCACCTGATAGGAAGAACTGACTCATTGGAAAAGACCCTGAGGCTGGGAAAGATTGAAGGTGGGAGGAAAAGAGGACAACAGAGGATGAGATGGCTGGATGGCATCACCACCTCAATGGACATGAATTTGAGTAAACTCTGGGAGTTGGTGTTGGACAGGAAGTCCTGGCATGCTGCAGTCCATGGGGTCACAAAGAGTTGGATATGACTGAGTGACTGAACTGAACTGAAGGACATTTGACCCTTTCAGAGAAGACAAGTAATTCTGTAAGAGCTGATGTGGAAGAAACTAAACCTACATCTCTTGTGCCATAGGAACAAAAGAGGTGACAGAGAAAATCAGGTAAAGATTAGTTGCTTTCTTTTAAGCTACTACATCCAACCCAGCCCCACTGGCCACAGCCGTGTGCTCACTTTCAAGCCTCTTCCCACCAGACATCTGTTGTTGCAGATTTAATTGCATCTGTCACTTCAGTAATCATGTGCATACATGTTTTCCAGAAGGATGGGTTGGAGACTTCCAGTTCAGGCTTAGATGGTTTGATGTGCAACTGCTGTAATGCTAACAAGAGCATTTCATCTGTCACCTCTAACCAGTCCACTAGTGAGAGCCTAATGGCCACTAGGATATACGCTTCTGTCCCCAGATGCTCCCTAGTGAAACCAAGAACAACAACACTAAGAAAATGAGCTGAGGCTAGAAGCAGAAGAATTCACTTCTCCAGAAGGAAATTTTGGTGGCTGCAACCATACGAAGCAGTGAGGGGAAAAAATGCAAGGAAAAATGGTTATTTCCAACAAAATGTTTGCTTCTCCTTACTTATTTTCATTTTATATGTTATTAATGACTTTTTTCTCATCAAAGTATGTATTTGAATTAGTAAGGGAATTGAAAATTCCAATGAAAAATGTTGGAAAGAACTGAGCTTATTTAGCCTGAAGTGACTGAGTGTTAGTTTCTCAGTCTTGTCTGACTCTGCGATCCCATGGACTGCAGTCCACCAGCCTCCTCTGTCCATGGAATTCTCCAGACAAGGTTACTGGAGTGAATTGCCATTTCCTTCTCCAGAGGATCTTCCTTTCCCAGGGATTGAACCAGAGTCTCCTGCATTGCAGGTAGATTCTTTACTGTCTGGGCCATCAGGGAAGCCCTGAAAACAAACCAAATAAATAAATAAATAAAGCTGCTTTTGTAATTAGCACAATTTTGAAATCAAGGCAGTCATTTAATTTGTCTAACATCTAGGTTCTTTTTTGGGGGAAAAATAGATTATATTTATCATAATCTCTCAAGTCTCTTCTGATAAATACTGACACATTGACTGCTTCAGCATTTTAAACAACCCACATGAATATATACAGACTAGATCATCATATCCAAATGGTTTCTAACATGTAAAATTATTTTGCCATTACTCTAAATGCCATGGTTCTGGGAAGAGCATAATCAGTGGCTCTGTTTCATGGGCCACAGACTCCATGCCTTCTACTTTCAGGCACGCTAACAGGGAGTGCCAGCAGAACTGCAAGGTTATTCTCCAGAACCAGGGCAAGGGCTGGTTCACAGCTTCTATTTCTTTCCCATTTTAATTGTTTACTGACGTACAGTTGGCTTACAATATTAGTGTCAGGTGTACCACATAGTAACTGGATGTTTTTATAGATTATACTCCAAGGTTATAAAGTATTGATTGCAATCCCTGTGTGTATAAATCCATGTAACTAACTTATTTTATATCTAGTAGTTTATACCTTCTAATCCCTGTTCACCACAGTTTCCATTTATTTTTAATAATTTCATCCCAACTTAGAGAGATCATTGACTAACCTCAGGAGACATACTAGTTTGACGGGTTCTGACAGAGATTCCAAACTTTAAAGTAGTTCTTAATCATCCAATAGTAAATAGCATAAGGACTAACACAATAATCTTATAATCCTAGAAGTGAAAAAAACCAGACAAACTCATGTTTTTTGTTTGTTTTTTCTAATCTTTCTTCCAACATATCAGATGCCATACCCCAGCAAGATGATTATTATCAATTGGAGTCCAGGATCACACACACACACACACACACACACACACACACACACACACACACACACACACACACACACAATTACAAGAGGGAATAAAATATGACTCCTGTAACAAGTCCCTTTGTGGTCTTTCTCCTCCAAGTGACTCTTACCAACACTGCAAATGCACAATTCATTTCTGAACTATTTGTTTAACGGTGTCTGAGTTCCTGCCATGCTCACTTCTGTATGAACAACAGCTAGCGTCGTACTTGATGTTTCATGGATGGTCATTGATCGTACACAGTGTCTTTTTGTCAACTACTCTTGAAGCATGATTAAACACACTGAAGAAAAATATTTTCTGTTTGGATAGTTTAATAAAATAATCAGTTTCACTCAAGAAGACAAAAATTGACTTTATAGTGCAAGCCTTGTAATTCTTAACTATAGTTGCATTTATCATTGAACCAAATCATTATCTTACTCTCTCTCCCTCTGTCTCACACCCATACAGACACAGACACACACACACACTCACTCTACACCTACACAGTTGGGTCTCTGTGGCAGAATCACGGAAATTATCTTTAGTGATTCCTGTTCAGTACCCAAACCCCACTCTAGAAGAAACTGGAACCGCATTCTGAATGAACACTTGGTTGCCTTGTGAAAGTGGCTTAGAGCTGGAGATTCTCAAAGTCTGACTGCTGTTGTCCTAAATAGCGCAATGAGGTAAAATATATCTTCTTTTAAAGAAACCTATATTTGTACCTGGGAGACCAAAGAAATAGCCATGAAGTGACATCTTGGGGTAAAGATCAATGCCCCTGAAAACAGCAAAATATTAAATGATGGGGACAGCTCTTTAACAACGCCTTTGGCAGGAACAGGGAATTCTGAATGATCCTCCTTCCCTGGGACTCAACTTTGTGTCACTGTATACTTCATCTACTTTGTTTTTAGATGAAAGTTCAGAATATCTGAGCTTTTCAAGGGTCATATTTCATTTGATTGAACTTCCCTTGAAATCTTATAAGTACTTCATGGACTGCAGTTTTCTCTCTTGCTGACTTAATGCTGTTCAGAGAAAATTCTGCTGCTTTATGTAAGGGATAGTATAAAGAATGCATTGCTCAGTATACAAATGCCACACAAAAGCCAACCTAAGAAACCCATCTGAAAAAATGTAGAAGTTCCACATTTGAAAAATCTGTTCTAAAAAGCTGTTTTTGTTCATGATTTTTAAGTAAGGCATGTAGGAAGAGGTTTCTCAGAATGTAAAACATGCTCGTTATCTTTCTTTAAGAGTTTAAAATGCATTCTCACTTAAAATGGAGTTAAATAGTACATATCTCGTGGTGTTGTGAAGAGTAATTAAGGCTGTGTGTGTATGAGAGCTGATCGCAGAATCTAGGCTATGACAGGTGCTCAAACCACGGCAGCAGAATTTGCATTTAAATATACTGCCTTTATGCCGTGTACACAATGTGGAGAAATTATAAAAATGGAGGCCACAGAGAATTTCCTAAGTAGAATTTTGAAGCCACTTTAAATGAATACGTCAAAGGTAGCATCATAGAATTCAGTCAATAGTTAACGGAGGCTCAAAGTCATCATTAAGCGTTGGCTCTGTTTGTAGACTTTATGGCAAAATGAAAACTAAATGCTATTGAAACATGATATTGAAATATTTTAATACTGAGGCCACCTTCTAGGGATACTTAATATAATAATAGTTCTGTAAAGGAAAGAAGTTAGGATTTAAAATTTTTCAATGACTATAATAATAAAAACTTAAACCAACAAAAAACAAAAGAAGCATCAATAACTAGAACTGAGTGAGACACACTAAGGAGCAATTAAAACCTGTTCTAAGTGGAAACACCAAAATTTTTAAAAGCCAGTCTGAATGATAAATTAAAAATACTTTAATAAAAATCTCAAAGTTCCATTGTTTTGGAAATTGATAAATTTTTGAAATGGTAAAATGAAAAATATATGGGGACATAGCCAAGAAAAAAATTAAATGGAAAGAAGTTAAAAAGGAAACTAACTTTATTAGAAATAGATATTAAATACATATTAAAAAGTCACAATCTAAACTTTAAAAAGGTGGGATTTTAATTTGAGTGGATATTTATTTTTATTGTCATTTTCCTTTAATTTCAATGTGTAGTCTATTTACATTTATCATGAACATATTTTATCCTGGGTACTTTCATTATAAAATTAATTTTTAAATTTAAAGTAAATTTGGGATAAATTTTGTTATAATATCACTGATTAGAGATAATCTCCCATCTATTTGCACCAAGGCCATGTTTCTTAAAGCTATGTTTTTCTTTTAATTCTTATGTCAAGTTCTTACTTGGTAAGAATATATGTTCATGTATTTTCTTATTGGTGGTGTTCTGTCCCTCAGTCATGAATTTCTTCTTTCCTGGCTTCAGCACCTGCCAAACTAGTCCTTCCTCACTGCTCCTAGATGCTATCAATTCAGTTCAGCCGTGTCTGACTCTTTGCGACCCCATGAACCACAGCTTGCCAGGCCTCCCTGTCCATCACCAACTCCTGGAGTCCACCCAAACCCATGTCCCTTGAGTCGGTGATGCCATCCAACCATCTCGTCCTCTGCTGTCCCCTTTTCCTGCATTCAATCTTTCTCAGCATCACTGTCTTTTCTAATGAGTCAGCTCTTTGCATGAGGTGTCCAAAGTATTGCAACTTTAGCTTCAGTCCTTCCAATGAATATTCGGGACTGATTTCCTTCAGGATTCACTGGTTAGATCTCTCTGCAGTCCAAGGGACTCTCCAAGAGTCTTTTCCAACACCATGGTTTAAGAGTATCAATTCTTCAGTGCTCAGATTTTTTTATCATCCAACTCTCACATCCATACATGACCACCGGAAAAGCCATAGCTTTGACTAGACAGACTTTTGTTGGTAAAGTAATGTCTCTGCTTTTTAATATGCTGTCTAGGTTGGTCATAGCTTTTCTTCCAAGGAGCAAGCTTCTTTTAATCTCATGGCAGCAATCACCATCTGCAGTGATTTTGGAGCCCAAGAAAATAATATATGTCACTGTTTCCATTGTTTCCCATTCTATTTGCCATGAAGTGATAGGACCAGATGTCATGATTTTCATTTTTTGAATGTCGAGTTTAAGCCAGCTTTTTCATTCTACTCTTTCACTTTCATCAAGAGACTCTTTAGTTCCTCTTCACTTTCTGCCATGAGAGTGGTGTCATCTACATATCTGAGGTTATTGGTGTTTCTCCCAGCAATCTTGATTCCAGCTTGTGCTTCATCCAGCCTGGTATTTCACATGATGTATTCTGCATGTATGTTAAAAAAGCAGGGTGACAATATACAACCTTGACGTACTCCTTTCCCAATTTGGAACCAGTACATTGTTCCATGTCCAGTTCTAACTGTTGTTAGTTCTAACTGTGTATAACAATAGTTAGAACTGGACCTGCACACAGATTTCTCAGGAGGCAGCTAAGGTGGTCTGGTATTCATATCTCTTTAAGAATTTTCCAGTTTGTTGTGATCCACACAGTCAAAGGTTTTGCTTAGTCAATGGAGCAGAAGTAGATGTTTTTCTGGAACTCTCTTGCTTTTTTGATGATCCAACAGGTGTTCTCAATTTGATCTCTGGTTCCTCTGCCTTTTCTAAAACCAGTTTGAATATCTGGAAGTTTTCAGTTCACAGATTGTTGAAGCCTAGCTTGGAGAATTTTGAGTGTTACTTTACTAGTGGGTAAATGAGTAAAATTGTGCAGTAGTTTGAACATTCTTTGGCATTGCCTTTCTCTGAGATTGGATTGAAAGCTGACCTTTTTCTGTCCTGTGGCCACTGCTAAGTTTTCCAAATTTGCTGGCATATTGAGTGCAGCACTTTCACAGCATCATCTTTCAGGATTTGATATAGCTCAACTGGAATTCCATCACCTCCACTAGCTTTGTTCACAGGGATGCTTCCTAAGGACCGTTTGACTTCACACTCCAGGATGTCTGACTCTAGGTGAATGATCACACTATTGTGGTTATCTGGGTCACAAAGATCTTTTTTTGTATAGTTCTTCTGTGTATTCTTGACAACTCTTCTTATTATCTTTTGCATCTGTTAGGTCCATAAAGTTTCTGTCCTTTATTGTGTCCATCTTTACAGGAAATGCTCCCTTGGTATCTCTAATTTTTTTGAAGACAGCTCTAGTGTTTTATTTCTATTGTTTTCCTCTATTTCTTTGCATTGATCACTTAGGAAGGCTTTTGTATCTCTCCTTGCTATTCTTTGGAACTCTGCATTCAGATGGGTATATATTTCCTTTATCCTTTGTCTTTAGCTTCTCTTCTTTTCTCAGATATTTTTAAGGCCTTCTCGGACAAACATTTTGCCTTTTTGCATTACTTTTTCTTGAGATGGTCTTGATCGCTCCCTCCTGTACCATATTATGAACCTCCGTCCACAGTTTTTCAGTCACTCTATCAGATCTATAATCCCTTGAATCTATTTATCACTTCCAGTGTATAATCGTAAGGGACTTGATTTAGATCGTACCTGAATGGCTGAGTATTTTTCCCTACTTTCTTCAATTTAAGTGTGAATTTGGCAATAAGGAGTTCATGATCTCAGCCACAGTCATCTCCTGGTCTTGTTTTTGCTGACTGTATAAAGCTTCTCCATTTTTGGCTGCAAAGAGTATAATCAATCTGATTTCGGTGTTGACCATCTGGTGATGTCCATGTGTAGAGTCATCTCTTGTGTTGTTGAAAAAGGGTGTTTGCTATGACCAGTGTATTTTCTTGGCAAAACTCTATTAACTCTGCCCTGCTTCTTTTTGTTCCAAGACCAAACTTGCCTGTTACTTCAGGTACCTTGACTTCCTACTTTTGCATTTCAGTCCCCTATGATGAAAAGGACTTTTTGTTGTTGTTGTTGTTAGTTCTATAAGGTCTTGTAGGTCTTCACAAAGCCATTCAAATTCAGTTTCTTTGGCATTAGTGTTTGGGGCATAGACTCGGGTTAATGTGATATGGAATGGTTTGCCTTGGAAACCAACAGAGATCATTCTGTCATTTTTGAGATTACCCAAGTACTGCATTTCAAACTCTTCTGTTGACTATGGAGGTTGCTCCATTTCTTCTAAGGGATTCTTGTCCACAGTAGTAGATATAATGATCATCTTAATTAAATTTGCCCATTCTAGTTCATTTTAGTTCACTTTTTCCTAAAGTATTAATGTTTACTCTTGGCACTTCCTGTTTGACCACTTCCAAATTACCTTGAGTCATGGACCTAGCATTCCATGTTCCTCTGCAATATCGCTCTTGTAAAGAGCATCGGACTTGACTCCCACCGTCAGTCACATCCACAGCTGGGCTTTGTTTTGTGCTTTGTCTCATCCTCTTCATTCCTTCTGGACTTAATTCCCTGCTCTTCTCCAGGAGCATATTGGGCACCTACCTACCTGGGGAGTTCATCTTTCAGTGTCCTATCTTTTTGCTTTTTCATACTGTTCATTGGGTTTTCAAGGCAAGAATGCTGAAGTGGTTTGCCATTCCCTTCTCCAGTGGACCATGTTTTGTCAGAACTCTCCACCATGACCCTTCCATCTTGGGTGGCCCTACACAGCATTGCTCATAGTTTTTTCTGTTAGACAAGGCTGTGATCCGTTTGGTTAGTTTTCTGTGATTTTAGTTTTCAATCTGTCTGGCCTCAGATGGATAAAGATAAGAGGCTTGTGGAAGCTTCCTGATGGGATGTACTGGCAGTGGGGGCAAACTGAGTCTTGCTCTGATGGGCAGGGCTATGCTCAGTAAATATTTAAATCAATTTCCTGCTGATGGGTGGGGCTGTGTTCCCTCCCTGTAATTTGGCCTGAGGTCAAACTGTGGTGGGGGTAGTGACCTTCTTCAAAGGGACTTATACCAGCATGCCATGGTTCCCAGGACTGTTGTATCCTGACCCCGTGGTAGGCCACTGTTGACCCAGACCTCCACCAGAGACTGCTGGACACTCACTAGTTTTATGATTTTATCATATAATAGGACTCTTCTAAACTTTATTTTTCTTCTCCATTAAATGAAGAGAACAATAGTAGCATCATCACAAAGCTATTACTATGTGAAATAACTCAGGCAAATGGTTTACAATAGTGCAAATCAACAATTAGTAAATATTAGGCAGTAATACCACAGAGGTAGCAGCAGTAATGTTTTAAAGATTATGCTTTCTCCATTGAGTTTATTTTGAACCTTTGTTGAACATTAACCCTATCTGTCTGGGTCTGTTTCTGAACTTTCTGTTCTATTCCAGTATTCTATTCTAAGCTGCAACTCCAGTACTTTGGCCACCTCATGCGAAGAGCTGACTCACTGGAAAAGACCCTGATGCTGGGAGGGATTGGGGGCAGAAGGAGAAGGGGACAGCAGAGGATGAGATGGCTGGATGGCATCACCAACTCGATGGGCATGAGTTTGAGTAAACTCCGGGAGCTGGTGATGGACAGGGAGGCCTGGCGTGCTGCGATTCACGGGGTCGCAGAGTTGGACACAACTGAGCGACTGAACTGAACTGAACTGATTCTATTCTAACCTATTCCAACCCTTTGCCAATACCACACTGCCTGGAGCATGTTGCTTCATGGTAAACTTTGCTATCAAGTAGACTGAAAGCTCCATTTTGGTCCTTGTTTCAGAGTTATTCTGACTATTCTAGTTTCTTCAGCTTTCTATGTAAATGTCACAGTCCTGACACGCCCTTGTGAGAAGGGTGTTTTTCCCTGTCCTTTCCCCACCACCACGGTTTCCCTCCTGTGTCCCCGGGAAAGCCAGGGCTTACCGTTCCGTAGCCGCAGCGCTTTCCGCCGCGCTTCCCGCCTCTGCTGTGGCGGCAGACCCGCGCGTCCCCCGCCGGGCGGAGCGGCGCTGCCCCCGTCCGCCATGACAGCCGCGCGCTCTCGCGAGGCGGGGGAGGCTGCGCAGCGGCGTCTGAGGACGGGCGCGCTCTGCGGACGCCTGCGGCGTCCAGGGCTCTCAGTCACTCGTGGTGGCCCAGTCTCAGTTTATTCCGGAAAGACGTTAGAACTTTTACTTGAGTCCTTCTTACTCACTTTCCCGGGGCTTTCTCTCTTCCCGCGCTCTCCTCCAGGCCAGCGGGGCGGGCGCCCGGCCTCTCACCGAAGACGCCATCTTTACATAGGCTTCACGCCGCTTGAGACACCAGCTCTTAAAACGGGTCATCTTGTAGAGTTCCCAGGTCTTCCGTGCTGGACACACACGCAGGATGGGAATGGCGCTCTTCCGGGTTTCTTCATCCTAAACAGAAGCTGCAGTGCCCCAGTGATAGCCCTCACTGTCTAGGCTATCGCCCTTTCTGGTACAGCCGCGTTTCTTCCTGCTTTGGCGTCTTTTCAGCCTCCTCTTTTTCTCCACATGGATTCCTGCCTTCATTTTTAGTGGCCTCACCTGCCTGAATCCTGGTGAAGTAGTCAAATGATCTTATGAATGGGGCATTGGGTCGCTTTCAGAAGAATACTCTGCGTGCAGTTCTCCTGCATGCTTTCTTCTTTCCGTTGTTCTGTTGAGTTTTTTACAACCCTTCCTTGGCCTTGGATACAGTGAGGTTTCATTAGTTCAGGAGTTGCGCCACACAGGACGTGCAGCCTGATCCCAGGCCGGCTTTCTGTCCAGGCGCGTCCTGGCCAAATCGCGCTTTAAAATCTATCAGTGGAGAGACTTGTGTTGTGCACAGCACCCCATTCGACTCCGAGAAACTATAGAGTGTTTCTGCTATAATGAAATGGTATCTTCTCCATGTCCTGTCTGATATGCTGAACTATGGAAATAAACACTTTCAGCTTACGTTTGTACTTTAAATAACATGAATTCACTCTGCCAAATTACTAGGGCTCTTATTGACATACTGCTGTTCTTCATCCCCAAAAAGCATTATTTTTACCCTGAATTAGCCTTATTCTACTTGGCTATCTTATTTTCTACAGTTCTCTGTCTCACACATTCTTGTTCTTGCTCTCTCGCATGCTATCTCTTGGTAAAAGAAGGAAAATTGCGTTAGATTGGTCAGGAGGATGAAAAAACCACTTTGTTCCCCTCAAAGATCAATTGCTTGAGATGCCATCTACCCCAGGTTTTTAAAGTTGCTTTTTGTCCTCTTGTTCAGGAGCAATGTCATTCTGTGCCAGAAGTTAAGCTACATTTTCTCTCAATCCAACTTGAATTATTGGTAAGTGAAAATTCTTTCCCATTTTATTTATTTATTTATTTTGGTGACTGGTACCCAAAAGCTATTTTAAACTGTATATCTAGTGTGCTATCAAAAAAAAAGTTAAAATTATAAATTGGGTTGAAATAATTATATTTAGTAGTAACCTATGATCTTAGCATTCTCAACATCTAAATCCTTGAAGGGCTACTTAGTAAAAGGTTTCTAACAGGTACTATAAGAGAGGATGTTCTAGGAAAAAATTATAGTTCTTCATTATAAGTTTTAAAACCACGTTTATTAATATATATGATTTGTGTATACTGTTACTCTGCTTATTTAACTTTTATGCAGTGTACATCATGTGAAATGCCAGATTGGATAAATCACAAGCTGGAACCAAGCTTGCCAGGAGAAATATCAACAACTTTAGATATTGAGATGATACCAGTCTAATGACATAAAATGAAGAGGAACTAAAGAGCTTCTTGATGAGGGTGAAAGAGTAGAGTGAAAAAACTGGCTTTAAACTCAACATTCAACATTCCTTGGGCTCCAAAGTCACTTCAGCCGTGGAATTAAAAGACCCTTGCACCTTGGAAGGAAAGCTATGACAAAACTAGAGAGCATATTAAAAAGCAGAGACATCACTTTGCCAACAAAGATCCTCATAATCAAAGCTGTGGTTTTTCCAGCAGTCATGCCTGGTTGTGAGAGCTGGACCGCAAATAAGGCCAGGCACTGGTGCTCCAGAAGACTCTTGAGAGTCCCTTGGACAGCTTAGAGATCAAACCAGTCAGTCCTAAGGGAGATCAACCCTGAATACTCACTGGAACAACTGACTGGTGTTGAAGCACCAGTACGTTGGTCACGAGATGCAAAGAGCCAACTCATTGAATAAGACCCTGATGCTGGGAAAGACTGAAGTCAATAGGAGAAGGGGATTGTAAAGGATGAGATGGTTGGATGGCGTCACTGACTCAATGGACATGAATTTGAGCAAAGTCTGGGAGACAGTGGAGGACAGAGGGGCCTGGTGTGCTGCAATCCATGGGTTTGCAAAGAGCTGGACATGACTTGGTGGCTGAACAACAACAAAAATGTTCTGTGTGCTTAAGTGGATTATGAGGCACCATTAACATTCTCCTGTTTGTAAGAGACAAGCCCCATATTTGGAATTCAACATACTGAAAGCCTTCTTGTCCTGCTTTGTCTCTAGGCCAGTAGTTGTCAGCTGGGAACAATTTTCTGTCTCCAGGGGATGTTTGTCAATGTCTGGAGATATTTTAGTTATCAAACAGGGGAGTGCTTTGGCATCTAGCAGGTAGAGGTCATAGAAGTTACTAAATATCCTATAATGCATAGGACAGTCCCCTTCCCCTCTCAGCAAAGAATTATCTGGACAAAATATCAATAATGATGAGTTTGCAAAATTCTTTTCTAAGCTCACACTGAATTACTATCTCCTCCAAAAAGTCCAAGAACAAATAGGACAAGGAAAGAGGGGTCTGCTTTATCCTTATGCTCCAGAGCAAGAGGTCTAAGCTTCCTCTACTAGTCACCTCAGTCTATCTTATTGTACCAGCTTTAATGGGAAAAGGGAGAATCACAATAGAAAATATTAAATAGGACAATTTAGGGAGAGAGTTTACTCTTATAAAGACTCAGAATTTTTTTCCTCTTTCCTAAAAATATATAAATATCTATTTCTGTTACTGAGACCAATAGATGGAATAAAGGGAAATTTACCTATCCCAAGGGTCAATGTGTACTTTTTTTTTTTTTTTGTCTTTTATTATCCACTGGGAAGAACTTTGAGAATTTAAATATATTTCATTCTTACCTGAAAACTTGCTCTTGATTCATGTTTTCCTATAGTGTATGGTTAACATACTATGCAAAAATACTCCACAAACAATCTTTTATTTCTTTCTTTAATGTTTTGGAGTATTGCTGATTTACAAAGTTATGTTAATTTCTGTTGTACAGAAAAGTCAGTCAGTTATACACATACATGTCTATACTCTTTTGTAGATTCTATTCCCATATAGATTATTACAGACTATTGAGTAGAGGTCCCTGTGCTATGCACAAAGTCCTTCTTCTTCTTGTTCAGTTGCTAAGTCATGTTGGAATCTTTGTGACCACGTGGACTGGAGCCAGCCAGGGTCCTCTGTCCATGGGATTCTCCAGGCAAGAGTACTGAAGTGGGCTGCCACTTCCTCTCCAGGGGATCTTCCTGACCCGGGAGTTGAACCTGTGTCTCCTGTGTCAGCTGGTGGATTCTTTACCATTGAGCCACCAGGGAAGCCCTTATATATATTGATATCGTTATCTTAAAGTTTCAATCACCTGGGACTGCACTGAAGCCAGGAAATGCCAAGTTATCTATGAAGGTTCAAATCAAAGGGCATTGCCACATAGCATTTCCAGGCCATGTCAGTCAGACTGGCCTCATTTCCTTCTGTTGTCCCACAGCACAGAATGACTTGGTAGTAGATACATTTGGCTTTCTGTTATACTTGATTATTTAATTTTAACTCCTAGAGAACAAAATTCCACCTGCTAATTTTATGTGCCCACAGTCAGGCAGAGTACATACTGTATAATGTTGGTTAAAGCCTGGATGTATGTGGCACAAATGGAAGGAGAGAATACAAACAACCGGTGGACTTCAATTAAATTTTCTATCTGTTTGAAACTTATTTAAAAATAAATTGTCCTAATGAGAACAGGGAAGATAGTAGCTACATGCCAATGGTGCCCTAACATTATTTCACATGATGTTTGTTTTAAACAAGTTACCTTCTGTGACTGACAACTACTTGGAGTTAATGACTATAATTACTGCATGGGATCAAGACTGGAAATTCCCTCATGACAAGATTCCCTTGAACTCTTCTTCTCCCTAACCTGGTGGCATATTTGCCAATACTTGAGATAGCTCAAAAATATCACATTGGTTCAGCCTTATGTAGTATCTCCTGGGTCAAGAACTTGGGTAGAAAGTTTTGATATAATGTTCCTAAACTAACCTTTCATTTTACCATTGTAAAAAAAATCACATTTGGAGTAAATGCCAAGAAAACATTACAGGTAAACACCATAATTTGAAATGCATTGGCATAATAGTGTTTCTAAATATGCTTTACATGATGAGGATTATTGTGCCTCCAAATAAAAACAATTGTACCTTTTTTTATCTTAAAATTCATCAAAAGTTAAGAACAACATACTTTGGCTAATTATGCTAATTGTGGAAAGAATTCTTTGCTGCTCTTTGCAGCACTTTCAGGTGCAAAGTATTTCAGATACAATTCTTCTCTGTGTCTATTCATAATTTTAGCTAATATATGAGAAATACTTACATGTTAACCTCTATTTAAAGTATTTTACATGTGTTAAATAATTTAATCCTTATACCTAGCTAAAGCAAGACCTAACACACTGTTTATATAAGGAACTGGATAATAAGTATTTTAGGCTTTTCAAGCCATATAGTCTCTGTCTCAATGAATGAATTCTGCCATTTTAGTTCAAATGAAGTCATAGGCAATATATAAATGAATGAGTATGGTTGATCTCCAATAAGACTGTATTTACAAAAACATGCAATGAACTAAACTTGGCCAAGTTCATTTCAGTCCCTCAGTCGTGTCCGACTCTATGCGACACCATGAACCGCAGCACGCCAGGCCTCCCTGTCCATCACTAAGTCCTGGAGTCAACCCAAACCCATGTCCATTGAGTCAGTGATGCCATCCAACCATCTCATCCTCTGTCATCCCCTTCTCCTCCTGCCCTCAATCTTTCCCAGCATCAGGGTCTTTTCAAATAAGTCAGCTCTTCACATCAGGTAGCCAAAGAACTGGAGTTTCTGCTTCAACATCAGTCCCTCCAATGAACACCCAGGACTGATTTCCTTTAGGATGGACTGGTTGGATCTCCTTGCTGTCCAAGGGACTCTCAAGAGTCTTCTCCAACACCACAGTTCAAAAGCATCAATTCTTCTGTGCTCAGCTTTCTTTATAGTCCAATTCTCACATCCGTACATAACCACTGGAAAAACCATAACCTTGACTAGATGGATCTTTGTTGGCAAAGTAATGTCTGTTTTTTTTTTTAATATGCTGTCTAGGTTTGTCATAACTTTCCTTCCAAGGAGTAAGCGTCTTTTAATTTCATGGTTACAATCACCATCTGCAGTGATTTTGGAGCCCACAAATATAAAGTCAGCCACTGTTTCCCCATCTATTTACCATGAAGTGATGGGACCGGATGCCATGATCTTAGTTTTCTGAATATTGAACTTTAAGCCAACTTTTCCACTCTCCTCTTTCACTTTCATCAAAAGGTTCTTTAGTTCTTCTTCACTTTCTGCCATAGGCGTGGTATCATCTGTGTATCTGAGGTTATTGATATTTCTCCTGGCAATCTTGATTACAGTTTGTGCTTCTTCCAGCCCAGCGTTTCTCATGATGTACTCTGCATATAAGTTAAATAAGCAGGGTGACAATATACAGCCTTGACGTTCTCCTTTTCCTATTTGGAACCAGTCTGTTGTTCTATGTCCAGTTCTAACTGTTGCTTCCTGACCTGCCTACAGGTTTCTCAAGAGGCAGGTCAGGTGGTCTGGTACAAGCAAACTGTAAAGTAAAAGCCATTTTAAGTTCATATTTTACAAGTTTGAAAAAATTTAAGAGACACAAATAAGTAACAGCAAAGGTAATTCAGTTTGCAAGGAGCAGAATAATGAATAACTCAAGTAGAATGTTATACAACTATACCCTAAACATGATAGTCACTAGCTATATTTGTCTCTTGTATACTTTAAATATGGTTAGTCTGAATTGAATTACTATGTAAGTTAAAAAAAACATAGGATTTCAAAGACTTGGTATGCAAAAAAAATGAAGTGTTTCAATGTATTAATGACTATATGTTAAGCTAATTATTTATATGAGTATATAGAGTAAAATAGCTTATTAAAGTTAAGTTCACTTGCTTCTTTTTACTTAGGTTAATATAACCAGTAAATATTTTAAATAACATATATGGCTTCTGTTTGTGACTCACATTATATTGGACTTGAAATTGTTCTTAACAACTGCCTTTATACATGTACAAAAAGAGGTTATATTAAAATATTCCCTAAAATATTTCTAGGAATGGAACTTCTGAAAGGGGAAATGAGGTCCTTCATGAAGCTTCTCAAATGAAAAAGCAATAAAAACACTAGCAAAAGCATGTCAAAATCAGCCTTTTTGGAATTCTATAAATTAGCAAACACATTCTTGGAATTCTGTAAATTGCACACGTTTGAGGAGAATTATTCAGGGAAGCCTGTGCTGCAGGGGGCTCTTGCCCCCCTGGGTCTCTTCCCTGTCTCTACTGATACGTGGGGCTTTCCCCTTTTCTTCTTTTAATCTACTTTTCCTAAGATGCATTTAATTTCTTAAAAAGGGGACAAATGCAAAGCTATTTCTTTGCATTTCTAGGGTTTCTAGGGTGTCATCACTTCCAGTTTGTTAGGTTTGTTTCCAAGTATTAATAAAGCATAGAAATAATGAAAATGCATTACATATAATTATTGTATATATAAACAGACAAAAGAGGGTGGATAGAATGGATGTATTATGGAACAAAGTTCCTATATACTATTAAAACAAAGTTAGCACTAATCCAAATCCAAAATAGGCTGTTTTAAGTTAAGATAATAATTTTTATCTCTAGAATAATCATTAAGAAAATAACTAATTTACACTGGATCTGAAAAAAAAAAAAAAGAGAGAGAGAAAATAACTAAAAAATATAGCAAAAAAACCCCAATGACGTGATTAATGATATGCTAGAAAAGATCTAGGTGGTGCTAGTGGTAAAGAATCTACCGCCAATGCTGGAGACACAGATTCAATCCATGGGTCAGGAAAGAAGATCCCCTGAAGAAGGGAATGGCGCCCCACTCCAGAAATGGAGGAAGAGAGAAACAAAGACATAAGGTATACAGAAAATAACAGAAAAATAACAGATATAAATCCTGCCTTGCCTGTAATTGTATTAAATATAAATGAATTGAACATATTAATCTGCAAATCAAAAGGCAGCAATTGGCAGAGTAGTTTAAAAAATGATGAAACCATATGCTAGCTACAAGAAACACACTTTAAATTAAAACAAACAAACATGCTGAAAGGAAAGGATGAAAAAAAGAGATATACTATGCAAACAATGACCAGAAGAGATCTGAATTGGCATGATTAATGTCAGTCAAAATATATTAAAAGCAAAACTTTAATAGCTACAAATGAAGACAATTTATAATGATAAGGGGTCATTGTACAAGCAAGTTATAACAATTACAAATGTATATCTAAAAACATAATATCAGAAAGATGAAGCAAAATCTGACAGTATTGAAGGGAGAAATATATAATTCAAAATAATAGTAGATTTCATTACCCAACTTTCAATAATGTATAGAGCAACCAATCAAAAAGCAACAAGGGTTACTTCATTAACCAATTATGTATGTCATCATCATTAACCAATATATATATAATCTATAATTATAATTCTATCACCTCTACATTTATAGAATCCTTCACCTAATAACAATAGAATACGCATTCTTTTCAAGAGTATATAGGACATTATCCAAGATCTACTATACATTAAGATGTAAAACAAGTTCTCAATAAATTAAAAAGATTAAGTTCATATAAAGTATCTTTTTGACCAAAATTTTGAGTAATAGAAACAAAGAAGAAAATTTAAGAATTCACAAATATGTGAAAATAAAAATAAAATGCACTATTTTGAATAACCAGTGGGTCAAATAAAAATCATGAGGAAAATTAGACAATGCTTTAAGATGAAGAAAGAAATAATTCTAACATACTAAAACTTGTAGAATGAGATAAAGGATCCCTTAGAGGGATTTTTCTAGTGATAAAAGCTTTTAAAGTAGAAATACTTGAAATAACCTAACATTTCACCATAAGAGACTAGAAAGAACAAAGCACACGTAATTCTAACAAAAGAATGAATAATAAAATTAGAGTAAAAATAGGTGATATAGTTTAAAAGCAGCAGAGAAAAATCAATGACATAAGCAATTAGTTCTTTGAAAAGATCAATCAAACCAACAAACCTTCAGTTAAAATGATCAAGAAAAAAGAGAAAATACACAGTGATTAAAATTAGGAATGAAAGAGAAAATATTACTACTGAATTTACAGAAATAAAAATGATTATAAGAAAATATTAGTAATTGAATGCCCAAAATTAGAAAACCTAGATAAAATGGATAAATCCAAGAAATAAATAAATTATTGATACTGATCTAAGAAGTAATTAAAAAATCTGAACATCTAAAAACAAAAAGATTGAATTAGTAGCTAAAATTTCACACAAAGAAATTCCAGGTAACATGATTTCATTGTTGAATTCTACCAATATTTAGAGCCCATCTTTCACAAAATCTTACAAAACAGAAAAAGAAAAACACTTCATTCAATGAGGCTAATAATATCCTGATAACAAAACCAGACAAAGTTAAAACAAGAAAGCAAACTACATACGAATACCCCTTATGAATACAGATGCAAAAGTTCTTAACAAAATACTAGCAAACTGAATCTACAAAATGTGGAAAGGATTATACACCCTGGCCAAGTGGAATTTAGCCCAGGAAAGCATCATTTCTTTACCATCCAAAATTCATTTAATTTAATACATCATATTAACAGATTAAAAGACTAAAAACACATCATTATCTCAAAAAGCACAGAAAAAGTAATTGAACATATCCAACACCTTTCTATGACAAAAATAAACAGATGAGAAAGAGAAAAAAACATCACCTCAGCCTGATAAAGTGTATCTACAAAAAACGCACAGCTAACATCATACTTAATGACAAATGACTGAATGTTTGCACCTGAAAGTCAGTGACAGAACAATGATATTTGCTTTTTCCACTTCTATTCAACATTGTACTACAGACTCTAGCCAGGGCAATGAGACAAGGAAGAGAAACAAAAGGCAACCAGATTGGAAAGGAAGGAATAAACCACTTCGATTTGCACAAGATATAACCATGTACATAGAAATCTTAAAGAAGCCACGAATAACAATTACTATAAGCAGCAAAAGAGTTCATCAGTATCGCAGGACCCCAGATCAACACAAAGGTTAATTTTATTTCTGTGAAGTAACAGCAAACAACTTGAAAATGAAATTAAGAAAATAATGTAACTGGTAACAGCATCTAGGAGCAGCGAGGAAGGACTAGTTTGGCAGGAGCTGAAGCCAGGAAAGAAGAAATTCACTGGTTACTGCTTGAGGCAGAGAGAAGAGGACACGTTTCTAGTTTTTTATGCATCCTGTCCTTCAGGGTCATGCTAGTTCCTTCCTATTAGCTGAATTTTTACAGAAGCAAGTGAATCCAAGAAATAATTTGAAAGACTGGCTCCCTCAATAGAGTGCAACAAACGAAGTGTTGAGGGGATGTGTTTAAGAGGAAATGGGAAAATAAATGTCTGGCACAATACAACATCATCGTCTACAGTTAGCCATATAAACTACAATTTAATTGTCAAGGTTTTACAAAAGATATGATTATAAGGACTGTTTATGCCGGAATATTTCTCTTCTCAGATTTATGTAAATAACATGAACTTGTAGACTAGGTCTGTGTGTGCTTTGCATTTTTAGTTGCAAAGAAGTTCAGGGAGGTGAAGGCAGAGGCATTAGTTACTTGCATTCCTGCACAGAAATTATACCCCTCTGCCTCATTTGTAAATGCCATTAATAGTACCCATTCAGTTATTGAGAAAATTTAATGAAGTACTACATGTCAAATTCCCAGTACAAAGTCTGGCACATACTAAGTGATCAAAAGTGACACTCTTCCATTTCTGTCTTGTTGATCCCATTATATCCTCTGAGACGCTTTCTCTTTTTGGTTATTCGTGGCCTGTAGTCACAAAGTCAGAGCTTGGTGTGTGTTAAGAAGCTCTCAGAAAGTCTACCATCTCATAAATAATGCTTGGTATTCAACCTGAGGACTGTCATTTTATTTGGCAACTTCCAGAAATGCTGTCTTGGCAAACAGAAGTGGATGCTGGGCTATGTGATTTACATTACATGGATCTCTGCTCAATTATGATTTGCAATCTGGCTAATCTGTCATCCATTCACTGCAGATCAAATACATGTGTGCAAAATTAGTCCAAGACAGGGAAACCATGACTAATGAACAAAAGTACAGTAAAAATGATGTTGGGGGAGATGGGAGAGCTGTTCTACGCGGCAGCAGAAGCAGCGTTAAACCCTCATAGACCATCTTCATTTTGTCATTGAAATACTAAATTCTTCTATTGAAAATTGCTAAGCAGTTTTGCAGTTTGCTATTAGCAGGCAAACATTACTCTTACTATTCTGTAAAATTAGTCATTGAATTGAACTGAGTAATTTTTGCAGGGGTCCTCATTATCCTCCTAGTGCTCACAGATTTAATCGCTGCTTTTGAATCAGGGCCCTGCAGTCTAGGTCGATGGAAGCAACACCCCAGCATTGCTGTTAAGTTCTTTTTGTGTATGGAACATAAAACTCAAGGTCATGACCACTTGTGTTCATTAAAAATCCCACAGAATTGTGAGATGGGATAAGGATGTTCACTCTCTCTGGTGTTCTGGCTAACTTCCAGCTGGATAATTACTTTCTGCCTGTAAAAATGATCCCCCTGCAGTCGGAGTTGATGGGGGCCTTTATTTATTTATTTATTTACCCCCACTTTCAGCTCACATCTGTTGTGAGACTGGTGCTAATTTCAAGAGGTCAAATGCTACCTGCCCCTTGAGGGATGAGTTTTTACAAACATTCTCTACTACCCTGAGAATATTTCTTGGACCCCAAAATTTTGAAGGTTGTATGTTACATAATTCCAAACTCTGCCTGTTTTTGGTAAATATTCTAGAATTATTGGAGGATCATATCTACTATTTTCTTAAAGTTATGCCTCCTTTGAGTTTTACTGCATAACATGCATGAAAACACATTCAATATTCTACAACTTTTTTGCATAATTTTGTTAATATATAATTTTGTTAATACATAATACATAATAATACATAATTTTGCTAATTGTAGGAATGCCAGGATAGATGGATGCACAAATAATTGTATCACAATAGGCAGTTCATTACTCTTTCATCTGTTTTATGTTTCTGTAAGATGTATCTGTACATGTTAACACATATATTCCTTCATCATACCATATATATCTTCTGTCGATATTTGGTATTATTCTGGACACCTTACGAGCTTTATGTAACACTATTATCAGTGAAGATCAGAAATCTAAAAAGGATGATGTTTCTGCCATTATCTCCTCTCACAGACAGTTTTTTGTCAAGTGGATATTTTCCTCCTTGGGCTTCTGTTTAGCATACCTGTGGGAACCAAAGGGGAAAGCCTATTGAGAAGTCACCTGGAGGTTCTGCTCTTTATCAAAAACATTGACTGAAAGTTGGTTTCAGAGTAAGATGAGGTTTCTTGTCCCTCGTTTTAAAATACTTTCCTCTTCCATTTGTGTTCCTTTCTTGCACTCTATTCAGAGAACGTTTATTCTAAGTCTAGATTCATAGATTGGTAATTCCTTAGAAACCATTTCTCCTGATAACTAAAACTCTTTCATGATAAAAAAGAGGTGCCATAAGTTTATTTTCAGATCCAGAGCACAGGTTAGGTAGATGCCTTTTTGAAAGGGAGTCTCCATATACCTCAAGACAAAGTAGTTAGATTTAGTCAATTGAAAATCCAGTCCTATCTATGCCTCAAAGTATAGATATCAAGGTACCAAAGTTTAGATTCACCAAAGTGAAACTTTGAAAGGCTGTTAATGGTTATTTGCAGCAGTCCTTCAATGATATAGACAGGCATCTTAAAGTATTGTTCAAAGTCACAAAACTGAAAGAGCTGAGACTAGAATCTAAGTACCATTGTGACTCTATTACCCTGAAAATATTCCTATGATCTCAAAACTTCATTGTTTTTAGCCATTACTGTCATACCCTCTACCTTTTTCTCAGCATATTTTCTAGAATGACTGAAAGAACATGTGTGCTATTCTTCCCAAAGTTATGCCTCTTTTGGAATTTATTACACTCTTTGTTCCCAATCAAGACTCTTCTTCATATACACGATCATATTAGGTTGGTACTTACCATTCCCTGTGGAATAAAATAGCACTCTATACTGAATCTTATCGACTCAGAAAGCCTGGAATTTGGGGTACAGAAAGAAGGCACCGAGCTACAAAAACTGTCGGATATGGCACTCATATCTCATGCCAGATATGGTGTCTCATCCATGCCATCCAGCTTACCAGCACAGGCATGGAAAACTGCATGCTACATAAAAGGCAGGAACATGGCTTGTGAAGGTGATTTTGAGAACTGGGCTGAGGTGATGAGCCGAGCTTGTGACCAGGTGCTCCACCTGAGAGGGTGAACACAGTAAAAGGGAAATTTAGTTCATTCCATAGGAGTTGCCAGTCTGAATTAGATTACTGATTCATAAATTTTGGATACCTTCCCATAGCAACAGAGGCTTATTCCAAGAGCTTACCAAGAAGTCAGAATACTTTCATCAGATTCCAAGCTAAATGAACTATGCAAAGGAAAGCTAGTTGCACAAGACTTGAGAGTAGATCAGCTAGCTGAGAAATAGAAAGTCTGAAATAATGAACTATTAGTTTTTTAAATAATCAGTCATACTACTCCGTTTGAATATTTGCATTACATATGGAATACATTAATAATCATATAATTTCATTACGTTGTACTTAACTGGCTATGAGAAGAATCTTGAAGCTGTTGTGGCTTTATATTTTTGTACATATTTTACAGTGGAATATAAATTGATTACTGGATGTAAATGTATACATCTCTAGCAGATTAACATAGGGATCACCACCAGAACTACTAATAGACAAGCTTGATAAGAATGAAGAAAGAATAGGCTGGCCATGTCAGGGAGACTTCATCTAGTAGAAAATGTTGGATGATGACCAACAGATCTAACCACTACACACAGATACATACACGCACATGCACACACACACGCACACACACACACACACACACAAATAGAAGTTGTTTAACATGAGGTTTCAATTTTATTGTTTTCCATAAAGCTATATTGTTGGAACAATACCGATTGTTAAAGCCTCCATTTTTCCCTCCTAATTTGAGGTATCACTTTTACCAAATATTAAAAGTCCATATTCAAATGAGCTTTTTTCCCTGTTCTGTTCATTTATCTTTCTATTCATGAGCTCTCTTATTTACAGAGTTTTTACAATATCTTCTAATATCTTCAGAAACAACCCACATCTCACTCTTTTGACAACACTAATAAAAATTAAACATTTCTATTAAGATTGATCAGTAATAAAAAAAGAGGGAATACATTTCTAGTATCAGCAACAAAAAAGTAACATCAAGTGAGAGATCCTAAACTTAATAAAATATTAGTAAATAGAATGATAAATAAGATTTATGTCAGTAAATTTGAAAATGGATATGAAATGACAAAATGCAATTTAGCAAAATTGAATCCAATAGAAATAGAAAATATGAATAATCTTATATCTATTATAATAATTTGTCCTTTAATTCTAGATCTTTCCACAAAGAAAATTTTAGGCTTAGATAATTTTCCTAATATTCTTATAAAGACATACTGAAAAAAATTCCCAATAATATATTAAATGACCCCAAAAATAAAAAGAAAGAAATATTGATTCATTTTATGAGACCAACATAAACTTGATATCAAAAGTTGAAAAGGTCACTGAAATGTAAGGAAAAACTCACTACTGGAAAATCTGCTTTATGAGCATAGATGCAAAGAGTCGGACACGACTGAGCAACTGAACTGAACTGAACTGAAAGATTCCAAATAAACTATTAGAAATCCACAACCTTTATTATAAAAAATAGTTCTACCCTGGCCACGTCGGGCTTATTTCAGGAATGCTAGATTGGTTCGACATTGGAAAAGCAATGCAACTCACATTAACAAAAATAAGAACAGTCATCATTGATCATGACAATAATCCATTCATAAAAAAAAACCAGGGGTAGAATAATTTTTTAACCTGATAAAGAACATCTACAGAACCTTTGAAACATCATCAGACTTAATAGTGGATACTGAAAGCTTTCTTACTGAGATTCAAAGATTAATATGTTAGTATTTGGCTTCCCTAGTGACTCAGTGGAAAAGAATCTGCCCACCAATGCAAGAGTCACAGGGTCAGTCCTTGGTTCCGAAAGATCCCACGTGTCGTGGAGATCTCTTTCCCCGCAATGAGAATCCCACTCACGACAGCTAGAGAAAAGCCCACACAGCAATGAAGATCCAGAACAGTCAAAATAAAGAAACAAAAATTTTAAAAAATATGTATTACTTTTATTCAGTCACATACTGGATGTTTTAACCAATACAGTGAAGCAAGGAAAATAAAAGGTATAAGGCTTTGGAGGAAAAAATGAAACTATTGTTTGTAAAATAGAAAATTTAAAAGCATCCACAGATAAATATTAGAATTAATAAACAACTTTAGCAAGGACATAAGGTACAAAGTTAATATCCAAATAATACATACCAGTTAATACCCAAATGCATTTCTAGTACAATCAGCAAATAGGAAATGAAATTTTAAAATACCATTTACAAAGACATAAAAAAGTAGTAGGAGTAAACTGATGAATAATGTTAAATTTCTTTAGAGGAAATCTCTATTAAAATAGAACAAAACATTATTGACAGTCATTAAATAAATGGAGAGATATACCATCTTCCTGGTTTAGAATACTCGCTATTTGTAAAGATACCTTTTTTTTTTAAACTGATACATAGTTTTGATTCTAATCAAAAGATCAGCAGCCTTTTGCTTTTTAATTTCTGGTGGAATTTGCGAAGTATATTTTAAAATGCTATGGAAAAGCAAAGGACCAAATCAAAACAAACTAAGAAAATTTCTAGAGGACTTTTATATATAAAGCTGCAGTTATCAAAATACTGTAATACTGATAGAGACCCATACACATATTCTCATCTATTAAAAGATAGAGGTACCCTAGATTGTGATAGAGGATGTCACATTCAATAGATACTGCTGAGACAATTAAATGACCACATAAAAAAGTGAATCTTGGCCCCTGCTTTTCATATTATACAAATATAAATTCCAGTTAGATTGCCGATAAATGTGAAAGTTAAAAAAAATATAGTTTTTAGAAAATAACATATGTCTTAGTCTGCTTGGGCTGCTAAACAAAATATTTCAGATTGAGTAACTAAGAAGTAACAGAGGTTTATTTTCCACCGTTCTGGAGGCTAAAAGGGCTAGACTGGGGTGACAGAATGTTCAGGTTACGGCCATGGCCCTCCTCCAGAGCTGCAGGCTACTGACTTCCCACTGTACCTTCACATGGTGGAAGGGGAGGGGAGCGTCTCTTTTCCGCATACACTAATCCCACTCATCAGAGCTCCATGCTCCTGTCCTAAGAGCTTCCCAGAGATGCCACCTATTAATACCATCATATGGAGCATTAGGAATTTAACTTGTGCATCTGGGGGGACACAGACACTCAGGCCATAGCAACACACAGTAACATATCCGTGACTTTGGTGTCGGTGAAGCTTCCTTCCACTGGACAGAAAAATTACTAAATATATAAAGGTCAAAATCAATAAGATAGATTGCAATAAAAACAAGAATTTCTATTTGCCAAATACACCATTTGCATGCATGTTAAGCAGCTTCAGTTTTGTTCGACCATAAAAAGATTCAAAAGACGTATTATACAGTGAGAGAAGATATTGCTTAAATATAAACACAAATCCATAAAAGCCAAGGACTCATACATTCAACATCAAATGTATTCTTATAATTCAATAATAGAAGACAATCCAATAGAAAAAAATTGACAAAATATTGATTTAACCAGGCACTTTCAAAATTTCACATCCAACTTGACAACTTTAGCATGACACACCTATAATTATGTGTAGATGAAATGAAATGATGTCTAGGACTTTCTTCAAAATAATCCAAAGAGGTAAAGGCCAGTAGAGCAAACAGAAATGAAACCAGAGTGGCAATGAGTTGATGGTTGTTGCAGCTGTGTGAGGAAGATACGGGGTCATTAAAGTAGTTCTACGTATCAAAATTTTCCATCTGTAAAATAGATAACCAGTGGGAGTTTGATGTATGACGCAGGGCACCCGAAATCAGTGCTCTGGGACAACCTGGAGGGATAGGGTAGGAAGGGAGGTGGGAGGAGGTTCGGAATGGAGGGGACACATGTATACCCATGACCAATTCATACCGCTGTACGGCAAAAGCCATCGCAATATAGTAAAGTGATTATCCTCCAATTAAAATATTATTGTAATTATCCTCCTATTAAAATAAACAAATTAATTAAAATTTTTTTCCATGATAAATATGAAAGAAATAAAAAAGAAAAACTTTAGTTAAGAAAAATTGGTGCATATCTTACAAGGTTCTGAGATAATGCTCTAGCACTCCATGGAAGCTCGGCTATGTACAGGGTTAGAAAACCTAGGACTCAAGAGTGGCCATGTGGTTAAAAGATGAAATTTTCTTTTCCTAGATTCCCATGTACTTTTTCAATAAATTTCAATTTTAAATGCTATCTGAGCCTGTCTCTTCTTAGCAAACTTGAAGACCTTAATGTGTTGAATAGACTCATTGAAAGTGAAAGTGAAAATGAAGTTGCTCAGTCGTGTCCGACTCTTAGCGACCCATGGACTGTAGCCCACCAGGCTCCTCCATCCATGGGATTTTCCAGGCAAGAGTACTGGAGTGGGTTGCTATTTCTTTCTCCAAGTGATCTTCCTGACCCAGGGTTTGAACCCGGGTCTCCTGCATTGCAGGCAGGCAGTAAAGTCTGAGTCACCTGGGAAGCCCCTCAGACTCATTGAGGAAACCTCATTCATTTGGTGAATATTTATTTAGTATCTGTGCAGGACAATGTGAAATACATGCACAATATGGCTTTATTATCTTCATTCTTTTAACATGATCCATAAAAAAAGTGTGTGTGTGTGTGTATGTGTGTGTGCATGTGTGTGTGCATGTGTGTATGTGTGTGTGTCTGTGTGTATATGTGTGTGTATTTGTATGTGTGTATGTGTACATGTGTGTACATGTGTGTATGTGTATCTGTGTGTATGTGTGTGAGTATGTGTGTGTATGTCTATTTGTATGTGTGTGTGTATGTGTGTATGTGTGTGAGTGTGTGTGTGTGTGTGTGTGTGTGTGTGTGTGTGTGTGTGCGCGTGTGTGTGTGTTATAAGCATCTACTGACCCTTTCGGTGCTTAATTTTTCACTCTTTTGACTATTGTGAGTGTGTGTACATAGCCTAAAGGGACAAATCAGCTATGTTCACTCACCTAAAATAATTGAAACAAAAATAGTGTTTTCGTCTACCTGTCCTGTTTTCTCAAGAAGACTCTAGTTCAATTAACCAAATTGTATTGGTTAACCACAAAAGACAAAAAGAGAGAGAGAAATTGTGTTTTATATTAATTGCATTAAAGCAAAACACGAGGTGATATAAAGGGAATGTTTTATATAAGTTTGTCTTTATTCTCTCATCTACTAGATGTGTAAATCCTAGGAGTCTGCATCCTTATAAAATGTTGTATTCTTCCAAATGTTGCATAAAATAAGCACATAGTAAATATCTTAGTTAAATTAAAAATATAGGCTTGCATATTACTTGGAATGAGTATACTACTGTTTCAAGTAACATACATGAGCATTTACTAAAATAAGATCATCAAATTAACATTATGATATTTTTTAATACTCTCGATATAAAACATCATTGAAATACTAATTATTGTAAAACTGATATTGTGCATTGACAGAAACAGAAAGAATTTAAAATTTTCAAATCCACTGTAAATGCAAGCATCTTTTTGCTCATCTTTCTAAAATTTTTCTTAGTTCGAAATTGGAATACATTAAATCTTAATTTCAAATTCAGCGTATTCCCTACAGCAGAGTTTATGTGTTTGTCTTTATGAAACTGTTTGAAAACCCGCAAGTGTCAGCTGACTGAATGCTAAAGAGAATTGGAGGACAATTGAATTGCGTGCTGTTCATTAAATGTGCTTTAATTTACATCCAGAATCTGATTTGAGTATTATCCAAGTTTTAAAAGGGCCATTTTGAGGAAGCGAGATATTAAAGTGCCCAGGAGAATAGTAGTATTTAGGTCAAATCTTGGTTCTAAACCTAATGATCTGGTTTACTTATCCTTTACCTTGTAAGATTACAGGTAGAAGAAATTATGTGTTCTGATGCTGATATAATTACATGACTTTTATGGTAGGCAGGGAAAAAAAGAAGAGGCCCCCAAAGATGTTTACATTCTAATCCCTGACACAATGCTATGACAATGCTATGTTACGTGGATAGAGAAGTTAAGGTTGCAGATGAAATTAAGGTTTCTTTTCAGATAACTTTAAATTGGGGGATTTTCTGCAATTATCTGAGTGTTCCAATATAATTACAAAGGACTTTAAGAGTTGGAAGATGGAAAGAGAAAAGCCGTTTCACAGTGATGAAATGTGAAAAAAGACCCACCCGAATATTGCTAACAATGTTCAGATAAGGATGGCCTGTTTGGATTGGTTTCTGCTTGTGGCACTCTTGATGGCCTTCCTTGGTGGCTCAGTTGGTAAAGAATCTGCCTGCAAGCGGAGACCTGGGTTCGAGCCCTACGTTGGGAAGATCCCCTGGAAGATGGCATGGCAACCCACTCCAGCATTCCTGCCTGGAGAGTCCCTGAGGACAGAGGAGCCTGGTGGGCTACAGTCCGTGGGGTCGCAGAGAGTCGGACATGGCTGAGCGGCTAAGCACAGCGCTGTGGTCTTGACAGCCCGGTTACTGAAGAGTAAGCCAGTGCAGTTGCACATGCTCCTGTGTTGGAGAATGCAGGAGACTTTCTAAAAGGGCACTGCTATGGATAGAATTTTGTTCCCTCAAAATTCATATGTGGTTTTCTTCCTTGCTAGTGAGAGAATAAAAGGGACTTTGCATTGAGTAAAAGCAAACAAAAAAATCTTTGAAGGGGATGAAGGGACAAAACTCTATGCT
This sequence comes from Muntiacus reevesi, assembly GCF_963930625.1. Lineage (NCBI taxonomy): Eukaryota > Metazoa > Chordata > Mammalia > Artiodactyla > Cervidae > Muntiacus > Muntiacus reevesi. The sequence goes on from NC_089269.1 coordinate 1,892,885, forward strand.
CTCCTGGTAGAAATCAAAGATGACTCTGGCTCCTGGGCAGGACCCCAGGTGGTTCAGTGGTGAGTCTGCCTGCCAGTGCAGGAGACGCAAGAGCCGCTGATTCCACCCCGGAGTGGGGGAGAGCCCCTGGAGGAGGGCATGGCAGCCCACACCCGTATTTTTGCTTGGAGAATCCCATGGACAGAAGGGGCTGGTGGGCTATGGCCCATGGGGTTGCAAAGAGTTAAACCCAACTGAGCACACAGCATATGTCTATTGAGCAGCAATTTGAGACAGCTGATACTTTCATTACCCATTTGTCATATCATTTATCATTCAGGTTCAATAACTAGGATCTCTGGCTTCTTGGAAGTCTAGGAGTTGCTGGGGGCTGGGCAGACAACAATTATAACTGCAGCATCAAACTACACACACACATCCATACATACCCTGTTGCACTTCAATCTTCAGTTCAGTTCAGTTCAGCCGCTCAGTCTATTGTCTGACTCTTTGTGACCCCGTGGACTGCAGCACACTAGGCTTCCTTGTCCATCACCAACTCCCAGAGTTTACTCAGACCCGTGTCCATCGAGTCTGTGATGCCATCCAACCATCTCATCCTCTGTCATCCCCTTCTCCTCCTGCCCCCAATCCCTCCCAGCATCAGGGTCTTTTCCAGTGAGTCAGCTCTTCGCATGTGGTGGCCAAAGTATGGGAGTTTCAGCTTCAACATCAGTCCTTCCCATGAACACCCAGGACTGATCTCCTTTAGGATGGACTAGTTGGATCTCCTTGCAGTCCAAGGGACTCTCAAGAGTCTTCTCCAACACCACAGTTCAAAAGCATCAATTCTTTGGCACTCAGCTTTCTTTATAGTCCAACTCTCACATCCATACATGACCACTGGAAAAACCATAGCTTTGACTAGACAGACCTTTGTTGACAAAGCAATGTCTCTGCTTTTTAATATGCTGTCTAGGTTGGTCATATCTGTTCTTCCCAGGAGCAAGCATCTTTTAATTTCATGGCTGCAGCCACCATCTGCAGTGATTTTGGAGCCCGAGAAAATAAAGTCTGTCACTGTTTCCACTGTTTCCCCATCTATTTGCCATGAAGTGATGGGACCAGATGCCGTGATCTTAGTTTTCTGAATGTTGAGTTTGAAGCCAACTTTTTCACTCTCCTCTTGCACTTTCATCAAGAGGCTCTTTAGTTCCTCTTCACTTTCTGCCATGAGGGCGGTGTCATCTGCATATCTGCATATACTTCAATTTTAGCTGCTTCCAAAACCTCTTGTCTTCCCTAATAGTGTCACTATCACTGTTTTGCTTCCTGATTGTAAGGTAACAGAGTAAGGATAAACATAGAGTTGTTGTGGCCAGAATGCATAAGAGGGGAATTTAAAAAGACACAGAAGGAGAGACTTGCATACTCAGGCAGCATCAAGGACGTGCCTTCAAAAGTGCATCTGAGTGTGAGCCATACATTTACTTGGAGAGCCTCTAATTTCTTGTAATCTATAGACCAAAGGAAGACTGCATCATGGATATTTTTTACCAATAAACTTTAATTAGGTTTCTATTTTCTTTGTTTTTTTTTTTTTTTTTACAGAGAGTAAAATAATTTTCATTCAACATGTTGTGATACTTAATTGCATGTTTTAATTCTTCTTATATCCACATTTCAAAACTTTATTGGGTTTTTGCTAATTTTCTCTAGGTGTATATTAAACTTCATAATGTATTCCTCAGAGACACTTCTTCTGTAATGCTATCCATAGACAGGAAATAAGCAAAAATATACTTGGATAGTAAAAAATTCACAAGGACAATGTGCTCAGATGGATGCTTATTTTACATCATAAAAATGTCTCTTAGATTACCTCCCATAGCTTATTTAATTCTATTTCACACAGCCTTAATCAATTCAATTACCTGGTAGAAAAAAATTTAAAGATACTACAATCAGTAAATTAGAAAGAGATGGCTTCTAGAGGAAGATACACTGATAGTATAAAAAAGTAATTACTGAGAATCTCAAAGTGAGGACAAAGGTAGAAATGAACAGAAATTGAACACAGGTTACAACGATATTCATTTCTTGAGTTGTTTAATATATAGAGCACACTTATCATTTAGTGAAGTTGTTCTTTCACTCAATAAATATTTATTTACATCCACAAGGAAAAAATTAAGTATGAACACCTGGAGGAATAGATAGAATAAAAGCGAACTTTTATATTGAGCTTGCATCGTGTCCAAAACATATTAAGCTTTCCTTCTATATTCATTTATTTAATTCTCAATGTAAAGAGTGGATGCTTTTGTTACATCCAATTGAGAGTGAGTGACCAGAAACACAGAAAGATTAACAACTTTGTCAAAAGGCCACACCCCCAGCAATGGTTAGAGCTCAGTTTGAACTGGCTCCAGAACCCACACTCATAGACACTGCGCCCTGTGCTTGCTCCTGAAATGCCAACTGACTGTCAAAATAATGTGCTTTGGGCCATAAAAGTAATTTCAAAATAGGAACTTGAGTCTTGCTGTCATTTGTTTTCTAAGAACTGCTCTCTCCTCTCCCATAAGAACTTTACTAGACTGGCACAGGCCGCCCAGCTTGAGAACACATTTTCTAGTTTTCTTTAGACCTAGGTGTCTTCCAAACAGAATGTAAGCTGAAATGATATATGTAGCTCCCATTTCATAAGATTAAAAGCAATCTTATCTCCTGCATCCTCTCTTGTCCTCCCATAGACTGTTGAGTTTTTGTAGTGGCAACTTAGCTTTCAACTACCTAGCCAAGGGCAACTGGAGAAACAAGAGAGAAATAATTTGGGTGACTGAACAACTTCACGTAACAGACCATTTGCTGCTGTGCCAAGGAATATATTTGATCTTTGTCTTTGACTCCTGGCACAGAGATTCTAGAACCCTTGGAATTTGCTGAGCAATGAGTGATAGAATTGTCTTTTGTTAGAATGAGGCAACACTTGAGAGGCCCCTAGATAGTTTTAGGATAAGGGATGGTCACCAGAAAGACTGACCCTTGATTAGAAGCTTAGAACTTTCAGTCCCACTCTTCAGCCTCCCGGGAGGGGATATTGGCTGGAGATTGAGTTAATAACCAGTGGCCGATGATTTAATCAACCATACCTAGATAATGAAACCTTCATAAAAATTCTTAAATGATGGGGTACACAATGCTTTCAGGTTTGGGAACATATATTCATGTCTTAAAAAGGCAGTGCCTTCCAACTCCATGACGGTGGTTCCTGGGATCAAGACCCTTATGGAAATCACCCTATGTACCTCTTCACCTGACAATTCATCTTAGCTTTTATAACTTTATAACTATAACAAAGTGTATAGCCCTTTTCAGAGTTCTGTGAGTAGTTCTAGCAAATCATCAAACATGGTGAAGAGATTATGGAAACCTCTAACTTTGTAACCATGTCAAGCAAAACTGTGGGTAATGTGGGGGCCTGTTCCTTTTGATTGGCATCTGAAGTGAGCGCAGTCTTGTGGGATTAAGTCCTTAGTCTGTGGAGTCTGACACCAACTCTGGTTAGTCAGTATCAGAACTGAATTGTAGGACACCAGGTTGGTGTGAGATAATTGGAGAATTGGTTGGTGTCGGGAAGAAAAAAACTAACAGCAGCCTAAGACAATCATCTCTAGAATGTTATAAGAGAGCAAGAAACTTTAACCTTATTTTATATCTTTGGTGTCTTTCTTACAGCATCTTAATCTCTTTCCTATCTAATGCAGAATTTAGAATGCGCTGGGCAATGAAGGCATCATTGAAATACTGTGTGATTATCTTGGAGAGAAATCTTTTCATGGAAAGTGTCACGATGCAATGGAAATTTTTCAGACAAGCAGGACAGACATCAAAGACATAGTTCTAGATTTATTATGTTCACCCTTTTTCAATATTATTGAGTCCCCACCATGTGTCTTGTTATGTACTGAGGATGTAAAAAGGATCTAATTCCTTTCTCTGAAGAGAAAGACAATAAAAGCCACAGGTAGAAAATAATATGAAAGGTACTGTAATGGAGGAAAAGTTTTCTAAGATGCTCAAGGAGAAGGAGCCTAAAGCTGCAAGAAAAGGAAAGAAGAGAGTGCACAGCAACTTTCCGAGAAAACTGATGCTTAAAGCAAACATTTGAGAACAATGAATAGAAGTTTACAGCACAGAAAATGGGGGGCAGGGATCTGTTCTGGGCATGAGCAACACCACTGATGAGGGCAAAGAGACGTAAATCAGTATGAGACAATGGATAGGAGTGTCTCCTTACTGTTGAAATATAAAATAGAAAGTGGGAAGAGATGGTATAGGAGAGGAGCTGAAGAGTGTGTACTTTATGCTGAAAACAAAGCAAGGTTTTAAAATACGGGACATGTGCTAATATTCATATATTATATTTAATATCGAGGATATGCTAAATTCTTTGCTAGTTATAAAGCATACACAAAGCTGAAGCGTGGTATCTGCCTTCCAGAAGTTCACTGTCTATTGGTAAAATCACATAAATAAACAACAGCGATGCCTTGTGATACATGTCTCTAGGAAGGCAAATACAGCATGCTTGTGTTATGAAAGAAGAATAGAAGATGGGAAATTATGAAAATGAGAAAGAGAACAGTTCATTTAAGGACTTGCAAGTAGTTGAAAAGTGATTTGAGGGGTGGGAAACAGTAAGGACGACAGAGAAGGAGCCCAGAAAATAGTTAGAGACCAGATCAGGAAGGCCTTTCATGCCATATTAAGGGGATTGTATTTTATTCTGAAATCAATCACAAACTGTGAAAAGAGAAATCTAGAAGGTAGAACAGTATTCGTGATACAGGAGGGACGGGAAGAGGATGCACATCTTATGTGTGTCTTTGCGCAACTGGAACGATGAGGTCTTTAATCGAGATAGGAAATAAACGGTACAGAGTCATGCAGTTAGGGGAAGCACACTGACCGAAACCGCCCTCCCTGGCCAGGCACCAGAGTAACCATTTGCATGAGTTGTCTTAGGAGAGGAGGTCCTGGTAAGGAACACGGAACTAATAAGCCTCCACCAACCGGAAGAGCTCGGGAAAGGTCAAAAGGAGACATCACATGTCTGACCACCTCCCAGAATCATCCTCGCTGGCATCCGTCTTGGCTGAACAAGGCGTGCACCACCAGGAAGGACTCTGAGTCAGGATGGTTGGCTAAAGACAACCCGGAAACTAGTCCCATCACCATAAAACTGGTGGGACTGGGAGCCATGTGGCAGAGCAGTTCTCCTGGGTTCCCCGACCCTCCTGCTCTCCGCCCGGGAGCCCTTTCCCAATAGAATTCCTTGCTTTGTCAGCACATGTGTCTCCTCAGTCTGTTCATTTCCGAGTGTTAGACAAGAGCCTGGTTTCGGCCCCTGGAAGGGGTCCCCCTTCCTGCAACAATTTTAGGAACAGGAAAAGAATAAGCCATTGCATATGGGCTTTACACTTATTTCTGTGTTCCATCTTTCCTTTTTTTTTCTCTTCTTTTTTTCTTATTCTTTATCCTATGGGAGCTTCCTGCTTTCTGCCCCACTTTGCAGTTCTATGGGCCCTTCAGAATGGAGACTGATTGCTTCCTGAAATTTAATGTTTGCTTTTATCACCTTAATTATCATCTTTAATCATTTTTAAACATTAAAGCAGTTTAGAGATGTGGTCTTTTCTTTTGACTACATAGCATGTGGGACCTTAGTTCCTCAACCAAGAATCAAACCCACACCTTCTACCTTGGAAGTGTGGAGTCTTAACCACTGAACCCCCAGGGGAGCCCTATATTTAAGCATTTTAACATGGTCACATTTGTTACATAAGGCCAGGCCTTGGTTGTTGGAATGTGAATTAGAGAAAGAAGAAAACGTGCAAGAGCAATGAATACTTGTAAAATAATTCTGATTCTTTTTCAGCACAAGAAAATCTTATTTGTGACTTGTTTTGAAACAGAAGGGTTTCATCCATTGTTTTTCCCAAGGATCATCTCTTTACTAGTAGACAGAATCTCCAGGAAATTACTGCTAAAAATCAAAACTAAATGAAACCAAAACTAAACCAGGAACAGAAAAAGTCACATTATAAAAGTGTGACTCTGTATTCTAAAATCCACATTGTAAAATGGCAGTATTTATGAATTGTCATAAGCAGATGGCAATTTTGAGCATTAACTGTCTTGATGTTAGTGACTCCGTTGTCTCACCTCTCTACCTTTAAGACTCTGTCCTTGACCAGCATGAGAGCAACTTTGGAAAAGAGAACTCTGATTAGTACGCATGTGTAATTATGTCCTATAGGCCACATTTCCACTGCAACACATGGAACAGTGAAATCCATGAATGAAGATACAGCCTGGGACTATAGCCTCAGAACCTCAACCATAGCCAGGCTTTGAGAAAGAGTCTTACAATGTAAGCTTATTTCTTATCAACTAGCTGAGTTTTTCAGGAGGCAGCAAAAAACATGTTCTATTTTGTTCTATTTTCTAAAGGAAAGATTCTGATTCCCAGATTCTGAGCAGTGTACTTCTATCCCTAATCCTGCAGAAAGCCCTTGGAAAGGATGGTTGTTAAACCAACCAGTTGTTTTGTTTTCGAAGCCTTCAGGAAACGGCGGCTTTATTCATAACACTTTTCACTGAAGCAGCAGCAACGTCCATAGCAACTTGCTCACACAAAGCTCCCGCTAAACAGAAGTGAGTCGGGAGAGAGAAATCCACTCCAAGGAGGTGAGGGTGAGTCCACCACCACGGGCATCCCTGGGCTCGACTCACTGGCGAAGGGGAACAAAGACTGCACAGTGAGCTCTTGACACCCTGAGAGTGGCTTGGGGGCTCTTATTATTCAAGCAAAAATAATTAAACAATTATTTCCCTTAGTAATGATTAGTGCAGGCCATTGAACAAGAAGCAGCTCTTAAGACGACAGTGTGCGCTCTCAGTTCTCACAGAAGTTTTCTTTCCTCTAATGAGTGCCCAGAGTGACCACTTGTGCTGCCAGCCGGCAAAGTCTCGCTGTAATCCTCACGAGTGATGCTCGAGACGGCACCATTCTCCAGTCCTTTCTGCACTCTCCTACGCGGGCAGCAGGGAGAGACTCACGGCTGGAGACTTGTAAAGGAAAAAAGTATTTATTATTCAGCTGAGATGTCGCTCATATGTCTACGTGTGATGACAGTGTTCTCTTTTCCTATATGTGTCTTCAAAGGGATAAACGACAAAACCCTGAGTCAGCTCGGGGTCCACGAACACCCTCCTGACGTTTAATTCCAGGGCCGTGTTTCCTGGAAACGAGCCAGGGTATCTTGTGAATCCCACAGCTTTCGTTCAGTGCCGTCTCTGCCTCACTGCCGCTGAGGTGCTGTGATCTTACTCGTTGCCCTGTAACCAAAATGTTCTGTGCAGTTTTCTGCCCTGCCTAGTACGGATGATTTAGCCATTGTTAGTTTAGGTCAGAGTTAATGTAATTGCCCCTACTGTTGATGCATCATAATACATATGTTAGTAGTCATGGCACCCTGCTTAGGGGACCCTTTGGGTTATTTAGTGTCAGCCCATTTCACCGGCATAGGCTCAGGAAGTTTCACCCCTTCACAAAAGCACTGTGCACTCATTAATTCTTACAGTGCTCTTGAGTGTGAAGAGAGTATGTTCATAGCGGCAGCAGCAGCAGTACTGGAGGAAGTAGCATTTCCCAGCATCCTTCTATGTGTGGAGACTTCTCTGCAAAATAAAAGATTGAGATACCTGCTAAACGTCAAACTTCGTTAAGTTTTTATTAGTGTTTAGTTGATTTACAATTTTTCAGGTGTAAAGCAAGGTAATATGTAACTGAATCACCTTGCAGTACACCTGAAAAAATATATATATAAAATATATATATACACACATATATATGTGTTCTTTTTCAGACTCTTTTCCATTACAGGTTATTACAAGATATTGAATATAGTTCCCTGTGCTATACAGTAGATCCTTATTGTTTGTCTATTTTATATACAGTAGTGTGTATACATTAATCCTAAATTCCAAATTTATTCCCCTCCTTTTGGTAACCATGAATTTGTTTTTCATGTCTGTCAGTCTATTTCTGTTTTGTAAATAAGTTCATTTGAATCATTCTTTTAGGTTCATATATTTGTTATATATTTGTTTTTCTCTGACTTACTTCACTCAGTGTAATAATTTCTGGGTTCATCCATATTGTTGCAAATGGCATCAGTTCATTCTTTTTGCAGCTGAGTAATATCCCATCGTATGTATACACTGTGCTATGCTGTGATTAGTCGCTCAATTATGACTCTTTGCAACCCCATGAACTGTAGCTTGCCAAGCTTCTGTCCATGGGGACAAGGCAAGAATACTGAAGTGGATTGCCATGCTGTCTTCCAGGGGATCTTCTCAACTTAGGGATCAAACCCAGGTCTCCTGCATTGCAGGCGGATTCTTTACCAGCTGAGTCACCAGGGAAGCCCAAGAATACTGGAGTGGATAGCCTATCCCTTCTCTAGGGGACCTTCCTGACCCCGGAATTGAACTCTTGTCTCCTGCATTGCAGGCAGATTCTTTACCAGCTGAGCTACCAGGGAAGCCCATGTGTATACTACATCCTCTTTACCCATTCGTCTGCTGAATACTTAGGTTGCTTCCATGCGTTGACCATTGTAAATAGTACTGCTATGAACACTGAGGTGCAGGTATCTTTCTGAATTAGTTTTCTCTGGAAGATCAGGATTGGTACTTCTGGATCATATGATAGTTCTAGTTATAGTTTTTAAGGAAACGCCAGACTGTTTTCCATATTAGCTATACCAATTTATATTCCCAACAGTGTAGCAGAGTTCCCTTTTCTCCAGCATTTCTTATTTGCAGACTTTTTGAAGATGGCTGTTCTCACTGATGGAAGGTGATATGTTATTGCAGTTTTGATTGGCATTTCTCGAATAATTGAGCACCTTTTACTGGTAGCATCAATCTGCTCTCACCTCAACCTCACAGTTGGTTGAAATTCTCTATTAGTTTCTTGCTGCACTGGACACTCCAGTGCTTAAAAAATAATTACTTCCTTGACATATTTGCAAGTATAACCATTATACCACCCTCCTTATGGGAGAATCACAATCACCCAGGCATTATTTCTGAGCATAGCATAATTTACATTTAGTTATAGTTTCTAGGAGAAGCTTTGGTTTATTTGAGATATTATCAAGAGAATGGTGGAGTTCTATAACATTACATCTAAGTTGCTCTAGAGATAATCTCATTCAATTTCATGTACATGTATGAGTGCTAAGGAGGGCAGATGAATTGCCTAAGGTCATCCCACTAATTAGTGTCAGAGATGGTGACAAGCTGGACTTCCAGAATTCTCTGTCCCTTTACCCCCCAGCCCTCCAGAGACCATGACTAAATGCTGTGGAAACCTTAGATCCTAGGAGCAATCCCCGAACATTCTTAGGCAGTGCTAAGACGTGTTTTGCTACCAGCGTTTGACCACATAATACTGAGTACTTAGCTGGGGCAGTGGTAAAGAATCCACCTGCCGATGCAGGAGATGCAGGTTCGATTCCTGGATGGGAAGATACCCTGGAGTAGAAAACGGCAACGCACTCCAGCATTCTTGCTTGGGAAATCGCACGGACAGAGGTGCCTGGTGGTCGACAGCCCGTGGGGTCACACAGACTCAGACACAACCGAGTGACTGAGCGCGCAAAGCGTGGGGGATACTCGGGTAGGACGAGAAGTATAGACGGAAAGTCATGTTGGGTCCCCGTGTTCACATAAATCTCTATGTGAGACCATAATGCTAGCACCCGGGGCCATGCGATATTTTCAGATGTGTCTGGAAGAAGTTGTACTCCTGAAGAAAAAAAAAAATCATCTCTTTTGTTAAGCAGAATTAAAGATAGAGGGTAAAGACTAATTTTAGTGAAGATGAAACATGCAAGGATAACTTACTTTAGAATACAATCTACAAAATAGCTAAGTATGCAGATGGGATGACAACATAAGTGATTAGTTTTCAATAAATAGTGAAATTGAAGCCAAAGTGTCTTTTTATTAGCTGCAAACTGGGGGGAATAAGTGCATATAGTAGGGACACAGAATAGACGAAGAGAACAATGAAAGTGACATATTGGAATTAATCATTTCTTCTCTCATTTACTAGAACTGCTTCCTGTAGGAGATGAGATTTCAAGACCTGTTTGAGTGATGAAGGAAAGGGAATTTGTCAGGGAGAATCAAAAGTTTTGTGAGAGAAAGCAATTTGTCCAAGGTCAGCGTCAGAGGAGGGAATTAAACACGCTAACAAGAAATGAATGCTCTGCAGTGAGCCTCTTGTAAAAGCACCTGCAAGCAGATGTCAAGAATTTTCTCCAGGAGGTAGACGAGAATTACAGTGACCTTCATGAAATTACACATTTTGTCTCAAAGAAAAGGGACTTTTTAGATTTCTCAACTGAGAAACCTGGGTTCCTACGGCAGGTCTAAACCTCCTTTCTGTATTGTCCATGGAAATGCTTTCTAAGTCTCTACTGAGCCTAGAGCAAGACAGAAATATCCATCTGAAGAAGATGGGAATTTAGTTTACTCAGCTCATCATCTGAGGAACGTAAGACTGATCTTTCCTCTTGAATGTAAGAGTAATGAATGAATGCAAACATTCATACTCAAATGTCTGTCAAGACTCTCTCCCACAAGGAAACACACATTACGCACGTGAATAGTCAGCCGATGGAAATTTGCTGTCTGACCCAGGGGGCTCAGACGGGGGCTGGGCAGCAACCCGAGCGGTGGAGTGGGAGGGAGAGGGAGGTGGGAGGCTGTTCAAGCGGGAAGGGACATGCAGACCTATGGCTTAGGCATGCTGATGCTTGAATCCTGTAAGGCAATTACCCTTTAGTTAAAAATAAATAAACTAAAAAAAAGAGAGAATCTCTCCCGAATAATTAACCGGGTAAGGATAGAGCAGAGGAGCAGCATGGCTAAGCACGTTAACGCCAACTCAGAAAAATGTCTTTCCATTCGTCATGTCACCTGCACGTGGAAAGGTGCTTCCTCATGGGCGGATCTCCATCCTGCCTGGGACCCGGTCACTCTCGTCCGCTTGTTCCTCACAGCAGCATCCCTGCCTGACGTTATTAGCTTTTCCCACCCAGCTGTCTCCCCCTGCTCCGGTGGGCTCTCTGTGAAGGCGTAACTCTGTGACTGTGGGCCCTGCTGGAACCCTCGCGCTCGGAACAGGACCCTTGCTGATCGTTTGCTGAGCAAACAGACGTCTGTGTGTTCAGTCGCCTCACCGGCGTGGACTCTTGGTGACCCGGTGGTCTGTGGCCTGCCAGGCTCCTCTGTCCGGGGGGCTCTCCGGGCAAGAATACTGGAGCGGGTAACCGTGACCCCCTCCAGGGGCTCTTCCTGCCCCAGGAACTGACCCTGCAGGTGGGTTGCAGATTCGGTTTTTTTTTGTTTGTAGGTTGATTCTTTACCTGCTGAGCCACCATGGAAGCCCTAAATTAATGTCTAACAAATGCCATAAAATACCTAAAATAATGTTTCCTTTGTTTTTAAAAAACAAACAAACAAAAACGAACAATGTGAAATCACTGAATAAAAACTGGGGGTAAACATGGTGATTTTTATCATAAAGCATTTCATCATTAGTGAAGGTGGTAGTTATTAAAGATTTCAAGTTATATATTATGAGTAGTGTCTTCTTACACATGCGTGGTATATAGGAGTCAAGCTGAAGGCTACGTACTGAGGCTTCAGTCGAGACCCACAGTCTAGAGATCATGCAATAAGAGTCACTGACAGGAGTTACTGGTCACAAAATGGCCAGTGTGATACTTTTGAACCATACACCATTTCACACTGCTTCACTACTTACAAGGCATCTAATGATATTGCAGGTGTGTAATCCAGAGTCCTCACCATGGCTCAGAAGTTCCTACATGAGCTGCTCCTGCTTACCTTTCAGAATTGATCTCCTACCATTTTCAGTTTTAACCAGTGGGCTTGTAATTTCTCAGTCCAATGGGCCATCTTTCTGTCCCTCAGATGACTCAACTTGGTGCTTGACTCAAGGCCTTTGTACGCGTAATATTTCTGCCGAGAAAGTTCTTACCACAAATCTCCATATGGCTAGCTTCTTCTCAACATCTAGGTTTTAACCCAAATGCCTTGGAATCTTCATTGCTTATTTTGTCTCATTTAGCCCACTTTAGTTACTCTACTATAGCATACCTTTAGTTTATTTTTTTCATGGCACTATTTAAAGTTATAGTATTCATTTACTTACTTGTTCATTGCCCGTTAAGATAAAAGTGCTAAAAGAGAGAAGCCATGTTTGTTCTGTTCATCTCCATATCCCCTGTGTTTAGTTGCTGGATGTAATAAATGTATATTGAGTGGATTAACAAAGCCCAGAGTTTGAACAAGTCGAGAGGATGGGGCTGGTCAGGAGCCTTCCAGGGCATCGGTATAATACACAGGACAGAAGAAATATCAGTGGCGTATAAACAGAGTGAGAAAAGTTCAGCTGGCTGGTTCCAGAGTCTCAATGTTGAGGTCATGACCTTCCCAATTACACAGTGAACTTCTAAAAGTCAGGGAACTGGATCTCAATCATCTTCGTGAACCCAGATCCCAGGATAACATGTAAGTTATGTTAGGCTTTCAATAAATGATTATTGAAATGAATTAGCTGACTTCTCTTAATTAGCATATTATGGTATATGTGGTTCCAATCTTAAGCCCAAAAGAGACTTCTTTCATTTCCCCCTTTTTAGAGGAAAGCTCTTTTTCATGAGTTGCCAGCAAATAATTGGGCCTAAAAGCAAGACACACAGGTGCTGCAGTGTGAACATGCTCTGTTCATTTTATCACCTGAGCTGGCATCTCATAAGTTTATCAGCTGAAGTTTATGAGTGATTTTGGTGGAGATTCTCTTAACCACGTATGCTTGAAGGTGACCTTTGAATTTATTTTTCATAAAAACTTAAAAGGTTGACTATCTGGGCAGTTTGTTCAGGAAACAAAATGGACCTCAACCTTGGTTGTACCTGTCACCAGGGTGGCTGGACCACAGTGCTGTCATCCTCAGTGAGAGAGGCCTTGAAATTTCAAAGGTGCCCAGAGGTTTCCATGACATTTCAGGTGGCAGAGACATTCGAGCTAAAGGTACTTATGTCAGACATGAAGTGTAAGGATACGAGGTTACTCTTGCTTCCTCTGAGTGAATATAAAGAGTATGGATTGAGAACTGGAAGCAGAAAGGGGAAATAACCTATCATTTGTGAAAAGGAGTGCAACAGCTGCCAGCATACTAAATAGAAATTAAATACAGTTCACGGCAAGTGCTTATGGAGGAATGGGTGATGTGAATTTGGCTGCCGACATATTCTTTAACCTCTTTAAAAAGGGTGATAGATTCATTTTTCCCTTCAAAAGATGTAGCAGATTTTTTTCCCATTTACGCCGATAAAATTAATGGATTATTCAATACATATCTGATCATAGGTTTAAATTAAGATATGTGTGTGTGTGTGTGTGTGTGTGTGTGTGTGTGTGTGTGTGTGTGTGTGTGTTGGAAGATATTTTCCTGGGTCTGAACTTAAATATGCTGGTGAAAGCAGGAAGTGAAGGAACAACCTCTTTCTCTCTAACTTGATAAATGAGGAGGAGGTATAAGGAGGGTGAATGCGATGCAAAATGAAGGAGGGTCTGGTTATTTGGTCATGGAAAGTAAAATTTTTGGCCGTGGAAAGCCAAAGCCCTAGTTTTTGGCTTTGTCCCCTTTTTATGTCTAAAAGGCATAAAAAAGAAAGATAAAGGAAAATAGAAAAGAAGTGTGGGTATATTCCCACAATGGTAGTTATGACTCAAATCAGAGATGTTTGGGACTAGATCTTATTATGTCATAATGTGAAAACTAAAGTTATTACCTTTTCTGGGGCTTAGTACAATCCTTATTTTAAAGCGGGGATAAAGGATGATAGTTTTTCCCTGAGCATCCTTCCAAAAGTGTCTAAAAGAGTCCGGGTCTCTAATAACCAGGGGTGATGACTAAACAAGGATCGTATGGTGGCTCATGTCAATAACACAACCTGGAGAAAATGCTGGCTGTGAAAGGACATCACTTGAACAATACACACTGATGAAGGTAATTTTATTTTGAAGTCTGTCAGACATGTCTGACCCAGAAACCAAAATCTAGAAAATTGACACCTGGACCTAGGAGAGGGTCAAAATGACTCATGAGTGAATGAGATTTGGAGGCAAAGTGGTGTTGGCTAAAGGTACCATTCTTACTCTTTAAAAAAATTTTTTTGAGTATAATTGACATTTTAGTTTCAGGTATAAATGCAATTATTTGCTATTTGTATACTCTGCAAAATGATCACCACAATAAGTTTAGTTAACACCCTTGGTAATATATGTAGTTAAATTTATATTATTTGGTAAAATATGTAGTGACAAAACTTTTCTTTCCTGCCATGAGTACTTTTAAGATCTACTCACTTAGCAACTTTCAAAGACAGCATTATTAACTATCACCATGCTGTACACTGCATTCCCATGACTTAGCTACTTCATAACTGGAAATTGGCACTTCCTGACTCCTCTTCACTATTTCACCCACCCTCACTACAGACACTATGTCAGAAAGTGAGTGAGGGCAGCCGGTCAGGCCAGTAGAATAAGCCGTAGGTCGATGCTGTGACCAACTGCTGACTTCTTTACCAGCCTTCGGTGGTGGTGGCGGTTTAGCCGCCAAGTCGTGTCCAACTCTTGCGACCCCGGGGACTGTAGCCCGCCAGGCTCCTCTGTCCACGGGATTTTCCAGGCAAGAATACCGGAGTGGGTTGCCATTTAGTCTCAAGCAAATATTAACTGAATATTCATGTTCAAGATATAAGGGTAAATCTCTGATCTCAAAGACTTTAACGTATGGTGGGCAAAGTCTCAGTTATCACAGCAACTACAGTACATGTGGAGGATAATGGCCACAGAAGGAAAGATAGACTTAGGCCACCACAGCGGCATCACAAAGTAAAATTCTACAGCTGTTTCTGGTTACAGAGTTAATTCCAGGAGAAGTGAACAATGAAAATCTAAAGAAGAGATTCTTCTTGCAGGTTTTAAGACTGAGAAACATCTGAACATAGAGGAGATGGGAAAAGGGTAATGAGGAAGAGGGAGCCTAACTCAAAGCGGCGGACTGAGGAAGCATGTCAGCAACTATCAGGGCGGCCGACTTCAGGGCTTAGGTGCATGGACCACTCTGGGCTCACCAACCATCGTTAAATGAAATCCGCATGAGTGAGTGCTAAGCCACCTCTGTCGTGTCTGACTGTCTGCAACCCCACGGACTGCAGCCCGCCAGGTTCCTCTATCCATGGGATTCTGCAGGCAAGAATACTGGAGTGGGTTGCCATGCCCTCCTCCAGGGGATCTTCTTGACTCAGGGATCAAACCTGCATCTCTTACATCTCCTGCATTGGTAGGCGGGTTCTTTAACACTAGTGCCAGCTGGGAAGCCCCTAAATGAAACCTATCTGACTTCAACAATATGTGTGGCTAACACTGAGTTTGAATTCTTACACAGCATGCTTTAGCTCTTTGAACTTGGGGAAGTTATGCAAACACCATTTTATTCATTTGAAAAATAGTTATTATGTTATCCAAGGATTTATTATAAGGATCAATGTGCTAATGTATGAAAGAAAATAAGAATTTACAAAAGGATAGCTGTTAGCTTGCGTCAGCCATCATCTGGTTATACATATTCTTCTCATTAAATAAGGGAAACAACACCAAACTTGCTTACTTTATTTCAAATAATTAAGAAATCTGGAAGACCTGAAAACAACATAGTGATGACATCTACAAAAGAAAAAAAAAGTCGGGGGTAATAAGCAATAAATATCAACAGAAGCAAGGTCAAATAGGATAATAAGAACAGTTCTACTAGGCAGGAATGTAAATGTCTTCCTATTTCATGCAGGCTAATTAGAGAGCTTGTGGATAAATGAGATATACAAGAAATAATTTCGGAATAGTCTTTCTTTGTTTAAGTGATGAAACATTAAGCTGTTTGATTGGCTGCTTTAAAAAGGAGGAGGAATCCTGAAAAGCAAAATGTCCATTTTCATTCTGGATTAATGATTCACTATCCAAGTGTGAAATTAGGTAAATACACACTCCTTCATGCAGAGCTAAAATTTGAAATGCCCAGGGATTTTTGACAGTGTTACATAGCATCTCTGTTTTCCCTTTCTGATTATTTTCCATAATTTGCAGACTGGTGTCAAAATGTTTGTCATCATGACAGAGAAAAAGAGCGAAGAGAAAGGTCTTATTATTCACCAAAAGCTTATTGCAGATCACATCCAAAGCTCTTTGCTTCCTTGATAAAGCAGATGAAAAACAGAAATACACTTTTGTGTAAAGCAAGATGACCTTCTGTTTTAGTTATTCTTGAAAAGATCTCACATAAGCCTTTCTTAGGAGAGAGAGAGAATATCTTTATAAACTGACTCATCTTCTCTATTTTATCAGCATTGTTCAGTAGAAATTGCAGGAACTTATTTAAAGGAAAAAAATTAAGAATACAATGAGCACTGAATTCTCATGAAACTTTTTAACAAAAACTCTATCTGCCAACTATTTGTCATGGAGAACCACAGTACATTTAATGATCTGACTTTACGTACATTTACTGCAATTTCTTTTGTCAAAGATCTTTTTACTAACTCCCTTCAACGTTTTGATGTGAGCTAGGAAATTCTGCCACACTAAAGATATTCTCAGAGAAGAGTAAGCAACCACACTGTCAGTTCAATCATGAACCAGAAAGATCCTTTGTTTCTGCTATGCAGGGATTTTGTGATGCTCCTGAACATTCACACATGCCTTGGAAGGGAGGAAAAAAAAAAGGTAACAATACCAGAATATGAGTATAAGAGGAAAAAAAAAATAAACCCTGTATATCGTAGGGCCACAACTTGATCTCGTATGCATAGCAGTCTTCTGGTTTATGTTATGCAGTGACAGAAAAGCCTACGTGTTCAATCTAAGAAACGGGGTGAAGAATCCTTACCCTGGATACAGAATCAAATCCTGTGAGATCTGCTGGAATTTGGTAATAAACATTTACAGACCGGATTGATTCAATATTCCATTTGACGCACTTGGACAAAGCCAACATTGCCCAGCTGGTTCCTAGTAAGGTGGCGAGGGAAGCAGAGCAGTGCTGGAGAGTCCTCAACAAAGAGCTGACATTTCAGCAAATTTGAAGGGGCACATCAGATGACCCGGGAAATGCCGTTCCCGCAAATGCAGGAGCAGTTGTCTCCAGGTCAGCGGGAGTCTTCTGGCATCTGAAAAGCACGCAGGTACCACTGGCCTCTGCTGCTCTTCCTACTGGGGACATACCCTGGGAAGCAGTCCAATGTGGCTGGAAAAGTGGGTAGAAAATCTTGCTTTGAATTGCTCACCATTTTTAAAAAGTCAAAATGCATCACTTATTGAATTTTCAACTTCTAAGAAGGAATTTTTCTCCAGAGAAAGCTGTCAGCTCATGTATTGTATTTCAAAGATCTCGGCAAATCCATGTTTGTCTTGACAGCAGTTCCAGGGCTGGCGTGAATGCCATAACTTTCAATTTTCTTATGGGGAATCAAGAAGGTGAGGAATAACAAGTAAAGTGACACTGAGTGTGTTACCCACTCAGTTGTGTCCGACTCTTCACAACCCCACGGACAGTAGCCCGCCAGGCTCCTCAGGATTCTTCAGGCAAGAATACTGGAGGGGGTTGCCATTTCCTTCTCCAGGGGATCTTCCTGACCCAGGGATCAAACCCAGGTCTCCTACACTGCAAGCAGATTCTTTACCATCTTTGCCACCAGGGAAACCCATGTATTTTTTGAGTGGCTATGAGATTATATTCTGGTTTCTGCCCCTTGTTACTGATTCAGCCTATCCCTTAAATGCAAATGCACAAAACTTTCCATAGTCATCATCTTAAGAACAGCACGAGTTAGATTTCACATTTCAAAAGCCCCTTTTATTTCTCTGGATCAATTTTGACTAATACACTTAGATAAAAGAGAAGTCAGTGGCTCATTCAAAACCAACCAGTAAGAAGTAGACTTATTTGACATCCCTAGAGGCAAACCTCTAGTTAAAGAATATATCAAATGCCAAAGCTGGTAACACTTCTTTCTGCTCATGCTTCTCTGGTGATTGAGTGACAACATCAATTCCCTGTTCAGAGGATAGCTAAATAAGATGGTTCACAGCGTTTGGTGCTCACATCCTAGAGCAGAAGATGGTGTGTGGAGAAGTTGACAAAGACATCTCACACTCAGTCATGCCTTATCCTAAACAGAAATCCTTACAGCCTCTGGCTTCCTATGATAATTTTTATTTCCATTCTGTGGAGAAGAGTTAGCTGGCAGAAGAGTTCAGTTACACAAATGATTGAAGATATTTAAAAAAACTCTGGCTAGATCAGTCTACCAGTCAATGTCTTCAGGTTTTGATTTTTGGTGAGTCAAATATTATTTTAAAAAGAATGAAATACTGCCATTTGCAGCGATGTGGATGGATCCAGAGAATATTATGTTCAGTGAAATGTCAGACAAAGACAATTACTCTATGATATCACTTACATGTAGAAAATAAAAAATAATACAAGTGAATGTATCTGTAAAACAGAAACAGACTCACAGAGAGAGAAAACAAACTTGTGCTTACCAAAAGCAGGGAGAAAAGGCGGAAGGGCAGATTAACATTAAGGAATTAACAGATAAAAATTACTATGCTTAAAATGGGTAAGCAACAAGGATATACTGTATTACTCAGAGACTTACACCCATCATCTTGTAATAACCTATCATGGAGTACAGTCTGCAAAAATTCTGAATCACTATACTGTATACTTTTAATATAATATTGTAAATCAACCACATTTCAATTTTAAAAGTTCCTGCTCTCCTCCAGGAGATTTTAATGCCAACTAGTAAAATATCATATGCAGGAATTATACATTTACTATTTGTCACCATAAATCATTTACACAGTGTCAGCTCAACAGAGAGAGGAAAATTAGGGCATGTAATATACTACATTGCAGAACTGTTGAACTTGGAAAATATATACCTGGAATTTTTAGCATTTTCTAAAAAAAGATCTCTTTTAAAACACAGTTTTTATGGCACATTTAATTAAAATATGCATTTGTTTGTATGTCTTGCAGTGAAATCATACTGCAAGTATGTATCTATATATAGTTCACTAGCTATTATTTTAAAATGCATATGCTGAAGGTTAGTCTTGTCGGTGGAGCAAATGGCTAGCCACCTGGGCATTTTCCCAAGGCTGATATGAGCAGCTGTTGAGGTCTACCGACTGACGTTTCTGTGTGTGTGTGTGTGTGTGTGTGTGTGTGTGTGTGTGCGTGTGTGTGATTAGGCGCTTTAGTCGTGTCCTGCTCTTGGCGACCCTATGGACTGTAGGGACTGTGGACCCTATCTACTGTAGTCCACTGTAGACCCTATGGTCAGGCTCCTCTGTCCTTGGGATTCTCCAGGCAAGAGTACTGGAGTGGGCTGCCATGCCCTCCTCCAGGGGATCTCCCCAGCCCAGGGATAGCACCCATGTCTCCTGTGGATTCTTTACGCACAGAGCCTCTTGGGAAGCCCGAATGATGCACTATACTTCATAAACAAATAAACGCATAAATGATAACTCTTGGATTCTTCTAGATGAATTCACTTTGGCTTTTTGGTCAATGCACAGCTAGAATCTTGGATATTGTCAGAATTCTGGATATTAAGTTACATCATATACATCTTCAGTCACCTGTGCCTTAAAAAAGAAAAGGAATAATTGCTGGTTATATAGTCTATTAAAATATATAGTGTCAATCTACTAGGCTGCCTTCTAGAAATGATGTCACTTACTTAGTAAGTTGATGACTGGTTCCCAAGCTCTGCCCTCCTGTTGACTCTGTTGTGGCCCAGTTTTTCTCCTATCACCAGAGGCGTTAAGTCTCAGTTCGGATGCATTATTTACTTTCCTTCAGCCCCCAATAAAGGAGTGTTTGGACTCTGAGTGCGTGTGTGTGTTGGGGGTGGGTGACAGCACTGAGTTCTACTGAAGATGAGCGATCGAGAGGTAATGTACACAAATTTTCTCTTTCTTTCCTCAGAGTGAGACATCTTCTATAAACAGATATGAGTGACGTACCCTAAGGAAAGACTTCTACTTACCATAGATTAAAGTCACACTGGCAAATAACTTAGGATTCTAGAAGAGTGCCTCTGACTTAATAAGCATAGGAATCACTTTGGAACTTGTTCAGTTCTGGTCCTCAGACCAGACTTTGAGTAGCAAGGTAATAGATCACATGCGTTCATTAAAAATAAACATGCAAGTTTAGGATTGACACATGCACATTACTATATATGCAACAGATAAACAAGGACCTACTGTGTGGCACATGGAACAATATTTAATATTTTATAATAATTTACAGGGGAAAAGAATCTGAAAAAATAGATATGCACATATATATAAATGAATCACTGCTGTATATCTGAAAGAAATATAATTTTAAATTAATAATATTTTAATTATAAAAAGACTAACCATTTTTTAAATGTGCCTTATTCTTATATTTCAGAGTTATGCAATCATCCTATTTTAGAGAGTCCTAAAGAGCTTTCTAAAACTAGTTAATTGGGCTTTTAAAAAGGGTTTTGTTTGTCAGAAAATTTCGGGAAATGTTATTTTTCTTTTCTCAGGGGCTTCAGATGCAACATTAGCATACAAAAGATATATAAGAAATCCAAACATAAAGAAATTTCTTTACATTTATTCAATATTTCCTGCACTTATTCAGGAAACAAAACATTTTTAAAGATAACACCTGTAGGGTGGAGATGTGGTTCTCCAGGGAATGCACTTCAGAAATGCTCTTTGGACACTGATATTCATTTTTATGCTGTTTTGTTTTTCAAATTCCCTAGATTATGGGGTCAGGGGCAGGTGCAGAGCATGCTAGAGGGAAAACACCATAGCTTGTAGAGACGCAGACTTGTGTTGAGCTCCACGCCGGGAGCCAACAGCAACGGTCCCTGCTGCTGAGCTTGGCACGGACTTTGTGACAACAGCCAGCAAAACCTACTGTGCACAGTGGTAGGAGGTTTGAAACTCCACCTGGACAATAGACATTTCAGCTAAGGATATGACAGACTGTTGACCACAGGCCTTGTCTCCTCATTCTTGGACTGAGTGGGGAAGATCTGGCTACATTTCTTGATGACACTGGTTGGTGGGGTCTCAGAGCTAGATTGTGTGCAATGTAGAAAACATATATATTTACACAAATATTATATAGGAATGAAATGTAATCATTTTGATGCATTAAATACTTTAGAAGAGTGTGTATTTATTATATTTAAAACACATGTAAAGCAAAGCTTTTATTAAATACAATAAAAAAAAAATAGCACTCGTGTTAAAGGAGGGACAGGAAGGCCCTAAAGACAGTAAACCATAGAATACAAATAAAGCTCCGAAGCATAGAACTGTTGCAAATTGGCTTAGGTCCATAAAATAGAGAAGAGAATAAGGGATTCTGATGCCAAATAAAGATATGAACTCTGCCCTCCTGCACTTTCATATGCTTTGACATTTTCTTGTGAAATCTCATCTTCAGGCTATTTCTGGGAATTTGGGCTAGACCAGAGAGGCACTGAATCTCGAACATGGCTCCTGCCTATGCGTCACTGTAGGTTTCTTCTGTAGTATATAAGACAGTTTCACTATGCACTCATCATTACTGTAATAAAAATATTATTAATGAAACTTCACTGGAATTCTCAAAGTTGTACCTAGTATTGACATTTTGCTTGTGAATATATTTATTATTATCATTACCCTCCATAAACTATTTTTGCAAAATACAGCACTTCTAAATATGTTAAGGCATAATAGAATTGTCTTTGATGCCTAGCTAGCATATCTAGAGTTTTGATTATTTTTGATATTTATTATTGATTTCCAATAAAAACAGGTATGAAACAAAAAAAGGAAATTTAAATTCCGGGGTTAAACACTACTATTGTAGAAATTATTAAATTTGCCATATTATTCATGTCTATATTTTATAGAAATCAAAAAGAAATAGTCAAAATCAAAAATTTAATTAGTTAAATTTTTAAAAAATCTGAAAAATGTCATTATCATTTTTTGGGCAAACTTAACCCTATTAACACTCATGGATAATGATATAGTTGTTTCCATATCACTCAAATCCTATAAATTTGCATGCTCTGAGACCAAATATATGCTTGCACTTTTACTACTTCATAGTGTTATTTACTACATATTGTGTAACTTTTTTCTTATGTTATATGAAACCAGCCTGGGAGACTTTCATCAAAGTAAAATGTAGTTACTTCCAGGGAGACTCATTCAGGCCGGATGGTAAACTGTACCAAGGCTGCCTTTTCTAATACAAGTGTTTCTTCATACAGTTTAGGCTGATCTTTGGGAATGCTTATATCTGCATTCATTTAAGAAACTTTTATTGGCCAACTGTGTACCAGGCAGTGGATTAGTCACTGGGAATCAATCAGTGAATATTTAAAAAGACAAGATTCCTACCATCAGCGCTCTCATTGAATTTATATTCCAGCATGAATGAGGGGTAAGAGAGATGGTGAGGGAGACAATACAAAATAAAACAAATAAACAAAATAACTTCAAGTAATATCAAAGGCAAGTGACGAGATAGAACAGGGTGATGTAAAGAGAATGACTGGTGTGTTGAGGGGGGCGCGGTTACTGTGAAGTTCAGAAAGCTTGCACTGAAGAAAATGGATTTCAACTACAATCTGAAAAATGAGGACACGTCAATAATTTGGAGAGACAAAGAAGAATATTCTAACTGATATACTACCACAGTTAAAAAGCCCCTGTGAAAGAAGACATCTGATTTCTCCGAGGAGCAGAGAAAAGACCACGAGACTGGAGTGTGTGAGGAGTGAACAATGGACAGGTGTGAGGGGAGAGCAGTGGAACACCAAGGTAGAAAGGTTTGGGTGGGTCTGTCCTAGGGGGAGGGGCATGGCCTAGCATTGCTGGCGCACGATGATACCAAAAAGCAGGTGGACATTTAATTGGTTTCATTATTAAGCTCCTGGTTACTATGCAGCTCAGTCAGTAAAGCATCTGCCTGCAATGCGGGAGACCTGGGTTTGATTCCTGGGTTGGGAAGATCCCCTGGAGAAGGAAATGGCAACCCACTCCAATATTCTTGCCTGGAGAACCCCATGGACAGGGGAGCCTGGCGGGCCACAATCCATGGGGTCTCAAGAGTTGGACACGCCTTAGTGACTAAACCACCACCTCCATTATTAAGTCATCTCCAGACAGTATGGCCCCTGCTGCCTGCACCTGATGGGGCGGGGTGGAGGGCGGGGGTACCGGATTGTCCCCCTGCCACCACCATCACTTACACACAAACAGCACCTTGGTAAGCTACTGCTGACCTGAGCGTGACCCCAATCACTTTTAGGGCAGAGGTGCTAAGCCTCGGCTTAGGGATTAGGACTGGTCCATGTTTATGTTTCATCAGACATGCACAGTATTTTGGAAAATAAATTGAAATGCTTTTCCATTTTCAAAAATTAGGCTATTTTACAAAAAATGTGGATTTAAATTTCCTCCTCAAAAATCAGATCATTTGGCAACAAAGACCCCATGCGTGTGTGTGTGTGTGCACACGCTCAGTTGTGTTGACCTCTTTGAGACCCCATGGACTGTATCCAGGCTCCTCTGCCCATGGACTTTTCCAGGCAAGAATACAGGAAAGGGCTGCAATTTCCCACTTGAGGGGATCTTCCCAATACAGGGATTAAACCCATGTCATGCCATTTAGATAAGTATGTCACATTCCGCTTTGCTACAGTACCTACCATGCCATATTATTTCAATTCCATTTGACTTTACTCATTTACACTTTCCTCTTGGCATTCCACAGACAAAGCACAAGACATGTTTGTTCAATTCATTAAGTTTACACCAGGGAATCAATCAATCAATTTTCTTTTTTTAATCAGTCTGGTTGCTCTGAGGAGGATAGATTGCTTATATCTGGGCAAAAGTGGCCCTAAAGAAACCAGTTATGAAAACAATACAGTATCCAAAGGAAAGGAAATGGAAGCTTGGAGGACAGCAGAGGCAAGTAGAATAAAGACAAGTGGATGAGACCCACAATAGGACTCTCTGGTGGATTTGATGGTGTTGGCTTGCAAATGAGGGGAAAAACCTGGAAGATTAAATATGACTCTATGTTTCTGACTTGCAAATGTTTCAGCCTGAACATAATGGTTAATATGGGTGAAATGAAAAAGCTTAGAAATCAGATAAGGCTAAAATGATGCCTATTTGATTTTTGGAACTAGTTGTAACAGGAATTTGTATAATGTTTTTAATTGAAATGACTCAATACCTAAAAATCTAACACACTTATTTCCAATTCATGCATTCATGCTAAGTCACTTCAGTTGTGTCTGACTCTGTGTGACCTGATGAACTCTAGTCCACCAGGCTGCTCTGTCTGTGTGATTTTCCAGGCAAGAATACTGGATTAGGTAGCATTTCATTCTCCAGGGAATCTTCCTGACCCAGAGATTGAACCCAGGTCTCTTGCAATGGATGTGGATTCTTTACCTCATGAGCTACCAGGGAAGCCCAATTCTTCTCAAAGCTATGGTTTAAGCATTTGACAGAGCTTGCACATTGCGTGCATCCATAACCATTTTACTATTGATGCTAGTTGGATCACATAGGCAATACCTTTCATTTGGTAAAAATATATAATATTTCATTATTATATATAATAATAATGTATATTATTTTATAAATTATTACTTCATCAGAATGACTTATTTGTGAACTCCCTGAAAAACCAACATGAACTTACTGAGTGATAACTTTTTAGACTTGGAAAGAGCCCTGACAATCAGCTAAATCCAACTATTCCTTAATGCAGGTGAGATAATCGAGGTAGAGAGCTGTAAGATGGCATGTCCATGTTCATGCAACTAATAGACAGAAATAATTTACTCCACATACATTCATCCTATTAGTTTTAATATTTTTCATGCATTAATCATTTGTCAATTCAATTCAGTTCAGCTCAGTTGCTCAGTTGTGTCTGACTCTTTGTGACCCCATGGACTGCAGCACGCCAGGCCTCCCTGTTCATCACCAACTTCTGAAGCTTGCTCAAACCCATGTCCATTGAGTTGGTGATGCCATCCAACCATCTCATCCTTTGTTGTCCCCTTCTCCTCCTGCCTTCAATCTTGCCCAGCATCAGGGTCTTTTCCAATGAGTCAGTTTCTCGGATCAGGTGGCCAAAGTACTGGAGTTTCAGCTTCAGCATCAGTCAGTTCAGTCACTCAGTCGTGTCCAACTCTTTGCAACCCCATGGACTGCAGGACGCCAGGCCTCCCTGTCCATCACCAACTCCTAGAGTTTACTCATACTCATCACTATTGAGTTGGTGATGCCATCCAACCTTCTCATCCTCCATCGTCCCCTTCTCCTCCTGCCCTCAAACTTTCCCAACATCAGGGTCTTTTCCAGTGAGCCAGCTCTTCACATCAGGTGGCCAAAGATTTGGAGTTTCAGCTTAAGCATCAGTTCTTCCAATGAACACCCAGGACTGATTTCCTTTAGGATGGACTGGTTGGATCTCCTTGCTGTCCAAGGGACTCTCAAGAGTCTTCTCAACATCACAGTTCAAAAGTGTCAGTTCTTCTGTGCTCAGCCCTCTTTATAGTCCAACTCTCACATCCATACATGACCACTGGAAAAATCATAGCTTTGACTAGAGGGACCTTTGTTGGCAAAGTAATGTCTCTGTTTTTTAATATGCTATCTATGTTGGTCATAACTTTCCTTCCAAGGAGTAAGCGTCTTTTAATTTCATGGCTGCAGTCACCATCTGGAGATTTTGGAGCACAGGAAAATAAAGTCTGTCACTGTTTCCATTGTTTCCCCATCTAGTTTCCATGAAGTTATGGGACTAGATACCATGATCTTAGTTTTCTGAATGTTGAGCTTTAAGCCAGCTTTTTCACTTTCCTCTATCATTTGCCAAGACTGACACAATTTCAAATTGTGTTATATGTAACAAAGGAATCAATAAGTTAAGATCATGCACCTTTAGTATATTAAAAAAGATGCTTAAATATTGTCTAGCTGGCAAAACAACCCTCTCCCCCACGTCTGTCACATTTTAAAGATCATGAATCCGATGGCAATGTTCGTTTTGTAGTTTAAAATTATGGAGAACTAGTGTTGTGGTTAGGTTTCAATTCATATTTTTATCCTTATTTTAGTTCACTGTGATTTTTATTAACTCAGTCTATGCTGTTGGAATGTGAAAGTTTATTGAGTAGTTAAATTTAAGGCTATTACTGGTTGTATTTCTCTTACCTTTTTTAATTCTTAAGTCAAATTCTAGTACTGCATGTTTTTATTTTATCAATATTTTGTCCCTTTTATGCATGCTTTAAACATAAAATCATGAAAATATACTTTTCCTAGGCTGTCGAATAGTTACAAACATAACTGGATGTGTACAAATCCAAAGTTTTTCTTATACTGAGTTTATGTAATAAGCTAAACAGCTGCCTCTCAAGGAAACAATGAAATCTTTATCATCCTGACACAAGAGAATTATATTCTTTTGTAGCGAACCATAATAGGTAGTAAATGTCAAAAAACATATTTCGAACCCCTTAAAAATTCAATTTCAACTAAAATAACTAAGAAACCTTATATGAAGATTTTCTTATGTCTCTTAGAGTAAAATTACTGATGATTCTAGCCAGCATATCTGTCGGAAAACTTAACTTGGAGTTTCTAAGATATCTTCACTGTAAGTACTCCCTTTAGGAGCTTATTTAAATGAATCTCTTTGTGATTAAAAGCCTGTTTCCTTTCCCTTACAATTTTAATGATTGTAAGTCGTGGTATTGGCCACCCAGGCCATCCAGACACTGATCTGTGCTGCTACTGCTGTCCTTCCATTTTCAAACATGTGCTGCTCTCTGATACACTTTACTTTCCGTCGTTTCAGTTGCACTACTTTCAGGTATAAAAGCCAGAATACATTATGGGCAGCCATGCATTCTAAGGAGATGCAATTGATTTCCAGGATAAAAGATCCTCTTTCCAACACACTTTAGCACAAGCAGGTATTATGATGCACATTCCTTAGGACAAATGAAATCCATGGAAGTACAGATTTAGATGCACATCTTAAAGCCACGGCGTTGATTTCCCATAAAAATGTATAGACAATGAGATGCAAATAAATACAGCGTTTAGGGCTGTCACTACAGAGGCAGGGAAGGGAAGTTTTCCTAACTCGGAGTTTTTAACTTTGCCTCAGTGAGGCAACTGAATGTTCTTGGAAAAGCATCATGGATATGGGGAGATAGTATTTAATCAGAAAGAAGAGCTTAACTTTCAGACCCTGTAGGCTTTTGGACTGTCCTTTTGGAGCTGTCTCTGAAGACCAGGCGATATCTCTAATTGTGAACAAGCAAACACTAGTCTGTTTCATGTGAACAATTCAGCAGATGAAATGAGACAAGATTTCTCTGCAGGTGGGTTAACAGCTGCTGCCAAATATCTCTCTATCCGCACATCTTGAAGCAAGCCTTGCAGCAGATAGGTTGAATCATTTTTCTGTCATGAAGGCCCAAGAGCTGAAAAGTTCTGTTTCTCATGAAAAATGTGATTGATGCCAAAGTCTAGACCCTTTGATTCTCTAAAAGACAAAGCTTTTGATCCACTGAAACAATACTGTTTCATTTTATAAGATATATTTAAGTTATCTCTCATTTATTTTTCTGAATTTGAAATCATTGGAAAAATTAGCCCTCTAAATTTAATTGCCTATAATTTTGCTATCAAGACAGCCCATCAAAGTGCTCTACAAACAGGAGTGATTGAAAATGAGAGACAAGTGTCTAGCTATCTGCAAAACTAATTGGAGCCCTAAATTAGAATCACCCTGTTTTGCTTTGCCTACTTCTTCATTTGCATGTTGTGTACATACCACCCCCAAAATGCATTTTTCTTTTCCACTTTTCTCTCACATTATGTAAAGTGATGATTCCAGAATGCATCTCCAGGGCTGAGCTTGCAATCAGTTTGATTTTCAAGAATCAAATCCCAACTGTAGGAAATGAACACAATTCAAGGATGTTGTTGATCTATAAATATGTAACTGAAAGAGAAAAAAGAAAAATGGGAACAAAGAGGTAACCTGCAATTAATATATCGTTATTTGAGGATTTCTTTGTGGCTCTCAGAGTCCAATGAAGTGACCAATTCTCCAGTTTCTCCTGTCTCAGCCCAAACTATCCTCACACCAGCTTTTTAGTGCAATCAGTTTCTCAGTTTTCACCTTGCTTTAAAAAGCATTGCTCATCCTATTTCAATAGGTGTGAGTTCAAATAATGATGTTAATTATTATAACATAAGACATATAACATAGGTGTGAAAAATGATATGTTATGTTATGGGCTTCCCTGGTGGCTCAGTAGTAAAAAATCCATCTGCCATTGCAGAAGACTTGATCCCTGGGCTGGGAAGATACCCTGAAAAAAGAAACGGCAACCCACTCCAGTATTCTTGCCCTGGAAATCCCATGGACAGAGAAGCCTGGCAGGGAAATAGTCCGTGGGGTTGGAAAGGAGATGAACGTGATTGAGCCACTGAGCATGCGTGCGGGTGGGACTGCTGCAACTTCTGAGGTGTTGTCTTCCTAGAGCTGCATTTTTACTAAAATTGGTGATGAGGTACAAAACATAGATGAACATACTGTAGTAGTTTTCCAATTAGCAGAATTCTCTGCGGTTGTGCTTCATGAGGTTGCAGGGCTGAGCTGATGCACTAGTGTGCGTCTAACTGGGCAACTTGAATTCAAACAAGTGTTTGCACTGCAGGGATTCTTTTTTATGAATCATTCAGAGAATAAGAACTGATGGAATAATTGTGTACTGGAATATGAATAAAATCAAAGAAAGAAGCTTTGCTGCATCATTCTCTACTTACTCAAATGTTCCATTCACAGAACAAGAAAGTAGTACGGACAATACAAAATATTAGATGATTCACAGGGCTTTCATAGAAGTTTCCTTGACACAAAATAGTGGAAAAAATACATTTGAAAAGGAAAAAACTTTTAATGTTGATAAAATTTTTTTGAATATGTGTTTTTTATTTCACAAAAAAGTTAAAAACAACAAACTGCACACACACGCAACCCACACACACACTGAACAGTTTTCTGCTCTAGGTTATGTCTGCAGAAAACACGACCTTCAAAAAGGCAGGTTTTTGGTTTTGGTTTATGTTTTAATTCCTTAATACCATGTTCAAGGGGGTGTAAGGAGAGAGGGTGGTTCACAGGATTCGCCACATACTGCTCCTGTTTTCTACAAGTTGACTTCCCTTGTGGCTCAGATGGTAAAAGCATCTGCCTACAATGTGGGAGACCCGGGTTCGAATCCTGGATCAGGAAGATCCCCTGAAGAAGGAAATGGCAACTCACTCCAGTACTCTTGCCTGGAA
Organism: Muntiacus reevesi; assembly: GCF_963930625.1. Taxonomy (NCBI): domain Eukaryota; kingdom Metazoa; phylum Chordata; class Mammalia; order Artiodactyla; family Cervidae; genus Muntiacus; species Muntiacus reevesi. The sequence goes on from NC_089269.1 coordinate 1,922,567, forward strand.
AATCCCATGGACAGAGGAGCCTGGCAGGGTATAGTCCATGGGGTCACAAAGAATTGGACATGACTACCTGACTTCACTTTCACTTTGTCTTTTTAATTGGAAGTCATTCTTGTAGAACTCTCAGCAGTGTGGGGAGTGAGCCCTATCTTATTCGAGGGGCTATGAGGAGAGAGGTGATTCACAGCATTCACCACATGCGGCTCCTGCTTTCTGCAAGTTGAATTCCCACAGATTTTCTAAGACTCATGTAAAATACTATGATGTTCGTGTGGACTTCACTGACTTCTCAGGTAGGATTGGCCATCCTCCTTTTTATGTAACTACTGAACTTTGTACAGATGTGGTATGTCATGAAACTTCAAAATTTTTATCAGTGTTTCTTAATACTAGTTTTTCCCACCATATTTTGCTCAACTACCACACAATTGCATTCATCTCACAATGCAAGCAAAGTAATGCTCAAAATTCTCCAAGCCAGGCTTCAACAGTTTGTGAACTGTGAACTTCCAGATATTCAGGCTGGATTTAGAAAACGCAGAGGAACTAGAGATCAAATTGCCAATATCCGTCGGATCACTGAAAAAGTGAGAGAGTTACAGAAAAACATCTACTTCTATTTTATTGACTGTGCCAAAGCCTTGGACTGTGTGGATCACAACAAACTGTGGAAAATTCTTAAACATATGGGAACACCAGACCACCTGACCTGCCTCCTGAGAAATCTGCATGCAGGTCAAGAAGCAAGTTAGAACTGGACCTGGAACAACAGACTGGTTCCAAATCAGGAAAGGAGTACATCAAGGCTGTATATTGTCACCCTGCTTATTTAACTTATATGCAGATTACATCATGAGAAACGCTGGGTTGGATGAAGCACAAGCTGGAATCAACATTGCTGGGAGAAATATCAATCATCTCAGATACACAGATGACACCACCCTTATGGCAGAAAGCGAAGAAGAACTAAAGAGCCTCTTGATGAAAGTAAAAGAGGAGAATGAAAATGTTGGCTTAAAACTCAACATTCAGAAAACGAAGATCATGGCATCTGGTCCCATCACTTCATGGCAACTAGATGGGGAAACGGTGGAGACAGTGGCAGACTTTATTTTTGGGGCTCCAAAATCACTGGAGATGGTGATTGCAACCATCAAATTAAAAGACAGTTGCTCCTGGGAAGAAAATTATGACCAACCTAGACAGCATATTAAAAAGCAGAGACATTACTTTGCCAACAGAAGTCCACCTAGTCAAAGCTTTGGTTTTTCCAGTAGTCATGTGAAAGGTTGTGGCTGAATCATGCAAAGATGCCAGGGTTCTTGGCCTCAGGAGGAGAAGAATTCGATCAGGGACCAGAGACGAGGCTGGCTTGCTCAGAGCTTTTGTGTAATAGGGTTTTATTAAAGTATGAAGGAGATAGAGAAAGCTCCTGACACAGGCATCAGAAGAGGGTAGAAAGAGTACCCCCTTGCTAGCCTTAGCACTGGAATTATATACTCTCAAATTAGTTATCACAGTGAATCAAAAGAATGTCTAGAGGTTGTGAAGACCTCACCAGACCTACTCCCATGATTTACATTTTGAGATAACATAATTAGCCGGAAGGTTTTTTCAGAGACTGTCTTCAAGCAGGGTACATTATTGTTATATAATCCTAAGGAATGTAGAGGGGAAAACAAGTTTGTCCTTTCTTCCTCCTTGAGAATTCCAAACCCCTCTCTCCATGGGGACCCCTAGACTTCTTATCAACCTGCCTAGGAATTGACTCTCTCACATGTGTGGATGTTAGAGTTGGACTATAAAGAAAGCTGAACACCAAAGACTTGATGCTTTTGAACTGTGGTGTTGGAGAAGACTGTTGAAACTCCCTTCGATAGCAAGGAGATCCAACCAGTCCATCTTAAAGGATATCAGTCCTGAACATTCATTAGAAGGGCTGATGTTGAAGCTGAAACTCCAATACTTTGGCCACCTGATGAGAAGAACCGACTCATTGGGAAAAACCCTGATTCTGGGAAAGATTGAAGGCAGGAGGAGAAGGGGATGACAGAGGATGAGATGGTTGGATGGCCTCACTGCCTCAACGAGCATGAGTTTGAGGAAACTCTGGGAGTTGGTGATGGACAGGGAGACCTGGTGTACTGCAATCCGTGGGTCACAAAAAGTCAGACACAACTGAGTGACTGAACTAACTATACTTTAAGCTATTTTAAGATAAGGGCCATGTCTTTTTTCCATCTTAGTGTGTTTATCTTCTAGCACAGGATGAGGCACACAAGATATGCTCAATAAAACAGAAACATGAGTAAACATATTGCAAAAAGAGAACTCTGAATCTCCTTACCCTTACTGAAAAGCAATTAAGTTGAGACATTAAGAAGATACCACATAAGTCATAAAAGGAGAAAGTAAGCCTACTGAAAATGATGTGCATTGAAGAAAACCAGCAAGTCATCCAGGTTGTTTTCCGGTGGCCGGAAGCACGTGTTAAGTAAAACAAAGTCCATTTGATTAAATTGAATTTAAGTTGATGAATACCTCCTCTAGGTCAGGTAGTATAATAAACAGTGTGAAGGAATAAATAATTCTCAAGTAGTACAACATTGTCTGTCTTCAAAATTAGAGAAATAAAGCAATTGATAAGTTAAAATAGTTTTATAATACTCTTGTAAAATGGTCTTGTGGGAAGGGTTTCAACAAATGAGGTATTATAACCAATTAGAAGAATCTGAAGAAAGCTCATGAAGTTGGTGGCATTTGAACTTGGCCTTGACTCGTCATAAGGGATATCAGTTTTAGTGTGTGCTAGTTCAGATCGTGTGCTACTGTGATAAGCAACATCAAGAGGAAATTAAATGTGGGGAATATTTATTGGGCAACATGCCTGTGAAGGATTGAGGGAAAGGCAACAAGAGTAGGTAGAGAGAAGCTCTAGAGATCGATTCAGAGATGATGCCTGTGAAAGAAGGGGTGTACATCAGAGGACTGACAGGAAGAGCTGAAAACTGCAGTGAACTCTGAGAGAGTCCCAGGCAGGCTGAAAGGCAAGACTTAGAGCAAATCAGGGCAGTTGCAACCAGGCATCAGCGGAGAGCAGCCCAGGGAGACCTTGGTTTGAGTGTCAGGCTGATTCCCAAAGGGGTGGCTGCCAGAGAGAACCTCAAGTTCTCTCTTCAAGGGAGATCTGAGAGGTGCAGGCCCATGGGTGGCACAGGTGGAGAGAGAAAATGTTTCAGGAAAAGGAAGAACACGGCTCTAGAAATGGAGACACAGAGCTGAAATCTTCGGTAATGAATATCATCATGAGCTATGAGCCGCTGCTGACCTCTCTGCTAAACACTAGTGGCAGGTAACTTTATGTCTATTGCTATTTCATTTCCTTGCTTTTTTGTCAGTTTCTTTATACTTGTTGCTTTTTTCCCTTGCACCCAAGAAAAGGTCCCTGCACCCAACATCCATCAGAATTTCCAGCCATGGTGGAAGAAAAGGCTAAGGGCACTTTTTTCCTCACAAATGACAGTTAACCATAGAGCCTTATCACCTTCTCATCCCCATAAGCTCATCATGCAATACACATCTCACTAAGACTGTAAGATCAGCCTGCGTCACTGCATGCTATTTTCCAATGAAAAAGTGAAAGTGTAGTCGCTTAGTCATGTCTGAGTCTTTGGGACCCCCATTAACTGTAGCCTGCCAGGCTCCTCGTCCATGGAATGCTCTAAGCAAGAACGCTGAAGTGAATTGACATTTCCTTCAGCAGGGGATGGATCCTCCTGATCCAGGGATCAAACTTGGGTCTCCCGCATTGCAGGCAGATTCTTTATTGTCTGAGCCACAAGGGAATTCTCCCTCTTTGCCAATAGGAAATGTATTTAATGTTGAACAAGAATAATTCCAACCAAAGAAAAAGTAATTCCAAACAGCTCACATAGAGATATGTTGGGAAAATATTTGTTTCTGCTCTTGTGCTCTAGTGATTGTCAACCTTCTACAGAAAATCGAGCTTCGACAGCTGTTTTGTGTGGCCAATTGGAAATAGTTGTTTCCCCTGAAAGCAGCAAGAGGCACATAGAGAGATGTTCTAAATGCTCTTGTAAACATGACCTGGCAAGAATTTATCTGTGAGTTTAAATTCGCCCTGGAGATGCGTAGGCCGTGGCGATCTAACGGTAGCACACACGGGCCTTCAGTTTTGTGATTTCTCTTGCTTTCCTCTGACAATGTGCTCTGCACTCTCAAAGCCATGGAAACACCCTTTAAAAGCGCTATGATACCCGTTTTATTGGTGGAACGAGTGACTTTGTTCCAATGACAATTTCCTGCACTTCACAGACTAACTTCTGGCTTTGCCCCTCCTGGCTTTCTGTCAGCACTGGGATATGATTTGCAGGGGCAGATACACATTCCTTTAACATTCTTACTTAGTGAATCAAAGACAGCTGAACCCATGTCTCTAAAACACAATTGGCAGGAAGCCTGAAGGAAGCAAGTGATTACTGATGTTGCATTTCATGGTACCAGGTGATGGACGGTCCAGAGCCCAGGGCAGCAGAAACAAAGGGACCGGTTTTAAGTTCCCTCGGAGGAAAGACGGGCACTGGGGCAGAGAGGTTTACATAGCGGTGTATGATCTGTAAACCCCACGTGCCAGAGCTAGGTTTTCACTGACCGTGTCAACGTGTCTCTTGAGGTTTCCTATTGGAGAGTCAGGCAGAAGTGGAACTTAAAAGGAAGACTAAAGATTATGGGGCTGGAAGGCATGTATGAAAGGGCCAAAGTGCTTACTGAATAGAAACATCCACGACCCCATGGACTGCAGCCCACCAGGTTCCTCTGTCTATGGAATTCTCCAGGCAAGAATACTGGAGAGGGATTGCCCATTTCCTTCTCCAATTCTTCCCACACAAGCATCTTAATGCAAAACAACTTAAATATTACCATATTGTATGGGAGTAGAGGTAGGGAGTAAGAGCAGGACATGGAAACACATCCCATGCATTGTATATTTTTAATTTCTATCAAATTTTGTCTCTCTTTATGTTTTTTGTTTTGTTTTGAATGTTATTTGTAGCTATGTATTTATGCTGTTCTTTATAATTCTTTATTCAGTTCAGTTCAGGCGCTCAGTCATGTCCAACTCTTTGCGACCCCATGAACCGCAGCACACCAGGCCTCCCTGTCCATGCACAACTCCTGGAGTTTACTCAAACTCATGTCCATCAAGTTGGTGATGCCATCCAACCATCTCATCCTCTGTTGTCCCCTTCTCCTCCAGCCCCCAATCCCTCCCAGCATCAGAGTCTTTTCCAATGAGTCAACTCTTCGCATGAGGTGGTCAAAGTATTGGAATTTCAGCTTCAAAATCAGTCCTTCCAGTGAACAGCCAGGACTGAGCTCCTTTAGGATGGACTGGTTGGATCTCCTTGCAGTCCAGGGGACTCTCAAGAGTCTTCTCCAATACCACAGTTCAAAAGCATCAATTTTTCGGTGCTCAACTTTCTTCACAGTCCAACTTTCACATCCATACATGACCACTGGAAAAACCATAGCCTTGACTAGACAGACCTTTGTTGACAAAGTAATGTCTCTGCTTTTTAATATGCTGTCTAGGTTGGTCATAACTTTCCTTCTAAGGAGTAAGCGTCTTTTAATTTCATGGCTGCAATCACCATCTGCAGTCATTCTGGAGCCCAAAAAAATAAAGTCAGACACTGTTTCCCCATCTATTTACCATGAAGTGATGGGACCAGATGCCATGATCTTAGTTTTCTGAATGTTGAGCTTTAAGCCAGCTTTTTCACTCTCCTCTTTCACTTTCATCAAGAGGCATTTTAGTTCCTCTTCACTTTCTGCCATAAGGGTGTGTCATCTGCATATCTGAGGTTATTGATATTTCTCCTGGCAATCTTGATTCCTGCTTGTGCTTCTTCCAGCCCAGCGTTTCTCACAATATACTCTGCATATAAGTTAAATAGTAGTTGTTAATTCCACAAACGTTTAATAAAATTATTCTTGAGAGTGGAAGAAAAAACTGAAAATATTCAAATACATGTACATACCTTGTTATGATGGCAATTCAGTATACTGCTTTATTTTTCCCTAGAAAGGAACAGTTTTCACTATGTCTAAGAGGAAACAGATTTCCCTCTGCTGAGATTTGAGCTGAAGATCTTCAGCTCTTTAGGTAGTTGCTCCGTCACAGGGTCTCAAAACAGTTTACTTAGACTAAATGAACCTCTGATTAATCTAATTTATATTCAAAATAGCACAGATATGTCCTTAATTTCTGGGAGAGGGATGAATCAGTATTCATTGTCCATCATGTAGGCTACACTTTTTAAGCCTTCAGACTCAGGACCTTTGCTCATTGAGGGATAAAGTCCTGCTAACTGTGCGGCATCTGCTAGGATTTGGGTCAAAACCAACTGTCTATTTTCCTGACTTTGTAAAGAGAAATTCTAATCTTGTTTGCATGCTTCTTTACTCAGCCTCATCCTGACCCATAAAAATTACTTTGACAGAACAAAGAACTAAAACTAAATAGATTAAAGTTTGTGAAGACTTCTTATGAAATAGTAATATTTCTCTCTTTGTTTTTCCTCTTTAGATTTGTATATATTGTTCTGCTTTGCCTTTCTATTCTAACACCTGCTTTTCTTAGTTGCCTCTGCCCTTAGAAGTCATCAATTTACTGACTGTGGAAAATAAAGGGCTAGACAACAAGTGACTCAACTTGGATATATTCTGAAAAATGCAGCCTTCTCTTATTAATCACACACATACCATCCCATGAAAGTACTCTCTTTGTTGAAAGACTTATTACATCACTGCCTTTACCACCATTATCACCACCTTTCAAATTTCTCTTATCCTTTGTACATCTCTTCTTTATATAATTTTTATCTTGTTCACACTTCTGAACTCTTGAGGATTTTGCACTAAATTAACAAATTGATTCACTTTCCTTTGAAAGGCAAATGCATACCCCTTTTGCTATTCTTTATTTCTAGCTTTGCATGCACTGCTCTAAAAACAGCTTTAGAATTAAATTAAGAATATTAAAATATTCTTCACTAGCAAACACTTTTCCTCTCCAACTCTGATGTATAATAAATTAGGTACCAAAGAGGTATATTTCTTCTGAAGTAGTAGTCCTTGACAAGGCTGAACTAGAAAGGAAAGTGGAGGAAATGGCAGTGGAATCAGCAGCTCGATAGAGGAACCAAGTGCCAGGAAGATTCAGATGAAGGAGAGGTCAGTTCAAGTTGGGAAGATCAGCAAGGGTTTCCTGATGGACCTGCGTTTTGGTTTGAATGGGTTGATGAGCCCCGCATTGATGAATGGGCGGTTTAAGTGTTGAGTTACAGGTTTCATGACGCTGCTGACAGGAATGGTACTCTCAGAGAGAAATGGACACAAGAATAAACAAGGAGAACAAAGCATAGAGTATACAATGCTAACCCACAGTCTATTTCAGAATGCCCAGATTAACAAATAAATTCTGGTTGCTATAATCTACAAGTGACTTTTCAAGACTGCAGGCAGCTCTAGTCAATTTTAAGTTAGGCCTAAAATGGAATTAAAATGCATTTTCTTGAAAGCTCACCATTTTCTTCTTACTTTATTTTGAGATTTTCTCCTCTTTCCCCTTTGAAAGATGTTTTCCAATACCATCAACTAATCTGAACCTTGACAAATATTACAATGTAATGTCATTCATCCATTCATTTTTTGGCATGGATGTACTGAGTGTGTGCTTGCGTACTAAATCACTTCACTCGTGTCCGACTGCTTGCTACACTATGGACTGTAGCCCATCAAACTCCTCTGTCCCTGGGATTCTCCAGGCAATAATACTGGAGTGGGTTGCCATGCCCTCCTGCAGGGGAATCTTCCTGAGCCAGGGATTGAACCCGTGTCTCCTCTCTTATGCTTCCTGCAATGGCAGATGGGTTCCTTACCACTAGTACCACCTGGGAACCTCATGTATTAAGTATTTCTGATTTATCTCAATAGAGATATAGCTAAAGAAATACTTTTTAAAAATAAGTATAATTTAAACAAATGCACCTTACTCTATTCTTTTATAAAATAAATATATGGTCCTATATTTTTCACGTGACAAAACATATAAGTGAGTTGTCTCTGAAAAATTTGTTATAAAGTTGAAATTGTAGTCTGTAGCATTTGATAAATCTGTTTCATGTTTCCCAAATAAACCTGGAAGAATTTAGGCAGATCATTTTATCTTTTTTTTCTTTATCAAAGAATATTATTTGCTTTATTTTTTCTCTTGGGGAAATTTGAAATAAAAGGAAAAGGAGGTAAAATTCAAATAATCAGCAGCAAAAAGAGAAGATTAAAATGTGGATTATATTTCAATAAAATTACTATTAAAACCAACTGCAATTTATAATATTACAAAGGTATTTAGAACAATATATATATCCCTTTTAGAGTAAGAAGAAAATTATATATGCTTCCTTGATATCTAATTTGTTATACATTAATATCATGGTTGCTTTAATTTTTTTAAAGAGATCTTGATTTTTGAGGAAAAAAATTATAAATTCCTTCTTGCAAAACTATGGAAAGATGTTAATTTGGTATATAAAAAATAGTATTTATAATTCTTGCTAGAAGAAATTGAACTTATTCTGCTTGTAAAGTACAATTTGGCAGTTGACTGTAGCAGTGTATAAATGAAGTGAAAGCACTTAGTTGTTCCTGTTTTCTGAGTAAAGAGGCTTTTAACTCCAGGAAGTCTGATCTCAGCAATAGCACTATAACCTCCTGTTAGCGACATACACGTCAAAAATATGTATATGGTTTTGCTGCTTGAGCTAATTAGAGGTATAATATATCTATTTCTTAGAATAGCTGTGAGGACTTTATATATATTATACATATACATATGTTTAATGTATAATATCAACAAGAGGGTAGGTGAAATAAAAATGGATTCCATCTTTACTTACCCCATCATCACCTGCAACTCCAGGATTTATACACATTTCCTCACAGGAAAAGATGATTAGTCCAACTCAGTTCAGTTCAGTTCAGTTGCTTAGTCATGTCCAATTCTTTGTGACCCCATGAACCGCAGCACGCCAGGCCTCCCTGTCCATCACCAACTGCCGGGGTCCACCCAAGTTGAAGTCCATTGAGTCGGTGATGCCATCCAACTATCTCATCCTCTGTCTTCCTCTTCTCCTCCCACCCTCAATCTATCCCAGCATCAAGGTCTTTTCAAATGAGTCAGCTCTTCGCATCAGGTGGCCAAAGTATTGGAGTTCAGCTTCAGCATCAGTCCTTCCAATGAACACCCAGGACTGATCTCCTTTAGGATGGACTGGTTGGATCTCCTTGCAGCCCAAGGGACTCTCAAGAGTCTTCTCCAACATCAATGCTTTGGTGCTCAGCTCTCTTTATAGTCCAACTCTCACATCCATACATGACTACTGGAAAAACCACAGTCTTGACTAGATGGACCACTGTTGGCAAAGTAATGTCTCTGCTTTTTAATATGCTGTCTAGGTTGGTCATAATTTTCCTGAAGTTATGCAGGAAAGAATGCAGAAGAGAAAGTGTAAATGTCTGGGTAAATACAAATAACTCTTAACTGTATCAAACAAAGCCATGTAGTCCAAATTATTTCTAAGTAAATGTACAATTAAAACACATGAGAGTAATAACACAAAAGGTGGAAGGGAATAAAGGTAAAAGTTTTCTAAGGTTTTTTTTTTTTTTTTTAATTTGATACATGATGTGGTAAATGTAGTAATTCATAGAGAATCTATTACATCAAGAGTGAATACTATAATTGTTGGTTCCAACAATAGCTTGAAAGACACTCAGTCGTGTCCGACTTTTTGTGACCCCAAGCCCTGTATAGTCCATGGAATTTTCTAGGCCAGAATACTGGAATGGGTAGCCTTTCCCTTCTCCAGGGTATCATCCCACCCAGGGATCAAACCCAGGTCTCCTGTATTGCAGGCAGATTCTTACCAGCTGAGCCACAAGGGAAGCCCAAGAACACTGGAGTGGACCTTCTCCAGCGGATCTTACCGACCCAGGAATGGATCTTCCTGGGGTCTCCAGCATTGCAGCACTGCATTCTTTACCAACTGAGTTATCAGCAAAGCCCCGTTCCAACAATAGATGAGTAAAATAATATCTAACTAACAAATTAACAGGAGAGGCAATTAGAATGATAAAACCTCTTGCTTACCCTGAAATATAGCCAAAACAAACAAAAAAAGAAATGAAAAGAATAGGTATATCAAATATAAAACAAAAGTAAAGTCATACATGTAAACCTCTAATACCAATGATATAAATGGAGTGAAACACCTTAATTTTTCCTTAGGCCTATTAATATGTTGCATCCTATTAACAGATTTTTCTAATAATTAAACATCCTTGCATCGTGGCTTAAACCTTAGTAGATCATAGTATATTATTTTCTTAACTATAGTGTTAGGATCTTTTCACTAATATTCTGTTTAAGGTTTTCATTAATTATAATTTCTCAATATATCTTTTCTGTATAAGACATAGAACTGATGACATCTTCAGCTAATTGACGGTGTCAAGCCACTGTCTTCACTTTTATAACTTTAACTGAGGTGGAGTTGGAATTTTCATTGGGTTTCCTTCAGTGGCAATGTGGTTCTCATCTGTCAAGCCACCTTGCATCTCCTACCTCCACTGATTTTATAATTTTTTCTCTTTCATTGATTTCTATCAGATACCCTATTATGTACTTGTGGCTTTCTTTGTATTTATTTTGCTTTTGGTTCATAAAACTTCTTGAATCCGTGGACTGAAGTTTTTCATTTCTCATTTAGATAAGTTTTCATCACTCTCTCTGCAGGTACGGTTTTGGCTTGATTTTTATCTTTTTACTTTGCAACTTTATGTTAACTTTCTCATTTTCTGATTTGTTTCCTATGCCCTTTCATCAACATTTCACTTTCTTCCTCTTTAGGCTTTATTTTGAATATTTTATGTAGTTATTTTTCTACTTTACTAACAGCCTCCTCTGCTATATCTAATAAACTAGCAAGCTATATATTGACTTCACAGTTTTAATTATTACACTTTTGTTAATAATTGTTTACATTCTTTTCTATGTATAAAATTCTCTTGTGATATTTTTATATTTATCTTATCATTCAAAAATTATTAATCAAGTTTCATAAAAATCTTTACCTCACAGTACCAATATCTAGGTCAGTTCTGGGTCTGTTTTTACTGTTGTTTAATGTTTTGGTTTTTGGTTATGTTTTTCTGCCTTTGGCTTCCCTATTAAATTGTAACGCAATGCTGGGTGTGCCATATACTAAATTACAGAGATTCTGTTCAATGTTATCTTCTTCTAAAGAAGATGTACACTTATTTTGGACAGATAATTAAAGTAGGAGGAAATCACAGTAATTTTCATTTAAAATTGAGCTAATCTGAAACTTGAGGGCATTTCTATTTCCTGTTCACCCTACTTCTGGGCTATTACTCTTGCATTTTCCATAGTACTTCTCACTAAGGATGCTAAACTCCAGTTTTTTAGATCTTGCAAGTATTGGATACTGTCAATAGCCTTGCTTGGCTTCTAGCAGTTGTGCTGCCTCTTCTCTTCTCTTGCCCCATTTATAAATCTCAAATTACCTTTGAGGGAAAAGCACTAGGCAAAGTCAATGTTTTCCTTTCTTTCCCGAATTTTGGCCCCTCAAACTTGGCTCATTTGGAAGACCTGCATATCAAATTTTGTCTCCGTAGTCACATGACTCTATCAAAAACTTGGCTCAGATTTCCAGTCTCTTATTTTCTGCTCAGATTTTTTTTTTTAAATCTTTTAGGCCTTACACAATTTATTTATCAGAAAAAGTTTTTGAGGTAAAACATGGCATCTCAATATATTTCCCTACTTGTATGAGTTTGCTAGAAAATCTGTAAAAAAGTGCCAAAAACTGAGTGGCCTAAAACAGCAGAAGTCTGTTATCTTATAATTTTGGAGACTAGTCATCCAAAATCAAGGCGTTGGCAGTGCTGGTTCCTTCTGAAGACTGTGAGGAAAGGAGTCACTGCATACGTCTCTTAAAGTCTAGTCTGCTGCAAGTCTTCTATGTTCCTTGGCTTATAAATACATCACCCTAATCTCTGCCTTCATTTTCACAAGTAATTCTCTTTGTGGGCATCTGTCTCCAAGTTTCCCTTTCTAACTTAATTACATTTGCAATGACCCTATTTCCAAATAACATCATATTCTGAAGTACTGAGGGCTAAGATTTCAATATATGAATTGGAGGGAAGACGCATTCAAACCACAATGCTATACTCAAAACTCTGGTTCTTCAAGTCTTATCTGTCCAGGTATGTCTAATATCTTCAAACGTACTGTGCATTTTATTCAACTTTTCTAATTGTTCTTAAAAGAATAATTCAACTGCTAACAGTTCATCAATAATGCTCATCAATGGAAGTCTCAGGTTTAATCCAAAATTATTAATTAGTCATAGAAACATCAATTTCTCAACCTTCTCTAAAAGAGAAGGGTAGAAATAGAATTGAGAGTATCTGTCCCAATTATTATTAGTTTCCATTTTACTTAATAATTCTTTTACCACTTTTTGCTTTCTAGATACCTAAGCTATTTTGAGAGCCATAGGAGGATTCTGTTTGATGATCACAGTGAAAGGAAGATGACCAGAATGGCCCCTGAGGACTCGATCTGTTGGTTTTCTTCAGTTTGTGAAATTATAGAAAAATGATACATTTTCTTGTCATGAGTGAAGTCTAATTTTTAAGGCTATAGAATGAGTGGCAGTTGGAAAGGTTCCAAAGTTCACCTAGGGACTTGCAAGGATATTTTATAATCTTTATCAGGATAGTGATAAACAATAAGAAAGATGGGATGGGGGTGTGGGAAGGAGGTCCAAAGAGGAGGGGACATGTGTATATGTAGCTGATTCACTTCATTGTACAGCAGAAATGAACACAACATCATAAAGAAACTATATCTCAATTAAAAAAATACAAAGTTGTAAAAGCAAAACTGGCAATGTCATTAGAAGCAGATGCAAGAAAGACAACAAAGAACTTCCATCATGTAGCAAAGAACTCCATTTCATATTCTAAGACAGCACTGCCTTGGCTGCCGCAGATAGGTGGCAGTGCCACTGGGTTGGCCTGTTCCTTATTTTTCGTGCTTAATTTGGTTGTGTTCTATCAGTACAAAGATAGATTCATTGTATTCAAAGAAAGTCACCGTAATACTACTACACTTAACTCCTCATAACAGATTCATCTCTTGGGAGAAAAGATCCAGATGTTTTTCAGAAAGGTAGTCCAACTCTAATAATAGCAATGTTTAATAGATAAAGGATACTTCCTTTACCACTTTCCTATCTCATGTACATAAATTTGCTTTCTAAAAACTTCATACTTGTTTTGTTGCTGTTCACCTTGAATAAAGCAATATATCAAAGTGCTTAAGAAGTCAGTTTTTGATCAGATACTCTGGCTTCAAAACCCCTAGAACATGTAATGTTAAGTGAGATCATGAATAAGTTTATTCCGACTCTGTGATTAAATATTTTTTAAAAATACATGGCCCATAGTCTTGTTATAAAGATTAAAATGGATAACATAAGTAAAGTTCTTGGTAGAGTTCCTCTCACAGATTAATTGACTAAACAATGAGCTATTATTATTAATGAATAAATATAACTTGAAACACATTTCCTCATTTATTGCAGAATGAATGCTGTCTTCTAGACACACATGTTTACTTAATCTCAAAACAGACATATACACATAAATTTATAATATATATGTATATATGTACTTAAATGTATTTCTCTATGTACATATTCATTGAATTTCAGTAAACTTAATTTAACTGGGAAAAAAAATTATAAAAAGGCTACCTTGGCCAAAAAGTTGAAGATGTTATGATTGTCTAAAATAATTAAGAACAAAAGCAGAACCATTAAAGCTCTAGGGATTGGTAATCTCCACAGGAGGAATATGAGAGCAAGCAACACTGGGAATGTCATGCTGAGAGATTGTTTTGTAATAAAGTCTTCAGGTCCACTGACTTTATTGTGACTTATTTTTTATGAAAACACAGATTTTAAATATTTTAGTATAGCTAATATTTGGTAAACCATAAATAATAATCATCTAAACATTTTTCTTGTTTTAGTCATCATTATTTTAAGATTTGCAGAATCCTGAAATATTTTATTTCTATCTTCCTTTATTCCAACAAAATGGATTTGAGGCAGGAATCCTTTAGTATAACAGAACAAAACAGACTGAGTTTTGGTGAATAAATCTTCTGGGAGCCTATTTTGAAATGAAAACCATTCAATATAAATAGAAATTGATTTAAGTGAGAGCAACATGTATTAGAACCAAAAATTATTTCTTTTCTGTCATGATTATTTTACACAGGAAGATATTACTGAGGGATAGTTTTGAATACAGTTATATACTCATTCATCACTGATATACTTTAGATACTTATGAATCTATGATTTAAATGTTAGCTCCAAACAGCTTCTTCCATATGGTGTTTTCAATTATTTGAAGAATGAAAAATAAAGCACAGTGAAGCAAATTTATCAGCTAAAACGTTTTCATTGATGGGTGATCAAGCCAAACTTAGCTTCCCAGATCCCACTCTATAAGTTCTCAATACATTATATTAACATTTCTCTTTCAATCTTGCCTAATAGCAATAGCAGTAATTGTAATGATGACTGTTTTAGCGAAAAACTTAAAAGTATTTAAACTGAAAGATGCTCCCTAGATTCCTTTAAACAAGGACATTTCAAAACACATACCCCTCCCTCCTATATTTATCCTCAATTTATTATCCTCCTTGTCTCTGTGGCACACACAATTTATATCCTTCCTCTACTACTGAGAACTAATGTGGTTCTTGAGTGTGACACAAAACATACCACTTCAGATTTGTCTTTCATCCTCAACGAGCACTCATTCTATTTGGAATTGCTCTCCCTCCATTGCACTTCCTTTTATTACTGAAGTTTCTGCCACCAATCATAATAACCAACTGAAGTTTATCACATACTATCTATTATAGCTCCTTGACTAAATCTTTCATATTGTAAGGTAGAGAAATTTGTATGGGGTTTGAAGCATATAGCGTCATCAAAAGCATGTACTATTTGACAGAACAGCCCCATCTTTGGTCCTAAAATGAGCCTTTTGCTTGGGTCTGTTGAAAGAAAAGAAGGAGGGAGGTTCAGCTCAGGGCCATGGTACCAACATGAAAGCAAGGGAACGAGGCAATAAATGTGTTCCACGTTGGAGCACAAGCAGTGAATATGTTATCACCAAGATCCAAGTGGGCCTATCACTTCTGATCAATTTAAAAAAAAGCAACTGCAAACAAAGATCTCCTTTGATGTATTAGTTTTTTATTTTTTTCTTCTTTTGACTTCTTATTATGGAATATGCACCTTTAGTTCTCTTGCACACCTCTTCTTCTCTCCTTTAAATAGTAGCTTAAAAATATAATCAGTGTATATATAATTATAACTTATAACCAAGTAACATCTATGACAATATTTCTTTACCTCCGTGCCTTTCTATTTCCCTGAATTAATGAGTACTAGTGGTAAAGGGCCCACCTGCCAATGCAGGAGATGTAAGAGATGCGGGTTAGATCCCTGGGTCAGGAAGATCTCCTGCAAGAGCAAATGGCAGCCCACTCCAGTATTCTTGCCTGGAGAATGCCATGGGCAGAGGAGCCTGGTGGGCTATGGCCCATGCGGTTGCAAAGAGTTGGACGTGACTGGAGCTACTTAGCACACACACACGATAATGGCTTACATTTTTATTTGCTGCATCAGGTCATTCTATGGTCATATAATTTTCCACATGAATAAAGTAGGTTGAATGTACTCATTCTATTTGTTTGATAGAGAACTCCCTCTCAAAGAATATTCACTTCACGAATCAATTCAGACCTTTATTCTCTAATTAGCTGTAATGTTAGACATTCTCTCCTCTTTCCTACTGTGTTTAGTACATTTACCATGGATCCTATTTCCCTCTCTTTCTTGGATTACATGTTTGCTCTGCAGAACCCAGGAAGAGCTTTCTGAGGAGGTATGCAAGTCACAGAAACATTTTCAGTCCTTTCCTCCCCTAAAATGGATACTCTTCACATCCATATGTGGATTGACCAGTTTTCAAATTCTATTTAGAAAACTGTCAAGGTATTGTTCCACTGCCCACCAGAATCTCAAATTGCTACTGGCATCATTGAGAAGTCTGATTCCATGATGATTCCTACTTCATTCTATGTGCTTCTCTTTCTCCGTTAATGCTTTTAGCATCTTTGCTTTATCCTGTGTATCCTGAAAATTTACCCCAAATCTACTGTGTTTATTTATTGTTTTCTCATTAATACATTTCAAGTGGAAATATACATCTTGAATTTATGATTTTTTCATAATGCCTTTGATCACTTTCTCCTTTTTTCCCATCTCTCTTCCCAAAATGCCTGTTTGTCAAATTTTGGACCCACTGAACTGATCCACAGTTTTCTTATCTTTTCTGTTTGTTCATCTCCTTAATTCCTACAAAATTTCTTTAATCATATCTCCCAAATCTATTGTTGTTGTTCAGTCGCTCAATCATGTCTGACTCTTTGGGACCCCATGGACTGCAACATGCCAAGCTTCCCTGTCCTTCACCATCTCCCGGAGCTTGCTCAAACTCATGTCCAATGAGTCAGTGATGCCATCCAACCATCTCGTCCTCTGTCATCCCCTTCTCCTATCTTCAATCTTTCCCAGCATCAGGGTCTTTTCTAATGAGTCAGTTCCTCACATCAGGTGGCCAAAGTATTGGAGCTTCAGCTTCAGCATGAGTCCTTTCAATTAATATTCAGGACTGATTTGATTTCCTTTAGGATGGACTGATTTGATCTCCTTGCAGTACAATGGACTCTCAAGAGTCTTCTCCAACACCACAGTTCAAAAGCATCAGTTCTTCAGTGTTCAGCCTTCTTTATGTTCAACTCTTACACCCATATATGACTAATGGAAAAGCCAAAGCTTTGACTACACAGATATTCATCGGCACAGTAATGTCTCCTTTTTAATATACCGTCTAGGTTGGTCATAGCTTTTCTTTCAAGGAGTAAGCGTCTTTTAATTTCATGGATGTAGTCACCATCTGTAGTGATTTTGAAGCCCCCAAAAATAAAGTCTGTCACTGTTTCCATATTTCCCCATCTATTTGCCATGAAATCATAGGACCAGATGCCGTGATCTTCATTTTTTGAATGTTGAGTTTTAAGCCAGCTTTTTCACTCTCCTCTTTCACTTTCATCAAGAGGCTTTTTAGTTCCTCTTTGCTTTCTGTCATAAGGGTTTTGTCATCTGCATATCTGAAGTTATTGATAACCACAATGTCCATTTATTCTTAGCTATATATCGATTCCTAGTAGTAAGGCATTGAAAAGGTGATTTGAAGGTCTTTTTGAATAGGTACAATTCATCCATTGCTGGAATTCACTGTAATCAATCAGACAGTGAGGTTTATTTTGTACTTGGGATGTTTCAAATTTTCTTTTCTTCTACTCTGGGATATTTTCATTTCTCCAGAAGTAAAGATGCACTCCCCTCCTACCTGCATGTCTATAAACTCTTTTCCTGGCTTTCTGGATAATGTGATAAGGTCACCTTAATCAATGCAAAATTTCTGCAAAAATACCTGCTTAGGATCAAGTGTAGCCAGCTAGTCCTCCCTTTTCTGCTGTCTCCAAGTCTGGAAGCAGTCTGCTTTAGTTGCTGTCTTTTGTGAGTTCCCAGGTAAACAGTCGCAGGTGGAATTGAGGAACTGGGGGCATATAATTGTTTCTAATGCAGATCTGTAGCAAGTATATCTAATTTTAGTGTACTTCCTCCTCTGATACAGAAGTCTCTAATTACCAAGCTTTCCATGTCATGGCAAATGATTAATGTCTTTTCGCTATTTCCTTCAATACACACCTACATTTTTAAATTTCTTTTGCTAAATCAGAAACCATTCTTTCCGCCTTCCATTTTTGTATATTGTTCTTTATGGTAATAGGACCCCAAACTTTTATTAAAGCAGGATTTAGAAGTTTTGTTTCTTGTTCTTCACGTATGGGGTGTGTGTGTGTGTGTGTGTGTGTGTGACAGAGAAAGTGGGTGGGAGATAAATTTATTGGAGGAAAAGGAAGGACCTTCCTTAGTTTGCCAGCTTTAAATTAAAATTTAGGAATAGATTTCTAATTAGCCTTGAGTCAGGCTGTTACCTAAACATCTAATTCCCCATTAAGTAGCAACAGAAAATACAATGGGTGTTATAGTCTCTCACTATATGAAGCTTAAAAGGAAAACTAATCAACAGTCAATTTCCTTAGAATCTAGTACTGTGTTGGGTTCTCGTTGTTTCTTTTTAATTTGCACCCATTTCTCTAGATATACTAAGGATTTTTCTTATGACTATAACTTGTCCAGGTTTCAATAAGAACAGTATATTGAGCTAAGTATAGCTAGTATTAGAATAAAACAGGTTGGCCTCCCCAGAAGAGCAACAAAAGCACAGATCTGGCTGAATATACGCCACAGGAAGTATATTTTAATCAAACTATGTCAGTTTAGATTGCATGGTTTATGCTTGTCAAATGTTCTTTCTGTAAAATTCATGGAGATAATCTGTTCTTTAGAGATAAAGTGTTTTACATAGTGGTTAAGAGCATGAGTTATAGAGCCAGATTTTTAGTTTTGCATTCTCGCACATCTGTTTCATAACTAAAGTGAGTATTTATAGTTTCTGTGCTTCAAGTTTGTCAGTAAAGGAATGCCACTGAAAATTTCTCTAGAGATGTTATGAGTTTCTGATCATTTTAAACATATAAAACACTTAGGACAATATGCAATAAATATTAAAGATTACTTTTTACAACAGAACCAATATTGTTTTCTAAGTTGGGAATTTTGACCATAAATTCTTCTATGATTTGTAAGAGCTGTTAACTTTGGCTTTGTAGGCTTATATAAATAACCCACAGTCTTATTAAAAAAACTTAAACTACCAAATAAATATTTAGCATAATATTGCCACCAACAGCATTGTTATAAGTGGAATTATAATCAATGGTTTTGGTTGAGTAGAAATTAAGAAAACAACGTGTTCCTAAGATAATGTGCATGCACCTTGAATTACAGGAAAGGAGAAGAAGGAAGAGAGAAGAAAGGAGCCGAGAACGTGAGTCCGTTGTTGCCTGCCATCAACTCAAGAAGGGGATGCAGGACCTCAGAGAAAGTTTGCTGTCTCAGCAGAATATGTGACATTGTGACATTATTGAGGAAGTGGGTATAGTAGGGTGTAGAGGAAACTGGTATACTGTTCACTCTCTTTTAAAAACAAAATGTAACTGTTTTCATCCTGTAAATGCAGACTCCCAAAGTCTCATTCCTACACAATTAATTTTGCTCTTTTCACATGCATTCTCTGAATTTTTATATTTAATCAGATGTCAATCAATCTACCTATCAGTTAAATCAGGTGTTAATTCCCAAATCCAAGAGCAGATGAAAACTGGCTTAAAATTCTTAAGTGCTAAGTTGGCAAATAGAAAAGTAGAAAAATTCCACTGAGACTATCAGGAAATGTTTCTCATGAACACACAGAATCTTGGGTCATTATTTCCTTCTTGGAAACTATTTTTTTTTTTGGTTCTTATATAGATGCAGTCAATATCATTTATTTTAAGTTAAAATTACTTTTTAAGTATCAGAATATCAATAAAATTTATATGAAGCAGTTTGTTTCCTTCTTAAAGTTTTAACACATATAAATGTATGTCAACCAAAACAATTTTACTTTGCACTGCTTTCCTAATGGAAATAACTCCCTAGGTTAAAGGGAGTTTAAAATCATTTTTTAAAGGGCAAAATGTTTATGTTTCTAAGTACAAGATTTCTATAGAAAGGATTATTTTTCTTAATTTGAACTTTTTAGAAAATAAAATTTACTGCCAATTCTTCTGCCAGAAGTTTCTCAGATATTAATTTCCCCATCTGATAATTTGAGAAAGAAAATGGGACAAACTTTCTCTGACTTTTCTTAAAAGGCAGTCTCTTTCTAATGTTTTAATTAAAACATTAATAATAGTAATCAATCACTCATAAAACAATATCTAAATAATAACATACATGCTGAATGATTTTCCCAAGTGGAAACTCTGCAAATGTTAATCTGAAAGTACAGAAAGTCTAATTTCCATAACCAGTCATATGCTGGTAAAGACTTGACAACTGGCTTCCATGGAAGAAAAGTTCTGGTTTGCAGTGTTTTACCAATGTCTGTGATGTAAATATTCCCTCCATGGCTCGTTTCAAGCTACTGAAGTGATGTTCACCAGCTCATGTAATTCACAAAAACTTTAACAATTGTTTGCCTCTATTGTAGCCCTGCACCCGTTGTGTAGGTGGAGGATATAGTATGAGTTTCTGCTGTTGATTCCACTTTATGAATTCTAGTTTCAGTTTCTATCAGGAAACACCTGAAGGTGCAAAACTTTAATATAAAGTTTTAAATTTTAATACAGAGGTGTGCTTTGACAAAGGTTCTTACATTTCTCCTCAAAAATTTACATTTTTATTTCTATCACAGTCTTTTATAGATGTTCAGTGTATGCTTTCCCATGTATTTAACAATTCTAATATTACTCATCCCTTGAACTGAATCTTAGATGGTATAATTTTGCTAGTACTTTATTTTCCAATAGTGTGCTTCATTCTGGTACTTATTAATTATAAGCAAGACTGTATGCATATGTGTGGGAGGCACTCTGGGTGATTCTGCTATTCACAGGTGATTATAATAAGGGTGAGAATAACTGTGAGTTATGATTCCACCTCTGTTCTTCCAAAATGTCTACTCTTCCTCAAAGTAATACCCGTAAAGTCAAACTTAAGTTCAAAGCAATTCACAAACACTCTGGAATTAAGAGCCAATTCCAAAGCTACTCAAAAATACAATTTAAATAAACATTTCATTTATAGATATTGAACTGGCTAATTAGCTACAACAAATTATTATTTGGTCAAAGATGAATCAAAATGTTTAATTCAGTCAAAATGAGAAAGTTAATATTATTATTTTTCATTGCAAGTAATATTTTTCTCAATATGTTACTCTTAGTTAAACCAAAACTCATTCTTTCTTCTTACTTTTTCTCCCTCCTTATTCTACATTGTGTGGCATTTTCATTGTTGATTGGGTTGTTCCTTTTATACCTATTTAATTCTAGCACTGCTCAAGATGATTTCTCAAAGTATTCCACATCATTTCACATATGTTTTTATCTTTTAAGAAAACCCACAAATCTAATATCTATATCAGTGATTTTCTAACTCTTTATTCAATGTACCAAGTTCCTGGAGTCCGAACTACCTTATAAAAGTGTTAAAATGAGAAGTTTCTCAAGATTTTTCATTCTCTACCTATCTCTCAGACATCTCAACATTTCACATCAGATTTAATAACTATTTTAAATACACATGATGATGTTTTATATAACTTTCCTTATCAAATTGTCCCAGCTTTAGCTAATGGTGATAGACTTATTGTGATAGTTAAAATATCAAGTGACTTACAAAATGCAGTCAAAGCTTCAGATACACTATCTCAATCAGTTTTCATTTATCTGATAAAGTGATTATGTAATTTATGGGTGAAGCAATGGAGACTTACAGAAATTCAGAAACAATATAGCTAGTAAGTGGAAAAGCTAGAATTAAACCAAGTTCTGTCTGAATCAGAGACTATTTTCTTTCCATAATACCATACTATATTTTAAAATTAATAAATCACTGATTATAGTACCATAACCATGCTACCTTTGTATAAGAATTGTTCCTTTATTAGAAAATTAAACCATCAGATGAAATATTCCCCTCTACGCCAAAGCTTAAGATGTTAAGTAACTGTATAGATAAAGGATTTTGATATCCCGATATTTATACTAAGTGAAATTTTTGACAGGTTGGATTTGGTTGAGCACTTTCCTGGTGGCTCAGCTATAAAAAGTCCACCTGCAATGGAGGAGACACGAGTTCGACCCTGGGACAAGAAGATCCCCTGGAGAAGAAAATGGTAACCCGCTCCAGTCTGCTTGCCTGGGAAATCCTGTGGACAGAGGAGCCTGGTGGGCTAAATCCATGGGGTCACAGAGAGTCAGACATGACTGAGCCACTCAACAACAGCAAACAACAAATTTGTTTAAGCTGTTTCTATTCAAAGGAAAGGCTGGCTATTTCTATTGAAAGGAAATAGGTATAAAATGAAAAGGGGAATCTTTTAAATTGAATTATGGAAAAGCTAAAAATAACAGGCATGTGACAGGGCCTTATAGCTCAACATTCAGAAAACAGAGATCATGGCATCTGGTCCCATCACTTCATGGTAAATAGATGCGGAAACAGTGGAAACAGTGGCAGACTTTATTTTGGGCTCCAAAATCACTGCAGATGGTGACTGCAGCCATGAAGTTAAAAGACACTTACTCTTTGGATAAAAAGTTATGGCCAACCTAGATAGCATATTAAAAAGCAGAGACATTACTTTGCCAACAAAAGTCCATCTAGTCAAGGCTATGGTTTTTCCAGTGGTCATGTTATGGATGTGAGAGTTGGACTATAAAGAAAGCTGAGCACCAAAGAATTGATGCTTTTGAACTGTGGTGTTGGAGAAGACTCTTGAGCATCCCTTGGACTGCAAGGAGATCCAGCCAGTCCATCCTAAAGGAGATCAGTCCTGAGTGTTCATTGGAACGACTGATGCTGAAGCTGAAACTCCAGTACTGTGGCCACCTGATGTGAAGAGCTGACTCATTGGAATAGATTGAAGGCGGGAGGAGAAGGGGACAACAGAGGATGAGATGACTAGATGGCATCACCGACTGGATGGACATGAGTTTGAGTAAACTCCGGGATTGGTGATGGACAGGGAGGCCTGGCGTGCTGCAGTTCATGGGGTCGCAAGGAGTTGGACATGATTGAGCAACTCAATTGAACTGAACTGACAGGGCCTTGGAAGACATTAAGAATAAGAGAACCAGCAGAATTTCATCAAGGTTTAAGTAGTAACGAGGAGACACATGAGAGAAAGACATTTAGAGTAAGAGTTGCTCACCCAAGAAATAAAGAAATGCCAGGAATTGCCTCAGACACTAGGAGATAACAGGAGCCAGCTTTAGCATAGGATGGCATCTGAGATGAAACAATGGTTAAGCTGAAATAAATCATAAAGAAAACTTGCCCTTTTAGTGACAGGCATACTAGGGAAAGTACATGAGGGGATTCTTGGGCACCTAGATTGGAGCCGGAGGATCCATTTCTAAGATGGTTCAATCTCAAGGCTTGAAAAGTTGTTGCTGACTGTCAATTCTTCTCTGAGTAGAGCTCCCCACAGATAGCTTCAGCTCCTGCATGGCATGGTAGAGGAGTTTCGAAAGTATAAAAGCAGACGCTGTCAGCTTCTTAAAGGTCAGCGCCTAACAACGGCCACACCCTCTATTTCTATATATTCCACTTAGTCAAGCAGTCTCAAAGCCCAGATTCAAGGGGAAGGAATCAAGACCCACCACTCAATAGGTTTGGGGCTTATATTTTAAATTGCCAAGGTCATCTAGCCTATATCTGAAGACTTCCAGTGATGACTATGTTGTCCAACACAAATTACTGTATCTTGATATCTGCTCTGTAGTCTGTGTTATTACTGTCTCACCTTACCTCTGGTTTTACTTCTTTTATTCAAAAAAATTATTTTATTGAAATATAGTTGTTTTACAGTGTTGTGTTAATTTCTGCTGTACAGAAAAGTGATTCAGTTATACATGCGCATATATATATATACACATTCTTTTTAAAATATTCCTTTCCATTATGGTTTATCACAGAATATCAAATACATTTTCCTGTACTACACCGTAGGACATGGTTCTACACCTTGAGTCTACATAGGATAATCTCCATACAGCAGCCTTTAAACCACTTGAAGCACTATGTCTCTGTACTTTTTCTGCCTAATATCTTAACTATAATATGGACTATTCCTGGAGTGTACCATCGAAGGGCCCTTAACATCTGATTTTTGAATGCCCACTCCAATGCTCTAGAATTGGCATACATCACTCCAGGTATAATCTGACCTGGACAGAAATAGAGCAGATATCCCCATTCTTTCTTACCTGTATTTTAAATTTCCATAAATGCAAATTAGCTGCTGTGGCAGCTACATTATCCTGTGAACACTAAATCAAAGATGTTCTTAACTAATAGCTATAGCTATTTTTCACTTAGAATTTAAAATTACTTTTTTCCTGGACAATAATTATCTCCCCAATAAAAAGATCCCTATCATTTTCATCTATGTGGTCTTCTATTAATTGTAAAGGATGTTTTGCAAATGAAAACTTTATATGAATAATAACATTTAATGCTAGACTTTCTTAATTATTAAATAATCTATAAATAAATAATGTATAAATATAGCATACAGTATAATCTGTAAATTTAGTATGCTAAATCTTTATTATATTTAACCTTCCCCCTATTTAAAAAATCTGGCCAGGTGTTATAAAATATGAATTATATAAATATTCCACATTTGTATGTCCTGTCCCTGTGAATAATTGTTAAAAATAAAAAACTAAAGTGTGATATCAGACCGTATATAACTTTTAAGCTCTAGAGATAAATCAACAGATTTAATGAACAGAAAATAAAAATTTTAACTTTAAGTCAATGGATGCATAATATAAGAAACTGGATAACCTCCACTTGTCCTTTCTCAAGTTTCTGACATTATTGGCCATATTTTCACCTCAAATGTGAATGGACGGAAAGAGATATGCTTTCATTGGAAATACCTAGGCCAAGGCTCATAAAAATTTTATGAATGTCAGCATCATCCAGGATGTCTGTTAAAAAAAGGACATTCCCTGGGATCCTTCTTGGCCAGGGTTATGACTCTGTCATAACAGAGGGAGGGGAGAGGAGGGCAGTGGTGTATATGTGTTGAATTCAGCCCCAGGTGAATCTAATATAGATGCTTTGGGGATCACGCCTTGAGAACTCATCATCTCTACCATTCCAGTATTTCTGCCATGATGTGTTACCAACACTGCCGCCTCTAGCATGCGCAGGTTAAGCCACTCGCCGCCTTTTCTCCTTATAGCTCCTCTCCCTCCCCAAGTTTATTACCCTCTGCGATCTCAGGACCTTCATTTCTTCCTACCTTCTGCCTTCCTCGCGATCACGTTGTTTCATTTTGTGTGTTTTCTTGTTTGTTTTTTTTCTAATAAAAACCACCTGTCCTCCCTTCACATCTTTCCTCTTTTAGGTCTCTAGGAATCTCACTTTGCAGACCCACACTCTTTTCAGTACACATCTATATTTCAGAGGTGTGTCTTCTACCCTTGCCAGCAAAGAGCTGAGTGTCACGGGTCACTGTGGTCATGTGCCATTAGCACATGTTGGGCTGCCTCCAACCTAGGACTCTATAGGCCTCTTTTCCTCCATCCTAATGGCTCCTGACCAAAAAGTGAGTTTTTTTTTTTTGTAAAAAGACAATGTCTGCTATCAAATATGCTATTTTCTGTAAGTACTTAGATGACATATCTTTTGTCCTGTATCTGTGAGATTAATGACTTTAAAATGTTTTTAATATAATAAACATTGTATTCCTAGAATAAACCAACAGTGTTCGTGATGCATTACACTTTTATACGCTGCTGCAAATCAGAGTGGTACTATTTCTCTTCTCTGAAGATATCTGTATGAATGTTTAATAGAACGTCCTATAAATTCACTTAGGCTTCGACTTTTTATTGTGAGAAGGTGTTCAACTACTGATGGACTATGTAAATAAAGACAAGGAGATTTCTCTCTTGATCCAGCTTTAGCATGCTATATTTTATAGAAAAGTAATGTTCCCCACATTTTCAAATTGATTGACATAATGTTCTTAATTTTCTTATATTTTTATTATTTATGTATCCAGCTGCTGCTGCTAACCCGCTTCTAGACACACAGACTTCTAGACACAGTCAGACTCGTGTCTGACTCTGTGCGACCCCATAGACAGCAGCCCACCAGGCTCCCCCGTCCCTGGGGTTCTCCAGGCAAGAACACTGGAGTGGGTTGCCACTTCCTTCTCCAATGCATGAGAGTGAAAAGTGAAGGTGAAGTCGCTCAGTCGTGTCCGACTCTCAGCGACCCCATGGACTGCAGCCCACCAGGCTCCTCCGTCCATGGGATTTTCCAGGCAAGAGGACTGGAGTGGGGTGCCATTGCCTTCTCCCTCGTGCATGCTGCTGTAGCCTTATTTCCATGTGTCACTCATGCTGTTACTCATTCACATCTTCTCTCTCTCTCTCTTTCCCCTTCTCTCTCTGTTTTTGTTTGTTTTTTCCTGATGCACTTTGCCAGTGACTTAGCAAATTTTATCAGTTTTCATAAAAACACATTTTTATTGATCTTTTGAAAGCAACTTTTGTTTTTCTTGTTTCAATAATATTAACTAATCCTTATTATTTCAGTTAACTATAATTTTATTTTTTTAAAATTGTGCTGACTTTAGATGTCATGCACCCATTTTTTAGTCTTTCTTCTTTCATAACATAAAATGTTTAATGCTACATATTGCCTTTAAATAGGCCACACTTGTTTTATACCAATTTAGCTTTAATATTTTTGCTATCACTAAATATAAGCATTTAAAATGTCCATTATGATTTCTTTTTTCATATATGAGCTATTAAGGTGATTTTATTAAACTTTCTACTTGCATTTTTCTGACTTTCTGTTTTTTCTAACTCTCTGAGGTTTGCTATTCTTTTATTCATTTATAGATTAACAACATATGTAGTCAGAGTACACTATGATATAAATTATTTAAATATCCTCAAGATCTGCTTTGACTTTGTTTTGAAAGGAGTATGTATTTGTTTATTATGATATTATACACATACAGATTAGACAATTCTTTTAGTTATGTTGTTAAAATAGTCTAGATCCTGCTGTCTTTTTGTGTGTTTTATCTACAGTTGCTGAGAGAGGTATGTTGCAGTCTCATACAGTTTTAGGATATTTTGCTGATTTCAATTTTTCTTTACTTATCTTAGAGATTTGTTATCAGTGTGTGACTTTAGAATTTCTTTCTAGTAAATGAAACCATTTTATCCATAAATAATAAAACTCTGTTTTTCTATCAATGCTTTTTGTCTTAAATTCTGTTCGAAATATGCTTTTTATAACTTTTCTTTTTTTATTGACCTTTCATTTAGCATTTTCTCATTTATTTTTCTATTATTTTGTTTTTAAACTTTCTCTACCTTAAATTTCAGTATATTTCATATAAACTTCATATTCCTAAGTATTTTAATTTATGTGACAACAGGCTTTTAATTGATGAGTTGCTCTTCTTTTTATTGATTGTGATTATTGATGTATTTGGATTTGTTTCTACAATGCTAATTTATGCTTTCTATTTTTTTTTTTTTTTTACATTATGCCTATTTATCTGTCTACCTACATATTCTATCTATTAAATTCTTCTGAAATTATTTGGAATTCTTTCTAAAATTGTTCTCTTACTCTATTTTTCCTTCTTTACTAGCTTGGGTAGTATTTTCATTTTCTATTTATATTATAATAAGGGTTAAGCTTAAACCTTTAGCTTTATTATTTACTTACTCACATCTTAAGTTGACCAGTTTGTTTATTATCCAGAATTTTTTTTAAAAAACTTCAGGATCACCAAAACCTCACTGTGTCTTTTGTAATGTAATCATGAAACTCATATGCTTTGGTGTTAGAGCTATTCTGGACTCTTGATCCTTTATATTCAAGAATTGGTGAAATATTGGTGATATTTCTTTCTTAAATGCTTGATAAAATTCACTAGGACATCCACCACGTCTGGTCTTTAAGTGTGTGTGTGTGAGAGAGAGAGAGAGAAAGAGAAAGAGAGACAGAGACAGGAGTTTTGTTGTAATGCCCAGAGTAGTGCTCAGATTTTCTGGTTTATTTGCATTAGCTTTGATTAGTTGTGATTTTAAAAGTTTATTTCATTTGAGTTGTCAGAATCCTTTGAGTAAATTTGTTCATAATATATGTATAGGATCTAGATGGATAATTTTTTTTATTTCTGACACTGATAATTTATGTCCTCTTATCTTTTAACTTTCCAAAACTAAACTTCTGGATTTTTTAATCTACTCTGTTGTTTGTCTGTCTTCCATTTCTCCTAAAGGAGACATTATCTTTTTTTGAAATTATATTTGATTTTCTTTGCTCTCCTTTTCCTAGCTTCTCAAGATGCTTCCTTATGTCATGGATTTTAGGAATTTCTTCTTTCCTAATGTCAGCATTTAAAACCATAATTTCTGAGTCACTTTACTGTAGAGCAGAGATAGACAACACTGTAGCTCAACTATACTTCAATAAAAAATGAAATAAATAGAACTAGAATTTCAATTTATGCACATCTGTGGATGGATTCAACACATTTCATGTTATATTTTCAATATTATGTATTTCTTCCAAAATACTTTCAAAGCATCCTACCTATGTGGTATGGTTGTCTCATATTCGGAGTCTTACATTTTCTTTTCTTTTTTTTTTTTTTTGGAGTCTTACATTTTCAAGCCCACAAATTACTATCAGTCTAATTGTTTAGATGATACAATTTTTAGTTTACCATACCTTCTCATACCTGCTGGCATCATTTTTCTTCTTTTGGAATTCCATCTTTTAGTTGTTCTTATCTGTGGGGAGTAATATTTCCCAGTTTTTCTCATTTTAAAAAGTCTGTATTTTGCCACTACTCCTGACAGATCGTAGCACTGGGTATCCAAGTATATTTTGTCAGTCATTATTTCACTGTGTTGAGGATGCCAAGAGAATGAGGCATTATGAAGGGATAATACAAAAATGAGAGAGACAGACTCAATATGTAAAATATAGCTGCATATGTCAGAGTAAGTTCAACATTTTGCAGCCATGCCATTTGTTTTATATTACAATCTCTTGAAGCTTAGGCTTCCAACTTTTTACTTTTGTTTTTCATTAGCCAATGGACCATATATAATGACTGACTGTACAATCTTAGAATCCAAAAATAAAGTATTATTGGTGACATAGGATATTTATTATATTTTTAAAGAGTTGATGACATGTGAAACCAATAGCTGCTATGTTTCATTAATCAAAAATATGACATACACTTTTTGTCTGAAATTATGCTTAACATTGATGGAACTTCACATCAAAG
Source organism: Muntiacus reevesi (assembly GCF_963930625.1). Lineage (NCBI taxonomy): Eukaryota > Metazoa > Chordata > Mammalia > Artiodactyla > Cervidae > Muntiacus > Muntiacus reevesi. The sequence continues at coordinate 1,951,925 of NC_089269.1, forward strand.
CAGGACTTGCTGTAAATAAATGGTTTGGATAGTTATATTAAGTTGGTGTGAAAATGATTTAGGTTTTACATTGTTGAAATTCACTTTTTGATATTGGAATACATTCTTAAGTAAATGTGGTTATGTTACACATAATTTTAATTATGCATATAATTTCTTGCTTTGTATTTTTTGCTAATGACATTATTTGCTGTTTATTTTGTATTTATTTTAGACTAGGGAAATGATGTTAGACAAGAAAATAGTGATTTTCTTATTCGAGTTCAAAACAGGTCATTAAACAGCAGAGAAAACTCACAATATCAGCAATGCATTTGGACCAGGAACTGCTAAAGAATGTACAATGCAGTGGTAGTTCAAGAAGTTTTGCAAAGGAGACGAGAGTCTTGAAGATGAGGAGTGCAGTCACCAGCCATCAGAAGTTGACAATGATCAATTGAGAGCCATCATCGAAGCTGATTCTCTTACAATTACATGAGAAGTTGCTGAAGAACTCAACATTGGCCAATCTGTGGTCATTCAGCATTTGAAGTAAATTGGAAAGGAAGTAGTTGCCTCATGAGCCAACCAGAAATAAAAAAAATCATCATTTTAAAGGGTTGTCTTCTCTTATTCTATGCAACAACAATGAACTATTTCTTGATCAAATTGTGACGTACAACAAACAGTGGATTTTACATGACAACCAGAGATGACCAGCACCGTGGTTGGACTGAGAAAAAGCTCCAAAGCACTTACCAAGGCCAAAGTTGCGCCAAAAAGAGGTCACGCTCACTGTTTGGTGATCTGCTGCCCATCGGATCCTACAGTTTCCTGAATTCCAGTGAAATCATTACATCTGAGAAGTATAGCCAGCAAATTGTTGAGATGCGCTGAAAACTGAAACACTTGCAGCCAGCTTGGGTCAACAGAAAGGGCCCAACTCTTCTCCACAACACCAAACCATGCGTTGCACTACCAATGCTCCAAAAGTTGAACGAATCGGACACGGAATTTTGCCTTACCTGCCATATTTGCCTGACTGCTCTCCAAGCGATTACCACTTCAAGCATCTCAAGAAATTTTTGCAGAGAAAATGGTTCCACAACCAGCAGGATGCAGAAAATGCTTTACAAGAATTTGTCAAATCCTGAAGCATGGATTTCTATGCTACAGGAATAAGCTTATTTCTCATTGGCGAATGAGAAATGTATTGGTTGTAATGTACTGGTTGTAATGGTTACTATTTTGATTAATAAAGATGTGTTTGAGCCTAGTTACAATGATTTAAAAATCATGGTATGCAAGCACAATTATGTTTATACCAATCTAATACATTTTAGTGGGCAGATAGATGATTTGAAAAAACTCCTGTTCTTAAGATTGGTGTCATATTAGCAGTAGTGTAAGATTTTGTAATACAAATTTTATTTATAATTTATTATAATATAATTATTATAATTTATAATATTATAATTTTTAAAAATTTATTTATAATTTTTAAAATATTCAATTCTATCATAGAGTACAAGAAAACAAACAGCATGAACATAGCTCATAAAAAGTGATAAGCCAAGATAAATAAACAGATCTACTATGAGACATAGCTAAAACTCACAATATGTCACATATATATAATGAGCAAACATGCAGCATGTGAGATAAAGGCAGAATCCTTAATCTGAACTAAATATAAATAGTAAATAATAATCTGTAGGACATACTAAAGATGGAAAAATAAATTATATACTGAAATAAACAAAAGTGTCACATAAAGAAAAAAGGGATAAAAATATCATATATTAAAAATGTATCTTATGGGCTGAGAGGTATCTCATTCCTACGTCCACAACCCATTGGTGAATCCTAATATAGTTCCATTGCGGATCCAGGGATGCTCTATCTAACAAAGGCAGATGCCACCCCAGTTACTGAGCAGACTAATGGCAAGCTGTCTGCCTGCGCAGTTTTCTGACAGAGCATTTTGTGTCCTTGGTCCTGGCATCTTTTGTCTATAAGCCCTTTGCACATACTTCGAATCTGGTTCTCCAAATCAAATGGTCAGCAGGGAAGGACCTGGTGGCCAAGAGGGAGAGAGAAAGAGCATCTGAACATTATGTAACCTACGACCCATGAGCAGGTCGTTTCTCCCATGACTCCCTAGCTTATTCTAACTGTATTATCCTGTCTCATCTATCTCTCTGTCGACTCTTGCTTTGAGCTTTAAATGCGTTTAATAAACTGTGACTTTGTTTGTAACTAACTTACGTCTTCTGTTCTGTGATCTCTGGAGTAGTTTGTTAGTGTGCTTGGAGGCTATCATTGCATCAGATCATATCCTTATCTGATAGGTGATAGCAAAATAATTACAGCCTATTTGCTAATCACCTTTAAAAGTTATGTAAGCCCAACACTTAATGAATTAAGAAATTAGTAATGAAACGTGTTAGGATCAGAAATATCCAGTTGTACTTATTATAGCAAATCAATATTTATCCATGTGACTTATTGCTAACTTTGACCAATACCAGGTATTTCTAAGGATAAAAGGGAAAGTAAATCCTCCATAAAGCTGTTAATTAATCTCTGGATTATCTTGTGGGAGCATTTCTGATACCATCTGGACATGATCATATGTCCTAGAGAATGGGAACTTGTGATCCATATCATTTTAATCTCTATTTATATAATTGCAGATAGTGTTCTTTATATAAAACCTGTAATCCTTTTCTAAAATAGCGCTCTATCCCAAAGGATTCCACATATTGATAGCATACAAAAGCTACATTCCAGTGATGTCTGCAATATTTCATCAACTGCACTCTGTCCGTGCTCACATCTATCTTACCCTCCGTTTTCAGGTCAGTCTTGCTAAGCAGATGCTTTCAGTCATTCTCATATTTAAGATGTTTCAATGGATCCAAGTCCTCACTTCTTATTCTGGAATTCTACAATGCTGGAGAATCTGGCCCTGTCTCTGTTTCAGACTTATTCTTTCTATTATTGTAAATAAAAGCTATGGTTGCAATGCCCGAATGCTTGGATCAACTCCCCAAATCCAATAAACCCTAGGAAAGTATGAGATTTGGAATTATGGGTGTACATTTGTATTGTCAAAACCTAGTCATTACTTACTGTTTTGACCAATATTTTTGTCATCTCTAAAATGAGAAGGTCATAATTATAAATATAATCATAGTTATAATTATAATATCCTCACAGAGTTGTAAAGATTGAATTAGATACCATCTCTCTCCTTTTCTTTCACTCTCAATGTTTCAAAACATCATTCTGTAGTGGTTTTTGTCATACATTGACATGAATCAGCCATGGATTTACATGTATTCCCCATCCCGATCCCCCCTCCCACCTCCCTCCCCATCCCATCCCTCTGGGTCTTCCCAGTGCACCAGCCCTGAGCGCTTGTCTCATGCATCCAACCTGGGCTGGTGATCTGTTTCACCCTAGATAATATAGATCTGCTACATCCACATTTTCAGAATCCTCCTACGGTCCTTAAACATCACTCCCTTCCCATACCTAAGTAATAATAATTCTCCTTTCTCCTTAAAACTTACACTGACATACTTTGTTGACCTCATTTCCCTGGATAGAGATAAGCTGGACTGAGTCCCTTTGCAGTGTAATAACAGGATATGAGCTTCTATGGCTGCAAACGCAGTGTGAGGCAATGTGTATAGGGTTGAGAACTGGGATTCTTGCTAACTAAACAATTAAGACGTATCCAGGGAGGCATCGCACAGATAGGCCAGATGCATCTGTGTGTAAAGTCTGGGACATTCATGAAGCAAATAGAATCAACACAACAACGGGGCCACACGGTGTAACAGTGCCCAGGTTTTGAATTGCAGGGAAGTCCATGAGTGGCGTATACAAAAATAGCCCTGAAAAAGCTTTGAAATCAGTTTGCTATTTGAATCATGGGATGTAAAATTAGTCCAGGACATGAATTATAAACCTAAACAGGTGTACTGTCTGCTAAAAAGTAAAGTATAAATAACTCACAAAAGGCTCAGAACACAATTCAAATTATCTGTCATACTAAGATTCAGGAACACCTCAACTTCAATGAGAAAAGTAATCAACAGGTGTCAGCATTACAATGATACAAATGATGAAGTTATCTGGGAAGACTTTTAAAGCATCTATGATAAAAATGTTCCAACAAGAAATTATAGACCCCTTTGGAACAGTTGAAAAATAAAACATCTAAAGAAAAGAAAAAGACTCAAAAGATGGGTTTAATTTTAAAAAGATGAAAATTAATGGAAATTGCCACTGAGCTTGACAACAGAACAATAGAAATGATCTAACCTGAACATCAAAGAGAACAAACATTCTTTTTAAATAAGTGAACAGAGATTCAAGAATTTCTGAACAGTTATAAAAGATATAATATTTGTATCATTGGAATCTCAGAAAAAGAGAAAGAGTAGATGGCTGAAAAAAAATCTTAAAGAAATAAAGACTTAAATCTTTTCAAATCTGGCCAAGAAGCTAAATCTAAAAGAAAATATACACTGACATATCAAAATAAAATATGTTACAACTACATGAAAGACAGAACAAAATCTTGAAAGTATTCAAAAAGATATAATGTGTTCCTTCTAGGGGAATAACAATTTGAAGGGCAGCATAGTATTTCACTAGAAGTCATGGAGGACAGAAGAAAGTTGCCCAGTTTTTTCAAGTGCTGAAAAGAAAAACTAACCTCAAATTCTTTATCTAGATAAAATATCCTTCATAAACAAAGGAGAAATAGTTAACAATCTCCATAAAAAGACTGACCATAAAAAGCTAACAGATAACCACAAGCAGATTTGCTATAAACAAAATGCTGAAGTAAATTCTATAGAAAGGAAGGAAATAATAATAGAAGGAAACTTGTAGTATCACAGTAAAATAACAAAATGGAAAGAGTAAGGGTTAATGTATGGTCAGACATAATAGACTATAATTATCCCCTTGAGTATTTTTTTAATGAGAGAGGTATTATAACATTATCTGATGTGGTTCTAAATGTATCTGAAGGTAATATTAAAGACAACTATGTCATAAAATGTAGAAAGTAAAAATGACTTCTATATTCCTTGTACTAATAAAATGCTGATAGCAAAAAGTGATAAGCTATATGTATGTCTCATAATATCTAGGGAAAACAATAAATTTTTTAAAACTGTAAGAAAAAAATCCTCAAATACTGTAGATAATTCAAAGTAAAAGTAATCCGCAGGAAAGAGAAAAATAAAGGAGTGAAATGGGAAACAAAGAAAATACAGAAGGAATAAACAGAAAACAAGTAATTGAGTGGCATAATTAAACTGTAAAATATCAAAAATTACCTTAAATATATACATTGTCAAATTATATCAGTTTGAAAGCAGAGAAAGGCAACACAGATTTGAAAAACTGCCATAATTATTTGAAATCTATAAAAGAAATTTACTTACCATATTTAGTTGGTTAAAAGTAAGGGAAAAATACACCACGTAGAAAATAATCAAGAGAGTGCTTGGATGGCTATATTATTTTCAGACATAGTGGACTTATGAACAAAGAAAATTACTAGGAGAAAAATAGCAATACCACATAATAATAAACGGTTCATTAACCAGGAGAAGCACAGCTGAGATCTGCTTGGAGCAGATGCTGCTGAAGCCACAGTGAAGGAACACTTAAATAATAACGTAGACGAATTGCTAGAGACCAGGCGTGGAAAAGCCTGAAGATGAGAAACGCCTGGGGCCACAGCCTTAGGGTGACCCCACGCTCTTGCAGGCTTCACCCCAGGAAACTCAGCAGATTCTCAAGCTACAGAGCTAAGAAAAATCCCCCTACAACTTTGACGGGGAGAGGTTACTCTTCATAATCAACTTTCTTTTCTTTTTTCAATCACTTGAGGTATGATAGATGTCTTTAAAAATTGTACATATTTAATATATACAACTTGATGAGTTTAGAGCTAAGTGTATGTCCATAGAACCATCACCACATTCTATATCAAAACATATCTAACACTTTCAAAAGTTTCCTCCTGCCTTCCTTTGTTCATTGCTATTATTATTGTTATTATTACTACTACTGTTACTATCATCATTATCACGGGAACAATAACACAAGGTCTACTCATAGAAAATTTAAAAGTATACAATGTAGCATTCTTACACAGGCTCTGTGTCTATAGTAAAGCCCTAGGCCTTATTTATCTTGTGTAACTAAAGCTCTGCACCCTCCCTAATTACCTCCCCAAGTCCTCATCCCCTTAGGCTTTCTTATCTCTCCTTTCTATTCTTTGGAACTCTGCATTCAAATGGGTATATCTTTCTGTTCCTCCTTCGCCTTTTGCTTCTCTTTTCATAGCTATTTGTAAGGCCTCCTCAGACAACCATTCTGCTTTTTTACTTTTTTTTTTTTAAGGGTCATCAGAGTTAAATTCACCCATTCCAGTCCATTTTAGTTTGCTGATTCCTAAAACGTCTATGCTCACTCTTGCCTGTCCTGTTTGACCACTTCCAATTTGCTTTGATTCATGGACTTATCATCCCAGGTTCCCATGCAATATTGCTCTTTACAGCATCAGACTGTACTTCTATCACCAGTCAGATACCCAAATGGATGTTGTTTCACTGTTGGTAGAAATGTAAATGGATGCAACCACTATGAATCAGTACAGAAGTTCTCTAAAAAAATTTAAAATATAACTACTTTATGACGCAGCAATCCCACTTCGGGTGTATATTTAAAGGAATTTAAATCAGATTTTTGAAGAGATATCTACAACCCCATTGCAGCATTATTTATAATCACCCAAAACATCGAAGCAACCCATATATCCACTGATGGATGAATGGACAGAAAATTGATGGGCTATGGGTCCATAGACAACGACCTTGCCGTTGGTGACAGAACTGTTAAAGCCGGAGGACATAAACCCTGGGTGAGGAGAGGCAGACAGAGAAAGATAAGGCTCCATCACGGCACTAGGCTGAGGAGCCCAAGGGCCGTCCCTGGGAGCTCAGCCAGTGAAGAAGCTGCCTGCCGTGCAGTGGGCCCAGCTTCAGTCCCTGGGTCCGGAAGATCTCCTGGAAAAGGAGATGGCAACCCACTTCAGGATTCTTGCCTGCAAGTTTAAAATAAGCGTTCTTTTTATTGAGTGCCCTTCTATTGCTGAGTAGAAATAACACATGTCGACTCACCAGGGGAAGAGACTCTGCCAGAGCCTCGTCCCACGAAGAGGAAAGGGAGCTCAGGTGTTGTGCAGCCTTGCTGGCTCTCTGAAGCGGGAGCTGGGGGAGCTGACACCGCAGAGCACGGTGAAGAAGGCAGCCCAGAGACAGGGCGACACCGAAGGACACATTTAATCATGAGATTACACAGCACGTCCTCCTTCTACACCTCACCATCATATTAAATAAAACAACGAAGGCTTACAGCTGAAAGAACTGCAAGACAGCAGCTCTGCAGAGGAGGAGTTCTTGGTGTGCCCAAAGACAGCAGGGGAGGGATAACAGGGCCCAGAACAGCTGGAGGAAGGGATAGACTGAAGCCAGAATAAAACTGGCTCCAAAGCAAGCGCTAAACACAGCCCGATTCCGATTCAGAGTAATATAAAGCTCATATTAGAGACCCGATGAGTCAGTCCTATTATCTAACACTCCATGCTTGTCTTTTAACTGAAAATTACAACTCATGCTAAAAGGAAAAAAAAAAAAAAAAAACCACAGCTTAAAAAGACAAAGCAGAAATTAGAACCTAACTATAACATGACATATATTTTGGAATTAGCAGACACTTTAAAATAACTAGGGTTAAAATACTAAAGAGCTTTAATAGAAATTAGTAGACAACATGGAAGAAAAGAACTAACAGTGTAAGAAAAAAGATTCAGATCCTAAGAAAGTACCAAAAGGAAATGCTAGATATTGAAAACACCATAAAACAGAAAAGTGTATCTTTGATGGAATCATCAGGATTGGACACAGCCAAGGAAAGAATCAGTTTGCTTAAAAATATGTCAGTTGAAATTTCCCAAATTAAAGTAAAAAGAAAAGAAAAAGAATTGAAAAAGATGGACTAGCTCATCTGTGAACTATGGGACAATTTCAAGAGGTGCATGATATATGTAGCTGGAATATCAGAAAAAGAAAAAAATATTGAGTGGATTAGAAGAAATAATTGAATAAATAATGACCAATAATTTTCCAAAAGTAATGACATATACAAGACCACAGACCCAGGAAGCTCAGAGAAGAACAAGAAGTATAAAAAAACACACCTAGATATAGCCTATGCAATTGGCAGTGAATTAAAACACTGAGAAAAATATCTGAAAAAGGTCAAACAAAGAAGAACAAGTATAAGAAATACAGTCCTTTCTTGTTGGAAAATATAATATTTAAAGTATTGAAAGAAAACAAACAAACTTGGGATTCTATATCCAGTGAGATTATCTTTCAAAAATCAAAGAGAAACACTTTCTCAGAAAAGTAAAACTAAAGAACTTAATTATCAGCACACGTGTCCTGCCAAATATGATGAAGAGGTCTTAAGGGAGAAGGAAAATGATAGCAGACAAGCATTCAGACATACATAAATATATAAGAGCATAGGATAAATAAATAAAGGTAAAATAAATAATCTGTTTTTCTTATTGTTAATTTACCTAAGAGATATTTTTGAAGTATTTGATATAAGGGTAAAGGAAATGCATGACATGTCATAAGGGGTATAAGGAAGGAATTGATATTACTGTTGTGAAGTATCTACACTGTACATTAAGGGATACAGAGTGATTAGAAGACTCACTGAGATTGAATTGAAATATATATTGCAAACTCAGAACAACATGAAAAAATGAAACAGAAGTATAACTTATGTGTTAAGAAAATAAATAAAATGGAGCTGTAAAAATGTTCCACTAAAAGCAAAAAAGGCAGGAGAAAAAAGCAGATTAACTGCATCACTGACCACTTTAGATGTCAACAGTATAAGTATAAAGAACTTATCAGAATGCATAGATTAAAAATACCAACTATATACAACTATCTACAAGAAATCTATTTTAATATAAATGGATTCTAATTGGTTAAAAGTAAAGGGGCTGGGGAATATATGCCATGATAATATTAGTCAAAAAATAAGATACAGTAGTTATACTAATTTCACACAAAGCCAACCTAAGAATAAGGAAAATTATCAGGGAAACATAAGCATTACATAATGATAATGGTGTCAATTCTCAGCAAAACCGTGATTCATAACATGTATATAGTTAACAACAGATAATTAGAATGTTTGGCTATGAAAATTGCTAGAGATAAAAAAAGTCAGTCCACAAATAGATGATTATAGTTGATGATTTCAAGGGCAATCTCCAATAATTGATAGACCAAACAACCAGCTTCCCTGGAGGCTCAGGCTGTAAAGAATACCACCTGAAATGCAGTAGACCCAGGTTCTATCCCTGGATCGGGAAGATCCCCTGGAGAAAGGAATGGCTACCTACTCCATTCTTGCCTGATAATCCCATGGACAGAGGAGCCTGGTGGGCTACAGTCTCTGGGGTCACAAAGAGTCAGACACAACTAAGCGAATAAGCACACACACACAGACCAAGCAGGTAGAAAATCAGTAAGAATAAAGCTGTCCTAAGGACCACACTCAATCAACTTAATATAAGTGATACATACAACATACTTCATCAAGCAACAGTTCAGTTCAGGTCAGTCACTCAGTCGTGTCTGACTCTTTGTGACCCCATCAACTGCAGCACGCCAGGCCTCCCTGTTCAACAGCAACTCGTGGAGTTTACTCAAACTCATGTCCACTGAGACAGTGATGCCATCCAACCATCCTATCCTCTGTCATCCCCTTCTCCTCCTGCCCTCAATCTTTGCCAGCATCAGGGTCTTTTCCAATGAGTCAGCTGTTCACATGAGGTGGCCAAAGTACTGGAGTTTCAGCTTCAGCATCAATCCTTCCAATGAACACCCAGGACTGATCTCCTTCAGGATGAACTGGTTGGATCTCCTTGCAGTCCAAGGGACTCTCAAAAGTCTTCTCCAACATCACAGTTCAAAAGCATCAATTCTTCGGCACTCAGCTTTCTTTATAATCCAACGCTCACATCCATACATGACCACTGGACAAATCATAGCCTTGATGAGACGGACCATTGTTGGCAAAGTAATGTCTCTGCTTTTTAATATGCTGTCTACATTGGTCATAACTTTTCTTCCAAGGAGTAAGAGTCTTTCAATTTCATGGCTACAGTCACCACCTGCAGTATTTTTGGAGCCCCAAAAAATAAAGTCTGACACTGTTTCCACTGTTTCACTGTCTATTTGCCATGAAGTGATGGAACTGGATGCCATGATCTTTGGTTTCTGAATGTTGAGTTTTAAGCCAACATTTTCACTCTCCTCTTACACTTTCATCAAGAGGCTCTTTAGTTCTTCTTCACTTTATGCCATAAGGGTGGTGTCATCTGCATATCTAAGGTTATTGATATTTCTCCCAGCAATCTGGATTCCAGCTTGTGCTTCATCCAGCCCAGCATTTCTCATGATGTACTCTGCATATAAGTTAAATAAGCAGAGTGACAATATACAGCTTGACATACTCTTTTTCCTATTTTGAACCAATCTTGTTCCATGTCCAGTTCTAACTATCGCTTCCTGCCCTGCCTACAGATTTCTCAAGAGGCAGGTCAGGTGGTCTGATATACCCATCCCTTTCAGAATTTTCCACAGTTTATTGTGATCCACACAGTCAAAGGCTTTGGCAGAGTCAATAAAGCAGAAATAGATGTTTTTCTGGAGCTCTCTTGCTTTCTTGATGATCCAGCAGATGTTGGATCATCATGTTGATCTCTGGTTCCTCTGCCTTTTCTATAACCAGGTTGAACATCTGGAAGTTCACAGTTCATGTATTGTTGAAGCCTGGATTGGAGAATTTTGAGTATTACTTTGCTAATGTGTGAGATGAGTGCAACTGTGAGGTAGTTTGAGCATTCTTTGGCATTGCCTTTCTTTGGGATTGGAATGAAAACTGATCTTTTCCAGCCCTGTGGCCACTGCTGAGTTTTCCAAATTTGCTGGCATATTGACTGCAGCACTTTCACAGCATCATCTTTTAGGATTTGAAACAACTCAACTGGAATTCCATCCCTCCACTAGCTTTGTTTGTAGTGATGCTTCCTAAGGCCCACTTGACTTCACATTCCAGAATGTCTGGCTCTAGGTGAGTGGTCATACCATTGTGATTATCAGGGTCATGAAGATCTTTTTTGTACAGTTCTTCTGTGTTCTTGCCACTCTCCTTTATATTTTCTGCTTCTGTTAGGTCCATATCATTTCTGCCCTCTATTGTGCCCATCTTTTCATGAAATATCTGCTTGGTATCTCTAATTTTTTTAAGAGAACTCTAGTCTTTCCCATTTTATTCTTTTCCTCTATTTCTTTGCACTGATCACTGAGGAAGGCTTTCTTATCTCTCCTGGCTATTCTTTGGAACTCTGCATTCAAATGGGTATATATTTCTTTTCTCCTTTGCTTTTCACTTCTCTTCTTTACACAGCTATTTGTAAGGCCTCCTCAGACAGCCATTTTGCCTTTTTGCATTTCTTTTCCTTGGGGATGGTCTTGCTCCCTGTCTCCTGTGCAATGTCACAAACCTCCATCCATAATTCATCAGGATCTCTGTCTATCAGATCTAGTCCCTTAAATCTATTTCTCACTTCCACTGTATAATCCTTAGGGATTAGATTTAGGTCATACCTGAATGGGCTAGTGGTTTTCCCTACTTTCTTCAATTAAGTCTGAATTTCCCAATAAGGAGTTCATGATCTGAGCCACAGTAAACTCCTAATCTTGTTTTTGCTGACAGTATAGAGCTTTTCCATCTTTGGCTGCAAAGAATATAATCAATCTGATTTCGGTGTTGACCATCTGGTGATATCCATGTGTAGAGTCTTCTCTTGTGTTGTTGGAAGAGGGTGTTTGCTATGACAAGTGCATTCTTTTGGCAGAACTCTATTAGTCTTAGCCCTGCTTCATTCTTTACTCCATGGCCAAATTTGCGTTACTCCAGGTGTTTCTGACTTCCTACTTTGCATTCCAGTCCCTTATAATGAAAAGGATATCTTTTTTTGGGTGTTAGTTCTAGAAGGCCTTGTAGGTCTTCATAGAGCTATTTAACTTCATTCTTCATCATTACTGGTCGGGGCATAGGCTTGGAGTACCACGTAACTGAATGATTTACCTTGGAAATGAACAGAGATCATTCTCGTTTTTGAGACTACATCCAGGTACCGCATTTCAGACCCTTTCGTTGACTATGATGGCTACTCCATTTCTTCTAAGGGATTCTTTCCCACAGTAGTAGATATAATGATCATCTGAGTTAAATTCACCCATTCCAGTCCATTTTAGTTCGCTGATTCCTAAAATGTCGATGTTCACTTTGCCATCTCCAGTTTGATCACTTCCAATTTGTCTTGATTCATGGACCTAACATTCCAGGTTCCTATACAATATTGCTCTTTACAGCATCGGACCTTGCTTCCATCACCAGTCCCATCCACAACTGGGTATTGTTTTTGCTTTGGCTCCATCCCTTCATTCTTTCTGGAGTTATTTCTCCACTGATCTCCAGTAGCATATTGGGCACCTACCGACCTGGGGAGTTCCTTTTTCAGTATCTTATCTTTTTGCCTTTTTATAATGTTCATGGGGTTCTCAAGACAGGAATACTGAAGTGGTTTGCCATTCCCTTCTCCAGTGGACCACATTTGGTCAGAACTCTCCAATGTGACCCATCAAGCAACAGCAACACATTTTTCAAAGGCTCACTGGACATTTAATAAATCACACTGCAGGTCATAAAACACACTTTAGCAGTTTGAAAGAATAGAAACCATACATAATGTACTCCTAGACTACAATGGAATTAAAGCAAAATCAAATACTAGATACCAGTAACAGAAAGATAATTGAAAAAGTCTCAATTATTTTGAGATAAAATAACATACGTTTATATAATGCTGGGTCAAAACAGTCTCAAAATAAATTTTACTAATTTTGTACTAAATAAAAATTTACATACAGTCTATCAAAATGTCTGAGAAAAGCAAATGCATTTCTTAAAGGGAAATTTGTAATATTAAATGCATATATAAAGCCCTAAATAAAATAAACTCAGCTTCTACAAATAAAAACTAGAGAAAGAAGAACAATTTAGGTCTAAACAAGCAGAAGGAATAATAAAAGTCACAGCAGAAAAGAGTGAAATTGAAAACAGAAAAACAACAGAGAAAAAATAATGAAACCTGACCTGGTTCTTTGAAAAGAATTGATAAATTGGTGCTTTGAAATCAAATTGATAGGTCAGGAAGCAACAGTTAGAACTGGACATGGAACAACGGACTGGTTTCAAATAGGGAAAAGAGTATCTCAAGGCTGTATATTGTCACCCTGCTTATTTAAGCTATATGCAGAGTACATCATGAGAAATGCTGGGCTGGATGAAGCACAAGCTGGAATCAAGATTGCCAGGAAAAATATGAATAACTTTAGATATGCAGATGATACCACTATTTTGGCAGAAAGTGAAGAGGAACTAAAGAGCCTCTTGATGAAAGTGAAGAGGAGAGTGAAAATTGGCTTAAAACTCAGCATTCAGAAAACTAAGAGCATGGCATCTGGTCCCATCACTTCATGGCAAATAAATGGGGAAACAGTGGAAACAGTGTCAGACTTTTTATTTTTGGGCTCCAAAATCACTGCAGTTGGTGACTGCAGCCATGAAATTAAAAGACGCTTTCTCCTTGAAAGAAAAGCTCTGACCAACCTAGACAGCATATTAAAAAGCAGAGACATTACTTTGCCAACAAAGGTCCATTTAGTCAAGGCTATGGTTTTTCCAGTAGTCAAGTATGGATGTGACAGTTGGACTATAAAGAAAGCTGAGCACTGAAGAACTGATTCTTTTGAACTGTGATGTTGGAGAAGACTCTTGAGAATCCCTTGGACTGCAAGGAGATCCACCCAGTCCATCCTAAAGGAAATCAGTCCTAAATATTCATTGGAAGGACTGATGTTGAAGCTGAAACTCCAATAATTTGGCTACCTGATACGAAGAACTGACTCATTGGAAAGCACCCTGATGCTGGGAAACATTGAAGGCAGGAGGAGAAGGGGATTACAGAGGATGAGATGGTTGGATGGCATCACCAACTCAGTAGACGTGAGTTTGAATAAACTCCGGGAGTTGGTGATTGGCAGGGAGGCCTGCCGTGCTGCAGTCCATGGGGTCGCAAAGAGTTGGACACGACTGTGTGACTCAACTGAAGTGAATTGTAGCTAAGCTAAATAACAAAAAAAGAGGACACAAACTCTGAATGTTAGTAATGAAAAAGGGATCATCACTAAAGACCCTATAGATGTTAAAATATAATAAAGGAATACTGAGAAAAACTATTCCCACAAGTATCATAACCTAGAGGAAAATGATTACTTCCTTAAAATATACAAGCTGCTAAAACTCATACAAGGAAAAATAAATTATATGTATAGTTAATATCTATTAGGATAAATAGAATTAATAATATTCCAAAATTGTACAGCATAGGTCTTTATGTTTTTACTGGAATAGTCTATCAAACTTTCAAGGAAGGAAATGATATCAATTCTTCAGATTAAAATATTATATAGTTGTTCTTTACAAGGATTAGAGTACAGAAAGCACCCAGAGCCCAGTACCTGTCATAATGCACAATAATAGCTGTCAAGTATTGCTTAAAAAGTTTTCATCCTTTAATAATTTGGAAATACCCCAGGAGAAGGAATTTATAAACAGCTAAATTTTATTTTATATTCATTTTTAATGATAAAATTTAAAAAAAAAAGAGTATGTGATTTGTTCTTTTCCTTAAGATATAGAGATTTAAAAAATATATATATCAGGTTATAAATGTATAAGAGCATCCAAATGGTTCTGCAGCAACAGAATGGTCAGGAAAAGTATCATCTTCATGTAATTTAGAAGAGAAAATGTTAAATTACACTCATTTCAATTTTTTATAGAAAATGGATCCTAATTTTTAAAATATGTATTAACTGTAAATGCTTTGTGTTCATTAGTAGTTTTAGTATATTGCTATTTTCTGCTTAGTTGCTAAGTCATGTCTGATTCTTAGCGACCCCATGGACTGTAGCCTGCCAAGCTCCTCCATCCATCCGATTTCCCAGCAAGAATACTGGAATGGGTTGCCTTTTCCTCCTCCAGAGGATCTTCCTGACCCAGGGATCAAACCTGCATCTCCTGCTTCGCAGGTGGATTTTCTCCCCCTGAGCTACCTGGGAAGACTAATTGTATTTAGTATAATAGAGAGAGAGAGTGAGTCGCTCAGTCCTGTCCGACGCTTTGCAACCTCATGGGCTGTAGCCCATCAGGCTCCTCTGTCCATAGAATTCCCCAGGCAAGAATACTGGAGTGGGTTGCCATTCCCTTCTTCAGGGGATCTTCCCAACCCAGGGATCGAACCCAGGTCTCTGCATTTAAATTTTGAGGTTATTTATGTCTTGTAAGTTTAGTTCAGTTGTGACTGATTTGGTACACTACAAATGAAAGATTGTATTTTCAACTTTAATTTCTCATAGATTCAGAATGTGTTTCTTGTTAGAAATGACTTGGAGGTAATTAGTTTAGGCAACCTAGACACAAACAATTTACTAGGCAAGCAGAATTTTTAAATCTTTGTGGATACATGATTTGGTGCATCATTTTCCAGTCAGAATATATAAAGCAGTTTTATATTGGCTCTGATGCATCCTTTGGTGACTCTAAGTCAGATTTGATTTATATAGTGCAGTAATATTGAGAATACATTTTTAGAAAACATGTGTTATCTTTTCACACATGCATTCTACTAGCACAGTATGCAATAAATAAGCAACATTATCAATCCGAGTGTTTAATAGGAATTGTATACATACATAGGACCTCAGTAGAAATAAAATATTTGATGCTCATGATATCTTAAAGAATTTATACTTTTAATCTCAGGAAAAATGTATGGATTCAACAGGTAGCCTTACACATAGACTTACATCCATGGGTTTTAACTTTTCTTTCTAAATTGAACTCATCCATTCCAATTCATTATTAGTTTTTTTGTAGGTAACACAAATGCAATAAACAAAACAAAGTGTCAGCATGTTGAAATAATCCTCCTTTATTGTTTTAAATAATTAGTACTTCTTGGTGATCAATATGAAGTGGGCACAGATTTTATGGGGGGATACACTTAAATTATTTTTATTAGATAACCTAATAGATGTATCATTTGCTATTTTACAGATAGCATCTGAAGACTGCTGCTAGTTGCTAGATTTACCTTTCAGCGCTGTGGCGTCAGTGTCCCAGCAGGGAACAACAGGACTAATCACAGTCATGGGACTAATCACAATGGATTTCAAGTCCTTGGGGTTGCAGTACCAAGACTGACATTTCTTTAAATGGAAGAGTTTGAGTCCTGACAAGCATCTGTGACGTTTTTCTGCTTCATCTCACTCCTATCTATATTACTATACTGTAGTTTTATCTAGAACAGGAAAAGAGGATTGCCATTTTAAATATCAGCTTCAATGATATGGAGAATAGAAGGAAATGGCAATCCACTCCAGTATTCTTGCCTGGAAAATCCCATGGACAGGAGCCTGGCGAGCTACAATCCATGGGGTTACAAAGAGTCAGAGATAACTGAGCGACTAACACTTTCTACACTTTCTACTTTCTTGAATACATGTACATATATACACTCAATACATATATTCATATATACCAAGCTCCTTCCTAACCTCAAGGTTTTACTTACTCAGACAAAATATTTGAATGTAAGAAAATGTTTATATTAATAACCTTCTCAAGATTAACCTGGGAAACTATCAATAGTGGTGATAAGAATTAAAAATTAAAAAGAAATCTATCCATATTTCTTATTTTGCTTTGTATGACACATGATAAAATATTGGCATGAACAGAAATCAATGTTGGAAGCAGAAACACTCTAAGGAAAAGGCATTTAGATTACTTATAGGGTTCTATTTTCTTTAAAAAATATTATCACTTAAAAAGCAGTAAAAGTTTACACAGGAGATGGATGGGCAGTTAAGTTAAAGAACATTGGTTCAAAGCTTGAAAAAATGCTAAGACTGAAACACGCTGTTTGATTAAGTTCTAGCTCTTGTTACTCAGGAGACTGCCAAAAAGCTTGAATCTTATCCAAAGCGGTCTATTACATTCTTTCATTTTAAAACCCTCAAAGCAAGAGAGACATAAAATAAACATGCGTTGTTTAAAAACTGAAAAGAAACTATTAATTTGGAACAAATGTCCAACTCATGTGGTTAAATAAAGCCATAAAAAATGAACCTCCAGGAATAAAACTGTTTTTAAGTCTTTTGTTGAGTACTTAAAGTTTTTAGGCTGAAGAAAAATTTTCCTTTCAAACTTTGAACATTAAATTTACTCAAAGTATGTTCATTTAATATATATAAAATTAACATGAAGATCTATAATGTAAGTGCTAAAACAGTAGTCTTGACTTTTCTCAACAGAATTTCAGAAAATATAAAGTAAATAGATATATCAATATTTATATTATAAATCACATTTGACTTTGTTTTTTTTTTTAATTTTTTTTTAAAAATTTTTTATTTTTCAGTGGGTTTTGTCATACATTGATGTGAATCAGCCATAGAGTTACACGTATTCCCCATCCCGATCCCCCCTCCCACCTCCCTCTCTACCCGACTCCTCAGGGTCCTCCCAGTGAACCAGGCCCGAGCACTTGTCTCATGCCTCCCACCTGGGCTGGTGATCTGTTTCACCACAGATAACATACATGCTGTTCTTTCGAAACATCCCACCCTCCCCTTCTCCCACAGAGTTCAAAAGTCTGTTCTGTACTTCTGCGTCTCTTCTTCTGCCCTGCATATAGGGCCATCGTTACCATCTTTCAAAATTCCGTATATATGTGTTAGTATGCTGTAATGTTCTTTATCTTTCTGGCTTACTTCACTCTGTATAATGGGCTCCAGTTTCATCCATCTCATTAGAACTGATTCAAATGAATTCTTTTTAACAGCTGAGTAATATTCCATGGTGTATATGTACCACAGCTTCCTTATCCATTCGTCTGCTGATGGGCATCTAGGTTGCTTCCATGTCCTGGCTATTATAAACAGTGCTGCGATGAACATTGGGGTGCACGTGTCTCTTTCAGATCTGGTTTCCTCGGTGTGTATGCCCAGAAGTGGGATTGCTGGGTCATATGGCAGTTCTATTTCCAGTTTTTTAAGAAATCTCCATACCGTTCTCCATAGCAGCTGTACCAGTTTGCATTCCCACCAACAGTGTAAGAGGGTTCCCTTTTCTCCACACGCTCTCCAGCATTTATTGCTTGTAGCCTTTTGGATAGCAGCCATCCTGACTGGCGTGTAATGGTACCTCATTGTGGTTTTGATTTGCATTTCTCTGCATAAATCACATTTGACTTTGGCATACAGGAGAGGTATGGGATGGCCTTTCAGTTAGGCAGTTAGGGTATTTCACATAAATCTAATCTGGATGTGAAAGAAGCCCAGATCAAAAATATCAATCAAATAACAGGCAACTCACTGAACAATCACTATGTGCCATGTGCATAATATCAATTCTATGAATGAGATGATTATATGAATTTTAGAGGTGAGGAATGAGATGCACAGAGAGAATAAAAACATCCAAGGACAAACAAAAGTATGTGGCAGAGCTAAGTGTTGGTCACACACGCCCAACATAAGAGCTTACCTCCTTAACCATCAGTATTACTGGCTCACAATTACAGCTGAGGATTCTAGGTGCTAATAATGGTAGATTGATTCAACCGCACTTTTGGACTCTGAGATAAATTTTGGGCCATCTAATTAGTTACCTAATATAATTAGTTAAAAGTAAAACTTTACAACTATTGGGGCAACTTGAGTAAGGGAGCATCATCACATTTATCAACAGATACCAGCTGCCAGTATAACCATTTAGAATGAAGATATTAAGGCAAAATAATTTTAGGGCAGCAACGGAGATTCAGACACAGATTTGTGGAGCCAGGGAGGGAAAGAGAAGGTGGGATGAATTGAGAGCATAGCACTGAAACAAATACATCACTGTGTGTAAAATTAGATAGCCAGTGAGAATTTACTGTGACTCAGGGAGCTCAAATCCAGTGCTCTGTGATAACCTAGAGGGTGTGGTGGGGTACGGTGTGGGGGGAGGGAAGGGAGGTTTAGGCGGGAGGGGACATGCATGTATACCTATGACTGATTCATGTTGATATATGGGCTTCCCTGTAGCTCAGTCGGTAGAGAATCTGCCCGCAATGCAGGAGACCCGGGTTCGATTCCTGGGCCGAAGAATCCTGGGAAGAATTTCTGGGGTGGGAAGATCCTCTGGAAAAGGAAATGGCAACCCACTCCAGTATTCTTGCCTAGAGAATCCCCATGGACAGAGGAGCCTGATGGGCTATAATCCATGGGGTTGCAAGAGTTGGACATGACTTAGCAACTAAACCATGGCTAATTCCCTGGCTAATTCATGTTGCTATATGGCAGAAACCAACACGATATTGTAAAGCAATCATCCTCCAATTAAAAATAAATGTTTTTCAGAAAAAGACAACATGAAAGAAATAGTCAAAAATTCACTGTGCTGTATTAAAGTAAAATGTTTCCTTTTTCAGGGGAAAAGGAAAGTGGGGATGGTAAAGTCAGTGAAGTGAAGTGAAGTGAAGTCACTCAGTCATGTCCGACTCTTTGCAACCCTCCATGGACTGTAGCCTTCCAGGCTCCTCCATCCACCATTTGATTCTCTAGACAAGGATACTGGAGTGGGTTGCCATTTCCTTCTCCAGGGATCTTCCCGACGCAGGGATCGAACCGGAGTCTCCCGCATTGCAGTCAGTAGGACCAGTTAAAAATGAAATGAAGTATGCTGAGTACTCTAAAACATACATTAAAAATTGACTGTGATGTTGTCATTGTTTCAGTTTCACTGCAGAACTTCTAAATATGCCAAACACACACAAACACACACACAAACTATATGCACAGTCAGTTGCAGGAAGAAAATGATGAGTCCAAGTCACCACACAGGTGTTTCAGGGGTGCCGGGGGAATGGGGTGAGATTGATTTGGCAAATTCAGGAGGAACTTTTGTGAGTCTGAACTCCAATACAATGGTTGTCAATTATAAGGTGAGTTTAAAGCACATCATGAACAAGATGTCACCATAGATAAATTATGGTCTCGGTTAATGAGGCCCTAGTTGGCACTGGTAGTCTTTTACTCCTCGCAGGTGTAAAAACTTTCCCTACCAAGTGATCCTAGTGGGCATGAATCTGTGAGAAATTCCATCCCTGAGAAAGTGTTACAAAGCATTCAGGTGTCTCATATCTATCAGCTCCTCTTCCCTGGTACTCTCATCAAACCTGCCAAGAGATGAAATAGAGAGTAGAAAGTAGCCAGCCCCTGTTTACACTTAGCAGCTCATAGCTACGTAAAGTTAACTGCACAGCAGTATGGGATGGGCTTCACCTATTCCTGCCAAAAGTCTTCATTGTTTTCAGTGAGTCCTGGGTAAAAACAAGCAACCAGAGGCTTCGCTTATGGTCCAGTGGTTAAGAATATGATCCGTCTTGAAATGCAAGGCACACCAGTTCAGTCCCTAGTTCAAGAAGATGCCACATACCGCAGCACAGCTAAGCCCACACGCTGCAAGTACTGAAACCCGCACTCCCAGCTCTACAAGAGAAAGTAACTCAATGAAAAGTCCACACAGCGAAGAGTAGCCGTTTACCACAACAAGAGAACGCCCATGTGCAACAACAAAGACCCACCACAGCCAAAAAGATAAAATGAAAACAAGGAATCAAAAACACGGCTGGTCTTGCTACACAGTACAAAGTGCCTTATTGCTCTTACATTCATAGTTCTAGTGGTCAGAGTAGAATAAATAAATATTGGAGCAGCTCCATTTCATAAAAGAACCTGGGTTTGTCTGGTATCCTTATCTGACCTAAAGATTACAGACTGATACACATACATAAATAACTTGTATATACATATATATGTATAAATACACACACACACACACACACACTCAGTTACTTGTATTTATTTGCTGCCCAACACACAAAAAGGAAAATGAATAAAATATAGATAGATTTTAATCTCGTGACATCTAATCCATACCTGTATTCAGGCAATCCAGCAGTCAAAACTACAGAAATGCGTGAACATCCACCTTTGATTTCTGAAAGATGCAATGGAATCAATTTGCTTCAGAAGGAGCTTCCCAAGAATCTAAGGGGTGACTGCTTCAGGAGAGCCCCTGGAGACTGCTGCTGTGGAGTCTGACACAGTTCTAATTTGGTTTCCTTCCAGAGGAGGCATTCCAATCTTTTCTTCAAATAATTGAGCAAAGCAATCATGCAGTCTCTAAGAAAGCATTAATGTGCCCACAGAGGACATCTCAAAGTATTTCCTCATCATTCCATAATTTATTGATTTTGGAAACCAGTCCATTCCTTTCTAAATGACCTACATTTTATCAATTCATGAAGGCTGCCTAGTTAAGAACTTCTCAGACACAAACTGGAAGAAGCTTGTGCTTCCTGGTCCTGTATCAGTGATTTCACCACTTATTTACTCCGAAGCATTATAGTAGATATTGGTTTAAACTTTACAATTTATTTCAATCAGCTCACATTTCGTAATGCATTTTAGATTATTTATAATGAGATTGCTCAATTGATTAGCTGCAATAATCCCTAGAGATACTCTACTTCGAGAGTTGAAAGACTCAGTCTTAAGTGACTATGAAATGACAGTGATGAGTAAATTGGGAGAGGGGAACATCCATCAAGTGAGCAGTGGTTATGAGAGTTTAGAAGCTGTATATTCTGAAAGTTGAATACAAATAAAAAGAAATAGGGGCTTAGGAAAAACAAAAAGTAACATTCAAAGCCAAAATAAAAAGGGGGCATTAATACTTGAAATCATGAGCAAAAATCCACAATAGAGAAAGCTTAGAAATTTTCAGCATAGGAACATTGCAGGTAAATGTCAGGAGTAGAATGGAATATTTTTCTCTTTCCGTTCACCATAACAAATTTATCACATTCATTCTACCTTTGGCAGCCATTTTTTAAAAGCTCTTTTTATAAAAACTATTTTCCTAATTACTATTTTTTAGAAGAAAGGAAAAAAATCAATACTTCAGTTTATTAGATTAAATCTCCATAAATATTTTACCCTATGTATTTCCAGCATTATTTGGTTAATTCTCGATCTCTCCTTATTGTTTTAATACACAGATAATATACAATCATTATAGAAAAGTAGAAGATATAAATAAAGAAGACAGAAGTTAATAAAACAATCTGGAAACTCCAAATTAAAATATAACCACTATTAACACACTGGTTTCTGTTTTCCTCTAACAAAATGAACTTAGAATGAGATTCAACACCCATGTTATCTGGATCTCATTGGGAGTATGAGAAAGAACTGAGTTTTTCCGGCCCATTGAGACCACCGCTGCCGCACTCACGGAAGGCACACTGCCGCCGCACTCTTGCACGCCTGGGGTTGAGCCAAAACATCGGGATGCAGTTCTGTGCAAGAGCAGCCTTTACCTTCCAGGGAAATGGACTGTCCCACTGTCAGTCATCCTGAGATAGTTCGGATAATCTTCTCTTTCCCCCAGTGGGTGGGGTAGGGCGGTAAGAGAACTCAGAGGATAGGGTTTAGATCAGAGTATGTAAAATTTTCTTTTCTCTTTGAAAAGCTTTGATAAATATCAGATATTTCTGCTTTCAAACTCTAGTAATATAATTTATGTAAAGCACTATGCATTTGATTTTGTGTTTTTAAACTACTTAAAATATCTACACCAAATCTATAAAATCTATGAAATATTTCTCTTTAAAAAGTTTTTATTGGAATGTAGTTGTTAAATAATGTTGTATGAGTTTCTACTGCACAACAAAGTGGATCAGCTATACTTATACATATTTCCCCTCTTTTTTGGATTTCCTTCCCATTTAGGTCATTACAGGTCACTGGGCAGAGTTCCCTGTGCTATATAACAGGTTCTCAATATCATCTATTTTATATATACTAGTATATATATGTCAATTGCACTATGAAGTGTTTTTTTTTTTAAATAGCTTACCACTTTATCTCTCTGAACTGCTCAAAGTATTAGTTATAGTATGATCATTGCATTTTAAGATCCATAATTTTTGCACTGTTTTGTAAACATATTAATAATTCCTTAAGATGGAGAAGAAAATTGAAATACATATAGGTATTATTATAATAAAATGGGAAATGATTACTAACAATTTTTTAAATTTCTCTGAAATGATGCAATGAAATGATTACCAGCAATTTTTTTTAATTTGACTAAAGTACTTATTTTCTATAAAATAAAGATCAAAATTGACTCAATATTTAATAACCAGACAAGTCAGCATAATTAAAATGTGCTACTAATATTAAAGATATATTTAGCAAATAAAAAAGATCCACTTTTATAGAATAATTCTTTCAAAATCTAAGAAAATGATTTCTACACTATAAAAATATTTTAGAGCATAAAATATGTGACGCTCTTCACAACTCATTTTAGGAATCTAGTAAAATGAATCTAATGCATTTATCTGATAAAAACATTCTGAGAAGCTTACTAAAAGAATACTGATAATTACATGAATGCAAGCAAGAATAAGAATAGCATTCAAGTTAAATAATATGCCATACTGAGTGAAGTAAATCAAACACAAAAAGACAAATATCATGATGTCACTTATATGTAGAATCTTAAAAGAAGCTACAAATGAATTTATTTACAAAACAGAAGTAGAGTCAATTCAGTTCAGTCGCTTAGTCGTGTCCAACTCTTTGTGACCCCGTGGACTGCAGCACACCAGGCTTCCCTGTCCATCACCAACTCCTGGAGTTAATTCAAACTCATATCCACTAATTCAGTGATGCCATCCAACCACCTCATCCTCTGTCGTCCCCTTCTCCTCCTGCCTTCAATCTTTCCCAACATCAGGGTCTTTTCCAAAGAGTCAGCTCTTTGCATGAGGTGGCCAAAGTATTGGAGTTTCAGCTTCAACACCAGTCCTTCCAATGAACACTCAGGACTGATCTCCTTTTGGATGGACTGGTTGGATGGACTTATTGTTATAAGAGATAAGGATGGAGAGAGGTAAATTGGGAGATTGAGATTGACATATACATATTGTTATGTATAAAATAGATAATTAATAAGGACAGGGAACTCTACTCAATAATCTCTAATCACCTATATGTGAAAAGAGTCTGAAAAAAGAGTGGAGATAATTATATATATATAGATAGATAGATAGATATAAAACTGATTAACTTTGCTGTATAACAGAAACTAATACAACATTGTAAATCAACTATACTTCAACAAAAATTAAAAATTAATACCATGAAAGGTTAAACTATGCAATCAAGTAAACTATAACCTTATATTTTGTTGATTTAATATTAGAAATTGTTTTCATCTACTATATATCATATTAGCAGTAGAAAACCAGTATCTTGATATATGTAGAAAAGGCTTTTTAAATGCAGTTTGACATAATTCTTAATATCCAAACCAACTGATAACTTAAAAATCAAAAGTAATTTAAAATAATAATAATATAACCTTTTTAGAGTATAACAGAAACTACTCACCATCAATAACACAGCTGCTGGTATATCATGGGGGGCAGAAAAAGATAGAATGCCCTAGAAGACAAAATACAATAGACCTTTAAGGAGATGGTTTTGCTGAGGTGATTGTAGTGAAGAAATATCCATTAGTCAGAAGTGTCTTGAAGAAATAGAAGGAACATGAGATTAGATTAATGCAGGAAGACAATGAGCCATGTGCCAGTCTTCAGGTTGTCATGACAAAGCTTAAAGCGGGTCTTACCCAAGCATTCAGGAAAGGTGAAGATAAGTCTTAGACTTTGTAAGAACAGGACAACCCGTGGTCATTAGTATATCCTGAACACAAAGAGGGCTAAGATTTCCTAACTATTGATGTTCTCTTGGAGCAAAGGGCTTGGATGGAGTTCAGCATTGCAAATGTCTTACCAGGACTCTCAGATGATTATGGAACTGAAATTATCCACCATGAGCTTGCTATGATGATCTGCTGAATCTTGCAGTCAGATAGGCACAGTAGCTGTTGCTATACACCATTCCATGCAAATGGTATATTCTGTATTAGGCCCCAAAAGCTCCAAAAAGCATGGATAAACTATACATGAAGGTGACTCAAATTCTCATGCTACGTGCTTCTAATATATCTGAGATTCTTTTTCATGGCAGACTAACCTTATGAAGAAGTTCATATTATCAACTGACAAGGAAAGTGAAAACAAGATAGGTGATTAATATACAGGTGCACTGTTATTCCAGCTGCTAAAACTGCCATTATAAAGCTACTCAAGGGGTTACTTTGATGACTGTCATGAGTGAATAGTGGTCCAGCAGGTGAGCAATTATTACAAGGAGGAAAGTTGCTTGAAGTATGGATATATAAGAACTCCTCAACTGTGGGAGAACAGTTCTGCTGATTAATTAAGGCTCTGAAAAGACCAAGATTTGAAAATGAGGAACAAAAAGCCCTGGAGAAAAGGTGTATAGATATATCCACGAGAAAAGCTACAGAGCATATGGCTACCAATGAGTATGTACACAGAAGAAATTCTTTAAAAATGTTTTCAATGAAAATAACTCATCTGATGGATATCAGATTATTTCTCTTCAGTCCCCAGGTGCTGGTCCAAAGGAGAAAGTAACCATGAAGATAGACATGAGGAATATGTATGGACCCAACATCATTAGCTCCTGTTACTTCAAATCCTGTTTAACTCATGACACTGTAGACTGACCCACCTGCCACTCAAAAAACTGATGCTGAGTAATTGATACAGCATCATTCCTTAAATGCATAGCTATTTTTTTTGGTAGAAAGTGAATGATACTAGATAATTTCTTAGAGGGAATGATGATTTGTTCCTAACTGAATTGATTGATACCGAGGCTATGGGTTTGCTTTTCTGTCCACAATGCCACTGATAGCGCCTAACTGAGGGCTTGTAGAACAATCTGTTAACATGTCATTCCATATAATATTGCTGCAGATCACTGCCTATGCTTTGAAGCACTAAGGGCAACAATGGGTGCACAGGATGGGATACACCAGTTTTCTATAATCCACTGCTCAGACGTAGTTGACTAAACTACACGGTGGAATGGTCTGTTAGAGGCTCAGGTAATGTACCAAATCAGGCCAAACACTCTCCAGACTGGAGTCCTGTCGTCCAGGATATAGTAAATACACTGGACCACCAGTTGACATATGTTATTTTGCCAACTATAAATTGAATACATAAATCTGGGCACCAAGAAGGACAAGTAAATTGACTCTTTTACTTTCACTTCCAGTGAACTGATTACAGAATTTGTCTTTCCATTCCCATTCCCATGACCTTACACTCTGGTTGGTTAGAAGTACTGATTTCCAGGAGGAATAATTCAGCTGGAAGACACAGCAAGGGTTCCAATGAACTTGATGGTAACTAGCCCCTTGTCTCTGGTCTCTTCATGTCACTGATACCAGCTGCATTAGCAGTGGCAGAGGGTTATTGCTTCTAGTCATCCTCAAGAGTGAGGGAATTCCCATGCAATGGGAGTAGGGAAGACCATGCCTATAGCACAAAGGCTTTACTGCAGAATCTCCTGATGCATCTATGCCAGTGATAACTATAAATGAGAAGCTGCAGCAAGCATGGGCTTCCCTACTGGCTCAGACAGTAAAGAATCTGCCTGAAATGTGGAAGACCTGGGTTGATCCTTGAGTTGGGAAGATTCCCTGGAAGAGGGCACGGCAACTCAATCCAATATTCTTGCCTGGAGAATCCCCATGGACAGAGGTGCCTGGCAGGCCACAGTCTATAGGGTCACAAAGAGTCAGACACGACTGAGAAACTCAGCGGAGCACACAGCAAGCATGGCCCAAGAAGGAACCGTAACTAAGGATTTAAATTCTTGGTGATAGTCCAGGTCACACCAGAAGACAAGTGAGCAACCTGGGCTGGCTGTGGCACTGGTCTAAGTTCAAGGACATACAGAATGTGTGGTGGAGAAGGGAAATCATGAAAACCTACTATAATCTTAGGACCAGCTACAGCAGAGGGATTATGCTGTTTCACTTCACCTCTCTCTGTTCGGCTATCGCAGTGGTGGCAACACTGGCATTTTCTCTGCTAGAATGCTCTTTTTCTAGGTGTTCACGTGGCCCATTCCTACATTCCATTCAAATACTCCCATGTTGCCTCCTTAAGGGCACCTTCCTCATTATCTAAAATCAGGTTTTTCCTGTTCTGCAGTCCTCCCAGCCCTTTGCCCCGCTGTACACTGCACTATGTGTGATCCATCACTCACTCGTGCCTGACTTTGTGGCCTATGTAGCCTGTCAGACTCCTCTGGCAGGCATTTTCCTGCCAGAGGAAAAGTCCATGGGATTTTCCAGGCAAGAATCCTGGTGTTGGTCGCCATTTCCTACTCTAGGGGATCTTCCTGATCCGGGGTCAAACCCGTGTCCCTTGCATCTCCTGCATTAGCAGGCGGATTCTTTACCACTGACACTACCTGGGAAGCCATTGTACTTACCCGTTTCAAATAAAATTTTCTACATGTTTATGAAAGTATGCGTTAACTGCTTGTTAATGCCTATTTTTGTTGTCTAGCTCTCTCCGTGAATGCAAGATTCACAGGGAAAGTACTTCTGTGTTTTTCTTCATACTGTGTCTCCATCACTTGGAAGAGTACCTGGCTCACAGCAAATATTTAATAAATATTAGTAGAATAAATGATTTAGTTTCATTTTTTTTCTTGATAGATGACTTCTGAATCTACATCCTCAATCTACACCTGCAAATCATCCAAATGTATCTCTTGCTCCATATTTTTGCATTACATGCAGGCCCTGGATAACCCTGTGTACAAGCAGTTGGCAGGATATCTTTTGGTTTCATTTTAGTGGCGATGGGAAAGCTCTTTCCTCAACTGTTAAAGCATGCTGCTCTTAGCTTGATGACTGATATTTCACCTTCCTCACAGAGAGTAATGATAAGGTTGAAATATAAATAATCTTGAGGGAATTAGATATTTATATAAATATATTCAAACTATAGTGAAAGGTCTTATACTAAAGTAAAAGGCAGGAAGCGTAGGGACTCTTGAGTGGCAGAGGCTGCAATAAAGGGTGAGAAAGAATGTTTGAAAATAAAGATTAGACATTGAAATTAAATCTAACTCTAAATTTTTCAGAAGCCTGTGTAACTTTCTCAAACTTGCCATTCTTACTCTAAAGTTTTATTATTTCACCATGTGTATTGAATCTGCCTGTAAAATTGTTATTCCACCTGATTTCCTAGTTTCAGTCTTTAGGACTACCACTTTTCTATCATTCCCAACTAGACATTTTTTTTTTTTTTTTTGAATCCTCCCTCGTCTTTGTCCACCATTTATAATCAGTCATCCAGTTTTGCTAAGTCCTATTGCAGGGTATCTCTAGCAGTGAAATCAATATTCCATACAATAGATTATAAACGCCCTACCACATACCATAAAGAATATTTCTTTCAACAAAATGAATTACTTTATACTTGACTTTAACCCATGTTAATGCAGTTTCTTCCACCAAAGTGTCTATAAATTTAGTATTTATCACTAAATGTTCATCTCAAACATCAACATCCTTCATCTTGATAGACATCCAAGTGATGACATCTCTTCCATCCTTAAACCTCCTCTCTAAAACCAGTTTGTACCGTATCTCTTGATTCGGCTGGCATGCAGTTTTCTATTAGCATGACTGTGCGTTTGCACTTACATATATGTGTATATATATATATATATACCACCAAAAGCCTAGGGCATAAGCTCCTCACAGGGCTTAGAGCATCTGTTGAACCAGAGTGCATGATGTCATTCCTCGACTAACAGGGCTACAATTTAACTCCCATCTACTTCCTGAAAGGATTTCTGGATCTCATGGACTCCACGTTGTCTTAAAAATAAATTTCACATTTTTTCATCTCATTCTCAGATCCACTGACTCTCGGGAACTTGCTCCAGTTAATTAGCTCAAGTTTACTTTCCCCTACCACAAAATACGTGAACCGTGAACATCCAGATGTTCAAGCTGGTTTTAGAAAAGGCAGAGGAACCAGAGATCAAATTGCCAACATCCGCTGGATCATCGGAAAGGCTAGAGAGTTCCAGAGAAACATCTATTTCTGCTTTATGGAATATGCCAAAGCCTTTCACTGTGTTCAGTTCAGTTCAGTCCTCCAGTCGTGTCAGACCATTGTGACCCCATGAACCGCAGCACGCCACGCCTCCCTGTCCATCACCAACTCCCGGAACCCACCCAAACCCATGTTCACTGAGTCGGTGACATCATCCAACCATCTCATCCTCTGTCATCTCCTTTTCATTCTGCCTTCAATATTTCCCCAAATCAGGATCTTTTCCAATCAGTCAACTCTTTGCATGACATGGCCAAAGTATTGGAGTTTCAGCTTCAGCATCAGTCCTTCCAGTGAACACCCAGGACTGATCTCCTTCAGGATGGACTGGCTGGATCTCCTTGCAGTCCAAGGGACTCTCAAGAGTCTTCTCCAACACCACAGTTCAAAAGAATCAATTCTTTGGTGCTCAGTTTTCTTTATAGTCCAACTCTCACATCCATACATGACCACTGGAAAAACCAAAGCCTTGACTAGGTGGACCTTTGTTGGCAAAGTAATGTCTCTGCTTTTTAATATGCTATCTAAGTGGGTCATAACTTTCCTTCCAAAGAGTAAGCATGTTTTAATTTCATGGCTGCAATCACCATCTGCAGTGATTTTGGAACCCCCCAAAATAAAGTCAGCCACTGTTTCCCCACCTATATGGCATGAAGTGATGGGACCAGACACCCTGATCTTTGTTTCCTGAGTGTTGAATTCTAAGCCGACTTTTTCACTCTCCTTTTTCACTTTCATTAAGAGGCTCTTTAGTTCTTCTTCACTTTCTGCCAAAAGGGGGGTGTCATCTGCATGTCTGAGGTTATTGATATTTCTCCTGGCAAAATTGATTCCAGCTTGTGCTTCATCCAGCCCAGCATTTCTCATGATGTACTCTGCATATAAGTTAAATAGGCAGTGTGGCAATATACAGCCTTCATGGATTCTTTTTCCTATTTGGAACCAGTCTATTGTTCCATGTTCAGTTCTAACTATTGCTTCCTGACCTGCATACAGATTTCTCAGGAGGGAGGTCAGGTGGTCTGGTATTCCCATCTCTTTCAGAATTTTCCACAGTTTATTGTGATCCACACAGTGAAAGGCTTTGGCATAGTCAATAAAGCAGAAACAGATGTTTTTCTGGAACTCTCCTGCTTTTTTGATGATCCAGTGGATGTTGGCAATTTGATCTATGGTTCTTCTGCCTTTTCTAAAACCAGCTTGAACATCTGGAAGTTCACGGTTCATGTGCTGTTGAAGCCTGGTTTGGAGAATTTTAAACGTTACTTTACTAGTGTGTGAGATGGGTGCAATTGTGCGGTAGTTTGAGCATTCTTTGGCATTGCCTTTCTTTGGGAATTGAATGAAAACTGACCTTTTCCAGTCCTGTGGCCACTGCTGAGTTTTCCAAATTTGCTGGCATATTGAGTGCAACACTTTCACAGCATCATCTTTCAGGATTTGAAATAGCTCAACTGGAACTCCATCACCTCCACTAACTTTGTTCATAGTGATGCTTCCTAAGGCCCACTTGACTTCACATTCTAGGATGTCTGGCTCTAAGTGAGTGATCACAAAATCATGATAATCTGAGTAGTGAAGATGTTTTTTGTACAGTTCTTCTGTGTATTCTTGCCACCTCTTCTTAATATCTTCTGCCTCTGTTAGGTCCCTACCATTTCTGTCCTTTGACTGTGTGGATCACAATAAACTGTGGAAAATTCTGAAAGAGATGGGAATACCGTACCACCTGATCTGCCTCCTGAGAAATCTGTATGCAGGTCAGGAAGCAATAGTCAGAACTGGACATGGAACAACAGACTGGTTCCAAATCAGGATCAGAAAACGTCAAAGCTGTATATTGTCACCCTGTTTATTTAACTTATACGCAGACTACATCATGTGAAATGCTGGGCTGGATGAAGCACAAGCTGTAATCAAGATTGCTAGGAGAAATATCAATAACCTCAGGTATGCAGATGACACCAACTTTATGGCAGAAAGTGAAGAACTAAAGAGCCTCTTGATGAAAGTGAAAGAGCAGAGTGGAAAAAGTTGGCTTAAAACTCAATATTCAGAAAACTAAGATCACGGCATCTGGTCCCCTTATTTCATGCCATATAGGTGGGGAAACAGTGACAGACTTTATTTATGGGGGGCTCTAAAATCATTGCAGAAGATGACTGCAGCCATGAAATTAAAAGATGTTTGCTCCTTGGAAGAAAAGCTCTGACCAACCTAGACAGCATGTTAGAAAGCAGAGACATTACTTTGCAAACAGAGGTCTGTCTCATCAAGGCTATGGTTTTTCCAGTGGTCATGTATGGATGTGAGAGTTGGACTATAAAGAAAGCTGAGTGCATAAGAATTGATTCTTTTGAACTGTGGTGTTGGAGAAGACTCTTGAGAGTCCCTTGGAATTCCAGGAAATCCAACCAGTCCATCCTAAAGGAAATCAGTCTTGAATAGTCACTGTAAGGACTGATGCTGAAGCTGAAACTCCAATACTTTGGCCTCCTGAATGTGAAGAACTGACCCATTGGGAAAACCCTGATACTGGGGAAGATTGAAGGTGTGAAAATGGGACGACAGAGGATGAAATGGTTGGATGGCATCACTGAGTTGATGGACATGTGCCTGAGTAAGCTCCGTGAGTTGGTGATGGACAGGGAGGCCTGGTGTGCTGCAGTCCATGGGGTCACAAAGTGTTGGACACAACTGAGCGACTAAACTGAACTTATTTCGGTGTCTTTATTATCTTTTCTCTGCTTTTATCTTTTCCTCCCATGATTATTGTCTTTTTGCTGAGAACTCCAACCAACTACCCAACAAACCAACCTGTCTGTATATTCTTCCAGCTCTAGGATACACTGGACCTGGACTACAATCTTTATGTTTACTGTACATGCTCTTCCTAAAGGAAATTTGTATTATCTCATTCATGAGCAAGGACCATCTTTCCAGGGACAAGTGGACCCTTGATCAGTCATCTATGACTGAGATAAGGGGCTTTGGAGTTGAGGGTAAAAAATCCATTTCAAAAACAAGATTGTGAGCAGGAAGGCAGCACAAACACTGACTACTGCATTTTTCTCACAAACTAACTGCAACCAGTAAATAATTTAGACACAACTAGTCAGCTTAAATATATAGTCACATTACACTTTTTGAAAAGAACTATACAGCCCCATTATGGCTGTAATATCACTGTACAACCAGAACTATTAAAATCATTGAGTGCAATGCTCATTTGGATACTATACCAGTACATTTCCTCAGAGAAGCAGATGTCAGGATGAAATCCATTATTCAAGAGACTTATTGGAAGGAACACTCTTGAAAAATAAAGGCGGAAGGAGCAGGCAAGTGGGGGAGACCTTCAGACCTCAGTGAAGTTTTGATTTCTGCTAAGTAAGAAAGGAGGGCTTCCCCGGTGGCTCAGAGGGTAAAGTGCCTGCCTGCAATGCAGGAAACCCGTGTTTGATTCCTGGGTCAGGAAGATCCCCTGGAGAAGGAAATAGCAACCCACTCCAGTACCCTTGCCTGGAAAATCCCATGGATGAAGAAGCCTTGTAGGCTACAGTCCATGGGGTCGCAAAGAGTCGGACATGACTGAGCGACTTCACTTTCACTTTCTAAAGAAGAAAGGAAGGTTGGATAAGAAGTGCCTCCCCCTGTAGCACAGTTCTGAGAATGACTTGATGGATTTCTCTGGCTGATGGGGAGTCCCAGAACCAGCTTTTCCATTAGCTAAGACACTCACTGGGCAATGGAATGGCTGGAGAACCCCCACTACGCACAGTTATCACCTGAAAGCATCTCGAGGGCTGAGTGGCCTTAGCGTGTACACTAACTGGAGTAGGCTGCCAGTTAGTTAACTCTGCTCCTTTTAATAAGTTCTCTCATCAGAGAAGATGTGAACAGCACATTCTCATGACTGCCTCGGCCACTGTCTCTTACTGTTCCCTCTCAGGGTCTTCTTCTCAACAGAAGGTAAAGATCACAAAGCCAAGTAACATATACACCTCTCTTCTTTCCTGCCTATGCATACCCTGCTAATCTTAACCTAAAGTACGGGACATAGTATTATCAAAAGGCAAAAGGCTCTGCACTTGTTACAGGGCTAAATTTATGAGATGCCTTGGTATAGAAGTGGACAACTTCCTCACAGTGAAAAAACTTTCTTTACATTTAGAATTTAGTATGAAGCAGAATTTTCAGGTTCATGGAAATATTTAAGGTCTACTTTAGTTGGTATTAGTAATGAAAACATTCAGTATACCATATGTCCCTTTTAACAACCTGAGTCCATAGGCTGATTATAGCTCACTGTTAAACTCTGACTTTGTATAGTATCTTTTATCATATATCTCTTTGCAAACAAGCCATGATATTGAGATATGATGTTTCATTTCAGATTTGCATAAAAAAGTTTGGGCCAGATAGAGTTGAAGAAGAAGCTAAGGACCTCTTCAAAATCACAAAGTACATGACTGGGAAAACTGAAATTACACAGCAGATGAAGTTTTCATTTTCTCTTTACACATTTACACTGCTTCTGCCTTTCTTTAAAAAGGAAGATCTGTATTTCTGTATACCTAAATATTTAGAGATAAAAAACACAACTGATGCTCAATGACTATCTATTGGTCATCTTCAGGGCATGGGTCCTCCTGGGTGGGGCAAGTTGATATGCAAGGATCCCTTAGAAAATACAGGAGCTCCAAAACTACCCTAATAGTAACTATCATTTGCTTATTGGTTTTCAAATACACTGCTAAGCAATTAATAAATATTATTGTATTCTTAGATAATCTCATCCACATTTTATAGATGAGGAAACTGGGTTAGAGAAAAATTAATTGTCCAAGGGCACAGAGCTAGCATGGGGCAGAAGTGAGATTAGAACCAAAGTTTGTATGATTAAAAATGTGTGCTTATTTACCACAACACCATCCTATGTTTTTCCTTGGAAAACAGTTTTATTTTTCATTTAATACACTTAGATGTCAAAGGAATTCCTGAAAAGATAAAATAAATTCAGTTTGATTACAGATCCCAGAGATCCAGTAGAACTAAGATGTTGGAGTCATTTCAGCCATTCTGCCATCTCTAAGGGTGGAATGAAATGAAAATCTATACATGCTAAGTAATTAACATGAGCCAGGCTTGGCTTTACAGACACACATTTGTAAGTCTTCCAACAGCCTTGTTACCGTGGTTCACGTCTACTTTCTCCGCTGCTCATCACTTCTCCCTTCTTTGATTAGCATTCACTGTTTAGGGACCTGCTCTTTTTCTTTCTTCAGGCTTGACACTCCAGTGGCTGCTGTCAATTACTCTATCCCATCTCCCTGGATTTGTATGCAGATAATTCTTATAGGCCAATTTATTCAAAGCTCTTCTGTGACATGTTTCCTATTAGATCCAAGAGACACAGGTCTGTGTTTCTAGTCAAAAATTCATGAAGAGAAAGCTGATCTAAGGGGAAGGAAATAAAGGGAAATGAAGAGAGAAATCTTAACACTATTGGACTCTCTGGGTTTGGGCAGCCCTGAGCTTCATCACTGCCCTTGATTCAATTTGATTATATCAGCCAAAACATTATCTTAATTGCCCAAAACAGTTTTTATTGGTTTTTAGTCATTTACAACCAGAAGACTCCTAGCCCTTTTGATAAAGCAAACAGGAATTCAGAGGCTCAGTACAATATCTCACTAACCAGGGAGTGACTAAACAAACTGAAATCCACACAGATCTACTTCTGAAGTTAAGCTCCTTTTTTTCTTATGAATTCTTACTTTACAATAGAATTATATATGTGCTTGAGTGTTTGATATATAACTAATAAGGATGGTTACATTCTTCTTTACATTTATCTAAACTGTGAGTAGAAATTAAGTGCTAGACATGGTGTTCTTATACAACAAGTCCACACTGCCTTTACTTTGGGGACTAAATACCATCTTAGTGGCTGTAGAGAGTTAATCTAATTCATCCAAACTTCTTTTGGATAAGTAAGACTTTGATTTCAATGTAATGGAAAGAAATAAGTACAATCAGGTGAAACTCTAAATATAGATGACCTAACTTACATTCCATCTAAAGAGATTCAGCTTTCTCACATTTCCCCCCAAAAGTATCTTGGCATATCTTCTATTTCTTTTCACACATATCTGAGCAACTATTTTCTTCATGTACTACATACTTCAGAATATAGCTGTAAAAAATTTCCCTAGAGAATGCTATAAATGCAACTTCAAGCTTAAGATCAGCAAAGCCAGTGCAAAAAATAAAAGTAGAAATACTGGAAGAGGAGGAAACAGGTACTAATGCACTGGAATTCTGCATAAACTCAACTGCTTTCCTCCTAAATATTAAGGTTCCTAAATCAAACTTAATCATGATACAGAAATATAAAAACATTATTAGCTAATTGAGTTTGACTGGAGTGAATCAATTATAATGGAGAGAAGACAAGTAGATATTAAGAATTATACAGAGACTAATGAGGTTCTGGGAAGGGTTGCCTTCTCTGTTTTATTTCTGGTTTTGCCTAATTTGAAAATATGAAAAGAAAACTGGAATAACATTCATTTTTTAATCACCATTATATAGTATTCTTAAATATCATTATTCACACAGTTATATGAATAATGGAAATTGATAAGTTTTTGACATGTTTTCAATATTGTATGGAATTATCTAATCATCTCATTGAAGTTTTATAGTGTAGATCCTTGAAATCAATTCCTTAAAGTTAAGAAATTACACGGACCTCTCTGCTTCCTGATATTATAGTCATTGTATTTATTATATTTATGGAATTAGAAAATACCTAAAGTGAAATGCTCCTTTAAGTTCAATAATGTTTACAAATAATTTGAACGTTATTTCCACAAAATATTTACATATATATATATAATGGTAGTATGTATATGTTTAAATACACTATATACACTATATATAGAGTGTTTCTTTATTATCCTAGTGAGACAAAACTATATGATCACCCTCCTTATCAAGGCACAACTAATATTTATCATAATTGTTTATCTGTCTTTGTTTACCTATAAGCATTATAAAAGCTAAGTCCTTGTTTCATTTATTTAAAATAAATAAAATACATTATGCTTATTTTTATTTTTTATCATATTTTTGTATTTGCTTACAATAGTACACAACAGAATGGCCCATTATATATTGAGTGAACATTTTTATAATGGGTAAATATTGCAATGAAAACCATACACTGAAAACTTAGAAAATATTCAAGGCTTGAATTCACAAAAGTTATACAATACTTAGAGAATATATAGCATACTTGATCTCAGGGAGATCAATTGCTTTGAATGCTGAAAATATTACTAGGTAATATTCTGGGCCTGGCTCCACTGTCTACATTATATATTCTATATTATACTATTTAATACTCGTAGTAAGTCAGTGAGTGGGGACAGCATTAATATTTCAGCAAGGTTAAGAGTTTATTCACAGTTACAAAGCTAGTAAGCTGCCAAGCCAGATGATAGCCTCTGGTTTTAAATATATTTTCATATTCTACTGTCTTTCTATATGAAAAAACTTGGAAAGGGTCACAAGTAAGTTATAAGAAGAAATGAAATGTCATTCAGTTTTTTGTGGATGTTGAGGAATGTTAAAACAAAGATTTAGGCTGTGTTGTATTAGGAATTGAGATAATTCCTGCGAAGGCTAGACTAATGAATATATTTGTGAAGAAACTGAGATTTTATTTGCATACCTTACTTGAAACAGTTTTTAAAATAATTCAACTTGTTGTATAATCATAAGGGATTTGAATTAGGTCATACCTGAATGGTCTAGTGGGTTTCCCTACTTTCTTTAATGTTAGTCTGAATTTGGCAAGAAGAAGTTCATGATCTGAGCCACAGTCAGCTCCTGGTCTTGTTTTTGCTGACTGTGTAGAGCTTCTCCATCTTTGGCTGCAAAGAATATAATCAATCTAATTTCGGTGTTGGCCATCTGTTTATATCCATCTGTAGAGTGTTCCCTTGTGTTGTTGGAAGAGGGTGCTTCCTATGACCAGTGCGTTCTCTTGGCAAAACTCTATTAGATTTTGCCCTGCTTCACTCTGTACTCCAAAGGCAGATTTGCCTATTATTCCAGGTATTTCTTGACTTCCTACTTTTGTATTCCAGCTCCCTATAATGAAAAGGATATCTTTTTTGGGTGTTAGTTCCAGGAGGTCTTGTAGGTCTTCATAGAACCGTTCTGTGGAATGGTGAAAAATCCTTAAGGAGATGGGAATACCAGATCAACTGACCTGCCTCCTGAGAAATCTGTATGCAGGTCAAGAAGCAACAGTTAGAACTGGACATGGAACAACAGACTGGTTCCAAATCAGAAAAGGAGTACGTCAAGGCTTTATTTTGTCACCCTGCTTATTTAACTTACATGTAGAGTACATCATGAGAAATGCCAGGCTGGATGAAGCACAAGCTGGAATCAAGATTGTCGGGAGAAATATCAATAATCTCAGATATGCAGAATGGACGTCCCCAGCAGCTCAGACAGTAAGACATCTGTCTACAATGCGGGAGACACGGGTTTGATCCCTGGGTTGGGAAGATCTCCTGGAGAAGGAAATGGCAACCCACTCCAGTAATCTTGTCTGAAAAATCCTGTGGACGGAGGAGCCTGGTTACAGTCCATGGGGTCGCAAAGAATCAGACAGGACTGAGCGACTTCACTTTCACTCTCAGATATGCAGATGACACCACCCTTATGGCAGAAAGTGAAGAAGAACTAAAGAGCCTGTTGATGAAAGTGAAAAAGGAAGGTGAAAAAGTTGGCTTAAAGCTCAACATTCAGAAAACTAAGATCATGGCATCCAGTTCCATCCCTTTGTGGCAAATAGATGGGGAGACAACAGAAACAGTGACAGACTTTATTTTGGGGGGCTCCAAAATCACTGCAGATGGTGAATGCAGCCATGAAATTAAAGACACTTACTGCTTGGAAGAAAAGTTATGACCAACCTAGACAGCATATTAAAAACAAGATACATTACTTTGTCAGCAAAGGTCCATCTAGTCAAAGCTATGGTTTTTCCAGTGGTCATGTATGGATGTGAGAGTTGGACTATAAAGAAAGCTGAGCACCAAAGAATTGATGCTTTTGAGCTGTGGTGTTGAAGAAGACTCTTAAGAGTCCCTTGGACTGCAAGGGGATCCAACCAGGGCATTCTAAAAGAAATCAGTCCTGAATATTTATTGGAAGGACTGATGCTGAAGCTGAAACTCCAGTACTTTGGCCACCTGATGCGAAGAACTGACTCATTTGAAAAGACCTTATTCTGGGAAAGATTGAAGGCTTGAAGAGATGGGGACAACAGAGGATGAGATGGTTGGATGGCATCGATGACTCAATGTACATGAGATTTATTGAGTGCACTCTGGGAGTTGGTGATGGACAAGAAGGCCTGGTGTCCTGCAGTCCATGGGGTCACAAAGAATTGGACATGACTGAGTGACTGAACTGAACTTAACTTTTTGTAACTATTAAAATCAGGTTTCTAACTTTATAATAAAATATTAGAATACTGTATTAGGATTTATGATAGATACATAACCAGGAAAATAATTGTCCTTCATTCTTACTTTCTTAGAATCTCAGATTTGGAATGCACAGTTACTCAAACATTCTGACTTCTGCTTGAAATTTTTGGAAGAAGTAAAAAGGAAGGAATTTGACTAGTAGTAAAAGTGATCATAAGATCACTTATTCAAATTTTAAACAGCTAAAATTTTTAGATCGTCAATTGAATTATAAAGAAATTTTCTTTCTTCTCTCGTCCGCCATTGTCCTTAGTCCTTTTCTTCTGAAGTAACCCAGGATACATGTAAGTAAACATAGACACAAATAGGCACATCTTTAATATGATGGCTCTTCTGATATCTGAAGATAGCTTTTAGAACAGCATTCCACTACATATGCTTTCTCACACACCTAGTACTAATATTTGTCCAGTTTCCGCTGTAACTTGATCATTCTTATTACAAAGTTTGTGCATGGTTTATCTCTGTTGTTCCATTCCCTCTTATAGCCCATTTTGTCACGTTCATGGTATTGGACTAATTGCAGATATATTCAAAACAAAGTAGTTACAAAAGTTTTTAAGATTTATCTGTATACATTATAAGATCAAATCCATTAATAATGCTAAAAGAAAAAATAAAATAATCTAGAACATCATTCTGTTGAATGTTTACTGTATCACTTTGATAGACATTTTCATGTACATAGATGCATATATTTAAGTGATTTTTATGAAATTAAATCACCATGCATACATTCTTATACCTATAGTAATCAGGCAGGCACCTTTCATAGCTTCTACACACTTCTACAAAAGTTTATTTGCCATTATTATTAGGACAGCACATGTTTGTTCCTTTATACTAATGAACTAACCTTTTGAGAGCAACAAGGGGCCTCTCATACAACAGGGGCCAATACTGAGAGAGCTGTTGAGAACAGAATTAAAACTGATGAAAACTCTAAAAGACGAAAACATTCAGGAGTATGTCCTCGTATTGTGATCCCTGTCTTAACTTTTTGAAAATGAGCTCTGGAATTATTTTACTATTGCCTCATGCTTTTTCTGTTTACTGACTTAAGTGAATCCCAAGAAGGCAGTATCCACATAAACCAAAACTGTGTCTAAAATTGTGGTCATGGTTGGAAGCATGAGACGGGAGCTCAGGGCTGGTGCACTGGGAAGACCCAGAGGGATGGGATGGGGAGGGAGGTGGGAGGGGGGATCGGGATGGGGAACACGTGTAAATCCATGGCTGATTCATGTCAATGTATGGCAAAAACCACTACAATATTGTAAAGTAATTAGCCTCCAGAGAATAAAAATAACTGGAAAAAAATAAAAAAATAAAATTGTGGTCTCAAATCCAGAGCCATATTGCTTGACGCAGGTACCACCATTACCAGAATGGACAAAGATCAAGTTTGTTCTCCCAATTTGATCTTTCCCCAAATCGCCTAAGATATTTATTGAGATCATACACGGAGTAGAACAGACGCAATGCTAATACCAAAGTGCCCATCCCCTAGAATAGAGAGTAATTAATGAGTAAGATAATAGAAGTAGAATCCAGCGTCAAAATTAAACTTCCCTCTCACTCAGTAAAGGATCACAAAGAGAGTAAATTCAACAGTTCAGACTCGGTTGTTAGTTAGATCTTTCAAAGCCCTGTGCTCGCAAGCATCTCAATCCGACACTGATGCTTATCAATCCTGGAAAACTCAGCACACAGCTAAGCTAAAGTCAATGTGTTAGTCACACAGTCATGTCCAGCTCTTTGCCACCCTATGAACTGTGGCCTGCCAGACTCCTTTATCCATGGAATCCCCAGGTAGGAATACTGGAGTGGGTTGCCATTCCATTCTCCAGGGGATTTTTCCCAGGGGTTGAAGCAGGGTCTTCTACATTGCAGCTATTCCTTACCGTCTGTTCCACCAGGGAAGCCTAGGAATTTTCATAAAGCCATGTTCAACAATAATACCACCTGCTTAAGTGGGTTTAAAATTTCAGGAGGAAATGAGTGATACCTCTTATGAAGAAACTTAACAGGGGAAGAAATTTGGTTTGTCTTGATGTAACATTTATATAAAAATGTTCCTATCTCTCATATCTTAGAGAAAGATGAGATATATACACACATATATCAAGTATATTTAATACATATGTAGATAATAAAGCAACATATTGTCTACTTTAACATTTAACAATGATTTAAAGTTTGTATCTCTGAATTATCCAAACCTGGGGTTCATTGCAGCACATCGTAACTCAAGGCAACTAACTTCCATCCAAAGCTGTTGCTGGAACTTTAGATTCATAATCAGTAAGAAATGCAAATCATTTACAGCCATGGTTTCAGGCCTACACTTCCATTTTTAAAACAATTTCAAAACAGTAACTGAGGTATTTTGCCAATATACAATGAACCAACAGATAAAATATAATTTGTCATTATCACTACGATGTTTAAAATAATGTTTTAACTTCAAAAGAAAGAAAACAAATC
Source organism: Muntiacus reevesi (assembly GCF_963930625.1). Classification (NCBI taxonomy): domain Eukaryota; kingdom Metazoa; phylum Chordata; class Mammalia; order Artiodactyla; family Cervidae; genus Muntiacus; species Muntiacus reevesi. The sequence goes on from NC_089269.1 coordinate 1,993,442, forward strand.
TCAGAAAAAAAGGCCAGTCCTTTAGAGTGAGTGAATTTCTCTTTATGGGAAAAAAAAAGAAAAGCTCACTACAACACATTTGCCCTTTTATCTCTCTCTTTTCATCTCCAAATGGTTTTTAAGTTCTATTTAGGAACCACTTCTCTGTGAACTTTGAAAGTCCTGCTCATTAAATGTTGGGAAGTATCATGGCTCAAAGCCCTAGAAGTACTGTTACTGATTTTGTTGTCTATTTTGGTCTCATCTGCCTGCACATTTGCAAGCAATTCCCCTTCCTTAAAGCTCCATGGTTCCTAAAGACATGCTGCCCAGCGTGCCCGCATTACCATGCAAATAGCTAGTACACACTCTGTAACTACAAGAATACAATAATCAGAACACAGTTATTAACAAGAGAAACCAAACTTCCTCTTTAGATCTTTGCAGCTTTTAATATCCACAAATGACAAACAGACGGTATGTTTTCAATACAAGGTAGGAAAATTCAAGGTTTCTGGCTCAATGATCTTATTATTTGAAACAATAAAAAATTCTTCACAGTCCTTTCCCTTCCTTGAATTGATGAGGTGTAAGGAGAGTCTTCATGACAGAAGAGGAACCCAGAGATATGAATTTTGGAGCTTATATAGAAACTACTACACAGCAGTCCCTCTTTCTCTCCAGAAGGAGAAGACATTACATTTCTAGCATAAGCAAATCCTCTCTGAGAGAAGACAGGAAGGTCCCTAGATGCTTGCAATCCTTTGGAATGAAATACAAGACTTCAGGGGAGACAGAACTATAAAGATCTTTGGAGGTCTCCAATATCCAAGGCATGTAAACCAGACAAACATCTTTAATCCTGGTTGCCAGTCATTTTTTCTTAGAAAGACCAAATTGTGCATATATTTGAAAATATTAGTTATTTCTGAACAATATATACATGCTACTCATATTTTATTTCATGTCTATTTCCCTTATGTCCTCTCTGACCCCCTTGGGTTCTCTTCCTATAAGAGAAAATCTGTTCAGAGTCTTTACTGAGACTTTGTGCTTCTCTGAGTTAATAGAGCTTATCCAGAGTACATCCCTTTCCTGACAAAGGTCAGTGTAGTCAACGCTGTGATTTTTCCAGGAGTCATGTACAGATGTGAGAGTTGGACCATAAAGAAGGTTGAGCACCAAAGAATTGATGCCTTCAAATTGGTGCTAGAGAAGACTCTTGAGAGTCCCTTGGACAGCAAAGAGATCAAAACAGTTCAACCTAAAGGAAATCAACTTTGAATATTCATTGGAACGACTGATGCTGAAGCTGAAACTCCAATACTTTGGCAACCTGATACAAAGAGCTGGCTCATTGGAAAAGCTGACTCATCTTCCCCTGATCCTGGGAAAGACTGAAGGCAAAAGGAGAGGGGAGTGGAAAGGATGAGATGGTCAGATAGCATCACCGATTCAATGGACACGAATTTGAGCAGACTCCAGGAGCAGTGAAGGACAGGTAAGCCTGGCTTGCTGCAGTCCTTGGGGTTGACAAGAGTTGGACACGACTTAGCAACTGAACAACAACAAAATTCTGAGTATTACTATTCTGCATCTTAGCTGACAAAATATGGTTACATTCTGAGCCCCCTCATCATGGTTCTACTGTATTCCAGAAAATTAGAGAGCATTGTCGTCTCCTAGTTGTTCAACGTTCTTTAGACATCTCTGCAGATGAGAACCTAATTGGACAGGGAGCGCTGTTTTCTCAGTTTACTTATCAGCAGCGTACCTCTTAAACGCACCGTCTGCTCCAAGTGTTTAAGCAGGTGGGACATGTGCTCACACTCCCCTCCTCCATCACCACTGCATCTTCTCAATGGCTTTTAAAAGTGACTTTTACAAAAAATAAAGGCAATAAACAGAAAGGAAAAACATTCAAATTACTCGTAATGGAAACTGAAACTTAAATCTCAGTGAGATTCTAATTTTTTGCTCATCAAATTATGTAATTTTTCTTTTCCTTATTTTTAGTAACGACCATAATCAATATTGGTGACATTGTTCTAAAGGGGGCACAATCATATGTTGCTGATACAGCAGTTAAAATACTACTGGAAAATATTTCACCAGTATTTTATACACAGTTTTGTATAGTATGTGAAATATCAGTGAATCTTTTTTCCTTTTTAAGAAATTATTTACCTTTTTAGTTTGTTCTTGATATTTTACGGACAAAATTTTAAATTTTCTGGTAGTCTAAGTAGTATGTACTTTTATTTTATGATTTCCTCAATTCATTACTTCATTTATAAATTGTTTTATTTAACACAAATAAGTGTTTATCATACATAAAACTAGACTATTAAAAACAGCTACAATAGCATATATGGTATGTACTTATCATTACAGTATTACAGAACTTTATAGGCTAATATTCCCTATTTAGATATGCTTTGTCAATCTCTGAAAAATATTTCTAGATAGTTTAACTATAATTTAATAATACCACATAATTTTAAGAAGCATATGTTTAAAAATTAAAGCATTACCTTCTAGAATATGATAAATAACAACAAAAGGGGATTTTTGCATGTCAGGCACTGTGCTAAGTATTAATACCTTGAATGTTTTATGTAACTTAGTCTTTAGAATGGCACTCTGAGATACGACTCACTATCATATCCATTTTCAGGTGAGAAAGGCTGAAATTAGAAAGGTCAAATAATCTCAATGTTTCAAGCCAAGAATCAAAGATAACTTTTATTTTAAACTTGGCTCAGAGAAAAACATCAAATTTGACAGGAAGATGAAAGGGTAAGGAAAGTTTGTTTGTCCTAGGGTGTGATATAATTCAACACCAATTATATTTTAGTTGAAGGGACACAGGTTTGCCCAAGAGCAAATGCTCGGCACACAGTTGCACAAGCAGAATTTATACTCAAGAAAAATGCTGCAGATGTGGAGATGAGTCACTAACCCAGACACGATGCTCAAGGAGAGATTCTCTTCAGGAGTCAGGGACTGAACAGAGTCTAGGCAAAGAAGAGTAAAGAGCTGAAGTCTTCATCTTAAGGCACTCCTATACTTAAGAAGCCAGAGAAAGAATCAAGATCAAGGAATATCAGCAGGTCATGGGGAAATGAACCTGAGGCACAGAGCAAGTGGAAGAGCTGCAAGAAAGGGTAAAGATAAGAAGGATTCAATGCTGGGAAAGGTAACTGGTCAGGGAATACAATTTTATTTGTATATTATTGATAACCTTTGGCATAGCATGGTTATATAGAATATGGAAGGTTAAGAGTGTCTAATGAGGAAGAAAAATGACAAGCTTTTGCAACTGTTGATGGGAGTTTACTGTAAACAGAAGGAAAAATAAAACAGGAAAATGTAAACTAGGCTGAAATGCTGCATAGAGGTTAAGCAAACTGAAAGCTTTAAGGGTAACGACTGATTCTAAGAAAAAAGAAAAGAAGGCATGAGTGGTGTTATAATTATGTCTCTTCATTTATTTGACCTTAGTTATTTTACAATTCTATCCTACAGAAATTGATACAAAATTTGCATCTTATATGACACATATTTGCTACTTAAATCTCTCTGTCATCTTTTTAGAATAATAGAACACAGTTAGTAATATGTACTCAGAGCTAAATGTCACCATTTGGGGGATGCATACTCTTTAACACTAGAAAATCCCTAACTGCAATTCACAGGAATGGAATGCATGGGTTCCTTTCGTAGTTAATGACCACTTTATATGTATGACCAGTCCACCAGGCTATTGGATTATGATAAATCACTTTCTTCATACTAGATTACCTCGCCTATTCTTAATTTAGAAGCTAATCTCTGGAGACAAGTAGTCTTTATAGGATTGTGTGCAATTTGTGGCAAAGACCACATGTCATCACCTTAGCAATAAGAAAAGGTTGCAAAGACTGGAGCTACATAAGAATGCTTAATACAAATGGGGCTCAGGGCTAAATAGCTAAGAGTTTGCCTAGTAGAACTTCTCCGGCTTTCACTTTTCTCAGCAGCTGACACTATATAAAAAACAGCTGACAGTATTAAGGACTTATATTTACAAAATTTAGGCTGTTAGTGTGAAAACACTGTAAAAAAAATCATACTCATGGCTTCATAGTCTTTCATTTATTTTTAATATTTAAGGCAGAGGTTTATTTGTAGGACTTATGATAAAGGGTATTGGGAAGTATCACATGCTTCTTAAAAAAAGTCTTTGACATTTTGGCTAGTTAATGTGGTGGGAAGCCTATGAAATGACAGTCAATCATCCCCGTCTCCTGATACTGATATTTATGCCCACTTGGAATACTCCTTGTCTCCGTGTTCACTGAACCTAGTGACTTGCTTGTAAAATGACAGTCAAAGAATGCCACTTCTGAAATTATGTCACTAACAATAAAACTCCCATCTTGCTTACAATTGCTATCTCTTGGACATTTTGAAACTTTTCATCTAGTGAAGGAGGATGCCTTGTTGTGAGCTTCCTGAGAGAAGGACCCACAGGAGAAGACACCAGGCGTTAGCACTTGGCCAACAGTCTGCCAGGGATGAAGCCACTCTTGCAACAGCTCTCGGGAAACTGAATCCTGGTAATAATCACACGACTGAACTCGGCAGCCGAGCCTGGGATCCGCCCGACTCAGCCTTCCGTTGACATTCCTTCCCTCCAACTCTGTGACCAGCCTTGCCAGAGGCCCTGACGTGGGAACTCGGCCAAGTCAGGCACGGATTCCTGACCTACAGAAACGGGGAAGTGATAAATAAATGCTGATTTAAACCACTAACACGTTGGCTAATGTAAGAAATAGACTTATTCAGTTCTTGGTCTGTCAAAATGCTGTCACTTTTTAAAAATGAAGCTCATCTCTAAAGTAGCCACTCTAAACAGCAACAAAAACTCTATGTACGTTACTTTAATAGACCCTTCCTAAATGATCCAGGAGTCATTCTTCTTATTCTTCAAAACTCCAAGAATCGCTCACTTGCCCATGAGTGAGACAATTTTTCACAATTGACACAAATTTTCCCTTCTATGAATTCCCGTCCCATTTACAGTAACACAAAATACAGCAAATTTGATAAAAAGTTGCTTAAATTAATGAAGAATTGTCAAATATCAAATTGCTGGATTCTTGTCTTCATTGTAAGACCTTAACAGAGTCCATTTTTCCTGTCCATTGAATTAATAAAAATGAAATATAATTCAAAGTTTTACCTTTTCAGTCACCTTAGACAAATTTCAAGTGCTTAACTAACATATAAGTAAGCATTTCCATGGTGGGCAGTGAAATACAGCACATTTCCATCCTTATAGGCAGGTTTACTGGGTAGTACTTTCCTGGAAAAATCTCCTAACTTCCTATAATAAAAAATACTATGCAATAGTTAACACTAAATCTGCAATGCTAAATAATTAGATAAATATACTACATATAATGATGAGTATTAGTTAAAAGACTGCCTAATCACTGCATCTGACTTGGAGCCTATATATTTTTTCTTTCTAAAGATAAAATCTGTTTCACTTGACAAGGTTCTCATTTAAATAGTTTTCAATTTTCAGTAGTTAAATAAAATTTGACAATTTAATAACATTTTAGAAGTTAGATATTATTACATTATAAAATAAATAATTAGTGCTTTCAAATAAGGAAATATTTTAGAAAAAAATCGTTTGATAAGAAATTATTTTAATTATGAAGATCAAAATTAATTACAACATTATTCGACTGAATAAAGTTGTTCCCCCACGTCCAAGGTCAGGGGCAGAGGCCAAGAGGAGCTACCCTACATCCAAGGTCAGAGGCTGTGGCCAGGAAGAGCTAACCCACATCCAAAGTAAGGAGCCGTCATGAAGAGATACCCCACGTCCAAGGTAAGAGAAACCCAAGTAAGACAATAGGTGCTGAGAGAGGGCATCAGAGGGCAGACAGACTGAAACCACGATCACAGAAAACTAGCCAATCTGATCACAGGGCCACAGTCATGTCTAACTCAGTGAAACTAAGCCATGCTGCGTGGGGCCACCCAAGACGGATAGGTCATGGTGGAGAGGTCTGACAGAATGTGGTCCACTGGGGAAGGGAATGGCAAACCACTTCAGTATTCTTGCCTTGAGAACCCCATGAACAGTATGAGAAGGCAAAATGACCGGATGCTGAAAGAGGAACTCCCCAGGTTGGTAGATGCCCAACGCTCATGGAAATCAGTGGAGAACTAACTCCAGAAAGAATGAAGGGATGGAGCCAAAGCAAAAACAACACCCAGTTGTGGATGTGACTGGTGATAGAAGCAAGGTCTGATTCTGTAAAGAGCTTTATTGCATAGGATCCTGGAATGTTAGGTCCATGAATCAAGGCAAATTGGAAGTGCTCAAACAGGAGATGGCAAGAGTGAACGCACACATTCTAGGAATCAGCAAATTAAGATGGACAGGAATGTATGAATTTAACTCAGATGACGATTATATCTACTACTGTAGGCAGGAATCCCTTAGAAGAAATGGAGTAACTATCATGATCAACAAGAGTCTGAAATGCAGTACTTGGATGCAATCTCAAAAACGACAGAATGATCTCTGTTCGTTTTCAAGGCAAACCATTCATTACCACAGTAATCCAAGTCTATGACCCGACCAGTAACACTGAAGAAGCTGAAGCTGGATGGTTCCTTAAAGACCTACAAGACCTTCTAGAACTAACACCCAAAAAAAGATGTCCTTTTCATTATAGGGGACTGGAATGCAAAAGTAGGAAGTCAAGAAATACCTGGAGTAACAGGGAAACTTGGCCTTGGAGTATGGAATGAAGCAAGGCAAAGGCTAACAAGGTTTTGCCAAGAGAACGCACTGGTCATAGAAAACACCCTCTTCCAACAACACAAGATGTCTACACATGGACATCACCAGATGGTCAACACTGAAATCAGATTGATTATATTCTTTGCAGCCAAAGATGGAGAAGCTCTATACAGTCAGCAAAAACAAGACCAGTGGCTCAGATCATGAACTACTTATTGTCAAATTCAGACTGAAATTGAAAAAAGTGAGGAAAATCACTAGACCATTCAGGTATGACCTAAATAAAATCCCTTATGATTAAAGAATGGAATTGAAAAATAGATTTAAGGGACTAGATCTGATAGAGTGCCTAATGAACTATGGACAGAGGTTCGTGACATTGTACAGGAGACAGGAATCAAGACCATCCCCAAGAAAAAGAAATGCAAAATGGTTGTCTGAGGAGGCCTTACAAATAGCTGTGAAAAGAAGAGAAGCGAAAAGCAAAGGAGAAAAGGAAAGATATACACATTTGAATGCAGAGTTCTAAAGAATAGCAAGGAGAGATAAGAAAACCCTCCTCAGTGATCAGTGCAAAGAAATAGAGGAAAGCAATAGAATATGAAAGACTAGAGATCTCTTCAGGAAAATTAGAGCTACCAAGGGAACATTTCATGCAAAGATGATCTCAATAAAGGACAGAAATTGTATGGACTTAAGAGAAGCAGAAGATAGTAAGAAAAGGAGGCAAGAATACACAGAAGAACTATATAAAAAAGATCTTCATGATCCAGATAATCAGGATAGTGTGATCATTCACCTAGAGACAGAGATCCTGGAATGGGAAGTCAAGTGGGCCTTAGGAAGAATCACTATGAACAAAGCTAGTGGAGGTGACGGAATTCCAGTTGAGCTATTTCAAATCCTGAAAGATGATACTGTGAAAGTTCTGCACTCAATATGCCAAGAAATTTGGAAAACTCAGCAGTGGCCATAGGACTGGAAAATGTCAGTTTTCATTCCAATCCCAAAGAAAGGCAATCCCAAAGAATGATCAAACTACCGCACAAATTACTCACAATTGCACTCACACAGTAGTAAAGTAACGTTTAAAATTCGCCAAGCCAGGCTTCAGCAATACGTGAACCATGAACTTCCAGATGTTCAAGCTGGTTTTAGAAAAGGCAGAGGAACCAGAGATCAAATTGTCCACATTTGCTGGATCATCGAAAAAGCAAGAGAGTTCCAGAAAAACATCTATTTCTGCTTCATTGACTAGGCCTAAGCCTTTGACAGTGTGGATCACAATATACTGTGGAAAATTCTGAAAGAGATGGGCATACCAGGCCACCTGACCTGCCTCTGAAAAACCTGTATGCAGGTCAGGAAGCAACAGTTAGAACTGGACATGGAACAACAGACTGGTCCCAGCTAGGAAAGGGAGTATGTCAAGGCTGTATATTGTCACCGTGCTTATTTAACTTATATGCAGAATACATCATGAGAAATGCTGGGCTGGAGGAAGCACAAGCTGGAATCAAGATTGCCAGGAGAAATATCAATAACCTCAGATATGCAGATGACACCACCCTTATGGCAGAAAGTGAAGAAGAACTAAAGAGCATCTTGATGAAAGTGAAAGAGCAGAGTGAAAATTTGGCTTAAAGCTCACCATCCAGACAACTAAGATCACATCATCCAGTCCCAACACTTCATGGCAAATAAATGGGTAAGTAATAGAATCAGTGGCTGACTTTATTTTTCTGGGCTCCAAAATCACTGCAGATGATGACTGCAGCCATGAAATTAAAAGACGCTTGCTCCTTGGAAGGAAAGTTATGACCAACCTAGATAGCATATTAAAAAGCGGAGACATTACTTTGCCAACAAAGTTCCGTCTGGTCAAGGCTGTGGTTTTTCCAGTGGTCATGTATGGATGTGCGAGTGGGACTGTGAAGAAAGCTGAGCGAAGAATTGATGCTTTTTGTGTTGTGTTGGAAAAGACTCTTGAGAGTCCGTTGGACTGCAAGGAGATCCAACCAATCTATCCTAAAGGAAATCAGTCATGAGTGTTCATTGGAAGGATTGATGTTGAAGCTGAAACTCCAATATTTGGCCACCTGATGTGGAGAGCTGACTCATTTGAAAAGACCCTGATGCTGAGAAAGACTGAAAGCAGGAGGAGAAGGGGATGACAGAGGATGAGATGGTTGGATGGCATCACCGACTCGATGGACAGGAGTTTGGGAAAACTCCGAAAGTTGGTGATGGATAGGGAGGCCTGGCATGCTGTGATTCATGGGGTCACAAAAAGTCAGACACGACTGAGCAACTGAACTGAGCTGAACTGAACTGAAAGTTGTTCCATTGAGTAATTTGTTATCATTCACACATAATTTGAATTATAAGTGAATTTAGCTTTGTCGTTTTGATAGAGTTTTCCAATTTTCTATTCTAACTGTTAGCAGATTGAAGCACATGTTTTTCCTGTGTTTTAACATTATTTTTTGTAAGATGAGTTGTTAGTCATTCAAACATTTTCTTTTCATTATCCATTATGTACCCATCCACGGGATTTAAATGATGTTATGAACAATTCAATTAGCTTAAACGTTTTACTCTATATATGCCAGTAATATATCCACAGACATAAACAGATGTGGTGTTGAGTTTAAAAGATCGTGTAAATTCTCTGTGAACTAGGCATAGAGGGGGTCTTCCTCAACTTGATAATGAATATCCAATAAAATCCTACAGTTAACATCACACTTAAGAGTGAGAAACTAGAAGCTTTCCTACCAAGATTAAGAAAAAGTCAACCTGTTCTCTCACCTTTCAACACCATATAGGAAATAAATGCTAATGCAACAAGACAAGAAAAAAAAATAAGTAAAAGTTATATACATTAAGAAGGAAGAACTTAAACTAACCTTATTTGCCAGTGACATGATGGGATATGTAGAAAATTCAAAAGAATAGACAAAAACTTTCTGGAACTAAAAGTGATTTAATTAAGGTTGTGGAAAGCAAGGTTAATAAACAAAAGTCAATCATATTCCTATGTACAATCAATATGGTGGAATTTAAAATTAAAAAATAATATCATTTATTACATTAGCATCAAAAAATAAATACTTATGTATAAACAACAAAATATATACAGAATCTATATGAGGAAAGCTATGGAACTGTGTTTAAAAGAAAAACAACTAATAAATGCAAATGTATTCCAACCAAGTTCATGGATAGGAAACTAAATATTTTCAGGATGCCAGTTTCTTTCCTAAATTGATATAAAGAGTCGATGTATTACTAATCAAAGTCCCAACAAATTGTTTTGTGGATGTTGACAAGCTGATTCTAAATTTTAAACAAAGAAACAAGAGTCCGTGGTCAAGACAATATTGGAGGAAAAAGAAGGACTGCACTGCCCTACATAGCCTCAAGACTTAGAAAAAAGCTAAATAATTAAGACAACACAGTAGTGGAAAGTAATAGACAAACGGATCAGTGGGACAGAATAAAAATCAGAAATAAACTTACCTAAAAATAGTCAACTGATCTTTTACAAAAGAATAAAGAAACTATAATGGAACAAAGATATTCCCTTCAACAAATGATGCTGGAAAAACTGGACATTCACGTGGAAAAACATGAATGTAGACACAGACCTTGTACTCTTCATGAAATTAACTTAAAATGAATCAGATTTAATGGTAAAACACAAAATTATAGAACTTAAGTGTTCTCTATGTAAAAGGAAAAAAAAAACAGAAAAAATAGATATGTGAAGTGATGTCTATGTTAATGAACTAGATGAGGAATCTGTTCACAATTTACATGTACACCAATTTATCAGATTGTACAATTAAGTATATAATAATTTAATTGCAAATTATACCTCAGTTCAGTTCAGTTCAGTTGCTCAGTTGTGTCCGCCTCTTTGCAACCCCATGAATCACAGCACGCCAGGCCTCTCTGTCCATCACCAACTCTTGGAGTTTACTCAAACTCATGCACATCGAGTCAGTGATGCCATCCAACCATCTCATCCTTTGTCCTCCCCTTCTCCTCCTGCCCCCAATCCCTCCCAGCATCAGGGTCTTTTGCAATGAGTCAGCTCTTCACATCAGTGGCAAAGTACTGGAGTTTCAGCTTCAGCATCAGTCCTTCCAATGACCACCCAAGACTGATCTCCTTTAGGATGGACTGGTTGGATCTCCTTGCATCCAAGGGACTCTCAAGAGTCTTCTCCAACACCACAGTTCAAAAGCATCAATTCTTCAGCACTCAGCTTTCTTTATAGTCCAACTCTCACATCCATACATGACCACTGGAAAAACCACATCCTTGACTAGATGGACCTTTGTTGGCAAAGTAATGTCTCTCCTCTTTAAGATGCTGTCTAGGTTGGTCATAACTTTCCTTCCAAGGAGTAAGCGTCTTTTAATTTCATGGCTGCAATCACCATCTGCAGTGATTTTGGAGCCAAGAAAAATAAAGTCAGCCACTGTTTCCAGTATTTCCCCATTTATTTGCCATGAAGTGATGGGACCAGATGCCATGATCTTAGTTTTCTGGATGGTGAGCTTTAAGCCAAATTTTCACTCTGCTTTTTCACTTTCATCAAGATGCTCTTTAGTTCTTCCTCACTTTCTGCCATAAGGGTGCTGTCATCTGCATATCAGAGGTTATTGATATTTCTACCAGCAATTTTGATTCCAGCTTGTGCTTCCTCCAGCCCAGCACTTCACATGATACACTCTGCATGTAAGTTAAATATGCAGGGTGACAATATATAGCCTTGACATACTCCTTTCCCAATTTGGAACCAGTCTGTTGTTTCATGTCCAGTTCTAACTGTTGCTTCTTGACATGCATACAAGTTTCTCAGGAGGCAGGTAAGGTGGTCTGGTATCCCCATCTCTTTAAGAATCTTCCACAGTTTGTTGTGATCCACACAAAGGTTTTAGTGTGGTCAATGAAATAGAAGTTTTTCTGGAATTCACATACTTTTTCTATAATCCAATGGATATTGGCAATTTGATTATCCGGTTCCTCTGCCTTTTCTAAACCTAGCTTGTACATCTGAAAGTTCTTGGTTCATGTACTATTGAAGCCTAGCTTGAAGAATTTTGATCATTACCTTGTCAGCATGTGAAATGAGTGCAAATGTGTGGAAGTTTGAACAGTCTTTGGCATTGCCTTTCTTTTGGATTGGGTAGAACCCTGTGATATATTAACCATCACACCCTATGGATTTTTTTGGGAAGGCATCACTTTCACAACTAGGAGGTTGTGTTACTAAACTGAAAAGCCTGAAAATATGTGTATTCAAAGGACGTGAAGCCCGTTTCTCCACATTTTTTAGGGACTAACTTGGTCTAGATTATTTTATTACTCTGTTTTTGTAGCTGCATACTTCCTCACTGCTTTTCCACTTTGTGCTTCACTGATGACCTGCCGCAGCAGTACTGTGATAGTCTCATCCTGTTAGAGTCCAGTGCGTTGTAGGGAGAGATATGCCAGTCTAGGTTTGTATGACATCTTTCTGTGTGTCTACTGGACCCATTCCAAATGGAACGCTATTGAAAAGTATATGACGGTTCAATTTAAGCTTGTCATTCCAAATAAATACATCTTTGGACATGGCAAGTCCTCATTATGCAGAAGCTTGGACCAAGCACTACAGACTCACTTTATAAGAATATTCTTTGCTCAGAATGATACAGTATTCGGTTCAGTCAGTTCCGTCGCTCAGTCATGTCCGACTTTTTGTGATCCCATGGACTGCTGACTGCTGTTAGCATCAGTTTGAATATTTTGTGAGTCTTGGGGAAAACCACTTAAACTTTCTATGAATCACCACCAAAATATACAGACCAGATATAAAAAGAACTCACTGTACATTATTTATGTTTCCAAATTAGTATTTTAGCTAAAAGTGACATTATTACAACATGTAACATTTGTCTATTTTACAAATGTATAGTCTTGAAATATTTGTTATTTGGCACCTCTAAAATCAAGTTTAATTTTGTTATATTTCTTTAAATATCCTCATAAAAACATGGACAGTTAACCATAAAGGACAATGAATGCTAGAAACATAGCAGTGTTCTAGCTCCTGTGTAAACTGGTTTTAGAGTGTCACTTCTGGACTTAAACTTTGTAGAATGTTTTCCATCTTTGCAAGCATTTTAACCAGTTAAATGTAATTTTTCAATATAATGATCATGTCTTTAATTTTCACCAGTAATTATAATATTGAAAAAGACTTTCATTCTAGACCTTAAAGTTCACCCATTCAACTTGATATGTGGAAACTTGATAAGGTAAATTACATAAGGGCTACATTCACAGTCTCTGACATGTGTCCTAAACACATAATTGAATACTGGGGGTTTTGCCACTCCCACTATGATTAGTTCTAAAACGTTTCTCCCTGTTGTTGGCATGAAGTACTTAAGAAATCACTGTGCATGAATCCAAAGAAACTGTTTCATGTTGAAAATAGTTGCCCAGAAAGTAGTCTAGTAGAAAGTGCCAAAGATATACGGGGCTTCCCTTGTGGCTCCATGGGTAAAGAATCTACCTGGAATGCGGGAGATGCAGGAGACACAGAGTCGATCCGAGGCTTGTGAAGATTGGTTGGCGGCCACATGGCAACCCACTTAAGCGTTCTTGCTTGGAGAATTCCAGACAGAGAGCCTGACAGGCTACAACAAGGTCACGAAGGGTCAGACACGGCTGAAGTGGCTGAGCACGCAGACACTAAAGCTGTGTAAAGGTAACGACTCTGGAGTTGATGAAAACAAGTCCATTTCTCAGAGTCACTGTTCTTACCATTTCCTACAGTTTCAACATGACTTTTATCACCACCGAAAAGGAAACTCTCTTACAGCTTTAGGTAATACAGTCTAGTGATGCTAGAATGCTTTTAAACTCAAAATATAAACATTGTCAGGGTTTAAGGACATTAGCAAAGCAGAGAACTAATTCATGATTTGATTTGACTCTAAGACTGCTTTCCTCTACCATCTTGTCTCCAAGCCTATTCAATGATGAACAAGATATACTGTCTATAATGAACATTTACCTCATAACTGTGATCTCTTAAAATATCAAAGTTTATTTATCTATGTGGGAGCAACTATGGACCTAACAGGCTAACTTTTTCTAAAAGAAATAAGTAGCATGATAGCTAAGTTTAAATTGCAACTCTGGCAGTTTATTGCTTTATGTTTATAATTTGGGTTTCTTCAGCCAAATTCTGATGGTACCAAATTCACAAAACCTGGAAAGTGACCGATTGATGCTTGGATCACAATAATTTGATACAACTTAACTCATTAACACAAATCAGTTTCTTGATATTAGATAATTCCAACATTAAACCATTTCAAGGCTATTTTTGGAAATGGGAATGCAAATAACTTTTAGCCAGTTAGAAAATTCTAAATAAATCACTGTCAAAATTTTAATGTGATTTATGAACATGTATTTGCAGAACCACAATTTTTGCCAATTTTAATTTCCACAACTACATCCTACTTTTGCTATAAAACATATTATTATTATACCATAGCTAATGGGTAATGAACTACTCAGGGTTTTCACAGAAAAGAAGAGATTGGAAAAGAGGATCTGCTTTCATTTAGAATTGTAGAAACGTTTCTCAAGCATGAAACCATGTAAATATTTGCCTGTTTTAATCCAGAAGTTGCAAACTGATATCTTTTACCATCAAATGTGGATCATTCAACATACATTAATTAAACTTCATGGGAGTGACACTGAGCTTGATATTAAGAAGAATCCAAAGAAATATGACCTATAAGCCTTATACTCAAAGAGTAAAAATGGAAAAAGCAATGGAGTATGAGCAAAGACGTAAAAACAACTTTATTATCAGAGTGCAGGCAGCCCAGATTTATGCTCATTTGAGATGCAATTTTTTGACTTTACAGTGCTATGAAAGTTGTATACATTCAAAAGAAACCATACTTGCAGTTTTTAATTTTTTATTTTTTTCCTAAAAATATATGGTGTGATACTTTCTGTCGATGTTGGGCAGTTCCCAGTCAGCCACTTCACCATGAGGATGAACAGCCAATACATTCACAACCATACCATACCCACACAACCTTCTGGTTTTTACTTTCACTACAGTGTCCAATAAATTACATGAAATAGTCAACACTGCTGCTATAAAAGAGTCTTTGTGTTAGATGATTTTGCCAAACTTAAGGTTAATAGAGGGCTTCCCAGGTGGCGCTAGTGGTAAAAAAAAAACCCACGTGCCAATGAAAGAGACACAAGAGACTTGGATTTAACCCCTGGGTCAGGAAGATCCCCTGGAGGAGGGCATGGTGACCCACTCCAATACTCTTACCTGGAGAATCCCATGGACAGAGGAGCCTGGCAGGCTTCAGTCCATAGGGTTACAAAGAATCGGACGCGAGCGAAGTGATTTAGCATGCATGCATGCAAGGCTAACAGAAGTGCTCTGAACACATGCAAGGTAGGTCAGGCTAAGTGATGATGTTCTGTAAGAGAGGTGCATTAAGTGCATTTTCAAATAGCAGTATTTTCAACTTATGGGCTTACTGGAATGTAGCATAAATTGAGGGAAATCTGTGTACAGCTTATAATTATGCTATGTGAAGAATAAGGACCACATGAATTAACAGAAATAAAAGTTCACTGAATAAGTGTGATCAGAGGCATCTCCTTGACCTGAGATGTGAGTCAGGTCATACACACGAAGTAGAAGAAAGGGAGTTTTAGGTAAAATAAACATGAACAAAGGTGCTGTTATGAGAAAACACAAAGACTCAGAAGTGTTATGGACATGGGGAGAGGGGAGGGGAGGGTGAGATGGACGGATGGAGTAACATGGAAGCTTACATTACTGTGTGTAAAATAGACAGCCAAGGGGAATTCCCTGTCTGGCTCAGGAAACTCACACAGGGGCTCTGTATCAGCCTAGAGGGGTGGGATGGGGAGGGAGATGGGAGGGAGGATCATGAGAGGGGGGATATATGTACACCTATGGCTGATTCATATCGAGGTTTGATATAAAACAACAAAATTCTGTAAAGCAACTATGCTTCAATTAAAATAATGAATTTGAAAATAAGAAAGACTAAGAAGTGTTCATGGAGCCATGGATTCATATAAAGGAATAATGGAGGCTCTGAGATTAAGTTTGCACATTAGGATATTCAACATCAGCCAGAGTTTGAAGATTGAGTTTCCTGCTTGTTAAATGGGGAAATGTTCTAACCATACCTAAGAGCCCTAAATTAAATTTAAATACACCAGTAAAATTTAATAGTATAAAATTCATGCAAAACAAAATCTAAATTTTTCAACAATACACTTGGGTTTAGTTTGAATATCAGTTCTAAAACAGATGCTGATGAAACCAAAGAAATCTAATAAGGTGAAAGTTCCCCTGTATGAAAATAAGCCAAGCCTCACCTACAAGGAGACAAAATTTAAGAGATATTAAACAGATATTACAATGATCTATTGTGATTTAGAAAAGGCAGAGGAACCAGAGATCAAACTGGCAACATCTATTGAATTGCAGAAAAAGTAAGAGAGTTCCAGAAAAATGCTAAAGCTGAAGCCTTTGACTGTATGGATCACAAGAAACTGGGAAATTATTAAAGAGATGGGAATACCAGACCACCTGACCTGCCTCCTGAGAAACCTGTATGCAGATCAACGAACAACAGTTAAAACTGGACATGGAACAACAGACTGGTTCCAAATTGGGAAAGAAGCATGTCAAGGCTGTATATTGTCACCCTGCTTATTTAACTTACATATAGAGTGCATCACGTGAAGTGCTGGACTGGATGAAGCACAAGCTGGAATCAAGACTGCCGGGAGAAATATCAATAACCTCTGATATGCAGATGACACCACCCTCATGACAGAAAGTGAAGAGGAACTAAAGAGCTTCTTGATGAAAGTGAAAGAGGAGAGTGAAAAAGCTGGCTAAAAACTCAACATTAAAAAAATAAAGATCATGGCATCCAGTTCCATCAATTCATGGTGAATAGATGGGGAAGCAATGGAAACAGTGACAGACTTAATTTACTTGGGCTCCAAAATCACTGCTGATGGTGACTGTAACCATGAAATTAAAAGATCCTTGCTTCTTGGAAGAAAGCTATGACAAACCTAGACAGTGTATAAAAAGCAGAGACATTACTTTGCCAACAAAATTCCATCTAGTCAAAGCTATGGTTTTTCCAGGAGTCAAGTATGGATGTGAGAGTTTGACATAGAGAAGGCTGAGTGTTGAAGAATTGATGCTTTTGAACTGTGGTGTTGGAGAAGACTCTTGAGAGTCCCTTGGACTGCAAGGAGATCAAACCTGTTAATCTTAAAGGAAATCAATCCTGAATATTCATTGGAAGAACTGATGACGAAGCTGAAGCACCGATACTTTGGCCATCTGATGCAAAGAGCTGACTCGTTAGAAAAGACCCTGATGCTGGGAAGGATTGAAGGTAGGAGAGGAAGGGGACAACAGAAGATAAGATGGTTGAATGGCATCAGTGATTCAATGGACACAAGTTTGAGCAAGTTCTGGGAGATAGTGAAGGACAGGGAAGCCTTGTGTGCTGCAAATACTCAGACACAACTGAGCGGCTGAACAAGAACAATGATCTATTCACAGTGGACAAATAATCTAAAGCATTTGGCCTTGGTGAGACTTCTTTTTCTTTTTTTTCCTTCGGGGACTAAAAATACTGCATGTAACTGATTTTATTAGTATTCATATAAATTGTTGCCTTTCACGGAATCTCACAAGTGTATACCTGTTAGTGATCGATGACAAAGCAATTTGCCAAATGTTGTTTAAAATTAATCTGAATGACCCTTCTCTATCATTTGTCTAGTGATAATTTCAAAAGAATAATGATAAATATGATGAGTTTAAATATGCCTATGAGCAGAAGGCTCTGAATATTTGGAGTAACACAGAAAAAGATAAAGTGGTCTTAGGTCAAGACATTAATTAATAATAAGAAAAGGTGAAATTTGAGTTGGGCATTTGGGTCTTGAAAGGTAATTAGGGTTGTATCAGGGTTTATTATTGACCAGTGTGCACAGATGAATTTCAATGGAGGGAATGCCATTAGTCAAAATCTTAGTAAGATCCATAATGAATAAGAACTAAGGAATCACTAGAATAGACTGGAAAGTATTTAAAAGGTTATTTCAATTTTGAAACTGGGGGGCATTAAACAAAATTTTCACATTTATCATGAGTATGTCCATATTTAGTGATGCATGTGGAGGCATTGAAGGTGTGCTTCATGAAAGTACTTGGTCGGTATGGTTGTGTCGTTGCTGTTGTTTAGTTACTAATCATGTCCAACTCTTTGTGACCCCGTGGACTGCAACACACCAGGCCTCCCTATCCTTCTACTGAAGGATAAAGTACTAAAGGAAACGCCCAGAGTTTCCTCAAACTTGTGTCCACTGAGTCCATGATGCCATCTATCCTTCTCATCCTCTATCGCCCCCTTCTTCTCCTGCCCTCAATCTTTCCCAGCATCAGGGTCTCTCCCAATGAGTCAGCTCTTTACAGTACTTCATACAGATTATTCCATGTTGTGCTTTTTTCCTTCTAGTGCACTCAGGCATGAAGGAAGGTTGAAGTCATTGTGACTCCCTCTGCTGCTAGTGGGAATTTGGTTTCTCTTCTCAAGTCACTCACAAAAATCCTTTGAATGATCAGCTTGTGATCTTTTCAAATGTCTTTAATGCACAGTAGTTTACATAATGCCTGGTACACAGTAGGTCCTCAATACAGTTTCTTTAATGCTGTGTCAAGTACTCTACCCCAGTAGATGATCGCAAAGTTAAATTATTTATACCTAATTGCCTGAAATTATATCATGTGTTTATTTACCAAATGTTTTGAAAATTTTACCTCAAAAATGTAAGGTGAAAGTAAGATAACATATTGAAATTGCTTTGTGAATAATTTTAAGTGCTCCCCAGATATGGACTGTGATGCTAGAAGTTCTAACAGTACTTGCATTCGACATTGTTTCCTCCAACTAAAGGCACTAGGATATTCTAGTACTTAAATTAGCATAGCACCGTTACTCAATTAATATATATACAAGGGTCTGATTTGTTTTTGCCCAATTAGAACTGAAGGGAATGAAAAAATAAAACATAGCTCCTACTCACAAATAGGAAGTCTAATTGAGTTGCTAAAACAAGCAACGATTTTTGCACAGGTGCATATAAAAAAGAGAATACAATATGCATGTATATTATACAAAGATAAATAAGATATTCAAAGCTCTTGTGGTAATGATATAGTCATTTTGCAAGGTTTTTCTTTTGAATTGTACACAATGTTATCTACTATATACAAAATCATAGGCTCTAAGTGGCTCCAGACAAAAATCCTTAGCTGACTATATCTTTTTGTGCATATAGTAAAATTCTAACACTGAATCATATAATAGACTCACAGCTCGTTGGCAGTACCTAAGTATAGTAACTCTTAAAAGTAGCATTAAGATCCTAGCCAATGCAATAAGGCAAGAGAAATAGAATAAAAATTGAAAAATTAAATTGTTGAAGGGAAAATGATTATAAAGATAATATAAAACCCAACACACTACTAAAATTATTGATAGCATGTAAATATAACCAGGTCACTAGATTCAAGGTAAATGTATCATGTTCAATAATACAAAATCAATAATTTCATAGGTCAAAAATAATGTTGACTATTTTATATGATTTAATATATCAGTTTATTTCTATATATCCTTATTAATGTATAAAAATAGGATTTATGGAAAGATACTAGTTATAATTGTATCAGAAAATATCAAATGCCCAGGAATAAATCTAATAATAAGCAATAAATCTAATAGACTTATTAGAATTAATCTAATAAATACATTTAATAAAATTTTTGTAAAAACTCTATGTTCCTGGAATTCTCCAGCCAAGAATATTGGAGTGGGTTGTCATTTCACTTCCTACTCCAGGGGACCTTACTGACACGAGGATCAAACCTGGGTCTACTGCATTGCAGGCAGATTCTTACTATCTGAGCCACCAGGGAAGCCCAACATACAGATACACATATTTTATTTATGACTATCTGTCCGCACGTCAGGAAGCAACAGTTAGAACTGGACATGGAACAACAGACTGGTACTAACTGAAAAAGGGGTACAATCAAGGCTGTATATTGTCACCCTGCTTATTTAACTTATATGCAGAGTACATCATGAGAAACGCTGGGCTGGAGGAAGCACAAGCTGGAATCCAGACTACCAGGAGAAATAACCTCAGATATGCAGATGATACCACCCTTATGGATGAAAGCGAAGAAGAACTAAAGAGCCTTTTGATGAAAGTGATAGAGGAGAGTGAAAAAGTTGGCTTAAAACTCAACATTCAGAAGACTAAGATCATGGCATCTGGTCCCATCACTTCATGGCAAATAGTTGGAGAAGCAGTGGAAACAGTGAGAGACTTTATTTTTTTTGGCTCCAAAACCACTGCAGATGGTAACTGCAGCCATGAAATTAAAAGACACTTGCTCCTTGCAAGGAAAGTTATGACCAAACTAGACAGCATATTAAAAAGCAGAGACATTACTTTGCCAACAAAGGTTCGTCTAGTCAAGGCTGTGGTTTTACCAGTGGTCATGTATGGATGTGAGAGTTGGACTGTGAAGAAAGCTGAGCGCAGAAGAATTGATGCTTTGGAACTGTGGTGTTGGAGAAGACTTTTGAGCAGTCCTTGGACTGCAAGGAGATCCAACTAGTCCATCCTGAAGGAGATCAGTTCTGGGTGTTCATTGGAAGGACTGATGCTTAAGCTGAATTCCAATATTTTGGCCACCTGATGCAAGGAACTGACCCACTTGAAAAGACCCTGATTCTGGGCAAGATTGAAGGCAGGAGAAGGGGACAACAGAGGATGAGACTGTTGGATGGCATTAACGACTCAATGGATATGAGTTTGAGTAAATTTTGGGAGTTGATAATGGACAGGGAGGCCTGGCATGCTGCAGTCCAGGGGCTTGCAAAGAGTCAGACACGACCCAGTGACTGAACTAAACTGAACTGATATAATAAAAAATATTTTTATATGTATTATAGAAATTGCATATGTTGCATAAAAAAAAAGAGAAAGAATTAGAGAAAGATTTTAAATCTTTGAATAAATGAGCAATATGTCATCTTCCTAAATAAATAGAGGAATGCATCATGGTGATGGGTTGCAAAGTTTAGTACTGCACACATAGCTATTCTTTCCAAATTCATGCTCATTAACAATTCACTGCAATCCTAATCAATATCTCAGAACTTTTCTGTGTGTGGGTGTATGTGAATGCGTGCACGTGTATAAATTGATAAGCCGATGATTCACAAAAAGATAAAAGCCCAAGAATAGACACAGCAATCTTAAGGACACATGATGCTAGAAGACCTAAAGTACTAAGTATTAGTACCATGTTGCTTTAGCCAGAATAAATCCATATTACTTACTACAATGTTGAATTGGCAATACTATAGATCAATTAAAATATGCAATATCAGTGCAGCTGTGAAAGGATGGTCATTTTTAAAAATCAATGCTGGGTTCCCCAGGTGTCATAAGGAAAAAAGTGATTTTGGCCTCTATTCACATCTAACACAAGAATCAATTCTAGGTAAATTGTAGATATAAATGCCAAATTTAAACTATAAGGATTTAGAAGAAAACAGAAAAACATTTACCTGACATATGTGGAGGCAACAATTTCTTAAGAAGGCATAAAGAAACACCAACAATAAAACAGATATGCGTGTGTGTATGTGTGTGCACATGCATACACATCTATATTGAGATTTAAAACTTCTCTGCATTAAAGTTCAGTTCATTAAAAGGAACCATTAAAAATTATGAATGTAGCTAGTCATTGGAAGAAGTTTGCAAAACATTTATGTCCAATAAGGAACATTTATCCCAAATATACTTTTAAAACTTCTACAAATCAGTAGGAAAAAGGCAACTTTTAAGAAAACTGAGCAAAAGACAAACATTTTTCATGAAAGAGGATATCCGATTGTTCAAAGAATTTATGAAAAAATATTAGTCAATTCTGTTATTTAGTGAGGAATTACAGACTAAACCAATAATATACCCCTCTACATAAATGAGAATTGCAAAAAAAAACCCAAACATTGCTGGTTAGAATGTGAAGCAGTCAGAACTCACTCTCATACACTGCTCATGATAGAGTAAATTAATAAAACTGTTTTAGAAAATTGTTTGGCAATATCTTCTAAATGTGAGTTTAGGTTTATTTTATGATCCAACAATTCAACTCTTTCATATATGTGCTACAAAATATGTATATATAATATCAGAAGATACTATAATGATGTTCATACCAACACTATTCCTACTTTCCCAATACTGGAATCTACCCAAATATCCAACACAGAATGAGTAAATTAATTATGATATATTCCCAAAGAGAATATTATGCATCACCTGTAATACAGGAACTATAAATGTGCAAAAGAAAATATTTGAAGATTCATGGATATAACATTGAATAAAAGAGGTTAGATATTTTTTAAAGTATATAGTATGTCTATTTTTTAAATTTTTATGAAGCATAAAAGAGAAAAAAATAATCTATGGTGTTAGAAGTCAGGTTATTGTTTGTTTTTAACTGTAGTGACTGAAGAGGTTCATTGGAGGCCTGAGTGGTATTGGGAATGTAATATTTCTTGATCTATATCTCAGTAACATGGGTATATTCATTTTGCACAAAATTAACATGTCATTTATAAAGTATTATTCTACATATTAACTTTCAGTAAAATATTCAAAAACTTGCCCTTAATGTCATTGTTTTGATGGCATGAGCATCACAAATAAAAACAGTAGATTATTTTGTTCTTTATTAAATAAAACAAAATGTAGGCAAAAGATCCATTCTTAAGTGATCTTTAGCACACTATCTGGAATTTTAGTAACTTTCCTTTAGCTATCATTTAGTCTTATCATTCCAGTGTATAGGAAAATTTATCTTCAAATATTGCTAAGTAAACATAAAGACATGCCCCTCTACAAGCCTATAAATCTGAATGATGTATATGTCTTCATTTATTATTTTTTTTCCTTTCTTTCAGCCTCATATTGTGTGCTTTTCATTCTGTAAAGGTCATGATGGCTCATAAATCCTCTCACTGACAAGAGATCAAATTCATTTTCAAAAAGCAAGGAATTGTCACTTTACATAGTTTGAAAAACATTGTTACTATAAGAAACATTCACTGTTTTATTGATAATAGGTGTTTGGATAATTTACATAGGTAATATATAAACAATTTACCCTCAGGAAGGTGGCTCATAGCACCCTTAAGCCTGGACTGTGCAGATGAACTTTCACCCAAGTTACATTTAGCTGCCATGTCTTCTTCAATTCCTTTCAGTTATGACAGTTTTTGAGATTTTATTTGTTTTAATGACCTTGACAATTTTGAGGAGTATTAGTCAAATATTTGCAGGATATTCTTCTATGGGAAAGGAGAAAAGAAAAGAATGATTTTATAGTGGATAACTCTGACATTTTCTATATGAACAGAGAATGGTGTTTGTATTTTTCCTGTTACACTTCATGTTATCTGTACTTCTAGAGTAATGTGGCTCGCCTTCAAAAGGCAGCTGAATACTGCAATTTGCAAGGCTTGCATTTTTAATTTTTAAAACTCAAATTTTAGAAAACATTTCAGATATCATAAAGAGACAATAGCAGTTGATGAAAAATGCAATAATATTTATATTTAAAGTATATTGTTAAAATACAGTAACATGTATATTTAAAACTCTATATAATAAATCTTAAGTAAATACATAAGCATTCAACTACAGTTTAAAAGGTGGGGAAAAACACATTAAATTACTATAAAAGGAGTCATCTCTATGGAAGAGACTGAGGGCCTGGGCCAGGGTTAGTGGTCAGCAGACCTCTGTGCTGTTGAAAACTTTTGCATTAAGACTATAAGTATTTATACTCTGCTGGCTCAAAGATAAAGAATCCACCTTCAATATGGGAGGCCTGGGTTCAATCCCTGAGTTGGGAAGGTCCCCAGGAGAAGGGAATGGTTACACATGGCTACCCACTCGCTTGGAGAATTTCATGGACAGAGGAACCTGGCAGGCTACAGTCCATGGAGTGGGAAAGAGTCAGACACAACTGAGCTACTTTCTCTTTACTTCACTTCATTCATTTTTTTATGTTATTAAACGTAATACACAGAATAAAGTAACATTTTGGTGCCCCCACTATAGTTTCATTCAGAAGATAAAGAAGATGTAATATGTAACAGAAATGATATGGACCTAAGAGAAGAAAATATTAAGAAGAGTTGGCAAGAATACACAGAAGAACTATACAAAAAAGATCTTCATGACCCAGATAATCATGGTGTGTTCACTCACCTAGAGTCAGACATCCTGAAATGCAAAGTCAAGTGGGATTTAGGAAGCATCACTACGAACTAAGCTAGTGGAGGTGATGGAATTCCAGCTGAGCTACTTCAAATCCTAAAAGATGATGCTGTGAAAGTGCTGCATTCAATATGCCAGCAAATTTGGGAAACTCAGCAGTGGCCACAGGACTGGAAAAGGTCAGTTTTCATTCCAATCCCAAAGAAAGGCAATACCAGATAAGGTCCAACTACCACACAATTGCATTCATCTCACACGCTAGTAAATAATGTTCAAAATTCTCCAAGCCAGGCTTCAATAGTATGTGAACTGTGAACTTCCAGATTTTCAAGCTGTATTTAGAAAAGGCAGAGGAACCATAGATCAAATTGCCAACATCTGTTGCATCATTGAAAAAGCAAGAGAGTTCAAGAAAAACATTTACTTCTGCTTTATTGACTGTACCAAAGCATTTGACTGTGAATCACAACAAACTATGGAAAATTCTTCAAGAGATGAGACTACCAGATCAACTGACCTGTCTCCTGAGAAATATGTATTCAGGTCAATTAACTTATATGCAGAGCACATCATGAGAAACGCTGGACTGGAAGAAGCACAAGCTGGAATCAAGATTGCCGGAAGAATATCATTAACTTCAGACATGCAGATGACACCACCCTTACGGCAGAAAGCAAAGAGGAACTAAAGAGCCTCTTGATGAAAGTGAAAGAGGAGAGTGAAAATTTGGCTTAGAACTCAACATTTAGAAAACTAAGATCATGGCATCTGGTCCCATCACTTCACGGCAAATAGATGGGGAATAAATGGAAATAGTGAGAGACTTTTATTTTGGAGGGTTCCAACACCACTGCAGATAGTGAATACAGTCTTGAAATTAGAAGACTCCTACTCCTTGGAAGAAAAGTTATGACCAACCTAGACAGCATATTAAAAAGCAGAGGCAATATTTTGCCAACAAAGGTCCATCCTGTCAAAGCTATGGTTTTTCCAGGAATCATGTATGGATGTAACAGTTGGACTATAAAGAAAGCTGAGTGCCAAAGAATTGATGCTTTTGAACTGTGGTGTTGGAGAAGACTCTTGAGAGTCCCTTGGACTGCAAGGAGATCCAACCAGTCCACCTTAAAGGAAATCAGTCCTGAATATTCACTAGAAGAACTGATGTTGAAGCTGAAACTCTAATACTTTGGCCACCTGATACGAAGAAATGACTTGTTGGAAAAGATCCCGATTCAGGGAAAGATTGAAGGCGGGAGAAGAAGGGGACAACAGAGGATAAGATAGTTGGATGGTATCACGGACTCAATGGACGTGAGTTTGAATAAACTCCAGGAGTTGGTGATGGACAGGGAAGCCTGGCGTGCTGCAGTCCATGGGGTCGCAAAGGGTCGAACAGGACTGAGTGACTGAACTGAACCTATGAAGAGGCAGAAAGCATGACCCACAAAAGACTGATTTTGAGAATCAATATGAACTTTGAAAAATTCTCTCTGTAAAATTGCCAAACTTCTTCCTTTAAAGTGTGGCCCTTGGATGAGACACATAAGTATTACCAGGGAACTTTTAGTTATCCCAATTCCTGGACCCCATCCAGACTTCCTGGATCAGAAACTCTGAAGATGAGGTCCAGCAATCTGTGTTTTAACAAATCCTCTAGGTGCTGCTAATATACAATAAATGTTGAAAATCACCATTTTAATGAGTTAGTATCAGAAAGGAGCTTTAAAATGAATCAATTAATTTAATTAATTAAAAGTAATCACAACCTACCTGTACAGTTATTGTTAAAACAGGAGTCAAAAATCAGTATTAACCTCAGTAGGGCCACTGCAGTAAACACTACTCCAAATTCATTCTTTACTAAAGAGAATCCCAATTTTTTTTTTTCAGTCCATTATGGAGGGTGGTCATATTAACCAGCTCTGGCCAGTGTGATACAAACAGATGTAACCTTTTTTAAAGTATAAAGATTGAGCTGACATGCTTTTAGTTTGGTTGGTTTTTCTGTTTTTCACTGTTTTCTCCTTGTTTTTTAGTCGTTCACTCGTGTTCGACACTTTGCAACCCCTTGGATTGTAGCCAGCCAGGCTGCCCTCTGTCCATGGGGGTTTCCAGGTAAGAATAGTGGAAAGGGTTGCCATTTCCTCCTCCAGGGGATCTTCTTAATTATATTTGTCCTCTGGCATGTATAAAGGTTACCTATAGGTACAGAAGTATCTCAAAACCATGAGACTGAAAACTTTGTGTTAAGGTTGGGATGGAAGAAAAATTGCAGCTAGTTGGGACAATTTTGACATAATGGGAACCATTTCACAGGTCCACCCCAGTTTATCCTCAGACCTCACGAGTAAACTCTCACTTGGTAAAGTTGCTGTCATTTTAGACATTGAAGGCAAAGCAACATAGCAAATAATATAGAGGCTCAGTTTGGGTCAGAAAAAAGGAGTAAAACAAAATGAGATGTGAAGAAAAAAAAACAGAGAAATGAGAGATATAAAATATATACGGGGCAATAGAGTAAAAGTTGATGAAGATCAATAAGAATGACATTGCATTCAATCTACACTTTAGATTCTCTAAGTTTAGATCTGAATTTTACCTAGTAGTCTGTTATAAATGTGCCTGTCACTGCTAGGCTCAGGCAAAACCCCCGAATAGACGCGAGCATCTGGTTTGTAACACAGCCACACTGTAGACGCGCAGAAAGAAAGCTTTAGGAAGAAAAGACACAGGACTCCATCCTGCTTCACTGCTTGCTCCTTCAGATCTCTAGTTTCTAGTGGCCAGAACCAGTAAACTCTTCCCATTCTGGCTTAAAAGTTCTAAAAGAAGATGGATATCATTTGTAGTAAAAATATATATTAACTAAAGTACAAAATAGATTAGTCCCACTATTACACTCTGACTTTTTTTTTTGCTGGGAAGATGCCTTTCCCCACAACATCCTGGCCATGCATTCCAGTAAGCAACAGGAACTCTTTCCCCCAAGTACCATTCTCACACACTTTGAGTTCTTGATTTCAGATGTAGCTGTAATCCACAGTTAAAAAGCCTTTTTCCACATGAGTTCTTACTTCTATGACAAAAGAGGGCTCATTGAATATGCGCTCTTTGTGTAACACTGTCTGTTGATGGCGGTGATTTCACATTCACCCTGGGGCCAGTGTTGCATTCATTTCCAAACAAAGCTCTTTGCCACTTGTTTCCCCCTTTCTTATAGGAGCAGCCACAATGCCAACTTTTGGCCTGAAACACAAGACAGCGGCCCTGACTATTAGATCTCTGCCAGCTTTTTAGAATCTTGGCTTTTTTGTGCGTCTACCTCTGGTACAGTGGATTAAAGAAGAATTTGCAGTAACATTTATACCCTTGGTCTGAGCATCAGAAAGATACAGACTAAATGTGTGGTGGGAATTTTTTGTTGTTCAGGAGAATTTGAAAAGTAAAAGTGAAAAATAACTCATTAAGGTGAGATCTATTAACTCCATTTCCTGCCCACTTCAGTCCTTCGGAATCAAACTGTATCCTTTCAATGCTGAGGGACACAGATGCTTTCTAAGCCACAGAACATCTGCTCTGTAGCTCAGGTGATAACATCCTGAGAGCGTTTTATTTAACTCTAGCTACTGAAGTTGGATACGCTCTGGGTGACCTGCATAAATGACTAATTTGTCCCCCTTTCACTCATATAATGATGTGCATATTTCTTTCAAGAAGAGTCAAAAAATTTTACACTTTACTAATAAGACCCCAGAAGACAAACAACCATTTTCATCACCGTTTTTATTTTCTTGATGGGAAAGCTGAAGCACAAGAAGCCTTTGATTTTTTGAAGAATGCTCCAACAGAGCACAGTTCTCCTCAAAGACACTGAGTGGCCCTTTTGATATTTTCAAGAGCTCTATAGTTCCAAGAGAATTAAGTTGAAAGGGGGACAGAAATATGGCGTCTTGAGTGCAGATCACTGGTTTTCAAGTGTTCTTTGCTTTTCTTCTGTTATTAACTGTGTACGCTTGGCTCTTCAATGTCAAGGGAAACTGTGCCTGTTCACAGGAGGCTAAAAATGTCTCAGAAAATTTCCGTGAGTGCTTATAAACTTAAGACGGTGCCGTCCACAAGTATGTCTAATCTCAGTGATAACACACTGATTGGTACAGGTGGCCTCTCAATTAACAATATACTTCACTGAAGCGTGACCTTTCACAAGCAGGAACAGCCTTCCTCAGCTTGGCGTAAGTCAGCAAAGTTCCCTACGTGTCTAGTTTCCTTAGTCCTGTAAAGTATCTGGAACTCCTGGCACACTCCTGAAATATCTGACA
Source organism: Muntiacus reevesi (assembly GCF_963930625.1). Classification (NCBI taxonomy): domain Eukaryota; kingdom Metazoa; phylum Chordata; class Mammalia; order Artiodactyla; family Cervidae; genus Muntiacus; species Muntiacus reevesi. The sequence continues at coordinate 2,022,053 of NC_089269.1, forward strand.
TTTTACTTCTGATATGAGAAAGTCCTGCAGGTACAGTGTAAACTAACCTTATTCAATAGCATATGGACATGCTCCTTCAGAGTAGTTTAAGATTATAAATAACAAAGTGCACATATATATATATATATATGTCTTCTATAAATGTAATTACTTTTAAACAACTTATTAAGACATAATCCATAAAATGTACAATGTAGCCATTAAGGTGTACAATATTATTTAGTATAATCACAGATATGTGCAATCATTACTGTAATCTGGAACATTTTCATCACCTTGAGAATGAAACCCTGTTCCCATTAGCTATCACCTTCTTATCTCTATTTATGTTTTCCCAACCCTAAACAACCATTAATCTATTTTCTATCTTGCCTTCCTTGGACTTTGCATATTAAAACAAAACTAAAAATAAACAAACAAACAAAAACTTTCTCCTGTCTTTGTATTTCATCATTTTTACTCTTACACCTTGTCAACTTAAAGAAACATGCACAACTTAAAAGTTGTGGCTTCAGGTTTTACTCAGAGTCTTACTGAGGACGATAGCCTGGGAGATAGCTCTGCATAGTCAACCAGTGGCTCTGTGTAAACTGCTCCACAGAGGTAGGGGAGAAGCCTCTGTGTGTGTGTGTGTGTGTGTGTGTGTATGTATGCGTGTGTGTGTGTTTGCGTGCATGTGTGTGCGTGTGTGTGTGTGTGTGTGAATTTTGAGGGGCTAGGAAATACATGCTGTCAAGCAGGTATCTTGGTAAAGATGATTGCTAATCACAGATTCTCAAGGTAATGATTTCAGTGCTTTTCTATGTACAGGCAGATGCCAGAATCCAGGGTCACTCAAACTCTTCCTGAGACATGTACTTCACTATCTAACGGTGTGTCTATCCAATGCAGAGAGTGCCTCATTCTGTTTTTTCCCTTGCATCCTCAGAGGGCATACTCTTGGTAGACAATTGCGGTGGGTTGCAACTTCAACCTTTGTACAAAAAAGAGCAACACTCTGTTCTTTTTTGTTCACAATCTCCCCTGTTTTGGTCATAAATTCAGCCGAGATTTGGGAGGTATTTTATGATGAACTTGTCTCACAGCACTGGGAAAGTGCAGTCCTAGGTCAGATAAGGATTTTCTTGATGAGACATGCATGTGCTAGAAATTCTCTGGATTATCTGTCTTACTCATCTATTACAAACCAGGAAGTATTTTTCCCTGATTGCTTCATCCAATATCGAGAGTTATTTTATTAAAATTAATTTTATATAGAACTATATATGTGATCAATTGTCTCAAGACATTTAGCCATCATTAATTTTGTCAGAGATCTGGTTATACATTGGGTAATACAAGGAATAACAGTAATGCCAGTAATAACATTAATAAGGTCATATTACAGCGGCAACAGACATAAATTATAAATAGTTTAAAAATAACAGAGAACTAATTAGGACAATTATTAGTGCGACTAGTTTCAATCTAGATTGCCACAAGACACCAGGTCTGGAAGTGAACCAGATGAAGAGGCCAAATTCTGCAGGGACGAGGTAGAGAGCAAAAGATAAAGGTTTCATCTTCATTTACACAGACACTCTTTACCAATGTTTTATAAGTCGCAATTAGCATAGGGGGAAAGGTTTCCTTGTATCTGGAAAAAAAGGTTAAAAGCTGTCGGAGATCAGATCAAGATGGCCAGGAAAGAGGACTTGGAGTTCACCCCCCCACAAACACATCACAAATACACTTATATGTGGAACAATTCTCACAGAAAACTAACTGGAAACCAGAATAGCTCCTATATAACCAAAACTTCAAGGAAGGTGTCCACATAACTGAGCAGAATGGAAAAGAAAAAAACAAAAGGCATCAGATCAGGACCTGAGCCCCTAGGAGAGATCTGAAAGGAAGAGAAGGTCCACATGGCTGGACCCTCCCCCTGGAGAGTGAGGCGATTCAGGCACAGACCGAGTGTCCCACTTCCGGGGCCCTGTGCTGAGGACACAAGCCCCCTTGCCCGATGGAAACACTGCTGGGGCAGATGTAAAGGCTGGAGGAGCCTAGACTCTACTCAAGAAGAGTGCACGTGTGCCAGGCTGCCAGCAGTCAGGGTGGAGAAAGCTCTGCGCCAGCAGCTACCCAATCTGAGTGGGGCAAACACCCAGCCCTGCTCACTCAACACCACAGCTTGGCACAGGATCTGAGCCCGCAGAACCTGAGAAAAGATACTGTCATAGCTAAGCAGGCCCACCCAAGGCCTAGGTGTCCACATGGGGTAGCGGTGGTCATCCTCAGTGCTTATTCAAGCAGCAGTAGAAGCCAAATCACCATGGCCCGTTCCCAGTTCTTGCTTCCAACTCGGTCTTTCTATTGCTGGTGTTCAGGTGCCATGTCGTGTCCCATTCTTTGCAATCCCATGGACTGTAGCACACCAGACTTCCCTGTCCCTCTCCATCTCCCAGAGTTTGCCCAGGTTCCTGTCCATTGAATCAGTGATGCCATCCAACCTTCTCATCCTCTGTCATCCTCTTCTCCTTCTGCCTTCCCGGCATCAGGGTCTTTTCCAATGAGTCAGTTCTTTGCATCCGGTGGCCAAATTACTGGAGATTCAGTTTCACCATCAGTCCTCCCAAAGAATATCCATGGTTTATTTCCCTTAATATTGATTTGTTTGAACTCCTTGCTGTCCAAGAATTTTCCCCAGCACCACAGTTCAAAATCATCAATTCTTTGGTTCTCTGCCTTCTTTATGGCCCAACTCTCACATCCATATCTGACTACTCGAAAGACCATAGCTGTTCATGATGAGAGCTTTCTAAAAATTGCCAATTTAGAAGATTTTCCTCTTTAAAGAATCCATCATCTGACCATTTGTAAGTAGGATCTTAATAGCTACTCAAAGATGCAAGAGGCATCTCCGTGTGAGAGTACAAAGGATGTAGATTCATAAGATCTAGAAAGTGTACTCCCCCAAAAAAATTAGCCCAGAAAACAAAGTCTATATTCTATAGACAGACCCAAAGGCATTTGAGATGATAAAGGCTGCTAATGGACTTGGATCTGTTATAACAAATTTCTCCGAGGCTAGCTTGGATGGACAAAGAGGTAATAGACTGAAAATCAAACACATTAATATGTATACTTTTCAGACGGCAGAGACCACAGAGAATTTTCCTAACTGGTCAATACATCAAACTTTCAAGACATAGGACAAGAAACCTAAGATCAGGCAGAACATGTATATCCAATGCACAAAAAGGAGGTAATGAAAGTTCCTCCTGAAAAGCTTTGGTTCCCTTAAGAGCAGAATTTTTTTTTTTTAGAAATTGTTTTTTCAAAATGGCCATAATAATCAAGCACAGTTTTATTGGCTTTTAGAATTATTGTTGCCTTCTTTGGAAAATCATTTTTGGTTTTATAAGAGGAAGTTCAGAGAGAGAGAGAGACAGCAAGAAGATCACTGTGGCGGGCATTTAGAAAAATGAGCATGTGTGCGTGTTAAGTCGCTTCAGTCATGAACAGACTCTTTGCAACCCTATGGACTGTAGACCACCAGGGTCCTCTGTGCATGAGATTCTCTATAGGTAAGAATACTGGAGTGGATTGCCTTGCCCGCCCCCGACCCCGCCACCCCGAGGGGATCTTCCTGAGCCAGGGATCAAACCCATGTATCTAACGTCTCCTGCATTTGCAGATGAGTTCTTTACAACTAGTGACACCTCGGAAGTGCTTTTAGAAAAACAGGGAGGAGCAAAGGAAAGTCTGGGTCAGCATCAGTTGCAATTTTAAACTTTGATATGGTTTCAAGCAATTTTTAAAATTGATTTCCTGTATAGAAGCTACTATTTCCTTTTTCAAAAGCATCTAAATACCAGTCAAAATAAGTTTTCAGTAAATCTCTCTGATTTTACAGCCAGATTTCTCTAGCAGTACATGAAAAAAAAAAAGAAACGAATGTCAAAAGAGCCCCATCTCAGCCATTTCACGGTGAGATCTCCTTTAGTTAAAAACTTTACAAAAAGTTTAAAGTCATTAAACTAATTAAAAAACCCAGACCCAGATTGCATAACTTGTGAATTTTACAAAATATTCAAGGAAGAAACAACACAATTTCTACACTAATATTACCAGAAAAGAGAAAGTATTTTTCAACTTATTTTTTAAATTCAACATTTCCCTAAACAAAAAGCAGACAGACATTAATCAAAAGAATAGGAAGGAGAACTACAGGCTAATATCTCTTATGAACTTAGAGACAGAATGTTCTTAAAGCAAACAGCTATTCCACATGACACTGATGGTCCTATTCTAGGTAATAAGGCAAGAAAAAAGCATAAAAAACATTAAAAACTGCTAAGTAGTGGGCTAAAATCTGTTTATTTGTGGACAACACAATCATCTACAGTAAAAATCCCAAGAAGTCTACAAAGGGCCTAGGATATAAGGTTAATATAATAAAATCAATAATGTTTGTAAATGTTAAAAAAATGTAAATTAAAGTTTTAAACAAACAAAAATTTCCCAGGTAACAAGAAATTCCTTGGAATAACAAAGGCTCTTCCTATCTCAGGAAGATGTTTCACATGCTCTTCTCTCTCAAGAACCTTGTACATTCTCAAAGTGAGTGAAGGGACATATGGCTAACTCTTTTGTTTCAAATAAATTATGATATCGAGTTTGTGTTCACACTCAACTCGTTATTGATGTACCAGACACCCTTAAAATGCTCAGAATGGAAGTTAAGGAAGATGCCCATTTTTATATTCCATTACATAGATTCCCAACAAAATTAGTTTCCCAATAAATGGGTGGTAAAAAAAAAATAACCTATGCAGTTTGACTATTTCATTTCCTAATGTTGAACAACAGATCACAGAAAATATAGATTCCTTCGTACTTGGCAGGAACTCTCCACTCCCAGACACTCTCAGGGCGCTCTGTCTCACTTCCAGCAGGTCTCACATCACATTTCACTTTCTCTGCTACCGTGTGTATAAAGAACTCTCTCTTACTTTCCTCAAGTCTGTAAATCAGAACCTCCTATTTCATTTTCATTTTAAAAATACTCCTTACTGCCTAATATACACATAATATGCGATATGGACACAAAATTATGACATTTATTATCTGCCTCTCTTGCTAAATAAAAATTGGAGGATAGAGCTGGACAATTTCTCCCCACAGCTATGGCCCTAGCATCTAGCACCTAGTGAATATTTCGTTAGTAAATCTTCATTGAATTAATTAATTGATATTTACCAGTCTCTGAAATTTCCTTGTCCAGTTATTTACTTATATATTATTTGTTTCCTTTCTAGAATGTAAGCTCTTGAGAGTAATAACTATGTGCATCTTCTCTATTGCTGAATCCTTGGATCTTACAAGAGTTCATAGCACATAGGAAGCACTTAGCTATTGTTGAAAATTCTAGACATTATGAATCCATGCTTATAATTAGGTGATGAATTTTACTTTTTAAAATATTGAAATCTATAAACAAATAAATGGCATTTCAAATATATCTATGAAGCTATTGTGATATTCTTCATGTAGTCAATTTCATAAATGGTTCTTCTTTCTGTAGAGATCATAACATATGACTTGCATTGTAATTTGTTTATAGCTAGCATTTGTGCCAGAGGATACTGAGTTAATTAGCTAAATTGGCTTCATTCAGATTTCACCTGTTTCTAATTTCCAATGGATTTAAAAAAAATACATTTAAAACTAAAATGTCCTGGACCTCATTTTAGATGAGGAGTGATTGTTTTGATGTACTAAATTATTTCTCATATTTTTTTCTTCACCATTTCTTAAGATAAAATAGTATAGAGGAATGTAACTAGTGAAGCAATGCAAACATTTTCACAGACTAAGTCATAAACATCTGTGTGTTGCAGAAGTGGCAATAAGCAAGTGTTTGGCAAACATATAGGGATCAATGAAGAAGAACTGTGGATACCTCAGGAGACAAGTGAAATAATAAACCATTAATCCCTAAGAACTCATGGACACCTTATGAATAAATCACAAATAAACCACAGGCTGGACAGGGTGATGTTGCATATAATTTGTAACACAGAAATTCAAGGAAATAAAATTTACAAACAACAATATTAGACAGACCAGCCACACAAATATACTCCAAGGAAAAAGATAAATGATCATAATTATGTACACAAAGGAGTGATTTTTGAGACATCATTCCTAAATAGGAAATGATTGAATAACATTTCTCTACTGAGATCCATAACCCTGGAGACAAATTCACGGATTTGTTTACAATGGTTTATGGTCAAGAGGGAAGAAGTGTCCCCCTGGTACTTCCACCTAGAACTGATCAAAGGTGGTGAAATTCTATAATTGTGATATTAATAATTGGTCCACTATCTTACTAAGTTTCAAAGAATGAAGAACCTAGTTACTACAAAATATTCTTTGAAAAGTCTGGTAAGACTGCTTCTCAAGCCCATTCATGTTGACCTTTATTGGGTGTGCTTCTTCCCTCTTATTATTATTTTAATTTTTCTAGGGCTTCAGGAGGGGAGTTAAACTGTTATGAGACTGGCATATTAAACAATTCTATTTCTTCAGAAGATAGCAAAGATAGCCAGGTCAGTGTGGCACCTCAAGAGAAAGGATTTCTATGTACTTTCCACTACGATCCTGGTGTTGTTGAGTGGCTAAGTTGTGTCTGACTTTTCTGCAGCCCTGTGGACTGCAGGCCCCCAGGTTCCTCTGCCCATGGGGTTTTCCAGCAAGAAAACTGGAGTGGGTTGCCATTTCCTTCTCCAGGGGTCTTCCTGACCCAGGGATGGAACCCGAGTCTCTTGCATTCCAGGCAGATTCTTTACCACAGCCACCAGGGGATCCATTATAGTCCTGAGCCCTACTTATTCTATGCCTCAAGTTCTTGGCTTTTAAAATTGATGGCTCCCTTAGAGGGTAGACTGGTTACAATATTTTAGTCAATTTCCATTCTTGAAACCCACAAAATACATTTTTTCTACGAAGATCAGGAACATGACATGAATATTTGTGAAGCATTCCATACTTTTTAGGGCTTCCCTTTTGGCTGAGCTGGTAAAGAATCTGCCTTTAATGCGGGAGACCTGGGTTCAGTCCCTGGGTTGGGAAGATCCCCTGGAGAAGGGAAAGGTTACTCACCCCAGTATTTTTGCCTGGAGAATTCCATGGACAGAAGAACCTGGTGGGCTACAGTCCATGAGGTCGCAAAGAGTGGGACTCGACTGAGTGACTAACAGTTTCACTTTTTCATTTGCTGATGAACTACTGAAATGGACTATAAGATCAATTTTCTATGACATTTGTGGCTTGCTTTAGACATTTTCCTTCTTTCTCTTTCCATTTCCCCCTATTTCATTTGCTGTGTGTATACTTTGGTGATATGTTGTCTTTTCCTTTGTTAAGGTTAATTATTAGAACTATTCCTAATATTTAAATGTTATCCTGTTTTCTTAACCCTTCTATCAGATTCTTTTTTATTAAGGCTGATTAGTGATCTAGTAGGTTAGCCCTTTCTCATATGCACATCACTGCAGATCTTTAGCTCTTCAATGACTTCCATTCTTCATAACTAGCATAGTAAGATGCCTCTTTTTCCTTTTTTAAGAAGCTAATGTATCATTATCTCTGTAGGTTAAACTGATCAATTTCTTTACTTGAAGCTGTGTTTGAATATTCTCTTTTTCTATTTTAGTTTCACCCCTCCTATTTATTTCTTGAAGCTTGGGGTAAAGAAATTTCCAGGCAAATAACAATTAAAGCAGACTAGTTTTTCGTTCAATAATTTTTGGTGGCTAGAGTATTTCTTCTAGATTTTATCTTTTATCTTAGACACTTAGGGCCAGAAAGGCACAATGCTTCCAAAGCAAGATATGAAATTGTCAATAAAAATCAGAGAATAGTTGTTTAGAATAGTTCCCTCATGCAAAAGCCAGTAAATACGTGCCAATGGGAAAAACAATGGCAGTTAATGTCAGGGCGACTGACACATGGCGAGTGGAGGCAGACTGCAGGAGAAATCCAACTGCCAGCATGATGCCTATCTGTAATCCTGTGATAGCACCAATAAATAATTATTGAGTAATGTTTGGAGAGCTGTAGGTTGACCACTTAGAAACAGGACAGAGGGCAACAAATTTATTGATTATTTTACATTTATATCTATTTCATAATAGTGTATTCTCAATAATGTTTGAATAAAGCTAAAGCAGCTTTCAAAAAAAGGCAACTGAGGTTTATACAATTAGCAAAAATGCAGACTTTGTGCTTATAGTCACTTCTCTCTGATGCCCAAAACCATGCCTTTCCAGCACACAACACTTACCTCTAACTAATAGTTCTGAATCATGTGAACTTAGTAACAGAACAAGCTAATGAACCATTAATCCACATAAATGCAGCTTGGAATATTTGAACAGCAAGCTACCCATAGTACTAAAGATTTTAAAAGATAGTTCTAGGTGTTCTGATTCAGAAAAATGTTTTCTAATTGAGTGGTGCTAAATATGACAATATCTGAGAATCACTGAGCTGGTATAAAATAAATTAAAAATTGCATGTCGATACATAACCTAAATTGAAGCATTTCCAAAATCTAAGTGGCAAAAATAACTGCTGCCCCCCTTTGGTAGTGTTATGAATATTTTATTCAACGATTTCTGAGCCTTCTTAAAGCTTAAACCAGCTCCCCAAATCATTTCAGAGTAGAGATCCTGGCACAGGTGTGTTACACTCACTTACAGTCACAACTCCTAAGGACAAGAACTCTGCTATTTTAACACTTTCTGCAGTATCGAGTATCCCCAAAAGTTGCCGATAAGAGGACAGTAATTATCAGTGGTCATAAAGACAACTGTCAAAAGGTTGTCTTTTTGTGATAAAGAAACACTCTTTATCAGTGTTTCTTCATTGAAAACATGCAAACAACCATAGACTGGGAGGATTCCAACTGAATTTTTTTCAGAAGTTTAAAATTTACAAGCGAATAGAAACTTAAAGTGAATTTGTTTAGCATTTTCAAGTCCTACCTGGTTTGCAAAGCCTTCTGAATTCTGAGGGATTCAGAACTCAGATTTGAACCTGCATCCGCTGCTGCCCCTCCCCGCTAAGTTCCGCCAAGAAAGTAGCTAGGTGACCACCCATGATCTTCTATTTGTACTACGAAGAATGACATCACACTTAAAGCTATAAAAGCAGAGAAGTTTGAACTTTTGCAAAAATTCCATGGGCTTGAAACAGACACAGCTTGGCTAGTGGGTGGATTTAGAAAACTTTTTTTTTTTTTTTGGTGCATCATCAGTTCCCTTCATCTCGGTTCCATGTGGCTATCTACTTCCTCCGCTTTCTTCAGATGCTGTTTCCTTGCACTTGCTTCTTGCTTGGATCATATTTTAGGTCTCTAATTAGAGAAGCCACCTGTGGATAGCGCCTTATGTCTGCTAACGCTGACACTGAAAATTCCCTTTGTTCCTCTTCTCTTCTGGTTTCATTTCACCAGCCTCACTTTTTTCTCCTTTTTTTAATCTCACACTGACAAAATAGAGGCTTCCAAATGAGGTATACTTTGCTACAGTTGGAAATCTCTGTGGGGCTAATAATGTGCAGCTTTCTGTTGCTTGGAAAAAGAAACCTGTAAGCTAACTTTGACCGTAGATAGGCATTAACCCATCCTTACTGTCATGCAGTCAGGGCCTGTGTGACTTACCCCTAACTTATCGCTGCTCTCACTTTAAAGGGCAGTCCAATTCCCCTCAGCCAGTGTGCTGCTTCTCCCTACAATTTTTCTTCCTTCTCTCCCTTTCTGCCTTAGGAGCCATCATGTCTCCAATCATCAGTTTTCCAACTTCCCTCACCAAAGTTCAAGGTCAATGTACAGCAGACTATTAAGTGGTAGAATTGTGAAGGGGGTGCCTTTTTATTCCAGCTGAGGACAGACGTGTGTCCACAGTGTCATTATCATTGTCTTCCCCCATCCCTCTTTTGTTCTTTATTTCAGAATCTGAGCTATTTGTTTATTTATTCACATCTTATTCTTTGTATGTACTGTATGCGTTAGAAACTGTGCTAGATTCTAGGGATACTGCAGTGAGTAAAAAATAAGAAAAATGATTTGTGCCCTTTAAGCCTACAGCTAGTTGAGTTTGGGAATATGAACATCAAAAAAAGAATCACATATGTACATATAATATTGTCCTGAGATAAGTGCTCCAAAGAGTATACCATGTTATGAATCTGTATAAATAGGAAAAATGGACCCAGTCATGGAAGTGACAATCAGCCTGAATCTGAAGGAAGACTGGGAGTTAGCCAGGACAGAGTGGAGAACGGGGTGTATACTGAGTTGAATAACATCCCAACAAAAGTCATGTCTGCCTAGAACCTAAGAATGTGACCTAAGTTGAAATAGGGCCTCTATAAATTTAATCAACTTACAATAAGACCATACTGTATTGGGGTGAGTCTGGATCTGATGACTGGTGTCCTTATAGGAAGAGAGAAATTCAACACAAAGATGCACACAGAAGGAAGATGACATGAAGATATAGAAGCGGAAGGTCATTGGAAGGCAGAGGCAGAGCCTGGATCAATGTCGCCACAGACAAAAAAAATAGTAAGGACGACTGGCCACCACCAGAAATAAGAAGAAAAGCGTGGGGCGGTTTCTTCCTCAGAGCCTCCAGGGGAAAGGATCCTGCTGACACCTTGATTTCAGATTTCTAGCGTCCAGAACAGTGAGATAATACGTGTTTCCTCTTAAGGTACTCAGTTTGTGTACTTTGTCATCACATCCATAGGAAACTATGAGTAGGAAGAGTGCCTCCACTGGCTATCACTTCCAGTGACCCACTGGGAGATTCTGGACATCTCATCCCCACACTTCTGGGATCTGCATGAGTGGGTGTCCTGGTTCCCAAAATGTAGCAGTTGACTGAATAGTCAACGGCAAGTTGGATGTCCTAGCCTCCCATGATCTAAGTAACATTTGTAGAATGCCGCATTCACAAATCATATTAAAGTCTTTTGAAAAACACGTGGTTCATTCATCAAACTTAGACATATAGAATATCACAGAAGATGAAAGCATGAAGCTGCAGGGATTAGTCATCCTGCCAAAACAATGAATAATTGGGAAAGAACTGTCTGAGTTAGCTGTTTTGGTATCAAGTTGTGGAAGTTGAAGATAAAGAAAGAATCTAAGTCTGCAATTCTACAATATAACGGCTACAGAAGACAGGGCCAAGAACCAGCTAAGTCTGCCACCAAGTTGTTGAGGCTACTTGTGTACATGGACCGACAAAGCAGGAAGAGTAGTCTCCATCCTGACAGGAGCAATTAGACAGCATCAGTCAGAGAAGGGAGGAGTGCTTTACGCTGTGCAGTCATGGAGGAGTAGGTGCAGGCCCAGGTCAGCCACTTGGGCATCTTCCGGTGGGTTCTTCCCATCGCTGACTGTGAAGGGACACGTGTATCAGCTCTGGCCTGAAAATAGCATGACTGCCGGGGGTTAGACTGCTGAAGAATGGGAGTCTGAATCACACTGCCAGGTAAGTCTTTATAATAAGTCCACGTGACAGTTGAAGGTAAGAGGAATGCAGAATGGAGAGTGCCAAATAGAGGCTAGGTATCACCTGAATCCCTGAGACCATCTAAGAAACATGGGCTACAGTTCTTCCCGCTAACCTCCTTCTTCTACACTGTCCCTCAGAAATAAAAGCTCAAAAGAACTATAAAGAAGCTGCTCTCCGAATCTGCAAGAAGAAATAGGACTGTTTGGAGCAAGAGGGACACTGTAACCATAAAAACGAGCATCTGAAGTCTACTATGCTCCCGTCTTGATCCTGGTCAGGTTTTAAGCACAGTTGGGAGTACTAACAGAGGTCCATTCTTGCAAGACATAGAGCTCCTCTAATGGGAAACCGGTTCAAGAATTCGTCATCAACCTGGCTGAAACGCTGGAATTGCTCTGCAGTTGCTGACTCTTCCTTTCTCTGCCTTTCCTTCACAAATACCAGACCTGCACTCCAGTATGAAGGTTCTTCTTCTCGCCTGCCCCTCTGCCCTTTATCCTTGCAAGTTAAATATAACTTACACACTTACTCCTGACCTGGCACTGCCTCCTGGAGGGCACGAGCCAACATCACGTGAGAGAAGCTGGAACCGCAGGGCAGTGGGGAGGCAGAGTGGGGCGGAGCGCGGCGCCAGGTTAGACCACAGATGCAAGCGGACCCAAGTCATTGCACCATCTCAGGCTCATGTTTTGCATTCTGTGTTATCTTTACCCTAAGAAAAATGAGAAGCCTCTTTAAAAAGGCAATTCCAAGGAAACCCTGTAAGAAAATGCTTTGCTTTTTTTTTTTTTTGAAATATGAACACTTCAAGATTGTTTGCATGTAAACACTGGCAAGAAGCACACATATTTGTATATTTTTCTTCAGCTATAGTTTCTACAATGAACTATAGGCAAATACAACAGATATACCTAAGCGGGTGCTTTTGGCTCAGTTGCTGCATCATGTCTGACTCTTTGCGATCCCTTGGACTGTAGCCCGCCAAGCTCCTCTGTTCATGGGATTTCCAGGAGAGAATACTGGAGTGTGTTGCCATGTTTTTCTTCAGAGTATCTTCCCAACCCAGAGATCGAACCTGAGTCTCCTACACTGGCAAGCAGATTCTTTACCCCTGAGCCACCTGGGAAGCCCAAACCTAAGCTACTAAATCTGTAAATGATAATGAATACCAAATTTCAATAATAATGTATCTCAATAAAAATCCAATTAAATGAGAGAGGGGACATACGTATTCATATGGCTGATTAATTTTGATATTTGGCAGAAAATTACAAAATTCTGTAAAGCAACTATTCTTTCATTAAAAAATTTTTAAAATATGTAGAAAAACAAAGACTTCATAGTGTGGTCCAAGTTGATCCTCCTAGCAGTAAGGAAAAAAAAACCTTGAATAACTTACCAAAAAAAAATCTATTTGAAATAATATCAAAAGTTTACAGAATCGATGTAAATTCTGGAGGTTCACTGTTACGGCCATAAACACATACATTTCAGGACACCCCAATATTCCCATCAGACGATACTTCCTCCAAGCCACTCCTAGCCAATGACTGACCACAGCAAAGTACTACAGATAACCTGGGCTATTTCTGTCCAATGCAGGATTTCACTAATGTGCAGCTTTTTCTTAGGAACATCTCAGTAAAATTCTCAGAGATACCCAATCCTGCCCTTCGTATCCCTCTCCGTTCATGGGTGTCAGACCCACACTGCAGTCGGAAGCCTACTCTAGTTTATTGCTGCTTCCTCCCCCTTCTCCATCCTCTTCACACACTTCTGCATATGAAATCTTTATCCTGTCTTAATCCATCTGGTGTACTTCTTGTAGGCTACCAAGGTTTTGTTTTTTTCTTAATGGACACAAACCTAGGGAGAGGAACTGAACCACAAAACCACCTCCAAGCTCAGCCCAGAGGAGCAGCCAGGTCCAACACTGTCACTGCTGTGCCCTTTATCATCATCAAAAACAGTCACCAGTGCTGCTGCCAGAATCCCGTTACTGTCTCTCCTGCAACCAGCGCCATCATAATAAAATTTTCTCACTTGTATTTCACATGACTCCCTCAAAGGTTCGAAACTCCTAGGAAGTAGTGAATGATTAGCTGAGCCTGAATATGTGTCTGGGCTGCCAGTGAAAGAAAAAGGAAATGTTCTTTAGATAATTCTAGAGGATGATGGTGTACTGCATACCACAAATATTTCATGCAGTAAAAAGCAAAATAAATATACTAAATACTAAAAAGCATTTGAAAGCAAACCAAACAAAAGCATTCATGGCAAAGGCAGACCAAAATTCCTTGGTAAATACAGGAAACATGTCTTAGTCAGGACTTGAAATTTTTTAGTGCATTCTATTTTAAAAAAGAGCATAATATATATGTCATATATTTGACAGAAAGTAGCTTGTACATTAATCTTTAGAAATCATGAACTGTTTATCTGTGATAACTCTAGCCAAATTTCATATTAGCCCAATTCTGTGATTTTTAAAATTTAACTTTTAAAACACAATAATAAAAATAGTCACATTTGCAAATTATTCAAGGACCTTGCCAATTTTCCCAATAGCTTCCTATAATCCTTTGATAATCAAATCAGTCTCTTTGAAATGCCAATCATTATTACTGTTTTATTTTACTTTTAACTGGTTTAATTTTGCCATTCCAAGAAACAGCAGAGTGCTCTGATGCAGACTGCTTGCATTTGCACCCAAGCTAGCTCATTGCTTTTGAACTAAGTTGCAGACACAAGCTACTCTGTTTGAATTCTTTTCTTCACCGCAAAATTAAGATAATTAAATAACCTCCCTCATAAGTTTGTTGACAAAGCTAAATAAGTAAATATCTTGGAACAGTGCCTAACCTATAGCAAGTGTTCAATAGGTGTAAACTGCTATCACAATCTTTATTTGCTAATGTTTTGTCCCAGACGTCAGAATACCCCCAATAACATTTCTTTCAATGTCTTGAAACCACACATCAGTTGCAAGTTTTACAGCTTAAATTTGCATCAGAGTTGCATTTTTAATAAATTTTGATTTTTCAGGGTAGATAGATGATAATGATCGATATGTATATACGTGTTAGGGGAAGCACACTGACTGAAACTGCCCACCCTGGCCAGGCACCACAGTAACCATTTGCATGAGATGTTTTACGACAAGAGGTCCTGGTAAGGAACACGGAACTAATAAGCCACCACCAACCAGAAGAGTTCATGAAAGGTCAAAAGGAGACACCACATGTCCGATCACCTCCCAGAATCCTTGCTGGCACCCAACTCAGCTGGACAATGAAGGCCTCTGAGTCAGAATCATTGGCTAAAGACAACCCAGAAACTAATCCCACCACCATAAAACACCATAAAGCCATGCGGCAGAGCAGTTCTCCTGGGTTCCCTGACCCTACTGCTCTCCACCCGGGCACACTTGCCCAATAAAATCTCTTGCTTTGTCACCACGTGTGTCTCCTCGGACAATTCATTTCCAGTGTCAGACCAGAGCCCAGTTTTGGGCCTTGGAAGGGGTCCGCCTTCTTGCAACATATGCACATTATCAAGAAATTTATTCAGATGTTGACAAATTAACTGGTGTAATGGGTTAAAACAAATGTTATGTTAAAATAAGAGGGGTGTCTGAGTGGGGACTAATGAAGTAAGTGGTGACTTAGTGAATGTTTTTAGGACTACATTTGTATGTACTCCTCTAGTGGATTTCTGAAAAAGAAAATCACAGTTACATAAAATAGATGGTTTCTGGACCAAAGCTGTAGTTTTATTTTATTTTTTAAAAAATTTCTATTTTCTTGTAGTTAATGATTGGAAAATGACTATTTTAGAAAGTAAAAGTGTTTTCTTTTTATTTTGGAGCTTGCACATAGCTCAGAAAAACAACATTCATTAAGATAAACTTGGTTTTAAGTACAACTATCATGAAATATGTTGAATGCAATATAGGAGATATTTTGTAAGGAAACAACACAAATTTTTTGAGGGTCAAGGAGAGCTTCACTAATTTTTTCATCTCATTTAATATGCAAATTTGGCATAAGGAGAAACTTTAAGAGATGTTTTTTCAAATTCTCTTCAGTTCAGTTCAGTTCAGTCGCTCAGTTGTGTCCGACTATTTGTGACCCCATGAACTGCAGCACGTCAGGAGGCCTCCCTGTCCATCACCAACTCCCAGAGCTTACTCAAACTCATGCCCATCGAGTCAGTGATGCCATCCAGTCATCTCATCCTCTCTCATCCCCTTCTCCTCCTGCCCTCAATCCCTCCCAGCATCAGGGTCTTTTCCAATGAGTCAGCTCTTCAAATCAGGTGGCCAAAGTATTGGAGTTTCAGCTTCAGTATCAGTCCTTCCAATGAATATTCAGGACTGATCTCCTTTAGGATGGACTGGTTGGATCTCCTTGCAGTCCAAGGGACTCTCAAGAGTCTTCTCCAACACTACAGTTCAAAAGCATCAATTCTTCAGTGCTCAGCTTTCTTTATACTCCAACTCTCACATCCATACATGACCACTGGGAAAACCATAGCCTTGACCAGACGGACCTTCGTTGGCAAAGTAATGTCTCTGCTTTTAGGATAGAGACTAAAGTTAGTGCGTCACACAAGGACATGCTTGCCTCCCCATCCTCTCAGTCTTCTCTTTGGTTCCGGCTCTCCAGGAAATCAGCCTTTTCACATTTCCTCCTGTAGGTCATGCTCTGTCTTGCCATTAGTCCTTTGCATATCTTATGCCTTCCTCCTACATTACGTTTTTCCCATGCTCACACTTGCCTGTTAACGATAACTCATTCCTAAAATTTCAGCTCAGTTATTATGTTCTCAAGGAAATCTTTCATGATCATTAATTTTTCAGTACTCCCAGAGTCCTAGATTCCTTTCCTTCATGACAATTCTTATTAATTAGTTATTACTGGTTGTTCACTCTCCACGGATTATAAATATCACAAAAGCATAAAACTTGTCTATTCTTCCTGGCTGGAATGCGTTACCTATCAGATTTCTGGTCACAGGGTAGGTGCTTAATATATATTTATCATGTAAATAGAGATACTTATGCAAAATAAGTTAATGAATGGGCCTCTCTGAACCAATTAGCCTATTTAAATTTCATGCAGTTGTGAGTGTATTTTAAGAGAAAAGAATCAGTAGTTTTTGTTTAATGTTGAGATTTGACATAAAACAACCAAATTCAGTAAAGCAATTATCCTTCAATTTAAAAATAAATAAATTTTAAAAAGAAATAAACACATTACATTTTCTTCCAATTAAATATATATATATATAGCTTTTGGTAAATGTGTACCAGTATTTTCAGAGAAATCAGTGGCAACCCACTCCAGTACTCTTGCCTGGGAAATCCCATGGACAGAGGAGCCTGGTAGGCTACAGTCCACGGGGCCACAAAGAGTCAGACACGACTGAGCGACTTCACTTTCACTTTTCACTTTCATGCACTGGAGAAGGAAATGGCAACCCACTCCAGTGTTCTTGCCTGGAGAATCCCAGGGACGGGGGAGCCTGGTGGGCTGCCGTCTATGGGGTCGCATAGAATCAGAAAAGACTGACGTGACTTAGCAGCAGCAGCAGCACCAGTGTTTTAAAAATATAATTGAGGACAATGAAGAATCAGCGTTTAAGATTCTTCTCAAAGTCACTGAGCCAGAATGCAGGCAAAACTAGGGTTTAAACCTAGTCTTTGTACTTCCAACTCCAGGGAAAAACTACTATACTACATTACATTAGCATTTATTCAAAAAACAACTTAAAAAAATGGTATATACTCCACACCATCTTAGGTGTTAGGGATATAGAGGGAAAAGACACAGACTACTTCAGACACTACTCGTAAATTATTTACAATAAGGAATGCATGCATTGTGTAAAAAATATTGCCAAAGTAGAATTGTAGAAATTGTAGAATTATATTGTATAGAATAGAATAATCTTGTACAATAAAATTGTGAAAAACATGTAGAAATAATAAAATATGTTTATTTCTAAATTCAACAGGAATACCACACATGCACACATAGAAACATTTACTAGTTTTTACAGAGACCCTTGAACTTCCCCTGTGGCTCAGCGGTAAAGAATCTGCCTGCCAATATAGGAGATGTGGGTTCCATCCCTGGGTCTGGAAGATCCCCTGGAGAAGAATGGCAACTCACTCCAGCATTGTTGCCTGAGAAATCCCAAGGACAGAGGAGGTTGCAGTCCATGGGGGTCTCTAAGAGTTGGACACGACTTAATTAAACCACAGCAGAGCACCTCAGAACATTGCACATATGGTCCTGTCTAACAGCTCTGTGAGTTGCTTGTATAATTTTATTTTCCCATTTTACAAATAAGAAAACTGGCATTAGTTTATCCAAAATTAAATATCCCCTTAGGAGACAGAGAAGTTGTGCTAAGGACTAGACTCCTGGTACTGGGTGTCCTAAAGGGGGCTCTTCTCAATAAACTCCACTGATAGTAATAATGCTTTAGGATAACAGATAATTCAGTCTCCTTGGCTACTAAACAAAGGATAAGTGCTAGTTGCTCAGTCATGTCCTAGTCTGTAATCCCATAGACTGTAGCCCACCAGGCTTCTCTGTCCATGGAATTCTCCAGGCGAGAATAATGGAGTGAGTTTCCATGCCCTCCTTCAGAGGATCTTCCAGACCCAGGGATTGAACCTGGGTCTCCCACATTGCAGGTGCATTCTTTACCATCTGAGTCACCTGGGAAGCCCAAGATTCTCAATAGAAACTAATAAATGTTTAAATATATAGTGAAGTGAATTGAAGTGAAAGTCGCCCATTTGTGTCTGACTTTTTGCAACCCCACAGACTGTACAGTCCTTGGAATTCTCCAGGAAACTGGAGTCGGTAGACTTTCCCTCCTCCAGAGGATTTCCCAACCCAGGGATGGAACCCAGGTCTCCTGCATTGCAGCAGATTCTTTACCAGCTGAGCCACAAGGGAAGCCCTTATATATATACACACATGTGTGTGTATTTCTGTTGAATTTAGAAATAATCATATTTTATTATTCTTAGTTCCTGTAACACTTTGTGTACAATGAATGCATTCTTTATTGCAAATATTTTATTATGAGTAGTATCTGAAGTAGTCTATGTCTTTTCTCTCTAAATCCCTGGTGTAGAGTATCTTTCCCCATTATGGTAAAAAATGATGATGATCATGATTCTCTCAGGTATAAATAAGACTCTTTTGAATGTTATATAGGAATCTATTGTTAGTAATTCCTTCCATCACAATACAGCCAACTGATCTCAAATATGTTGTTGTTTTGTCCAGTACAGTATCCTGGGGCGTGAGGAGAAATTTGGGCATATTCTGAGGAATTCTTTATCTTTGAAGCTGAATAGGTAATGTGAATCTTGTCTATATTATCTAAGGTAGAAACAAACACAGAACCTTAGACTAAAGTAGTAGGGACACAACCATGACACTTGGTCCAATTGACATCATGCTTCATACTCAAGCCTACTTCTGAGACTCGTCAAGCAACCTTCCCACTTCCTCCTTGACTATTCAGATTCCACATACTTTCAATATCTAGCTCAACTCTTTGCTTCTTTGATCAGTATTCAGTGGAGTATGCCAGCCCAATGTGATCTCTCCCTTCTCAGATTCCTCTGGGTCTGAGTCAATGATTCTCAACCTATTTTTATCCAAGAAATAACAGATATATGTATTCACAACCTACTCTCTCTAGATATACTCATATTTTGATATCTCCAAAACATTTTTCAACAATATAAGGCAAAATGTTACAAACATTTGTGACATAGTGGACAGCAAGGAGATCCAACCAGTCCATCCTAAAGATCAGTCCTGGGTGTTCATTGGAAGGACTGATGCTGAAGCTGAAACTCCAGTACTTTGGCCACCTCATGTGAAGAATTGATTCATTGGAAAAGACCCTGATGCTGGGAAGGATTGGGGGCAGGAGGAGAAGGGGATGACAGAGGATGAGATGGCTGGATGGCACCACCGACTCAATGGGCATGGGTTTGGGTGGGCTCTGGGAGTTGGTGATGGACAGGGAGGCCTGGCGTGCTGCGCTTCATGGGGTCATGAAGAGTCAGACACGACTGAGCGACTGAACTGAACTGAACTGATACACAGGAGTGACTTCCTTGGTGACTCAGCGGTAAAGAATCTGCCGGCAATGCAGGAGACACAGGAGACGGGGTTCGATCCCTGGGTTGGGAAGACCCCCTGGAGGAGGGCTTGGCAACCCACTCCAGTATTTTTGCCTGGAGAATGCCATGGAGAGAGGAGCCTGATAGGCTACAGTCCATGGAGTTGCAAAGAGTCGGACACGACTGACCGACTAACACAGCACAACGGCAGAAAGGTGAAACGTGAAAGCGTGTAACACAATAATCATAGCTAACACTTCACAGTACTTGCCATATGTCAGGAAGTCTAAGCTGCTTATTCCTTACAACAACTGATAATGTAAGTACAGTATGCCATCATTTTATAGATGACAAAATAAAAGTGCACATAAATTAAATAATTGGACCAAGAGATCAGAGCTAATAAATCACTAAGCTAAGAAATATTTTAGAAATGAGTGCTCACGGCAATAAATTTGTAAGCAATATGGATATACATCTTAGCATTTATGCCATTATATACCCTTCATGCCAAGGCAGTTGTTAAGTCCTGAGTAGGCACTTAATTGGCAAAAACTTTCTGACTTGCATGGTTACGTCTATTTAAGAAGACTGTTTCAAACTTGCTGCACATTAAAATAAACATGGGAAGCCTTTAGAAAAATAAATATCAAGACTTCACTCTTCCTGAATTTCTCATTTAATTTGCCTTGGGTAGGAGCATGCCTCAGGTGACCTTTAGGTACTGTGAAGGCTGAGAACCAAGGGTTGAACAGGTGATTACTTTTAGAGTAATTGAGGCTAGAGGAGGGAGTGGCATTAGCGCTGGAAGGAAGGAAACAGAAGCATAGATAAGAATAAAGAGGAGAGATTAAAGAAAAATGTCACTCAACTTGAACCTTTCATCTTAAAATAAGCCCTTCAGTCAATTATAGTTTTCCTATGCATGGGTTTTCAGCAATATTTCATAATTTATATTCTCATGCAATTAGAATGTAAAAATTTTCCTTCTCCAAAATAGTTCCCTAAATCATAATTTTAGATTTGTGATAGTATTAGGGGGATTTATTGTCTTATATCACATTGCCATGAAAAATATTTGTTTGCTGAACATATGAATGTACAAATCAAGGAATAAAATTTATGGGATCAACATTTCCAGTTTCCTCTTGGTTTCTAAAGCTTTCTTTCTATTGAATTTGGATTCTCACTTACATTGTACTGGTCGCTCAGTCATGCTCAACTCTTTGTGACTCTGTGAACTGTAGTCCGCCAGGCTCTTCTGTCCGTGGGATTTTCTAGGCAAGAATACTGGAGCAGAGAGCACTCCCTTCTCCAGGGGATCTTCCCAACCCAGGAAATGAACCCAGGCGTCCTGCATTGCAGGCAAATTCTTCACCGTCTGGGCCACCAGGGAAGCCCCTTTAACACGTAACTCCACTGAGCCAGATCCATTAGCCTTTAGGGACCTATTTCGAGAGATCACAAGAAATGTCTAACTCCAATTTACTTCTTAAACGTGTGGATATTCATCCCACTGCCATTTATATGTTCCTATCAATCAACCTACCACATTTTTTAAAATTTTTATTTTATGTTTTATTTTTTTTTATTTTTTTTTCATTTATTTTTATTAGTTGGAGGCTAATTACTTTACAATATTATAGTGGTTTTTGCCATACATTGACATGAATAAGCCATGGATTTACATGTGTTCACCATCCCAATCCCCCCTCCTGCCTCCCTCCCCACCCCATCCCTCTGGGTCCTCCCAGTGCACCAGCCCCGAGCACTTGTCTCATGCATCCAACCCGGGCTGGTGATCTGTTTCACCCTAACCTGCCACATTTTAACATTTCTAATTGCTTCTGTTGGTCACCAACATGCCAAAGACCCTAAAAGTACTTTTACTTCTAGAAATCACGTTTTATTTTAGTCTATCTTCTCACTCTTTGTTGATAAAATGGCTTTTTCTTTTCCAATGTGCATTGGTTTCATTTACAGGCAAAAGCTAACTCAGAACTTGGTCAGGAAATACTGTTTATTTTGAAAAAAAAAAACCTATGAGTAATCTAGAAATCTATTTCATTGTCTATAATTTAACAAAACCTTACCCATGCAATGGCTTTGTAGCATACATACAGAAAGTATCTTGGGAGGCACCCTTTGGGACTGTAAATGTCCTGTATTTCCTCAAACTTCCACCCACGACTTCTAACATTCACTATGTAACAAGTATTACTGTATTTTACTAATGGCAGTTTTCTTTTATCCCTGGCTTCTTCCACATTCATTAGAATTTGGTAAGAAAACACTACCTCTTCTCCATGTATTTATCCATTATTCATTTATATCATGAATATTATTTTATTCTAGAGGTTATAATTGAATGCCATTATTATTATTTTGTTACTCACTTTGCTCTAACTTTGCAATTAAGACATCTTTAAGGTTGGCTCCTTTGCCCTTTTAATGTATCCCTTTCCTTTTTCTGAGTATTTACTTTCTGACATTACAAGACGCTCTATAGGCTCATCTTGTATTTTCCCTGCTCCTGCTCTGGAATCAACTTCTTCTCCAAGGAGCTTTATTCGAACATGGCCTTTAGAAGCCAAGATCAGAATGGTTGGTATGTTCATGGCTACTTACACTTACACACACACACACACACACACACACACACAAATCCTTCCTGCAAAGATATACCATAGTATATTGTATACTGTATGACATGTCATATGGAGTAATATAGATATGATATGCTATTATAGTATAATGTACTGTATCATTGCATCATATACTTGCAATGACATACCATAATATATCACTGCAGGAAGGATCTTTGTGTGTGTTTATGTATAAGTGTGTGATCTCCTAGCACTGTCCCCTGAGAGGGCTTCAAATAGCTGACATTTTACTAGGAATGTCACCAGCTTCCTTCTAGAAGACTAGAAAAGAGCTTTGAATACTTTATTTGCATGTATAGTTGTGGTAATAAAATATTATTTTAAAAATAGATCTAGGAAAATGACAAAATATATAGCCTAACATTGTGTAACTAATTATTTTCTTCTAGACTCAACTGTTCTCCCACTTTTCTAAATGATTACTCCAATGTCTTCTCAAATATCAAAAACCTCCTCCACCATCTTCACTTTTGACTGATAACCTTTCTTCACATTTATCTGAGAAAATAGATGTAATTAAGGCATCATTTCACAAGTTTTCAAAATGTCTACCACCTACCTGTCCATATATTCTGGTTTCTCTTCTATGACAGACAGTTATATGGATACATAGATGACAGACCGGCAGAATTTTCTTTGCTTCTAACAGAGGCCAATCACTTACTCAAGGATATTTGACCCAGCAACTGTCTCCTTAGAAGTACAGCAACAATTTTTCTCTCTGTACAATATTACTGTTACAACAGTATACACATGCTAATGCTTCTATATAATATTTTATATCCTTTCAAAACACCTGGTGATATAAGTGCTTTCTCTAACTCCATTTCTCACCTTTGTTCCACTGACACTGCTCTTGACAAGGTCACAAATAATCTCCATCTACAATGTTAAATCCAACAGATAATTCTAAATTCTCAATTTATTCATCTCTGTAATTTGACACTGCCTTTATCACTCTTCACTGCTGGAAACAATTCCTACATTGACTCCCAGGTTGGTGACTCATCCTATCTTATTCTGTCTCACTTTGTAGCTGTTCCTCATCTTGGTAACCAAAACAAACCTTGCTAACTAAAATGCCCAGAATTTAGTTCTTAGGTGGACTTTCTTTTCTTCTTAAGTGTATTTCCTTGGTGGCTTTATTTGGTCTTATCCATTCAGTATATCTGCATGTTTATGGAAAGCAAACATAAATACCCAACTTGGAGTTTTCCCTGAATTTCAGAATTATAAATACAATTGACTACATAACATAGCCACTTGGATATGTTATCTTAAACCTAGGATGCCAAAATTGATTTTTTTCCCCAAAATCCTTCTACTTTTTTAGGTCTTACCTAGCTCAGCAACTGGTAGTCTAATCTTCAATTGTTAAAAATCTTGGTGATGTCCTTGACTTCTCTTTCTCTCACACATTCCATCTAGTCCTTAAGCAAATATTGCTAGCTTTAACACTACATCAGGGTTTGACCATTTCTCATAATTTCCACTGCTGTACCCCCAGACCAAGCTACCATAATTTCTCACCTAAACTATAGACTGTCTCCTAGTGGGTTTCTTTTCTAGAATCTCTTTTCTGCTGCTGTGTAGTCTCAACACAGAAAACCAAGCAAGCCTTGTAAGAGGTATTTACAGAGAACTCTCTTCTGGTGTACAGAAGGGAAGAAACCACGGATGGATTAAAATGCAGCTAAGTGTGTAGTCAATAATATAGAAGATGAGACAAGCCCTTATTTGTGACTTCTAATGTCTCTGTAAATAAGTTAGGAAGTCATTTGCCTGAAGAAAGTCAAGGGGAGATGTGAGGATGTGAAATATAAGATAATTAAATTTTAAATAGTAGCTGTGAAGAGTAGAAAAATAATAGAGCAGGGAAATGTATGAGCCACATAACAATTTCAATCTTGTTTCAGTTTGTGCATCATACTTTTGTATTAGCATTAGTCTGGGTGATTTGTTGATTTTTATTCAGCTCAATTTAACTATCAGGGAATAGAAAACTGAAAAATAGCCAGTTTAAATCATCCAGGGTGAATTTTTTCCCACCTGGATTTACCATGGAAAAACACCAGAAAATGTGAGTTGAAGATACTGTCAACAGAGTAAAATCTTGAATGGTCTGAAAATACAAGCCAAGAAAACACAGATGTGATGGTACATGTTTTATGTCAACTTGACTAGGCTAAAGGATGCCCAGATAGCTGGCAAAACACTATTTTTGGGTGTGTCTGACAGGGTGTTTCTAGAAGAGATAATTATTTGAATCAGTAAACTGAGTAAAGAAGATCCACCCTCATCAGTGTGGTAGGCATTACCCAAACTGCTGAGGTGCCCAATAGAACAAAAAGCAGAGCTAGTTCTCTTTCTTTTCTTGAGCTAGGACATCATTCTACTCCTGTCCTCAGATATCAGAGCTCCTCATTTCTAGGTCCTGAGATAGATACTTAGATATATAGGCATAGATAGATATAGGTACGTTTCAGCAAAGGAAGGAAGGGGGAGAGGAGTGAGAGAGAAAGAAAGGAAGCAAGGAGGGAAAGACGAGAATCATCTGAGAAGCTAAGATCCATGTTACTTTTCAGCAGCAGCAGGGGTATAGGGATGGATGACTTATAAAATTTGAGAAAACAATTTCACCCTATGAAATTCTATACTTGACCGAATTGGTAATTTTAGACAGACAAAGATTCAGAAAGTTTGCATTCAGTACACCTTACCTAAGGAAGTTACTTGGAGAATGTACTTTAGTCAAATAAGTGTGAAGACTAAAAGAAGGGAAAAAATGGGATTACTCTGAAACTTTAATACAAATGAAGTTCAGAATGACATAACAGTTTACGATAGACGTGAATAGTAACCTTCCAACATAAAATAGGAAATCAAGAGCCTCCAAATTCAAGTAACAGAATAAAAACCTAAAACATATCAGCCACAAATTTAAGAAGACATTTCTATATAACTCTAAGAAACCAAAATCAAGTTAAAATCTCAATAATATATCTATAGTATTATATATTATATAATTTAAAATCTCAATAATATAATATCCATAGTATTATATATTATAATTTAAAATTATGGTTCTACGTAACTCCTTTTAATTGATTCATCATTTTTCCATGGAGAGAATTTACTTAATTTATGGAAGTCTTCTATATTGATGGATGCTTGTTTATAAATGCTTGCAATTACAGACAATTCTGTAGTAAACATTCTTGTAACTTATGTGAGTGTTTTTGTGGAACAAATGTGTAGAGCTAGAATAAAGCTACCTTAATTATGAAAGAAAAAAATAATAAAATCTATTGAATTTGAAATAAATAAATAAATAAAATCTCAATAATATATAATGCATTATATATTAAAAATATTATTATATTAATAGTGTATGTTAATATTAATAACTTGATATAATATATAACATATTATTAAGATTTTAAATTATATAATATATAATACTATAGATATTACATAGTATATTACTGAGATTTTAAATTGCTTTTGGTTTCTTATTTAGAAATATATATATAATGAGTATTTTTAGTATACGTTATTCTGTATACTATAATAAGTGGAGAGGAAAACTGCAGCAAAGTTGTGACCCAAATATGAAGTAACTGACTCGCCTAATCTTAAATCACTGATATGCTAGGACCATGTGTTTTCAGGGCTTCCCTGGCGGCTCAGACCATAAAGAATATTTCTGCAATGCAGGTGACCCAGGTTGATTCCTTCCATTGGGAAGATCCCCTGGAGAAGGGAATGGCTACCCACTCCAGTATCCTTGCCTAGAGAATACCATGATCAGAGGAGCCTGGTGGTCTATGGTCCATGGAATCGCAAAGGGTCAGACATGATTGAGTGTCTGACATGATTGAGGGTCAGACATGATTGAGTGACCAACACTTTGAACTTTTTTACCTTTCTGTGTTTTGATGCCACAAGGTTACAGTGAATCTATGAGAAAGAAACAATATCCTCTCACTCTGCTTGCTTTTATACTGAGTAGTAAGGGCTTCCCTCACGGCTCAGTTGGTAAAGAATCTGCCTTCCATGCAGGAGACTCGAGATTGATTCAAGGCTCAGGATGATTCCTTGGAGAAGGAAATGGCAACCCACTCCAGTGTTCTTGCCTGGAGAATCCCATGGACAGAGGAGTCTGGCGGGCTGCAGTCCACGGGGTCTCAAGAGCAGGACATGACTTAGCGACTAAAGAGAGAGAGAGAGAATGTTTCATTGTAAAGTAAATCCTCTTATTTGTTTTTTAACATTCAAAGTTGACCTTGAGATCAAACAAGAGTGTTTAAATAGAGTTTAACAGACAAACTCATTTGAAAAAATATCATATTTGTGGTTACCTGGGGCAGGAGGATGAGGAGAGGAGGAAATGGATGAAGGCAGTCACAAGGTACAAACTTCAAGTTACAAAACAAGTTCTAAGGATAAAATGTATAACATGAATATAAATAACACTGTCATTGGCAATATATGACAGTTGTTAAGAGAGTCAAAACTAAGAGTTCTCACCACAAGGAAAAAGAAATTTTTCCTATTTCTTAACTCTATAATTCTTTTCCTGGGAGAAATATCAATAACCTTAGATATGCAAATGACACCACCCTCATGGCAGAAAGTGAAGAGAAACTAAAGAGACGATTGATGAAGGTAAAAGAGGAGAGCGAGAAAGCTGGTTTAAAACTCAACATTCAAGCAATGAAGATCATGGCATCTGGTCCCATCACTTCATGGCAAACAGATGATGAAACAGTGGAAGAGAGACAGACTTTATTTTCTTGGGCTCCAAAATCACTGCAGATGGTGACTGCAGCGATGAAATCAAAAGACACTTGCTCCTGGGAATAAAAGTTATGACCAACCTAGACAGCATATTAAAGAGACATTTCTTTGCTGACAAACATCTGTATACTCAAAGCTACAGTTTTTCCAGTAGTCATGTATGGGTGTGAGACTTGGAGCATAGCGAAGGCTGAGTGCCAAAGAATTGATGCTTTCAAGTTGTGGTATTGGAGAAGACTCTTGAGAGTCCTCCAGACTGCAAGGAGATCAAACCAGTCAATCCTAAAAGAAATCAGTCCTGAATATTCACTGGAAGAACTGATGCTGAGGTTGAAGCCCAATATTTGGCCACCTGACTCACTGGAAAAGATCCTGATGCTGGGAAAGATTGAGTGCAGGAGGAGAAGGGGTAGACAGAGGATGAGATGGTTGGATGGCATCACAGACTCAATGGACATGGGTTTGAGCAAGTTCCAGGAGATGGTGAAGGACAGGGCAACATGGCGTGCTGCAGTCCATGGAGTCGCAAATAGTTGGACTGAACTGGGTGACTGAACAACAACAAAAATACATTAAAAGACGCTTACGCCTTGGAAGGAAAGTTATGACCAACCTAGATAGCATATTAAAAAGCAGAGACATTACTCTGCCAACAAAGGTCCATCTGGTCAAGGCTATGGTTTTTCCAGTGGTCATGTATGGATGTGAGAGTTGGACTGTAAAGAAAGCTGAGCACCGAAGAATTGATGCTTTTGAACTATGGTGTTGGAGAAGACTCTTGAGAGTCCTTGGACTGCAAGGAGATCCAACCAGTCCATCCTAAAGCAGATCAGTCCTGGGTGTTCATTGGAAGGACTGATGTTGAAGCTGAAACTCCAGTACTTTGGCCACCTGAGGTGAAGAGCTGACTCATTGGAAAAGCCCCTGATGCTGGGAAAGATTGAAGGCAGGAGGAGAAGGGGACGACAGAGAATGAGATGGCTGGATAGCATCACTGCCTCAATGGACATGAGTTTGCATAAACCCCAGGAGTTGGTGATGGACAGGGAGGCCTGGTGTGCTGCAGTCCATGGGGTCACAAAGAATTGCGCCCAACTGAACTGATGAGATGATGGATATTCGCCCTTTTGTGATGATTGTTTCGTGATGTATATAAGCCAAATCATGGTGCTGTACATCTTCAAGGTGCACAGTGCTGTGTATCAATTACATTTCAGTAAAAATGAGATGGGGAAAATGTTAAAGTAATAATTAAGGTTTGAAAATACAATAACTGTTACATATTCTGAAAATTTAGTAAAACAGTTGGCAAAAGTTGAGGTTTAAAGAAGAAAGGTGTGGAGGAAAAGTTGTGACTAATAAAGCAAAACACAACAAAGTTGCAAAGTTTAAGAAGGAAAGAATATATGGTGCAAAGTCAAACATTAAAATAACTATTAGTTATTGGAAGTTAACCAAGGAAAGGAAAGGATAAATTAAAAATAACTACTTTAAGTATAAAGAGTGGAGGGGTGAGAATGGTAGATAAGCATGTGAATGAAAAATCTTTCTTTTCACAGGGTAAATAAATAATGCCTACATAATAAATAATGTTTTATACCTATGTTATTTTTCAAGGAATAATCATCAATAGGAATAAAAAGGAAATATTAAAAATGATTTCTTCTAGGGGAAGGGAGTGGGGGCTTAAAGGCTTAAGCTGGATCTGGAGGTGGCTAGCTTTTTACTGTATTAACAGACTTTGTGTTGCTTTTGCTTCTGTATTGCCATGTGCATATATAATTTATGGGCAGAGGAGCCTGGCAGGCTATAGGCCATGGGGTCACAAGAAGTCGGGCATGACTGAGCATTCACACACATATAACTGTGTTACAACAAACAGGTCAGTCTTTTTCTCAGATAGGTATACAAAAACATCTTGCCTTGATATCTTCTCTAGCCATGGTATAAGTCACCCAGGAGAAAAGCAGAGCAGGAGGGGGCGTAGGAGCTCCTCGGCCATGGTGATGCTTTAACTATGAAGCCAGAGCTGAAGTTTAGAGAAAAGAGCTAACGCAGCAGTGCGCTAGTGTGTATGCGCTTAGCCATTCAGCGGGTCCGACTCTTTGCAGCCCCATGGGCTATCGCCTACCAGGCTCCTCTGCCCATGGACTTCTCCAGGCAAGAGTCCTGGAGTGGTTAGCCATTCCAGGCCCATGGATCAAACTGGGTCTCCTGCACTACAGCCGGATTCCTCACCGTCTGAGCCACAAGGAAATACAGAGAACTAGTAGGGACTAAACATTCATGAAGACAAGCAGAGCTGAGAACCCAAAAAGTAGAGACTTACAAAATACGGCTATGAGAGAAAAGAACACTGATCAGCCAGTCTGAATTTGTCTGAAGCTTCTGTCCATTCATTGGATCCTCAAGTGCTAACTGAGATGGCAAGTATTATAGCCAGCTAGAGACTGGGACAAAAATAATGAAATCTCCAGGAAGTTCCCAAAATGATTCTTGCCTGACAGCTGTATGGTCACTGCTTTAAGTAATACGAACAAGAAATTAATGAAATCAGTGTCTACTTTCTTAACCAGTATAATTCATTTTCATTATTCATAGTTATTATGCTCTATAGAGGGCTTCACAGGTGGTTGACTGGTTTCTTAACCACCTTCCAATGCAGGAGACTCAAGAGACATGGGTTTGATCCTGGGTCAGGAAGATTCCACGGAGGAGGGCATGGCAGGCCTCTCCAGTGTTCTTGCTTAGAGAATCCCACAGACCGAGGAACCTGCTGGGCTACAGTTCATATGGTTGCAGAGAGTTGGCCACAACTGAAGCGACTGAGCATGCTTACTCTATAGAGTCACTGTGAACACTGCATTAGCAAATACTGAACCGCTGCTCCCAGGATAAGTGCAGGGTTAGGTTCCTGTGAGTCTTTGGTTACAACATTTTCACCCACAGATTGATACACAGTCTTTTTTATATGTGTTCTACTTACAGGCCCTTCATTACATAGATATTGCTGACTCGTTACCATTGAACTCATGGCCAGCAGCACTGTAACTCCTGCCTGAATAAAGCTTATCGACCATGTTTATTGATACTTTCTCAGGAAGGAATGTCACAGCATTTTTTGTATTTAGACACTAGAATACCTTTGCACTATGCTTTTCAACAATGAAATCATTAACCAAAAAACATGAAACTTGAGAAATACAGTCCTAAACAGATCATGGAAGGGACATTTGTTCACTGTATGATAGTTGAAACAAGAGAGCAGAGAATCAGTTTGTTCCAAGTCATCTGAGAATGTGCTTTGACCTTAGATGGAAAAATACACAAAAGTTGACCAAGACCTTTGGTCTCTGAGCATGCTTGCAAATGACTTTGCAAATGCTTGCAAATGACTGCAAAACGATTTAGGAGTTTACAAATAATTCTAGCAAGTGATGAATTCTTGTATATAAAATCTCTAAATGATTATGACTACCAAGGCTTCCCTGGTGGCTCAGATGGTAAAGAACTTGCTTGCAATGCAGGAGACCTGAGTTTGATCCCTGGGTCAGGAAGATGCTCTGAAGCAGTGGCTTCCCACTCCAATATTCTTGCCTGGAGAATTCCATGGACAGAGGAGCCTGGCAGGCTACAGTTCATAGGGTCTCAGGCTACAACTGATCAACTGACACTCTCGCTTTGGGCTACCCAGGTGGTGTGAGTAGTAAAGAACCCTCCTGCGGATGCAGCAACGTAAGAGATGCAGGTTGTATCCCTGGGTCAGGAAGACCCCCTGGAGGAGGGCAGACAACTCACCCCAGTGTCTCCTGCCTGGAAAATTCCATGGACAGAGGTGTCTGGTGGGCTACAGTCCATGGGGTGGCAAAAATTCAGACATGAGTGAGCATGCACACACACGCACTGTGTATATATACATACTCATATTCCCATATGTGTCTGAGGTTTAACACTGAAGTGTATGCATGCAACCTACAAAAATTCAAAAGTATCAGCAAGTGCATTTCATCTCTCTGATATTTTTCACTCAGATATTAAAGAAAAAGGATTTTTATTCTCAATGTGATAAGAGCAACATCTTTGTTTTTCAGCCTGGTGCAACTGATATAAAATTTGAAAAATTTTTTTCAGGGCTGGGCAAGTATCTAGGAAGTGTTATAATAATGATGATGACAGTCATAAAAATATTTTATGCAGTTTCTTTCACATGAAAATTAACATGTGCCTTTCACATTGCCATCCCATAATTAATGCCATATGTCTTTTTTATTGAAAAGACAGTTTGGGATGATGTAGCAGCAGAACATTCTTTCAAGCCTGCTTTAAATTATATTACTTACAAAAACATCATTTCCTGAAAACACTAGGAGAATATTACCATTTTCCTTTATAATCAGATGCTACGTCTACATTGACATATTTAGTCATTGCTTACACAGAAAAGTAGCAATTAATACAAACAGTCTATCCTTCCGTTTCCACCTCCTTTTTTATCCATTCTGTAAGTATCTTTTTCTTTAGTGACCTGATCATTCAGTAGTTTGGGGGCAATGTTTTTTACTGTGTTTGTTCTTAAAATAATCACTAAAGATGTTTACATACTGTTCAGCTCCTTATATTCTGATTACATTCAACATGTACATCTTTTCACATTTTTCATCAGCTTTTAAAAAAATAAATTTTGAGATATGAATATAGAAACAAAGTGTGCTATTTTTGCTTATACAATTAATGAATTTGGATAATGTATATTTCTGTTTAACCACTATCAAAGTTAAAATGTAAATAATTTCTACCAACCCCAAATTTTCCAAAGTGCCTCTTTGTAACCAGTGCAATGTATCCATGAAATTCAGACTTACTTTCTGCTACTAAAGATTGTTTTGACTTTCTAACATTTCATATAAATAGACTCATACACTATGAACTTGTATTCATCTGGTTTATTCCCTACAGCATACTATTTTTTATATTCATCCATATTATTTCCTGTATCAACAGCTTGTTTCTTTCTATTGTTTCGAAGTATCCCATTGTATGAATTTATGAAAATATGTTTGTTAAATTACTTGCTAATAAATATTTAGGTTGCTCTCAGATCTTGACCCTCATGAATAAAGCTTCTGTAAATATTACTGTACAAGCTTTTTGAATGAATGAATTTTTTCACATCTCTTTCATAACAGTGAAAATGTTGGGTGGCATAATAGGTATACATTTAAAGATACTGTCAAATAGTTTTCCGAAGTGGCTCTATCATTTTGCATTCTTACCCACAACGTATAAGTGTTAAAGTGGCTCTGCATCCTTGTTAACTCTTGTTTTTTCAATGTCAGCCATTCTAATAGGTGAGGAATTACATCTAATTGTGTTCTAACTAGATTTTCCTGATTACTAAAGATGCTAACCATCCTTTCAATACTTATTTCACATTCATATATCTTACTTTGTGAAATGTTTGTTTTAATGTCTTGATTTTGCCCATTTCCCACTGCACTGATTTATTTTTCATTCTGACAACTCTCTATCTACATATCTGTATATCTCTCTCTACATAATATAGATTATATAGATTACATAAATATGTCCATGTAAAGTTTTGAATCATAGTGCTATTTCTCTAACTTTGTTGTTATTTTATAAAATTGCTTTAACTATTTTAGGTTGTTTGGATTTTCATATCAATTTGGCATATCTTACCATTTGTTTAGGACTTTTGTTTCTCTCAGTATTATTTTGTAGTTTCCAGTATGTATATCTGGTACCTATTTTGATAAATGTCTATTTCATATTTCTTAGTATGTCATTCCTTTGTAAATTAGCTTCTACAACCATTTGTATACTATATATTCAGAAATAATCACATTTAGAAAGGGCATTGATAGAGTTAATCTAATTACATAGTTAAGTCAAGTATCTATTAAATCTTTGAATCTACTCTATATCCTCACAACTCAATGACACTTTAATATTCTTGACTATAATGATAACACTCTTCTTGTTAAAGCAAAACATTATAGCATTTTTAAGTGAGTCTGAATATTAGAAGGAGATTTTTCTTTTAAGGTAAGGTGAGATGTATAGTCTTAATTTTTCATCTACTTCCAACCCCCTGAAAACCTAAAAAAAATTCTAATTGGTGCATAATATCAAAGTCCCTCAAATATTTGAAGGCCACTATTAAGTTTATTTATTTATTTATTTTTGTTTTCTGATTGGCCTTTCTTCCAGGCCAGTACTCTAGCTACTCCAGTAGTTAATTATGTGATCTGAGGTCCCAACAATCCATGTATTAGACAAGCTCCAGTATATGAATATCTCCTCTCAAGGGTGATGTTCAGAAGTCAACACAATGCTTACATTTTGGCCTTTATAGTATTAAATATATTGGGAAGACCATCTCCCTAAACTCTGACAATTCTAGATTTTCACAACTTGGTTCCAAGCATATTCAACAATTAGATATCTTAGGCCTTTGGTTAGGTATTCCTGGAACACTTGATCAATGTTAATTTTTGTTTGTTTCTCAGAATTCTCAGTTTCATTTTGTAGTGAATTAGAATGCTAAAACAATTGCTCTCACAATGAACAGTTTGTTGAAAATCTCCGCTTTGTGTGCCTAATTTTATGCTACCTGCATAAGACACTCATTTCCACATTTAGTCTAGACATATACCATGTGAGGTGAGCATGAAATATGTCTCTAATTTTAATTGGTTACAATTAATCAAAAGAAAAGGTCAACACTTAACATAAATGAACATAAACACTTTATCTGTGATGAAAGCCAATTAGAATAAGAAGTTTATGCAATCAAAGAGAAATGTACATCTATATTGTTAATTAACCCTTTATCCCATGGGTAAGTTCCAAGATTTTAGTTGTTTATTTTCAAAGAATGTGAATAAGTAGCAAAACAATGCAGCCTGCTTCATGAGACAACAATACTTGGATACGGTGTGTGTGCTAAGTCGCTTCAGCTGTATTCAACTCTTTGGGACCTTATGGCCTGTAGTCAGTCAGAGTCCTCTGTCCATGAGGATTCTCCAGGCAAGAATACTGGAGTGGGTTGCCGTGCCCTTCTGCAGGGGATCCTCCCCACCCAGGGATCAAACCTGCCTCTCTCATGTCTCCTGCATTGGCAAGCAGGTTCTTTACCACTGGGAAGCCCTTGGAAATGGTACAACTACTCAAAATTCAGGTCTAAGATCATTTTAATAATTGTCTACTCTTCGAAATTCCCATGTATCAGACAATTAAAATTTTACTTATGCTTAAATGACTGCTAATTTAGCAAAATATTCATGATAGTTTTACTTGTTACACCAAACTCTTGAATATAATTAAACTAATAATTATGAGTGATTCAGCTGATCATAAAGTCATCTGTGATTGGTATATATTAAATTGAGTGATGTCAGCATGAAAGAAGAATGGGAAGTCCCAGCCTTTCTCACTGAAATACCTGTTTAACAACCATCCATGGATAAAAATGACTTCACGAAAGCTCCAGGATCCAGATGAAGCTACAGCGTCCTTGAACAGTATAGAAATAAGAAAAAAATATATTGAAAAAGGTAAGAAAAGCAGCACATCACAGCCCCGTGGGGGAAAGAGAGAGGAGAATAAGCATCTGGCTTTCCCAGACCCTCAGAGACCACTTCTCTCAAAGCCTCATGCAAGACCCTGAGGGAATCAGCATGGCTGGGTCACTGGGGGTAGCTAAGAACAAAAGAAAGGGGCGGAAACTCTCAATGGCTAGAGTGAGGATCTCAACACCTGACCCATCGCTCCCCAGCTTCTGCAAGAAACAGGCTTATCCATTCTGGGAGCCTGTTATCGGGCCTGCCCACGTGTAGATCTGGCAGCCAGCCCACTCATATACTGCACTCTGGCCAGGCTGACTGATGAGGGCTTCCCTTGCTGAAGCCAGTCTGCAAAGAAGAGGTGGATTTGTGTCTTTAAATGTGCAGAGACCAATGCATGGCCACAAGAATGGCAAAGAATTAGGGAAATGTGACATGACCAAGGGGCTTCCCTGGTGGCTCAGATGGTAAAGAATCTACCAATAATGCAGGAGACCCAGGTTCAATCCCTGGATTGGGAAGGTCCCCTGGAGAAGGAAATAGGAACGAAATAAGGCCCTAAACTGAACCTAAAGAAATAGAGACCTACACACTGCCTGACAAAGAATTCAAGTAATCATCTTAAAGATGCCCAGTGAACTACAAAAGAACATGAACTAAAAAAATCAGGAAATAATACAAGACATAAATACATTACAAAACTACAGTAATCAAAACAGTGGAACTGGCATAAAAACAAACATATGAACCATAGAACAGAATGGAGAGCCCAGAAACAAACCAAACAGATATGATCAACTGAACCTCAACAAGGATGCTAAGGACAGAAAATGGGGAAGGATATTCCCTTCAATAAGTGGTATTGGAAAAACTGAATATTCATGTGCAAAATAATAACATTGGATTCGTTTTATATCCTACACAAAAACAACTCAAAAGATATTAAAGACTTAAATGTTAACACCTGAAAACAACACTTCTAGAAGAAAATAGGAAAAAGTTTCTTGACATTGGCCTTGGTAATGATTTCTTGGCTATGACACCAAAAGCATAAGCAAAAAAGCAAAAATAGACAAGTATGACTACATCCAACTGAAATGATTCTGCATAGTAAAGAAAAAAAATCAATTTTCAAAAATGAAAAGGAAACCTAGAGAACAGGTGAAAATATGTGCAAACCATATAATTGATAAAGGGCTAGTATATTAAATATATAAGGAACTCCTATAACTCAATAGCAAAATCCAAATAACCCATAATAGACAAAGGACTTAACAATTCCTCCAAAGAAAATATACCAGTGGCCAACGGATTTATGAAAATGTCCTCAGCATCACTAAACACCAGGGAAATGCAAATTGAAATCACCATGAGCTAATCTTCTTTTAAGAAATAGTTTCTATCCTCCTGTTGGGCCCTAATAAAAAATGGAATGATTAACTACAGACCTCTTAGTTACTATGCCACTTGAGCTACCCACCATGAACTAGATATTACATGACCCATCAAGCTATAAAGGTGGATTGCATAGCAGCAAGTCATCATCACACAGAAGTGGGACATAAGTGTCTGGGCCTGAATATGTCATGAAGGCTCATGCAAGTTATATGGAAAAGTGGCCTAAATGTCCATTATCCCCACTCCCTTACACTCCCACACTGGGGTCTCTCTCCCAGCCTGCAAGTATTACCTCATTGGTTGCTGCCTATGATCACTAGACCAAGGAAGAGAAGACTCCGGCCTGGTTACAGATCAGTCCAGCTCAGTTCAGTTGCTCATTCATGTCCGACTCTTTGTGAGCCTCTGGATTGCAGCACGCCAGGCCTCCCTGTCCATCACCAGTTCCCAGGGCTTACTCAAACTCATGTCCACTGAGTCGGTGATGCCATCCAGCCATCTCATCCTCTGTCATCCCCTTCTCCCTTCTTTAATCTTTCCCAGCATCTGAGTCTTTTCAAATGAGTCAGTCCTTCACATCAGGTGGCCAAAGTATCAGAGTTTCAGCTTCAGCATCAGTCCTTCCAATTGTCAGCAAAGCAATGTCTCTGCTTTTTAATAAGTTGTCTAGGTTGGTTATAGCTTTTCTTCCAAGAAGCGAGTGTCTTTTACTTTCATAGCTGTAGTCACCATCTGCAGTGATTTTGGAGCCCAAAAAAATAGTCACTGGCATCACTGTTCCCCCATCTATTTGCCATGAAGTGATGGGACCAGATGCCATGACTTAGTTTTCTGAATGTTGAGTTTTAAGCCAACTTTTTCACTCTCCTCTTTCACTTCCATCAGGAGGCTCAGATGGTTCTACACAATAAATACGCAGCACCAGAATGCAGATCACTATAGCACCCAGTGGGCAGGATTTCAAGCAGTGCACCTGGGTTTTCAATTTGCTTGGAAGGATAAATGACCAGATGTGCAATTATATACTGAATTCATGGCTTGGCTAGACGATTGGGGAACTAAATAGAACATGATTAGAAAATTGATGACAAGAAAATTTGGGGAAGAAATATCATAAGTGAGTAAAAATCATGAAGATATTTGTCTTCAATGTGAATACTCACCAAAAGGTAGTCTTAGCAGAAGATGATTTTAATTATCAAGTGATTTAATTATCAGTCTGCTTTGTGAATACCTATCATCCTTCATCTCAAGCCATCCCTGTCATTACCCAATGAGCTCCTTAACAAAATGATCATAGGGGCAGAGATGGAGGCTGCACATGAGTTCAGCAATACAGACCTTCACTCACTACAACCTATCTTGCTATGATTGCTTCCAAGTTCCCAATCAGACATCAATACCAAGTCATCAATCTGGTACCATCCCATGGGTTGATTGACCAGCTACTTAACTGCAGGTTGAATATGTTGAACAACTTCCATCATGGAAGAGGCAGCATGGTATTGTTATTGGAGTAGACACTCACTCTGGCTATGTATTTAACTTCCCTGCATATAATGCTCCTGCCAAAATATCATCTGTGGACTTAGAGAATGCCCTATCCGCCATCATGTCATCACACAGAGCATAGTTTCTGATCAAGGAACTCACTTCACAACAAATGAAGTGACTACAATGGGTATATGCTCATGGTCATTCAATATTCCCCACCATCCTAGAGTAGCTAGGTTGACAGACTGGTAGAAGGGCATTTCGAAGATTAAGTGTCAGCTAGGCTGCGATGTCTTACAGGGTCGGGACAAGCTTCTTATCTGAATCAGTGCCCAATATATGATGCTCTTTCTACCAAATCCAGAATTCAGATGTCTAGGAATAAAGATGCAAAACTGGGATGGCAGCACTCCCTACTACCCTAAAGGACCCTCCACTGAAAGTTTTGCTGGCTGTTACTGCATTCTTATGCACTGTTGACTTAAAGGTATTGGTTCCAAAGGGAGGAATGCTTCTATCTAAAGCCACAACAATGATTTGACTGAACTGAAAGTTAAGGCTACCCAGATACGCTGGACTCCTGAGTTTCTGAATCAACAATTTTATTACTGTGCTAACTGGAGTGACTGATTGTGACTACAAAGGGGAAATTGACCTGCTACTTCACAAAGGAGGAAAGGAAGAGTATGTCTGCAATATAGGTGATTCCAAATGTCCTGTGGTTAAGGTCAAATGTGAAACTATAATAATCCAACCCAGACAGGATTACTAATTGCCAACCCCACCAGACAAAGAACCACAAATAGTTGAGATGCTTGCTGAAGCAAAGGGAATACAGAATGAATAGTGGAAGAAGGTAGTTATAAATAAGTTATAAATATCAACTACAGCCACATGACCAGTTAGAGAAATGAAGCCTATGACTGTCATGAGTACTTCCTCTTTATTTTATTAGGAATATGTCTCTGTGAATACACAGCAAATGTCTTTGTTTCTTCTCCTGTCTTATTTCTTTATTATGTAACATAAGATGTACTGACTTTACATCACAGTAGTTAAGTGTGTACATGTGTGCTAACTTGCTTCAGGCATGTTTGACTCTTTGAGACTGTGGACTGCAGACCGCCAGGCTCCACTGTCCGTGAGATCCTCCAGGCAAGAATACTGGAGTGGGCTGCCATGCCCTCCTTCAGGGGATCTTCTCAACCCAGGGATCAAACCTGAGTCTCTTTTGTCTCCTGCTTTGTCAAGCAGAATCATTACCACTAGCACCTGGGAAGCCCAGTAGTTAAGTATTGTTAGCCTTACATCATAGTATTTAAGTTATAAGATATCAAGGAGAAAAGTAAACATCACTGTACAGGGAAGAGATATAGCATAGCTGTATCATATTAGGTAGAATTTTGGTCTTATTTTCTTTACTTGGAAATTAAGTATAGTTAAAGGAGATGCATATAGGTGCCCAGTTGACATGACAGACTTCTGATGGTTAATTTTAAATATCACATTTACCAGGCCATGGGTTGCCCAGATACTTGCTTAAACATTATTCTGGGTATGTCTGTGAAGGCATTTCTAGAAGAGATTAGCATTTGAGTTAGTAGACTAAGGGAGGAGGTTGCCCTCCCCAGTGTGAGTACGCCTCATCCAATTCACGGAAGGTTGAACGGTGCAAATATGCTGAGGGAGAATTCATTCTCTCTGCATGAGTGCCTTCAAGCTGGGGCATCTGCCCCATCAAGTCTTCTGCCCGCAGACTTGAACTTGGATTGGAACTTACACTGTTGGTCCTCCCCATTCTCAGGCTTTCAGACTCAGACCAGGGCTGCATCATCATCTTTCTGAGCCTCCGTCGTCTTCTACAGACCTTGGAGCTGCTCAGCCTCCACAACTGCCTGAACCAATGCCTTATTTTTCACACATATATCTCTGATTGTCTCCGTTTCCCTGGAAAAAGTATTATAAAAACAGTAGATAGGGAGGATGCCCAAATTTCTCCAACTATAGTATCAAGGAAGCTTTTTCAAGTAGTTTATATACTGTAAACTATAAGTAGTTTTTATTTAATCTGAGGACTTTTTCAAGAGGTGTGAGCTGAGAAAGAGAAGTAGCTAAAGAAATCATGGAATAAATTAATTTTTATTATAGGAAAAAATTAATTCTGATGGAAGTCAGAGGGTAATCAAGTGTATAAGATACAAGAAAAGGATGGCATAATCAACAGATAGGCAAGAAGTAATAATATCCTGTTATTAGGCCAGAAGTAGAGGGTGGGGGAGCTTCCAGCATGATTAGGGTAACTTTTCAATAACGTATGGGGACGCTATTAATAACTGTCCTGGGATGACCTGCATAAGAGATTGTTCTGGGCAAACTGTCATGTTTCTAATAAGGAGAAAGAAAACAAACAAACAAAAACGCGGGTGCAGAGGCATGTTGTGAATAAGGTGGCAGGTTGAGAGAATTTACCTGATGGTGTCTACACACTCTGTGAAACATATAGTCCTCTAGCGAGGCTGAGAGCAAGTCCCTTAGTGAGAATGAAGGGGAGAAGCAGGATAGAGCTCGCAGAGTAGAAGGCATTGACCTGCCCGCTGTGTGCAACGAGAGAAAGCTGACTGGAACGAGGACCGACTACCTGGCGGCATCGCTGATCGTTTAGTCGCTGAATCACCTCCACCTCTTGCGACCGCATGGACTGTAGCCTGCGGTTAGCCGGCAGAGGACAGCTTCCTCTGCCCATGGAATCTCCCAGGAAAAATACTGGAGTGGGAGCCACTTCCTTCTCCATTTGGTGCTATTGAGCACTCAGCTAAAATGGAGAGCATGTCTGTAACAAAGAGTAAGATCTGCATTTGTGGTTCTTACTCTGCAAGAACTCAACAGTCCAAGGATGGCATCCAGAACCAGAACTTTCTAGATAAGTTTTATATAAGGAAAATGGGACCAAAAAACAGAGCGCTGTTTCCAAAGTAGGACTTGATTGATTGTGGTGTCACAAGAAAATTTTAAAAGTTGTACTTCTTCATAAACTTTATCTTGCCCATTTTCCAAATGTTTTAAAGTAATTTAGATAATTATTTAATATATCTAATATGTTAAAACTAATATTTTGTGTTTTTATATTATTGTATTTTATATATTTACATATATAGAGAGATAACAAAGAGAGTGAGCTTTCAAAAATGGCTTTCCAAAAGCAACATGACATACACACTGAGGAAGCCAGATCTGAAGGAGACACGTGCACCCCAATGTTCATCGCAGCACTGTTTATAATAGCCAGGACATGGAAGCAACCTAGATGCCCATCAGCAGATGAATGGATAAGGAAGCTGTGGTACATATACACCATGGAATATTACTCAGCCGTTAAAAAGAATTCATTTGAATCAGTTCTAATGAGATGGATGAAACTGGAGCCCATTATACAGAGTGAAGTAAGCCAGAAAGATAAAGAACATTACAGCATACTAACACATATATATGGAATTTAGAAAGATGGTAATGATAACCCTATATGCAAAACAGCAAAAGAGACACAGAAGTACAGAACAGACTTCTGAACTCTGGGGGAGAACGTGAGGGTGGGATGTTTTGAAAGAACAGCATGTATATTATCTATGGTGAAACAGACCACCAGCCCAGGTGGGATGCATGAGTCAAGTGCTCGGGCCTGGTGCACTGGGAGGACCCTGAGGAGTCGGGTGGAGAGGGAGGTGGGAGGGGGGATCGGGATGGGGAATTCGTGTAACTATATGGCTGATTCATGTCAATGTATGACAAAACCCACTGAAATGTTGTGAAGTGATTGGCCTCCAACTAATAAAATAATATTTAAAAAAATAAATAAATAAATAAAGCAGAAAAGTAGAAAAGTAATCAACACAAGAAAAATAAATAAATAAACAAAAGCAACATGAAACAGGTAAAAAATATTTGAACACATATTTATTTAAGCTTATGATTTGTCTTCGAGATGCTAAATCATGAAATCTG
Source organism: Muntiacus reevesi (assembly GCF_963930625.1). NCBI lineage: Eukaryota > Metazoa > Chordata > Mammalia > Artiodactyla > Cervidae > Muntiacus > Muntiacus reevesi. Next base: position 2,063,736 of record NC_089269.1, read on the forward strand.
ATATCATTAAAGCCTCTAATCCCTGGTGTCCAATCTTTTTCTCACCTCCTTATTACTTATCTTAAACATATAAAATGAGCATAACTGAGTTAAATATTTGGAAGTACAGGAGCTTTCATCATTGACAACTGTTCCATCTCAGCTCTGAAAGCTAAGCCTTTCCACATTTGATCAAGAGATGAAAAGAGGAGCCATGGGAGCACTAATACAAATGAAGAGAAGGTAATGATCCAGGAGAAAAGAAGGCTGAGAAATTGAGAGGACAGGGTTTTACACAAGTGTTTCACACAAATATGAAAATTACCCAGGATGATAACAAAAGTCAAGAATAATGATGTGATACCAAGTAGTTTGTAAACACCAGTCACAATGAGGGTTAAGGATTTTAAAAAATGATGCAAAACATGGAATATGGGGGACATAAATGTGGAAAGAAAAATTGAAAGAAAGAGTGTTGCACAGAAAAGACACAAATGGGATGAGGGTAAGGATTGAAGGATTAGCCAGGACAATGAGGTCAAAATAGCCAGGGCTGTATTTTGCTTGATGCAAAGAGACAAGACAGTTATAGCCTGGGTGTACTTCACTTTTGAGGAACGTGGGGGGTCTGATGGGTCAGGAGACTCAATTCTCTCTGGAAGGGGTCCTTGTCTGTCTAAACAGACTGTGTGGCTCTGGCTTTAGGGTTGCTATTCCACCGACTCTCAGGGAGTGGTGAGAGGTCTGATCTGTATTAACAGGCAAATGAACAGGCAAAGGGCCTGGCGTGCAGAGACAGGTGGAGAGGAGACAGCGGTTCCAGGGTAGGACATGAGAAGGAGGTCATGTGGCTGAGAGATTAGGGCAATCTATAACATAGCAGCCAGATACGTCACTGTGTAGGTGACGAGATGATACAGCTGGGGTCAGACTCATGAGTGTTGCTGCCTGCATATTTATCTAATTCTGGGAGTAAAAATGTTCAATCAAAAGCACTTCTACACTATGGTTCCCATACCTAAGATGCTAAAGAATTATAAGACAGAATTCCAGGCTTCCCTAAATTACCTCACATTATAGAATTTTCTTCATTTTGAAGAATGATACAAAAATGGATGCAAATGATAATGGCCTGAAATAGCATCTGGTCCCATTACTTCATGAGAAATAGATAGGGAAACAGTGGAAACAGTGACAGATTTTATTTTCTTGGGCTCCAGAATAACTACAGATGGTGACTGCAGCAATGAAATTAAAAGACACTTACTCCTTGGGAGAAAAGTTATGACCAACATGCCATATTAAAAAGCAAAGACGGTACTTTGCCAAAAAAGGTCATCTAGTCAAAGCTATTACTTTTCCAGTAGTCATGCATGGATATGACATTTGGACTATAAAGAAAGCTGAGTGCTGAATAATTGATGCTTTTGAACTCAGGTGTTGGAGAAGACTCTTGAGAGTCCCTTGGACTGCAAGGAGATCCAACCAGTCCATCCTAAAGGAAATCAGTCCTGGGTGTTCATTGGAAGGACTGATGTTGAAGCTGAAACTCTAATACTTTGGCCACCTGATGCAGAGAACTGACTTATTTGAAAAGACCTTGATGCTGAGAAAGATTGAAGGCAGGATGAGAAGGGGAAAACAGAAGATGAGATGGTTGGATGCCATCACTGACTCAATGGACATGAGTTTGAGTAAACCCCAGGAGTTGGTGATGGACAGGGAGGCCTGGCGTGCTACAGCCCATGGGGTTGCAAAGAGTTGGACATGACTGAGCAACTGAACTGAACTGAACTGAACTGGAAAACTGTGTCTTTAAACAATTTAGTTAACTTTCCATTTTCTCCATCTATAAAATAGTGCTATAAACACGCGCGCACGCACACACACACACATATATGTGCACACATATATGAAAGTGTAGTCACTGAGCCGTGTCTGACTCTTTGTGACCTCATGGACTATAGTCCACCAGGCTTCTCTGACCATGGAATTCTATAGAAAAGAATACTAGAGTAGGTATCCATTCCCTTCCCCAGGGGAATCTTTCCGATCCAGGGATCAAACCCAGGCCTCCTGCATTGCAGGCAGACTCTTTACCGTCTGAGCCACCAAGAAAGCCCATATATATGTATGTGTGCGTGCATGCTGAGTCACTTCAGTTGTGCCCAATCTCTGTGACCTTTTGGGCTGTAGCCTGCTATGATCCTCTGTCCATGAGATTGACATAGAAGAGTGGGTGTACACACAGTGAGTTTTTACACAAAGTGAGCTTGTCCATTTCCTAAAAGATTATTCTGTTAAAGTGCTGCACTCAATATGCCAGCAAATCTGGAAAACTCAGCAGTGGTTACAGGACTGAAAAAGGTCAATTTTCATTCCAATCCCAAAGAAAAGAAATGCCAAATAATGTTCAAACTACCACACAACTGCACTCACCTCACATGCTAGCAAAGTAATGCTCAAAATTCTCCAAGCCAGGATTCAACAATACGTGAACCATGAAATTCCAGATATTCAAGCTGGATTTAGAAAAGGCAGAGAAATCAGAGATCAAATTGCCAACATCTGTTGAATCATCAAAAAATCAAGAGAGTTCCAGAAAAACGGCTTCTTCTGTTTTATTGACTATGCCAAATCCTTTGACTATGTGGATCACAACAAACTAGAAAATTCTTCAAGAGATGGAAATACCAGGCCACCTGACCTGTCTCCTGAGAAATGTGTATTCAGGTCAAGAAGCAGCAGTTAGAACTGCACATGGAACAACAGACTGGTTCCAAATTGGGAAAGGAGTATGTCAAGCCTGTATATTGTCAACCTGCTTATTTAACTTATAGGCAGAGTACATCATGAGACATGCTGGGCTGGATGAAGCACAAGCTGGAATCAAGATTGCCAAGAGAAATATCAATCAATCACTTCAGATACGCAGATGACACCACCCTTATGGCAGAAAGCAAAGAACTAAAGAACCTCCTGATGAAAGTGAAAGAGGAGAGTGAAAAAGCTGGCTTAAAGTTCTACATTCAAAAAACTAAGATCATGGCATCCAGTCCCACACTTCATGGTAAATAGATGGGGAAACAATGGAAACAGTGACAGACTTTATTTTGGGGTGAGGCCTCCAAAATCACTGCAGATGGTGACTGCAGCCATGAAATTAAAAAACAAACAAACAAACAAACAAACAAAAAAAACCCTTGCTCCTTGGAAGAAAAGTTATGACCAATCTAGAGAGCATATTAAAAAGCAGAGACATTACTTTGCCAATAAAGGCTTTCTAGTCAAGGCTATGGTTTTTCTAGTAGTCATGTATGGATGTGAGAGTTGGACTATAAAGAAAGCTGGTTGCCAAAGAATTTGTGCTTTTGAACTGGGGTGTTGGAGAAGACTCTTGAGAGTCCCTTGGACTGCAAGGAGATCCAACCAGTCCATCCTAAAGGAAATCAGTCCTGGGTGTTCGTTGGAAGGACTGATGCTGAAGCTGAAATTCCAATAGTTTGGCCACCTGATGCGGAGAGCTGACTCATTAGAAAAGACCGTGATGCTGGGAAAGATTGAAGGCAGGAGAAGGGGACGACAGAGGATGAGATGGTTGGATGGCATCACTGTCTCCTTAGACATGAGTTTGAGTAGGCTCCAGGAGTTGGTGACGGACAGGGAAGCCTGGCGTGCTGCAGTCCATGGGGTCGCAAAGAGTTGGATGTGACCTCGTGACTGAACTGAACTGATCTGAGCTGAGCTTGCCCACGAGAAAAAGTGATCTAATCAATTTTTGTGTGTCTGAAACTTTATCTTATTAATTGCTCCTTTCGTGTGCTTGGAGATAAAAAATAAAAGAGAAAAATAGGAGCAAGAGGAAGGGAGGGAGCAGAGGTCTTTTCCACGTCCACGCTAATAAAAGGCAAGGCCAGCTTGTGGAGGCTGAGGGCAGAGATTAAGCAAAGGCTGTACCCACTGCTGAGCTCAAACCCTGAATTTTCTGTCTCTGTGACTAGTGCTGCTGAGCCAAGTCTCGGGATTTTGTGTGTTTCTCTTTGCTCTGTGTCAGGGGCCGCAGTAGATGCATCTAGCGCACTGGGGAGAGAAGGGAAGTCTCACGTGCACACTTTGGAGGTGACCATCACCCCGACAAGAACCGTGACAAAGTTTCCTAGTGGAAGGGTTACTGGGGCGGAACATGGAAACCCAGTATGGGGTACGCAGTTAACACGTATGCGCTCATCATGCGGTGCAACTTGTTCTAAGCGCTTTCCATATTTTAACTCATTTAACTTTTGTGCTAACCCTAAAGGTCCTATCATCGTGTCCATTTTACAAGTAGGGAAACCGAGGCACAGCCCCAGGAAGGAGCAGAATGAGTTTGAAGTCAGCCGTCTGCTCTTAGAGCCCGTGGTCTTCCCTAACACTGACGTGCCTTTAAGAAGAGGTGATAGTGGTTTCACAGAATATGCAATGACGTGATAGAAGAATGAGGAATCTGAAAAGCTTAAAAAATTGAGCATCGTCAAGGCACATGTGCTTATGTGTGTACATGCACACATGCATTTGTATGTATAAATATAATGTAACTCAAATTATGCAATTAAAAAGTCACACTTTTAATACATAAATAGAAACAAGGAATAGAAGAGAGTCCAGAAATAGATCCACATATTTATGGGTAACCAATTTTCTACAAAAGTTCCAAGGCAACACAGTGGGGAAATTTTGCCAAATTTTTGCTCGAACAACTTGATAAAGTATGGGGGGAAAAGATATCTCAAACGTTTCCTCATATTACACTCACAAAAATAATTTCAGGTTGGTCATGGACCTAAATATATAAGAAAAATGATAAATCTTCTAAAAGAAAATGTGAATTGGTAAAGATTTCTCAGAGAGGACAAAAAGAAAAACCCAAATAAAAGTGAGATATTGAAGACGTCATTAAAATTAAAACCTTTTTATTTATCAGTAGTCATTGTTTAAAATACTCTAAAAAGCAGGAAGCAGCCTAGGAGAAACATGCGTCTCAGGAGCAGGGGCGTGGGCGGGCATGTCTTAAAGAGCACGTGTATGCAGAACATAAAAAGCAGATTCCTCCATATCAATATCAAAATGACAAACACCACAATAAAAAATGGACAAAAGCATGGAGAAGTCTCTTCACAAAAAAAGACATATGATCCTTAAGATCACAGTCATCAGCAAAATGAAAACAAGTCACAGCATAATACCACTACACACACTCTAGAATCACTGAAACTTTTTTTTAAGGCTGACAATATCAAGTACTGGTAATGGTATGGCGTGAATTGAAGTCTCACACATAGACGAAGATGTTAGAGGACGCTCTCACTTTGAAAATTTTTCAGTAGCTTCTTATGAAAAAGAGCAAATACTTGGTATATAATGCACAATTACACTTTTAAGTGTTTGCTCAAGAAATCTTGAGACACATCCATAAAAAAAACTAATACATAAATATCATTCCTAATAGCCCCAGACTGGAAAGGACCTGAATGTCTATCAACAGAATGATCGATAAATGACTTATGTCATAAAACACTATTCAACAATTAAACCAAAAAACGCCACAGAAAACAACTGGCACATACAACAGAATGGATGAATGGAAAAAAAAACCAAGATTAAAAACGTCTTGCGCTTACTTAAGAAATTCAGACAAAAAGAGTCATATGGTATGGTTTCATTTTTACTTATGTAAGTAAGAAGAAAGAAATAAAACCTAATTTATGGTTATAAATATCATGACTTTGATTGCTTGGGTGGCAGTGTGGATTGATTAGAAGGAGGCATGAGGAATCTTTTTGGGGGGTGTCAGACATGTTTGAGATGTTAATTGAAATAATGGTTACACGGGGGACACTCTGACCAAATCTTATACAACATACACTTTGGATGTGTTCATTCCCTATGAGAAGCAAACATAAACAACAAGAGAGATCCAGGGCTTCACTTCAGCAGCCAGAGCCTCACCCTCTGGTAAGACCGTTGAAATATAGTACAATCCTGGTAGTCACTCTCATTAGCAAAGGCAGTGACTATTTCCTCCCAAACAAAACCATCTGAGATCTGAAATTTATTTTAATAAATTTGTGTGTATGTGCATGTGTGTTTGGTAACCTAACATACTAGGTACAAGCTGCTATAATAAACGGAGGATGTTCAATGACTTAATAAAAGTATATTTCTTGCCTTAAATACAACAATCATTTCCACCCAAAGAAAGGTTGACGAGTAATTTCTTTACAAGTCAAAGATTCTGCCAAAATAAGTTTGTCTCTTTTTCTTCTCTACGCGTAACTACAGTCTTTCTAAGAACTTAACTAAATGAGAAATCCGGGCAGTGGCTGGTTAACCAATAATAAGAGGTTACCTGAAAATTATTACATTTCCTGATATGTTTCTTTTCAGCGTGAGTCACACATACTGAGAAAATTGACACGAATATAAATTGATTGAAAGGGCTATGATTTTTATAATACTTAACTAACTGTGGCATAGGAGTGAAATAAATATATGGCTAAGATATTAAAACTTCTGGTTATATTTCAATAGGAACATAATCATAGCTAGATAACAAATATACTTCATTTTATCCATGGCTGAATTCAGTTCCTTCTAATATGCCCTCCAGACAGAGGAAATGTGAAAGGCTTTGACTTTTTCTGTTCTCTCATTTTTTTTTTAAGTTTTCAAAAAGCTCTTCTCTGTACTGTTGCTAAGAGGAAAAAGAAACTGTTGCCAAGTAACAAGAAAATAGTGTCCAGCATGTATGTGTATCTCTTCAGTTGCATATCAAATGCAAAACCTGCTGCTGCTCTCAAGGACGTGGTGTGGGTGAGATCATTCAGAGCGCTGCCACAGGAGGTCCAACCCCCTCTGACCTGATGAACAGAGATATTCAGATAGGTAGATATATAATTTTATATAGTCCACTTTGAGGAACAAGTACATTACTAATGCAATTGCACTTCTCATTTTCTTGAAGCTCTTTGCTTAACCGTGAGCAAATAATTTGAAGGAAGATTATCTTACTTGCATCATTTCTTCTTCCTGATCAAAAATAGATGTCATATCTGACCTGCTTAACAAAACTTCCTCTGTGTTCATGAGCAATATGTAGGTGTATGTGTGCGCTCAGTCACTCAGTCCTGTCTGCCTCTTTGTGGCCCCGTGGACTGTGGCCCACCAGGCTCCTCTGTCCATGGAATTTTTCAGGCAAGAATACTGGAGTGGGTTGTCATTTCCTTCTCCAGGGGATCTTCCCTACCCAGGGATCAAACTCACATCTCTTGGGTCTCCTTCATTGGCAAGCAGATTCTTTACCACAAGAGCCATCCAGGAAGCCCCAATAGGTTTAAATAGGTTATATAAATAGGTCTATTATGATTCACTTTGACATAATACAAGAGAGCCACTTTGTGATTTGAGAAAGTTACAAATACATGTTCAAGATACTGACTCATCCCAAAAGTATCACATTCCACAAAACATTAAGTGAACATTCATTCTAATAATGGCTATTTACTTGCTATGTCCCTTCCTAAGAAAATTTACAATCCATCTTTTTTTTTTTCCTTTTTTTTGCACTTGTACCATATGTTCACATCATATCCAAAACTAACTGGGTCAATAACATGCCTAATGAGAATCAGTTTGCTAGATGAGTTAAACAAATCAAATCTCTTCTCTTGAAAATGCATATTAGAAGACACAGTCGGATGGTGACTTGCACTAGGATCATATAACCTTCGGGCCATGTCAAGTTATATTCAGGGAGAACAAACTCATGTAGCAAGAAGATAAAGGTAAAGAAGAAAAGAAAATGAGTCTGCATCATACCTGTGATCAAAAGAGGCAAAAAATAAGCAACTTATGGAAGAAGTAAACATTGACTTTAAAAATATTAGATTTTATTAACATTGGCTGGCTTTATTTTGTAGTTATTCCTTTAAAAATGTGCCCCTTAGATCCCTTTCCTTTGCCTCAGAAAGATGCCTTGGTCACTGTCCGTCACTAAGATTTAGTTCAGTCACATACCTGATTCGAAGAATTGACTCCCCACACCGCCCACTCCCATTCACTCCTCCTAGTTACTTGCTATTTCAACAGCTTGTGGGTGGAAAGACAGGAGAAAAGGTGCCCATACGTAAGTTAGCAAGGTTATCTCTGGTTATAAATATCCCTGGACGTTTTGGTTTAGTCTGATTCTATCTGATTCCGGATGTTCTGGAGGAGATAAATGTGATCTTTAAGAATGAGCATCACCCTGATCCTAGACCCCTGCACTGTGGATCATCCTCTAGGACAGAGCCGGCTTTGTCTGCAATCCTGCTTGAAGTCCTGTGGCTGGTCCTCTCTTGAAATGTTGGACATCTCATTGTTCTGCTTGGCAGCTGTCTGTCTTCTGCTACTTAATTAATTCTCTTTCTCCTTCACCAAAACACCCAGTAATTGCTGAAATTTGCTCTCTTATCAACCGAGGATCAAAGACAACAAAGATGGAATAGAGGTTACTCTTTCTTCTTCCAAATCTGCTTCATCATGCTTTCCCCAAGTAATAGTAGTATGTGATTCTCCAGATGGCCCCCAGCCTGCCAAAAGCTGTGGACAGTAAATGCACAACACCCCAAATTTAAAGGATACAAATGAAGGTCTTCAAGAGTTTCCTCATTATTCTCTTCTCTCATGATAACAAGTGGTCTTCAAGTTCTGCAATTTGACCAACAACACTTCATGGAATGAGACGCCCGATTCTATTTCTTAGATGTATTCTCAATCTCTTCTAGGGATTCTCTTCAACCATCTCTCATATTTGGCCATTTATCAGCAAATAGCTCTTACTTTCTCTACTCTGTATTTGAGAAGAAGGGGGAGATCCAAGAGGGATACTTAGGAGCCTCTTAGCATTTTCAACGGCACTCTGCCCACATAGGCCCACTCCGGCTTAACACCCAACATTCAAAAAACTAGATTATGGCATCCAGTCCCATCACCTCATGGCAAACAGAAGAGGGAAAAGTGGAAACAGTGACAGACCTTATTTTCTTGGATTGCAAAATCACCATGGACAATGAATGCAGTCACAAAATTAAAAGACGCTTGCTCCTTGGAAGGAAAGCTATGACAAACCTAGACAGTGTATTAAAAAGCAGAGACATTATTTTGCTGACAAAGGTCCATACAGTTAAAGCTATGGTTTTTCCAGTAGTCATGTATGGATGTGAGAGTTGGACCATAAAGAAGTCTGAGCCAAAGAATTGACGCATTCAAAGTGTAGTGCTGGAGAAGACTCTTGAGTCCCTTGGACAGCAAGGAGATCAAACCAGTCAATCCTAAAGGAAATCGACCCTGAATATTCAATGAAAGGACTGCTGTTAAAGTTGAAACTCTAATACTTTGGCCGCCTGATGCAAAGAACCAACTCACTGGCAAAGACCCTTGCTGGAAAAGATTGAGGGCAGGAGGAGAAGTGGGCAACAGAGGATGAGTTGGTTGGATGGCATCACTGCCTCAATGGACATGAGTTTGAGCAAACACCAGATGGTGAAGGACAGGAAAGCCAGGCGTGCCGCAGTCCATGGGGTCACAAAGAGTCAGACAGGGCTTAGCAACTAAACAACAAATACCTACATGTACTACCAACATGACAGGACACGTCTATCTCCTCCAAGTCTCTCTTTACCCTCCAGGGTTAGAGTGGTGGAATAATCATTGACAAGCTTTGGGGAAAGACATCTGGCCACCATTATGCCATTATGGGTTGCTCACGTAATTCTCTTTAGAATATAAAGCACTAGAAGCCTGTTTTAAGCTCAATTTACAATTAGCTTTAGTTGCAATCTCAGAACATTAGAAAATGTCTCATTCTATATCATTTACACTGACTCTACAGTTCAAGCTGTTTTTCTTATGAGAACTCTCTGTATTTCCTGTTCTTGCTTTCTATGAGACACAGTATTAAAATAAACCAGCTACTTTACCAATTTTTCTGAACTTTTGTTCTTATGCTTAAACATTACCCAATGGAGACAATGAGCGATGTCCATAAAAGTCTCTGGCGGGGGGTGATGAGAGGATATATTATCAAGAAACTTAGAATCTGATTGAAAGACAAAAGTTACACACATAAAAATTACAGTAGACCACATTATTTCAGGGAATATCAGAGGAGTTGTCAGAGACAATCATCACTCACGGATGCTGCTGGTTCAGAGCTAGCAATCAGGCCGTTATCTTACAAAATCGGTAATTGGAAAACACAAGCACATTTTCATTTAGAAAAAAAAGAAGACAGTTTCCCTCTTCAGTTTGAGAGTTTTGAATGAGATCTTTAGACAAGTATCTTTATAAGAAAAAGAAATATACTTTATAAATTTATGAATCATAGTAGGGCCCAGGATAAAATCTTTTAAATGACAGAAGGTAAATTTTAAAACTTTTATGTACACGTATGCATGTGAGTATATGTAGTGTGTATATATATATACATATACTTACAAACATACATGTATATGTATGTATATATTCAGAAGAATACATGTGTGTGTATATATATATATATATATATAGCAATATGTGTGTGTATATGAATACATTATATGTACACACATAAATTCTGAACAAAAAGTAAAGTTGGGCTCATAACTATGAAATTCATTTCACTGACCATTACATTTCAATAAGTGTCAGAAAACATATTTTAAACAATTTGGAACAAATTTGATAATTATTTTAAAAATAAACTGTAAGGTATACTTTATAGTCAAACTTATTTTGGAACTTCAGTATCCTAAGTTTTAGAGGCTAGACTCCCAAACTTATCTGGGAGCCGTCTTAGTCTGCTCGGGCTGCTCTAGCAGAAACGCCACAGGCTGCGTGGTCCAAAGCCCAAACCTTTCTCGTAGTCTAGAGGCCGAGAAGTCCGAGGTCAGCGCACTTGCAAGCGCGGAGCCGACAGCGAGCCTCACTCCGTAAAGGGCTGTCTCCTCCCTGCGTCCTCACTCGGCGGCCACGACGAGGGTCTGGGTCTCTCTGTAAACGGCAGGCGCTGGCACCTAATGAGGCAAATTCCCTGAGGCCCAGCAGGCCCTCTGCAGTGGCGCCATCGGGCCGAGCCTCGCAGATCAGCCTGGCAGCAACCCCGCTCGGGTCCTGCGCCGGTGGCTCTCTGTGGGCGCTGCGCCGTGGCTCGTGGGGTGCGGGTCCTGCGCCCCGCTTGCCTCCGGGCACCTCCAGATCCTGCGCCCCGCTTGCCTCCGGGCACCTCCAGATCCTGCACCCGCTTGCCTCCGGGCCCCTCCAGATCCTGCGCCCCGCTTGCCTCCGGGCACCTCCAGATCCTGCGCCCCGCTTGCCTCCGGGCACCTCCATTCTCCGGGAGCGAGGCGGGGGCAGCCACGCCCCGGGCCTGAGCCCCTGCCATCGGCAGAGACCGCCCCACGCGGATGCTGACAGCGTCGCAGCCCGGGCAGGGGCCGTGGTCCATACCATGGTCCATGGTCCATACCACGGCCACGCCTGGGGCGGCGGAGCGCAGCCCTGCAGCGCAGGCAGGGGCGTGGGCAGCTGGGGGGTGTCCCAGCAGCACACGCCTGGGTCCCCCGGATGCCCAGAGCCCTCCTGTGAGACCGCTCTGCCCTCTGCACCCTGGAGCTCTGGGCCTGCGACACAGCGGCATCGCTGATGACCTCCAAATCACCTCTAGTGGGGTTCTTCCACCGTCCTGGAGAACAGCTCCTGGCTTCTGTGAGATAGCTGATCCACACCAATCTTATCAATTGGTTACCTGGCCACACTCATTAGCATTCGCATGTTTTATAACATGGACTAGCTGAAAGTTTCTAAATTTTCAAGTTCTGCTTCCTTTTTTTGCTCAACAATTCTAAGCTGGTTTTTTTCTCTTGATCATGTTTTACTATATGCAGTCAGCTACAGTCAAGGCTCACCTTCAAAATTTTGCTTAGAAACAGCTTGAGCTAAATATCCAATTTCATCAGTTGCAAGGTCTAACTTCTTAAAAAAAAAAAAAACAAACCCTAGGAAAGGAACAGAGTTCAGTCAAGTTCTTTGCTACTTTGTAACAAGGATAGATTTTCCTTCAGGTTCCAATAACATCTTCCTCATTTCTAACAGAGATATCACCAAAATGACCTTTAACCATCATATTTCTACCAAATCATGTTCTGGATTACCAAAAAGTTCTCTAAGAAAATTGAGGCTTTCTTTCCAACTCTACTCTTTTCTTTCTAAGCTCTCATCAAAATTGCCGTTAATGGTTGATTCACAGCAATATGTCTGCTGTTTTCTGTTTTTTTTCTAGCATGTACCTCAAAGCTCTTCCAGTCTTTCCCCAATACCCAGTTCCAGAGACTCTTCCATGGTATTTCCTACAATAATATCCTTACTTTTTGTCTTAGCTTCTGTCTTAGTTCATTCCAGCTGCTGTAACAAAAAAATAAAACAAATATACAAACAAACAAAAAACACAGACAGACTAAGGGGTGGAGTAGGAATACCCTGAGTTCAACTTCTCCCACAGGACCACCAAAGTCACAACCACTCACGCAGAAAAAACGATCTCTGAGTAACTTAAAGACTAGCAGAAAAGTTTATTTTTTCATAACTAAAGATAAAAAGAAGGAGCCACAACAAGATGTTTAAGAGGGGCAGAGGCACAGTATAGTAACGATTCACACCCTTGGGCCAGCAACCCACAAAGGGGAGGACAGTCCCAATCGCAGAGGTCCTCCCAAAAGAAGCAAGGGGTCTGAGTGCCGCACCAGGCTCCCCATCCTGGGGGTGTTTCACCAGGGAGGTGAGTCACTGGAATTCACCTGGCTTGGAAACTAGTAGGACTGATGTTTGAGAGAGCCAGCCAGACTACAGAAAACAGAGACTGCTTCACATGCAAACTCTCACACATTCCCAGTCTCAGTGTGGAGGCAGTTAGCTGGAAATAATCCTGGGTCAGATCCACTGGCTGATCTTGGAAAGACGCGCAGAGAGTTAGGAGGCAACTGGTTATTCTGCCTAAGGACAAGGACATTGGCAGCAGCTGTTTTTAGGAGCCTGTTCATCCATGGGGACACTACACTAACAAGCATCATTTGGGATCCAAACTCCAGCCTGTTGTTGCTGGGGGCTTAACCACCCACCAGCAGACTGGCACCATCCTACAGCTTCTGGCCCACAGAGCCAGCCACGAGGACCTGGTCCCACCGTTCAAGAGATGGACTCCGGGCCTGTGGCTCTTTGGCACCCCCCATCCATGCAATCAGGTTCACGGGCACCTAGCCCCGTGATCCAGCAGCCCTGCAGCCACCGCACAAGCCACAAGCCTCCACTCATCACAGTGGGAGAAAAGCTTGCAAGCAACAAAGATCCAGCACAGCCAAAAGCAGATGAATGCATAAATACATAAAAATCATTTTGAGAAAAGAATATTCTGCCAGTGGGTTGTTGTTCAGTGACCAAGTTGTGTCTGACCCTTTATGACTCCATGGATGGTAGCACTCCAGGCTTCCCTGTTCTTCACCATCTCTTGGAGTTTGTTCAAATTCATGTCCATCGAGTTGGTAATGCTATCAGGTAAAGCTATAATTCAGACTTGAAGGATAAATACAAAGTTTTACAGACAAGTTAAAGATAAAAGAGTTCAGCACCACTAAATCAGCTCTATAAGCAATGTTAAATGGAATCTTCCCAGCAGAAAAGAAAAGGCCACAAATAGAAATATGAAAATTTTGAAGAAAACTTTTCACTGGTGAAGGTGAACATGCAGTAGATCAACCACTTATAAAGTTAGTAGAAAGGTTAAAAGATACAAAAGTAGTAAAATAATCTATACTCACAATAAGTAGTAATGAGATATACAAAATTTTTTTTAAAATGTAATATACAATGTCAAAACATTAAACATGGATAGGGAGAGTAAAAATGCAGGGTTGTTGGAATATTTTTGAACTTAAGCTTTATCTATAGATCTACCTATCTCTCTAGTTTCTTATATATGACACTCTTGGCAACCATAAACCAAAAATCTGTAATAGATACACAAACAAAGAAAGTGAAAGAAATCCAAATGTAGCACTAAAAATAATCAGTATATCACAAAGGAAAAGAGCAAAAGAAGAGAGGAACAAAAAGAACTACAAAAGCAATGAGACTCAAAAACACTCAACAGAATGGCAATAAGCGCGTACCTAGCAATAACTGCTTTAAATATAAAGGAACCAAATGTTCCCTTCAAAGATAAGAAACATACTGCCTGCAAGAGACACACTTCAAATCTAAAGACACATGTAGACTAAAAGTGAAGGAATGGGAAAAGATATTTCACACAAAAAAAGTCAAAACAATATCATGAGTAGCAATATTTATATTGGATAAAGTGAACTTTAAAACAAAGCCTCTTTGAAACAAACAACACAGAACGCTATATAAGGTTGATGGGATCAATCTACCATGAAGATACAACAATTGTGCACCCAAAACCTAAGAGTTTGAAATTCATAAAGTGAATTTCAACAAAATAAAAGAGGAAAACTGACAGCAATGGGGTAATAGCAGGGGACTTTAGCACCACACTTACAATGGGCATATTTTCTAGGCAGAAAATCAATAAGGAAAACTGGCCTTAAAAGATATGTTAATCAAATGCATTCAATCCAAATAAAACAGAATTCACATCTTTCTTCAAGTGCACACAGAATACTCTCCAGGCAAGATCATTAGGTAAGCCACAAAGAAAATATCAGTAAATTTAGGAAGATTGAAACCACATCAAGCATCTTTTTTGACTACAATGGTATGAGATTATAAATCAACTACAAGAAACAATTACCAAAAACACATGAGATCTAAACAACATGCTAAATAATCAATAGGTTACTAAAAAATAAAAAAAAGAAAATTATAAAATATCTGGAGACAAATTAAAGTGAATAAATAATCCAAAATTTATAGGATGCATCAAAACAGTTACAAGAGAAGTTTCATGCGGCACAAGCCTACCTTATGAACAAGAAAAGATCTCAAGTGAACAATCTAACTTTACACCTAAAGGAACTAGAAAAAGAAGAACAAACAAAATACAAAGTTATAATAATAAGTGAAACAAAGAACTGGCTCTTTGAAAAGATTAATACAATTGACAAAACTCTTAACAAGACTTATCAAGAAAAAAACAGGACTCATATTTTAAAAACTCAGATATGTAAAAGAAATAGTTACAACCAACCCTGTAGAAATGCAGAGGCTTGTAAGAGAGTACTACAATTACATGCTAATAACAAAAAAACAACCTAAAGAAAAGGATAAGTTCCTAGAAACATGCACTCTCCCAAGACTGAGCCAGGAAGAAATAGAAAATACGAACAGAACAATTACCAGTGATAAAATTGAATCATCGATAAAACTCTGAGCAAACAGAAGTCCAGGACCAGATGACTTCACAGGTGAGTTATACGTCAACAGACTCTGATGCGTGTGTCTGCGTAATAAAAGAGACAGGACCCTGAAAAAAAAAAAAACTAAACATTTAAAAAGCAAATGTGTATCCTTTTCAAACTATTACAAAAAGCTTGCTACAATGATACAGTAATGAAAACTGCATGATACTGGAACAAAAACAGTCACATAGATTGATGAAACAGAATAAAGAGCACCCAAATATACTTAACACTTAACTGAACTAGGGGGAAAGGAAGTCAAAATGTGCAATAGGGAAAGGGTAGTCATTTCAGTAAGTGGTGTTGGGAAAACCGGATAGCTACATGACAAAGAATGAAACTGGACAATTTTATCAAACCATATTAAAAAAAAACTCGAATTAAAAACCTAAATGTAAGACCTGAGAGCATAAAATTGGAAGAAAATACAGGCAGTTAAAGCAATACTTTTTTGGATCTGTCTCCTCAGGGGAAACAAAAGCAAAAATAAATATATTGAGCTACATTAAACTAGAAACGTTTTGTGCAGAAAAAAAGCTATTAACAAAACATAAAGGCCACCTACAGAATGGGAGGAGATACTTACAAACGATGTATCCGATAAAGAGTTAATATCCAAAAAGTAAAAGGAACTCATACAACTCAACATCAAAAAGCAAACAGCCTGGGACTTCCTTGGTGGTCCAGTGGTTAAGCATCCACCTCAAATGCAGGGAACAAGGGTTCAATTCCTTGTCAGGAAACTAAGACCTCACAGGCCACAAGGCACTCACAAGCCACAGCTAGTCCGGCTGTACACTCTGGAGCCACCGCTAGAGAGAAACTCCTGCATTGCAACAAAGGACCCTGCATACTTCAACTAAAAGTCAGTGCCATCAAAAATAAATAAATAAGCAACAGCCTGATTAAAAACTGGGCTGAGAACCTGAATGTACATTGCTCCAAAGAAGACATACAGGCAGCCAACAAGGACATGAAAAGATGCTCAGGAATCGAAAATCAAAACTACAATGAGACATCACTTCTCACCTATCAGAATGGTCATCATCAATAAGACAATAAATAACAAGCATTGGCAAGGATTTGAGAAAAGGAAACCCTCTTGCACTTCTTGGATTTTATTTTTTTTATTTTTTTATTTTTTCAGTTTTATTTATTTATTTTACTTTACGACATTGTATTGGTTTTGCCATACATTGACTTGAATCTGCCACGGGTGTACATGTGTTCTCCATCCTGAACCCCCCTCCCACCTCCCTCCCCATCCCATCCCTCTGGGTCATCCCAGTGCACCAGCCCCGAGCGCCCTGTCTCATGCATCAAACCTGGGTTGGCGATTCCTTTCACATATGATAATATAAATGTTTCAATGCCATTCTCCCACATCATCCGCCCTCGCCCTCTCCCACAGAGTCCAGAAGTCTGTCCTATGCATCTGGGTCTCTCTTGCTGTCTCGCATATAGGGTTATCATTACCACCTTTCTAAATTCCATATATATGCGTATAGAATACATGGGGGAGAATCTGCCTGCAATGCAGAAGACCCAGGTTTGATGCCTGGATTGGGGAGATCTCGTGGAAAAGAGAATGGCTACCCACTCTAATAACTGGCCTGGAGAATCTCAAGGACAGAGGAACCTAGCGGGCTGCAGTCCATGGGGTCACAAAGAGCTGGACATGACTGAGAAAGTAGCACACACACACACATACATCAGCATGTATATACAAGCAAATAAACACATAAATACATGTGTATACACACACGTGTGTGTGTGTGTGTGTGTGCTCACTCACTGAGTCACTCACCAAGCCTGCTAGGAATTTTCCAGGCAAGGGAGGAGGGATCAGGATGGGGAATACATGTAAATCCATGGCTGATTCATGTCAATGTATGACAAAACCCACTACAGTATTGTAAAGTAATTAGCCTCCAACTAATAAAAATAAATTAAAAAAAAAAAAAGAATTTTCCAGGCAAGAGTATTAGAGTAGGTTACCATCTCCTGCCCCAGGAGATCTCCCCAACCCAGGGATTGAACCTATCCCAGATTCAGTCTTCTGCATCTCCTCCATTGACAGACAGATTCTTTACCATTGCACCACCTGGTATGTATATATGTATATAATGCATATATGCACATGTATAGTAGCATGCAATGAAATATTACTTAACCATTTACAACAACATTGATGGATCTAGAGATCCATGAAATTCATAAGTGATAAACGGTATTCCAGATGAATAAAAAGCTAGACAGAAAAAGACAAATATATGATCTCAATTGTATGTGGAATCTTAAAAATGAAACAAGCAAACACACAAAGCAAAATGAAAATAGCCTTACAGATACAGAGAACAAGTGGGTGGTTGCCAGAGGGAAGGGGATATGAAGGTGGGTGAAGTGGATTAATAGATACAAGCCTCTAGTTACAAAATAAGTAAGCCATGGAGAGGGGGAAGGTGCTTCCCTAGTCACGTGGTGAAGAATCCATCTGCCAACGCAGAAGGTGCCAGTTCATCCCTAGATTAGGAGGATCCTCTGGAGAATGAAATGGCAACCCATTCCAGTCTTATACCTGGGAAATCCCACGGACAGAGGACTTTGGAGGGGTACAGTCCACGGGGCGGGGGGCCCAGGGGTGGTGGGCGGGGGCAGCAGAGTCAGACACGACTTGTGACAGAACAGCAAATCCGTGAGAATCTAACATACGGCATAAGGAATACGGCCAAGAGTGATACGGTAACCTTGTATGGGGACGGAGGGTTACTAGACTTTTGATAGTGATAATTTTATAATATATGTATGCATTAGTCACTCAGTCGTGTCTGACTCTTTGCGGCCCCATGGACTGTAGCCCGCAATGCTCCTTTATCCATGGAATTCTCTGGGCAAGAATACTGGAGTGGGTTGCCATTCCCATCTCCAGGGGATCTTCCCTACCCAGAGATCAAACCCAGGTCTCCCACATTTCAGGCAGATTCTTTAATGTCTGAACCACCAGGGAAGCCCTATCTGCTCAGCCTTATGATATATGTGCATGTCAGATCATTGTGTATTATATCTGAAACTAATATAATATTGTACTTCAACTACATTCCTATAATTTTTAAAAATACCTTAAACTGGGTGGATGAGGGAACAAGACATTTATTTCTCACAGTCTGGAGCCTGGGAAGACCAAGATCAAAGTGCCAGAAGATTCAGTGTTTAGTGAGCATCCCTTTACTGATTCACCAATGGCCATCTGCCAAGTGTAACCATTCATAGCGTAAGGAGTAAGGAAGTTCTCTGCGATCTCCTCTATAAGGGCGCTAATCTCATTCATGAATTCATGAGGTAACTAGTAACCTCTCAAAGACTTCACCTCCAAATACCATCAGAGTGGGAATTAGGTTTCAACCTATGAATTTTGAGGGAACATGAATATTCTGTCTATAGCAGTAGGCTTAAACAAGATAGACTTTCTAATATCAATTATCTTCTTGCTTATTGATGATAATTTAATAGAAGAGCTTTAAATATTAAAAAATATAATATATTTAGTATGATGTGATATGTATAACATACTTAATACAAAACAGTATTGTAATATGTGATGTAAAATATATTTATTTCCAAGTAGCAAGTGGCATAAAGTGTTTTTAATATGGAAATAACTTAGTGATTCATTATGTAATTAGTCATTTTACTAAATATTTTATAATGAACAATTTATTAATTCTTTTCTATAATTATTATTAGCATTTTATCACTGTGGATTTTATGGCTTTCCCTCTACTCTAAGACAAGCTTAGAAATCCTTAGTCTAGTTTCTTGGTTTTAAAACATGACTACTGAAGAGGCTTTACTGGACTCAGACTTGACACTGTCAATAACGGCAGTACACAGGCAGCCAGCTATCTCACCTGTCAATCCTTTTGCTTCTACTTTACAAAGAAAAATATTCTTATGTGGACCTCTCATACTATCTTGGGTTGGCTGAGTCTGAAAGGGATACTTCACTGAAGCTGGCCCAGTTACATGCCGTTGTTGTTCAGTCGCTCAGTCGTGTCTGAGTCTTTGCCACCCCATGGACCGCAGCACACCAGGCCTCCCTGTCCATCACCAGCTCCTGGAGTTTACTCAAACTCATGCCCATCGAGTCAGTGATGCCATCCAACCATCTCTCCCCCTGTCATCCCCTTCTCCTCCTGCCTTCAATCTTTCCCAGAATCAGGGTCTTTTCTAAGGAGTCAGCTCTTCACATCACTCCTTCTAATGAATATTCATAATTGATTTCCTTTAGGATTGAATGGCTTGATCTCCTTGCAGTCCAAGGGACTCTCACAAGGCTTCTGCAACACCACAGCTCAAATGCATCAATTCTTTGGCATTCAGCCGTCTTTACGGTTCAGCTCTCACATCCATACATGACCACTGGAAAAACCATAGCTTTGACTATATGGACCTTTGGTGGCAAAGTAATGTCTCTGCTTTTTAATATGCTGTCTCAGTTCAGTTCAGTTCAGTTGCTCAGTCGTGTCCAACTCTGCGACTCCATGGACTGCAGGACGCCAGGCCTCCCTGTCCATCATCAACTCCTGCAGCTTGCTCAAACTCATGTCCATTGAGTTAATGATGCCATCCAACCATCTACTCCTCTGTCATCCCCTTCTCCTCCAGTCTTCAATCGTTCCCAGCATCAAGGTCTTTTCCGATGAGTCAGTTCTTCACATCAGGTGGCCAAAATATTGGAGTTTCAGCTTCAGCATTAGTCCTTCCAATGAATATTGGGGATTGATTTCCTTTAGGATGGACTGGTTTGATCTCCTTGAAGTTCAAGAGACTGTCAAGAGTCTTCTCCAACACCACAGTTCAAAAGCATCAATTCTTTGCTGCTCAGCTTTCTTTAAGGTGCAACTCTCACATCCTTACATGACCACTGGAAAAACCATAGCCTTGACTAGACGGACCTTTGTTGGCAAAGTAATGCCTCTGCTTTTTAGTACACTGTCTAGGTTGTTCATAACTTTTCTTTCAAAGAGCAAGCATCTTTTAATTTCATGGCTGCAGTCACCATTGGCAGTGATTTTTGGAGCCCAAGAAAATAAAGTCTCCCACTGTTTCCATTGTTTCTTCATCTATTTGCCAAGTTAGTGGAGTGATGGGACCAGATGCCAAGTTAGTTTTTTGAATGTTGAGTTGTAAGCTAGCTTCTTCACTCTCCTCTTTCATTTTCATCAAGAGGTTCTTTAGTTCCTCTTCACTTTCTGCCGTAAGGGTGGTGTCATCTGCATATCTGAGGTTATTGATATTTCTCCTGGCAATCTTGATTCCAGCTTGTGCTTCCTCCAGCCCAGGAAGCCCAATATGCTGTCTAGGTTTGTTCAATTACATTCTCTCATGCATTTGGAATATGTAGGACTTAGAGCAACTGAACAAGTCACAGCTGATTGTTTTACATGAGAATCCCCAGAGAGGTGGATGTAAGGTGATACACCCACACCGAAATAGAAAGAAATGAGCTGCAAAATGAGGGGGACAGAGAGAAAGGGACGGAGGTGAAAACAGAAAGAGGGGAAGAGAAGAAAAGGCAGGAAAAGAGAGAGGAGCTATGTGGACAAGGAAGTAAACTGGGTTGTGTAGGGGTGGAAGATGTTTCCCTTCTCTTCTAGGCTCTTTGACTGCCCTGATAACTAAACTGACATAAGGCAGATTAACAGGAGAAAACCTAACTTAATATCTTTCACTAAGTTGCTTCAGTCGCATCCAGCTTTGCAACCGTGTGGACTGCAGCCTGCCAGCTTCCTCTGTCCGTGGGGTTCGCAGGCGACAACGCGGCAGTGGCTGCCTCGCCCTCCCTCCTCCGTGGGGTCGTCCTGGCCCAAGGGTCTTAAGCCTCCTGCGTTGGCAGGCGGGTTCTCTACTAATAGCGCCAACTAGGACACTCCACTCCATCCACTCCACTTTTACAAAAGACCTACACTAGTACCTGCTTTGGCTAACTGAAAGAAATACGAAGAGGATTTTTGCTTTTTAAAAGAAGCCGGTGAGCAGAAATAGCACTCCGCATTTGCTCTGCAGTGAGCAGTTAGAGGCAGCGCACGCCCTGAGCAGCAAGAGTGGCCCCGCCAAGCTCCTTCCCATGAACCACACTCGCGGCGAGGTCGCCTCAGCTTTGCACTGTGTCTGGGAGCATCTGTGCTTTATCTCACTTTCTTCCGTGCATCATTAACAAGATGTGCTCCTCGCATTATGCCATTTCAGTTTATGAAATATTTCATAGGAACACTCTACTTTGGGGTAGCTGGGTGAAATCATTATAGTCTCATAGGAGATTTTGTGGATGTTGGATTTGATTATGAATAATGTGAGGCTTGAGGTGAGCTGGGTTTGCTATTTTGTGGCTCACTAAAACACTCCTTCCCCAATCCTCCTTTACCTTAAGAAAGCCCTGAGATGACTGACAGAGGATCTCAAAATTATGGTTCCTCTGGAAGCTAAAATCCATTGTCACTGAAATTTTCTAGGAACAGTTTTACAATGTCACATGAAATAGAGGAGGAGATGTATTAAGTTGGATGGAATGTGCTTTCTTGAATGATGCTATAGGTGTCAACTTGACACCATCAACATATCAGCTCAAGATAATTTCAATAAGATCTCAGAAAAACTGGTGATCCTCATATGAATGTACAAAAGGCTTATTGGGATGGCGACTGGAGGTTATATAAGCTGCTTCCTTTATTTATCTACATCATTAACAGTAAACATTCAAATAACATAAAATAACAATATCTTGACTTTAAATAATTGGTTGCTTCCAATCAGTTTAGTTGCAATTCTTTAGCTTAGGGCTTTTGAACAGGACATTTTCTTGCCTTTAAGATGACTTACACTCTGTTTATTTTTACTGGAAATATGCAGCAAACACTGGATTCTCTATGGTGAAGTGGTTTGACATGGCTTTCTAGTTCTTCCTTGCCAAAGATATGCCTCAGTTCTATTTTTTATCATCTTTCCCCCCCCCCCCCCATATTCCACACTTTCTCAACCTGGGCTCCCTGCCTTAGGATGAGCTATTATTTGAGTTGGGGACTTTTGTTCAAATTTTCTACCATTCCATGAGCTCATTTTCAGACTAACTTTATTGCTTGACTTACACAGAGAACTGTTTTCTGCCAAGAAACTGTAAAAGAGCTACGGTAATTAGTAACTTTGGATGACCTTTCTCACTGGTTTCATTTGCTCTGTTGTATGTCTAGGTTATATACATTGTGATACTGAGAGGACAGCAATGTTGGAGTTAAAACCTTTTTCAACAAGATGGTCATTTCCTGATAAGGGCTTCAATTGCATATGGGTTTCCCTTTGGGAAGAAACATTTCTGAAGCGGCATCTGCTTTGCCTGCAGCAGCGCAAGGGTCATTAGCATTTAATTACTTCATAATCATCATCAGGGGCTTCCACGTGGCTCAGTGGTGAAGAATCTACCAACCAGTGCAGGAGATGCAGGTTCAACCCCATGGTCAGGAAGATTCTGGAGAAAGAGATGGCAACCCACTCCAGTATTCTTAACCAGGAAACCCATGGACAGAGCGCCTGGAAGGCTGCATCCATCGAGTCACAAAAGAGTCAAACACGGCTTTGTACCTAAACAACAACAACCAATACCATGGGGTCTATTTAAGAAACTGGAAGAGAAATAAATTTTTCTTCTTTAAGTTTATGCATTATGGAATTTTCTTATCTTTAACTTGGGGCACTGTTTCAGACGTATAGTAAAAACTCAATAAATCCTTATGCTTTTCAATTGAATTGTTTAGTTATAAAACACACTTATCCTATGTATCTTTTCAGTCTCTTTATTCCTGCATGCAAAGAAAGAGTTGACTGAGAATAATATTCCAAGATTTGACAAAGTTTCTGGTGTGTGGCTCAAAGGCTTTTGTAACAAATAGGGTAACATGAGGTAGTATATTATTTTTGTAGTGGGAACATGTCAACATTAAGATTAAAGTACTGAAAAATGGCAAAAATTTCAAATGTTAAGTAATCTTAGTATGTAAGGCTATAGTGACAGAAAGTCAAGAAAGGCAATTGTGATGGCTTCTGATGGGTATTTTGTTGAAAAGCATGGTTTATTGGCCAACAAAACTCTAAAACTAAGTTATTCAAATTTGAAGATACTATAGTACTGAAATCTATTTTCAGATGCATAATGTACATTAATATACAGTGATATCAGGGGCTTCCCAGAAGGTGCAGTGGTTAAAATATCTACCTGCCAATGCAGGAGACACAAGAGATGTGAGTTCGATTCCTGAATTGGGAACATCCCCTGGAGAAGGAAATAGAAACCCACCCCAGTATTCTTGCCTGGAAAATTCCATGGACAAAGGAGAATGGCAGGACACAGTCCTTGGGGGCCACAAAGAGTCAGACAAGACAGAGTGATTGAGCATGCATGTACACAATGATATTGTTTATGAATTTGTAATCTGTAAAGCCAATATCATTGCCTTTAAGAAGATTTTACCTTTCACTTAAATGGACATTTCCTCCTTTCCATCTGTTCTTTTCATCTATTATTATTAATTGACCATAGTGTGTTGCAATTATGCTTAACATGTTTTCTAGGCTTTTGAAACTATGATCTTTTTGAAAGCAACATCCATGACTCATTTTTTATTCTTAATACTTAACATAGTATGTTCTTAAGTCATATTTTTAAAGATAAAGTGATTTCCTCCTATTAGAATAAAAAAATTTATAATGTGATTCAAAATATGTATCATCTTGGTATAAATAAGCTCACAGAAAATTTTGCCCACTTAATAACAAAAGTATATTCAGAATATATTGTGACTCATGAAGGGAAAGGCAACCCGCTCCAGAATTCTTGCCTGGGAAATCCCACGGACAGAAAAGCCTGGCAGACTAGTCATTGCGGTCACAAAGAGTGTGACATGACTGAGCAACCAACACCATCCTACTATGCTATACACATGAAAGTTTGGATGCCTTCATTTAACATTTTTCCCAAAATGGCTTTCACACTTCACAGCTCCTGAGTGAGGAAATATCCTTTCTGGGTACCACTAAAGGCTTCTTTCTGAGAATAGCTAAAAAATATTTTTCTTTGTATAGGTTTTGTGCTATCTGAGTGCATGTATGTATGTGAGTATGTTCACAGTGAGACAGCATAGATTTTAAGCAATGATGATCTCAATCTCATAGATTTCATTTTTCTTATCTCTAAATTGCTATTTGTTATAACTTCATTTTCTTATTTTTTCTACTTTCAGGAGAATATTCTACTAGGCAGAACAGTGATCAGAATACTAGAGATTACTCTAAAAGGTACTTAAACCTAGGAGTAAATGTAACCAAGGAGGTGAAAGAACTGTACACTGAAAACTATAAGATATTGTTGAAAGAAATTGGAGAAGTCACAAATAAGTGTAAATATATTCTATGTTCACATATTGGAAGACTCAATATTGTCAAAGTGCCCATATTATCTAAAGCAATCTACAGAATCAATGCAATCACCATCAAAATTTCAAGGATATTTTTTACAGATATAGAAAAAAAATTCAAAAATTTATATGGAACTGAAAGAGACTTCAAATAGCCAAAGCAATCCTGAAGAAAAAATATAACAAAACTGGAGGCATCACACTCCCTGATTTCAAACTCTATTACAAAGCTATTGTAGTTATGACAGTATGGTATTGACAGAAAAACAGATACAAGGATCAGTGCAACAGAATTCTGATCTCAGAAAAAAATCCATGCATTTGTGGACAATTAATTTATGACAAAGTATCAAACAGCATACAATGGAGAAAGGACAGTCTCCTCAGTAAATGGTACTGGGAAAACTGGATAGTCATATGCAAAAAGGATAAAACTAGATTACTATCTCACACCATATACCAAGTTTAATTCTAAGTGTACTGAAGATTTGAATGTAAGATCTGAAACCATAAAACTCTTAGAAGAAAACATAGGCAGTAAGCTCTTTGACAATGGTCTCAGCGTTAACTTTCTAGATATGTCTCCTTGGGCAAGGTAAACAAAATAAAAAATAAACAAATGACATTACATCAAGCTAAGAAGCTTCTGCACAGCAAAGGAAAGCGTAAATAAAAAGACAATCTACCAAATGGGATAAGATATTTGCAAATAATATATATAATAAGATACAATTTATGTCAAATATGTAAAAATAACTCATACAACTCAACAAAAGTTATCTGATTAAAAAATGGACAGAGAACCTAATGGACATTTTTCCAAAGAAGATATACAGATAGCAAGCAGATATATGGAAATATGCTCAACATCAGTAATCATCAGGGAAATGCAAGTCAAAACCACGTGAGGTATCATCTCACATCCGTCATAATGGCTAATATCAAAAAACCAAAAAACAGTATTGGTGAAGATTTGAAGAAAATGAACTTCGTATACTGCTGATGGAAATATAAATTGGTATAGTCACTATGGAAGATATCATGGAGATTCCTCAAAAAACTAAGACTAAAACTACCATATGATCCAGCTATCCCACTTCCAGGTATTTATCAAATGCAAAAACACTGATTTGAAGGAATATGCACAACCTCATGTTCATTGTACCATTTTCACCAATAGCCAAAATATGGAAAAAACCTAAATGCCCATCAAGAAAAGAACGGATAAAGAATATATGGTATACACACATGCGCACACACACACACACACACACACACACACTACTCAGCCATAAAATAAGGTAAAATCTTGCCATTTGTGACATTCATGAAACTTTAGAGTAACATGTTAAGTGAAATAAATCAGAAAGAAAAAGACAAATATCATCATTTCATTTGCATGTGGAACATGAAAAACTAATAAACAGAAACCAGAATAAATTCAGAAAACAAGCCAAGCAAAATCAAACAGGTAGATACAGAGGACAGACTAGCAGTTATTGAGAGCGAGGAGCTGGGGGAGGGGGACGAGATGGTAAAGGGGATCTACTATATGATGACAGGTGGAAGCTACAGATTTAGTGTGAGCATGCTGTAGGGTATACAGAAGCAGAAATACAATGCTGTGTACATGGAACTTAAATAATGTTATATAAATCAATGTACTTTAGATTAAAAAAAATTTAAAGAAGAAAAGCAAATAAAAGATACTAAAAAATTATAATATATTAATAAAATGATGCTATGGTTTCCAGAAGAAATAAAATAATTTAATAGAATGTACATATACGAATTTAGCATATAGTAAAAGAGCTATCTAAACTCAATTAAACAATGATTGTTCAATGAATTTTAAATTATTATTTACTTGTGAAGAAATCAACTTAGATTCTCATATCATTTATATAATGTATTTCAGAATTTCTTTAAAAAGAAAACTTTAAGACTTGCAGAAAACAATTATTCTTGAAACAGAGGAGTTACTTTGCAATATTTGAAGCAAAGAAAGAAATCATTAAATTGATAATCTGAACACATACATACTGATAATTTCTTCACATTAAAAGCATCATGAATAAAATGGAAAAGTAAAGAACAAACTTAGCAAATTGTCTGCAAAAAAAATCCACTACTGAAAAATTATTGAACAGTATAATATACAAACAGAATATACTAGCTCTGCATCTTTGATAAATCCCCTCACCTCATCTCTCTTCAGTTTGCTAACACGTTATATGGAAATGATGATGATGATGAAAGTCGCTCAGTCATGTCGGACTCTTGGCAACCCATGGACTCTATAGTCCATGGAATTCTCCAGGCCGCAATACTGGAGTGGGTAGCCTTTCCCTTCTTCAGGGGATCTTCCTGACCCAGGTACTGAACCAGGGTCTCCTGCATTGCAGGCAGATTCTTTACCCACTGAGCTATGAGGGAAGCCCTAAATGGAGATACTGACTGTTTATTTACTGGACTGCTCTTAGGAGCATATATGGTAGCTCATGTAAAACTTTTAAATGATGTCTGGCATATAGCAAGTGCTTCATAGCATGTAAACTATCGCTGCTGCTATTTATTATTAGATGAAAATTCTAGAGAAAAACAGAGACTATAAACATACTATTGGAGAAAATATCCAAATTGGTATAAAAATTACAAGATCGAAATATCACTGTTATGTTAGTAAAGATAAATGGCGCAGCTCAATGAGGGACTGCAATAACTAGACTCACTTCACATACTGCTGGTTATAAGGCTGCGAGTCTTGGGCTTCCCTGGCGGCTCAGCAGTGGAGTCCGCCCGCCAGTGCAAAGCGCAAGCGTCTTGGTCCCTGGTCTGGGACAGCCCCCGACGCCACGGAGCAGCTGGGCCCGCCACCCCGGCTGTGGAGCCCGGGCTCCAGAGCCGCGGAGCTGCAGCGTCCGACCCCACCTGCCCCGACTGCGGAAGCCTTGCAGCCCGGAGCCAGAACTCTGCAACCCGAGGGGCCGCCGCGGCTGCAGGAGACCCCGAAAGGGGTGAGGACCCCGTGAAGCCGATAAGTAGACAGACAAAAATATTCCTAACATTATATCTTTCTGGAAAGGAACGGAAACCATGTACTTAGAATCTTTGAATCATTTGCTTTCTTAATAAAATAACTGTTTTAGGATTGTATCTTGAAGAGATAGATATTTGGACATATACAGGTGTATATGTGTGTGTACACACACACATGTGTGTGCATGTTTATCACAATATTTAGTGTTTAAAACGTCATTGAGGTTGTCAGTGCTATTTATAATAGCAAATGTGTTAGAAACAATTAATGAGTCCAAAATAAGTGAATGGTTTAAGAAAGCTAATGGAATATCAGGCATTGAGGGTAAAATTTTAATAGATATTATAATGATATGGAGTTGCTAGAAATAACTTTTTTAAAATAGAACA
The DNA here is from genome assembly GCF_963930625.1 of Muntiacus reevesi. Lineage (NCBI taxonomy): Eukaryota > Metazoa > Chordata > Mammalia > Artiodactyla > Cervidae > Muntiacus > Muntiacus reevesi. The sequence continues at coordinate 2,092,072 of NC_089269.1, forward strand.
TATTCCTGTATATATACATCAAATATAAAGATTACACATACCACATAAAAATATGCAAAGAAATGTAAGATTAATTGAGGTATTAACAGTAGCAACCTGCATAATGGGCACATATTTTCATCTTTTATTTTACCTTCCTTTTGCTTCCAACCTCATTCTGTAACTGTAATGCTAACTTAAAACACTGAGGCTATAATATATTATTAATACAATAGTTTTAAGAATGAGGAAGTGACTTTTGCAGGCCTGACTCTGAATCTTGGCACTATCACTTATACTCTGCATGACTTTGGTCATATTAACAAATCTATAAAGCCTCTGTTTTTCTCATTTCAAAGACAGTAATACCACAGTTGCCCCTTTATGGATTGCAACCTTGCCGTGGTGAATGGGCTTGCATAACTCAGTGAAGTTATGAGCCATACCTTGCAGGGCCACCCAAGACGGATGGGTCACAGTGGAGAGTTCTGAAAAAATGTGGTCCACTGGAGGAAGGAATAGCAGACTACTCCAGTATTCTTGACTTGAAATTCCCATGAATAACATGAAAAGACAAGAAAGATATGACACCAGAAGATAAGCCCCCAGATTAGAAGGTGTCCAATATGCTACTGAGGAAGAGCAGAGAGACAGCTCCAGAGAGAGAGCTGGGCCAAAGCAGAAATGACACTCAGTTGTGGATGTGTCTGGTGGTGAATGTAAAGTTCAGTGCTGTAAAGAGCAGTATCTCATAGGAACCAGGAATGCTAGGACAATGAATCAGGGTAAATTCAATACGGGCAAGGAGCAGATGGCAAGAGTGAACACTGACATCTTAGGAATCAGTCAACTAAAACGGACAGGAATGGGTGAATTTAATTCAGATGATGATGACTGAAGCCATGAGATTAAAAGATGCTTACTCCTTGGAAAGAGAGTTATGACCAACCTAGACAGCATATTAAAAAGCAGAGATGTTACTTTGCCAACAAAGGTCCCTCTAGTCAAAGCTATGGTTTTTCCAGTGGTCATGTATGGATGTGAGAGTTGGACTATAAAGAAAGCTGGGCGCCAAAGAATTGATGCTTTTGAACTGTGGTGTTGGAGAAGACTCTTGAGAGACCCTTGGACTGCAAGGAGATCCACCCAGTCCATCCTAAAGGAGATCAGTCCTGGGTGCTCATTGGAAGGACTGATGCTGAAGCTGAAAATCCAGTACTTTGCCAACCTCATGTGAAGAGTTGACTCATTTGAAAACATCCTGATGCTGGGAAAGATTGAAGCCAGGAGAAGAAGGGGATGACAGAGGATGAGATGGTAGGATGGCATCACAGACTCAATGGAGATGAGTTTGAGTAGACTCTGGGAGTTTATGATGGACAGGGAGGCCTGCCCTGCTGTGGTCTGGTATTTCCATTTGACTGTGTGGATCACAATGAACTGTGGAAAATTCTGAAAGAGATGGAACTACCAGACCACCTGACCTTCCTCTTGAGAAACCTGTGTGCAGGTCAGGAAGCAACAGTTAGAACTGGACATGGAACAACAGACTGGTTCCAAATAGGAAAAGGAGTACATCAAGGCTGTATATTGTCACCCTGCTTATTTAACTTATATGCAGAGTACGTCATGAGAAACTCTGGGCTGGAGGAAGCACAAGCTGGAATCATGATTACCAGGAGAAATATCAATAACCTCAGATATGCAGATGACACCACCCTTATGGAAGAAAGTGACGAGGAAATAAAGCACCTCTTGATGAAAGTGAAAGAGGAGAGTGAAAAAGTTGCCTTAAAGCTCAACATTCAGAAAATGAAGATCACAGCATCTGGTCCCATCACTTCATGGCAAATAGATGGGGAAACAGTGGAAACAGTGGCAAACTTTATCTTTGAGATCTCCAAAATCACTGCAGATTGTGATTGCAGCCATGAAATTTAAGACGCTTACTCCTTGGAAGGAAAATTATGGCCAACCTAGACAGTTTACTTAAAAGCAGAGACATTATTTTGTCAACAAAGGTCCATCTAGTCAAGGCTATGGTTTTCCAGTGGTCATGTGTGGATGTGGGGGTTGGACCATAAAGAAAGATGAGGGCTGTAAAATTGATGCTTTGTAGTGTTGGAGAAAAATTGATGCTCTGTGGTGTTGGAGAAGACTTTTGAGAGTCCCTTGGACTGCAAGGAGATCCAACCAGTCCATCCTAAAGGAGATCAGTCCTGGATGTTCACTGGAAATACTGATGTTGAAGCTGAGACTCCAATACTTTGGCCACCTGATGCGAAGACCTGACTCATTTGAAAAGACCCTGATGCTGGGAAAGATTGAGGGCAGGAGGAGAAGGGGACGACAGAGGATGAGATGGCTGGATGGCATCACCAACTTGATGGAATTGAGTTTGGGGGAACTCCGGGAGTTGGTGATGGACAGGGAGGCCTGGCGTGCTGCGATTCATGGGGTCACAAAGAGTCCGGCACGACTGAGAAACTGAACTGAACTAAATCCTATTTTTTGGTAAAGAGGCTTTCACTGGTGTTAGTATAGTTAATAACTACAATAGTTGCCACACATCGTATATTATTAAATTCATGAGTTAGTAAAATATTACATTGAAACTTCTAATTGTTTCCCATTGAAAAATGCTAGGGAAAAAGTACATCATTTTGCAAACCGCTAAGGGAAAAATTTAACTTTATCCTGCTTTCCTATACATATTCTGTCACTGGAGAGGAGAAAAGTTGCTCTTTATAGAACTATCTCAGCTGGTAAGGTAAGAATTAATGTTACACTTAGAACATGGCCATTTTACAATGCCTATTAAATTAATGAATCTAGTCATTGAGCATGAACAGCTGTTAACATTACAAAAATAGAGACAACCAGACATTATGTGTCTCCAGATGGAAGAACATTACATTACATATAAAGTATTCTTGTCAAAAAATTGAACTCAAATCAGATCAAGGCTGTGGATCCAACTTAACAGGAAATAGAGACGTCAGAGCAATGAGTTAAACTACATTTTGTGAAACTACACAGCACAAATGACCCAGTTTCTATTTTCTTTAAAAATCTACAGTCCTATTAAAAGATAACAAATATGGAAAATGTTTGTTTTATTAATATGCTTTAAAAATGTATGTTATGTGTTAAACATATGCTTTTATATCTATAAATAATAAAGAACTGGATATTTGATAATATTGAGATATCATTAATAATTAAAGGACAATTAAATTATTGATGATTTTAAGAAATACAAAAATAATTTTGGAGAAAATAATTCCCAGTGCAGAATTGTTCAAAATATTATGCATGCTGACATACAAACTAAACAATATTGCCGTGATCGGATGATGAGCATACAGATATTCATCTATATTTTGCTTATTTTTAAGGTTTCAAACATATGGCACTCTGTTTTAAAATGTTTAAGTAGTTTTTTCATATAGATCCAGCACATTTATTTTAATTTTGTTCCTAGATATTTTAGGGCTTCCCAGGTGGCATAGTAGTAAAGAATCCACCTGTCAATGCAGGAGATTCAAGCAATGTGGGTTCGATCCCTGGGTCAAGAAGACCCCCTGGAGAAGGGAATGGTAACCCACTCCGGTATTCTTGCCTGGGAAAATCCCATGGTCAGAGGTGCCTGGCAGGCTACAGTCCATGGCGTCACAGAGTCAGACAAGATTGAGTACATGTGTTGATGTCTAGGTATTTTAATTATATAATTATACAATGCTATCATAAAACCTTTTTTCCATTATATTTTCAAACTATTTTGTTTATAAAGATGAAGAATAGTGTTTTTAATAATAATCTTACAATACCAACACATTTTAATTTCTAAATACTTATAATTACACTCTAATTAACTCCATGGGTTCTTCTAGGTCAACAAACACATCATGGACAAATCATATTTTGTCTTATTTTCAACTGTATATGCTTCTCATTTCTTTCTTTTACCTAATTGTGTCATTTGGATTCATTTGAGCAATGGTAAAAAACAGTGTGACAAAGGTGATTCCCATCTTATTTTTACTTTTGTTGAGAAAGCGTCTATTTATTCACTCACTTCTGCCCCATCATTTTTTTAAATAGTTGATAGTTTTATTTTTGGCTGTGCCGTTTGGTTGTGGGATCTGTTTCCCACTGAGATCTGGTTTCCCAGTAGGCCCTGGTGTCAAACCCCAGGCCCTAGCAGTGCAGCACCTAGTCCTAACCGATGGACCTCTAGGGAATCCCCAAGTCCCACCATTAAGCATGATGTCTGGTGTGTATGTGTGTGTGTGAGTTACACACGCACGTGCACACTGGATTCCTACCATTGTGAGCTTTAATCAAGAATAGATATCAAATTTTAATAAACAGCTTTCCAAAATCTATGGAAATAATAAAACCAGTCATTAAATGAATAACCAAGAAGCTCACACGGCTTGCGCCTTTTCACGGAATAATATTCTTCCATTTCTTTCTTCAACTTCATAAACTTTACCCTGATCTAGGTCACATATTATAATACAACAAAATCCTTTTTTTCCTCCTCATCCTCCACTTTTTCCTCTTTCCTCTAATTTTTAAATCGGGATTTCAGTTTTCTGTATTGAAAAGTTTAGGTTTTAAAGTCTAGCTACAATTGCCCCAACAATAGCTCATGAATCCAGCTTCTCTCTGCAGGTTATTCTACGGGGTTTGGCCCTCATTCTTTCCGTTTTGGTGTCTTCAATGTTCTACCAGCTGGTACTCCTAACCTTATACTGCTTGCTCCTCCCATCCCCTATCCACACTGCTACCATATCCCAAATGTGTAAAAAATACTGTGGATTGCTATCGCCCTGCTTCAGAACCAATGCTAGTTTCTTAAGAATTGCAGATAAAATATAAAGTCTCTCACAACTTGTTCACAATCAACCCTTTCAGGGTTCTTGGTCTTATTCCACTCCCCTCATTCTCTATGGATTTATGCTTCGGCCACCCCAAACATCTTTTTGACAGTTCAAGTCTTTTACATTCTTTACCTTAGCACATTCTTCACCTTAGCACATTCTTCACCTTAGCACATTCTTCTTTCTGCCCAGACCTTTTTTCCTTTTTTTTTCATAAAGTTTTCTTCCTACCAAAGCAGACTCAGTTAATCTTTGTTCTAAATTCCTAAAACATAATTTTTAAATCTGTGTAGTAGCAATTGCCATATTGTATTTTGCTTTGTTCATATCCATACGTCTTTCACACCAGAGGAGGAATTATCTAAAAATTAAATATGATTCTTAGGCTTCATTTTATCCCCCAAACATTGCAGTCAGTCAAATAGCAGTCAGTAAAAATATCATGATTAGTTAACTGTTACATAAGAGACACTCAATAAATACTTGTTGATTTAATGCGCAAATGTCACATAAAGGTTTATGCACCTTAAATATTTCTTGTAATAGCAAAAGATCCATTAGCTTGATTACCCATTATAAGCCCAGAGTGTGGCACAGTGGTTAGTATGTAAGTATACCTTCAGTGAATGAACCAATAAATCATTGATGATGGTCTTCCAACTCTTAGATTTACGACTATACTTTAATGTCTCCTTATCATACAATTTAGATCTTTTGTTCTGAAACTTTTGCATACTCCTTGAGTCCCTCATCCTGCATATCGTCTCTATAGCTTCTAACTGCCATGCTTGTTGAGATCATCCAGGTTTTCTGGGTCAAACTCTGATCTTCCTTGTTTAGACTTCATCACTGACAAAGGTTTCTCTCGTTTTGTTGTTTTTCTTTTCTTCTTCCTTGAAAGAAGGTCTGTTTATCAGTGTAATGAAAATACATCTTTTACCTTATGGTTTAAACTTATTTCTATACTCTCCCCAAATTTCCACCATCAATAACATTCTCCTCCCTCATCTAATCTCTTACCTGGCTCTAACTTATGCTCTGGGCCCACTCAGTCACTAAGTCGTGTATGACTCTTCGTCGCCCCATAGGCTGCAGCCTTCTGGATTCTTCTGTTCAAGGGATTTCCCAGGCGAGAGTACTGGAGTGGCTGCCACTTCTTCCTCCAGGGCATCTTTCTGGCCCACGGGTCGAACCTACATCTCCCGCATTGGCTGGAAATTTCTTTAGCACTTGTCGCCAGGGACGCCCACTAACTTATACTATTGTGCTCTAAGTAGTGTTAGCCACTCAATTGTGCCTGGCTCTGCGATCCCATGGACTGCAGCTTGCCAGAAGTCCACAGAATTCTCCCAGCAAGAATACTGGAGTGGGTAGCTATTCCCTTCTCCAGGGGACCTTCCTGACCCAGGAACCAAATCCAGGTCTCCTCTTAAATATTGTTAATTCTCTGCCTCCATAAAAGTCAAATAGTTTCTTCCCTCAAGTCAAGGACTTCACAAAGTAGAAATGGCCCCTGAGACTTTGGAAAGAGGTATCTGAATGAATGTGTCTCATATTCTTAAATCCCACATTAGCTAGAACCTTGTAGATAAAGAGAAGCATCTTTTCCTCCATTGCTAGAGCTGTCTAACCTTCTGAAAGACAGACAGAATGCCAGGTACCTGCCTTACAATGTGAGGCTCATCTCCCCCAAGACCCCCCTGCCTTTCCTATTTACCTCCAGTCCAGTAGCTATGAGCACTGTTTAGCAGTTCTTGAGACAGAAAACTTGCTCTCTGCTTTACCTACCGAAAGAACCATACACCCTTTCCAAAATATACTAGCAGACACATGGGAAAGTGTAGCTGGCTATGCTGGACCAGGTGGGGTGTGGGCAGTATAGGGTAGGATTTCCTGACATGCACACACTCTCTTATGACTCAGGACTTAGCACCCGAGCCCAGACACTTGGAACTTGCCGTGATCCACTCCTGAGATGGATTTGTTAAAACTTGGAGATGACAATGACCCTAATAAATAATGTGACGATTCTGGACTGCTTTGCAAAGTATTTAAAAGGTGCCAAAGATTCAGGGATTAAGCATGATCAAATAAAATTACACAATATGGAGAAACACTACTTGATTCTGTTTCTTGAGAGGGCCAGAGGAAACTCCCTGCATTAAGGCCTTGAGGAATTCCTTGGTGAAGTAGGTCACTGGCAACCCTGAAAATCTTTGTAAAAATCATCTAAAGGTCAAGTTTGACAGTAACAAATGCCGCCATGGAACTGAATATGCTAGTGTCTGTAAGGCCGAAAAGCAGAACCAAAGAGGATGTCATCACCACACCAGGCACCAGGTAGCCAGGATGTACTGGCCATAGGGCTCAGTAGACAATGGCACATAGGCCATGATGTTATTAGGGCAGGAAAAATGGACAGCAACGCGTGCATACTTCAGCTTACATAACTAGGAAAGCAAATGCAAGGTGTGGGAAGCAAAACGCTGTTGTCAGCTGCTTGTGAAAAGCAGTTCCTTTCGGAAACTTCACTAAGAGAAAAGATATTGATTCTTTAGTTATATCCCTATCTATGAACATGTTATTGTTATAGCCAGTTAAAACCCATTTCAATGGATCAATGACAGTTTTGCCTCAATACTTATGCCTCTGAATTCAGTCAATCAGTAGCAGCCTACAGTTCTTAAAGCCAGACAATCAACAAAGGCTGTTCCAGGAGCTGTGCTTCCTTGACTGAAAAATAACCACTCCCTGAATGTTTCCTTGATGGAATGCCAGCTGATTCTTGAACTCTATGCTTCTCAAAATCCTACACAGAATCATTGTTTGGAGACAGTGCTTTACAAAACCAGCTATCTCTTGGTTAGTAAATGATAAATTCAGCTTTTATGCTTATTTCAAATTATTTGGGCACGGGGATTGAGGAAGGAATCTGCTTTTACATACTGCAATGGAGAAGTTGTATCCCTCACCCTTTTCCTGATCTGAGATGGTGGTCACACAAAGAACTCACCAGTTTAGGAGATGCCAGGTCTCCTTGAGGTAGGACAGGACCTTGTAAAGCCATTGTATCTTTATATGATGAATACTCTTCAATAATTCCCCCAATGAAACCTGCAGCCATTTATCAGAGTAGGTATAGACTTTAATAAGGAAGATCTGAGAGATCACGAAGGCCCCCAGTAAGAGCAGGGTTTATGAAAATCATTGTAAATGGAATCTTGGTCCAGGTTTCTTTCAAAGGAGGCCAAAATAAGTTCAGGGATTCAATATGTATCCATTTCCTCAAAAAAAGTTTTCTCTGACTTTTGGAATAAGCATCGTTAATGTAGGAGGGCTGTGTATAACACTGTCTCTGTCTAAATAGAAAATTACAGTCAATATTTCATCATAGGTAAATTCCATAGGTTAGCACCTCCTCAAATAATTGAAGTATGCAAGGGTTGAGCCTCCCAACATCTGCCATGTTTCTCTGTGTGACAAATTAAAAAACCATAACGGATAGATCATAGAAGATAATGGCAGGAAAAAAATCAATAAGTGGTAGCCCCAATAACCCTGAATATTCATTGGAAGCACAGATGCTGAAGCTGAAACTCCAATATTTTGGCCACCTGATGCAAAGAACTGACTCATTGGAAAAGCCCTGGTACTGGGAAAGATTGAAGGCAGGAGGAGAAGGGGGCGTCAGAGGATGAGATGGTACGATGGCATCACTGACTCAGTGGATATGATTTTGAGCAAACTCCAGGAGATAGTGAAGGACAGGGAAGCCTGGCTTGCTTTAGGTCTTGGCGTCACAAAGAGTCAGATATGACTTGGTGACTGAGCAACAATAACAGCCTCAATAACAGTTGCTATGAAGACGTGAAATCTTTACTGGAGCAGATCAGCATAGCTCAGGAGTCCTGTATGTGTAGCTACTATGGCAAATGCATTCTTTCCTGTCTTTGTATGTAAAAAGGAGTAAAGGAGTTTGTTTTTACAAGGAGGTTACAGTTCACTGTCATGTTCCAGGGACATCATAACTTTCTTGCTCTCTGTGACATATAATCTTCGAGGGCTTCAGTGTCTTAAAAGTCTGTAGAACATCACATCTGTCCATTCTACCAATGATATCTTGTTCATTAGACCTGGGGAGCGGTGAGCAGCAAGTACTCTGGGTACCCTAGAAAGGCACCCTGCATGTCAGATAATGAGAAACAGACTTTACAAATATTCAGAGCCTCCCCTATCAGTGACGTTTCAAAGATCTAGAGATATCATCTCCATGAAAAGGATATGTTGTTTATTACACCTTGTATCTCCTACCGTGAAAACAGCAGGGTGATACGCCCTGGGTTTTTAGAGATAGCACGTACCCCACTTGGGGCTAGTCCTCTGACACCTTCACGATGTGACTTGGAAGCACGTGAGGCAGTGAAAGGGTGAGGCTCAGCAGGTCAGGGCGAGCATCAGGTTGCAGAGCACGCTGTTCTACCACTCGGGCCACACAGCCCAGTAGATCCTGCTGACCCGGGGGTTCTCACTGCAGAAGAAGATGCTTCTCTGGCAAAAATACCAACAGATTTGCAACATAGACCCTTACAAAGTGTTGGTGCACCTTTGTTTCCCTTACTGAAGCTTGGAAAGCAGCTCTTTGCGCGCTCCTGGGGCCGAGCAGACCCTAAGCGCAGGACCGAGACACCAACGTCTGTGACCGAAAGCCGCCCGCAGGGCGCTGGTGCCCTCAGATCTTCCAGCGCACGCTCTTGAGCGGGAGCAACCGCAACCTGCTGTCTGCTCGAAATAGTACATTTGGCACAGAGTCCATGCAGTCCAGAAGCCAAGAGCGAATTACATAGTTGGCCCAAACAAACTAATTGTCCACCGGTATTGCATATAATGTCTCTTTCAGCATATACCTACGGCTTCATGGAATGTGAATGGTGAAGGTGGTAGGGAGGTATCCTCAAACAGTGGAGGGAGAAGAGTAAAACTTCTGTCTGGTTCACAAGTGAGTCATCTCTATGTGATGGTGTGAATAAAAGTATACTGCTGCTCCATTCAGCTTCACTTGTAGGTAGATAGATATACACTCAAAGGACAAGAGTTGAGAACAGTTCTCTCATTAAGTAGAAAAGCATACTTGTTCATTATTTTTATGTAAATGGAGAAACAGAAGCAAAACTGTCTTTAGTATATACTGAAGATATACATATATCTCCATATATGTAATGAAAATATATTTTATAATATATTAATGTTAATTAATATTAATAACTAATTATGATTAATGTTAATATATTAATGCTTCTGTTACAAAATTGAAGACTAGAAGAATATCTCTGGAAATCAGCAGATTCACTAATGTAATTGTCCTATTTTCAGTGATAAAAGTAAATGGGTAATTGTGTCAACACACATTCCTACTATCCACCTGATTTCAGCGCAATACACAGCCCCCACTGCACATGAAATGTGTAACACAATCTCTCTTTTTTAAATTTCAGTCTCACGTCATTCTCTAGCTACACAAGTGGATAAAATCCTTATCTAGAAGTCCAGGGGAGTTAACACTCACGAGACAATCCTCGACAGTGCTATTATTTATGTATTTTCCAAATAGGATTTTCTGTGACTTACAGCCTCAAGGAAGTGAGCTATTATTATCAAAATTTCTTACTTTTCTCTTCTTAACTTTTCCTGTATTCTATAGAGCAACATAGTAATACTTGAATTCTAAGCCACTCAAATAGTAAAATGCCATGGTTTTCCTCTATAAGAAAGAATATATAAAAAATCTGAGGCCTTATATATGTAATTCTTACAGAAGAAGTATGAGTGGAATATATAATTAGGAAATATAATATGGAAAAAAGTGTGATATAACCAAAACTTACTTTATACAGCCAAATGATCAAGGGACTTCTTATTTCAGAATATAGTTGACTTTCACAATGTGATTCTTTTCACTTTAGACAACCTAGTATGTTTTCCTGGGTATGGTTCTTACATATGCAAGGTTTCCCATTAAAATGGAAAACAAAGATTAGGAGATTTAGAAGCCAAGGACTATTACCCAAAGTAAGGGTTCTTTTTTGTTTCATTGGGCCTTCTCATGGTCACAATTCAATGTCCTTTGTGTTAAAGCATCCAGACTAACGCAGCGTTGCAAGCGATGGAATCATCCAGATGTGTCACTAAGAGCAAGTCCCTAAGTGTCCCCAAGTTTTATCTCTTATGAAATGTGAGTATCAATACTTTGCAGTGTTGAACCTAGTTTCCTAAACCTTAGATTTAGTCTCTACAAAGAAGCAATAACCAGACATTGTCATATTGTGATAAACATGTGAAAAACACCGGAGTAGCGTGACATATTGTCTGTAACATAAACATGCTATAAATATTAGATAACTTCTCTCACTATGCCTGACATAGGCTACAGATGAACCACTGTGCGTGGCTAGGTGGGTTGCTCAACTGAACTACTTCAGGAAGTAATTGTTTAAGGCTAATCATTAACTAACAAACACTTTAGATATCTTTGTAATGATATGCTAGGGAGATCCAGAACTGACAAATTTATTTGCTACTTTAAGGGCTTCCTAGGTGGCACAGTGGTAAAGAACCTGCCTGCCAATGCAGGAGACACAAGAGACTTGGGTTTGGTCCCTGGGTTGGGAAGATCCTCTGAAGGAGGGCGTGACACCCCACTCTAGTATCCTTGCTTGGAAAATTCCACAGACAGAGGAGCCTGGTGGGATATTGTCCATAGGGTCTCACAGAATCAGACACGGCTGTCACACATGAACAAAGGAAGGTGTTGGCATAAATATCCCAAAAGAAACGAGAAATAAATCATTTTAATTTGTTATTTTACATATGGTGTCCAATTTTTAGCTTCTGAATAATGTCTGCTAGGAGTAAGTACTGAAGAATTAAAAAAATAATTCTCATAATGTTAAAATATACATTTGAAAATTATTTTCTGCCAAATAATAAGTGAGACACTCACTAATTTCTATGAAAGTGACCATTTACCAGGTAAGCAATTATAATAACTGTAAGATAATTTTAGTAATTAAAAAATTCTTATAATCTTTATAAGATTCCAAATCAGTGTAATTAAACTCTGATATTATAATGCAGTCTGTAAATAACCATTGTTATTTACAAACATTTATTGGTATGAAATGAGATTTCAGAAATTTCAAGTAGCCAAAATGTAGAAATGATTATATATCAAGGCTTAAAATCTTGAAGTGGCAGCGTGAGAGGATTAAACCAGTGCCACTCAGCCACTGATCCACAGACCACACTTTGAACAGAACAGGCTTTAAAAGGTAGTTGAAAATACTTAGATAAAGTTAAAACTTAAGTTTGTCTATGATAGACTTGGACATGTTTTTATTTAATAATCACAATGTGTAAAAGACCCAAAGAAAACAGTGACAAGTCTACAGCCACTATTGAGAACAGTGTGGAGATTCCTTAAAAAACTGGAAATAGAACTGCCATATGACCCAGCAATCCCACTCTGGGTATACACACCGAGGAATCCAGATCTGAAAGAGACACGTGCACCCCAATGTTCATCGCAGCACTGTTTGCAATAACTAGGGCATGGGAGCTACCTAGATGCCCATCAGCAAATGAATAGATAGCGACACTGTGGTACACATACACAGTGGAATATCACTCAGCTGTAAAAAAGAACACATTTGAGTCAGTTCTAATGAGGTGGATGAAGCTGGAGCCCATTACACAGGGTGAAGTAAGTCAGAGAGAGAAACACCAATATAATAATGCATATATATGGAATCTAGAAAGATGGTAATGACGACCATTATGCAAGACAGCAAAAGAGACACAGATGTACAGAACAGACTTTTGGACTCTGTGGGAGAAGGCGAGGGTGGGATGATCTGAGAGAATAGCACTGAAACACGTATATGACCATATATGAAATAGATGACCAGTGCAAGTTCAATGCATGAAGCAGAGCACTCAAAGCCAGTGTGGGACAACCCAGAGGGATGGGGCGGGGAGAGAGGTGGGAGGGGTTCAGGATGTGGGGACACATGTACACCCGTGGCTGATTCATGCCGATGTATGACAAACACCACTGCAGTATTGTAAAGTAATTAGCCTTCAATTAAAATAAAGAAATTAATTTAAAAAATAAATGCTACTGATAAAAAAGCAGTGACAAGTTGGTGAATCTTTCATAAAGCAAAACTGAATTATATATATATATATATATATAGACATATATACACACTTATATAATTATGATGCATAACATTGCCAATAACATAGTCCAGAGAAAGGAAAGGAGAGAAATCCTGAAGGACCATCTTCCAGACAAAGAAACTCAAACATTGGAAGACCTCAGTGGATACATTCCTGTTGTGATGGTTAACTTTATGTCAATTTGGCTGCACCACATTGTCCAGATATTTGGGCAAACATTATTTTGTTTCTGTGAGAATGTTTTTGGATGAGATTAACATTAAAATCAGTTGACCTTGACTAAAGTAGATAGCTCTCCATAATGTGGGCGAGTCTCATACAATTAACTGAAGGTCTGAATACAATCAAAGACAAACCTAGAGAGAAAAAATGCTCCAGTAGATCATCTCTGGACTTGGAAATTGCATTTTCTTGGGTGTCCAGACTACCATCCCACTCTGCATACTTTGCATCTCCATAACTACATGGGACAATTCCTTAAATCAATCTAGATAGATAGTCATCCTGCTTATTTAACTATTATGCAGAGTACATCAGGTAAAATGCTAAGCTGGATGAAGCACAAACTGGAATCAAGGCTGCTGAGAAAATGTCAACAACCTCACTATGTAGATGATACCACTCTAATGGCACAAGTTGAAGGAGAACTGACAAGCGTATTGATGAGGGTGAAAGAGGAGAGTGAAAAAGCTGGCTTAAAACTCAACATTCAAAAAACTAAGATCATGGCATCCAGTCCCATCACTTCAAGGCAAATAGGTGGGTGAAAAATGGGAACAGTGATAGATGTTGTTTTTTTCGACTCCAAAATCACTGCAGATGGTGACTAAAGCCATGAAATTAAAAGATGCTTGCTCCTTGGAAGAAAAGCTATTGCAAACCTAGACAGTGTATTAAAAAGCAGAGACACCACTTTGCCAACAAAGGTTCATGTAGTCAAAGTTGCCATTTTTCCAGTAGTTATGTATGGATTTGAGAGTTGAACCATAAAAAAGCTTGACCACCAAAAAGTTTATGCTTTCTAACTGTGGTATTGGAGAAGACTCTTCAGAGTCCCTTGGACTGCAAGGGGATCCAACCAGTTCATCCTAAAGGAAATCAGTCCGGGTGTTCATTGAAAGAACTGATGTTGAAGCTGAGACTTCAATACTTTGGCCACTTGATGTGAAGAACTGACTCATTTGAAAAAAAAAAAAAAAACCCTGATGCTAGGAAAGGTTGAGGGCAGGAGGAGAAGAGGATGACAGAGGATGAGGTGGTTGGATGGCATCACCAACATGGGTTTGGGTGGACTCCGAGAGTTGGTGATGGACTGGGAGGCCTGGCGTGCTGTGGTTCATGGGGTCACAAAGAGTCGGACATGCCTGAGCGACTGAACTGAACTGAACTGTGGAAAAGACTTCTGAGAGTCCCTTGGACTGTAAATATATATATATATATATATATATATATATATATATATATATATATCTTCTCTTCTCTGGAGAACCTTGACTAATATACCTATAATTAAAATCTTCTTCTCTATTCATAATATACAGCTCAATTAAATATGATCTAAAAAGTCATTAAAGTGCCCTCGTTGTACATACTCAGAAGACATATGGCAAAAATGAGGCTTATGGGAAATCAGTGTTCATGAGAGGAAAGGAATGATTTTAAGACTAAAATAAAGCAGCACCCATCCTCCATGGTGTGCTAGATGCTGTTTCCTTAGGATACTGAGAGTGAGTGGTTTTTATTCAAGAAGATGACCGAATTGGTGGTGGATCATGAGGCAGAGTAATTTATCATCCCTTTGGACATCACTGCTTCCCTTTACGGACTTTCTAATCTATCATATTGCTGACAAATTATAAAGAATAATGAAGATTGTCAGTGAAAAATGTCACAGAGGAAGAAGGACCAATGTGAAACCATTTAATGACCAGATCAGATTCATAGAAACTTGGGAATTTAGTCCTTAAAATATTCTAGTGATAGAATCTTTAAGGAGCGTTAAAGGTATTCTGGCTTAATATTAATTTCATTTGGTAGTTGAGTTCTATCTGTAACATATCTTCTAAGACTCTGCTTGTCATGCTTAAGATAACCACCCTATGAGAAATCTGGTTAATATAGTAAAATTCATCTCCTTTTCTCCACTGATTCTACTGTATCTCTTTTGAGATACATACATGTATTATCTTTAAATGTTCAAATATTTAAAGGCAATCTGAAGAAGGTTCAAAAGAGATAATGCAGCCAAATATTTCCAGTTTTCCATTTATGAAAAATGTTCCTCTCAGGGTTGTCTTATGGATTGTGGGTTTCTGTCACACATTTAGCTTTTATAAGACAGCAGTCCTATGAATGTTTTTCTGGTACTTAGGGATGTGGCATCTTAGGGATGTGAACAAAATTTCTTTTTAATATTGAATGAGATTATGTATACAAAACTTTTGGCATTATAGATGCACTCTAGTTAGTATTACCTGACAGAAAATAATGGCAGATACAAGACAAAGTGTAGGAGAAAGGTAGATCCTATAGAGAAATGCGAATTACTTCTGTTGAAACTCAAAAGGGCATTTTTGACAGTTCTTAATTCTTTAGAATAAATTTTTTCTAATCTCAAAGGAGCTATTAAATAACAATATATCTGTTTTTGCACAAGAAAGGTAACACCTCTAATGGAATTTAATTGTAAATAAATGTTCCCAATGTTCTAAAGATTAACTCAGAATAAAATCACGCCTCCCGCTGACTGAGCACTGCCCCTTTCTAATACAGCTAAGAGGGTCTTGTACATTTCTCTTATTGGTAGATTTCAACCCACAAGTTCAAGTTAGCTGTAGACAGAAGTGTAGCACAATTATAAGTTTAACTAGACCGCGTCTGATGTTACTTTTTTTGAACAGGACAGAATCTTATTTCCTTTTTATTTAATATTCGTGTGTTCATATTTCATGATACAAATGTAATCAGACAAATCACAGCTTCAGCAGTCAAACATCAATATAACATTTATAAAAGAATATTGTGATTGAGTTACATGTACATTTACAAAGAGATAACCAACCAGATTCAAGACTGAAGAATCACAGCAACAGCCTGGAAAACCCCTGGGAACAGCTGAACGTTCAGCAGAACATCTTCTCGCCTGTAACTGCTAGACGGCCACTCAATTTAGTGCATGTGCATGTGCAAAGCGTATGGGAAAAGCTGCACTCGGCCAAAATGCGACAGACTGCAACAAAGGGGAAATTACCTAAAGAAAATGAAATATGATCTTAAAATGCTAGTGAATTTTTTAAAACAGAGACATTTATTTTATTTCCAAAGCTAATCTCTCTTAATATAACTACTGCATTACAGGACTCTCATGAAAAACTAACAGCTATATACATTTAAGGCATGAGGAGAAAAATGTTTAATATGATCATTTTTTATACCAAAGCCCTCTCAAATTTTAAAGACAAAGACTACAGGGGACAAAAAAAGAGATTTCGTCAGGGTTAAGGTATTTCTTCTTTCATTCAATGGGACATTTTGATTCCACAAATGCTATTTTCAACTTATTTTCCTTTAAGGCTTGACTGCCTATTTTATGGCTGAAAAAACTCGTAAAACAGTAAATCACATGAAAGAAAGCAATACAGATAAAGCATAATCACAAAGGTAATGAAATTTGTAACTATGTAAGGACAGAATATTGTGAATGGATAGGGGTAATAAAAAATACCTTTCACCCTTCCCTTCACCAGGTAACAAGTGTGCTTATTATTATTATTCCCATCCTATTTCTTTTTTAAAAAATTAAAGAATAGGTACATCAGATTTCCTCATCCATTTCTAGTGCAGTGTTGTGACAAAGTGAAAAAAAAAAAAAACCAGTGAGATATTTATAAAGAAAAGTAAGGCCTGTACAATGAAGGTGATGCATCTGGAAGGAACAGAGTGAGTATATGACAGAAGTTTCACCCAGATATGCAGGATCTGTTCTGTTTCTCATTTGTGCTGGATACTACTGATGGGGCTTGATAACAGATGAGACCAGGGGGAAAGAACCATATTCCACAAAGACCTGCATTCTAAATATAATTAAAACAGACACTCAACTGTTTGTACAGACATGCTATCTCTCCTGTAGAAGCATAATTGTAAATCACATTATACCTTCATCAGAGCTTCTATTATATTTTTAAGTCTGAAGAGACACAGATACAGTAAGGTTAAGATTTTTGTGGAGAAATGTTTCATAGAGAAGTTAAATATGAGCTGAAGTTTAAAGTAGGGAATGGATATGAGTGTGAAGGCCATTCTGGAAAGAAGGAACAGCAAAATCGAAGGCATAGAGACTGCTGATTGAAATGATTATTTGGAAAGGTAAGGCAAGTGAAAGAAAAATGAAATTAATATTTTCTGAGTGCTTACAATGTTCCAAAAATTGCAATAACTGCTTTCATATGTCATATCATTTAATACTCCCCAAAACTTTCAAGTATCATTATCCCCCACAATAGTGAAGACAGTTGTACACCAGTCAGTTACTTAATATTTGCAGATAAGAATATTTGTAGATATTTGTAGATAAGAATCGTGACTATTTAGAAATAGTCTTGTGTGACATGCATGCTTGCTAAGTTGCTTCAGTCACGTCCGACTCTTTGTGACCCCATGGACTGTAGCCCGCCAGGCTCCTCTCTCCAGGGGATTCTCCAGGCAGGAATACTGGGGTGGGTTGCCATGCCCTCCTCCACAGGGTCTTCCAGATGCAGGGATCAAACCTGCATCTCTTAGTCGCCTGCATTGGCCAGTAGGTTCTTTACCACTAATGCCATCTTGTGTGGCAGGTATTAGCAATACACACGTGAACATGAAAAGCAACTGAAAAAGTGACTAAATTATAGAAGTCTTTGCTTTTTGTATTAGTTTTCCATGGATGTGTAATAAGTCACTACAATACTAGTGCTTAAAACAGCACACATTGACTATCACAAAATCCCTGTGGTTCAGGAACCTGGGCGCTGCTGACTGAGCTCTCTGTTTATGGCCCCACAGGCTGCAGTCTAGGTGTTGGTCAGCTGTGTTCCCATCTGGAGGCTCAGCTGGAGAAGAGACCACTTTGCTGCTCAACGAGCTGTTGGTGTAATTTAGTTTCTTGCAGCTGTAGAGCTGCATCTAAGTCGCTTTTCCCAGTGGTTAAGCAGCAGTTCTTACCTTCTTGCCGCTGTGCAGTTTCTGGAGGCCCACCACAGTTTCCTGCCATGTAATCCCATTGATTAGCAGCAAGCTGCAGAGTCTTCCCATGTTCAAGTACAGAAGATAATACGAGGCATAAATAGAGCCACTCTAGAGCCTATCCGTGATTCCCCGGTGGGTCAGTGCTAAAGAATGCTTGCCAATGCGGTAGTCAAGGGAGACATGGTCCCATCCCTGGGTGGGGAAGATCCCCTGGGGGAGGAAATGGCAACCCACTCCAGTAGTCTTGCCTGGAGAATCCCATGGATGGAGGAGCCTGGCGGGCTACAGCCTGTGGAGTCGCAAAAGAGTCAGACTGAGCACGCAGACATCCCTACACCATGATCGCTATGTTGTAGAAAATTTAAATTCCATCTGATATGACTAGGATTTCATTAAAGACCTTTCAGTAGAGGAGGGAAATAATCAAAGGTGTGCTGAAAGAAGGAGAAAACTCAGCTTTACCTCCCAAATATGGGAACATTAAGGAAATAGAACTTGCAGGCGTTTCCTTGATTGCCTTTCTGTTAGGCCACAGTTCATGAAGTGCTCTAGAAACCACTCTCCTCTGGTCATTTACAAGTTGAGAGGCCCAGGAGTTGCCTATGAGAAGCCCACTCCATGTGAAGAATGAACACTATCCCCTCCCTGTGAGTGTCCTCATGACCATGAATAATAAGATCAAGAAAAGCAATAAAGAAAACTAGCTCCCTTGAGACTCCTAGTTGCTAAGATGCATGATGCCTTGGGAACCTGAGCATTGATTGAGTCTTGTACGGCGGTTCTCTTTGCAAATGGGTCTACAGGGTCAAACAGGGCCCAGGAAAACAGGAACTTGCAGCAACGATGACCTGTGAGATCTAACCAGGAAACAACCAAAAATAAAGTCAATGTCCAGGTCCCCCAAAAAGGAGAATAAAGTGTTCAAGTGTTCCAGAAGAATATACAGAGGGAAGCCAGCTAAGGAACTGATTAACCTAATCCTAAACCAAGCATGTGGCGACTGCACTGATAACTGCACTCCGGTGACCCACTTGTAATGCCATCACAGTGCACGTTAGTCACCCTGCTGCCCTGCTTGCCCAAAATATACTGCAGACCGCCAGTGCAGCAGCTGTTTTCTGCTTTGTGGAGGTTATAAATGTGGTGGCAACAAAGGAGAACAAAGTACATGCCTTCTTGCATTCTGCTAGCTTTACTGCTAAGTACAGCCCAATATTTTCTATCTAATAAATAAATATACATTCCATGGAAAGACCATTAATTTTACAGATGTTCAAGATGTAAAAAAAAAAAAAAGTTTCCCAGGCACTAATTAGAATATTTAGTTTCTGTTTTCCAGGGTGACCTTTCAGTGACAGGAATTATAGTGAGACTAATGAAAAATCACTATGTAATGGGGGTGATGATGGCCATTTAAAACACCCTGTCGGGAGAGATTTCTTGATGAAACCGCTGATGTGAAAATAAGACAAGGATCTAGAATCCTCAGAAATATGATATAAGAGCCTAGATGATTCTGCAAGAGGTGTGAAATAACTGTAAGATGGAACCTCTATCTGAGAAATAACTGAGTTTTGCAAGTAAAAGTCCTTTCATTCAACATTATTTCTTATGGGATAAACTTTTATACACTATATTATACCTGGGAGTTTCAAGTGAATGAAACAGTATCTTTGCTCTCAGGGATTCATAATTTAGTGGCAATGATAAACATAAAAATAAATAATGGAAATAAACTGTTTTTCATGAAGTATGAACCCTGATACACCAAAATAAAGTATTTCTGCTACAGATAGGAAGATTTCAGAAAAGAGGTGATATAGGAGCTGGATTTGAAGGAGAAGAATGGGTTTGATAGACAAGAGAGGAAGGGGGAAGGAAGGTAAAATTTATCATGCACTCATGTCATGGGACTCCAGCCAGGATACTTATTACATGTTCTGTGCTAAGTCACTCAGTTGTGTCCAATGCTTTGCTCTGCTATAGACTGTAACCTGCTTCTGTGTTTATGGGCTTCTCCAGGTAAGAATACTGGAGTGGGTTGCCATGCCCTCCTTCTGGGGATCTTCCCAACCCAGGAACCTAATCCACATTTCCTATTTCTTGCATTGGCAGGCAATTCTTTACCACCAGCCTCACCTGGCAAGTCCATATTTATATAATCTCACTTAATTCTTATGTCAGACTATCAGGATCGATTTTTAGTCCTTTCTTGGCTAACTTTCAACTGTCAATTTTTGCACTGCTATGTCTGAAACCTTTATGCCACAACTGGGAAGGACAGTTCTTTCTCCTCATTTGAAGGAAATGAAAAAGAAGAGGAGAAGATCTCAATTGAAAATACCTGGGAAATGGTGCCTATAGCTCAGTTCACTGTTCTTTTAGGTGGTATACCCATGAGGTATATATTTTTTTTAACAAAATCTGTGCCAGTTCCTCATCCGACTGTAACAAACTGAATCAAATGTATTAGAACTTCAAGAAACACAGGCTTATTATCTTAGACATCTGGAGTTAAAAAATCGACAACGCAGTTCAGTTCAATTTAGTCGCTCAGTCATGTCCCTCTCTTGCGACCCCATGGACTGCAGCATGTCAGTCCTCCCTGTCCATCACCAACTCCTGGAGTTTACCCAAACTCATGTCCATTGAGTCGAGGATGCCATCCAACATCTCATCCTCTGTCGTCCCCTTCTCCTCCCATATTCAATATTTCCCAGCATAAGGGTCTTTTCCAGTGAGTCAGCTCTTTGCATCAGGTGGCCAAAGTATTGGAGTTTCAGCTTCAGCATCAGTCCTTGGATTTCCTTGCAGTCCACAGGACTCTCAAGAGTCTTCTACAACATCACAGTTCAAAAGCATCAATTCTTTGGCACTAAGCTTTCTTTATGGTCCAACTCTCATATCCATACATGACTGGAAAAACCATCGCATTGACTACACAGACCTTTGTTGGCAAAGAAATGTCTCTGCTTTCTAATATGCTGTCTAGGTTGGTCATAGCTTTTCTTCTAAGGAGCAAGTGTCTTTTAATTTCATGGCTACAGTCATCACCTGCAGTGATTTTGCAGCCCAGAAAAATAAAGTCAGTCACTGTTTCCACTGTCTCCCCCTCTGTTTGCCATGAAGTGATGGGACCAGATGCCATGATCTTAGTTTTCTGAATGTTGAGTTTTAAGCCAACTTCTTCACTCTCTTCTTTCACTTTCATCAAGAGGCTCTTTAGTTCTTCTTCACTTTCTGCCATAAGGGTGGTGCCATCTGTGTATCTGAGGTTATTGATATTTCTCCCAGCAATATTGATTCCAGCTTGTGTTTCACCCAGCTCAGCATTTCTCATATATATACTCTGCATATAAGTTAAATAAGCAGGGTGACAATAGACAGCTTAGATTTACTCCTTTCCCAATTTGGAGTCAGCCCATTGATCCATGTACAGTTCTAATTCTTGCTTCTTGACCCTCATACAGATTTCTCAGGAGGCAAGTAAGGTGGTCTGGTATTCCCATCTCTTTCAGAATTTTCCACAGCTTATTGCTATCCACAGAGTCAAAGGCTTTGGCATACTCAACAAAGCAGAAGTAGATGTTTTTCTGGAACTCTTTTGCTTTTTTGGTGATCCAAAGATGCTGGCAACTTGATCTCTGGTTCCTCTGCCTTTTCTAATTTTAGCTTGAGCATCTGGAAGTTCTCAGTTCACGTACTGTTGAAGCCTCACTTGGAGAGCTTTTTCATTACTTTGCTAGCATGTGAGATGAGTGCAGTTGTGTGGTAGTTTGAGCATTCTTTGGCATTGCCTTTCCTTGAGACTGGAATGAAAACTGACCTTTTCTAGTCCTGTGGCCACTGCTGAGTTTTCCAAATTTGCTGGCATATTGAGTGCAGCACTTTCACAGCATCTTCTTTCAGGATTTGAAATAGCTCAACTGGAATTCCATCACCTCCACTAGCTTTGTTCATAGTGATGGTTCCTAAGGCCCACTTGACTTGGCACTCCAGGATATCTGGTCTAGATGAATGATCATACCATCGTGGTTATCTGGGTCATGAAGATCTTTTTTGATTAGTTCTGTGTATTCTTGCCACATCTTCTTAATATCTTCTGCTTCTGTTAGGTCCATATCGTTTCTGTCCTTTATTGTGCCCATCTTTGCATGAAATGTTCCCTTGGTATCTCTAATTTTCTTGAAGAGATCCCTATTCTTTCCCATTCTATTGTTTTCCTCTACTTCTTTGCACTGATGGCCGAGGAAGGCTTTCTTATCTCTCCTTGCTATTCTCTGGAATCTACATTCAAATGGGAATATCTTTCCTTTTCTCCTTTGCCTTTAGCTTCTCTTCTTTTCTCAACTATTTGTAAGGCCTCCTCACACACACACCCGTTTTGCCTTTTTGCATTTCTTTTTCTTTGGAAACTTCACAAGAGGTCTCGCTGAACTAAACCTGAGGTGTCAAACGGGGGCCCACTGCTCTGGGAGCTCCTGGGGACACTCCTGCCGTGTCTTTGCCAGCTTCCGGAGGCTGTCTGCTTTTTTTTTTTCTTTTCTGGTTTGTGGTTACACCGCTTCTGCTTCCATCACCACACTGACAAGCAGTCCCCTGCAGGATTGAGTTCCGGTTGCCCACTGTGACAGCTGACTTAATACTGGAATCCCTATTCGCAGCTTTCCACTCTACTGTTCCTTACATTTTTCTCATATTAACTCCTTGCACTGGTCAACTCTTACTTCTGGATAAACCCAAACAAAGACAAAAATCTATACTTGCAGAGCATTACAAATGTCTTTATAGTGATCTAGGGGGAAAATGTAGAATGATTAAATAGTTTCTTCAATTCTTGATAGCTGGAAGCTGTGAAGCTTACTTCAAGCATTTATTCTATTATCATATCATTCTGTTTATTATTAATACAATTGTAATTACAGCAGTGACTTCAGTAGTAATAATAATGATATTATTTGTAATTACAACTTCTGTTAATATAATATTAATTAATATAAAATAATAACAAGCACAATAATTACAATTTTTTTTAATCTAGCACCTTAAAATAGAATAGGTCTTCACAATATACAAGGTCCTTTCATATATACTGTCTCATTTGGGATTTTGCAAGAAATGTAATGATACCACCAGATGCCTTTTTCAGGGAAGGAAATAGCACATATTCTGACGGTTTAAATTATGTGGCTTCAAAGACACAGAAGCATGAAAGAGTACTTTGTCTTTTTCTGTTTTGTATTATCTTAAGAAACCTAGCCAAAATGCAGAATATGCAGTTGCTTGTGGCAAATAATTAGGCTGAAAAGACACAAAACCAATAGAGCAGTGTAATGGAAGGCCCTGGGCATGCAATTAGTCCACACTGCAGAATATATGGGGCACAGAAAACTCCCCCAAACCTCTGCCTCAGAACCTCTTGAATATTTGATATCTCTCCATGAGCCAACTACTAATTTGGGGGATTAAAATTAATAAGGAAAATCAAGTTCTACTCTAATCACATCGGTCCAGTTTATTCTCAGTGTAAGAAATTTCATTTTTTAAAAAACAGAATATGTGCCTTTCAGTTTGTTAGAACAGTTTGTCTCGGAGCTTCTGTGGACCTCAGTTTAAATCCAAAATTAGAGCACACGATTCCTGAGATACTTCTCTTATTCTAACATTACAAAGTAGAGACGTGCTTAGTATATTCGATTTGGCTCCTTATTTCTAGCCCCAGGGAATGACTGAAATGGTCAGAAATGACATCTTCCAGAGGCTCTGAGGTGCTATTTCTCAAACTTTATTGTATGTACTGGGATCAATTGGGCATCTGTTAAGATGCAGGTTCTTACCAGTGAGACGCTGATGGGCACTCAATTCTGTCCTGGTGATAAAAATTGCTGCAGATCAAGGGTGATGCTTTGCATAGCAAGATTCTGGAATGCTGGCAAACATATGTTCATCCAGAGCCCTCATGTGGCCTTCTTAACTTTGCTCCTAGTCTGTGTTCTAAATTCAGATCCAGGCTTCAGCTTATCCTAAGCAGGGAACTGAGGAGAAAAACATGTCGTGGCTGGAGGCTAGAAAGAGTGCCTGCAGAGCAATCACCCTGGGCAGGATGGAGCCTTTTGATCTGTGCTCATCCTGAGTCATGACCAAGGCAGAAAGCACCTGGGAGATGTCTGGGGCCCCCAGCATCAGAAGCCCCCAAACCCAGCACAGGGTGACCCAGCGCAATCACAGAATCCCTCCAACAGTGTGAATGTTGGACCTATGTCCTGCTCCTCCAGGACCTAGGCGTGCTGTCAGCCTAAGAACTGTACCCACTATGGGATACCTAGTCACTGCTCTCTGACTTACATGTTTATCAAGCATGCCTGCTAGTAGCCCTGCCATGTCTGCGTTGATGCAGTTCACAGTGAAATCCTCAATGTCTGGGGGAGGGGGGTGTGTGCAAATTCACTGCCCTCCTATACAAAGGCTGACATGCCACTAAGTGTGAAATTAAAAGTTAATTCACTGTGTAAAAAACTAACTGCTTCCTCATAATGGCCTCTGATGTATGCCCAAGTAGTGACATCTTAGCGATCAAGAAGCAATAATATGTTATCACTGATACTATTCAGTGAATAAGAATATCTGAGTGACCTCTACAAAACTATTATCATTTCAAATGGGAAAATCTGTGCTCAGTGTATATCATTTCCCTCCCCCCAAAATTATCCTCTCTGTAAAAATGACTCCTCACCACTGTACTAGCAAATCCTGCTTTCCATGGTGCCATAAAGATACTTAGTAGGAAAGCTACATTTTTTAGGACCATGCAGATACTTTATCATAGGCAATTTTTTTCTCAGGGGGCTATCAGTGGTACATACTCCAAAGCAGAAATAAATGAACCTTTGATCCAGGTAAGTCTGGTTATAGTATTAAATAAAAGAGCCTGAAAACAGCTCCATATCTTCTTGTGTCTAATTAGAACTGGCTCTCTGGAATACTAAGGTTGACTCCTTTATGAATGTTACTCTTGGTCTTCAGATCTCTGAGCTTCTCTGGATCCCCAAAACTTGATTCCCTTCAACTTCAAATATCTAAAGATCTTCTCTCTCCATTAGTTTTGCTGTCTCTACACTGATTCCTCACTTAGACAACAAATCAGATTTACATTCAGTCAATGGTAAGAAAAACAGTCACTTTAAAACAGAACAATAAAGTGCTGGAGAGGGTGTGGAGAAAAGGGAACCCTCTTGCCCTGCTGGTGGGAAAGTAAATTGATACATCCACTATGGAAGGCAGTATGGAGATTCCTTAAAAACTGGGAATAAAACCGCCATATGACCCAGCAATCCCACTCCTAGGCACATCTCCTGAGGAAACCAAAACTGAAAGAGACACATGTATCCCATTGTTCACTGCAGCACTGTTTACAGTAGCTAGGACAAGGAAACAGCCTAGATATCTATTGACAGATGAATGGATAAACAAGCTGAGGTACATACACACAATGGAATACCACTCAGCCATAAAAAGGAACACATTTGAGTCAGTTCTAATGAGGTGGATGAAGCTAGAGCCTATTATACAGTGAAGTAAGTCAGACAGAAAAAAAAGTCATACATTAATGCATATATATGGAATCTAGAAAGATGATACCAATGAACGTATCACAGGGCAGCAATGGATACACAGACATAGAGGACAGGCTTACAGACAAGGGTTGGAGAGAGGAAGGAGATGGTGAGATGGCTGGGGAGGGGAGCATGGAAGCATATACATTAATATATGTAAATAGATACCAGTGGGAATTTGCTGCATGACCCAGGGAGCCTAAACCGGCATCTGTAACAACCTAGAGGGTAAGAAAGCGGGGGAGGCGGGAGGGAGGGGACATATGTACACCTATGGCGAATTCACGTTGGTGTATGGCAGAAATCAAACCGATACTGCAGAGCAATCATTGAGTCAAAAATAAATAAATATAGTTACTAAAAAAGCAGAACAATAAGCCTGGTAAGGATACATTTATTCATCCATTCATCCTAATGTTCATTCAAGTTGTACTACATTTAAAACACTGATAAGTTCTGTGGGGAATGAAAATATGCAGAAGGGTTGTTCCATGTCATCTATGCATATTGCCCATCAGACAGTCAAAAGGAAATATGGTGGGAGTGCAGCGGTGCAATATTTGGGAGCTTCCTTGTTTTGAATGTTTAATTTTACCTGTTGTGATGCAAAAAATAAATTATTAACATGAAAAGAAAATGATAAGAAGGACCTAGCAATGGCAACTTTCCCAGATAATAGTATTAGCCATATCGGTAACACTAGTCAAGTCTTATGGTAGTCATTTGTCATTGCAATGACTTTCATTCCTCATTCATTATGTGTTTATTTTATAACATGACCTTTGGAGAACAAGTCTTTTTCTAAAGCCTATCTCACTTTTCTTACTTGACAAATGCTTCCTGAAATATTGTAACAGCAGGTGACATTTACTGAGTTCTTTTCAAGTGTCAGTCATTGTTCTATGAACTCATTCATTAATGTATTACAGGTATCATCTCAACTACCGCTTACATGTAAATGATGACCAACTCAGACCTCAGTTCTACAACCACACTTAACTTTTTCTCTCCTCATTGGACATCTCTACAAGATACTCCACAGGCCTCTCAATCATACGGCACTTAAAAGAGATTTATCATCTCTGAAAAATTTTTCCTCTTCCTGTAGTACTATCTTGGGGAAGGATTTTGTCATTATTTACCTGACCTATGACTCACTTAGGCTTCTTTCTCCCTTCATGAGTTTGCATCCAATTATCAATCAGCAATTTCTGTAGATTATAGTTATTAAAAGTCCCCTGAATTTGCCAACAAAGGTCTGTCTAGGGCAAAGCTATGGTTTTCCCAGTGGTCACGTATGGACATGACAGTTGGACCATAAAGAAAGATGAGCATCAAAGAATTGATGTTCTCGAGCTGTGGTGTTGGAGAGGACTCTTGGGAGTCCCTTGGACTGCAAGGAGATCCAACCAGTCCATCCTAAAGGCGATCAGTCCTGGGTGTTCATTGGAAGGACTGATGCTGAAGCTGAAGCTCCAATACTTTGGCCACCTGATGCAAAGAACTGGCTCACTGGGAAGATTGAAGGCAGGAGGAGAAGGGGACGACAGAGGATGAGATGGCTGGATGGCATCACCAACTTGATGGACATGAGTTTGAGTAAGCTCCAGGAGTTGGTGATGGACAGGTAGGCCTGGCATGCTGCTGTCCATGGGGTTGCAAAGAGTCGGACATGACTGAGCAACTGAATTGAATTGAAAGAAGCTAAGACAGTAAAAAGAGACATTATAAAATTTATTTCATATCTCTTTCTAAATTGAAAAGTGCATTCACTGTGGTTTCATGAAGAAACATAAAAAGATAACCTTTTATTGAGATATTTTAAAAACGAGGAATTATTTTCTGAATAGTGAATGGTAGTGACTTATTTAAGATAACCCACAGGTTTTTTTATGTTATTATATTTTTATATAAGATCTTCCTATAATGCACAAGAAGAAATTGCATCCCCATAAGATTTAATGCAACCTGTGCATCTCTTGAATTTCTATCCCTTTCTCTTTAATAACATAGGCTGCTAAACTGTGTCTCATTAGGATGTGTGCCCCATTCCTTGACTCACAAATATGAATTCCAATCATGTTCTCTCCACTTTATTTTAAAAGCATTTCAATGAAAGTTCCATTGGGAGATGCTTGCTTCCTAATTTCTCTAATGCCCATAAAAACTCATATCTTCCTCTGACTTTGAGAATAGATTGCTCATGTTCCCTTTACCCACAGTTCTCCCACTGCCAATGT
The DNA here is from genome assembly GCF_963930625.1 of Muntiacus reevesi. Taxonomy (NCBI): domain Eukaryota; kingdom Metazoa; phylum Chordata; class Mammalia; order Artiodactyla; family Cervidae; genus Muntiacus; species Muntiacus reevesi. Next base: position 2,120,254 of record NC_089269.1, read on the forward strand.
TTGACTTTCCAGTGCCAAACACAGCAAGTTGAACATAAAATTGTTGCATTGTTGTTGTTTAAACAGTTGTGTCTGACTCTTTTGTGACCCCATGGACTGTACCTGACTAGGCTCCTCTGTCCATGGAATTTCCCAAGTGAGAACATTGGGAGTGGATTGCTTTTTCCTTTCTTTTGGGGATCTTCCCGACTCAGGGATCAAACCCATGTCTCCTGCATTGCAGATGGATTCTTTAATGCTGAGCCACCAGCGAAGCCCCCAAAATAACTTTGAGGTTAGGCTCAAAGAACAGAAAAATTAGGACTGGACGTCAAAGCAAATACTGTTATTACAGCTGGTGTGGGGAGGGGACACTGTGTGTATATGTATCTGTCTAATCTCTCTCAGACGTCTGTCTGTACATCTATCTATGCTTCCCTGGTAGCTCAGCTGGTAAAGAACCTGCCTGCAGTGAAGGAGATCCCAGTTCGATTTTGGGAATGGTAAGATCGCCTGAAGAAGTGATAGGCTACCCACTCCAGTATTCTTGGGTTTCCCTGGTGGTTCAGACAGTAAAAAATCCACCTGCAATGTGGGAGATCTGAGTCCAATTCCAAGTCCAATCCCTGGTTGGAAAAATCCCCTGGAGGAGGGCATGCCAACCCACTTACAGTATTCTTGCCTGGAGAATCCCCAAGGACTGAGGTGGCTAGTGGGCTACAGTCCATGGGGTCCCAAAGAGGCAGACGTGACTGGGTGGCTAAGTGCACACACATCTATTGGGAGGGACAGTGGAAGAGGAAGAAAGAGGAGGGAGAGAGAGAGAGAGAGAGAGAGGGACAGATTAAGATAGTTATTACTAAGATACACACACACACATATATAGCTACTATTAATAAATTACAAGCAGAATAATCCCAAATAATATTTAAAGATTCATCTATGATGTGTAAAGAGTGAGTTATGGGGTGGAGGGAGGAAAAACAATATGTCTATTTATTTTGGAATATGTCTATCTATGGAAAGGTAGCTCCTTTTGATAACTGGAGAATCTTGCCATGTTGAACTGAGGCCAAAGTACTCTTCTACATTGGTTTCTCTCTCTCTCTCTGTCTCTCTCTCTCCCTCTCTTTGTATTCAGATGCTCAGTCCTGTCTGATACTTTGCAATCCCATGGACTATAGCTGCAAGGCTCCCCTGTACATGGGATTTCTCAGGCAAGAATACTGGAGTGGGTTGCCATTTCCTTCTCCAGAGGATCTTCCCAACTCAGAGATCAAACCAACATCTCTCTTGTCTCCTGAATTGCCAGGTGGATTCTTTACCACTAGCACCACTTGGGAAGCCCACAGTGGTTACTGTGTAGGCTTCTATTAGGTTCAGTTCAGTCATGCAGTCATGTCCAACTCTTTGTAACCCCATGGGCTGAAGCATGCCAGGTCTCCCTGGCCAACATCAATGCCTCGAGTTTACTCAAACTTATATCCATTGAGACGGTGATGCCATGCAACTATCTCATCCTCTGTCATCCCCTTCTGCTCCTGCCTTCAATCTTTCCCAGCATCAAGGTCTTTTCAAATGAGTCAGTTCTTCACATTAGGTGGCCAAAGTATTGGAGTTTCAGCTTCAGCATCAGTCCTTCCAATGAATATGCAGGACTGATTTCCTTCAGGATGGACTGGTTGGATCTCCCTGCTGGCCAAGAGACTCTCAAGAGTCTTCTCCTACACCACAGCTCAAAAGCATCAATTATTTGACACTCAGTTTTCTTTATAGTCCAACTCTCACATCCATACATGACCACTGGAAAAACCATACATTTGACTAGACGGACCTTGTTGGCAAAGTAATGTCTAGGCTTTTTAATATGCTGTCTAGGTTGGTCATAGCTTTTCTTTCAAGGAGTAAGAATCTTTTGATTTCATGGCTGCAGTCACCATTTGCAATGATTTTGGAGTCCAGAAAAATAAACTCTGTCACTGTTTCCATTGTTTCCCCAATTATTTGCCATGAAGTGATGGGACCAGATGCTATGATCTTAAGTTTCTTAATGTTGAGTTTTAAGCCAAGTTTTTCACTCTCCTCTTTCACTTTCATCAAAAGGCTCTTTAGTTCTCCTTCACTTTCTGCCATAAGGGTGGTGTCATCTGCATATCTGAGGTTATTGATATTTCTCCCTGCAATCTTGATTCCAGCTTGTGCTTCATCCAGCCCAGCATTTCTCATGATGTGCTCTGCATGTAAGTTAAATAAGCAGGGTGACAATATACAGCCTTGACGTACTCTTTTCCCTATTTGGAACCAGTCTGTTGTTCCATGCCCAGTTCTAATTGTTGCTTCCTGACCTGCATAGAGATTTCTCAAGAGGCAGGTCAGGTGGTCTGGTATTCCCATCTCTTGAAGAATTTAAGTGGCAACCCACTCCAGTATTCCTGCCTGGAAAATCCCACAGACAGAGGAGCCTGATGGGCTACAGTCCACGGGGTCTCAAAGAATCAGACACAATTGAAGCAACTTAGCACACAGTCAAAAGCTTTGGCATAGTCAATAAAGCAGAAGCAGATGTTTTTCTGGAACTCTCTTGCTTTTTCGCTGATCCAACGGATGTTGGCAATTTGACCTCTGGTTCCTCTGCCTTCTCTAAATTCAGCTTAAACATCTGGAAGTACATAATTCACATACTGTTGAAGCTTGGCTTGGAGAATTTTGAGCATTACTTTGCTAACGTGTGAGATGAGTGCAATTGTGCGGTAGTTTGAACATTCTTTGGCATTGCCTTTCTTTGGGATTGGAATGAAAACTGACATTTTCCAGTCCTGTGATCACTGCTGAGTTTTCCAAATTTGCTGGCATATTGAATGCAGCACTTTCACAGCATCATCTTTCAGGATTTGAAATAGTTCAACTGGAATTCCATCACCTCCACTAGCTTTGTTCATAGTGATGCTTCCTATGGCCCACTTGACTTCACATTCCAAGATGTCTGGCTTTAGGTGAGTGATCATACCATTGTGATTATCTGGGTCATGAGGGTCTTTTTTGCATAGTTCTGTGTTTCCTTGCCATTGCTTCTTAATATCTTCTGCTTGTGTTAGGTCCATACCATTTCTGTCCTTTTCTGTGCCCATCTTTGCATGAAATATTCCCTTGGTATCTCTAATTTTCTTGAAGAGATCTCTGTTCTTTCCCATTCTATTGGTTTCCTATGTATATCTCTAGTCTTCCCCATTCCTTTGTTTCCTATGTAGATCTCCAGTATTTACCATTCTATTGTTTTCCTATGTATATATAAACTATGTAGGTTTTTAAGGTTTGTATTCCCCAAGAATGATGCTCACTTCCTTTTGTAAAATCCACTGGGATACTGGGTGTGGATGACCCAGGGGAGCAGCATGGAACTTATGGTTGTAACTCCATATGTTGGAAGTTTGGGTGAAGAAAGAACAAGAAAAAGAACCGGACTCAATCTGGTTTGCCCATTTAAATGTGAAAAAATTGGAATTTCAGTGTGAAAAAATTTCCTCTGTGTGGGAAAATGGTTTATTTTAACAAAGTAAGCTTAATCTTTTCATTGTTCCTAGGAGATTTTATATTATATTTAGTGTTCCTTAACTACTGTATTTCTTTTAATTTTTACCTTTGTTGGTTACATCTGTAAAAATGATTTCTGTGTGTTTTTATATACAAGGTTTAATTTTAATGAATTAAATCTACAATGAAAACCTTTGTGCCATGTTTTCACCTGATTTGAATTGAATGTGATTTCAATTGATTTGTGACTTTCATTATTTCCGCTACCACAATCACTTGAGAAATAATGATTTTAAATGTTTTGATTCTATTAAGATATGTATAAATAGTGTTTCATAGTTTACATGGACCTTCCAGATAGCTCAGCAGTAACGAAGGCACCTGCCAATGCAAGGAGATGCAGGTTTGATCCCTGGGTTGGGAAGATCCCATGGAGGAGGGTGTGGCAACCCACTCCAGTGTTCTTGCCTGGAGAATCCCATGGATGGAGGAGCCTGGTGGGCTGCATTCCATGGGGTCGCTAAAAGTCAGGCACGACTGAACGACTTCACTTTCAATTTTCACTTTCATGCACTGGAGAAGGAAATGGCAACCCACTCGTGTTCTTGCCTGGAGAATCCCAGGGACGGGGGAGCCTGGTGGGCTGACGTCTATGGGGTCGCACAGAGTCGGCCACAACTGAAGTGACTTAGCAGCAGCAGCAGCAGCTTGGATAAATTTTTCAGGGTCAGAGTGCAGCTTTGATGTTGGGAAAGACCGAAGTCAAAAGGAGAAGAGGATAACAGTGGACAAGATGGTTGGATGGCATCACCGACTCAATGCATTTGAGTTTGAGCAAGTTCCGGGAGATGGGGAAGGACAGGGAGGCCTGGCGTGCTGCAGTCCATGGGGGCGCAAAGCGTCAGACACGACTGAGTGGCTGACCACCAACAAGAGGGGAGTGAAGCTTTAATAGTAGGATTAGTGATAATTAGACAATGGAAATCTGACTTTTCTGGAAAGAGTCTGAGAAACTTAGATTCAGAGCCATGTTTTGAAAGTTACTGTGTGATCTTGGTCAAGTAATTAAACCCAGTGAACCCAAGTTTACTAACTATCAAATAGAAATAATAATAATTACCTCACTGAAATATCATGAAATACATGCTATATGTAGAAATAACATACTTAAAGCAAATAGTAAGAAAATGATGCTTGTTATATGGTCCGTGAACTGCAGTTCATATTACTGCTACCTCCCTTCCTATTGAACATATATTAATGTGTCCTTTCTTCACATTCAGATAGCATACATGTCAGTCTTCTCATTAGTGAATGGCACTCCCTCCCAGCGCATGCTGTCACTTCAGTCCTGTCCACCTCTTTGGGACCCTATGGACTGTAGCCTGCCAGTCTCCTCTATCCGCAGAATTTTCCAGGCAAAAATACTAGAGTCAATTAACATGCTCTCCTACATGGGATCTTCCCAGTCCAGAGATCAAATCCATGTCTCCTGCATCTCCTTCATTGCAGGCAGATTCTTTATCGCTGAGCCGCTGGGGAAGCCCCTCCCAGTGAAGTGAAGTGAAGTGAAATCGCTCAGTCGTGTCCGACTCTTTGCAACCCTGTGGACTGTAGCCCACGAGGCCCTCCGTCCATGGGATTCTCCAAGCAAGAATACTGGAGTGGGTTGCCATTTCCTTTCCCAGGCGATCTTCCCAACCCAGGGATCGAACCCAGGTCTGCCACATTGCAGGCAGATGCTTTAACCTCTGAGCCACCAGGGAAGTGGGTTTAATCAAATAAACCTAGAGGAAAATCTTGGCTTTGACAATTTCACAGCAGAAGAACAACTTTTCTGGAAACCTTCAGTTGAAAACTCTGTAACTAAACGGGCAGCGGTAAATTCTCCTGGGTTTTTGTTGCTGCTGTTGTTTAATACCAAAAAGAGAAATAGAGTAAAAAGGCAGTCTCAGTCTTAGACGTGTTAAAAGCCTCAGACATCCTGAACTTGCTTGGTTCCAAAGCTGCTCATAGATGCATCTTGTGGAGGAACAGGCTTCCCAGACCCTGCTGGACGACGGCAAACCAATGGCGAAGTTCTATAAACTTAACGGAGAGAGGATCACAGGCCTGTGAGTTTCAGAGAAACCATCATGAAAAACTGTGGCCTGACAAGAGCAGAACCTCTGCCCACAGCTTTAGTGTCGCTGGGAAAAAACGAGAGGTACCGTCTTTCCTTTTAATAAGCAGTCCTTAGTAGGCATTGGACACAACGTGTTTGAAAAGAGAACTCTTGTCTTTCTCCCTGGCTATCTGGAAGAAGGAATTCTGCATACTTCTGAAAAGCTGATAAGGATACTTCATGACAAAACTGTTTATTATCTTTAATTAATCAATTAATGTTGAAAAGCCAACCAGCATGAGAGAGCTGAAATAAATAGAAGTTGAATATCCAGTGAAAGAGAAATCCTCCTTTAACTACAGTGAATCGCACCACATAAACACAGTAAAAAATTCAAACATTAACAGCCCCAGATGCTCAACAAAAACAACAGAAGAAAAACCTAAAAATAGCATTGTTTTGATATTCTGAAGTGTTTTCTCAGGTGGAGCTGGCAACTTTAGACTGAAAAGACCTTCAGTTAACTGTCTCAGATCTTAGCTTATATTCATTTATCTTAGAAAAAGAATTGAAAAAAAGTAAACTTTTACTCTTCTGTGACATCTTATTTCCTTATATACTCCCTGCTCTAGATTCTGCTTTAGATACTGTCATCCTACAAATCATTTGTACGCTAAGTCTCCTTAATATCTTCACTAGTATATTACATCATGCCATTATTTAATTAAAGAATAATAATAAGACACAGACATAATAAATCACTCAGATGAATGAGCAATTCACTTTCAAGTGAAAAGCTTCTGAACTCAGCTGTGCGATGGAAAGTAATCTCTTTCAATAACACCACAGGCTTGGGGAATGATAGTTATCTAAAGAAACATTATAAACACATTTGACTTTGAAAGGTTAGAAACACCCAGAATATCTTTCTCATTTGCAGGGGAAAAGAAATACCTAATTATAAACACAATTTATATGTGCCCTATTGACTTAAATATGAATGTTCAAGATCTTTTATATGTTTTAAAATGACGAAGCAGGGAATATAGAAACAGAAAATAAAATTACAGAGCAAGAAGTGTTCTGTTGCAAGAAGGTTAGCAGACACCTCATATACACTGGCAATTAGGGATTTAGAGTTTTACACACACACACACACACACACACACACACTAAGCCTCACTGTATATGTGAGTTGAAAATTTTTGTGTCACAAGCAGAGATTCTAACACAGTGGAGAGAGTATATGACAGTGTACTGAAGAAATTTTACATGTTCATCAGATTTTAAGTACTAGAGTGTTAAGAGATCTATATTGTGCCTTTGGAACTGAAGGCCGGATTACAGTTTGAAGAATACAACTGGCAAGAATATTTCAGGATTCAAAAATTAACCACATTCTTTGGTGTTAGTTCAGGGTTGGGTCCTATTAATTAAACTGATATCAAAGATGGCTATTCAAAGGTTTCTAAGTAGTTTCACTTTTAAAATAAAATGCATGTTATATTTCAATATGTTCATGAATGTGGTCACAGTTCCATTCCTTATAATGTAATTGTGAATTTCTGTTTTAAGATAAGAATAAAATAATCTCCATTTTCTTCACCATTGGAGAGTGAATGAACCCAGAGAATAACACCGTAGTCTATAAATAAGATTCAACTAAAGTAACGATGCTATAGCTATCTAACTGTTAAAGTATAAGCTACAATACAGACTTTTGTCATTTCTAAATAGCCTTCTCTAAGTTTCACTGTTTGACATACTGCTTTGGATCAACATTAAAAATCAAGTGTAAATATCTTTAAAAACCAATCCCAACTTGATGGAGGTCAGACAGGTCTTAAGTCACAAATCAAACAGCAGAAGAGTCACGGAAACAACTACATAATCTTTGTCCACTTAGGAACAAATTCCTTCTGTCTAAGTTTCAGCTTACTCTTAGTGTATCTAGTGCTATTGAATGACTGGCAGTTTAGAATAGTGGGCTCTACTCTGTAGTCTGACAGCCTAACACCCGTCCTGGACCTTTTTCACTGCCACTGCTCCTCCCCCGTCCAGACTCCACCTCATCTCTCTACCAAGCAATTTTGGCAAGTAGGACTCAGGACAAGAGTGAGCCAGAGAGAAGGGAGAGAAACACATGGGGCAAAGACAAAGATAATAATATCTAAAACTTACACCTTAATTAGTCATATGTGCTATGATAAAGGCAAAAGAGAAAAGGAAAGATATAGCCATTTAAATGCAGAGTTCTAAAGAAAAGCAAAGAGAGATAAGAAAGCCTTCCTCAGTGATCAGTGCAAAGAAATAGAGGAAAACAATAAAATGGAAAAAACTAGAGCTCTCTTCAAAAAAATTAGAGCTACCAAAGGAATATTTCATGAAAAGACAGGCACAATAAAGGACAAAAACGGAATGGACCTAACAGAAGCAGAAGATATTAAGAAGAGATGACAAGAATACACAGAAGAACTGAACAAAAAAGATCTTCATGACCCAATAAACATGATGGTGTGATCACTCACCTAGAGCCAGACATCCTGGAGTGCAGAATCAAGTGGGCCTTAGGAAGCATCACTATGAACAAAGCTAGTGGAGGTGATGGAATTCCAGTTGAGCTATCACAAATCCTCAAAGATGATGCTGTGGAAGTGCTGCACTCAATATGCCAGCAAATTTGGAAAACTCAGCAGTGGCCACAAGACTGGAAAAGGTCAATTTTCATTCCAATCCCAAAGCAAGGAAATGCCAAAGAAGGTTCAGACTACCACACAATTGCAGTCATCTCATATACTAGCAGAGTAATGAACAAAACTCTCCAAGCAAGGCTTTAACAATACATGAACTGAGAACTCCCAGATGCTCAAACTGGATTTAGAAAAGGCAGAAGAACCAGAGATCCAATTGCCAACATCTGTTGGATCATTGAAAAAGCAAGAGAGTTCCAGAAAAAACATCTATTTCTGCTTTATTGAGTACGCCAAAGCCTTGACTGTGGGGATCATAACAAACTGTGGAAAATTCTTCAAGAGATGGAAATACCAGACCACCTGACCTGCCTCTTGAGAAATCTGTATGCAGATCAAGAAGCAACAGTTAGAACTGGAAATGGAACAACGGACTGGTTTCAAATAGGAAAAGGAGTACATCAAGGCTGTATATGGTCACCTTGCTTATTTAACTTATATGCAGAGTACATTATGCGAAATGCTGGACTGGATGAAGCACAAGCTGGAATCAAGATTACCAGGAGAAATATCAATAACCTCAGATATACAGATGGCACCACCCTTATGGCAGAAAGCAAAGAGGAACTAAAAAACCTCTTAATGAAAGTGAATGAGGAGAGTGAAAAAACTGGCTTAAAACTCAACATTCAAAAAACAAAGATCATGGTATCTGGTCCCATCACTTCATGCCAAATAGATGGGGAAACAAGGGGAACAGTGACAGACTTTTACCTAGTTGGACTCCCAAATCACTGCAGATGGTGACTGCAGCCATGAAATTAAGACACTTGCTCCTTGAAGGAAAAGCTATGACCAGCCTAACCAGCATATTAAAAAGCAGCAATATTACTTTGCTGACAAAGGTCCATCTAGTCAAGGCTGTAGTTTTTCCAGTGGTCATATATGGATGTGAGAGTTGGACCATAAAGAAAGCTGAGTGCCAAAGAATTGATGCTTTTGAACTGTGGTGTTGGAGAAGACTCTTGAGAGTCCCTTGGACTGCAGGGAGATCCAACTGGTCCGTTCTATAAGGAAATCAGTCCTGAACATTCATTGGAAGGACTGATGCTGAAGCTGAAGCTTCAACACTTTGGCCACCGGATGGAAAGAGCTGATTCATTGGAAAAGACCCTGATACTGGCAAAGATCAAAGGCAGGAGGAGAAGGGGATGACAGAGGATTAGATGGTTGGATGGCATCACTGACTCAATGTACATGAGTTTGAGCAAGCTCTGGGAGTTGGTGATGGACAAGAAGCCTGGCACGCTGCAGTCCGTGGGGTTGCAAAGGACCCAAGTAAGCAACTGAACTGAACTGAAGTACTGGATACAAACTTTTTATTATATTATTATTTGGAAACTTAAATATTACAATGTAAATGGTTTATTATTTAATATCCCTATTTATCAGAAGAAAATACTGAACATAGATGCACTGAATGATCTGACCAAGATCCCACATCTACTAAATTCATGAGCTCAGATCAAACCCTGAAATATGACTCTACAACTCCAACTCACCACTCTGCTAACTTGAAAATATCACAGTCAATTTTTAAAACAGCCTGAAATAAGAGAGCATTTGGTTAATGAAGTGATTTACCAAAGCCGGCATGGCAAACCTCTATGGCATTCTTGCCTGGAGAATCCCATGGACACAGGAGCCTGGTGGGGTACAGTCTCCACAGGGTCACAAAGAGTTGGACATGACAGAAGTGACTTCACACACACACACACAAACACACACACACACACACACACACACACACACACAAAGGTTTTGGTCCTTTCACTTATATGGTATACTTTAGATCTGAAAGACACCTAAAATGTTTCTTTCTGAAAATTGTAAAAAGAATAGTTGAGTAGCTTCCACTCAGTACAATAAAAATATATTTATTTATTCAACAAACATACTTTTTACATCTATCCCATGCCACACACCATTCTAGGTACTTGAGATAGAGTCGTGGATAAACAGGCAATCGCCCCTGTCTTTGTAAAGTGACATTATACTGGAGAAAGACAGATACTATGATATGTTAGGAGGTAGTAAATTGTATATAGAAAAGAAAAATATCAGGAAAGAGTGATGAAGAATTGTATTCTAAGTAGTACAGTCTGTAATATCCTTACAAAACTTGGCATTTAAGCAAAAAGTTGGAAATGCTGGAGCCAGCTTTAGAAGTAGTGGGAGGGAGGGTATGTAAGGCAGAGGAAACATGAAGACTAAAGCACGGATGGGGAAGGATGCCTGGCCTGTACCAGGGGCTGGGAGACTAGCATGGCGGAGGAGGAATGGCCAGGGGAATGGCTGGGATAGATAGAGCCAGCAAGCTCTGGGGAGACAGACATTACAGAGTGTATAGAGCATGAAAAAGACTTTAATTTTTATTGTAAATGAGATGAAGAGACATCAGAGGGTTTTGAACAAGAAAGAGACATAATCATTTATTTTTAACGTTATCACTCTGGCTTCTCTGTTGAGCATAGGCTATAAGACAGAAATTGAGGAGAAAGTAGGAGATCAATGGCAGTGATTTTGTTGAGAAATAAAGAAGATAGTCCATGGATATGGCCGTGAGGGGGGTGACAAGTGGTACAATTTAAGATTTACTTTAAAAATAGAGCTGAAAGAATCTTTCAGTGGGTTCAGTGTGAGCCATGAGAGCTTCTTTTTGGAAGGTCGAGTTTGAGATGTCTATTACATATCCAATAGAGATGAAAGGAAGGCAGCTGAACACACAGATTTGGCCTTCAGGAGAAGGTCAGGCTGGAGGTGGAATTTTAGGGATCACCCGCACATGCTGCTGCTAAGTCGCTTCAGTCGTGTCCGACTCTGTGCGACCCCACAGACGGCAGCCCACCAGGCTCCCCATCCCTGGGATTCTCCAGGCAAGAACACTGGAGTGGGTTGCCGTTTCCGTCTCCAATGGATGAAAGGGAAAAGTGAAAGTGAAGTCGCTCAGTCGTGCCCGACTCTTAGCGACCCCATGGACTGCAGCCCACCAGGCTCCTCTGTCCATGGCATTTTCCAGGCAAGAGCACTGGAGTGGGGTGCCATTGCCTCCTCCCATCAGTACATGAACATTATTTAAAAGCACAGCACCGGATGAAACTGGAGCCCATTATACAGAGTGAAGTAAGCCAGAAAGATAAAGACCATTACAGCATACTAACACATATATATGGGATTTAGAAAGATGGTAACGATAACCCTATATGCAAAACAGAAAAAGAGACACAGAAGTACAGACAGACTTTGGAACTCTGTGGGAGAAGGCGAGGGTGGGATGTTTCGAAAGAACAGCATGTATATTATCTAGGGTGAAACAGACCACCAGCCCAGGTGGGATGCATGAGTCAAGTGCTCGGGCCTGGTGCACTGGGAGGACCCTGAGGAGTCGGGTGGAGAGGGAGGTGGGAGGGGGGACCGGGATGGGGAATACGTGTAACTCTATGGCTGATTCATATCAATGTATGACAAAACCCACTGAAATGTTGTGAAGTAATTGGCCTCCAACTAATTAAAAAATAAATAAATAAAATCACAGCACTGGATAAGTAAGTGTAGACTGAGAAATGAAAAGGTCAAAGGACTAAATCTTGGGCTATTCTAAAGAAGTTTAGAGATCAGGAAAAAGAAAAAGAAACACTAAAAAAAAAAAAAATGTAAAGGAGGGACTAGCTGGTCGTGGAAAGATGGGAATATGCACCAAGAAAAAAAGGATCACTTACTAAAAGTGTAAGTATGACACTAACTGAGCATGAACAACTGAATTCAGTAACATGTTCACTGTACATTAGTTCAGTGGAATGATGGGAATGGAATGTTTATTGTAGTGAACTTAAGAGAGCTTGGAAAGAAAGGAATTGGTGGTAGCGAGTAGTATAACTTTCTGAGCATTTTTCTATAAGGATAAATGGTGAAATGGGATGTTAAGTACAATGGGCTTGGGATCAAAACAAATTTTTTAAGATATAAATATTGATGGTCAATATTTGATGGTCTCAATCCAGGAAGAGAGAATTTTGCTAATATAGGAGGGATAAGTTTGCTCACGCAAGATCCTTGAGTAAGAGAGAGGAATGGGATCTCATAATGGAGAATTTAGCCTTGAAGAGTAACAGAGAGAAGTGAAAGCAACAAGAGGGAAATGAGAGTATGTAGGCTTGGGTGTTGGTAGCAGAGTAAACGTGGTGATGGGCACTCAGTGACTTGAGTTTTCCAGCAAGGTAGAAAGCAAGGACACCCTGAAAGGAAAAGAATTACTTGACCTCAACACATAAGGCAACTTTTTTCTTTTTAGCCCCATAGAGTTTAGCGCTGACTGCATTGTTACACCTGTTGGTTTTTTTCCCCCATCCACTTCAGTTTTAAATCCTGTTAACATCTTTCTAAAGGATTGGAATGCATTAGGTCTGTTGGTAGTAATTCATCATGGGGGACTGGAGCAACAGAGAAATCTACAGCAATACTGGAATTCAGCCATAAGCACCTGGAAACCCTCTTAAATCTCTGACTCTGCATTCTTTTCAACAGTAGCAACTTCCAACAGAGGGTGAACACAGGGGCCTGGCAATAGCTGCTTAACTGGATCATAACAAAGAACGCAGGAAAGGAAAGTTAGAGGCGGAACTGCTGCTCAACAGGAGGTGCCTCTTCAAAAAAGTTCCCTTTTTTCAGCAGTGTTGGTCAAGTTGGCAGAAATACCAAAATAGCATTATAACCTAAGATCTATGCTGTGTTGTTTTATTTATTCACATGATTAACAGTGTAGGGTTAACTCTTCTGACCTCAGAAGTAAATTCAACTGCCAGTGGAAATTATAAGGTTTTCAGTTCAGTTCAGTTCCGTCACTCAGTCGTGTCCGACTCTTTGTGACCCCATGAATCGCAGCACGCCAGGCCTCCCTGTCCATCACCAACTCCTGGAGTCCACCCAAATCCATGTCCGTTGAGTTGGTGATGCCATCCAGTCACCTCATCCTCTGTCGTCCCCTTCTCCTCCTGCCCTCAATCTTTCCCAGGATCAGGGTCTTTTCAAATGAGTCAGCTCTTCACATCAGGTGGCCAAAGTATTAGAATTTCAGCATCAACATCAGTCCTTGCAATGAACACCCAGGACTGGTCTCCTTTAGAATGGACTAGTTGGATAGCATTGCTCAAGAAGTGAAGATATAGGCAAAGCTCATTATTTTAAATATTTGAAATAAATTTCAGAAGTAAATATAGTGACTATTTCCTATGAAATAACCTACAGAAAATAAATCTTCCCCTGTTTCTGCAAAGCTTCGAAGTGACAGGACAGTTTGAAATAATGGTGGACATTTTTGCTCTCAGTTTAAGAAAAATAAATATCTTTTCTGTATGTACAAAATAGCCATTTTTCTAAGTACAAAGCTGAAAGATGATCTATACAATTTTTTTAAGTTTTCTTTAGGCTTTTTTGGGGATTATTATCTTTGGCCTGAGACAACCCTTACTACAGCCCACAATTATGTTCCATGTTAGAATAATTTGCTGTAGGGAGAGAAATTATATGCATCCTCACCACTGACAGCTATAGAGAAATGAAAAGTACCTGTTAAATTCCCTTCTATTACTCCCTTACATTTGCATATCCTTAAATAACTGGCCTAATAGCAGGAGCATGGAAAATACTCTCATTTCATCTTTATTCATTTTAGCTTTAGTTTTTTAGCTTAATCACTGCAGAGATATGGATGATCTCATATGACATATAATTAAGCATTCAACCTATAGTTATTAATGACAGAGAAGGTACAACTTGACTTACACTGGCCCATTACTTACCTTTAGCTTTATATTACTGGTATTTTTTTAAAAGTTCAAATAAGTAATATTCAAAAGAAACACTGAAGTTCAAAAAAAGATTTAAAGAAATTTCACACCACAGTTGAGTTGAGTCAAAAGGAGGAAAAACAGTTTTACATTTACATAAAACATCTATGAGTTATTAGTGACCTTTCAAAAATTGTGTTTCAAATATCTACTCTGAGACTCTTGGCTAAGCCATAATCAAAGAGCAGTAAACTATCTGAATGTACCAAACTATAAATTGAAGAATTTTAATAATTCCATTTAGATGCTAATCTGCCATCCAAATAAATTCATCATATAACATATAAACAAAGACTCAAAGCTCATTCTTTGACCAACAAACACATGAGATGCTCAACATCACCACTTGCTCAGTTCAGTTCAGTTCCGTCACTCAGTCGTGTCCGACTCTGTGACCCCATGAACTGCAGCACGCCAGGCCTCCCTGTCCATCACCAACCCCAGAGCTTACTCAAACTCATGCCCATCGAGTCGGTGATGCCCTCCAGCCATCTCATCCTCTGTCATCCCCTTCTCCTCCTGACCCCAATCCCTCCCAGCATCAGGGTCTTTTCCAGTGAGTCGACACTTCACATGAGGTGGCCAAAGTATTGGAGTTTCAGCTTCAACATTAGTCCTTTCAATGAACACCCAGGACTGATCTCCTTTAGGATGGACTGGTTGGATCTCCTTGCAGTCCAAGGGACTCTCAAGAGTCCTCTCCAACACCACAGTTCAAAAGCATCAATTTTTCAGCGCTCAGCTTTCCTCACAGTCCAAATCTCACATCCATACATGACTACTGGAAAAACCATAGCCTTGACCAGACAGACCTTTGTTGGCAAAGTAATGTCTCTGCTTTTTAATATACTGTCTAGGTTGGTCATAACTTTCCTTCCAAGGAGCAAGTGTCTTTTAATTTCATGGTTGCAGTCACCATCTGCAGTGATTTTGGAGCCAAAAAAAAAAAGTCTGACACTGTTTCCACTGTCTCCCCATCTATTTTCCATGAAGTGATGGGACCAGATGCCATGATCTTAGTTTTCTGAATGTTGAACCTTAAGCCAAATTTTTCAGTCTCCTCTTTCACTTTCATCAAGAAGCATTTTAGTTCTTCTTCACTTTCTGCCATAAGGGTGGTGTCATCTGCATGTCTGAGGTTATTGATACTTCTCCCGGCAATCTTGATTCCAGCTTGTGCTTCCTCCAGCCCAGCATTTCTCATGATGTACTCTGCGTATAAGTTAAATAAGCAGGGTGACAATATACAGCCTTGACGTACTCCTTTTCCTATTTGGAACCAGTCTGTTGTTCCATGTCCAGTTCTAACTCTTGCTTCCTGCCCTGCACAATACTTGTTAGAGAAATACAAATCAAAGCTTCAATGAGGTATCACCTCATGTCATCAGAACGGCCATCATCAAAAAGTCTATGAACAATAAAAGCTGTAAATGACGTGGAGAAAAGGGAACCCAGGAGGGTTCCCACTGTTAGTGGGAATGCAATTTGGTACAGCTACTATGAAGAACAATATGGAGGTTCGCCAGAAACCTAAAAATAAAACTACCAAATGAATCAGCAATTCCACTCCTGAGCCATATTCATGGAGAAAACCATAACTGAGAAAGATAAGCCAATCCCTATGTTCACTGCAGCCGGAACATGGAAGCAACCTAAATGTTCATCAACAGAGGAATGGATGAGAAAATGTGGTGCATCTATACAACGGAATAGTGCTCAACCATAAAAGTAACAGAATTGTGCCCTTTGCACAGATGTGGATAGGCATAGAGATTTTCATACAGAGTGAAGTAAGTCAGAAAGAGAAAAACAAATATCATATAATATAACTGATATGTAGAATCTAGAGAAATGGTTTAGATGAACTAATCTGTAAAGCAGAAATAGAGACTCAAATGTAGAGAACAAACTTGGTGGTGACAAGTGGGGAGGGAGTGTGGGAGGAACTGGGAGGTTGGGGCTGACGTATATATGCTACTCTATATAGAGCAGATAATTAATGAGAATGACGGAAGAGCACAGAGACGTCTACTCAATGTTCCGTGGTGACCGAGACGGGAAGGAACTAAAAGAGAGAGGGTGCATGTATACACGCAGTGGATGGACTTTGCTGTGCCGCAGACACGAACACAATACTATAAGACAACTATACTCCAATAAAAACTAAAAAAAATAAAATTAGTTTCAAAAATATAACGTAGCCAACCTATGTGTTTATTAAGTGGATAAAAGAGAATTCAAACTCAGGTCATATACTGTCAATTTGTTCATCTCACTTTACCATTCTCTACCACCATTCCTGGGAAGCCTTTAATCATAACCCACTTGTCCTGAGGATTTCTCCTCCCGACAGAGTCTGCCTGCCTGTTGAGTACCACTAGTGTCTCTTTTTCTAGACATTGCTACTGCTGGGCGGGACATCCAAAGAGTATTGCTAAGCCCTAATATTGTTAGAATTTTTTAATGGAACTTTTCTTTAGTATATAAGACTAAAACAAAAGCCCTTATAGATTTGGGCCTGGCAACAAATCTGAATTCCCATGCTTCCATGTTGGAAACTAAGACTTTGCAGGAGTCAGATTTGTTCACTTCTCTCTTACGGTGTGTCTGCTTCTAAAAGACACATGAAAATTATTTATACTAAAAACTATTAATAACACATATGAAATTAAGTGACAGCTGCAGTTATAAATCATAAAGTAGGGAAATATAGTTTCTAGGTATGATAAATCTCTTGTATATCCAGGAAAGACCACAGAACGTAAATACATCTAAGATCCACAGATCAAAAGCAATCTAGGCCCATTCTGTGTGAGAAATATATGAATAAGCTCTCTTGTCTCAGAGCTAGAAATCAGTAGGCACCTTACTACTCTGTTATTTTCAAGGTGAATAAAACCCACTTTAGCAAATCACAAAGATAAAGCAATCAACCAAATTTTAAAAGAAACCGAGTAATGCCATATGTATGACACGTATTATAAGTAGCTGGTAGCATTTTTTTTTAAATTAAGTCATTGATTCCAAGCTCCGACAACTTCACAGCTGATTTCCCTGTGTAACAATCAAAGAGCAATTAAGTCATCCTGTGTAAGAAATGATATATCATATGGTTGTCCACATGGCTCAAGAATTATGAGCATAATTGACCAAAAAAAAATTCTAAATATCAGATATGCAAAATTGATGGAACAATGACTAGGGCTAAGAAATCATAGGGATCAAAGACAGTCAAATACAGCTATACTTGGAGAAAAGCACCATGATCAAAGAATTTCATTGGTGTCTTGTAAAGCCACAATTCACACACCTTCCTGTGACTTTTTCACACTTTCCTACAATTTTCTGCAAGAAAGCGCTAAGTCTTTGTGTTCTGTGTGCAAACTACTAGATAGGAACACTTAGCTTCTCCTTTCATCTGAGGCTGATGCATGTCGGTGAATACGGGCACACAGCGGAACTGGTGGTGGAGACGCAAAGACTGCGGCTCCATATGCGCTAAAGGAATCGCAATGCGTTGCCACTTCATTAAATTTGTGAGACGTTTTTCACACATTTTAAAACAACTTTTCAGATATTATCTTGTGAGATAAGTATCTTAAAGAATGTCTCATCAAACCTACGGTTGGAACTGTCAGAACTAGTTGTGCCTACTAGAATGAGTGCAAGGTTATGGGAAATAGTAAATGAAGAGAGAAGATGAGATCTTTGCCACCTTTCAGAGGATGCCCCAGATTACAAGGGATGAGGAAAGAGAGGTGATAGATATCGACAGAGGAAAGAGGCAAGGTGTGTTAGAGCCATCCTTGTGGAATTCACGAATAATATTGAATGGGACACAGTGATGATACCAGGGTATCACTTAAATAGCTTCATATCCAAATACGGGAAACATTCATGAGTTCATTAACTCCTTCATTAATAATAGCATTCATTTATTTATTCATCCACTCATTTTTCTCATGAACTCACTGTCTCAGTAGATCACAAAGCAAAGTGCATCTTTGCCCAATCTAAAAACTAGGTGCCATTCTAGATTCTTTTCTCTCCCTTAAATTCAATTTTCTAGTTTCTACCGCTATTCACTTCAAACACTCCACCTCCTCAAGGGAGTGTCAATCATCACCCTGACCTAGAATAGCCTCCCACTCTTTTTATTTCCATCACATCTATTTGTTTATATATTTCCTTCTAATTTTTATCACCATCTGTCATATCATATTTATTCTTGTTCATGTCCTTATTCCCCAAAGTGACCTAAATACAACCTTAAGTATTTTGGCTAATGTATACATACTTATTGATTAAATATTTTTGCTAAAGGTTTTAAATTCTCAAGTTCTTTAAGAAAGGGCTGAAATGTTCATTTGGGAGGCTAGTAAACATGAGTAAAACTCTTGAGGGGAAAGCCCTCTGCCTCCTCAGTGACACAGTACTTGGATCAACCTACAGAGAGATGATACCTCATTAGGTCCCAGTAGCTATGCTGTGTTTATTTTTGAATGATAGTAGCAAAGTCAGTGGCAACTGCATATTGAAATGCAGCTTTATGAATTTAGAGCGTTATATATGACAAAAGAAGTGAAAGGTGATGGCAATCAAGGGGCAATTATGAAAATCATGGACAGTCAAGAACCTCTTGGGGAAAAAAGGGTCCACAAGGTCATAATGATTTCCCTCGAGGGGGACGTAGAGGAGAAGGCATTGCATCACTTCGTGACCTGCACAAGTCAGAGCTACGCTTGAGAATATTTACTCCACAAACTTTTAAAGAATGTGTATATTATTTATTTTATGTCTAGTATTTAGGAGATATCATGAGGAAGTATTTAGATGATATCCTATTCTGTCCAGAAGGAATGTATAACTTTGCTTAGCATCTGCACTTTTTTGCTCAGTTTTCGGATAACTATAATGGCTGGCAAAAGGAAAGGATGATGCAAAAAGGAAAGGAAAGGCAAAAGAAAACAGACTTTATAACCCATGAAGAGCAAAGCTTGTTTCTGACAAAAGTAAACCCGTGACAAATTTTTACATAATTTTATAGTACAGATGATTTATAGTAAAATCTGTATACATCTAACTGGAGTCTTAATTTTTACATAGGTCTTTTTGGTAGATTCCAAATTTATAAAACCTTAGGAATACATATATGCAATAACTCAGCTTCCAATTTGTCAGACTCAAAGGGCAATGATAATTATCAATTCAGATGTGAAAAGCAGACAACTGCTAGTCTAATAGAATGAGCTAGTGCTTCTAAATGTTTAACATACAATAGATCAATCAGCATCTTATTAAAATGCATATTCAGTGGGTCTGAGTGAGACCAGAGACTCTGAATTTCTTACAGGCTCAAAGGTCAAGTCCATGCTGCTGTGACCGGACCACACCCTGGCTTGATGTTCAGGTACTGACTATTGATCCAGAAACTAAGAAGTTGAGGAGCGGTGGGAACTTTTTGCTCATCTGGATAAAGAAACTGTTAAAAACTGTTGAAAATATGTTAAGAAAGAACATAATACAAACAAACAACAATAAAAAGTTACCTGGATCCTCTCTTACAGGAGACACCGCCTTTGCATCACAAGAAAAGTGGTCGTAGATTAGTTTATATCCAGGAACTAAATGCTTTAGACAATTCACCGGTGACTTATCTGAGTAATTTCCCTATAGATTTACTTGAACTTCAGCTCTGATGAGGACATTTAGGCCAGCATCAGCAATGCAGAAAGCCCACCTGAACTGATCCTAGTTCTCACTGAACACCTGCTTCTCCTGAAGAACAGTAACCTGTCCGCAGTCACTTCTCTTCCCTAGTTTGTGTATGCTGTGACTCAGCTTCCCCACCAGGGGGGTTCTCTTAAAAGATCCTTGTTTAATGACAAAGCTCCTGTGACAATATATGGAGGGATACGTTACCAAAATAGAAAATAATAATAATAATAATAGACTTCCGGCACACTGGGCTAGCATTTTAACGTAAGAGAACTAGGGTATTCTGTTTTCACAGCGTGGTAGGGGGTTAAATTCTCTTCCAAAACTAACTGTTCTCCTGTTAACTGAAATATATAAACATGTATATTGCTTGGATTAGGGGATCCATTCATTCTGCTTCAGAAGCATAGGTATATGTATGCTGTAACTTGAGCACTGGCCTCACAGTGGAAAGTTAATGGGGTTTAAAATGTGATTTGACAAGAGATTTCTGTTTTGTTTTTGCCTCACTCTGAGATGATCAGATTCCTCCTTAGAGAGAAAAATGTGACATCCCAAGAGATCCTGAGTGAAATCAGCCTGTTTGTAAAAAATCCTCTTGCATTAAGGGCTATGCTTTCTATGTCCTTCAGGGCCGTTCCTGGGCCTTTACAATTTTTTGCTCACTGTTTTAATAACATTACTGGGGTACAAAAGCACGCAGAGGTATTGCCTATGGACTCACAAGGACTATCATGGTTTACAGGTGTTCAGAGTACTTAACAAAATATTCAACTACCCATTTTCTTTAAAAGGATCTCAGACTAAGGGCAAGAACTCTGAGCAGAGAACCAATACACTAGCTTCTCATTTATTATATCATTTTATTATTTGATAAGAGGGAAAAGTCCTTCTAATTTGCTATCGTGAAGAGTATTTTTAGATTTTTCCCTTAACTGATAAAGACTTTATTTATCAAAGCTCAAAGATAATCCTTCTATCATAGTTCACTTTTCCCAGCAAACCAAATGGTATCTTCTTATTTAAAACAGTAAGAAAATATCTGTGCCTTCCTACCAAGACAGTAAAATGTTTCCACATATTAATATTATCAAAAACTCCTGTAATGAAAACATAATAATAATAGAAAATAAAATTTAAAAGAGGTTATCCCACTTTTAGGCGTTAGAAAAGTGAAAGTGAAAGTCACTCTGTTGTGGCAGACTCTTTGTGACCCCATGGACTGTACAGTCCATGGACTTCTCCAGGTCAGAATACTGGAGTGGGTAGCGTACCCTTCACCAGGGGATACTCCCAATCCAGGGATAGAACCCAGGTCTCCCGCATTGCAGGCAGATTCTTTACCAGCTTGGCCGCCAGGGAAGACTAAGAGTCCAGTGGGTAGCCTATCCCTTGACCAGCAGATCTTCCTGAGCCAAGAATCAAACTGGGGTCTCCTGCAATGCAGGCTGACTCTTCACCAGCTCAGCTACCAGGGGAGACTCAGGTATTAACTGGCCAAAGTTGTAGCGGTGAATCAGTATCAACTTGGAGCAAAACACAATGCCTGACTCATAATCAGTTTCAAAAATATTTACTTCTTAGATTTTTGGGAACTGACTGGAGCCCAGATTCACGCCCTGATAGTCTTTTGATTGCTGTTGTTAGTTCATCTCACCCTTACTTAGGAAGGATTTTATTTCCTAGGTGCCATTAGATTCTAATGAGGCTTAGGTTTCTAAGCCTCGGGCTATGTCTCATTTAGACTTTTCTTTCAGAAAGGCTCTCTTTCCATGGGTACTTTCATCTTAATCCATGAATTTATATACAGCTTTAATGGAATTTCACATTTTCCCACAACTTCTCTCCTCTGGTTGTTGCAAGTTATGGTTGCCAAATTGTAACAGAATAACTGTTACATTTTTATGTTATTTTAATAGCAAAACACCTTCTTGTCTTGATAGAGTATTTTCAAAAGTCCTTGCTTATTGGAAATATCTAATGCAAATTTGTACGAGTTCTGTTGCTGATGTAAACTTTCTAAAGAACAGTTCAAGTGATTGATAATTTAATTCACTGCCATTTTGGGGGATTTTTTCTGCTTAGGGCCCATTCATATTACTAAATATTAATATTAGAATATTTACTTAGACAAATGCAAATCTTTTGGATTAATATAAAATAAAAATACTGGAACTTAACTTGTTTTGTTAACTAAACTAGACAACATTCACTTTGATAGGAATATACTGCACTATGGAAAGAAAAAAGAAGGGACCTTAGTTCCAATCAAAACTTTTCTATTAATCAACTTATGGAACTAGGGAAAGTTAACAAACTTTTTTTTTTTTGCATGTTCAATTTAGACAGAGAAAACTTGCAAAAACAGTACAGAAACTTGCAAAAATAGTGCTGCATAAGCCTCATTCTTTGTCTAACATTTTGTGGCTGTGTGCTCAGTCATGTCCAACTCTTTAGCACCACATAAAACCATAACACAATTTTAAAAACCAGAAAACATGGATACGACATCATAACCCCACACTGCATTTAGTTGTTACTTGTCTTGGCTCTTCTCCAATGTGTGACTTTGCTTTCCTTTTCTTTCGCGATCTTGGCACTTTGGAAGAGAACTCATTATTTTCTATGGTGTTCCTTAAGTTAGGTTTGGCTGATATTTTGTCATAACTAAAATCAGATAATAATTTTTAGAGATGCAAAAAACACCATAGAAATGATATTGTCTCATTTATTCCATTGTGCAAACAAGATGAATTTTTAAAAGTTATTTTAAAATTTATCTTCTACTAATTTATTCTGCTTTGCTTTTATTTGTTTATACTGTTAAAATAATTCCCCATTGGAAGAGAAAATGGCACAAGGAAAACATATTTTAACATTATTATTTCCTTCTGTTGAAGACATACTACTTAATTATGTAACTCTACCTGTGCTTAACATGTTATAGGAGATTTTTTAAAAAATGACAAGTTTTTCAAGAAACTCAACTTTAATGAACTAAAAATCTTTATGGGGTATTGTTGATTTACAATGTTGTGTTAGTTTCAAGCGTACAGGAAAGTGAGTGAATCAGTTATACACATGCATGCGTCCACTCTGTTTCTAGATTCTTCGCCCATATAGGCCATTATAGTGTATCGAGTAGAGTTCCCAGTGCTATACAATAGATCTCATTATTGTCTATATTATATACAGTAATGTATATGTCAATCCCAATCTTTGAATTCATTCTGCCCCCTTGCTTATCCCTGCTAATCATGTTTGTTTTCTACATCTGTAATTCTATTTCTGTTTTGTAGGTAAGTTCATTTGTATCCTTTTTTTTGAGATTCCACATATAAGTGATATCGTATGATATTTGTCTTTCTCCGGCTTACTTCATTCAGCTGACAATTTCTAAGTTCATCCATGTTGCTGGGAATGGCTAATGTTCCATCATATATATGTACCACTTCTTTATCCATTTCTCTATTGACACTTAGAAAACATATCCAAATATTTTAGGAGCTATATCATAAAAGAAAGATAGCTTGGTTCACCTAAACTATAATATGATTATTTGTATCTTTCTTTTTTCAATAGCCTATTATGCTTTATAGATTTCTTCTAAATAATCAGTGTACACCATTTCTATTTTAAAACGGACCTTTTGGCTAGTGTCAGTTTGGTCTCATATCACTTAATGTTGTATATTTGAAATGAATATTATTTACTATTATATCTCAATAAATATATTACCTTTGGAGAGAGCTATAGGTATTTAGTATCCACTAGGCAAGAATTGTTAATACTAACAAGAATTGAGTAGGAAAAAATTTTCAAAGGATATGAATAATGCCTATAAGTGATTACATAATTATAGGCATTACAGATGCTTGCCTAATATAAATGACTCCTAAATAGCTATTTTGTAAATCTAAACAGAAATCCAAAGAGCCCCATGCATCTGTGTCTTATCCTAGTGAGGTAACACCTCACACCAGTCAGAACAGTTATCATCGAAAAGTCTACAAATAATAAATTCTGGAGGGTTTGTGGAAAAAAGGGAACCAACATCTACACTGTTGGTTGGAGTGTAAATTGGTGCTGCCCCTATAGAAAGCTGTATGGAAGGACCTAAAAAACTAAAAATAGAGCCACCATATGATCCAGCAACCCCACTGCTGGGCATATACCTGAAAAAGACAAAAATTTGTATTCAAAAAGATACATGCACTCCAGTGTTCACATAAGCACTATTTAAAATAACCAGAACATGGAAAGAACACAAATGCCCACCGACAGATGGTTGGTTTAAGAAGATGTGATACACATGTGCTCAGCTGTGTCTGACTCTTTGCGACCCCATGGCCTGTAGCCCATCAGGCTTCCCTGTCAGTGGGATTTCCCAAGCAGGGATACTGGAGTGGGCTGTCATATTGAAAGGTTGTTAGTGACCCACGAAAAGACGCCAGGATTCTTGGCCTCCAGGGGAGAAGAATTCAATCTGGAGCCAGAGACGAGGCTTGATCGCTCAGAACTCTTGTGTAATAAAGTTTTATTAAAGTATAAAGGAGAAAGAGAAAGCTTCTGACATAGGCATCAGAAGGGGGCAGAAGGAGTACCCCATGCTAGTCTTCAGCTGGATGTTATATAGTCACTAGCAGACTGTTAATGAAAGAAAGGAATGTCTTAAAACTTGGGACGGCACCAGGCCCCTCATCCATAGATGTATTTTGGGATAACCTTGGCCCCAGACGAGTCATCCCGGGCAATAAAATGATTGACTTGAATCTTGTAGAAGGGCAGATTACAATTCAAATAGTTTCATTTGCATAGATTAGGGGGACAATGTCTGAGTATATCATGATGGTTTGTTAAGTATGTTCTGAGCCATTAGAGGAAACCGACTTGAAGACAGAGTCTGGGCTAAATGCATAGTATATTAACATAGCTTAAGACAAGCATTTCCATAAGAAAAACGCGTTGGTTAACTCAAGGTTTGAGAATAGTTGACTTCAGGTGGAACCAGGTGTCATTAAGGCAACAGTATTTTAAGAGAAAACTCCTTTTAAATTTGTATAGAGAAGGGGAAAAATTTGTATATCACTAGTTTATTTCCTCCTGCCGCTTGAGATAAAAGATGTCGACGCTTGCAGCCTATTTGCTCCGTTTGGAGACCCCTGGCCTTCCCGCCTGTTACCCTCTCAATATCCTCCACACATATATATATACAAAATGATGCAATGAGATATTGCTCAGCCATAAAAAAAGAATGGAGCGATGTCATTTGCAGCAACGTAGTCTCAGAGATTGTCATACTGAATGAAGCAAGTCAGGCACAGAAATACAAGTAACATATGGCATTATTTGGTCAGATACAGAAATACAAGTAACATATGATATTATTTATATGTGGACTCTTATTCAAAACCGACACAGACTCATAGACATAAAAAAAAAAAAAAAGAAAACAAACAAATAAAAACTTCTGGTTACCAAAAGGGAGAGGGATGGGGGAGAGAGATATGTTAGGAGTATGGGATTAATAGATACAAATTACTCTATGTAAAATAGCTAAGCAACAAAAATGCACAGCACAGAAACTATAATCAGCATCTTATAATAACCTATAATGGGAAATAATCTGGAAATCATACATTTCCACATAACTGAATCACTTTGCTATATACCTGAACCTAACAAAGTACTGTAAATTAACTATAATTGAATTAAAGAAGAAAAGCATTTATAAAAATAAAGAGGATAAATAAATTTGCATTAGAGAATTCAAAAGTCAAAATCTCACTTTAGTCTGATTGATTTACTTAAGTTTTCAATATGCAGGCTGTTCAGGATTTTGTCTCTGTAATTTTAGGAGGGGCTTTCATTAACTCTCAGAATGATAATTAGCAGATCACTCAATTTTCATGCATGCATATAATTTTCATGTGAAAGCATGAAATCATACCATGCTTCATCATCAAATGCTTAAGTATTACAGTGAAATTCTCCCGTTGCCCAGAATGCAAGGATGAAAAGTAGAGCCGTACCTCCTCAGCACCAGCTTGCGAATGTCACGCAATTCACACGAGATAGAGCGCTCTTAGGGTCAATAGTTGCAGTGCAAGGGTGTAGTTCCTCCAGGCAGGTGGGATTTCCTGGACCAAGGATCGAACCTGCGTCTCCTGAATTGGCAGGTGGATCCTTTACCTCTGAGCCGCCAGGAAAGCCCTCGTGTTGGTTTTTGGGCTTCCCAGGTGGCGCCAGTGGTAAAGAACCCACCTGCCAATTCAGGAGACTTAAGAAATGTAGGTTCAATCCCTGGGAAGAGCCCCAGGAGGAGGGCACGGCAACCCACTCCAGTATCCTTGCCTAGAGAATCACATGGACAGAGGAGTCTGGCGGGCTGTGGTCCACAGGGGCGCAAAGAGTCAAACGTGACTGAAGCGACTTAGCATGCACGCACAACAGTTCCTTATTCCTTCTCACTGGGAGAAGACGGCCTTTCCATTGTTTGCATACATGATTTCCATTAGTGAGAAAGAAATGGCTTGAACTCTAAAGTAGATGAACAGCTACTTTGAAAAGATGATTCTGGATTCATGACACATTTAAACCCCAGGCTTTTTACTTGGCCCTGCTATTTGAAAGACCTTTATATTTGCAAGAACTATTTTTTTCTAGGAATCCATCCAAATCATCTAATATCCTATGCCCTTAGATCAAACACATATGGAACAATATTAAAACTTCCTTGATAAAAAACCTTAAGGAGAAATAAATTGATTTAAAACTGCAATAAATAAAGATGTTACAATTAGAAATAGATAACATACTCATTTCTTGGGTTTCATGTCAACTCTAAACTTTGCTGTAATTCCTTATCTTATGGCTTCATTCAGTCTAGAAGTTGCCTTCATATCTATGTTTAAGTCATTGCACATTTACAGATTACCTACGCCATGACTTTGCTATACATAGATTAAAAAGATAAGTGAAATTATTTTATTTACCAGCACAAAGCTTGCAATTTGATAATAGTAGGAATAATAAGACAGACACACAAAATGCAAAGAAGGTAAATGCCTTTAAAAAAAATCCGAATAAAGAATAATCTAAATATATATAGATAGAAGCAAAGAGAAACAAATAAGTTTGTTGTAGCTGTAAGAAACTTCCTGAATAAGCAGGTGTTTAAGATAAATTTTAATGTATTTTGACAAGAAAGGAAGGAAGAGATTTTAGAGAGCAGAAAAGGAAGGCAGAAAAGTGAAAAAGCACAGAGTATAGTATGTTCACATCCTTTGAAGAATAGGTGATAAAGTTAAAAAGGGATTAGTAATAATTTATAGGACTTGGTAGCTGATAGTGTAGAAAGAAAAATTAAAAATGAATTTGTGATTTAAAACTCATATGTGCAATGGTGGTTTATTAGACAAAGAAGCAAGATGGGATAATGCACAGCTTTTAGGAGCAGGAAAGTGATATATACTTTTATGAAAATGCTGATAAAAGTAATGGCTTGAACATTTGGGTTTCTGAATTATGATTTAGACCTTTAAAAAGATTACGACGTGTGTAAGAGTTAGAGTCACAGGACTTGGTATCAAACTCTGGATCTTCTCATTTGTATGACCTTGGCTATTCGTGTGCTCAGCCGCGTCTGACTTCGTGGCCCCGTGGACTACCGCCCACCCGGCTCCTCTGTCCGTGGACTTTTCCCGGCAAGAGTGCTGGAGCAGGCTGCCGTGTCCTACCTCGGGGTGTTCCCACCCAGGAATTGGACCCGTCTCTTAGGTTACCACTAGCGCCACCTGGGTGTCACAAACTCTTTGAGCATCCTTTTATTCACTGTTAAAAATAGAGATTAAAAGGCTTTTTCAACCTACAAACTCCAACACATCCACGATATTCCTAATATCTACGTAAAAGTGATCATTGAAACTATTACTATTAAACAAAGGACAGTGTAAAGGATGTCTGAAGAGGCGTTAATGCAACTGCCCTGTTTGATAAATGAAAATTTTTAAAAAAGGAATTCTAAACATCACATAAAGTTTTTTTGGTTGATATTTGACTTTGTAGTTTATGACATACATATGCATATCTGCACATTATCTCCCTTGACTTTATCTGCTTTTGAGCTTTTAAAATGCATGCCATAACTTACATAGTCCTAAGCTGCTGCTGCTGAGTCGCGTCAGTCGTGTCCGACCCTGTGCGACCCCACAGAGGGCAGCCCACCAGGCTCCCCGTCCCTGGGATTCTCCAGCCAAGAACACTGGAGTGGGTTGCCATTTCCTTCTCCAGTGCATGAAAGTGAGAAGTGAAAGTGAAGTCGCTCAGTAGTGTCTGACTCTTAGTGACCCCATGGACTGCAGCCCACCAGGCTCCCCCATCCCTGGGGTTCTCCAGGCAAGGGCACTGGAGTGGGGTGCCATTGCCTTCTCTGTAGGTAGCCCTATAAGATTTATTTTATCCAATTCAGGGTGTGATGCTAAGATTCTCATAATTTTTAATTATAGATAGTTTTTATTGTCACATGGTATGATGGTAATCCATTTTATAAAAATCCATAGTCATCCATTCCATTATTTATAGATATCTTTTCTTGTTTTCAACAGTTTTTTGCTACTATCAACAGTGACACAATGAACATTTTTGCTATGTCTTTCAGCAAGAGCCATATGTCTGGGAATGTTCAACTCTAGAAAACAATGTTAAATTGACTCCTAAGATAGTTTTGTCAGGTTACACTCCTGCCATGTGTAAAAGATGTGTGAAAAATGTGTGAAAGATCTGCATCCTCTCCAAACCACCGTTCCATCACATTTCTTCAGTTGTATTGATGAGTGATGAACAAGGGCAACTCACTGTGTTCTTTGGTCAACATTTTGCTAATTACCAGTAGAGTTTAGTGACTAGTTATATTTTATTAGCTATATACATCTTTGGTGACATGTCTTTTAATATTTTGATCATTTTATTGTTACTGTTTTTATATTTTAATTTATAGGATCTTTTTATTTATTCTTTGTTTTACTCTTTGCAGGTTATAAGAATTTCAAAAAACTTTTTATACTCTCTTCACTGTCTAAAGTGCCTTGTGAGAAACAAATGTTTAATTCACACATCATCTGTTGGTTCATTTTTAAAACTATTTTTGTGCTTTTGAGTCATATAGAATATTCTGTCAACTGAGGTCAGAAAGATGTGTCTATATTTTCTTCTGAAAGTTTTAAAGTTCAGCTTTGCTCTTTAAATTTTTTCATCCCCATAAAGCTGATTTTTATATACCGTGTGAGGTAGAAAAGCAGCCATTGTTTTCCTTATTAATGATCCATCTCTAGCTCTATTTACTGAATAGCTCTCCTCCATTTCAGTAACCCACCTCTTGCTCTATTTATTGGACAGTTTCTCTTTTCTTGGTCATCCATCAATGTTCAGTCTAAGCCAGTCTCTCGTGGTCCTTCTTTCGTTCCCGCTGCTGATGTTACCTTCTCACAGCACCACCATTCTGCCCTGATTGAAGTGTGACACATAGGGCAATTCCTCCCTCCTTAATCTTTTCTTTTTTTTCCACTAACATAAGTGAATTTATCTTGTATTGCTATTATTTGAAGCCCTTTGCAATATTAACTCATTTAATGCTTAAAATAAACTTAAAAGGTAGGTACATTGCCCCAATTCTACAGAAGAGGAAAGTGAGGCATAAAGAAGTTAAGTAACATTTCTAAGGTCATACAGTGAGTAACCGCACAGTAGGAATCATAAACCAGCAGTTTGGCTTCAGAGTCAAGTATTATCATTAATCACTGTATATTAATGATATCATTAGATTATCATTAGTATCATTTTCAAATGATATAAAACCTGAAGACACTTACTGTTAGCTCAGCGTTCTATGGAAGTAGGTAACCACATACTTTGCAAAAGTCTTTTCTGACTTTGATCCATTTCAATTACACCTCATATGTGTTTGAGGGGTATCAATGGAAGAAACAGTTTTTTGGGATGATGCATTTATCTAAGAATGATTCTGAATCTCAATAGTTTAAGAATATTTGACAACTCCTTTTAACATTTGAGTCATAAAATGCAATGTTTACTATGCAATTGGACTCTAAAAACACACTTGTGGAGATTCACTAAAAGCACAAGAGAAAACTGAGAAAATCAGTAAAGGTTTTTTGAAATATATACCTTTGCTGACAGACTAGAATCTTCTGGAAACACATAGCATTCACTTCCCATCTGTTGCCTCCCAACATTGTTTAACCATCAAGTGCTAGAATAAACAGCATGAGCTTGTCTCATTTCACACTTTCATTTCCCATGATTTCAAAAGCCTGTGAACAGATCCCCAAAAAAGGAATTTCTAGTCCCAAGATGACATTCTTACCTGCGCGTGGCTTCAGGGGGTTCAGCTCTGCCAAGGATGCTGTGGGGGTCATCCACAGTGCCTCTGCTCTCATCCACAGGGAGCACCGAAGTCCTGGAACTGACACAGCTCAGTACAAAGTGGAGAAAGGTTCATGCTTCTTTCACAATACCTTTCCCTTTGTCTGATTTTTATTAGATCCCAGAGCCATTTTAAAAATTGGCAAAAGCCAATGAGAAAGTGATTCAGATAATAGGTATTCTCCTTTTACCTTTTCTTCTCAGGATTTGCCTATTTCACTAATCACCTATATCACCTGCTGACAGGACTGCCATCATTCATCTCATAAAGTATGTTCTATGTCTTTTCCAAAATCTCAAAGCTACTCTCTGAGTAAGTTAAAATACTGATATTCAGATAGGATAGAGATATTCAGAATACTTAGCCTGTAATATATGGATATGAGTTTACATCATTCATAAGACCTACCCATTAAATTTCAGGAATGTTTTAACAGCTACATGACACATTGTATCCTAAGCATTTTCAAATTTATTATCACCTTTAATAATCAAAATAACTCTGGATGTATGTATGCTTGAATACACATGGAAAATACATATAATTGTCTCTATGTTACAAACGAGTAAACAGGTTCAGGAAGGTTTCATTATTTACCTAAAGTAACTCTGTTGATAAGAGGCATATTAACAATTTAAATCCAAATTTTCTCACTCCAGTGAGAAATGCAGTCCAAAATGCAGTACTTGGATGCAATCTCAAAAAATGACAGAATGATCTCTGTTTGTTTCCACGGCAACCATTCAATATCAGAGTAATCCAAGTCTACGTCCCTAACTGTAATGCTAAAGAATGCTAAAGTTGAATAGTTCTAGGAAGATCTACAAGACCTTCTAGAACTAACACCCAAAAAAGATGTCCTCTTCATTATAGGGGCCTGGAATGCAAAAGTAGGAAGTCAAGGAATACCTGGAGTAGCAGGCAAATTTGGCCTTGGAGTGCAGAATGAAGCAGGGCAAAGGCTAATAGAGTTTTGCCAAGAGAACACACTGGTCATAGGGAACACCCTCTTCCAACAACACAAGACTCTATACATGGACATCACCAGATGGTCGACACTGAAATCAGATTGATTATATTCTTTGCAGCCAAAGATGGAGAAGCTCTATACAGTCAGCAAAAACAAGACTGGGAGCTGACTCAGATCATGTGGCTCAGATCATGAACTCCTCATTGCCAAATTCAGACTTAATTGAAGAAAAAAGGGAAAACCACTAAACCATTCAGGTATGACCTAAATCAAATCCCTTATGATTATACAGTGGGAGTGATGAATACATTCAAGGGATTATATCTGATAGACAGAGAGCCTGAAGAACTATGGATGGAGGTTCAGGACATTGGACAGGAGACAGGGATCAAGACCATCCTCAAGGAAAAAAAAAGCAAAAAGACAAAATGGTTGTCTGACGAGGCCTTACAAATAGCTGTGAAAAGGAGAGAAGCTAAAGGCAAAGAAGAAAAGGAAAGATATACCCATTTGAATGCAGAGTTCCAAAGAATAGTAAGGAGAGAAAAGAAAGTCTTCCTCCGTGACCAATCCAAAGAAATAGAGGAAAATAATAGAATGGGAAAGACTAGAGATCTCTTCAAGAAAAGTAGAGATACCAAGGGAACATTTCATGCAAAGATGGGCACAATAAAGGACAGAAATGGTAGGGACCTAACAGAAGCAGAAGATATTAAGAAGATGTGGCAAAAATACACAGAACTATACAAAAAAGATCTGCATGACCAGATAACCATGATGATGTGATCACTCACCTAGAGCCAGACATCCCGGAATGTGAAGTAAAGTGGGCCTTAGGAAGCATCACTATGGACAAAGCTAGTGGAGGTAATGGAATTTCAGTTGAGCTATTTCAAATCCTAAAAGATGATGCTGTGAAAGTGCTGCACTCAATATGCCAGCAAATTTGGAAAACTCAGCAGTGGCCACAGGACTGGAAAAGGTTAGTTTTCATTCCAATCCCAAAGAAAGGCAATGCCAAAGAATGGTCAAACTACTGCACAATTGCACTCATCTCACATGCTAGCACAGTGATGCTCAAAATTCTCCAAGCCAGCCTTCAACAATAAGTGAACTGTGACCTTCTAGATGTTCAAACTGGTTTTAGAAAAAGCAGAGGAACCAGAGATCAAATTGCCAACATCTACTAGAT
The DNA here is from genome assembly GCF_963930625.1 of Muntiacus reevesi. NCBI lineage: Eukaryota > Metazoa > Chordata > Mammalia > Artiodactyla > Cervidae > Muntiacus > Muntiacus reevesi. Next base: position 2,152,788 of record NC_089269.1, read on the forward strand.
CATTGAAAAAGCAAGAAAGTTCTAAGATCCACTTCTGCTTGACTGCCTATGCCAAGGCCTTTTACTGTGTGGATCACAATAAACTGTGGAAAATTCTGAAAGAGATGGGAATACCACTGACCTGCCTCCTGAGAAATCTATATGCAGGTCAAGAAGCAACAATTAGAACTGGACATGGAACAACAGACTGGTTCCAAATAGGGAAAGAGGTACATCAAGGCTGTATATTGTCACCTTTCTTATTTAACTTATATGCAGAGTGCATCATGAGAAATGCTGGACTGGATGAAGCAAAAACTGGAATCAAGATTGCCGGGAGAAATATCAGTAACCTCAGATACACAGAGGACACTACCCTTATTGCAGAAAGCAAAGAAGAGCTTCTTGATGAAAGTGAAAGAGGAGAGTGAAAATGTTGGCTTAAAACCCAATATTCAGAAAACTAAGTTCATGGCATCCAGTCCCATCACTTCATGGCAAATAGATGGGGAAACAATGGAAACAGTGGCTGACTTTATTTTTGGGGGCTCCATAATCACTGCAGATGGTGATTGCAGCCATGAAATTAACAGATGCTTGCTGACTGGAAGAAAAGTTATGACCCACCTAGACAGCATATTAAAAAGCAGAGACATTACTTTGCTGACAAAGGTCCATTGAGTCAAAGCTATGGTTTTTCCAGTAGTCATGTATGGATGTGAGAGTTGGACTATAAAGAAAGCTGAGTGCCGAAGAATTGATGCTTTTGAACTGTGGTATTGGAGAGGACTCCTGAGAGTTCCTTGGACTGCAAGGAGATCCAACCAGCTCATCCTAAAGAAAATCAGTCCTGAATATTCATTGGAAGGACAGATGCTGAAGATGAAGCGCCAATATTCTGGCCACCTGATGCCAAGAACTGATTTATTTGAAAAAATCCTGATGCTGGAAAAGGTTGAAAGTGAGAGGAGAAGGGGACGACAGAGGATGAGATGGTCAGATGGCATCACTGACTCAATGGACATGAATTTGAGCAAGCTCTGGGAGTTGATGATGGACAGTGAGATCTGGTGTGTTGCAGTCCATGGGGTCACAAAGAGTTGGGTGTGACAGAGTGACTGAACTGAACTGAACTTTCTCACTCCGTCTATGACTTACTTCTCTTCTTTCTAACCTCCTTTATATTGAAAAATTGATAATAAAGAATAGCAGATCAACTTATATTTACCATTCTTAAATGCATGATCTTGCCCATTGGTTTTGTCTAAATTAAAGAAATACATTTCCATAGTTATGTGCTGTGTCCATTTTTATTTGAATTCAGGTGATAACATTTAGATCATTGCTACTTCCTTTCCCCGACTTTGCTTCATGGCAAAGCCCCAAATTTGAGTTAATGACTTGAAAGTGTGATGTCATGGGTTTATAGAAGGTGGGATAAAACGAAGTTGGACTGAACAAGATAAGGTTAGCCATTGTTTTTAAAAAGTCATCTTTTAAAAGCATGAATCCTGGCCCCCTCATATGAAAACTAAGTGAGGATTTAGATTTTAATTATAGACTTCTTCAAAGTTCACTCTTTGTGTAACACAATAAGAGGCAGCTTTTTATAGATACCAGTTTATTCTTTTTCTTTAACACTCCAAACTGAACAATCGCTTTCATGATTTTTTTTCTACTAATAAAAGAAGTTTCCTTTTGAGCCTCTGCTCTAATAAATAAGGCAATGCTTCAAATGAATTGAAAGTTATAGAACAATCTAAACCCCTTGGGCTCTGGGCTCAAGGTATTTAACTTACTGTGAATAGTGAGTGTCAGAGTGACACAGAGGAATGCACAAAGAAAAGGTAACCATGGAGCCCAGAACACCAGCAATTCCATTTGTCTTGATCTAGAAATTGGTACATAAGGGTCTGGGAGTTATTTGGAGAGGTTCCAACCCCAGCTGTCCTATGAATCACTGCGTGACATTTTCAAGGACATGCTTTCCTCTGGGCCCTGGTTTCCCTCATCTGCAAAGTGACAATTGATCTATAAGGACTCTGAGATTCCTTACAGTGCTAACAGTCTAAGATCCCAAATGCTTATGAAGAAATTAATTTAAAAAGAACTCAGTAATAAACAAATGGGACGAATCAAACTTAATAACCTTGTGCATAGCAAAGGGAACCGTAAACCACATGAGAAAACAACTTACAGAATGGGAGAAAATATCTGCAAAATATTTGAGTGAGAAGGGCTTGATTTTCAAAATATACTAAGAGCTCATACAACTCAACAAGAATAAAAACAAATAATCCATAAAAAAAAATGGGCAAAAGACCTAAACAGTCATTTTTCCAAAGCAAAGATGCAGGTGGCCAACAGGCCAATGAAAAGATGCTCAGCATTTTGCTAATTTTTAGAAAAATGCAAGTCAGAACTACAATGAGGTATGACTTCATATCGGTCAGAATGGCCATCATTAAAAAGTCTACAAGTGACAAATGCTGAAGAACGTGTAGAGAAAAGGGAAACTCCCTGCCCTGTTGGGAATGCAAGTTGGTGAAGACATTATAGAAAACAGTATGGAAGTTCCTCAGAGAACTAAAAATAGAATTAATGTTGATCAGGCAATCCCACTCCTGGGCATACATCTAGACAAAACTATAATTCAAAAAGATACATGCACCCCTAGTTTAACAGCACCACTATTCACAGCAGCCGAGACATGAAAACAATCTGAAAGTCTGTGGACAGGTGAATGAATAAAGAAGATGTGTACATACATGAGATAGAATACTATCCAGCCACAAGAAAGAACAAAATATTGCCATTTGCAGCAACATAGGTGCAACAAGAGTTGTAAGTGAAGTAAGTAAAAAAGAGAAAGACAAATTCCATATGATATCACTTATATGTGGAATCTAAAATATCATATATGTGAACCTATCTATGAAACGGAAACAGAATCACAGATGCAGAGAACAGGCTAGTGGTTGCCAAGGGGGAGAGCTGCCAAGCAGATGTAAACTTTTATATAAAGATTGAATAAACAACAAGGTCTTACTGTATAGCATAGGTAACTATTTTCAATATCCTGTGATAAACCATCATATTTAAAAAGAGAATGTCTCTTTTTAAAGCCTTCAGAATGGGAGAAAATAATAGCAAATGAAGCAATAGACAAAAGATTAATCTCAAAAATAGACAAGCAACTCCTGCAGCTCAAATCCAGAAAAATAAATGACCCAATCAAAAAATGGGCCAAAGAACTAAACAGACATTTCTCCAAAGAAGACATACAGATGGCTAACAAACACATGAAAAGATGCTCAACATCACTCATTATCAGAGAAATGCAAATCAAAACCTCAATGAGGTATCATTACACGCCAGTCAGGATGGCTGCTATCCAAAACTCTACAAGCAATAAATGCTGGAGGGGGTGTGGAGAAAAGGGAACCCTCTTACACTGTTGGTGGGAATGCAAACTAGTACAGCCGCTATGGAGAACAGTGTGGAGATTCCTTAAAAAACTGGAAATAGAGCTGCCACATGACCCAGCAATCCCACTCCTGGGCATACACACCGAGGAAACCAGATCTGAAAGAGACGCCTGCACCCCAATGTTCATCGCAGCACTGTTTATAATAGCCAGGACATGGAAGCAACCTAGATGCCCATCAGCAGACGAATGGATAAGGAAGCTGTGGTACATATACACCATGGAATATTACTCAGCCATTAAAAAGAATTCACTTGAATCAGTTCTAATGAGATGGATGAAACTGGAGCCCATTATACAGAGTGAAGTAAGCCAGAAAGATAAAGAACATTACAGCATACTAACACATATATATGGAATTTAGAAAGATGGTAACAATAACCCTATATGCAAAACAGAAAAAGAGACCCAGATGTACAGAACAGACTTTTGGACTCTGTGGGAGAAGGCGAGGGTGGGATGTTTTGAGAGAACAGCATCAAAACATGTAAATTATCAAGGATGAAACAGATCACCAGCCCAGGCTGGATGCATGAGACAAGTGCTCGGGCCTGGTGCACTGGGAAGACCCAGAGGGATGGGGTGGGGGAGAGGTGGGAGGGGGGATCGGGATGGGGAACACATGTAAATCCATGGCTGATTCATGTCAGTGTATGGCAAAAACCACTACAATATTGTGAAGTACTTAGCCTCCAACTAATAAAAATAAATGGAAAAAAAAAGAGAGACTGCAAATATATGGATAACTAAATCACTTTTCTCCACAGCAGAAATTAATACAACATTGTCAATCAACTATACTTCCATTTTTAAAATATATTGATTGACTAAAAAATAAAAAGTTCTCAGTAGTGATTAAACGGTGCAGGAAAATAAACAGTATCTTGGAAGCTGGAAGTATGCGATCTCAGATGTGAAGCCCTTTAAAAATGTACTTCTCCCTATGAGTAGGGCTGGTGTTGCTAAGGAAGCATTTGTCAGACTGCAGGCATAATTTCACTTTGATTAAATGTTTGCGATGGCTCTTCAAATCATGCTACTTATCTAGTCTGACTTGACTGTCTGGTTCCTTAACACAGGAAAGTGTATCATGGTGCTATTTCATGGGTTGGAGTTTTAAAAGTCACAGAAATTCTATACATGCATTACTCTGCAAGAACGTTGTATTTTTGAGAGCTCAGCACCTAGTATACTGTGATGAATCCATTAAAAACATTTGGCAAAGCAGGCGATGTAATACATGATTTCCTGCCTTGACGGGGTCTATATTCTACAGGTGTCTTTTTTTATTACTACAATTTGGTGATTATTCATGCTGCACTTACTATGATGCCTTGATAACCACTGCTACATACTATTATCAACCTGAAGTCAACAATGCTAAGAGCTCCTTTTAAGCTTTCAACTATTTACAGTCTAAGCACAAACATTAAAAGCTTACTAAATGGAGGCTACAGGTAAAAGAGAACATCTTCTATGCTGTTTCCAATAGAAAAGTAACATCATTTTTACTAGTCACCTTTCCCTTTGAATTTATGTCTTTGGAATGAGTAGTGGAAAGAACATAGTTCTAGAGATCACAGTATCATAGCTTTAATCCAGGGTTTCTACCAAATTGAATGTGTGGAAAATGTCATTTCGAGGTTCTAAAATTCAGTTTCCTCGTTGGTATACTGCATGATTCATTCTACAACTTTTTCATTTCATTTATTATTTTATAATTAGCTTGAATCCCTTTCCCAAATTCTTGAACGTAGGTTCTTAGAATTCTAAACAAAAAATTCGTTTTGAAATCGATACTTAGTGTGTAATAGTTGACTCTGACATGGATCCTCAATCTCTGTAAAAATCACTTCAGTAGCAAAAGCAACATGAAAAGTCATTCTGAAAAGGTAAAAAGATATGCAATCACCATCAATAAGACTTGCCTTTGGAAAACAGAGAGTTGAATGCATGCTATTGTATACTCATGGGGTGCAAGAAGAACTGTAATTGTGCCATTGATATTCTTCATGACTGAGAACTGAAACAAAAGAAATGGCAGATTTACCATAAAACGGTCACATGGATTTCCTGCTCGTGATATGTAGGGAATCCTATGCTTCACACTGCTTATTTATATAAATGTTAGGGTATGTTACAGTGTATATTTATAAACATAAGTTTCCCATAAATATGCTGATATCACTATGATGATTTAACAGTGGTCTCTGTGTGTACATGTACGTATGCTGTGTGTGCATGCTTACACACAGATTTATGTCTGTCAGGAAAGAGAAAACAATGGAAAAAAGAAATAAAGGAATTGAAGAAGTCTAAATTGAAATATTATTATATTGAATGTATTAAAGGCAGTGATCTTTTAAAATAGTAAGCTGTATACTGGACGAAAGGGCTATAATTACTCTGCATTTGAATTTACTTCCATTTAGCAGTGGAGATAGTACAGCATGATCTAATTGTGAAAGAAAAGCACATAGTGTGAAAATCTTATACTGAGTAGTAAAGTGAAAAAAGAAGTGATTAGTGTGCTGGACAGTTGAATTGAATTACTGTCTTATAGTCTAAAGTAATTTACATATCAGAATGTAAGCTTGTATTCAGAGCAAATTCATAAATTAGACTTGATCTGACAAGGAAAACAAATAAACATAAAACTATATTCACATACAAAAGCCTGGGTTGTTTCAGAATAAAGAAACTCTTCAGTTTTGGAAAGAAATAAAATCAAAAATGTATCTGCATCTTTGCAACAAATATCATTGTTACAGTTCAGGAATTAAAATACTTAAATATAATAGAAAAACAACACTATTTATAGCTCATTTTCAAGAGTAGGCAGCTAGCCAAGTTAGCAAATATATTTACCACTTGTGAAATATTCTGCCTGAAGAAAGCAGTTCTTTTCTGGTAATGAGGTTTCCTGAGTCAGTGTTTCTTCAAGAAGCATCAGTACCACCTGGGAGCTTCTTAGAAATGCAAATTATGACCCCACCCAAAACCAGTGGAAGCAGAAAATAAGGGGAAAGCCTACCTTCCATGTGATTCTCATGCACGTGAGAATTTGAGACGCAACAGCTTAGTGATAAAGTAGAGAAGTTGGATAATAGCTATTTTCTGCCATCATGAAATCACTATGTACTAGATTTCATACTTAGGTTTCTTAAAAACCTTCAAAAGATTCTATTGAAATCACTAGACAAATATTTCTTTAGATTTTAATAATTTTTACCATATAAACATCTAAGAGGCTTATTATTGCCAAACAATAGTAAATAGTTCAGTGAAATAAAATATGTGCAAATGACATCTTATATGCCAGACTTTAAGCCTTGTTTGCAACCAAATATCCTATCCCCTCACTTCATAGTATAAACACCATTAAGCTGGCCAAGGAAAGGAAAGGAATGGAGATAAAGTGGGTAGTGAACTTGAGTTGATCTAAATTTATTTCTTCTGCAGTAAAAAGTGGAAGTCGAGTAACCTTAAGCTTCCTTCACATATTTTCTTGTGCATCTATCCATAATATATACAACTGGAGAAGAACAATGAGACCAAGATCTTATGAGAGAATCTATTAACAGAATCTAGAATCTAGTAACAATAATAGAAAATGGTGACATCAATTTGTATGACAGTTGAATTCCTCACTCAGAACTTTTACCCATCTACATTATGTTTTGCAATAATGACTATGTAGCATATAAAAAACCTTTATATAACATCTGGAGTTCAGCAACATATGGTGCTTCTAGTAGAAAAAGAGAAAGTAAAAATTCTACAATGAATTGTTTTTATGGTTCAAAGGGAATTTAACTTGTCCTTAAAAAACTGTTTTTATTAAGAGAGGAATTATGGCCAGTGAGATTATGTACAGAAATGAGATAAGTGAGTCAAAAAGTTTCCATAAAAACAAATGTTTATCTTTTGAAGACTAACTTATTTTTTGCATCTTATTATACACTTCAGTATATCTTCCAATTTTTGTTTTTAACCCAGACTTTGCTCAGGATTATGGGTGAAGGCATTACATCATTTGCTAGGTCTTTCTAAGGATAAGTATGTGCCTTTATTTGTCTTTTGGGATTCCCCATATTTTATATATATGAATGTATACATGTACATGTGTATTTAACATCATGATGTTTGAAGGTATATAGAAGTGTTCATTCCAGTTACTTTTATTCTGAACACCTTCTACTGAAAGATTTCACTTTGAACTGAGAAAAAAATAGACACAGATCTCCAACTAGAGCTGGGCAGTGCTTGGTAGGATTTTTGAGAGATCACTTTAGAGGCTTAGCTGCTCAGGGGTTTATTCTATTGTTAATGAAATCACTAAGACAGAATGGTGATATAGCCTACATTTGACTTTTTAGATATCTATTTCAAAATGAAATGTGTGAGTCTACTGGAGAGTGCCCACCTGAACTCTGATGGAGTGACTGGCCCTGGGCTTGCCCTCTTAGTGTGACATCTACAAACTGGATGAAATACACAGTCGCCGTTTGGATACATTGGGTTAACAGGCAGCAAAGGGCGGTGAGAACTGAGGGACGGGAACGCAGTCAGGTGGGCCCAAGTCTCACCCGGACGTTTCATGTGGAGACACTTTCTGAACTGAAGACATTTTCTAGACAGAGATCTAAGCAGAAAACGTGAAATTTTCACAGTGAATACACAAGAGTATTCCGAAGTGGTGGAGGCAATACTGTCAGTAACTTATTCTCAAGTGATCTAAGAATTAAAAAAACAAAAAAGAACAAAACTCTTGAAGATGCAGATGTTGGAATTCAGGAACAAAGAAGAGGCAGGAAATTACAAGACAGAACACTTCACAGGAGAGAACACCAAAGAAAACACTAACAAATTTTGCATGGAAATCCCATTGACTTTGTTGCGGAATATGCAAAGATTTTTCAATAAACGTACAAAAAACCCAAAAAACATTCACAAAATAAAATTGAATTAGACTTCATCAAAGTCAAAAAGTTCAGTTCTCCCAAAGACACCTAAAAGAAAATTGAAAGACAACAAAATGGGAGAAAATACTTGCATATACATGATTAAAGAATTGTACTTCAAATATGAAATGAATTCTTAGAGGTCAATAAGAAGAAAATGAACAACATGATAAAAAAATGAACAAAATATTTGAATGGATATAACACAAAGGAATATATATGCATAGCCAATAAATACATTAAAAATGCTTCAATCACCAGAGAAGTGCAAGTTAAAAACATGAAATACCACTACATATCCACTAAACCGGCAAAAATTAAGAAGCCTGACAATATCAAGTATTGATGAGGATGCGAAACATCTATACTATCACATATTCCTGCGAGAAAATTTAAATTGTATGGTCACTCTGAAAAACAGTTTGGTGGTTTAGTATAGAATTCAGTTCAGTTCAGTCACTCAGTCGTGTCCGACTCTTTGTGACTCCATGAACCGCAGCACACCAGACCTCCCTGTCCACCACCAACTGCCGGAGTCCACCCAAACCCATGTCCATTGAGTCAGTGATGCCATCCAACCATCTCATCCTCTGTCGTCCCCTTCTCCTCCTTCCCTCACTCTTTCCAGCATCAGGGTCTTTTCCAATGTGTCAGCTCTTTGCATCAGGTGACCAAAGTATGGGAGTTTCAGCTTCATCATCAGTCCTTCCAATGAACACCCAGGACTGATCTCCTTTAGGATGGACTGGTTGGATCTCCTTGCAGTCCAAGGGACTCTCAAGAGTCTTCTCCAACACCACAGTTCAAAAGCATCAATTCTTTGGTGCTCAGCTTTCTTCATAGTCCAACTCTCACATCCATACATGACCACTGGAAAAAAACCATAGCCTTGACTAGATGGACCTTTGTTGGCAAAGTAATGTCTCTGCTTTTTAATATGCTCTCTAGGTTGGCCATAATTTTCCTTCCAAAGAGTAAGTGTCTTTTAATTTCATGGCTGCAATCACCATCTGCAGTGATTTTGGAGCCCAGAAAAATAAAGTCAGCCACTGTTTCCACTGTTTCCCCATCTATTTGCCATGAAGTGATGGGACCGGATGTCATGATTTTAGTTTTCTGAATGTTGAGCGTTAAGCCAACTTTTTCACTCTCCTCTTTCCCTTTCATGAAGAGGTTCCTTAGCTCTTCTTCACTCTCTGCCGTAAGGGTGGTGTCATCTGCATATCTGAGGTTATTGATATTTCTCCTGGCAATCTTGATTCCAGCTTGTGCTTCCTCCAGCCCAGCGTTTCTCATGATGTACTCTGCATTTAAGTTAAATAAGCATGGTGACAATATACAGCCTTGACGTTATACAGCCTTTTCCTATTTGGAACCAGTCTGTTGTTCCATGTCCAGTTCTAACTGTTGTTTCCTGACCTGCATACAGGTTTCTCAAGAGGCAGGTCAGGTGGTCTGGTATTCCCATCTCTTTCATAATTTTCCACAGTTTACTGTGATCCACACAGTCAAAGACTTTGGCATAGTCAATAAAGCAGAAATAGATGTTTTTCTGGAACTCTCTTGCTTTTTGGTTGATCCAGTAGATGTTGGCAACTTGATGTCTGGTTCCTCTGCCTTTTCTAAAATCAGCTTGAACATCTGGAAGTTCATGCTACACATATTGCTGAAGCCTGGCTTGGAGAATTTTAAGCATTACTTTACTAGCGTGTGAGATGAGTACAATTGTGCACATAGAGTTAACTATATACTAATCATAATACTCAACAATTCTACACATAAGCATTTTTCCCAGAAAAATAAAATTATATATCTAATCAACGAAAGATTTGCATATCTATATTCACAGCATTTATTTTTCCAAACTGAAGAAAATCAAATGTTCATAAACTGATGATTGTAAAAATGTAAATGGAAAAATTCACGCCAGTAAAAAGAACTAAATACTGATACATTCAACTGCATAGATAAGTACCGTAAAACACTGTAACAGCCAAAACCATGCAGATGCAAAGAGTACATATATAGTAGGATTTTGCTCTACAAAATTCTGCAGTAGGTGAAGCTGCACTTTAGGGATAAAAAAAGAATGAATAAGTTTCCTGGGACCATGTGATGTGGGTGGAGAGACTGACTGCAAAGGGACATGAGGAGACATCTTAAAGTTAAATAAGTGTTTTATATTTTGATTGGTTTGCTGGTTACACATGCATATACATTTGTCAAAACTCATAGCAATATACTTAAAATAGTTTCATTTTATTGTAAGTAAATTATATTCAAAAAAGTTGATTTTAAAGAGAAGTACACAAATAAATAACAATAGTTACTAATTTTAGCTCATTAAATAAGGTAGGAATCCAAAAGACTACACTGACATTAAATAATCAGTTAATTAATTAAGAGTGGAGAAACTCACAGTGGAATGTCAATGTCTAAAGACAGGAGGAATCTGGAAAGTCACCACTTGGAAACCGTATTCAAAATAATTAACTCAGCCAAGAAATATCAATAAATGTTAATGAGTAAGTAAATGTTTGCTGAGCAATGTGATATTTACATATTTTCAAATACCTCTAAATAAAATACATATTGAATACATACAAAAGAAAGTGACTTACAGTCAAGAAACATGACAAACCCTACTTTAAGTGATGAAAGTTAACAAACTGCATGCTACCTGATAATAAACAATATAAACAAAGCTTCATTTCAAGATATTCCTGGCAAAAGTACACACCCTAAATCTAATTCCAAAGAAACATAAATGTAAGTTTAAAATATTCACAAAATTATTGGAGGAGTCTAAAGAAAATGACAAATAAATGAAGCTCATGATCAATGATTGGATTATTTGACATAAAGTACATTATTGGTACAACTGGCAACACTTGAGTGGAATCTGATTATCAGATAATAACATGTATCAGAGTTTATTTTCCAATTCTGATGGTTGTAGTCTGGCTATATTTGAGACTATCGTGATTCAAGAAAATATATTCTAGTATTCTGAAATACTGGGATATCTTTTAAGTAAACGTACTCTCAAATTATTCAAGAATAAAGGGAGTAAGAAAATCTCTCAATACTATTTATGCTTAAATTTTACTAACTTCTTAGAGGGTTCACTAGAGTCATAAAATGAAGAAACTAATATTCCCCAGCCTGATAAAAACCATATATCCATTTTTACTAGACACAGAATAGCATTATCTTTACAAAACGCATATGGAAGTTAGGTCCTCTGTGCCAGTGGAAAGCTAACAGTACTTACCAAACATGATTGAAAATATAATTTTGCATATATACTACACAAAAATCATTATTTAAACAATGTTCACCAGGATGTTAAAGACCCTCATATTTGAAAGCAATTACTGTTTATGATCATTTTCCTAGATTTTGATTAGCCAGTTTTTTAATTTAGTCTCCACCAGAAAAGAATTAGGGCTTCTCTGATGGCTCAGACAGTGAAGAATCCACTGCAATGCAGAGGACCTGGGTTCAATATCTGGGTTAGGAAGATCCCTTGGAGAAGGAAATGGTTACCCACCAGCATTCTTGCCTAAAGATCACTTTCACCCCCTTTTTCCTGGCCCATTTAACACAGCTTAAATAGTAAAGTGTGCAAATCACTGAACTATTATTATCTTTCAAGATTACATGCTTACTTACACTCTTAATTTTTCTGATTTTTATCCTGAGATTCTACACTTCCAACTACTGTATTCATACCTCCAACTTTCCAAAGCCTTGATCTAATTCAAATCCAGACATTATATTTTAAGGCATTTTCATATTTTCAGAGTAATGTGTTAAAACAAACTATAAAGTCACTGAGCAGACATACGTGATCATGAACTTTTCAAAACAAACGAATAAACTATAGCCAGGGTCATCCGTACACACCAGTACATCAGGCCAGCTGTTGAAATACGGAGATATTTCCATTCTCCTTGATACTTCTGCTTTGCTCATGGCTTGGGTGATAAAGAATCTGCCTGCAATGTGGGAGACCTGAGTCCAGTCCCTGGGCTGGGAAGACCCCCTGGATGAGGGCGTGGAAACCCACTCCAGTATTCTCGCCCAGAGAATTTCCTTGGACAGAGGAGCCAGGCAGGCTATAGTCGATGGGGTTGCAAAGAGTTGGACACACCCTACTAATAAACCACAGCACTTGATACTTAGCTGGGTGTCTGAACCGGAAATGTTCACTGTGGTCTTTTCACTGTGATCTTTGCCAAACTGGATGCCATGTCAGGATCCCTCCTCTGAACTCATATTATCCTGAAACTAAAGATATCAGGGTAGGAATCCCAGAGGGCCTCCAGAATTCATTTTCAGAACCATGCCCAGTGTCTTCAAAGACTTGCCCATGAGTCACAGGCTACAGTGCTGTATTGCGTATTTGAAAGCTTTTAAAGGAACAGATCTTAAAAGTTCTCATAACAAGCAAAAAAACAAACAAAAATAGTAACTGCATGAGGTGATGAATATTACTAAAAATATTGACATCATTCTGCAATGTATATTTATACCAAATCATTTTGTTGTACACCTTAAACATATAATGTAATCTATCAATTATGTCTCAATAAAAGTGGGAAAAAAGTATTTTGAAGAGTACCTGGGGAATGTCTACTTATCCACATAAATCAGTTTCTTACATTTGTTTATACTGATTATTTCCTCTAAATTTTATTTATATTACTATTGTCTCAAAGTCTTTAAAGTGAAATTATTTACCTTATTCATAAATACCTTAAAAGGTAAGCATAAACAAGTATTGAACACTTTGAATTCTTATACTAATTTTATTCATTTTACAAAAGTCACTACATTATTAGTTTTATTTTAGGAAGATGACGCAATATAAATCTGCTTTTTTCTATTAAGTTCCCAGGTGATGATGATACTGCAGAACCAAGAAGTACACATTGAGAACCATTGGTATAGACAGGAACAGTCATTCCAAACTCTTGTTGTGACGATACAGTCATCCAAAACAACTTTATTCTTCTGTGGATTTTTATTTACTTTTAATGTGGTAAAATACAGATATAAAATTTATTACCTTAGCCATTTTTAGCTGTGAAGTTCAGTGGTTTATATATATTCCCAGGTGGATTCTTCGCTGACTGAGCTACCGGGAACCATTCCATATAAATTCACAGCTGTGCAACCAATCTCCAGAAGAGCTCTTTTCAATTCGTTCAACTCGGTATCCTTTAAACAACTCCCAATTCTCCCCTCCTTAGCAATCTAATTTCTGTTTCTATGAATCTGACTACTCTATATACTTCAGATAAGTGGAATCACACAGTATTTGTCTTTGTGACAGGCATGTCAAAAAGCAACAGTTAGAACTGGACATGGAACAACGAATGGGTTCCAGTTGCTAAAGGAGTACATCAAGGCTGTATATTGTCACCCTGCTTATTTAACTTATATGCAGAGCACATATGTGAAGTGCTGGGCTGGATAAGAACAAGCTGGAATCAAGATTGCAGGGAAAATATCAATAACTTCAGATATGCAGATGACACCACCCTTATGGCAGAAAGTGAAGAGGAACTAAAAAGCTTCTTGATGAAAGTGAAAGAGGAGAGTGAAAAAGTTGGCTTAAAGCTCAACATTCAGAAAAGTAAGATCATGGCATCTGGTCCCATCACTTCATGGCAAATAGATGGGGAAACAGTGGAAACAGTGTCAGACTTTATTTTTCTGTGCTCTAAAATCACTGCAGATGGTGACTGCAGTCATGAAATTAAAAGAGAGTTACTCCTTGGAATTAAAGTTATGACCAACCTAGAGAGCATATTAAAAAGCAGAGACACTAGGTCCATCTAGTCAAGGCTATGGTTTTTCCAGTGGTCATGTATGAATGTGAGAGTTGGACTATAAAGAAACCTGAGTACTGAAGACTTGATGATTCTGAACTGTGGTGTTGGAGAAGACTCTTGAGGGTCCCTTGGACGGCAAGGAGATCCAACCAGTCCATCCTAAAGGAGATCAGTCCTGGGTGTTCATTAGAAGGACGGATGTTGAAGTTGAAGCTCCGGTACTTTGGCCACCTGGTGTGAAGAACTGACTCATTGGAAAAGACCCTGATGTTGGGAAAGATTGAAGGTGGGAGGAGAAGGGATGACAGAGGATGAGGTGGTTGGACGGCATCACTAGTGCAATGAACATGGATTTGAGCAGGCTCCAGGAATTGGTGATGGACAGGGAGGCCTGGTTTACTGCAGTCCATGGGGTTGCAAAGAGTCGGACATGACTGAGCAACTGAACTGACTAACTGAATGTTGTCAAGGTTCATTCATGATGCCGCGTGTGTCAGGATTTTCTTCCCTTTAAAGCTGCATATTATGCTCTTGTACAGTCCGTGTGCTCAGCCGCAGAGTGACCTCTGACTCGTTGTGACTCCATGGACCGTAGCCTGCCAGGCTCCCCTCTCCAGGGCACTGCCCTGGCAAGGATGCTGGAGCAGGCTGCCATCTCCTTCCTCAGGGATCGTCCCGACCCAGAGATGGAGCTCACGTCTCCTGCACCGGTAGGAGGATTCTCACCCCTGGTCACCAAGAAAGCCCTTGCTATTGTGCATATCCACCGCATTCTATTTATCCATTTACCCACTGAGGGACACATGGGTTTCTTCCACCTTTTGACCATTGTGATTAATGCTTGCTATGAACACATGTATACAAATGTCTCTTTGTGATCTCGCTTTCAACTCTTTTAAAGTTGAAAAATTGGACCACATTGTAATTCTATTTTTAATTTTCTGAGAAACTGCCACCTCGTTTTCCATAGTGACAGCACCACTTTGCATTGCCACCAATAATACACTGGGGCTACGATTTCTCCATTCTCAACACTTTTTCTTATATATGTGTATATACACACACATATATATATATACATGCATATATATGTATATAGTGTTCCATATTGACTGAAGCATTTTCATTTCTACCATTAGTACACTGGGGTTACGATTTCTCCACATTCTCAACACTTTTTCTTATACACACACACACACACATACACACTCACACACATATATATATATATACACGCATATATGTGTGTGTATAGATATATATATATATGTAGTGTTCCATAGTGACTGAACCATTTTCATTTCTACCAATAGTACACTGTGGTTATAATTTCTCCACATTCTCAACCAACACTTTTTCTTTTTTTATACATATATAAAGTAGCCATCCTAATGGGTATAAATGACATAGTGTTTTAAAAAATATAAAACCACAGCATATTAAAGTTAAGTCAGTTATGAAAAATGTTTCTCAAGGATTTTCTCTGGTGTCTTTGATCCTTTTCTTTTTTCATGAGTTAAAAATTCAAGGCTAGAATCTTATTTTAGCTATATAGTTATTTTAAGATATTATACAGAATTTCTTATCTATAATCTTTATTTTAGAATGAAAAAGTCAGCATTGACTAAAATAATACTTTTACAATGCTACTAAAATGGTGATGTTATTAATGTCACTAATGATTCACCCTGGATAACAAAAACAATAGGGACATGGAAATTAGACTTTTTTCTGATCTCATTTTTACAAATTCTGAATGTTGTATTGAATAGCATTTCCCCGGTAAATTTCATGGACCTAGTTCCATTACTAATTAGCTGTCTGGCTTATAAATCATCTCCAGGAAACTTTCCACTTCCTTTTTTTAGCATTAGTATAGAACTTTTTTTTTTTTTTTGCCCTTTCTGTTTTTGCATGTAGAAGTAGTTTATTCCTTCTATTTCTATATTTTTATCTATAAATAAACTTGTTTTATCTTTTTTATAATGAGATGTATTGGCATATAATATTAGTACTAGTTTTATCTAACTCCCATTTTAATGATCTGTGACTTAAATTATCCTGGGATATTTTACCTGCAGAAGTCTTAAGACAAAGAAATCCCAATCCATAGAGGCCAACAAATTACTATGGGAATCCCACAGTCCTCTGGGTCAGCAAACATATTTAAAAAAGATTTTCTATGTACACAGGTACACCTACTCCTTTAGGATATTCTTCCCATTATGAACTACTTCTTACGTCAATACAGTTTCTTCTTAAGTAGTCATTGGGTGGAGAATGGATATTCTTAACAAAGAAGCATTAAATATAAAGGACTTACCATGCAGAAGTTTAAAATTTGATATGGGCTCTGAAAAAATGAATGTGAACAAACTAGTAGGCACTATTTCCCATCTAGTTTGTAACCTAAAGTTGTATCTCTTTTCTTTAGACATTTAAGATCTAATTTTTAAAATGCTTTAAAATAATATAAAGTGCACACACATGTTGGTAAACAATTCACTTTGGAGATGGTTATTGCTAAATTAATTTTTTAAATAAAGCCCATGACTGGGTAGTCTGTTTGAGTATATATTTGAAAGACAAAACTGTACGTAGAAATGTTATATTTATTAAATTATATTAAAATATTACATCAAAGTTTAGTCAGTATATTTTATCCACCTAGAGACAAGATTAGCCTCTGCATCAAGTGATTACTAATTACGAGAGTCAGAGGGCTGGATTGATTAAGCATTCAGACCAGATATCTTGTGTTCAAATTCTGTTTCTCCCACTTGCCTTTTCTGCTGTGGTTAGTCGCTCAGTTGTGTCCGACTCTTTGTGACCCCATGGACTGAAGTTCACCAGGCTCCTCTGTCCACGGGGATTCTCCAGGCAAGAATGCTGGAGAGGGTTGCCATGACCCCTCCAAGGCCTACTTTCTAATCTTTAGCAAATTATTATATTTATTTGTTCCTTCCTGGTGTTTTCTCATCTGTAAAGTAGGAGTAAAAATACCTACATTATATTTATTACAAAGAATCAAGTTAGCTTTTATAAAATGTCTATAATATTAATACACAATAAATAGATATATACATAATTTTCTGGAGCTCAAATGCTTACGTTTAAAAGTGAGAGCTCCAAAATTTCCTGGCCCTCTAAAGGTAACATTAGAAAATTGTAGATCTACAGCCTCACTCTCTTTAAATCAGTGTTTACCTTTTGGCATCTATAGAAATTTGCATAGAAAATCATATTTTTAATAAACAAAACATAATGTTTCAATTATTTCAAGTGATTATTTTAGTGTTGCCTGTAGGATAAATGTCAATTGGCATCTTTCACAAACTATCTCTGTTTGATTAGATGACACATGGCTTTCACCACTAGTCAGATTCCATATCTCATCAGCTTCATATCGTAGTTATTCCCTTTACTAGGTTAAAAAACCAATTCTAGTTCAGATTTTTCATTAAGATGGCAGCAACTATTGGCAGCCCCCAAATCTGTGCATTTCATTTTAAAGCAGATGTAGAAATTATGAAGAGTTTTCTCATGGAAGATTATACACAGGCCTCTTTTGTATGCTTGAGAGAGAAAAGAGACAGCTTCTATAAACTATGAGAATAATTTATTCCTTTAAGCAACAGTACACTTGCTAACCCAATACATCCTCATTAAATGGACATGAGGTGAAGAATGGGTAGATCTAGTGCAGAGGAAATCCAAGCAAATTTTTGAATGATTCAAAGCCTGAAATATTTTTTAAAGTTTCAATTTGGGGTTGTTGTGAGTGGATACCCATTCCATTTTTTGTTTTATTCATCCCTAAGAACTATTTTTGTGCTTGTAGTTTCTCTTAGTGATTTGGATGAAGTTTTTGACAGCTGACAGTTCATATAGAAATAATGAAGATAAAATTAATTAAAATTAACCTGCAGCCCCTAAGACATGGCAGATAGTCTGAGTTCTTTTCAGTTCAGTTCAGTTCAGTTGCTCAGTCGTGTCCGACTCTTTGTGACCCCATGAACCACAGCACACCAGGCCTCCCTGTCCATCACCAACTCCCGGAGTCCACCCAAACCCATTTCCACTGACATGAGATCTTTTATGTACATTTAATTTAAAGACACTATAATTTACATATATCATCTCTTTTATCCATCACAACAACCTTTGAGATAAGTATTATTACTGTTCTCATTTATTACAGATAATACAACTGAGGCACAAAGAAGTTAAGAAAATTGTATGAGGCCACACAATGGACAAATGATGGGGCCAGGATTTAAACTTATTTATCATGACTCCTTATGGCCAAATTCAGACTTAAATTGAAGAAAGTAGGCAAACCACTAGACCATTCAGGTATGACCTAAATCAAATCCCTAACGATTATACAGTGGAAGTGACAAACAGATTTAAGAAACTAGGTCTAATATACAGAGTGCCTGATTGAACTATGGACAGAGGTTCGTGACATTGTACAGAAGACAGGGAGCAAGAACATCCCCAAGAAAAAGAAATGAAAAAAAACAAAATGGCTGTCTGAGGAGGTCTTACAAATAGCTGTGAAACAAGAGAAGCAAAAAGCAAAGGAGAAAAGGAAAGACATACCCATTTGAATGCAGAGGTTCAAAGAATAACAAGGCGAGATAAGAAAGCCTTCCTCAGTGATCAGCACAAAGAAAGAGAGGAAAACAATAGAATAGGAAAGACTAGAGATCTCTTCAAGAAAATTAGAGATACCAAGGGAACATTTCATGCAAAGATGGGCACAATAAGGGACAGAAATGGTATGGATCTAACAGAAGCAGAAGATATTAAGAAGAGGAGGCAAGAATACACAGAAGAACGATACAGAAAATATCTGCACGACCAGATAAACACAATGGTGTGATCACTCACACAGAGCCAGACATCCTGGAATGTGAAGTCAAGTGGGCCTTAGGAAGCATCATTACGAACAAAGCTAGTTGAGGTGGCAGAAGTCCAATAGAACTATTTCAAATCCTAAAAGATGGTGCTGCGAAAGTGCTACACTCAATGTGCCAGCAAATTTGGAAAACTCAGCCGTGGTCACAGGATTGCAAAAGGTCAGTTTACATTCCAATCTCAAAGAAAGGTAATGTCAAGGAGTGCTAAAACTACCGCACAATTGCACTCATCTCACAAACTCGTAAAGTAATGTTCAAAATTCTCCAAGCCAGGCTTCAATAATACATGAACTGTGAACTTCCAGATGTTCAACCTGGTTTTAGAAAAGGCAGAAGAACCAGAGATCTAATTGCCAACATCTGCTGGGTCAGTGAAAAACCAAGAAAGTTCCAGAAAAACATCTATTTCTGCTTTATTGACTATGCCAAAGCCTTTGACTGTGTGGATCACAAGAAACTGTGGAAAATTCTTCAAGAGATGGGAATACCAGACCACCTGCCCAGCCTCTTGAGAAACCTGTATGCAGGTCAGGAAGCAACAGTTAGAACTGGACATGGAACAACAGACTGGTTCCAAATAGCAAACGGAGTACATCAAGGCTGTATACTGTCACCCTTCTTATTTAACTTATATGCAGAGTACATCATGAGAAATGCTGGGCTGGAGGAAGCACAAGCTGGAATCAAGATTGCCAGGAGAAATATCAATAACCTCAGATATGCAGATGGCACTACCCTTATGGCAGAAAGTGAAAAAGAACTAAAGAGTCTCTGATGAAAGTCAAAGAGGAGAGTGAAAAAGTTGGCTTCAAGCTCAACATTCAGAAAATGAAGATCATGGCATCTGGTCCCATCACTTCATGGCAAATAGAGAAACAGTGGAAACAGTGGCAGACTTTATTTGGAGGGGGGGGGTTTCCAAAATCACTGCAGATGGTGACAACAGCCATGAAATTAAAAGACACTTACTCCTTGGAAGAAAAGTTATAACCAACCTAGATAGCATATTAGAAAGCAGAGACATTACTTTGTTGACAAAGGTCTGTCTAGTCAAGGCCATGATTTTTCCAGTAGTCATGTATGGATGTGAGTGTTGGACTATAAAGAAAGCTGAGTGCCAAAGAATCGATGCTTTTGAGCTGTGGTGTTGGAGAAGACTCTTGAGAGTCCCTTGTACTGCAAGGAGATCCAACCAGTCCATCTTATAGGAAATCAATTCTGAGTATTCATTGGAAGGACTGATGTTGAAACTGAAACGCCAATAATTGGCCACCTGATGCAAAGAGCTGACTCACTTGAAAAAATCCTGATGCTGGGAAAGATTGAAGGTGGGAGGACAAGGTGACGACAGAGGATGAGATGGTCGGATGTATCACCAGCTCAATGTACATGAATTTGAGTAAATTCCGGGAGTTGGTGATGGACTGGCAGACCTGATGTGCTGCGGTCCATGGGGTCATAAAGAGTCTGACAAGACTCAGCGACTCAACTGAACTGAACTGATCTTGACTCCAGAATCTAGCCTCTTAATTGTAGCAATAATCTTTCTACTAGGATTCTTTCATTTTTAAATGACAAAATGTCACATTCAAAACAGCTGAAGACCAAAAAAAAGCTAAAATTGTGTCTTCATTCACAACTAAATCCATATCAAACAATATCTTTGGCACTTCTCCCTATATCAGGCCTGTCTCATTCTTTTTTTGGCTTCACTCTCAAGCAAACTCTCCTTTAGAGTTGACATTGGTTGAAATTCTATCCTCTCAAAACTCCCATTAGAGAAGAGAGATAAAGATGTGGGTGGGGGCAGGAGAGGGTGTACTTATTCTTCCCAAAACTTTTAGAAAAATATTTGACCATATACTTAACTACATATTAAACAAATGATATTGCCTTGTAATCAATGAGTTTGAGTCACTGAGACTTGATCACCTTCTTATACAGAGTTGAGTCAAAAAGCATACCTGAAAATGCATACACTAACATAGCTGTGACGGAAAATCATTCACATTTTTCATTATGTCCTCCAACTCTGAGTCAAGATCTATTGATGACTGCCAGGTTTCTGCATAAATAAATGAATTATGATGTGAATTATCATTTAGGTAATTAGGTATAAATTATCATTTTAATAATACTTCGAAAATATGCCCATCACTCACCATCCTTGCTATATAGATAGCTGGTTCTCCATTAGTTTGATGCCATTTCACTTGTTCCAGTCCACAAAATATCATTAAGGGGATCAATTAAAAGGAAAACTCTTTTTTTGTGTTATAGACTTTCTGTGATAAACAGAGAAAAAATGGTCAAGGAATTTTCTCCTGTAAACACAGATAATGTGAGATAATTCTTTATCAGTAAGTCAACTGATTTATTCAAATTTAAGTTAAATACATGACAGCAATTATCCTTTTATATTTCATACCATATGTTGATATTATGTCATTCCCAACACTGTAACCTGATAAAGTATTGTTTTATTTTTTTTCAGTTTTTACTAATGGTGCATTTCACTTTTCAATATTCTCAGCAGTTATTTGACTTGTGACAATTTTTTAATCTCAAGGGTATATCTTAGATTATGCCTTTGTGTTTTGGTCTATTCTCAGCCTTTTATGTCCAATAATTGTTTTTCCATGTTCTTGAAAAAGTTGAAGTTTTCCCAAAAGTTTCATCTGTTATAGTTTAAAAGGACATGCCACTAATTAAGAGCATTTCATATTATAAGATATACTGATTTGTAAAAACCAAAAATTATAAGCCTCTTAAATTTCAGTTTTCAGTTATTCTTGAGATTTTCCCATGATCACTCTCCTATCATTTAATGCCTATAGATTTATTTATCCCAGTACATAAAAATTAATATTCTGTATTCACACTGGAACAACAAATGCTATTATCTTTTAAAATAAAATATTATTTATTTCAAGTTGTGATATTTATGTAACCATTTTCCTCTGACTTGCAGTTGGTCATTAAACCAATACGATTAAGCTTCTGCAAAAGTGACTATCCCAGTGTAAATGGACAGCATAAACCTGATCAAATTGTTCAACAGGACATTAACACACTGACCGCTAGGAATACATGGCCTAAATTACCACTGGGAAAATGTGTACACTCAGAAAGTACTGAATGCAGGGTTCCCTGATTCTCTTGTCATCTCTGTGGAAACGTCTCCTTGAGTCAGGCTTCACTGGATGAGCTGGAGGAAATATCTGGGGAGGTGTGGCCAAGATGGTGCTATAAGAGAACGCTGGGATCACCCTCTCCCACAGGTACACCAAATTATAACTACTTAAAGAGCAACTGTCTATGAGAATCACATGAAGACTGGAGAAACAGACTTTCCACAGCTAAACATATTAAAAATAAAGAGCACACAAGATGGGAGGAGGGGTAAAGACAAGGTAGAACCGAGATCCATCACAAAGAGTATGCAACCCACCAACGGGAGAATGATCACAACTTCAGAGGTTCTTGCAAAGAAAGAATGACTCAAACTCCACATCAGGAGTACCAGCCCAGGGGTCCTGCACCAGAAAGACACGCCTCTAGAACATCTGGCTTTGAAGACCAGTGGCTGGCTCTTGCATATGGCTGAGACTAGGGGGCTTCAGAAAATACTCTGCTCTTAAAGGGCTCACACAAAATCTCACATACTCAGAGATTACACACAGAGGCAGCATGTTAAAAAAGAGCCTGAGTCAGGTACACTTGCTGATCTTAGACTTCCGAAAAGGTAGGAGGCAACCGGGACTCCACCCGGGGACACAGATGCTGGCAGGGGCCACTTGGGAAAGTTCATTCTATCACAAGAAAACTAGTGCTGGAAAGAGCCATTTCGAGTCCGCTCTCTAGTTTATTAGTGCTGGGGGCTTACCTCCCACCAGCAGGCTAGCACCAGAGCCAGCAATCCACAAGGCCTGAAGCCAGCAGCATAACGTCCCAGCCCCTCATCCCAGGAGCTGAAGCCTCTGAATAAGGGCAGACCTGGCAGCTGACCAGGCTGACTTCAGCCCCGCCGAGAACCACGCGCATAGCAGTCAGTCCCGCCACGGCAGAAGATGCCACACAGCCTGCAGAGGGCACTCTGAGGGCGTTGGGATTCGGTGGCCACACAGGGATACGCCGCTGGGCCCCATGCGCACCTCCCGGGCCTGCAAAATCAGAAAACACAACCAACTGACCTAACACATAAAGGGAAACAGAGATTTCTGCAGTGTGTGAAGACAGAGGAGTATGTTCCAAATGAAGGAACATGACAAAACCTCAAAAAGGAACTAATTAAAGTGAGGATATGAAAAAAATAAAAATAAAGTGAGGATATGTAATATATCCATTAAGAAATCAAAGCAATTAATAATCATAATGAAGAATGAACATAGTGAGAAGTGCAGCAGAGAAATATAAAGATATGCAGATGACACCACCCTTATGGCAGAAAGTGAAGAACTAAAGAGCCTCTTGATGAAAGTGAAAGAGGAGAGTGAAAAAGTTGGCTTAACACTCAACATTCAGAAAACTAAGATCATGGCATCCAGTCCCATCACTTCATGGTAAATAGATGGGGAAACAGTGGAAACAGTGGATGACTTTATTTTCTTGGTCTCCAAAATCACTACAAATGGTGACTATAGCCAAGAAACTAAAAGACGTTTGCTCCTTGGAAGAAAAACTATGATCAACCTAGACAGCATATTAAAAACCAGAGACATTACTTTGCTGACAAAGGTCTATCTGGTCAAAGTTATGGTTTATCCAGTAGTCATGTATGGATGTGAGAGTTGGACTATAGTGAAAGCTGAGTGCTGAAGAATTGATGCTTTTGAACTGTGGTGTTGGACAAGACTCTTAAGAGTCCCTTGGACTGCAAGGAGATTAAATCAGCCAATCCTAAAGGAATTCAGTCCTGAATATTCATTGGAAGGACTGATCCTGAAGCTGAAACTCCAATACTTTGGCCACCTGATGTGAAGAATTGACTCCTTGGAAAAGACCCTGATGCTGGGAAAGATTGAAAGTATGATGCGAAGGGGACATCAGAGGATGAGATGGTTGGATGGCATCACCAACTCGATGGACACAAGCTTGGGCAAGCTCCAGGGATTGGTTATGGACAGGAAAGCCTGGCGTGCTGCAGTCCAAGGGGTCACAAAGAGTTGGACATGACTGAGCGACTGAACTGAACTGAACCAATCCCATATATTTCTTAAACCACCTACTTGCTTGTATTTTTTTTATATTGTTAGTAAATTTTTCTCTTAATACGATATCAGATTTGCCTGAGTTTTATTTGACAATTTGTTCCTTTATTTTTCCCAAAGCCCTTTTAACACACAAACACACACAAACATCTTAGTCACAAATAGAGATGAAATATAACTACAAAATTGAAACAGGTAATAAAGAACAGAGGATTCAGAATGATGGCTACCATCAGTAAGGGTGGGACAGAATGGGTTGATAAAAGGACAAAATCAGATGGTTAATTGATTATCGTCAATATCTTAGTTTTCATTTGAATTAGCGATTCCATGGGTGCTTATGGCATTCCTAAAAATAACTATTAAGTTACAATCACAGTGAGATATTACAGCATGGCTGTTAGATTGGCTATCATCAAAAGGGTAAGAGGTAAGTATTGGTGAGGATGTGGAGAAGATGGAATCCTTATGCACTTTAGTGAAATGTAAACTGGTGCGGTCAGTATGGAAAAGAGGACAGAAGTTCTTCAAAACTTAAAAAAGGAACTACGATCTGACCCTGCAATCTCACTCCTAGATATATGCCTGAAGAAAATGAGAACAGGAACTTGAAAAAATATCTGTACTTCCGTGCTCATTGTAGCATTATTCACGAATAACCAAGATATGGAAATGACTCGTGTCCATCAACAGATGAACGGATAAAAAAGATATGATAAACATACTCACACATAAATGTATATATATATATACATACATATATATGTATATAGTGGAGCATTATTCAGCCATGAGAAAGAAGAAAATTCTGACATTTTCAACAACATGGAGGACATTGTGGACATCATGCTAAGTGAAATACCAGATCAGACATGAGAGTCGAGTGTTGCATAATGTAATAGGTGTAATTTAGAAGTTTAAAAGTCAAATTCATATAATAGAAAAGTGCTTTTTTCAGGGGCTGGAGGGCGGGTGAAAGAGGGGGAGGGTGGCGTAAGGGCACAAACTTTCAGTAACAAGGAATAAGACCCGAAGATGTGATGTAAAACACAGTGATTATAGTTCACAGTACTGTACTGTGTAGCTGAAAACTTTCTGAGAGTCACATTTAAACGTTCTAAAACAAACAAATGATGAACATGTCAATTATCCAGATGAGGGGGATCCTTTCCCAGGTCTGTGTGTGCGCTTGGTCACATCTGACTCTGCAACCGCAGAAACTGTGAAGCACAAGGCTCCTCCGTCCGTGGAACTTTCCAGATAAGAATGCTGGAGTGGGCTGCTACTTCCTACCGCAGGCACCTTCCCGACCCACGGTTCCAACCCGTGTCTCTTGTGTCTCCTGCATCGGCAGGTGGGTTCTTTACCACTCACCGCCTGGGGAGCCCATGCATCAGATCACTATGATGCATGCCTTAAATATCTTATAATTTTATGCACAAACTAATCCTCAGTAAAACTGAAATTAAAAATAAAATAAATAGAAGGCATGCAAAAAAGATACAATTTAAAAGTATACATACCTAAACACAAATATACGTTTAAAAAACATCAAAAGTAGGTTCACCCCAGTACTGTTCTGCTATCATATTTCAATAAATCAATGAAATGACTAAATAGAAATATGCTTCCAGACTCAACTACAAATAAATAGAAAGGGATATAGAATAGAATCTTGATTAAATTTTACTTCCTAATACTTATTACAGTAGCTGCTATTTGATATAAACTTCTTACATATACAATTGAATTTAAGGAACATTAAGTAGCAACTATCAACTTGTAGAAATATTCAGGAGATAGAAGGAACGTAGGCAATCTTCCTCTATCCTCAAATTCATTCAATAAAGCAACATGTAATGGCACAAAAAAGTTAAAATGAAGCAGTCAACTTTTAGTTAAGTATGACAAATTGACTGGGAAAAACATATTCCCTTCTGTTCCCTTTGGAGGCTGTCCTTGAAATATAATAACAGTCTGCCATGCTTTGTACACTTTAAGACAGCGTTGCCAATTCAGGAAAAACTGATCTCAGTAACTGGCATTTAGATTACCCTCATGAACATCCTGTTAGGTAATGTAAGCAGAGATATGAATATGATAGTGCTCCAATCTAAGGGAGAGAAAGACACATAAATATCTCTTTAAATAGTATTTTCTATAATAAAAGTGTGATTATGGTGATGCAGAAGATTTACAAGATAAATTAACCAACAAACTTAAGATTGCCACATAGACACTGAAATTTGCCAGTTTCAAATAAATGATTCATTTTATAATGAGCACATAAAATTTGGTAATTAAACAGATAACTTGGAAAAAATAATTCACACATGAAAATATTAGTTAGGCAATGTGCAGAAATATGAACAATAAAGAAAAACTCTCCACAATTAAATTTGCATTAAAAAAAATAAATAAATAATCACAATATTCAACATTTGCAAGAATGTGAAAAATAAACATTTATGCATTGCTGGTGGCAGTACGCATTCATAATTTTTTTTGGATGACAGTTTAGCAGTATTTTTTTAATCATAAAATCACTCAGATCTCTTATTCTAGAATCACAATTTGGGGAACATAGTCTATAAATATAGATTTTAATGCTAAGTTAAATAAGCCTGTGGAAATTTCTAAAGTAACCATTCAAAGTTTCTAAAGTAACTATTCAAAGAATATCGACCAAGTACTTAACTTCCAAAGCACTAAAGGAGCAATAAAGGAAAATGAAACATAAATCAAAAGTCAACTCAAAAGAAGGCAAATGAAATACAGGGGGAAAATGAATATAGAAAAGTCTAAACGAAGAAAGAACAAAATAAACGTGAGAACAAATACATATGTAATCAAAGTGAATAAATTAAAATTTATTAATTAATGTCAGAAAAGCCTTATTAAAACAAAATCCAGTTACACACCCACCCAAGAAGTATAGTGGCAAAACGGCAAAGAGATAAGAAAAAGATACAGGCGCAATGGAATATGCCAAGAGGAGGTCTAGCTCATGTGTGTGTGTGTGTGCATGTGTGTGTGCGTGTGTGTGTGCATGTGTGTGTGCGTGTGTGTGTGCATGTGTGTGTGTGCGTGTGTGCATGTGTGTGTGTGTGCTAAGTTGCTTCAGCTGTGTCTGACTCTGAGCGGTCCTATGGACTGTGGGCCGCCAGGCTCCTCTGTCCATGGGATTCTCCAGGTAAGAATTCTGCCCTCCTTCAGGGGATCTTCCCGAACCAAGGAGCGAACCCGCGTCTCCTCAAGTCTGTTGCACTGGCAGGCAGGTTTTTTACCACTAATGCTACCTGGGAAGTCCAAGCTGGTATAGCTACACAAAAGCTTTACAGATGGGCTTCAAGACTAGAAATTAAGAAACAAAGAGAGAAGAACCAAATTAACAAAATAAGAAATGAAAAGGGTGAGATCACAACAATTTGCATTTTATAATTTAGAACTCTCCCCCAAATGAATTTAAAGTCTCAGATTTTACATCTCTGTCTTCATAAAGCTAAGAGCAATTAGATCTCGAACATCACTATAAACAGAGACAGATTTTGTTACTGAGATACCTGAAATTTGATACTTGATAACAACAGACAAGCAATCCAGCAGCTACACAGACACCACTGATCAATAAGCCAAGTGCATTATAAAGCAGAAGAGCATCAGTGTTAAGGGATCCAGACTAGCAGTCATGAGATGCTCTATCCATCCCACTGGGGAAAACCAGCGCTCACTCAACAAGCTGGCACAGGGTCAGAGGCTCATGCTAGAGCAAGAGGGGTTAAATAGAACATAATAAACTCAACATCTCTGAAGCTCTAACACTTTGAATGAGGGTCGTACGTTAGATGGTACTGTATGTCTTTCTTATGTACACATTTATGTATGCATTGGTTTGTTTTAAAGGCTGATATGTATTTGAGTAACAATAATTATTTGCATAAATGTAAAGGTAAAGCAAGTTTGTCTGTGTCCAACTGATAATGGATTTAATTTATACTAATTTACAGAGTTGACGTTAAAACTTCTGGGGCTAGATACTGCTCAGTCCTGAATCAGTAGGCTGGGGCTGCCATAACAGAATACCACAGACTATGTGGTTTAAACAGAAGAAACTTATTTTCTCCTGAATCTAGAGATAGCTAGGCTAGGATCAGCATTCCAGCAAAGCTGGTTTCTGTGATACTTCTTGACTTGTAGAAGGTTGCCTTTTCACCATGTCATCACATGACCTTTCCTCTTTGTAGATGTACTTGTGGTATCTCTTCTACTCCTTATAAGGACACTGGTCCTATTTGATTAGGGCCCCACCCTTATGATCTCAATTAACTATTTAAAGGCTCTATCTCCAATACAGTTACATTGGTATTAGACCTTAAACATATGGATTTTGAAGGAACAGAATTCAGTCCCTAAGAGACATCTTCCTTTCTCTCGGTTTAAATCTCCTTTATTACTGCTTGATGCTTTCTCTTTAACTTTGCAGTCCAAATACAGATGGAAAGGTACTTATAGCAACAGACACCAGTGGTACAGATAAAAAATGAGAAAAAATATTTTGCTTTGTTTTTCTCTCTGCAGGTTTCCCTTTTTCCAATTGCATAAATTATTATAATTACTCTCCTTTTATTAGATAACCAACAAATAATTATTTGCTAATTTATAATATTTGTGTAAAAACAATCCCCTATAATTTTGAAACCTGTCCTTAGACACAGCTAGCCCTCTTTGAAAGGGAGTATGACCCTTTCCACAGAATGAAAGATTTTAAATAACATTAAACAAAGCATATGAAGATTATTAAGCTATGATGGGGTACTCTGCAATTACAAACAATTTCACTTAATTATACACTGCTCTGACACTCAATAGAAAATGCAGATGAGCCATTTAATGCTTGGGTAAGGAAGACCAAATTTGAATATTCCCACTAAAGATGCCACTGGTATCTGCTATTGGCTCCTTGTTTGGGTCTTGTTGTCTTCCTCACCTTTGGCATAACCATATTATTAGAACAGAAATACTGGCTTCAGACTTTAAACACTGCAAAGCAGTCAAGAGAGAAAACTAGAACATCATTCAAATAATCATTTTTGAATTGTAAGCTTAACCTGACTGACATTATTAGAGTCAGGAAAATAGAGTTTTGCTCCAAGATGACTTTCTTTAATACAAAGTCCACATATGGTAACTTGTACATTCTTAATTATGAAATGAAAACATGGGAGGCATTGGCCTGATTAAGACAACTGTATGATCATGGAAAGAAACAAATCCAAATTAAGACTAATTTTTTTTTCTTTAATGTCTCCTTTTAAGAGTTGCCTTTAGAAAGAGTCACACCAGCATATTTTACTGGGTCTCTGCTGTCTCAAAGTCAGGACAATTTGGAAGGAAAAACAGTCTCAGGATTTCTGTTCAAGTGCAAACACACACACACACACACACACACACACACGTGCGCGTGAAAAAACATACTCACACTTCCCTGGAGAAGAATTATTAAAATATTTGATTTTTCACTTTAATTTTACTTTATACATATATATTTAGTTCAATTCCAATATGTTGTTTTCCTTGGAGTGTTTTTTGTTTTGTTTTCTTCTCTTAGCTGGCCATACTCCTATTTTTGAAAAGTCACTAAGGGTATAGTTTTAGAAATCCACATTGGAAAATAAATATTAGTTTTATTTACAAAACGTTTTCATCAAAGTTAAGCAGCAGAACTGAATCATGTTGATATTCCAAACATATTTTTGAAGAATGATTATATCATACATATATTCTTAGAAATATTATTAATAGAAAGCAAACATGAAGGTCTCAGTTCAACTCAGTCAGTCGGTAGTGTCTGACTCTTTGTGACCTCGCGGACTGCAGCAGGCCAGGCTTCCAGGTCCATCACCAGTTCCTGGAGCTTGCTCAAACTCACGTCCATCCAGACGGTGATGCCATCCAACCATCTCATGCTTTGTTATCCCCTTCTCCTTCTGCCTTAAATCTTTCCCAGCATCAGGGTCTTTTCCAATTACTCATTCTTCACAACAGGTGGTCAAAGAATCGGAGCTTCAGCTTTAGCATCAGTCCTTCCAATGAATATTCAGGACTGATCTCCTTTAGGATTGACTGGATTGATCCCTTGCAATCCAAAGGACTCCCAAGAGTCTTCTCCAACACTACAAAAGCATCAACTCTTTGGCCCTCAACCTTCTTTATGGTCCAACTCTCACATCCATACATGACTAAAGGAAAAACCGTAGCTTTGACTAGATGGACATTTGTTGGCAAAGTAATGTCTCTCCTTTTTAATATGCTATCTAGGTTTGCCATGGCTTTTCTTCCAAGGAGCAAATCTCTTTTAATTTCATGGCTGCAGTCACCATCTGCAGTGATTTTGGAGCCCCCCAAAATAAAGTTTCTCAGTGTTTCCACTGTTTCCCCATCTATTTGACATGAAGTGATGGGACCAGATGCCTTGACCTTAGTTTCCTGAATGTTGAGTTTCAAACCAACTTTTTCACTCTCCTTTTTCACTTTCATCAAGAGACTTTAGCTTCTCTTCACTTTCTGCCATAAGGCTTGTGTCATCTGCATATCAGAGGTTATTGACATTTCTCCTGGCAATCACGAAGGTCTAGTCTTTGTTTTTCATGCGATGACATCTTTACAGATTAGGTTGACAAATTCACCTCATTTCCCTTCCTTCTACTGTTTACTATCAATATAATATTGAATGCCAATAATAATTGGTATTAATCAAATTTTAAAGATTCTGCTAGCTAAAAAAAGCACCATCAAGAAATAAACTGGTATAGAGGAAGAAAAGATAGCTCTTTCCTCCACACTTTTAAGTTCTCAAATGAGATCCCTGTAACAAAAAGCAGATAAGCAAGAAAAAGCAAACACATTTATTTAAGTTTTACATAATAAGAAACTTCATAATGAAATGAAGACTCAAAGACACTGTTTAACATTTTCTATGCAGTCTGGGCTTCCTCACAACATGGTGGCTGGTTCCAAGCTCAAGTGTCCAAGGACAATCCAAGCAGAAATCATATGCATATAATGATTTAGCTGCAGAAGTCAGTTGCATCACCTCACCGTATTCTACTAATCAAGACATCTACAGCCCATCCAGTTTCAAAGGTAGGTAATAAAGACCCTCCGCCACTTGGTGATGGCCAGGAAAGCCCGTGTGCTGCAGTTCTTGAGGTCACAAAGAGTCAGACACGGATGAGCAACTGAGCTGAACTGAACTGACCCCTTGATGAAGGCATGTCAATCTCGAATTTGGAGAAGAGTATCTGTGTGTGCTAAGTCACTTCAGTTGTGCCTAGCTCTTTGAGACCCCGTGGACTGTAGCCCTCCAGGCTCCTCTGTCCATGGGGTCCTCCAGGCAAGAAGACTGGAGTGGGTTGCCATGCCCTTCTCGAGGGTGTCTTCCTGACCCAGGGATCGAATCCATGTCTCTTAGGTCTCTGCATTGGCAGGCAGGTTCTTTACCACTATCACCACATAGGAAGCCCTGAGAAAAGTATATTGGATGAGATACATACACACACACTTAATTGAAGAAACAGTCTTCCACGGACATCACATAAATCACAAATTCCCTAGTATAAATTTTACGAAGCAATCTTTACATTAAGCACATATAAGGAAAAGAACTGAAAGGAAGTACAGGGCATCTAAAGAAGAACAGGTAAATGAAAGACCAACTTCACTCACTTTCGGCCAGCCCTCCGAAAGCATGTAGGTGATAATACACCATTAAAATGTTAACATCTCAAAATAAAGTGCAATTTCAATATAGAAAAATTACATATATTTATTAAACATCATTTAAATACAGTTTCTTTCTTTCGATCATAATAGCTGTCATTTATTGAGTGATTATTGAGCTTTCAAAGTGATGAGAATTTCGCATGAAATGCATTCATTATATTTTGTCCTTAAGACTCTATGATATAGGCTTATTTTAATCCCCATCTTATGGGTGATAAAAGCAAGCGTAAAAAGGTTGAGTGATTTCTCCAAGCTCACACAGCTTGTTAATTCAAGGCTGGGATCTTGACCTTTAAGTATACTGTAACTATTCCACTTTCCATATTTTCTTTTTAACTCTAGTTTTCCTTATGCACACAGTTAAGTTGTAAAGACCCAATAGAAGAACATACATTCATATCCTAAAAGCACACATGCCATAAACTCCAGTATCTATAAATTTGGCCATGAGTAAACTTGAGCTCAGCTTTTTGTCTCTATCCAACTTCCACTTAAAGTTTCTGAAGAAAAGAGAACGAAATAAACACAAGACAGAAAATGAAAACCTAAAAACTCTTCAGGCAAAGTATTAAATCTAGGAAGAGAGGGACACATCTAGATGTCCAGTGGTTAAGACTCTGTGCTTAGAATGCACTTCCTGGCTGGGGAACTATAATTCCACATGTGACATGGCCAATAAATGGATACATAATAAAACTACTATTGTGAAAATATAAGCCCAATATAAAAAATCATTCCCCACCCATAGCAACAAAGAGAAATTTTCATTTTAATAAATTACATATATATATAATAATATTAAAATATAAAGTCACTGGAAAATATGGAAAAAATTTATAAGACCTTTTGGAGGAGATTTTTAAACATTATTGAGTAACATTAAGAATTAAATTAACAAAGAGTCAATGGGTAAGAATATTCAAAATCATAACCATGTCATTCACGTAACATTGGCCCACAGAGATAATTCGATTCCCACCAAGATACCAATAGTTTTAAACGTATCTGTAAAATTTTCTTTTAAAACTTGTGTGGGAAAGCAAAGACTAGAAATAGTTAAAATACTAAAATTCTTTAAAAAAATTAAAGATGCAACAAACTGCCCTATTAAATATTGTTTTAGTTATTAACTGCCTTGTAGAAAACTATCCCAAATTTTGGCGGCCTAAAGCAACATTTATCTATTAATATTAATCTCTTGATTCCATGAATTAGGAATTTGGACAGGGCATAGCTAGTGTATCAGTAAAAGTTCAATCAAAGAAGCAAAACCAGTAGGGTTTATTGCAAAGATTTATTTATTTCAAGGAACTGGCCCCCTACAATTGTGGGAGCTATCTAAGTAAGGCTGAATGGCAGGACATCAGGAACAGAAGATATATTGAGGTCTAAATTCCATGGAAATAGGCAGAGCTGCTGTCCAAAGGTAGAATTTCTTCTCTTCTTTACAAAACACCCAAGCCTGCTTTTTTAAGGCCATCCAAAAGGCTTCCCTGATGGCTCATATAGGAAGGAATCTGTCTGCAATGTGGGAGACCTGGGTTTAATCTGTGGGTTGGGAAGATCCTCGGGAGATGGGAATGGCAACCCACTGCAGTATTCTTGCGGGGAGAATTCCATACAGAGGAGCCAGGTGAGCTCTAGTCCATGGTGTTGCAAAGAGTCAGATATGACTGAGTGACTAACACACAGAACCAATTTAATAAGGTCCAGCAAAATAACTGGAAATACCTATCCTCATTTAAAGTCAGCTGATGAGGGACCTTTGCTGCATCTACCAAAGCCTTCCACAGCGACCCCTAGAAGAGTACTTGACCTAAAAAAGAACATAAAGTTGACATATCAAGATGGCATCACAGCTATATTTTCTCTCTTGATTCCATGTGGTGTCTGTTGGGTTGGTTCAATGGTACTCAGCTCGATGCTAAGTGGTCTGGAGTGCCCAAGACGACTTCACTGGAATGCCTGGACCTTGGCAGGAACAGCCGGTAGAGTGAGTTAAGCCGACCCCTCTCCCTCTCAGTGCAGTCTTAAAGGTCTCACCATGTGGCATCTCCAGCAGGCAAGCAGACATCTTACAGAGACGTCTAGGCACAGAGATTCCTAGGGCCTGACTGGAAACTGCCTGATACCTAAAAACCCCAGATCTGGAGTCACACTCCACCAGTCAAAGCAATCACAGGGCAGGACAACTTCTCGTGGAGGGGAATAGATTCTACTGTCTGATGGGAAATGTGTGAACACTTTTCTGCAATTTTTAATGGTCCTCAAACATCCAGACGTTTTAAAACAATAGTAGTAAAGAGAATGTGGTATTAGCATATGGACAGAAAATGAGTAAAGGAAAAGAAAAAGGCCAGAAACAGACTTGCACGGACATGAAATTTGAAATAAAGTAGATGGCATGGAAGATCGTTACACAAGAGATGCACTAAACAATAAGCAGCTCTGGATAATGATGTGAAAAACTGAGGTTGAATCTCTACTTCAAGCCACATGGAAAAATCAATTCCACTTGGGTTG